>NC_035108.1:220324506-221659711 GCF_002204515.2 Aedes aegypti | reverse complement strand
ATTTTTGTTAGAACTTAAAGTCTTAAAATTATTTCTGAATATGGTGATCCTTATTCGTAGAATGACCGATCCAACATACGTATAAAAAAGAAGGTTCAAATGAATACAATCTGCACAATATTTTAATGAATGCTGTCCGTCTTGAGAGTGCTACAGCAAACTGAGGGGAAGGAAAAACTGTTTACACAGAACACATATCGAACGTCTTGACTTGTTTGCTAATGAGATGAGCAATTTGTAACTAGTAGTAAAATATACGTTTTGCACACAGAAACCTTCAGCCTGTTAAACAAAATACAAGATGTTTGCTTTAGCTCCGTTTTTTGTCTTTCTATTACTTCAAGGTACCGTAAGACGGGGCAATATTGACCAGCGGGGTGACACTGATCGGAATGATCCTCCTCGTTATCAATACTTTTTGTTCTCGTCATAAGCTCGTATGTAAAATTTAAGGTTTCTGTGAAAATTGAATTATGTTCATGCGTACATTTTCCGACTTTTCAAAACAATGATTTACAATGAATGAGAACAAAGAAAGCAATATATGAAAAAGCTGGCATCGCTGAAAACCATTTCGCTTTCAAAACTTTCATAGGGGGATTAGAGGCATAATAAACATACGGGGCGAAATGGACACCCGTCAATATCTGAGAATATGCCTACTTCATCAAAAGTTCGTACACTGCATGAAAATTGTAATGCATTTGAAATGTTTGACGGAATAAAAGTTTATTTTTTGCTTCAATTGCCCTTCAAAACTTGACTTAAAGTTTTTCTCAGTTTCATATTGGCACATAAGCAAGGCCGTGGAAAAAATACAATTTTTGAGCAAAGTTACCCAGAAAGATTCTTTTTAGCTATTATGATTGAGGGAGAGCCGTTTTACATGTCGGAACGATTGACAGTCATTAAATATATTGGAATCAATAAATTTCATGTAAGTGTTCATTTCGCCCCGATACCTTTTTACCAGCCTTGTTTTCGACCCTATTTTCTATCTCGTTTTTCTGACATATGATATGATTTTATCATCATGAATGTTAGCACGTCGTACTAACATCAAATTTGAAAACTAGCCAGGGCTAAATTAAAAACATTGCCATTTGATGGTCCTAAACCGAACATTTGCTTAACTTAATCCATTATGCCCCTAATTCCCCTAAGTATGTTCAATTTGACAAAATCAACTTGAATAATGAATGAAATTGCCTATCTTCAGGAGTATTACGCATTTCAAAGTGTTTTTGATTTTAGAATAACTATAAAAGTGAATGGACTTGTGAGAATCTGGCTTTTTTATTCTGCTTCAGGAGACCTGATTTTATTATGTAACAGTTATTTCAATATTACCGAATATTGTTATCCCAAATCAGCTAAATAAAAAAATCTCCTGACACATTTTTTTATGCATAAAACTTTCAAAGGCAGCATCCATTTATTGCGTAACGTTTAAATTGGAAACATTAAAACCCCAAGAGACGTAAAAACAAATATTGTTTCAAGTTTTTTTTTTATAATATCGCAACATCTGCTATTGAATACTTACATTTCTAAATGTTCCTTTATCTCTTTTTCTAGGGTTGGTGAATTGCATTGGCTCTGAAATGAGAAAAATAAAACAATAGTTGAAACTTCATTTGTTCAATTACACACAAGCATTAAAAATGTAGCGATGAACATGCCCTATTTTAGAAAATTTTTGCATAGAGCGCTGATCAATATATAATAATTTCCAATTTTGCTTGCTATCACTGAATACCATTTTGTCAAAAATTTCGAACATGACTGTCAATTATTGTAGATTTCTGTGTGATGTAGACTTTCAAATCCCATGATACAAATGACCTCAAAATTGCATAATTTTATGCTCTGACCAAACTCCATCAAGCATGTTGCCTGTTGAAACCTTTTTGTATTTTTGAAAATTGTTTGAAAAATTGTATTCTTATATAACCTACAAATGCCTGGGTTTATTTAAAGTGTAATATAAAAAATCATACCTTTTATATTTTTCTGCTATTAACCTATAATAGAAGAAGAGCTTGGTGGTAATAAAATAATTTCAAACCTGTTTTTCCGTTAATTACACGGAAAATAAAAATATTTTCAGAAAAATATTTCAAATTTATTATTTTAAAAAGTACCGTAAAAACTTGAATTTTAATTATTGCCAAAAATCAGTAACTAAAAGAGGCTTCAAGAAAAAAAAAGAAAAAGGATAGAGATGTTCAAAAATAAAAATTATAAAACTCAAACACCAAAATTCATAGATTTACGAATAAAAATAAATCATTGTCCAAAACGTGTTTAGAACGATTTTAGATAACTGAAAATGATATTTAGATCGAAAATAAAAACTTGGGTATTAGAGGGTTAAGTCGAGTAATGTAAATTTAAAAAAAAAATGAAAATAAATATTTGACGCATATTCATCTCATTCATGTTTATCTTGCTTTTGCGTAAGATGAATTTGTTTTTGAACCTAAGTTGAAACTAGCGAAACCCATTCTCATGGTGTCTACTCATTTACAGAAATGAAATTCCCTGATAATTCCAGGGTTTGAAAAATAATTCCAGGTTCAAGAAATTCTCAAAAATATATAAATGATTGATTTTTTTTTCATTTTAGATTACTAAAAATTTCATTTTCAAAAATAGGAGTTCGACTTCGAAGCCTTCAATTTTGTCAGAACAGAAACCACGACATGAGAGTTTAATTTCTCATTTGAACAGACAATTATTTTAGAATATTTCTAAGATTGTTTTGGAATTCCAAGGGACATAACGACAAGTATAACTTTTTGTTTTGCTGTCAATTTCTTCTACATATGGCTCCGAAGATCTCTTAAAGAGTTTGATTTGTAATCTTTCACGAATTTTCTGAGCAATCCCTCCAAAATATTTTTCCAAAGATCATTCCAATTCGTTGATTTTCCCTAGGACTTCCTCCAACTTTTCTATTTAGAGCGTGTTGGAGAATTCAAAAATTTTCCAATTTTTTTTCGCTTTTAATTCCCAAGGAAATCTTCAAAGACAGGGGGAAATCTGCAAACAAATCCCCTGAGAAGGTAACTCAGGGAATGCGGGGATGACGCACCAACGACGACCCGCTAAAACCAGCCTATGCTCTGTACCTGAGCAATTCTTTTTGGATTGCTCAAGTGGTGTACAGTGCATCGACATGACCCTTGGACTCAGACCCTTATCTCCCCGGAACCACTTTACGGTATTTCTTCGGAGAGGGGCCAGTGCTTATAGCACAACACATGTAGCAGAAGAAGCCAAGGCAAACTGCTTCTCTTAGCCGACTTACACAATGTTACAAGGGATCAGCCTCGGCAGGGCTAATCCTCTGCAGCCAACTCTTGGTCGGCGCGCCATAGGCGCTGCAATTCTAACATAATGTGAGTGACAGCCATAGTTACTACACTCCAGCACTCGGCATCCACCCACATTCTCTCTATTATATTGTCTGGGGACGCGTCTCCTCCGCATGTAGCGAGCATGCGACCTCTCACAACAATGGAACGGAGGCAATTGAACACGACATGCTCCGCTGTTTCCTCCACACCAGCACAATTGGGGCATGCAGAAGATTCTGAGTGCCCGAACCTATGCAGGTACTGTCTATAGCAACCATGTCCTGACAGAAACTGCGTCAAGTGGAAGTTCACTTCCCCATGGTTTCTTCCATACCAATCTGACACATTTGGTATTAGCCGATGGGTCCATCTACCTTTAGTGGTGTCATCCCATTCCTGCTGCCAACTTCTGAGCGTTGCCTCTTTACACATGATGCCACACACCGTAGATGCCCTTTTACAGGCATATTCAACGTGGCTAGCGAAGCTGAGCTTGTCATCGATCATTACCCCAAGATGCCTAAGGGATCGCTTGGACTCTATGGTGCAATCACCTACCGAGATAAGCGCCCGTTGCTTGGACTTGCGGTTGTTGACCACCATCACCTCAGTCTTGTGGCGGGCCAGTCCTAGTTTCCTAGACTTCATCCATTCCTCAACTAGGGAAATAGAGTGCGCTGCTGTCAACTCTACTTTCTCCATCGATTCACCATAGACCACTAGGGTGATATCGTCGGCGAAGCCAACAATCTTAACACCCGTCGGGAGGGGCAGCCTTAGTCAGGCTTCCCAAATGTACCGCCTCAAGACAGTATTCCGAAGGCTGTCATCAACTGCTTCTCACGACAGCCTTCTGAATGAACTATCCATGACAGCCTACCATGAGGTGGTCATGCGACATGTAACGATGCCGTCTTGTTCAGCACACGGCAGTTTGATCACATTGCATGTAGTGTGTTCGTTTTCCGATGACAAGCTCGGTTGTTCATTCATAACATGTCCCGTACACCCGAGCGTCGTACAGGCAAAATGAATATGCAGTCGGGGCCTCTCGTGTTCTGTATTTGGCGCAATGTGATACGTCACGCTTAAACTTTTTCACACGTATTTTTTTGAATCTTTAAAATGTTTGCTCTGCATTCACTAGACTATGCACCCACAAGATGTACATAGTTTTGGACATAATCATATTATTAATGATTTTTAAACCATGTTGCTCAAATTATGTTCATATCCACACTTTTGTACAATATTGTAATCTTATGTGTAAAATGTTTAGCGTGATTCTCAAATTTCATGACAGCCCACGACAGCATTTTCGCGATAGCAAGCTCGAGTAGCCGAAGACTGTCACAGTCCTTCTGTGGCTGTAATGTGAAACAGCCCGTTCGGCTCGCTATGGCATGATCACGAATGCTGTCAGCTGAGTTCGTTAGGCAGCGACTGTTCCAATACAGCCAACATTCATGCGCGTGTGTCTGGTTGCCATTACGTTCCACGCTTGATGCGAAACGTACAGCAGCAAGATGCAGTGAAAACACACAGCGCCTGTCGGCTCGGTGTTTTCGGCTGCTGTCGTGTCGAGGCTGTACATTTGGAAAGCCTGGCCTTAGTACGTCATCGTACATCGCATTCCATAACAGCGTGCCCAGGATTGAACCTTGAGGTAGTCCCGCGGTAATTCGAACGCTTTTCTGCCCCTCCTCTGTGTCATACAGTAGAATCCTGCCATTAAAATAGCTTGCTAGAAGCTTACACAACTGCACCGGTGCCTTGAGGCGGTGAAGTGCGTGTGCTATTGCTTCCCAGCTTGCGCTGTTGAACGCATTCTTCACATCTAGAGTGACAACCGCGTAGTAACGGATGCCACTCCTTTTATGCTCGAGTGCGACCTCAGCTGTCTGAACGACCGACTGGATAGCGTCCAGAGTAGATTTACCTTTCCTGAATCCAAATTGGTTGTTGGACAGGCCGTTCGCACTTTCCGTATACGGTACTAGTCTGTTGAGAATCAACCTCTCCAATAACTTGCCCGTCGTAGCTAGTAAACAGATAGGTCTATACGCTGACGGGTCACCTAGTGGTTTCCCCGCCTTTGGTAGTAGAACCAATTTCTGTCGCTTCCATACATCCGGGAAGATTCCTTGGTCAATGCAGCGTTGCATCGTGGTTCTGAACATGTCCGGATCCGCAATCACTGCTGCTTTTAAGGCAACATTCGGGATACCAACGGGTCCCGGTGCCTAGTTTGACGCGAATGATTTTACGACTTGTGCCAGCTCTTTGTTTGTCACTCTCGCTACTTCTTCTGCTTCATCTGCCGCATACGGCGCTGGGGGCCATAGGCTTGGTAGTGCGGGAAGAGTACATCGATTATCGATCGCAGCAACTCGGGCGACTTTTCTTGGGGCGCTACGGCACTTTTGGTCTTAGTGTTAGGCCTCTCATCATGGACTCGAATTGTCACTCTCGCATAGACTCTCAAAGCATGCCCGTTTTCGACTCTTGATTTCCTTTTTGAGAGCCAACTTTGCCTTTCTGAATGCTGCACCGCGTTCTTTTTTTTGTGCTTCTGTGTGTGCGCGTTGCATTCTTCATCTAGCCCGAAGGCAGATTGGTCGAAGATTTGCAATTGATTCGCACCACCAGTACACCGGCGGCCTGTTCTCTCTAGGGGGGGGGGCTTTTCTCGGCATGGAAGTCTTCAAAGATTTGATTCCAATCATTTATCAAGGGATATCTCCAGAGAAATATCAAGGAAATTTTTAAGATTTCTTTGGAGAAAAATTTGAAAAAAAGAAATCCGCAAGGAATACCTGAAGCAAATAAAAAAAAAATCGAGGCAATAATATTCTGATGAAATGCTGGAGAAATTTCGAGAGAAATTTAATGAGCAATACCAAGTCAAATTCATGTAGAGATTCTTGGTTTGGTTTATTATAGATTCTAGCAAATAATGCTTGGAAGATTTTTTGAAGCAATTCCTGAGAGTAATCGTAGATGAATTTCAAAGTAATCTTCATGTAAATTTCTGAAATAAATGAAAAAATTGGTCTAGCAATTATTGTAGGGTATCTTGGGAAAATGTCGAAACGAATTATTTTCAAAAATAAAAATTGTAAAAAATTGGAATGTTCTCAACCTTGTTTCATATGCTAATGAATGATACTCAACAGGAACTGAGAACTGTACTTGCCTTTACCACCTTGGCAATTGTACTGTTCGTTCTACAGAGCCTTCCCTGTTTTACAAGAATACACTGTGGTTTGCTACCAAGTTGAAAAAATTCCCTGATAATTCCAGGTTTCTACAGGTAGTAGACACCCTGCGTTCTGAATTACATTTTCAACCTTGACTTAGTATGACGAGCAACTAATTTCTCTTTTTGCGCGACAAATAATCATAATTGAAGTGAATGTAATGAAATTAGTTTCAATTTGCAGCTTTTCTAACCTCATTTCAAATCGCTGTGGTGCGCTGTTTTGATTCTGTTCTGATGATATTCAATTGTGCAATTAAAATCGAAAATAATTTGGCCACCACCATTTGAATTTGCCGTAAATTACCAAATTATATACGCTTAACGGTTTGAACAAAATACTTTGATCACCCTAGTACTAAATTCTGACATGCTGGAACATTTCTGAGAGCGCAATGCATTTAGCACCTACAAATTTACTGGAAACACATAATATGATCTTTGAGACACGTGAGAAGGTTGTTTTTGTTCCGCTGTATACAATACGTAAATTCGTAAGCTAATGAGTTTGTAGGTGCTCATTAAACACTAAGCTGAGAAGCAGGCGCTGTCTCAATTTACACGTTATGCCTTTCTATTAGGTTTTCTATTAAACCCAAAGAATCTGTAGAAGAGAATTTTATCTTTCCAGTTCATTAAGCGCAGCATGAAACCAATCTTCATTTTCATGTACACGCAGTCTAGTGTTCGAACTTCATACCCCTATCCAGAAATGTTCTAAATTCGTTTCGTTTGTACATTTGGTAGACATCTTTGATGCAAACGAAACAATAAACTCCGAAATTATCGGAAATGTTCTTTCCACTCAATATCATGCAAAAAGCAATGGAAGACTGTTTCCTGTTTCGGAGTGACAACTTAACCGATACGGTCTAAGACGTGAAAAGCTGACGGACTGTAGCTGTATATAGATACGTATATAAATTATTTGTCAGGACGTCGACGACGACAGGTTTCACACTCTCCGTTTGCCAGCTTTGGTGAAGGATAGGTGCACGGTAGCCGGGCTCCAATAAATACAACTGCTTATAAGACCACTACCACATGAAATAATTCAGCGAACCAAAGCTGAGAGCTAGAGTTTTCAATCCCGGGAACATTTCCCGGGAAATGAGATTTCCCGGGATTCCCGTTTCCCGGGAAATAATTTTCTGCTTCCCGGGATTCCCGTATTTCCCGGGAAGCACTACACGCAAACAAATGTTGTTGTATAATCTACCGAATCCATGATAGAATTAAGAACTGCACCAACAATTTTCAACCGACTACAAAAATCTATTAACTTTACTATAATCTGGTAAAAATCACTGATCAATGAAGTAAATGTGACCATGTCCATAGTAGCATTCTCTACAGAGCTTTGTTTTTCAATCCGAGACACCCACCGTGCAACACAGTGTGGTCAAAAGTATACTGCCAAACTTGTCAAATCAAGATTTTTTCTAGTTATTAATACTGCAGCTCTAGTTAAATAAACCGAATATATTTTCTTGTGTAGTAGTGTTGAATGTGTTTTCGTAGAGTTTACAGATTAATGTAGTCGGTTGAAAATCGTTGGTGCAGTTATTAATTTCACCATGGATTCAGTGGTTTCTACAATAAAATTCATTTCAGTGTATTTTCATGAAGAATTCTAAAGATCATCTATATTCAAATAAAAACCATCGTTCAATTTACTCTTCATTTATTTAGCTGATTTTCGTAATCGTAATCTTCTCGTAATAGTTATCGAAAAATGCATTTATTTAAAAATGCATTTTGAAATATTGGCTGTTGAAAATGGAAAATTTGACATTATCAGCCAACGTGCATACAAGTTTGTGAGCTTGTAAGGTAATTTATTTGCTTAATTTACCACAGAATTCAAACTTTATGTGTATAACAATACTTATCAGCAAAGTTCATAATACTACAGTGAACCCTCTATGAGTCGATGTTCCATTACTCGATATCGACTCATGGAACCATACTAAAAACATAAGATCATGGTTACTATGATGGTCCCTTCAAACAGCTTTTCGAAGAATAGTTGTTCCATGACTCGATAATTCCATGAGTCGAAGGTCCCTTCAATATCGACTCATTGAGGTTTGACTGTATCTCAAAAGTTATAGAAAAGTATTGTATTTTACCATATAAGAGAAACGAAGAGTTTTGTATAGAGACTACAAGCATGTTGAAAAAATTGATTTAATCTAAATTTTATCGAGCAACTTCAATATGATTATATCTGAAATGAAACTTGAAGTCCTATTTTGCATGCTTACTGGACTAGATCACAAAAAAGTTTGATGAATTTTATCCCTAATTTCATGGAAACATCAATTAAACCAGTGTTTTTTACAACTGTGTAGCGAAGTGTAGCTAAAATTTGTGACGGGCAGAGACATATATGAGAACGGCATTAGATTCAGTTACCCCAAATCTACTAGACACATAATTTAATGTTTGAGACACGCAAAAATGTCATCTTTGTTACGCTGTGTAACAGTCTCAATTTTCAACGAAAGACAAGTTGGTTTTTGATTTAATGTTCGAAAAGATTGAATTAATGTTGGGCAATATTATTTGAACTTTATACGGACCTGCACATGGATTTTTGCTTAAATTTATAAAGTTTTTGTTTCGAATCCTAGCATAAAACGAAGCCAAAAGATTTTTTCTTTTTAGAAACATAAACAAATTACTTATAAAAACTAAATAACCGTACACATTTACTGGTCTAAATTATAACATACATATGCCTGGATAATTCAAAAACACTCCATCAAATTAGCATGATGTTCACGGTTTTCATGAATTTCCCGGGATCCCGGGAATTCCCGGGAAATGAAAATTTTCATTCCCGTTTCCCGGGAAGTCAAATCCCGGGAAAATTGAAAACTCTACTGAGAGCATCAAAAGCCAGACACAACACGAAAGGTAAACATACCCCGAACGAGACAACGAGGAGACAGTCACTAGTACATTATTATTGATCTGTAGATATACAGTATGAACTATTTACGCACGTTTACGAACATCAATTGGGATGCTCTTGAAATTGTGTGAGACTGTTCATTCATGATGATTATTAAAGTAATTTTCATCATTAGCTCTTTATGCTCCTTGACAGTTATTCAGAATATATGCAAAAATAAACTATTCAGTCGACTTCAGAAAAACTTTTCAAATTGGAATGATTCTTAAAACGATAACGTAACCTTTCAAAACGGACATCCCCACAGAAATGGTATGGGTTAGTGTTGAGTGTAATGGCAAACATAAAGTACGAAAGTGGAAAATTAAATAAACCAAGGGTTGCAACAGCTAACGGTAGCACCACTCTCAGTTCAGTCATACAGTTGAGTGACTTTCAACACAGTAAGTTTTTCTGCCCGTTTCAGGTTTATTTTGATCCTGTACCCTACTCTCCTACCCTTAGTATCCGTTTGAACGTCGCTATTCTCTTACTGGAGCGTTGTGGAAATGGTTCCAGAATGACGTCGCAATGAAGCTGCTCATTTTCCAGGTTGTGTGATAGCACTACCAGACTAAAAGTATATAGAAATGCGGGGAAAAAGTTTGCATTGTAAGGCAACTTATATCCCAACATATTAACTTCAAAACATATTAGTAGATTTTTTAAAGTTTCATTTCAATTTGAATATTGAAATAAGATTGGGTACAAACGATTGCTTGTACGTGGAAAAATTTCGCACTGTATGAGCGACAATGTGATGACGTGAACATATTTATTTTTCTTACGGTGATGATGAATCGAAGCCAAACTTCAAATTTTCAAGGCACAAATCTGGGGAACCAAACATCCGTTCATGCTGAAAACTCAATCGATTGTTCACTAGCTGGTGGTGACCAATCGATTAAGTTTTCAGCTCAAACCGGTGTATGGTTCCCCAGATTTGTGCTCTTGAAAATTTGTTGTTTGGCTTCGATTTACCTTCACCTAAAGATGATTATAGAACGAAGCCACACCTCGCATTTTTAAGAGCACAAGGCTTGAGAACCAAACAAATCCGAGGTAGCAACTAAACTGTTTTCTATTAAAGGTTTTTTTACTTCAAATCAAATGCACGCTTCATTTAACCATGTATAACACTTAGAAAGTTACAAGAGTTTCTACGATTTTTTTTCAGATTTTTACCCTAAAAATCTCTTATTGAACAAATTTGTAAAAAATAGATAAGAACAACTCTCTTCCTCGAATGTGGCAAAAAAAAAACCATTGCAAATTTGTGCCCCGAATCACTCTACACCTAGTGAGAGTACGAATGATGTGAATGCGAGAAGGCCTTTTGTGTTGGATTTAACTGCAACACAACGGAAGCTTGCCAAAGTGACATCATCTATTGCAGATGGAAACGGGGACATCAGCAATGGGAAGACGGATGGACAACGCAACCACCACCAAGTTAATCAAAAGTAGGAAACGGAAACGGAAAATTTGGTTTGCCTTTTTCCTCATTACGGGACGGCTCATAAAATGCTAGTTTTGAAGTTCAACACTTTAAGTGTAGTGGTAAAATTAAAATTTATTCATTGATTGCATACATAATAAAATTACAGGGCATGATTTAGGAATCAAACTAGTCGCACAATTACGATGATGTTAGAAAGTCATGGTTCTCAACATGATCCGATTCAAGAAATCGAGTAATTGGGAAGATATTGGTTCACACAGTAGTTCTGAAAACTCAGAACCACCAGTTATTTAAAGCTTCAGTAATCAAGCTGTTGCATTTAGTACCCCACATGTGGAAAAACCTCGGTTCCCATACAGCGACAACCAGAAGATAAGAAAAGTTTAAAAAATGGTCACTTCTCTTTAAATCTTAAATAGAACAAGAAATGTTAGGCTAAGGGACTAATTTGGCATGGTGATTAGAAGTACTCCAGTTCATATAACAAAAATTTTATTTATGTAATTTAAGCAATATCACATTAAATGTTAATGAAATTATCATGTGATTATCATGTCCTCTTGAACATCCAACTTCAGATTTTGGTATTGCAATGCATCTTGCGTCAACAATTTTCTACTATTGATCCCTTTACGATACTTGTTTGGGCCCGTGCCTTCGATTTTTCGTTATACCTGTTGGCGAAAGCTAGCGGTGGTAATCCTTCTTGGACATCATCTTAGGAAAACCCCTCTCGAAGGTTACGTCTTCTTTCGTTTATTCACTAAACATGGTTGCAACTACAAGCAAAATAAAGGGTGAATCTCTAAAATCACAACTTCCTCCCAAAAAAAGTGGGATTTAAAACTTTCACTAAACGTGGCAAGAATGGAAGAAAGGACGTTTCTCCTAAATGCGAACTTTCTTCCAAGGGTGAAATGGATAATGTTGATAAATGCATCGAAATGAGCAATCAGTTCGATGCTCTAGACAAATTTTCCGAACACCAAATCGAAGTAGTGTCTAGCCCAGGCTGTTTGATTCATGTGAGGAAGCAAAGAGTGCCGCCTATCGTGGTCAGTTGTTCCGAATTTGCGGGATTTAGGCAGGAGATCTTGAACTCCAATAGGGGAATCAAGGTTTCCTTCCAAATTGAAAAGAAAGGAGAATGTCGCGTTTTGCCGGAAACTCTTAAAGATCGCGAACTTCTCCTCAAACATCTTGAAGAGAAGAAGCACATTTTTTTTTATTATTACTACAAAACTGAACGTTTGTTCGGAGTCGTCTTGAAAGGTCTCCCAAGTGACTATAAGTCACCTTAAGAGATCAAAACTGGAAAAAATCATTTACTTGGATTTTCTCCAGTCCAGGTAATCATTATGAAAAAGAGAACCCAATTTGGCATTGTTCGGGAAGGGTTTTCTCAAGAATATTATTTAGTTCACTTCAACAAAAAGGTCTAGACAATATTTAAGCTTTAGAAAAAGCAAGACTTATGTTCGATGTCCGTGTGACATGAGAACATTTCCAGAAACCTGGAGGAAATTTCCAAAACCCCACTCAGTACCGTAAATTCCAAAAGTGGGGTCATGGAATAAAACATTGACGCATGGATGCTAAATGAATGATTTGTGGAGGTTCTTCTCACGCTAAGGACGTCTGTCCTGCGAAGGAAGATACCGATAAGTTCATATGTGCAAATTGCGGGGGCAATCATCAGTCAAACTTTTGGGTTTGCCCATCGCGTAGGCGATTCATCGAGGCTCGTGCTAGGCAGATGAACGGTAATGTCCGTTACAGTAACGATAACAGTCGTTTCCGGAATTTCCCTGGAAAGTTTCGAACAATGTTAATTTTTCAGTTAACGATCGCTTGATTAGAAATCATACCCATCAGGTAGATCATAATCATGCTCATTCACAAACAAATTTTAATCAATTTTAATTTCGAATATATCCACCCACAGAAAATCCTTTGCCGATATCGTAGCAGGTAATTTGAACTCCTCCCCTATTCATATCATAATTACCCATTCTAATTGTTTCAAATCAAATGAAAAAAAAAAACCCTATTTTCATAGCTGCCTATTTGCCTTTTCAATGCTCTGGACAGCAAGTTAATTTGCTCCAAACTGACTTGCGGATATTGACTCGCAATAAGTCAAAATGTTTTGTCATTGGTGACTTTAATGCCAAACATCGGTCATAGAATAATTCTTAAAGTAATTCCAACGGCAGAATTTTATTTGATGAGTGCTCTCCAGGATATTTCTCAATTCAATACCCTGATAGCCCTACTTGTTTTTCCTCTTCTAGAAATCCATCTACGATTGATTTTGTCTTAACCGGCTCTAGTCATCTTTGTAACCAATTAGTTACTCATGCTGATTTTGATTCTGATCATGTCCCTGTTACATTTCAAATATCCCATGGAGCGATTCTCAATCCTATCAGCTCCACTTTCAATTATTTTCTAGCCGACTGGAATATATATGAAACGTATATTGACTCTAATCTTGATGTTAACATTTCTTTAGAAACTAAACTTGATATCGACAATGCTCTTAAAACTTTAACAAATTCCATTGTTGAAGCCAGGAGCATTGCATTACCAAAATGTGAAGTAAAATTTGAATCCGTGATTTTAGACGATGATCTTAAACTCTTGATCCGTCTTAAAAACGTGAGGAGAAGGCAATTTCAACGCACTCGTGATCCTGCTATATAAATTATATGGCAGGATTTGCAGAAAGAAACCAAGAAAAGTTTTTCATAATTGAGATACACACATTTTGAAAATAGAATTCCTCAGTTGGACCCTGGCTCTGAGCCCTTTTGGAAATTATCTAAAATTTTGAAAAAAACCTCAGTATTGGCTCAGTATTTGGAATTGAAAGAGGAAAACAAATTATTACTAACTAATTGCGAGAAAGCTCAAAAACTTGCTATTCAGTTTGAAAGCGCGCACAATTTAAATTTAGGACTAACTAGTCCAGTTGAAAATCAAGTTACTCAGGACTTCGAAAATATTCTCAATCAAGAGAACGTTTTCGAAAATGCCTGGGAGACTGATTTGGAAGAAGTGAGTGAGAACTATTATTAAAAAATTCAAAAATATGAAAGCTCCTGGCGATGATGGAATTTTCTACATCCTCATCAAGAAACTTCCAGAAAGTAGCGTATCATTCTTAGTTGATATATTCAACAAATGTTTTCAATTAGCATATTTTCCTGATAAATGGAAAAATGCTAAGGTTGTTCCAATTTTAAAACCAGACAAAAATCCTGCAGAAGCTTCTAGCTATCGTCCAATCAGCTTGCTTTCCTCCATCAGTAAACTTTTTGAAAAGGTCATTTTGAACAGAATGATGGTCCACATCAACGAAAATTCAATTTTTGCCAATGAACAGTTCGGATTCCGCCATGGACATTAGACCACTCATCATCTTTTACTTGTAACAAATTTGATCTGTTCCAACAAATCTGAAGGCTATTCGACTGGTCTTGCTCTTCTAGACATAGAAAAAGCATTTGACAGTGTTTGGCATGAAGGTTTGATCGTAAAATTAAAAAACTTTGATTTTCTAACAAACATTGTTAGAATAATTCAAAGTTATCTGTCAAATCGTACACTTCAGGTTAATTATCAGAACTGCCAGATCTGAAAGACTTCCTGTAAGAGCTGATGTTCCCCAAGGCAGCATTTTGGGACCAATATTATACAATATTTTCACATCTGACTTACCTGAGTTACCTCAGGGATGTCAAAAATCCTTGTTTGCGGATGACACAGGCCTCTCCGCCAAAGGACGAAGTCTGCGTGTCATCTGTAGTCGATTGTAAAAAAGTTTGGATATTTTTTCTTCATACTTGCAAAAATGGAAGATTTCTCCTAATGCTTCCAAAACTCAACTAATAATATTCCCACATAAATTAAAAGCTCTTTATTTGAAACCTTCAAGTAGACATGTTGTCACGTTGGGAGGGGTTCCAATAAATTGGTCAGATGAAGTTAAGTATCTAGGGCTCATGATAGATAAGAATTTAACTTTCAAAAATCACATTGAGGGCATTCAAACTAAATGTAACAAATATGTAAAATGTTTCTGTCCCCTTATTAATACAAAATCAAAACGTTGTCTTAAGACCAAGCTTTTGATATTCAAACAAATTTTCAGGCCAGCCATGTTGTATGCTGTACCCATATGGACTAGCTGTTGTAATACCAGGAAGAAAGCTCTGCAAAGAATTCAAAATAAAATTTTGAAAATTGTACTGAAGCTTCCCCCTGGTATTGTACCAATGAATTACATAGAATATCCAATGTTGAAACATTGGAACAAATGTCAAATAAAATAATTAATAATTTCAGGCAAAAATCGTTAAAATCTTCCATTGCCACGATTAATGCATTATATATTTAGGTTGAGTTAGGTTAAGCAAATTGAAAACATGTTTTTTTTCTCTTTTAAGCAAGTGAAATCAACTCACCTGTAAAAAAATCTGAACTGCTACGGCAAATGAAATTTAATTTGTTGTTAACAAAATGTTAATAAAATCTTACATTTGTTTTACCAAATTAGGATGATAGTGTTGTCTAATAACACAGAACACCTAGATATAAGAAATGAATGTAATGTTTGGAATAATACTAATAAAGAAATAGAAAAAAAAACAGTAATTTACAATCGACCAAAACGCTAATGCTCGCATGTAACAAACTTGGCGGGTATTTATACTCTTTTGAACACTATAATTTGAGAGGAAAACCCGAAATAATGCCGAAGTTCTATAAAAAAGCTATTATCGTGATCTACATATATATTGAATCTTATTGGAAACCCTTTTCTAACTGCTCGAAAAGGCAAGAGTATATCTTATTGATTCTTATCTTAAAATGGCATCTACAAACAGCATAACACCATTTATTACTTCTAAATTTGTAACAGTTGATGACGATGAAAGTAGCCAAAAATCGATCAAGTGAACCAAATGTTGACTAATTACAATTCGTTGCTCATGTTGAGCCAGATTGACAAAACTGTGGTTACAAAAAGCAGACAGGCTGAAGAAACTGAAATAACGAAAAACAGAGCACAGCCATCAATAATTCGACTTAATGGGTGTAATCAATTTGGGCCACCCAGAATTAATATCAGCGCAGGAGAATTTTGCTCGGAGTGTTCAGATCTTGTTTTGATTAATTTGCAATAAATGGATAATTAGTCCCACTGGCACTGCTGGTGAATGGGTGGCAACAAAGTAATTTGGTCATTTGTGATCCTAGTCTGCCCAGAAGCATGCGGTGAGCAACATGAATTCACTGAGTAAAAGCAATGGGGGACTGAACAATATTTTCATTCCGGAAGCTATTGGCAGTTGCAGGAAAAATAATAGAAGAGTGAGGTCTCAATATTTCCTATCAGAAAGGCCCATAAAAGTGAACAAAGGTTGCATGGTTCATTATATTGATTCTAGAAGGAATCATTTATCTGATTGGAAGCTCCTAAACAAGTAATCTCGAGAAAAGTCATAAATCTGATGAACTCCAATTCTAATCTTCAAATTTAAGTAGACTCCACTTATTTATTTGAATAATTTTTCAAACAAAATGCTTCAATAAAAATGTTATACACTATTCCACACATAAATTATGTTTCATATGTTTATGCATATACGTTAAAGTCTCCAATATTAGCTTGAAAACCGACCAGCAGGTTTCCTCTTAACACTCAAGAGCACTTGGTACACAATGCAATTATGTTTCGATTACGTAATCTCGTTTCCCATTTTCCCGGTGCTGATTGGCACAAACATTTGACCGAAACCAGACATAGCCTCCAATACCTACTGTCCAAGTGTTTTTCAATCCCTTTTGCTGTACGCAATCATTTTCAGCAACAGAAAACGAGGGCCCACATAAAACGCTCATTGAAATTTTATACGCACGTGTTCCTTTTATTCGATCTCATTTACACTTCCATTAAACCAAAGCATGCTTTATGAAGTAAGAATGCGTAAACCCACGAAGTATTGAAAAGGCTAGAGAGTCCTTTTTCTCCGCCTCCGTGCATCAACTAAAGGAATCCTAACGTAACTACAAAGGCAATCATAAATGCGGCGCTTGTGGTTAAGAACGTTTACTTGCCGAAAGTGAGCAACCGTCGGTCAAGTGTGGATCTCAAGAAATTCAATTATTTTGCCTTATTATTATGCACAACGTTGGCGGGTTTCAAACAATTACAAGGTTGTACCTTTAGCTGCTGATGAAAATAAGAAATAATATTATCAGTTTCATCAATTATTCATAGAAATCAAAATATGCTTCACTCCAATTACCGATCGCATTACAGTCAATGGCAACGAAATAATATTTTTGCATTATATTTATCCCCAAAGCGAACACTGAAAGGAACCCTATCCTACATCGTTGAATCAATTATAACAGTAAGGGGAATTTCCCCGCCCTTGACATGAGCATAGCCTGAATCAGTTCAGGGTTGGCTGGTGTCCATTGGCGTAGACAAAGGGGGGCACGGGGGGGCACGTGCCCCCCCAAACCCCAAATCAAAAATTCGTTTATATTCAGTTTTGATCACTTCACTGCACAGAAAATACATTATTGGCGCCAGAAAAAATATAAAAATCATTGATGAGTTCGTTTTGGTGCCAGAAGTTACACTATTGGCGCCAGAAAAATTATAAAAATCATTAATGAGTTCGTTTTGGTGCCAGAAGATACACTATTGGCGCCAAAAAAATTATAAAAATCATTAATGAGTTCGTTTTGGTGCCAGAAGTTACACTATTGGCGCCAGAAAAATTATAAAAATCATTAATGAGTTCGTTTTGGTGCCAAAAAAATTATAAAAATCATTAATGAGTTCGTTTTGGTGCCAGAAGTTACACTATTGGCGCCAGAAAAATTATAAAAATTATTAATGAGTTCGTTTTGGTGCCAGAAGTTACACTATTGGCGCCAGAAAAATTATAAAAATCATTAATGAGTTCGTTTTGGTGCCAGAAGTTACACTATTGGCGCCAGAAAAATTATAAAAATCATTAATGAGTTCGTTTTGGTGCCAGATGTTACACTATTGGCGCCAAAAAAATTATAAAAATCATTAATGAGTTCGTTTTGGTGCCAGAAGTTACACTATTGGCGCCAGAAAAATTATAAAAATTATTAATGAGTTCGTTTTGGTGCCAGAAGTTACACTATTGGCGCCAGAAAAATTATAAAAATCATTAATGAGTCCGTTTTGGTGCCAGAAGTTACACTATGTACGCCAAAGTACTCTTACTCAAATACACATTTTCAAAAAAACCAACCAGGCTGCATTGGCGTAGACAAAGGGGGGCACGGGGGGGCACGTGCCCCCCCAAACTCCAAATCAAAAATTCGTTTATATTCAGTTTTGATCACTTCACTGCACAGAAAATACATTATTGGCGCCAGAAAAAATATAAAAATCATTGATGAGTTCGTTTTGGTGCCAGAAGTTACACTATTGGCGCCAGAAAAATTATAAAAATCATTAATGAGTTCGTTTTGGTGCCAGAAGATACACTATTGGCGCCAAAAAAATTATAAAAATCATTAATGAGTTCGTTTTGGTGCCAGAAGTTACACTATTGGCGCCAGAAAAATTATAAAAATCATTAATGAGTTCGTTTTGGTGCCAAAAAAATTATAAAAATCATTAATGAGTTCGTTTTGGTGCCAGAAGTTACACTATTGGCGCCAGAAAAATTATAAAAATTATTAATGAGTTCGTTTTGGTGCCAGAAGTTACACTATTGGCGCCAGAAAAATTATAAAAATCATTAATGAGTTCGTTTTGGTGCCAGAAGTTACACTATTGGCGCCAGAAAAATTATAAAAATCATTAATGAGTTCGTTTTGGTGCCAGATGTTACACTATTGGCGCCAAAAAAATTATAAAAATCATTAATGAGTTCGTTTTGGTGCCAGAAGTTACACTATTGGCGCCAGAAAAATTATAAAAATTATTAATGAGTTCGTTTTGGTGCCAGAAGTTACACTATTGGCGCCAGAAAAATTATAAAAATTATTAATGAGTTCGTTTTGGTGCCAGAAGTTACACTATTGGCGCCAGAAAAATTATAAAAATCATTAATGAGTCCGTTTTGGTGCCAGAAGTTACACTATGTACGCCAAAGTACTCTTACTCAAATACACATTTTCAAAAAAACCAACCAGGCTGCATTGGCGTAGACAAAGGGGGGCACGGGGGGGCACGTGCCCCCCCAAACCCCAAATCAAAAATTCGTTTATATTCAGTTTTGATCACTTCACTGCACAGAAAATACATTATTGGCGCCAGAAAAAATATAAAAATCATTGATGAGTTCGTTTTGGTGCCAGAAGTTACACTATTGGCGCCAGAAAAATTATAAAAATCATTAATGAGTTCGTTTTGGTGCCAGAAGATACACTATTGGCGCCAAAAAAATTATAAAAATCATTAATGAGTTCGTTTTGGTGCCAGAAGTTACACTATTGGCGCCAGAAAAATTATAAAAATCATTAATGAGTTCGTTTTGGTGCCAGATGTTACACTATTGGCGCCAAAAAAATTATAAAAATTATTAATGAGTTCGTTTTGGTGCCAGAAGTTACACTATTGGCGCCAGAAAAATTATAAAAATCATTAATGAGTCCGTTTTGGTGCCAGAAGTTACACTATGTACGCCAAAGTACTCTTACTCAAATACACATTTTCAAAAAAACCAACCAGGCTGCATTGGCGTAGACAAAGGGGGGCACGGGGGGGCACGTGCCCCCCCAAACCCCAAATCAAAAATTCGTTTATATTCAGTTTTGATCACTTCACTGCACAGAAAATACATTATTGGCGCCAGAAAAAATATAAAAATCATTGATGAGTTCGTTTTGGTGCCAGATGTTACACTATTGGCGCCAGAAAAATTATAAAAATCATTAATGAGTTCGTTTTGGTGCAAGAAGATACACTATTGGCGCCAAAAAAATTATAAAAATCATTAATGAGTTCGTTTTGGTGACAGAAGTTACACTATTGGCGCCAGAAAAATTATAAAAATCATTAATGAGTTCGTTTTGGTGCCAGATGTTACACTATTGGCGCCAAAAAAATTATAAAAATTATTAATGAGTTCGTTTTGGTGCCAGAAGTTACACTATTGGCGCCAGAAAAATTATAAAAATCATTAATGAGTCCGTTTTGGTGCCAGAAGTTACACTATGTACGCCAAAGTACTCTTACTCAAATACACATTTTCAAAAAAAACCAACCAGGCTGCATTGGCGTAGACAAAGGGGGGCACGGGGGGGCACGTGCCCCCCCAAACCCCAAATCAAAAATTCGTTTATATTCAGTTTTGATCACTTCACTGCACAGAAAATACATTATTGGCGCCAGAAAAAATATAAAAATCATTGATGAGTTCGTTTTGGTGCCAGAAGTTACACTATTGGCGCCAGAAAAATTATAAAAATCATTAATGAGTTCGTTTTGGTGCCAGAAGATACACTATTGGCGCCAAAAAAATTATAAAAATCATTAATGAGTTCGTTTTGGTGCCAGAAGTTACACTATTGGCGCCAGAAAAATTATAAAAATCATTAATGAGTTCGTTTTGGTGCCAAAAAAATTATAAAAATCATTAATGAGTTCGTTTTGGTGCCAGAAGTTACACTATTGGCGCCAGAAAAATTATAAAAATCATTAATGAGTTCGTTTTGGTGCCAGATGTTACACTATTGGCGCCAAAAAAATTATAAAAATCATTAATGAGTTCGTTTTGGTGCCAGAAGTTACACTATTGGCGCCAGAAAAATTATAAAAATTATTAATGAGTTCGTTTTGGTGCCAGAAGTTACACTATTGGCGCCAGAAAAATTATAAAAATTATTAATGAGTTCGTTTTGGTGCCAGAAGTTACACTATTGGCGCCAGAAAAATTATAAAAATCATTAATGAGTCCGTTTTGGTGCCAGAAGTTACACTATGTACGCCAAAGTACTCTTACTCAAATACACATTTTCAAAAAAACCAACCAGGCTGCATTGGCGTAGACAAAGGGGGGCACGGGGGGGCACGTGCCCCCCCAAACTCCAAATCAAAAATTCGTTTATATTCAGTTTTGATCACTTCACTGCACAGAAAATACATTATTGGCGCCAGAAAAAATATAAAAATCATTGATGAGTTCGTTTTGGTGCCAGAAGTTACACTATTGGCGCCAGAAAAATTATAAAAATCATTAATGAGTTCGTTTTGGTGCCAGAAGTTACACTATTGGCGCCAGAAAAATTATAAAAATCATTAATGAGTTCGTTTTGGTGCCAGAAGATACACTATTGGCGCCAAAAAAATTATAAAAATCATTAATGAGTTCGTTTTGGTGCCAGAAGTTACACTATTGGCGCCAGAAAAATTATAAAAATCATTAATGAGTTCGTTTTGGTGCCAAAAAAATTATAAAAATCATTAATGAGTTCGTTTTGGTGCCAGAAGTTACACTATTGGCGCCAGAAAAATTATAAAAATTATTAATGAGTTCGTTTTGGTGCCAGAAGTTACACTATTGGCGCCAGAAAAATTATAAAAATCATTAATGAGTTCGTTTTGGTGCCAGAAGTTACACTATTGGCGCCAGAAAAATTATAAAAATCATTAATGAGTTCGTTTTGGTGCCAGATGTTACACTATTGGCGCCAAAAAAATTATAAAAATTATTAATGAGTTCGTTTTGGTGCCAGAAGTTACACTATTGGCGCCAGAAAAATTATAAAAATCATTAATGAGTCCGTTTTGGTGCCAGAAGTTACACTATGTACGCCAAAGTACTCTTACTCAAATACACATTTTCAAAAAAACCAACCAGGCTGCATTGGCGTAGACAAAGGGGGGCACGGGGGGGCACGTGCCCCCCCAAACCCCAAATCAAAAATTCGTTTATATTCAGTTTTGATCACTTCACTGCACAGAAAATACATTATTGGCGCCAGAAAAAATATAAAAATCATTGATGAGTTCGTTTTGGTGCCAGAAGTTACACTATTGGCGCCAGAAAAATTATAAAAATCATTAATGAGTTCGTTTTGGTGCCAGAAGATACACTATTGGCGCCAAAAAAATTATAAAAATCATTAATGAGTTCGTTTTGGTGCCAGAAGTTACACTATTGGCGCCAGAAAAATTATAAAAATCATTAATGAGTTCGTTTTGGTGCCAGAAGATACACTATTGGCGCCAAAAAAATTATAAAAATCATTAATGAGTTCGTTTTGGTGCCAGAAGTTACACTATTGGCGCCAGAAAAATTATAAAAATCATTAATGAGTTCGTTTTGGTGCCAAAAAAATTATAAAAATCATTAATGAGTTCGTTTTGGTGCCAGAAGTTACACTATTGGCGCCAGAAAAATTATAAAAATTATTAATGAGTTCGTTTTGGTGCCAGAAGTTACACTATTGGCGCCAGAAAAAATTATAAAAATCATTAATGAGTTCGTTTTGGTGCCAGAAGTTACACTATTGGCGCCAGAAAAATTATAAAAATCATTAATGAGTTCGTTTTGGTGCCAGATGTTACACTATTGGCGCCAAAAAAATTATAAAAATCATTAATGAGTTCGTTTTGGTGCCAGAAGTTACACTATTGGCGCCAGAAAAATTATAAAAATTATTAATGAGTTCGTTTTGGTGCCAGAAGTTACACTATTGGCGCCAGAAAAATTATAAAAATTATTAATGAGTTCGTTTTGGTGCCAGAAGTTACACTATTGGCGCCAGAAAAATTATAAAAATCATTAATGAGTCCGTTTTGGTGCCAGAAGTTACACTATGTACGCCAAAGTACTCTTACTCAAATACACATTTTCAAAAAAACCAACCAGGCTGCATTGGCGTAGACAAAGGGGGGCACGGGGGGGCACGTGCCCCCCCAAACCCCAAATCAAAAATTCGTTTATATTCAGTTTTGATCACTTCACTGCACAGAAAATACATTATTGGCGCCAGAAAAAATATAAAAATCATTGATGAGTTCGTTTTGGTGCCAGAAGTTACACTATTGGCGCCAGAAAAATTATAAAAATCATTAATGAGTTCGTTTTGGTGCCAGAAGATACACTATTGGCGCCAAAAAAATTATAAAAATCATTAATGAGTTCGTTTTGGTGCCAGAAGTTACACTATTGGCGCCAGAAAAATTATAAAAATCATTAATGAGTTCGTTTTGGTGCCAGATGTTACACTATTGGCGCCAAAAAAATTATAAAAATTATTAATGAGTTCGTTTTGGTGCCAGAAGTTACACTATTGGCGCCAGAAAAATTATAAAAATCATTAATGAGTCCGTTTTGGTGCCAGAAGTTACACTATGTACGCCAAAGTACTCTTACTCAAATACACATTTTCAAAAAAACCAACCAGGCTGCATTGGCGTAGACAAAGGGGGGCACGGGGGGGCACGTGCCCCCCCAAACCCCAAATCAAAAATTCGTTTATATTCAGTTTTGATCACTTCACTGCACAGAAAATACATTATTGGCGCCAGAAAAAATATAAAAATCATTGATGAGTTCGTTTTGGTGCCAGATGTTACACTATTGGCGCCAGAAAAATTATAAAAATCATTAATGAGTTCGTTTTGGTGCCAGAAGATACACTATTGGCGCCAAAAAAATTATAAAAATCATTAATGAGTTCGTTTTGGTGACAGAAGTTACACTATTGGCGCCAGAAAAATTATAAAAATCATTAATGAGTTCGTTTTGGTGCCAGATGTTACACTATTGGCGCCAAAAAAATTATAAAAATTATTAATGAGTTCGTTTTGGTGCCAGAAGTTACACTATTGGCGCCAGAAAAATTATAAAAATCATTAATGAGTTCGTTTTGGTGCCAAAAAAATTATAAAAATCATTAATGAGTTCGTTTTGGTGCCAGAAGTTACACTATTGGCGCCAGAAAAATTATAAAAATCATTAATGAGTTCGTTTTGGTGCCAGATGTTACACTATTGGCGCCAAAAAAATTATAAAAATCATTAATGAGTTCGTTTTGGTGCCAGAAGTTACACTATGTACGCCAAAGTACTCTTACTCAAATACACATTTTCAAAAAAACCAACCAGGCTGCATTGGCGTAGACAAAGGGGGGCACGGGGGGGCACGTGCCCCCCCAAACCCCAAATCAAAAATTCGTTTATATTCAGTTTTGATCACTTCCCTGCACAGAAAATACATTATTGGCGCCAGAAAAAATATAAAAATCATTGATGAGTTCGTTTTGGTGCCAGAAGTTACACTATTGGCGCCAGAAAAATTATAAAAATCATTAATGAGTTCGTTTTGGTGCCAGAAGATACACTATTGGCGCCAAAAAAATTATAAAAATCATTAATGAGTTCGTTTTGGTGCCAGAAGTTACACTATTGGCGCCAGAAAAATTATAAAAATCATTAATGAGTTCGTTTTGGTGCCAAAAAAATTATAAAAATCATTAATGAGTTCGTTTTGGTGCCAGAAGTTACACTATTGGCGCCAGAAAAATTATAAAAATTATTAATGAGTTCGTTTTGGTGCCAGAAGTTACACTATTGGCGCCAGAAAAATTATAAAAATCATTAATGAGTTCGTTTTGGTGCCAGAAGTTACACTATTGGCGCCAGAAAAATTATAAAAATCATTAATGAGTTCGTTTTGGTGCCAGATGTTACACTATTGGCGCCAAAAAAATTATAAAAATCATTAATGAGTTCGTTTTGGTGCCAGAAGTTACACTATTGGCGCCAGAAAAATTATAAAAATTATTAATGAGTTCGTTTTGGTGCCAGAAGTTACACTATTGGCGCCAGAAAAATTATAAAAATTATTAATGAGTTCGTTTTGGTGCCAGAAGTTACACTATTGGCGCCAGAAAAATTATAAAAATCATTAATGAGTCCGTTTTGGTGCCAGAAGTTACACTATGTACGCCAAAGTACTCTTACTCAAATACACATTTTCAAAAAAACCAACCAGGCTGCATTGGCGTAGACAAAGGGGGGCACGGGGGGGCACGTGCCCCCCCAAACCCCAAATCAAAAATTCGTTTATATTCAGTTTTGATCACTTCACTGCACAGAAAATACATTATTGGCGCCAGAAAAAATATAAAAATCATTGATGAGTTCGTTTTGGTGCCAGAAGTTACACTATTGGCGCCAGAAAAATTATAAAAATCATTAATGAGTTCGTTTTGGTGCCAGAAGATACACTATTGGCGCCAAAAAAATTATAAAAATCATTAATGAGTTCGTTTTGGTGCCAGAAGTTACACTATTGGCGCCAGAAAAATTATAAAAATCATTAATGAGTTCGTTTTGGTGCCAAAAAAATTATAAAAATCATTAATGAGTTCGTTTTGGTGCCAGAAGTTACACTATTGGCGCCAGAAAAATTATAAAAATTATTAATGAGTTCGTTTTGGTGCCAGAAGTTACACTATTGGCGCCAGAAAAATTATAAAAATCATTAATGAGTTCGTTTTGGTGCCAGAAGTTACACTATTGGCGCCAGAAAATTATAAAAATCATTAATGAGTTCGTTTTGGTGCCAGATGTTACACTATTGGCGCCAAAAAAATTATAAAAATCATTAATGAGTTCGTTTTGGTGCCAGAAGTTACACTATTGGCGCCAGAAAAATTATAAAAATTATTAATGAGTTCGTTTTGGTGCCAGAAGTTACACTATTGGCGCCAGAAAAATTATAAAAATTATTAATGAGTTCGTTTTGGTGCCAGAAGTTACACTATTGGCGCCAGAAAAATTATAAAAATCATTAATGAGTCCGTTTTGGTGCCAGAAGTTACACTATGTACGCCAAAGTACTCTTACTCAAATACACATTTTCAAAAAAACCAACCAGGCTGCATTGGCGTAGACAAAGGGGGGCACGGGGGGGCACGTGCCCCCCCAAACCCCAAATCAAAAATTCGTTTATATTCAGTTTTGATCACTTCACTGCACAGAAAATACATTATTGGCGCCAGAAAAAATATAAAAATCATTGATGAGTTCGTTTTGGTGCCAGAAGTTACACTATTGGCGCCAGAAAAATTATAAAAATCATTAATGAGTTCGTTTTGGTGCCAGAAGATACACTATTGGCGCCAAAAAAATTATAAAAAATCATTAATGAGTTCGTTTTGGTGCCAGAAGTTACACTATTGGCGCCAGAAAAATTATAAAAATCATTAATGAGTTCGTTTTGGTGCCAAAAAAATTATAAAAATCATTAATGAGTTCGTTTTGGTGCCAGAAGTTACACTATTGGCGCCAGAAAAATTATAAAAATTATTAATGAGTTCGTTTTGGTGCCAGAAGTTACACTATTGGCGCCAGAAAAATTATAAAAATCATTAATGAGTTCGTTTTGGTGCCAGAAGTTACACTATTGGCGCCAGAAAAATTATAAAAATCATTAATGAGTTCGTTTTGGTGCCAGATGTTACACTATTGGCGCCAAAAAAATTATAAAAATCATTAATGAGTTCGTTTTGGTGCCAGAAGTTACACTATTGGCGCCAGAAAAATTATAAAAATTATTAATGAGTTCGTTTTGGTGCCAGAAGTTACACTATTGGCGCCAGAAAAATTATAAAAATTATTAATGAGTTCGTTTTGGTGCCAGAAGTTACACTATTGGCGCCAGAAAAATTATAAAAATTATTAATGAGTTCGTTTTGGTGACAGAAGTTACACTATTGGCGCCAGAAAAATTATAAAAATCATTAATGAGTTCGTTTTGGTGCCAGATGTTACACTATTGGCGCCAAAAAAATTATAAAAATTATTAATGAGTTCGTTTTGGTGCCAGAAGTTACACTATTGGCGCCAGAAAAATTATAAAAATCATTAATGAGTCCGTTTTGGTGCCAGAAGTTACACTATGTACGCCAAAGTACTCTTACTCAAATACACATTTTCAAAAAAACCAACCAGGCTGCATTGGCGTAGACAAAGGGGGGCACGGGGGGGCACGTGCCCCCCCAAACCCCAAATCAAAAATTCGTTTATATTCAGTTTTGATCACTTCACTGCACAGAAAATACATTATTGGCGCCAGAAAAAATATAAAAATCATTGATGAGTTCGTTTTGGTGCCAGAAGTTACACTATTGGCGCCAGAAAAATTATAAAAATCATTAATGAGTTCGTTTTGGTGCCAGAAGATACACTATTGGCGCCAAAAAAATTATAAAAATCATTAATGAGTTCGTTTTGGTGCCAGAAGTTACACTATTGGCGCCAGAAAAATTATAAAAATCATTAATGAGTTCGTTTTGGTGCCAAAAAAATTATAAAAATCATTAATGAGTTCGTTTTGGTGCCAGAAGTTACACTATTGGCGCCAGAAAAATTATAAAAATTATTAATTAGTTCGTTTTGGTGCCAGAAGTTACACTATTGGCGCCAGAAAAATTATAAAAATCATTAATGAGTTCGTTTTGGTGCCAGAAGTTACACTATTGGCGCCAGAAAAATTATAAAAATCATTAATGAGTTCGTTTTGGTGCCAGATGTTACACTATTGGCGCCAAAAAAATTATAAAAATCATTAATGAGTTCGTTTTGGTGCCAGAAGTTACACTATTGGCGCCAGAAAAATTATAAAAATTATTAATGAGTTCGTTTTGGTGCCAGAAGTTACACTATTGGCGCCAGAAAAATTATAAAAATTATTAATGAGTTCGTTTTGGTGCCAGAAGTTACACTATTGGCGCCAGAAAAATTATAAAAATCATTAATGAGTCCGTTTTGGTGCCAGAAGTTACACTATGTACGCCAAAGTACTCTTACTCAAATACACATTTTCAAAAAAACCAACCAGGCTGCATTGGCGTAGACAAAGGGGGGCACGGGGGGGCACGTGCCCCCCCAAACCCCAAATCAAAAATTCGTTTATATTCAGTTTTGATCACTTCACTGCACAGAAAATACATTATTGGCGCCAGAAAAAATATAAAAATCATTGATGAGTTCGTTTTGGTGCCAGAAGTTACACTATTGGCGCCAGAAAAATTATAAAAATCATTAATGAGTTCGTTTTGGTGCCAGAAGATACACTATTGGCGCCAAAAAAATTATAAAAATCATTAATGAGTTCGTTTTGGTGCCAGAAGTTACACTATTGGCGCCAGAAAAATTATAAAAATCATTAATGAGTTCGTTTTGGTGCCAAAAAAATTATAAAAATCATTAATGAGTTCGTTTTGGTGCCAGAAGTTACACTATTGGCGCCAGAAAAATTATAAAAATTATTAATGAGTTCGTTTTGGTGCCAGAAGTTACACTATTGGCGCCAGAAAAATTATAAAAATCATTAATGAGTTCGTTTTGGTGCCAGAAGTTACACTATTGGCGCCAGAAAAATTATAAAAATCATTAATGAGTTCGTTTTGGTGCCAGATGTTACACTATTGGAGCCAAAAAAATTATAAAAATCATTAATGAGTTCGTTTTGGTGCCAGAAGTTACACTATTGGCGCCAGAAAAATTATAAAAATTATTAATGAGTTCGTTTTGGTGCCAGAAGTTACACTATTGGCGCCAGAAAAATTATAAAAATTATTAATGAGTTCGTTTTGGTGCCAGAAGTTACACTATTGGCGCCAGAAAAATTATAAAAATCATTAATGAGTCCGTTTTGGTGCCAGAAGTTACACTATGTACGCCAAAGTACTCTTACTCAAATACACATTTTCAAAAAAACCAACCAGGCTGCATTGGCGTAGACAAAGGGGGGCACGGGGGGGCACGTGCCCCCCCAAACCCCAAATCAAAAATTCGTTTATATTCAGTTTTGATCACTTCACTGCACAGAAAATACATTATTGGCGCCAGAAAAAAATATAAAAATCATTGATGAGTTCGTTTTGGTGCCAGAAGTTACACTATTGGCGCCAGAAAAATTATAAAAATCATTAATGAGTTCGTTTTGGTGCCAGAAGATACACTATTGGCGCCAAAAAAATTATAAAAATCATTAATGAGTTCGTTTTGGTGCCAGAAGTTACACTATTGGCGCCAGAAAAATTATAAAAATCATTAATGAGTTCGTTTTGGTGCCAAAAAAATTATAAAAATCATTAATGAGTTCGTTTTGGTGCCAGAAGTTACACTATTGGCGCCAGAAAAATTATAAAAATTATTAATGAGTTCGTTTTGGTGCCAGAAGTTACACTATTGGCGCCAGAAAAATTATAAAAATCATTAATGAGTTCGTTTTGGTGCCAGAAGTTACACTATTGGCGCCAGAAAAATTATAAAAATCATTAATGAGTTCGTTTTGGTGCCAGATGTTACACTATTGGCGCCAAAAAAATTATAAAAATCATTAATGAGTTCGTTTTGGTGCCAGAAGTTACACTATTGGCGCCAGAAAAATTATAAAAATTATTAATGAGTTCGTTTTGGTGCCAGAAGTTACACTATTGGCGCCAGAAAAATTATAAAAATTATTAATGAGTTCGTTTTGGTGCCAGAAGTTACACTATTGGCGCCAGAAAAATTATAAAAATCATTAATGAGTCCGTTTTGGTGCCAGAAGTTACACTATGTACGCCAAAGTACTCTTACTCAAATACACATTTTCAAAAAAACCAACCAGGCTGCATTGGCGTAGACAAAGGGGGGCACGGGGGGGCACGTGCCCCCCCAAACCCCAAATCAAAAATTCGTTTATATTCAGTTTTGATCACTTCACTGCACAGAAAATACATTATTGGCGCCAGAAAAAATATAAAAATCATTGATGAGTTCGTTTTGGTGCCAGAAGTTACACTATTGGCGCCAGAAAAATTATAAAAATCATTAATGAGTTCGTTTTGGTGCCAGAAGATACACTATTGGCGCCAAAAAAATTATAAAAATCATTAATGAGTTCGTTTTGGTGCCAGAAGTTACACTATTGGCGCCAGAAAAATTATAAAAATCATTAATGAGTTCGTTTTGGTGCCAAAAAAATTATAAAAATCATTAATGAGTTCGTTTTGGTGCCAGAAGTTACACTATTGGCGCCAGAAAAATTATAAAAATTATTAATGAGTTCGTTTTGGTGCCAGAAGTTACACTATTGGCGCCAGAAAAATTATAAAAATCATTAATGAGTTCGTTTTGGTGCCAGAAGTTACACTATTGGCGCCAGAAAAATTATAAAAATCATTAATGAGTTCGTTTTGGTGCCAGATGTTACACTATTGGCGCCAAAAAAATTATAAAAATCATTAATGAGTTCGTTTTGGTGCCAGAAGTTACACTATTGGCGCCAGAAAAATTATAAAAATTATTAATGAGTTCGTTTTGGTGCCAGAAGTTACACTATTGGCGCCAGAAAAATTATAAAAATTATTAATGAGTTCGTTTTGGTGCCAGAAGTTACACTATTGGCGCCAGAAAAATTATAAAAATTATTAATGAGTTCGTTTTGGTGACAGAAGTTACACTATTGGCGCCAGAAAAATTATAAAAATCATTAATGAGTTCGTTTTGGTGCCAGATGTTACACTATTGGCGCCAAAAAAATTATAAAAATTATTAATGAGTTCGTTTTGGTGCCAGAAGTTACACTATTGGCGCCAGAAAAATTATAAAAATCATTAATGAGTCCGTTTTGGTGCCAGAAGTTACACTATGTACGCCAAAGTACTCTTACTCAAATACACATTTTCAAAAAAACCAACCAGGCTGCATTGGCGTAGACAAAGGGGGGCACGGGGGGGCACGTGCCCCCCCAAACCCCAAATCAAAAATTCGTTTATATTCAGTTTTGATCACTTCACTGCACAGAAAATACATTATTGGCGCCAGAAAAAATATAAAAATCATTGATGAGTTCGTTTTGGTGCCAGAAGTTACACTATTGGCGCCAGAAAAATTATAAAAATCATTAATGAGTTCGTTTTGGTGCCAGAAGATACACTATTGGCGCCAAAAAAATTATAAAAATCATTAATGAGTTCGTTTTGGTGCCAGAAGTTACACTATTGGCGCCAGAAAAATTATAAAAATCATTAATGAGTTCGTTTTGGTGCCAAAAAAATTATAAAAATCATTAATGAGTTCGTTTTGGTGCCAGAAGTTACACTATTGGCGCCAGAAAAATTATAAAAATTATTAATGAGTTCGTTTTGGTGCCAGAAGTTACACTATTGGCGCCAGAAAAATTATAAAAATCATTAATGAGTTCGTTTTGGTGCCAGAAGTTACACTATTGGCGCCAGAAAAATTATAAAAATCATTAATGAGTTCGTTTTGGTGCCAGATGTTACACTATTGGCGCCAAAAAAATTATAAAAATCATTAATGAGTTCGTTTTGGTGCCAGAAGTTACACTATTGGCGCCAGAAAAATTATAAAAATTATTAATGAGTTCGTTTTGGTGCCAGAAGTTACACTATTGGCGCCAGAAAAATTATAAAAATTATTAATGAGTTCGTTTTGGTGCCAGAAGTTACACTATTGGCGCCAGAAAAATTATAAAAATCATTAATGAGTCCGTTTTGGTGCCAGAAGTTACACTATGTACGCCAAAGTACTCTTACTCAAATACACATTTTCAAAAAAAACCAACCAGGCTGCATTGGCGTAGACAAAGGGGGGCACGGGGGGGCACGTGCCCCCCCAAACCCCAAATCAAAAATTCGTTTATATTCAGTTTTGATCACTTCACTGCACAGAAAATACATTATTGGCGCCAGAAAAAATATAAAAATCATTGATGAGTTCGTTTTGGTGCCAGAAGTTACACTATTGGCGCCAGAAAAATTATAAAAATCATTAATGAGTTCGTTTTGGTGCCAGAAGATACACTATTGGCGCCAAAAAAATTATAAAAATCATTAATGAGTTCGTTTTGGTGCCAGAAGTTACACTATTGGCGCCAGAAAAATTATAAAAATCATTAATGAGTTCGTTTTGGTGCCAAAAAAATTATAAAAATCATTAATGAGTTCGTTTTGGTGCCAGAAGTTACACTATTGGCGCCAGAAAAATTATAAAAATTATTAATGAGTTCGTTTTGGTGCCAGAAGTTACACTATTGGCGCCAGAAAAATTATAAAAATCATTAATGAGTTCGTTTTGGTGCCAGAAGTTACACTATTGGCGCCAGAAAAATTATAAAAATCATTAATGAGTTCGTTTTGGTGCCAGATGTTACACTATTGGAGCCAAAAAAATTATAAAAATCATTAATGAGTTCGTTTTGGTGCCAGAAGTTACACTATTGGCGCCAGAAAAATTATAAAAATTATTAATGAGTTCGTTTTGGTGCCAGAAGTTACACTATTGGCGCCAGAAAAATTATAAAAATTATTAATGAGTTCGTTTTGGTGCCAGAAGTTACACTATTGGCGCCAGAAAAATTATAAAAATCATTAATGAGTCCGTTTTGGTGCCAGAAGTTACACTATGTACGCCAAAGTACTCTTACTCAAATACACATTTTCAAAAAAAACCAACCAGGCTGCATTGGCGTAGACAAAGGGGGCACGGGGGGGCACGTGCCCCCCCAAACCCCAAATCAAAAATTCGTTTATATTCAGTTTTGATCACTTCACTGCACAGAAAATACATTATTGGCGCCAGAAAAAATATAAAAATCATTGATGAGTTCGTTTTGGTGCCAGAAGTTACACTATTGGCGCCAGAAAAATTATAAAAATCATTAATGAGTTCGTTTTGGTGCCAGAAGATACACTATTGGCGCCAAAAAAATTATAAAAATCATTAATGAGTTCGTTTTGGTGCCAGAAGTTACACTATTGGCGCCAGAAAAATTATAAAAATCATTAATGAGTTCGTTTTGGTGCCAAAAAAATTATAAAAATCATTAATGAGTTCGTTTTGGTGCCAGAAGTTACACTATTGGCGCCAGAAAAATTATAAAAATTATTAATGAGTTCGTTTTGGTGCCAGAAGTTACACTATTGGCGCCAGAAAAATTATAAAAATCATTAATGAGTTCGTTTTGGTGCCAGAAGTTACACTATTGGCGCCAGAAAAATTATAAAAATCATTAATGAGTTCGTTTTGGTGCCAGATGTTACACTATTGGCGCCAAAAAAATTATAAAAATCATTAATGAGTTCGTTTTGGTGCCAGAAGTTACACTATTGGCGCCAGAAAAATTATAAAAATTATTAATGAGTTCGTTTTGGTGCCAGAAGTTACACTATTGGCGCCAGAAAAATTATAAAAATTATTAATGAGTTCGTTTTGGTGCCAGAAGTTACACTATTGGCGCCAGAAAAATTATAAAAATCATTAATGAGTCCGTTTTGGTGCCAGAAGTTACACTATGTACGCCAAAGTACTCTTACTCAAATACACATTTTCAAAAAAACCAACCAGGCTGCATTGGCGTAGACAAAGGGGGGCACGGGGGGCACGTGCCCCCCCAAACCCCAAATCAAAAATTCGTTTATATTCAGTTTTGATCACTTCACTGCACAGAAAATACATTATTGGCGCCAGAAAAAATATAAAAATCATTGATGAGTTCGTTTTGGTGCCAGAAGTTACACTATTGGCGCCAGAAAAATTATAAAAATCATTAATGAGTTCGTTTTGGTGCCAGAAGATACACTATTGGCGCCAAAAAAATTATAAAAATCATTAATGAGTTCGTTTTGGTGCCAGAAGTTACACTATTGGCGCCAGAAAAATTATAAAAATCATTAATGAGTTCGTTTTGGTGCCAAAAAAATTATAAAAATCATTAATGAGTTCGTTTTGGTGCCAGAAGTTACACTATTGGCGCCAGAAAAATTATAAAAATTATTAATGAGTTCGTTTTGGTGCCAGAAGTTACACTATTGGCGCCAGAAAAATTATAAAAATCATTAATGAGTTCGTTTTGGTGCCAGAAGTTACACTATTGGCGCCAGAAAAATTATAAAAATCATTAATGAGTTCGTTTTGGTGCCAGATGTTACACTATTGGCGCCAAAAAAATTATAAAAATCATTAATGAGTTCGTTTTGGTGCCAGAAGTTACACTATTGGCGCCAGAAAAATTATAAAAATTATTAATGAGTTCGTTTTGGTGCCAGAAGTTACACTATTGGCGCCAGAAAAATTATAAAAATTATTAATGAGTTCGTTTTGGTGCCAGAAGTTACACTATTGGCGCCAGAAAAATTATAAAATTATTAATGAGTTCGTTTTGGTGACAGAAGTTACACTATTGGCGCCAGAAAAATTATAAAAATCATTAATGAGTTCGTTTTGGTGCCAGATGTTACACTATTGGCGCCAAAAAAATTATAAAAATTATTAATGAGTTCGTTTTGGTGCCAGAAGTTACACTATTGGCGCCAGAAAAATTATAAAAATCATTAATGAGTCCGTTTTGGTGCCAGAAGTTACACTATGTACGCCAAAGTACTCTTACTCAAATACACATTTTCAAAAAAACCAACCAGGCTGCATTGGCGTAGACAAAGGGGGGCACGGGGGGGCACGTGCCCCCCCAAACCCCAAATCAAAAATTCGTTTATATTCAGTTTTGATCACTTCACTGCACAGAAAATACATTATTGGCGCCAGAAAAAATATAAAAATCATTGATGAGTTCGTTTTGGTGCCAGAAGTTACACTATTGGCGCCAGAAAAATTATAAAAATCATTAATGAGTTCGTTTTGGTGCCAGAAGATACACTATTGGCGCCAAAAAAATTATAAAAATCATTAATGAGTTCGTTTTGGTGCCAGAAGTTACACTATTGGCGCCAGAAAAATTATAAAAATCATTAATGAGTTCGTTTTGGTGCCAAAAAAATTATAAAAATCATTAATGAGTTCGTTTTGGTGCCAGAAGTTACACTATTGGCGCCAGAAAAATTATAAAAATTATTAATGAGTTCGTTTTGGTGCCAGAAGTTACACTATTGGCGCCAGAAAAATTATAAAAATCATTAATGAGTTCGTTTTGGTGCCAGAAGTTACACTATTGGCGCCAGAAAAATTATAAAAATCATTAATGAGTTCGTTTTGGTGCCAGATGTTACACTATTGGCGCCAAAAAAATTATAAAAATCATTAATGAGTTCGTTTTGGTGCCAGAAGTTACACTATTGGCGCCAGAAAAATTATAAAAATTATTAATGAGTTCGTTTTGGTGCCAGAAGTTACACTATTGGCGCCAGAAAAATTATAAAAATTATTAATGAGTTCGTTTTGGTGCCAGAAGTTACACTATTGGCGCCAGAAAAATTATAAAAATCATTAATGAGTCCGTTTTGGTGCCAGAAGTTACACTATGTACGCCAAAGTACTCTTACTCAAATACACATTTTCAAAAAAACCAACCAGGCTGCATTGGCGTAGACAAAGGGGGGCACGGGGGGGCACGTGCCCCCCCAAACCCCAAATCAAAAATTCGTTTATATTCAGTTTTGATCACTTCACTGCACAGAAAATACATTATTGGCGCCAGAAAAAATATAAAAATCATTGATGAGTTCGTTTTGGTGCCAGAAGTTACACTATTGGCGCCAGAAAAATTATAAAAATCATTAATGAGTTCGTTTTGGTGCCAGAAGATACACTATTGGCGCCAAAAAATTATAAAAATCATTAATGAGTTCGTTTTGGTGCCAGAAGTTACACTATTGGCGCCAGAAAAATTATAAAAATCATTAATGAGTTCGTTTTGGTGCCAAAAAAATTATAAAAATCATTAATGAGTTCGTTTTGGTGCCAGAAGTTACACTATTGGCGCCAGAAAAATTATAAAAATTATTAATGAGTTCGTTTTGGTGCCAGAAGTTACACTATTGGCGCCAGAAAAATTATAAAAATCATTAATGAGTTCGTTTTGGTGCCAGAAGTTACACTATTGGCGCCAGAAAAATTATAAAAATCATTAATGAGTTCGTTTTGGTGCCAGATGTTACACTATTGGAGCCAAAAAAATTATAAAAATCATTAATGAGTTCGTTTTGGTGCCAGAAGTTACACTATTGGCGCCAGAAAAATTATAAAAATTATTAATGAGTTCGTTTTGGTGCCAGAAGTTACACTATTGGCGCCAGAAAAATTATAAAAATTATTAATGAGTTCGTTTTGGTGCCAGAAGTTACACTATTGGCGCCAGAAAAATTATAAAAATCATTAATGAGTCCGTTTTGGTGCCAGAAGTTACACTATGTACGCCAAAGTACTCTTACTCAAATACACATTTTCAAAAAAACCAACCAGGCTGCATTGGCGTAGACAAAGGGGGGCACGGGGGGGCACGTGCCCCCCCAAACCCCAAATCAAAAATTCGTTTATATTCAGTTTTGATCACTTCACTGCACAGAAAATACATTATTGGCGCCAGAAAAAATATAAAAATCATTGATGAGTTCGTTTTGGTGCCAGAAGTTACACTATTGGCGCCAGAAAAATTATAAAAATCATTAATGAGTTCGTTTTGGTGCCAGAAGATACACTATTGGCGCCAAAAAAATTATAAAAATCATTAATGAGTTCGTTTTGGTGCCAGAAGTTACACTATTGGCGCCAGAAAAATTATAAAAATCATTAATGAGTTCGTTTTGGTGCCAAAAAAATTATAAAAATCATTAATGAGTTCGTTTTGGTGCCAGAAGTTACACTATTGGCGCCAGAAAAATTATAAAAATTATTAATGAGTTCGTTTTGGTGCCAGAAGTTACACTATTGGCGCCAGAAAAATTATAAAAATCATTAATGAGTTCGTTTTGGTGCCAGAAGTTACACTATTGGCGCCAGAAAAATTATAAAAATCATTAATGAGTTCGTTTTGGTGCCAGATGTTACACTATTGGCGCCAAAAAAATTATAAAAATCATTAATGAGTTCGTTTTGGTGCCAGAAGTTACACTATTGGCGCCAGAAAAATTATAAAAATTATTAATGAGTTCGTTTTGGTGCCAGAAGTTACACTATTGGCGCCAGAAAAATTATAAAAATTATTAATGAGTTCGTTTTGGTGCCAGAAGTTACACTATTGGCGCCAGAAAAATTATAAAAATCATTAATGAGTCCGTTTTGGTGCCAGAAGTTACACTATGTACGCCAAAGTACTCTTACTCAAATACACATTTTCAAAAAAAACCAACCAGGCTGCATTGGCGTAGACAAAGGGGGGCACGGGGGGGCACGTGCCCCCCCAAACCCCAAATCAAAAATTCGTTTATATTCAGTTTTGATCACTTCACTGCACAGAAAATACATTATTGGCGCCAGAAAAAATATAAAAATCATTGATGAGTTCGTTTTGGTGCCAGAAGTTACACTATTGGCGCCAGAAAAATTATAAAAATCATTAATGAGTTCGTTTTGGTGCCAGAAGATACACTATTGGCGCCAAAAAAATTATAAAAATCATTAATGAGTTCGTTTTGGTGCCAGAAGTTACACTATTGGCGCCAGAAAAATTATAAAAATCATTAATGAGTTCGTTTTGGTGCCAAAAAAATTATAAAAATCATTAATGAGTTCGTTTTGGTGCCAGAAGTTACACTATTGGCGCCAGAAAAATTATAAAAATTATTAATGAGTTCGTTTTGGTGCCAGAAGTTACACTATTGGCGCCAGAAAAATTATAAAAATCATTAATGAGTTCGTTTTGGTGCCAGAAGTTACACTATTGGCGCCAGAAAAATTATAAAAATCATTAATGAGTTCGTTTTGGTGCCAGATGTTACACTATTGGCGCCAAAAAAATTATAAAAATCATTAATGAGTTCGTTTTGGTGCCAGAAGTTACACTATTGGCGCCAGAAAAATTATAAAAATTATTAATGAGTTCGTTTTGGTGCCAGAAGTTACACTATTGGCGCCAGAAAAATTATAAAAATTATTAATGAGTTCGTTTTGGTGCCAGAAGTTACACTATTGGCGCCAGAAAAATTATAAAAATTATTAATGAGTTCGTTTTGGTGACAGAAGTTACACTATTGGCGCCAGAAAAATTATAAAAATCATTAATGAGTTCGTTTTGGTGCCAGATGTTACACTATTGGCGCCAAAAAAATTATAAAAATTATTAATGAGTTCGTTTTGGTGCCAGAAGTTACACTATTGGCGCCAGAAAAATTATAAAAATCATTAATGAGTCCGTTTTGGTGCCAGAAGTTACACTATGTACGCCAAAGTACTCTTACTCAAATACACATTTTCAAAAAAACCAACCAGGCTGCATTGGCGTAGACAAAGGGGGGCACGGGGGGGCACGTGCCCCCCCAAACCCCAAATCAAAAATTCGTTTATATTCAGTTTTGATCACTTCACTGCACAGAAAATACATTATTGGCGCCAGAAAAAATATAAAAATCATTGATGAGTTCGTTTTGGTGCCAGAAGTTACACTATTGGCGCCAGAAAAATTATAAAAATCATTAATGAGTTCGTTTTGGTGCCAGAAGATACACTATTGGCGCCAAAAAAATTATAAAAATCATTAATGAGTTCGTTTTGGTGCCAGAAGTTACACTATTGGCGCCAGAAAAATTATAAAAATCATTAATGAGTTCGTTTTGGTGCCAAAAAAATTATAAAAATCATTAATGAGTTCGTTTTGGTGCCAGAAGTTACACTATTGGCGCCAGAAAAATTATAAAAATTATTAATGAGTTCGTTTTGGTGCCAGAAGTTACACTATTGGCGCCAGAAAAATTATAAAAATCATTAATGAGTTCGTTTTGGTGCCAGAAGTTACACTATTGGCGCCAGAAAAATTATAAAAATCATTAATGAGTTCGTTTTGGTGCCAGATGTTACACTATTGGCGCCAAAAAAATTATAAAAATCATTAATGAGTTCGTTTTGGTGCCAGAAGTTACACTATTGGCGCCAGAAAAATTATAAAAATTATTAATGAGTTCGTTTTGGTGCCAGAAGTTACACTATTGGCGCCAGAAAAATTATAAAAATTATTAATGAGTTCGTTTTGGTGCCAGAAGTTACACTATTGGCGCCAGAAAAATTATAAAAATCATTAATGAGTCCGTTTTGGTGCCAGAAGTTACACTATGTACGCCAAAGTACTCTTACTCAAATACACATTTTCAAAAAAACCAACCAGGCTGCATTGGCGTAGACAAAGGGGGGCACGGGGGGGCACGTGCCCCCCCAAACCCCAAATCAAAAATTCGTTTATATTCAGTTTTGATCACTTCACTGCACAGAAAATACATTATTGGCGCCAGAAAAAATATAAAAATCATTGATGAGTTCGTTTTGGTGCCAGAAGTTACACTATTGGCGCCAGAAAAATTATAAAAATCATTAATGAGTTCGTTTTGGTGCCAGAAGATACACTATTGGCGCCAAAAAAATTATAAAAATCATTAATGAGTTCGTTTTGGTGCCAGAAGTTACACTATTGGCGCCAGAAAAATTATAAAAATCATTAATGAGTTCGTTTTGGTGCCAAAAAAATTATAAAAATCATTAATGAGTTCGTTTTGGTGCCAGAAGTTACACTATTGGCGCCAGAAAAATTATAAAAATTATTAATGAGTTCGTTTTGGTGCCAGAAGTTACACTATTGGCGCCAGAAAAATTATAAAAATCATTAATGAGTTCGTTTTGGTGCCAGAAGTTACACTATTGGCGCCAGAAAAATTATAAAAATCATTAATGAGTTCGTTTTGGTGCCAGATGTTACACTATTGGCGCCAAAAAAATTATAAAAATCATTAATGAGTTCGTTTTGGTGCCAGAAGTTACACTATTGGCGCCAGAAAAATTATAAAAATTATTAATGAGTTCGTTTTGGTGCCAGAAGTTACACTATTGGCGCCAGAAAAATTATAAAAATTATTAATGAGTTCGTTTTGGTGCCAGAAGTTACACTATTGGCGCCAGAAAAATTATAAAAATCATTAATGAGTCCGTTTTGGTGCCAGAAGTTACACTATGTACGCCAAAGTACTCTTACTCAAATACACATTTTCAAAAAAACCAACCAGGCTGCATTGGCGTAGACAAAGGGGGGCACGGGGGGGCACGTGCCCCCCCAAACCCCAAATCAAAAATTCGTTTATATTCAGTTTTGATCACTTCACTGCACAGAAAATACATTATTGGCGCCAGAAAAAATATAAAAATCATTGATGAGTTCGTTTTGGTGCCAGAAGTTACACTATTGGCGCCAGAAAAATTATAAAAATCATTAATGAGTTCGTTTTGGTGCCAGAAGATACACTATTGGCGCCAAAAAAATTATAAAAATCATTAATGAGTTCGTTTTGGTGCCAGAAGTTACACTATTGGCGCCAGAAAAATTATAAAAATCATTAATGAGTTCGTTTTGGTGCCAAAAAAATTATAAAAATCATTAATGAGTTCGTTTTGGTGCCAGAAGTTACACTATTGGCGCCAGAAAAATTATAAAAATTATTAATGAGTTCGTTTTGGTGCCAGAAGTTACACTATTGGCGCCAGAAAAATTATAAAAATCATTAATGAGTTCGTTTTGGTGCCAAAAAAATTATAAAAATCATTAATGAGTTCGTTTTGGTGCCAGAAGTTACACTATTGGCGCCAGAAAAATTATAAAAATTATTAATGAGTTCGTTTTTGGTGCCAGAAGTTACACTATTGGCGCCAGAAAAATTATAAAAATCATTAATGAGTTCGTTTTGGTGCCAGATGTTACACTATTGGCGCCAAAAAAATTATAAAAATCATTAATGAGTTCGTTTTGGTGCCAGAAGTTACACTATTGGCGCCAGAAAAATTATAAAAATTATTAATGAGTTCGTTTTGGTGCCAGAAGTTACACTATTGGCGCCAGAAAAATTATAAAAATTATTAATGAGTTCGTTTTGGTGCCAGAAGTTACACTATTGGCGCCAGAAAAATTATAAAAATTATTAATGAGTTCGTTTTGGTGACAGAAGTTACACTATTGGCGCCAGAAAAATTATAAAAATCATTAATGAGTTCGTTTTGGTGCCAGATGTTACACTATTGGCGCCAAAAAAATTATAAAAATTATTAATGAGTTCGTTTTGGTGCCAGAAGTTACACTATTGGCGCCAGAAAAATTATAAAAATCATTAATGAGTCCGTTTTGGTGCCAGAAGTTACACTATGTACGCCAAAGTACTCTTACTCAAATACACATTTTCAAAAAAACCAACCAGGCTGCATTGGCGTAGACAAAGGGGGGCACGGGGGGGCACGTGCCCCCCCAAACCCCAAATCAAAAATTCGTTTATATTCAGTTTTGATCACTTCACTGCACAGAAAATACATTATTGGCGCCAGAAAAAATATAAAAATCATTGATGAGTTCGTTTTGGTGCCAGAAGTTACACTATTGGCGCCAGAAAAATTATAAAAATCATTAATGAGTTCGTTTTGGTGCCAGAAGATACACTATTGGCGCCAAAAAAATTATAAAAATCATTAATGAGTTCGTTTTGGTGCCAGAAGTTACACTATTGGCGCCAGAAAAATTATAAAAATCATTAATGAGTTCGTTTTGGTGCCAAAAAAAATTATAAAAATCATTAATGAGTTCGTTTTGGTGCCAGAAGTTACACTATTGGCGCCAGAAAAATTATAAAAATTATTAATGAGTTCGTTTTGGTGCCAGAAGTTACACTATTGGCGCCAGAAAAATTATAAAAATCATTAATGAGTTCGTTTTGGTGCCAGAAGTTACACTATTGGCGCCAGAAAAATTATAAAAATCATTAATGAGTTCGTTTTGGTGCCAGATGTTACACTATTGGCGCCAAAAAAATTATAAAAATCATTAATGAGTTCGTTTTGGTGCCAGAAGTTACACTATTGGCGCCAGAAAAATTATAAAAATTATTAATGAGTTCGTTTTGGTGCCAGAAGTTACACTATTGGCGCCAGAAAAATTATAAAAATTATTAATGAGTTCGTTTTGGTGCCAGAAGTTACACTATTGGCGCCAGAAAAATTATAAAAATCATTAATGAGTCCGTTTTGGTGCCAGAAGTTACACTATGTACGCCAAAGTACTCTTACTCAAATACACATTTTCAAAAAAACCAACCAGGCTGCATTGGCGTAGACAAAGGGGGGCACGGGGGGGCACGTGCCCCCCCAAACCCCAAATCAAAAATTCGTTTATATTCAGTTTTGATCACTTCACTGCACAGAAAATACATTATTGGCGCCAGAAAAAATATAAAAATCATTGATGAGTTCGTTTTGGTGCCAGAAGTTACACTATTGGCGCCAGAAAAATTATAAAAATCATTAATGAGTTCGTTTTGGTGCCAGAAGATACACTATTGGCGCCAAAAAAATTATAAAAATCATTAATGAGTTCGTTTTGGTGCCAGAAGTTACACTATTGGCGCCAGAAAAATTATAAAAATCATTAATGAGTTCGTTTTGGTGCCAAAAAAATTATAAAAATCATTAATGAGTTCGTTTTGGTGCCAGAAGTTACACTATTGGCGCCAGAAAAATTATAAAAATTATTAATGAGTTCGTTTTGGTGCCAGAAGTTACACTATTGGCGCCAGAAAAATTATAAAAATCATTAATGAGTTCGTTTTGGTGCCAGAAGTTACACTATTGGCGCCAGAAAAATTATAAAAATCATTAATGAGTTCGTTTTGGTGCCAGATGTTACACTATTGGCGCCAAAAAAATTATAAAAATCATTAATGAGTTCGTTTTGGTGCCAGAAGTTACACTATTGGCGCCAGAAAAATTATAAAAATTATTAATGAGTTCGTTTTGGTGCCAGAAGTTACACTATTGGCGCCAGAAAAATTATAAAAATTATTAATGAGTTCGTTTTGGTGCCAGAAGTTACACTATTGGCGCCAGAAAAATTATAAAAATCATTAATGAGTCCGTTTTGGTGCCAGAAGTTACACTATGTACGCCAAAGTACTCTTACTCAAATACACATTTTCAAAAAAACCAACCAGGCTGCATTGGCGTAGACAAAGGGGGGCACGGGGGGCACGTGCCCCCCCAAACCCCAAATCAAAAATTCGTTTATATTCAGTTTTGATCACTTCACTGCACAGAAAATACATTATTGGCGCCAGAAAAAATATAAAAATCATTGATGAGTTCGTTTTGGTGCCAGAAGTTACACTATTGGCGCCAGAAAAATTATAAAAATCATTAATGAGTTCGTTTTGGTGCCAGAAGATACACTATTGGCGCCAAAAAAATTATAAAAATCATTAATGAGTTCGTTTTGGTGCCAGAAGTTACACTATTGGCGCCAGAAAAATTATAAAAATCATTAATGAGTTCGTTTTGGTGCCAAAAAAATTATAAAAATCATTAATGAGTTCGTTTTGGTGCCAGAAGTTACACTATTGGCGCCAGAAAAATTATAAAAATTATTAATGAGTTCGTTTTGGTGCCAGAAGTTACACTATTGGCGCCAGAAAAATTATAAAAATCATTAATGAGTTCGTTTTGGTGCCAGAAGTTACACTATTGGCGCCAGAAAAATTATAAAAATCATTAATGAGTTCGTTTTGGTGCCAGATGTTACACTATTGGCGCCAAAAAAATTATAAAAATCATTAATGAGTTCGTTTTGGTGCCAGAAGTTACACTATTGGCGCCAGAAAAATTATAAAAATTATTAATGAGTTCGTTTTGGTGCCAGAAGTTACACTATTGGCGCCAGAAAAATTATAAAAATTATTAATGAGTTCGTTTTGGTGCCAGAAGTTACACTATTGGCGCCAGAAAAATTATAAAAATCATTAATGAGTCCGTTTTGGTGCCAGAAGTTACACTATGTACGCCAAAGTACTCTTACTCAAATACACATTTTCAAAAAAACCAACCAGGCTGCATTGGCGTAGACAAAGGGGGGCACGGGGGGGCACGTGCCCCCCCAAACCCCAAATCAAAAATTCGTTTATATTCAGTTTTGATCACTTCACTGCACAGAAAATACATTATTGGCGCCAGAAAAAATATAAAAATCATTGATGAGTTCGTTTTGGTGCCAGAAGTTACACTATTGGCGCCAGAAAAATTATAAAAATCATTAATGAGTTCGTTTTGGTGCCAGAAGATACACTATTGGCGCCAAAAAAATTATAAAAATCATTAATGAGTTCGTTTTGGTGCCAGAAGTTACACTATTGGCGCCAGAAAAATTATAAAAATCATTAATGAGTTCGTTTTGGTGCCAAAAAAATTATAAAAATCATTAATGAGTTCGTTTTGGTGCCAGAAGTTACACTATTGGCGCCAGAAAAATTATAAAAATTATTAATGAGTTCGTTTTGGTGCCAGAAGTTACACTATTGGCGCCAGAAAAATTATAAAAATCATTAATGAGTTCGTTTTGGTGCCAGAAGTTACACTATTGGCGCCAGAAAAATTATAAAAATCATTAATGAGTTCGTTTTGGTGCCAGATGTTACACTATTGGCGCCAAAAAAAATTATAAAAATCATTAATGAGTTCGTTTTGGTGCCAGAAGTTACACTATTGGCGCCAGAAAAATTATAAAAATTATTAATGAGTTCGTTTTGGTGCCAGAAGTTACACTATTGGCGCCAGAAAAATTATAAAAATTATTAATGAGTTCGTTTTGGTGCCAGAAGTTACACTATTGGCGCCAGAAAAAATTATAAAAATCATTAATGAGTCCGTTTTGGTGCCAGAAGTTACACTATGTACGCCAAAGTACTCTTACTCAAATACACATTTTCAAAAAAACCAACCAGGCTGCATTGGCGTAGACAAAGGGGGGCACGGGGGGGCACGTGCCCCCCCAAACTCCAAATCAAAAATTCGTTTATATTCAGTTTTGATCACTTCACTGCACTGAACTGAACTGAACTTATGTTTAATTATATAAATATTGATTATGATTGTTTAGGCTCTTGTTGGCCTCATTGAAATAGCGATTAATTGGTGAATTTCGATATTTATAGTTGGTACGTGTTCTTCTCATAGCATTTTTTCTTTGTTTATGGTTGGAACATTACAACATACATTTTATTGATAATACTTGCAAACATTAACAGTAGTCGACCTTCAGGCGTTTTTGATTATTGTACTGCTATGCAATCCTGATTCTTATTAGATAATTAGGTTTATGGCAAGCGATTCAATCCCGAAAACCTCACTTTAAAAGGTTACTCTGTATTTTTATTTCTGCAAATGTTTGGGGAAAGTTTACCTTCAATATCAATTATTTTTTGCTACTAAGTACTGGAATTCATGCATCTAAAGTCAGATCATGTATTTTTAAACAACCATGATTTTGGAGATTATAAATATTGTGTCGACGCCAAAGACAATTTTATTTAAAGCATGATTGAATTGCTCATCTTCAGTCTAGGGCATACATTTGTTACAAATGCTAATATCAGAGGCATCTTGAAAAGATAAAACTTTCATTGAAATGTAACAAAATTCATATATTTTATTTCTACATCTAAAGTGTTTCTTTTTGTCATGAAGATATACTCTACAACCGCGGATTTTTTTGTAAGTTATTCATAATTTCAAGATTTAAGTTAGTGAACCATATCTTTGACCAAGTGCATTGGCATACCCAGAGGTGGAGGTTGGTGGTGTTGGTTTAGGATTTACCCCTCCAGTGCCGAAAATTTAGGAACTAGTTTTTGGTATGGAACGACATGAAATTTGAAAATTTCTCGGCTGCGCCGCCTTTATCACCAAATTAATCCCCATGAAATTTTTGTGTTTCGGCTTGTTTTCTTCTGAACATCTTAATTGCCTATGAATGTACGATAAATGAGATTCCGATTGATTTTGCTATTGCTGAAAGGTTCATTGATTGACATTCTAGGATTAAAACTTGACAACAGTGTGGAAAGACATTTTAATTCTGCTTAAACATAAATTTAAGTTAACTTTGTTAACAAATTGATGTAAAACTAGTATTTCTTACAAACTGATGAAATTTGATTTTTATGTAACGCATTGCGAGAAAAATGTGGATTCCAGGAATAACCAAAACAATCGTTTGAAAATTTAAGTTGCGTCTATAATTTGTATTATTATTATTAGCTTTATTAGGGAGATTTTCACCTATAATTTGTAAAAATAATTCCTTGATTTTGATGAATCTATTGTATTGAGTAATGTTTGCAGCAGGTGTGCAAACAATAAATTGCGTCTCATTTATATACACTCCCGTGCCTAAGTTTGGGTTCACCCCCTAAAAAACCTACAAAAGTGTTCAGTCCATATCTCTGAGATTACACGTCCAATTGAAACTCTCTTCGAAAGGCAAAAAGTTATTCTTACTTCGTATGTAGTTTTGCAAAAACATTTTTTGAATTTTGTGTGCAAAACTTTTACTTAAAGTTGTGACATTTTTCAAAAAACACTGAAAAAACATAGCTAATTTCCTCAGCATTGGATCGACCAAAATTTTAAAACAATGTGTCATTAGAATCGTAATCTTATATTCTTTGAAAGGCGCTCACGAATTTTTTGCGGATAAATCTGAAAACTATTGAAAATCAATGAAACAGTCAATCAAGTCATCGTGCAAAAGTATGGGTTCACCTGAAATTACTTAAACACGGAAAATCTGTGAAATCTCAAACCAATCATGTACGCGCCATTATTTGCGTGTGAAAAAGCTTTAAAATATTAAAATCGGTTGAAAAATGGCAGAGATATCGACAAAAAATATTTGCGTGCGGCTCAGGTGAACTCAAACTTTTGCACGATTTGCATCATATTGAGGGGTGAACCCAAACTTTTGCACGATGACTTGAATGACTATTTCATTGATTTTGAATAGTTTTCAGATTTTTCCGCAAAAATATCGTAAGCGCCCTTCAAAGAATATAAGATTACGATTCTAATGACACATTGTTTTAAAATTTTGGTCAATCCATTGCTGAGGAAATTAGCTATGTTTTTTCAGTGTGTTTTTTGAAAAATGTCACAACTTTAGTAAAAAATTTGTATACAAAATTCAAAAAATGTTTTTGGAAAAATACATACGATGTAAGAATAACTCTTTGCCTTTGGAATGCGGCTTAGAGAGTTTCAATTGGACGTGTAATCCCAGAGATATGGACAGAAAACTTTTGTATGTTTTCTAGGGGGTGAACCCAAACTTATGCACGGGAGCGTAGATCTTCTGGAGGATATAATCTGTGGATTGGATTATTTGAAGTTGAAAACGTAGCTACTTGCTTGACGGACATCTTTAGATTATAGCGATAAATTTCTCGATTAACTATGAATTTGACCTATAAGCAATAGACTGCTTCTCAAGCACGACACAAGTTCAAGCTGAAATTTTTTTTGAGAATATTGACGTAATGTTAACTAGAAATCATCAAATATTCGATCAACCCATTGTTTTAAATCTAAAAACAAATAAAAAATGAAAACTTTTTCTGAATTATATTTAATGAAAAACATTCAAAGTGTATTTTAATACGGGTTAATATTGAATGAATGGATCTCTCACGAAGAACAGTGTGTTACCATTCAACTATACTTCAGATTTCGAACAAAAAAAATCTCATTTTCATGATTGCTTGTATATTAAGCATTTTATCTTTTTAAGCAAATTTAAAAAAATAGCGTAATTTGAATAACTTTCCTAGCTGACAAAATTGTGTGATGTTAATCTTAAATTCTAATTTAAGAAAGGTTGATGTTGATTTTAAATGCTATTAAGAGAGGTCCTAATTACTTGATGATTATGATTAGTTATCGTTCAAAATGAACGATCTTCTATGTTTTGAACCTATATGTTTAAATAAATATTTTAAAATAATAAAGATTTGTATATCAAGGAAAAGAAGAATTTCAATTGTATTTTAGACTCAAAATATTTGCAGTAACTATTTTTGAACTGACTTTATGCTTAAGATCATAACAGAACGTTAGTTTCATTTTTACGCAACCATCACAAGTTGGTAACATTGAGTACAATTATGTGCCGTTTTTATACAATTGGATGGGTTCGATGCACAAGTTTAAATCATAGGAATTCGTACATTTATCATAAATTGTTAAAAAAATAAAGTTTAAATGTTTTTCTAACTTTCTATAGCTTATAATTGCTCCTTATCCGAGTAAAAATTGATCGGATTTTGATACTTAAAAACATTTTATCACCTAAAGCCAAAAATGCAAGTCTTATATGTTTCAAGCAAGTGTTGTTTTACAAAAATTGGTACTACATAAAGTATTCTTCATTTTGATGGTCAAAAATATATTAAAAATTTTAAGATAGATTTTGTTCTTGATTTAATCTATCACTCATATACAGAATATGCGGACATGTTGAGAAAAATATTTAAAATAAATTTATGGTATTTAGTGAAAATAATAAGATGAAATTCTTGCAACTCTTACAATTTTCTAGCAACGTTCAAGAATCCGTCATCGTGTCTGTGTTTTTGTTGGAGAATAAAATACAATGAGCACATTCTTGTGTAAATTTTCTTGATTTTGAATGACAAAACTGCTTTTGAAAATTCCGAAATCAATGACAGATCCTGCTTCCTTAACGTTCAAAACTAACACTAATTGGATGAACATGTATTCACTGTGTTTCGATTGGAGAATAGAATCCAGTGAACACATTTTCATATAAATTCTCATGATTTTGAACGAAAAAACAGGTTTTCAAATTCACAAATGAATGACTCATCCTGCCTCCTTAAGATCACAAAAAAACACCGAAGATGCTTGAATGGTAAGAAATTGTCTAAGTGTTTTTTTGATGAAAAAAAAACAGAAACATGTGCATGACTAAACCGACTCCGGTGATTCCATTTTAAGTGAAAAAATCTACTCCCTGGTTCATATTGTTCATGAAATTCATGTGAGGTATGAAAGTTCGATCAGATTATTATATAATTCTACCATTCAGTGTTACCTCACTTAAAGATGTTACGCTATTTTACAGTACTATGAACCACATCTAAAAAAACATTAAGGTACCGTGGGGTAAGTGGATACAGAAAAATCAATAGTTAACTTCATTGTTATGTACAGCTAACGTGAATAGTTTAACTCAAACTTTTTTCTGTGGATAACAAATAAGGGACTATTGTACTCCAAATCGTCATTTATTTCGATTTTTCTGATTGTTATGTATTGAGAATGAGAGACTTCAAAATTTGCGCCAAATGATCCACTTGCCGCACCATGGTGGGGTAAGTGGATCACCATTAAAACAAATCTGTTCTCGAAACAAATGTAGTATGATTTTGTTTATTAAGAATGATTTTACCCTCGCACTTGTTATTAGTGCTAGTAATGTACATTTTATTACTTTAAAATTAAAAAGTATCTTTATTTAATCAAAATATAATAAGAAGTATGTATATATTAGTTCATACTAATAAGAACAAAAAAAAAACATTGTAACTAGAAAAATTTGGAGAAAATTCATCCATTTATACGCATAAGTTATACAGAAGTATTGTAGGATTATTCCTAACGATATTTTCGAAAAGCACTCTTAGTTTAAAAATATTAGTTACATTTACTTTTGAATAACAAACTTTAATCCTTCTGTGTTATTTATGAATATATGTGTATCATCTGTCTAGAAAAATTTATATGATCAAATCATGTACAAGACTATGCTTTCGATTGGAAAATTAGTATATTTTGCTTTTTTACAACTCAGCTTAGATAAACCATGAAAAGTTTCGTGTGAATTTTGAAATTATTATTCTTTTTATATTTTTTTTTATACCAGAAAGGTTAAAAAAACTTTTAGGTGGATTAATTCAAATTTTCTATGGTCAATTTAACAAATTCAAGCTGGGAATGGAACAAAATAAAAGAAAACAACATTTGCGGGTATTAAAGCTTATTAAAATTCTCCTAAGCAGTCTGCCAATAAATGATAATTATTCTTGATCCACTTACCCCACCCCATTAAAAAGTAGGGGTAAGTGTACCATCTCTAATATATTTGTATTTATTTATAAAAATCACATAGTTTTCATTGTGATTCATTCAATTGGAACTGAAATGCTCACCATGTGTCGAAAAAAATAATAGAATTTGATTTTAGACAAAGATACAATGGATTTTTGATTGATGGAAAACAATTTTCAAATTAATTACTTTTTGAAGCTAACAAGTTTGCTTGTGTTAGTGTACGTGTAGTACCAGTTTTGCAATAGTATCAGTGTGGGCGTAAGAATATAACCTAAAACGAAGCAATGGTGCGAAAACATTCAACATATCCAAGTATTTAGGCTTAATATTGACAAATGATCCACTTACCCCACTGATACACTTCCCCCACTGTACCTTATCTTAAACGCAATCAACAAATATTTTCGGAAATTTAAGTCACTTCTAAATTGAATGAATACTGTGAAAAACAACTATTTTTTGAAAATAAATCTTTGAGCTGTTTAGAGGAATATTTAGAAGTAGATGAAAACCCGAATTTAGGACTATACCAATTCATTCCACTAGAGTTTGTATCCTTCGACAAATACGCGTATCTATCAAAAGATACAAACTCTAGTGGAATTAAATGGTATAGTACTTAATTCGGTTTTTCATCTACTTAACTATTTTTTACTATTAAATGAAAGTGAAAACCATTTCAGTATAAAAAATATAGTACTTAAAATAATAGAATAATTTGAAATTTGAGTCAACACAGATATATTAAGAAACTTGTCATGTCTTCAAAATGGCATCGAATTTTAACAGAAAAAAATAGAGTTTATTTATGTTTGTTTTAGGTATAACCCCAAACTAAAAATAAAGTAGTAACTCAAAATAGAATATAGTTTTAGGTTGTTCAGATTGACTCAAATTTATTGTTTTCAACTATATGGTGGTTTGGATTTGCCAACTGTCAACCCAAATTCATTTTCAAATAGTCTATATGATGAGATACGATGTAAAAATTTGTAGTTTTAGCTTTAATGTCATTACATGAACAAAGCCAATAAAAATGTAATTGATCACGTAGTAGAAACACGCAAAGATATGTTTTACATAGATTTTGTGAAGAATTATGTTGGGTTTTTCGTTTGGTGCTATTTTTGGCACATATCAGGTGAAGTGTTTTTTCTTTATAAATATCAATATCTTATACTTCAATCAGCGAACTTTTATCCCCGACTTATTTGAAAATCTTCATTGGCATTCCTTTTTCAATGAGAATGTAGAAGGTAGATTAAAGATCCTAGATATACAATTAATATATGGAACAAGACTGGGGAGTGAAATTTGATCCAATCTTAAACAAGAATACCAAAACGATGAACTTCGCTTTTCTCGGCCACGCCCATCTTTACCGTTACTTGGTATAGTTGGACAGTGCTACGGTGTTGGGTATTGGTAGAGATATTAGGTCAGCATTTGCCTGAAAATTTAACGACGAACCCAGAGCATTTATTGTTCAAGTGTATTTATTTTAATCATTTGTATGTCGGCAATCAAGGGCAATAGTTGTTTTATTCATAGTATGAAAATATCGTGGTGCGTAAAATGAATCACGAACCTGTAGAGTTCCTTCAATAATTCTTGCGAAGTTTCTCCAGGAATTCTTGAAGAGTTCCTACAGGAATTTCGGTAGAGTTCTTTCATAAATTCATGCGGTGTACCTCCAGAAACTCCTGCAGAGTGCCCAAGAACAAATCCTGGGTACATTTTTAGGTGGATCCTTGGTGTAATTTGTAAAACTTAAAACAAATTCTTAGGGAAAACTCAGAAAAAAATCTACAGAAATATTATACGTATGTCTTTTATGTGAGAGGACGGCATAGTATTCAAAATCAAAGGAGGTTGAAATTTCTAATAGCTTTAAATTATATACATCAACATATTGGAATAGATGATAGATTTTCCAAATTCATAGGATGAATATTAAAAAGTAAACCGAACAGTATGTTATAAATCAATCTTTATAATACAACAGTAAAATCCAGAAGGTTTTTTTTTGAAAGAAAAGTACATATTCTAAAAAAAAAAATCATAAAGAGTCCCAGAATGAGATTCTGAAACATTCTCTGGAGGAAATGATAGTGGAACTCATGAATAATTTACAGTAAAGTTTGTGACCTAATGAATTCAAAGAACTTTGTTAGTAAACACAGAACTAATTTTTGTCCTTGGACGAATTGCTGAAGGAGTATCTGAAATAAATGTAAAATAAGTTCCTATCTATGAAAATTAAACATAAATCGTCATAAAAAGGAAACTTGGGAAAATCTCTAAAGGATTTCTCTAGAACATTCTCTTACAAGTTTGTGAAAATGTTGCTACAGAACCAGTGAAATGTAAGGAAATTCCTAAACAATTTTTTTGAAGAAATAGCAAGGAATAGTATTCGAAGAATCTGATGAATTTTTTTTCGATGAATATTAGTTTTATCAGCAGGATTGATGTTAGAATTAATTAAATTGTAGAGCAAATTCTTCATTCGCCAAAATAAATGCATTAAAACTAATTGAATTATTGAATTGACCACTACGTTCATAATTTGACCATTAAAAAAATATTGCATTGTTAAATTGAATTGAAAAACTAGCAAATAAGAACAATAAAAAAAAACATTCATGGAATATTGAAAACCGCAAGTATTTACTCTGGAACTAGACGTTTTTGCCAATGATAGTATATATAGAAGTTATAGTTTCAATGGACCTTTTATCTACTGCTAGTTTTAACTAACATATAAATATTTTTGAAAACGTTGCATAAACATAAATAATTGTTTAAAATGAAAAAAAAAATCCTCAAATGTTATCAAAGTTATTGATCTATCTTTTTAAATAACATTGTTTATGGAATCAAAAATAATTCAAATTCTTGCTTTGTTTAAATTATCATTCTGTTTTCTGCTTCCAATTAAACAGAGATTGTGTTGAAACATACAATATGCTCATTTTAAAGCCACTAAAAACATAAATAAATAACACCTGATTTTTATATTATACCATTTAATTCCATTAGAAATTGAATCCTTTTACAAATATGCGTATTTTGACCCAAACTGTGGTGCGCGAATCTATTAAATGATATAAAATGTAGTTGAATTACATGGTATAATACTTAATCCGATTTTCATTTATTTATAAATGTCCCACTAAATAGCTTGAAATTACGTTTTCAAAACCCCTTATTATGTATATTGTTCCTTAAAGAATTCAACTTTTAAATAAACCCTCGGAAGAACACTGAAAACCAGAGATGCATTTTGAACAGCACATAGCTTGGATTTTGAACAGGACACAATTTGCAGCTTGTTCAGAATAGAATATGAGCAGGGAACTGAAACATTTCTATATAAATGGTACCTAAGTTCAAAATCACACTATCAAGCATGCTGGATTTATTTATTTATTTATTTATTTATTTATTTACTTATTTATTTTATTTCCTTCATCTGACTTTTGTCTTAATGAATACTGAGGTGGTGGGGAAAAGTCCCTTGGAGTTGACACTAGGAGAAATTGTGGCCAGTCTCCAAAAGATGGATTTACACCATAAAACTGATCACGTGTTTCCATATTTTTATGATTTCTGCAAAGCATGCTATGAACTACTATGGCCAAGAATATGAACTTGAACAGGTCAATTGCAAATTCGTCTCTGCTGAAAACTATGTATTCCTCTTGACGAATATAAATTAATGAACAGAAAAGAATGTAAAAACAGTTGCGACTATTACTTGGGAAATTTGTGTGAGAATTTTACGAAATATTCTTGACAGAAATTGAGAAAGAATATGTTTTTAAAAATCCTGTACACATTTATGTGTTTATAAAAAAAGATGAACTCTTAGAGAAATTGATAATTCACCTAATTGTTTGAAAAAATCCTGAAAAAGTTGGAGGGAATCTCAAGAAATTCATTGATTAATGTTCGACAATGATTCCTGAAGAAATAAATGATTAGTCGTCAATTAAACCGTTCTGCGATTTCTAGAAGAGAACTTTTAAGGAATTTCATGAGAAATTTGGTAATCATTTAAAAAACATTAAAAGTTCCTGGATCAAGCATTGAGTTATCCTTGAAAGAATTATTGAAAAATGTGGTGGTCAAAATTCCGGGAATATCGTTAGAAATAAAAACGATACAAATCCCCGATAATATTACAAACGAAATTACGAACAAACTCCTTATGGATGAAATTGATTGAACAATCTGGAAAACTTTCTATTAGAAACACTCAAGGATGACTTGGAAAATTCCAAAAGAAATTTTAAAGTTAATCGTTTTGTCATCAAGACGACCGTAAGATGTACTTAGATGTTTAACGCACAAAACTAAAAAAGTCAGCAGTGCTATTCCCTTTTCTGTAGATAATATTAGATGACCAGTTTCGTAGCTGTACAGAAGTCAGGAATTGTCAATTGTAGCAATCATTCTGGAGATTCTGGATGTTTAACCTTCAAGTAGAAGTTTTTGATGATATCCTGTGGAATTTATCAGAAGAATCACCTTTTTGAATCCTGTGGAAATTCATAGAGAAATCAGTTATCAAAATTCATAGAAATCTCAACAGGCCTGGATGAATCAATAAAACTTATCTTATTTACATCGAGACAAAACTTAAACAAAATGTTTAATTTATAAATCAAAAAAATGTAGGGAACAAAATTTGGCCACTTTGGAATATATTTCAGCTAAATAAGTTGTTAAGTGGCCAATGTTACTTGAAAAACTGTTGGAAAGCTTACATACCTTTTCCGAAAAAAATACAATGCACTGTTCCACTAAAAAAATAACTGTTTCGATAAAAACTAAGTTCATTTGAGAGATAACGCGCACTTTAATGTTTGTCAATCAAATTAACGTATTTTTGTAGAATATTATTCATAAGAATACTGTAGAATTTTATCGTGCTTTTGTTAGTCGATTGTTTAGTGTTTAAGAAATAAATAATAGAAGTCGATCAACGAGAAAACAAAGTTTAGAAAACTGTAGCTCAAATTGTCAAATCTAGACAATCTTCTGCCGCCAAAAAAAAATCATTCATGGTTAAGATATGTTCAATTCACTTATTCCTAGGCGCCAAATAATGTGTTATATGTACTCTCACTATGTACGCCATCGTCGAATCACATGCGCCATTTTTCAGAAGTGCCCCCCCAAACACAGGCGGCTAGCTCCGCTAGTGCTGGTGTCAATGGGGTTCCTTTTGGCGAATGGTTGAGTCATAAAACACACTTGGTTGCCATTCAAGCATTCAACGCTTGGCAAACTCCATCCGATGTGAAAAGTGTTCAAACGAATTTAATGTGATCCACATCCAGTGAGTTATTTAAGCCGTGGTACTTTTTTGGGAAAATACTGCATAAAGGGAGATGCCCTTCTTAAAGGTTTAGGCTAATTCCCTTTGAAACAGATAGATCATAATTATGGGACTCGAGTTTAGAACGACATAATCCCCTAGGATGCAAGAAGGAATGACGAAATTTGCTGGAAAGGAAGGGTCACTCCACATAGTATGGAATTTCAACCAAGCTGAATGATTTATAGCTTAGCTTAGCTTAGCTTAGCTTAGACTGACTACACATATCAATGGTTGCTATTCCGTGATTGACCGGAGTCAGTGAAAATGCACAAAGAATCAACTAGAAGATCGGCTGGGATTGGCCATAATCTTCTTCAGTGTGCATAATTCAGTGCCTCTATTAATACATGGTCAATAACGGCGCCGGCCACGTCCTTGCAGTCAGGTGGGATTGGGGGAAGGAATGTTAGTGTGTAACCTTTGCTATTTGGAGACCGTGTTTGCCTCTGCATCTCCACAAAGGTTACTGGGAGGGATGTTTGTTAATGGGGAGGATCGTTGGGTCACAGGATTCACTTTGATAAGCGATTAGACCATGATAAATAATTATTGGTGAGATATAAACATGCTTATATGTAAATATTATTTTTTCATTTGATATGAACAATATCTATGTAGAGAAAAATTATGCCGACACTTGACGTGACGAACCTTTCAAAGTTTGTTGAATAAAGTGAACCTTTCGCAAGTCTACACTCGTAGTGTCGAACCATTCAAAGTTTTTTTTTAATTACAAAAATAAATGTAAAAGGAAAAAGGTGTTTTGAAAAAAAAATTAGAGATTAATAATTTATGAATCAGAGTTTATGTCGACACTCACAGTGACGAACCTTGTTTGTTGAAAAATCATATTTACGTCTCACCGTTGTAACGATTAAAGGTGCAGTCATACATATTTTATAGATTAGAAATAGTAGCATGAAACAAGCTCACCAATTGATCCGTCATCCTTGAGCAGCAACAATCCACTTTCAGCTTCACTCATTTGATCGGCTATATAAAAGCACTCAGAGAAAATAGGCGCACGACCCGAGAGGGAAAACAACTGACGACTGCTCGGGCTTTCTTGCTGCACTGCCCAGGAGCAAGTGTCAACTTCGAAAGATCAAAAAGAACTAATCGAACGCGCCACTTTTTCACTTTACCCGACCGATCGCGCGACATGTTTGATCCTGCCCTCATCGCCGGCTCCCGTAGGAGCAAGCGTCAAGGTCGAAGGATCAAACACAACTAAACGATCACGCCACTTTTTCACTTTCACTCGACCGACGCGCGACATGTTTGATCCTGCCCTCATCGCCGGCTCCCGCAGAAGCAAGCGTCAAGGTCGAAGGATCAAACAAAACTAAACGATCACGCCACTTTTTCACTTTCACTCGACCGACGCGCGACATGTTTGATCCTGCCCTCATCGCCGGCCCCCGTAGGAGCAAGCGTCAAGGTCGAAGGATCAAACAAAACTAAACGATCACGCCACTTTTTCACTTTCACTCGACCGACGCGCGACATGTTTGATCCTGCCCTCATCGCCGGCTCCCGCAGAAGCAAGCGTCAAGGTCGAAGGATCAAACAAAACTCTATGGAATTTCAACCAAGCTGAATGATTTATAAAAGATTAATTAGTTTTTAATGTTGCCAAATATATATCCCTCTTGTGTGTTCCGGCTTACAGCACTTCCTGATATAGTGATATTTGTTTTGTTTTCGAGGGGGTTATATGAAAAAAGCCTGATAAATTACATTTCATTCAAATCTTTTTTCTTTCTTTCACTCGGTCGATGACTTTTTCCAAAATTTTACTATTGGTCGGGAAAAAATAATTGATGGCCAAAACGAGTTTTACCAACCTTTATCGATAAAAAATGCAATTTTTGTATGTTATTTCGTACTTTATTATTTCAGAAAGAACTATTCTATTATAACGTAACTTTTTTAAACCGGTATTTTAAAAACGCTTTCTTATACGAAATGCAATCAAATTTGGTTGAAAGTTCAAATTTGGTTTGTATTTGATCAAGTGTGATCAAAATTTTGTATAAAAAGTGGATAAATATATTCTCAATTAATTTAGTATGATAAATATACGAAATATATTGAATTATTCAAATAGGTCTTATTAAAAAAAACTGTAAATATCTGCAATAGATTCAATCGTTTTTTTTTGTAAGATTTAAGGATGCTTTTTGGTGTACATCATTCGGCGGCGTCAAGACGTGACAAGAGTTGTTTTTATGTTTAAAATTTCAACCTTAGTGGAATAACCAAAATTTTATGAAAACCCATACCAGTTGAAAAGAAACAAATACCACACAGTGAACCTTCACCACACTGGCTACAATTTTACAGAACAAACTTGTGTCAACATATTTACTCAATTTTAGTTACAGTTTAGTTTTTGAATTGATAGTCTTAAAAGAACTTTTGCTCCAGCAGTGGGTCAGGAGTTCGAAACAAGTGTGGGTAAAAAGTTCGCTGGCTGACACATACTAGCAAATTCCAGCTTCGGGAATTCTTCTAGAAATTTGTTGAAAATTTCTTCATGCATTCTTTTCAAACTTGAAAGTAGAGTTGCATGAGTTGCATGAACAACTCCTGTAAATTTCAGCTCGATCGGAGAACATCAATACAACCTCTCTAGGCAAGGCGGTTGCGGTATTCGCAAAATGGCTCCAGCTCAAACATTACAACGACAAAACAATTTATTTCAAAAATTTTTGAAACGGCGTGTCTGGATTACACCTCAAATGAAAGCCCATGAGTTGCTCTACAAAACGTCATATTTAGTTTTTTGACCTAGTTCGGTTGGTAAGAAAACAATCAATTTGAAAATCACCTATTTTTTTATGAAAAACTTGTTTTTCTCGATTTGAAGTACTTTGAAAATTTATATACCATGCTTATCTCAAAGTTTATATGACGTAGAGTAATCATGTCAAATTTCAACATAATCCGTGCAGTTTTACTATAGTTATATCAGTTATTGTGATTTTGCATGTTTAGTGGCATGAAATCATTGGAGCTCATTTTGTCCCACTTCCCCTTAATATAAAAATTTAAATTTTGCAAAACATCTTTTTTTATATAGTAGAACAATCCCTAACAATTTCAGCCTGATCGAAGAACATCGATACAAGAAGGGGTTGCGGCTCTTGCGAACTGGCGCTTAATGAAATGTAACCTGCGGCTAATTTTTTTTTTTTTTCAGAGAGTCCTCTAGTAACTCTCCAACGAACTCTTTCAGAATTTTATCTAAGAAATCTATTTTCCTTCTGAAATTAATACAGAATTACATCACATCCGGCACTTCACTGATAACATTTCCAATCATTTGTTTTATACGAGGATTCCCCAAGAAATTACTCCAAGGATTTTTCTGGTAATTTAAAAAAAAACTTCCATAAACTTTCTACAAGGAATATACCATCAGTGCAACAGTGTTTCTTTTACCGCTCAGGAATGTAAAATTGATTTTTCGTGTAAAATGCAATCTTTTTCGCACGGACATTGTCTAGCAACAATATACACTTTAAAATAAAGCCGTCTGACATAATTTTCATTTGTTGAAATAGTTCTCTACACTAAAACCACAAGCCCTTGTAAGCGGCTATTGGATCAGTAGACATTTTTTTTGTGTTCCAATTACCGCTCAGGCCAAAAATTTAAAAATATTTTAAAAATTGTCGATTTTTGTATACAGCCTTCTTAATTGCTGTTCTACATAAGGTCTGACCATAAAAAAATACAAAAATACCAAAATTCGAAAAAGTACATATTTTTCGTATGTCTGTCATGAAAATCTATATACCGTGAGCGGACCACTTAGATGCAGTAACAAATGCAATTAAATATTTTTGTGAAAGTTTTTCAAATTAATTTTATTTTGTCGCTAATTACCTAAACTTGTAGCTACATTGCGTCATAAAAATAGTACTGATCGACTCAATAGTAATTTTATAAAAAAAAAAAACATTTGAACGCTTAACTTCCCTTGAATGATCAGAATCTGGTGCACTGATGATACTTAGAAAAAAAGTATAATGCATTTAAGAAACAAATTGTTAGAGGAACTTGTGGATCGAATTTCCAGAAACTTATAGGATTTTTTAGAACAACATTCTGGAGGAACCTTTTAATTTATTTGTCAAATAATGTCAAATTTTAGTTATGTAAAAGTAATTCTTGGTTATTGTAGTAGATCCTGAAAGAATGCCAGAAAGAAGTTCTAATGAAAACATATTAAAGAATTTTCAAAATTTGATAGAATTCTGGAACATGTATGGCAGAGTCCCAGAAGTAAAATATTAGGAGGAAAGCAAAACGTGATAAAATTTAAGAATAATCATTAAAATAATTTCAAATTGAATCCTGATATAGGGGGAGATCCCCCAGTACCGGACACTTAAGCCACTAAATTCATAATTCGAAAAATATTAATTTCATGTGCTCGTGTTACCCATTTATGATAAATATTATCATTTTTATGGTGTACAAAAATAAATTTGAAAATATAAATATGAATTTTGACATTGCATTTTGATGATGTATTTTAGTACCAAATTGATCGATCTTGAAAGGTGGCACCCAATACCGGACACGATGAATGTATTTTGAGACAATGGTGCATTAATTACAAAGATATCATATAACAAATCAAGCTATCCGAAACTGGGGGACAGGAGGTGTTCAACCAAAATTGTAATTTGTCCATGTTTAGTTCAATTATGGTACAAAATTCATTCATACTATCAATTAAGGATTATTTTCGAACATGCTTGCGTGATCCAAATTATTTTTCTATATTCGAAATAATAAATAAATAGGCTCAAAATTAAGGCGATACGTTAATTTTTTTAAAATTTTCAAACTTTTGTACTTTTTCAAAAAGGCGTGCATGTTTCAAGGATGTGTTATTCTACGCAAACATAAGTCTGCATAATAGCTTCCTTTTCTTCTAATACACCATCTTGATTTTCTTCTTTTTTTATTCCTTACTTCAACTTTTCGACTTTGTCCGGTATTGGGTGCTGTCCGGCACGGGGGATCTCCCTTTAAACATTGATAGTATCTTTGAATAAATCCCCAAAGGAATTCTGAGTGTAATTCCTGAAAATATTCATTTTCACTAAACACAAATCGTGGAGAAATCTGTAATGAAATCTAAAGACCTCCCTGAGGAAATTTCTAATGGATTCCTTAGAGGATTACTTCAAAAAACTATTTGGTTGGTGGAATCTAACTTAGGAATCCTAGAAAGAATGGTTTGAACTTGTTATACTTCACGTCAATAACTGGCCAGGCAAAGTTGCTGATCATAACGATTTCTACCAATATAATTTTCAAAAATTTTCCAATCAGTAATTTTACAAATAGTTTATGCACCTTTTACAGAGAAAACAAAAATTGTTCTATACTTTTCTCACTGTGAATCAAAAAGGATATCCAGAATGCAGAGGTTGTGGATAATGAGATTGTCCAATATTTTCTCGAAAACCATTTCCCCGAATGAACTATTACCCCAAAAGCTTATTCCAAAGACATTTTTTTTAATAATCGGTGTAAGAGACTCATGCCTGCCCAACCTTTTCGACTCTTTTTTTTTTTGACATAAATGCTTGCCGCGTTGGCAATAGTAGTCCGAGCTAAGAAATTTGTACTTCAAATGAAAGCTTGGACCAAGCTGCTTGGTATTATATCTGACTATCCCATGTATAAAAATTCGACTTTGTATCAAACTATTCGCTACAGATGCAGTTGAGTTAAAAAATTGATTCGACCCGCGGGCCGGATTGATTTTCGCCTTTGTCTGCATCGCTAGCAAAGAGTTTAATATAAATTTTATTTTTTATACCAGGATCAATCAGATATAATATCAAGCTTTCGAATATTTCAGATCGGACTACTATCGCGGACGCGACAACCCTTTATGTAAAAAAAGAGCCGAAAAGGTTTGGCAGGCATGGACTATATTCAGCAAGTGTGATAACTGCTTCAAACGAAGATTTTCTTATGAATGTTTTGAATCGAAAAACAACGCATAATTATGAAATAAAGTTTAACTTGTTGAAAACAGTTTGCAGGATTCGAAGGCGTGACCCAAATGAGATCTTACCTGCATCAAAACTTAGAAATAATAAATGAGTCCCTAAGTTGATTTGGGATGCATCTGACAGTTCAGCACACCGTGTCCAAGCTCTCATTCGATCATTACTTCCGCGTTAGTAGTATGTGTTTCTTAAAACATAAGCAGATGGTTATATTGTTTTTTGAACTTCGATTGATAATGTAAAAAAGGTTGGTTTTCAATTTCATAGATATCCCTTCTTTAGAACATAGGTTGTTCTTCCTCATATTACTGGTCTAATAATCATAGGCACAAAAACAGTTGATTATTTTATAGCTGGTCTTGCCTTCTTATCATTATAAACAGTTCTTTGAAGATTTGCTGTATTTATTTTGTTCTGCTTGTAGCTGCTTCTGATTTCATCAGAAATTTTCCCTTCTTTAATTAGAAGGCTGTCCTTTGTAGATAAATATATCAATAAAAATTAACAGAGCTACCGAACTTTTTCTGGTAATTATATGCTACTACTTCAAATGTAGATGTTAGAACGAATACTACAGATTCTAATATTTTGAGCCAACATTTCCAATGCTTTCGATCTACTCTTAATGAGTTTTTTTTCAAATGAGATTTTTTTTCTATTTAAATGGTGACTATAAGGATTTCCAGTAGTCATTACAGACATGATGACTGTATTTGACGTTCTCGAATAGATGACCGATTTAGGAAAATTTCGGAAAAATGACGTTCGAAAATATTGTTTCTATCCAAGGCAAAGAAAAAGATTTTTATCTGGAAATATCAGTTTTCAGTGATTATCAGAAAATCAATAAAGGAGCATGATGTCTTTTAAAAGTCTCTAGAATGAAGACTCGAGGTTTAATTATGTAGTGCAAGATATAATAGATTGTCACTAAGCCTAACGAAATTACGCTTAACCTAGTGGACATATGGCATAAGGACGTTTGGCCGAATAAGGCATCTTTGTGTGATAATGCGAATGTGAAAGAAGAGCCTATTTTTAAAAGAGAGGAAATTTCAAATTGAAATATTATCAGCTACGTGCACTAAAAATATTGGAGCAGTATAAATGTACAGAACAACCAATTGTTCGAAGAAGGCAAAACTGATGTTCATTCGGCCAAATGTCCATAAGCCAAATATCTATACTCAAAACATACCGCTTCCAATGAAACTGCCTATCATGTGCTCGATTTTTTCATCAGGCTATCCCAAAAAAATCTATGTTGCTTTGAGCCAAATGCTCGTGGCACAATTTTTTCGAACATCGTTTACTTTAAACACATGGATTTCATAACAAAAATAACATTTTTTGTCTAATCTTACTAGCTAATCAGCTAGCACGATCAATGGGAAATGGTACATTCGGGGAAATAATTTTCGGCGAAATAGTTCATTCGGGAAAACGTCATTCGAGAGAATTGCATTCGGAGAAATTGTTTGCGGGGAAATGTCGGATAATCATATAATGATCGTTTTTGTGTGAAATCAATTAACTAACTATTAAGATCCCTTGAGAATAGATTAAGTGATTGCTGGTGATCTACTTACTCCACCATACGGGGCAAGTGAATCATTTGGATTCAATTTTCAAATTAAAACAAGTTAAAATTAGAAGTAGTACCTTATTTATCACTCATAGAAAAAAAAGTTTCATTTACATTACTTACATGAGCTAAACAATAAGATAAAGTTTTCAATTGATTTTTATTTGTATTCACTTGACCCTAATTGAAAAAAAAAACTAATTAATATTTAAAAAAAAATCTCAAGTCAGATCAGACACTAATACAGACAACAAAACGCAGTCTCAAAATCCTTGAAGAAGGCGAAATATACGCAGAAATGTCAGAAAGTAGAAGCAAAACTCGTTTTAGCTGCTCAAAGACTGGTAGAGCCGATAAAACCCAGAAAGAAATAAGCCATTATAGTCGATGGTAACCACAACAAAAGTCTGTAAATAGATTTATTTAATCATTTTTTTAGAATGTTTTATAATTTGATGAACTTTTTGTAATAATACTGCCTTTGTAATAAGATTAGAAACTTTTTTTATATTCAGTGCGAATGTAAATTACAAAATGTGGAACAATATTTGTTGGTAAGGAACAAGAAAAAACTGAGAAGAGTGAATTTTTAAACCAGAGATCTGAAAAAACCTCAAGCATTGACTTTAATTCAAGTTTTTGAAACGCTATGAAAAATTGATACTCAACTGATTAAACTATTACTTTTGTGTTTTGGAACTATGCTTCAGAATGAAAGCCGTTCATTCCCACAGCTTTGTTCAACAATTTCATTGCCAAAACGTAGTTTCTTGAAAAAAAGCTTGAACGAAAACTGTTTCAAGTAAAACTAATTATTCAAAATCTTTTTACAATTTTTTAATAAAAATTAATATCAATAGTTTTATCTTCAGATCACAGATACAGAGAGGCAACTGTTTTGAGTGAGATAAATGAGCTTTTAAATTATTCATTTTTTTATCATTCCTGAGCTAATCGCACCAACTCTATTCAGCCAGTATTTGGCAAAAATGAGAAATAAGTTTTTCTGGTTTGTTAAGATTTTTTTAAATTCTTTGTTAGTATCATTCTAAACATTAATTTAAATTTCTCTAGCTGGTTATTCGATTTTTTTTCAGCAATCGTCAGTATTATCTGGAAAAGAGTACAGTATAGCCCATTTAGCAGAAAAAGAATAGTACAGAAATTTTTAAGGCAAAAAAGAGTGCATGTACTCTAAAAAGAGTACGTCTGGTAACCCTAATAAGAAATCGCAGTCATAGACTCATTCATCCTTGATATTGTTTTACCCTAAGGGTAGGATATTTTATATCTTCGAATTTAACTATGCAACTAACGAGACTTGTAATACGATGCATGGTCCAGATTTGAATCATGATGTTGGTATCAGCTTGGTTAGTGACTGTAAAAAATCAACAAGACGATGAAAAATTTCCGCCGTTACTGCTTACAGAAAGGATGATGATAACGGCTTGCAACATTTGTTTTAGAAAACCCCAAACAATAACAAAGACCGTAAATGGGTTGGACCAGAACTGACATCGTTCTTCTTCCCCCCAGACGGGCCGTTTTGGCCGTTGACCATCAGAACATGATAGGTAGCCGGAAGAGGCGACCAAGTTGGGGGATGTTTTACGATTCCAGGAATACCAGTTGGGTGCAGCCTTACAGCACAGGAACAAATACATATATCATTCCTGAAAAACGAGCTAGAACGATGAGCTGGGCAGTCGTAATTTATTCATTGGATGGATCGGAAGTTTCGGTCAATTAATTTGCTGAGTAACGTGGTTGTTGATGTCTGCAATCTATGCAACGCTGTCAATTTGAATTGATTTGTTAAATAAATACAGACAATGGTTTTCAAATAATGTTCTTCTAGGTACCAGCCATCGTGGTATAGATTAGAATTTTTTTAACGACCTAATTGTTTTAATTTCGGGAAAAAATTGCTCCTATCATTCAACGTAGAATCCATTGTTCAAAATTATGAAACCAGCATCCCATAAAATGCTCAATTCAGCTGCAATTACACAGAGATCCAACTTCTCGCTACTCGGGATCAGTAGCACCCTCAAAGTGTAAGTAATGGTGGTCAGTGTTGTAAGCAATCACGGTAGTCGACACGTTTTCGATGATATTCGGCAGCGCTTCCCTTAAACATACATAACACGAGCGATCAAACGAATGTCGAAAAGAAAAATGTCAATTGAATGCCACTGACCACGATAGCTTTGCTAGGAAACATTACGGTTTTGTTTGTTCCTGTTCTGCTTTCACTGTATGTGTGTCACATTCGACATAATAGGCAATATCAATCTATTCATGTTCATTATGATCCGATGTCTGAATTCGATGCAAAACTTATGATTTACGCAAATGTCATCGTATCATACGACATTCAATTGACACTTTTTGGTGTTTGCAGACGTTCATTCTAAAGCTCGTGCTGTGACTGCTGCCATGGCATAAAAAACGAACGTCGCGCAAAGTGTCGAATGCTTACAGCACTGCACTGCTGGTTCCATTATAAGCATAAGCATAAGCATAGATGACCGTACAATTCGTAGTTGCTACTCCGTGATTGACCAGAACAATCGAAGTTGCACAGGGAATTAATGAATGGGACTTGGGATTAGCTTACCATTCTTCAATGTGCACAAATCGAGAGCTCAAATTTTAAAAGTCAATAACGGCGCCGGCCACGTCCTTACGGTCATCGGGGAAGGGAAGGAATGTTAGTGCGACTACCGTTGTTACTAGAGACCGAGATCACCTCTGCATCTCCACGGTTGTCATGGACAGGATATTGGGTTAGTGGGTAAGGTATAGATCTGGGAGTCACCAATGGTAGGTGATGCGATCCATGATATAATTACGCCTAACCGAATTCGCGAAATAATTCGATAATCGCATTGTATGCCGGACAAGTGTTCATCGCTCGCCCTCGCAAGAGCAAACGATGCGATCAATAGATCAAACACAACTAACGGATCACGCCACTTTTCACTTCACCCGACCGACGCGCGACATGTTTGATCCTGCCCTCATCGCCCGCCCCCGCAGGAGCAAGCGTCAAGGTCGAAGGATCAAACACAACTAACGGATCACGCCACTTTTCACTTCACTCGACCGACGCGCGACATGTTTGAACCTGCCCTCATCGCCCGCCCCCGCAGGAGCAAGCGTCAAGGTCGAAGGATCAAACACAACTAACGGATCACGCCACTTTTCACTTCACTCGACTGACGCGCGACATGTTTGAACCTGCCCTCATCGCCCGCCCCCGCAGGAGCAAGCGTCGAGGTCGAAGGATCAAACACAACTAACGGATCACGCCACTTTTCACTTCACCCGACCGACGCGCGACATGTTTGATCCTGCCCTCATCGCCCGCCCCCGCAGGAGCAAGCGTCAAGGTCGAAGGATCAAACACAACTAACGGATCACGCCACTTTTCACTTCACTCGACCGACGCGCGACATGTTTGAACCTGCCCTCATCGCCCGCCCCCGCAGGAGCAAGCGTCAAGGTCGAAGGATCAAACACAACTAACGGATCACGCCACTTTTCACTTCACTCGACCGACGCGCGACATGTTTGAACCTGCCCTCATCGCCCGCCCCCGCAGGAGCAAGCGTCAAGGTCGAAGGATCAAACACAACTAACGGATCACGCCACTTTTCACTTCACCCGACCGACGCGCGACATGTTTGATCCTGCCCTCATCGCCCGCCCCCGCAGGAGCAAGCGTCAAGGTCGAAGGATCAAACACAACTACTGCACTGCTGGTTCCATTATTATAACAAACAAGAACGGCATCGGCTGCATTCGAATGCTGGTCAATTTGGGGATGGGAAGGAAATGGTGACATGTAACTTGATTTAGGGAAGCCGTTAAGTCCTCTGCATGTCCACAAGAAAACACCCGGAGTTTGTACATGGTAAAGGGCTGTTGAAGGGATATGTTTTGGTAAACAATAAAGATACTTCATTGTTGTATAATCGCTTCGTACGCTAACTAGGGTAAGCAATATATTTTGGATCCCCTGGACCATTTTTCTGCAAATTCCTCAGTTTAAATCGACAGACCTACTCAATTTGCATACCGTTTGGAAAGATAGGACTGTTCCGCCCTTGCATCATTCGTTTGTCCATAGAAAATGTGTTTATTTTATCTGAAATTAATTTAATTTAATCGGTTCATCCATGCAACTGTTACAACACGTTACACACAGACATTTAAGCCGTCAGAAATTTTTCAAATGTAAACAAAAACTTTTTTCAAATTTCTGAACTAAAAACGTAGATTTTCTTTGGTTTTTCATTGTCAATCGATTGATTAGACTATGGGCAAGCATATTTTACAACCAGTGTCGTTTACTTTGTCGCCAATCGAAAAAAAAATGCCGGGTGTCCAAAATAAATACTTTGAGGGTCCAAAATACTGAAGAACAGTGCTTCACGATTTAATTATTTTCGACGTTTTCTGGATCCTACATGACCGTATGGACATTTTTATCTTGTAGAGGAAGTTTTTCTCTACATTTTGGCATGTTCTTTGACTTGGTTACGCTGTGTAATTAATTAATTGGGACAAAAAACTAAAATCACTTCCTTAGGGGATCCAAAATACGACCATTAGAGTAAGGTGGGGCAAAAGTTCGACCTTAGTCGTATAATCAAAGTTACCAGGAAAACAATAGCATTTGGAACAAAACAAATACCATACAGTGAACCTTCAACATATTGGCTATAATTTTGCTGAACAAACTTGTGTCAAAATATTTACTCATTTTTAGTTATAACAGTTTCAAAATTGATTGTCTTAAACGAACTTTTGCCCCACCGGTGGGGCAAGAGTTCGAATCAAGTGTGGGGCAAAAGTTCGCTGGCTAAAACACAAAATGTTGATCCTTTTATGACAGGCATACTTTACACCAGCCTTAAACTTAAGTTTGACGAAAAATACACACTAAATTTTCATAGAAAAATTGCCCAAAACCGGGTTAATTGTAATATAATCAAAAATAGCAGTTTTTCGCAAAACTAAGTGGAAATGTAAAATTTCGGTGACAAATTTCAAACGATCAGACAAATTTAACTAAATTTGAAGATAATATGTGGATTTTAGGCAATTTGAAAATTTTTCCGTGAGTTTATACATGGGTCGAACTTTTGCCCCGCTGATTCGAACTTTTGCCCCACAATGGGCCAAAAATTGTTTTCAAGCATTTATGTAAAAACTAATACACCTCAAAGCAACCTTATGATAGGCCTAGAAACGCCCTTACATAAAATATTGAAAAAGATTTTATCTTCAATTGGTTCAATGCAACGAAAGTTTGACCAAAAATTACAATATTCACGTCGAAAAACAACAAATAGCCATAACTTTTCCAAATCTCAATCGATTTTTATGATATTTGGATTGAAAGTCTCTTACTTGAATAGCATTCGAACCACCATGACATTTATAAGATTTGTTTTGAAATGAGCTAGAAATTTTGAAAAGAAACTCTTACCCCACTCGAACTTTTGCCCCACTTTACTCTACTCTTATTGTTTATTGCTCGCCCCCACGGAAGCAAGCAACGCGATCAAAGGATCAAACATATTCTGACTGTCTTTTTTTTTACAATTTTGTTAATGCATTAAACCGATTGCAGATATTGCAGATTGGATTACTCAAAATCGGTGTTTCGATAAATCAAGTTCAATGGTGAACCTTATTTACTTATGTATCAATTTTTCAAATCATAAGTATTTTTTCATGCTGAAAATTACCTCCTAAATAGAAAATAACCTTTATGAAAAAATTAACAATGAATATTGAAGATAACCACGTTAAATGCCTCAAGGGTGCAATATTATAAAAGCGTTTCGATCATTTCAGAAAAATGAGAAAATGAGTACGAATTTCAATAAAACCGTGGAACATTTTTTGCCTCATTCACCAAAATTTTGCTATCTATTTAAAAAGAGTTGTTGAATCCATTGCCGTTTTCAAAAAATATAAAAGCACGTCTTGTGTTTGAGATATTGACTGTTAAATATGTATTACAGATTTCAGCAGACTTAAGTTAACAAACTTGTATGGCGTTTAATTTGCTTAATTTTTCACAGAATTCAAATTTGATCTATTAGCGAACACTCATCAACAATATTTATATAATTCCGAAGCTCAAAAGTATTTTTTTCATGTTACAAAACATTTTATCTTGTGAAATATAAGATACGAAGAATTTTGTATTGAAACTCGTAGGGACGTTACGCCAGAAAGGGTTCAAACATTATCTGAAGTATTGTATCAAATATTGGGAACATTGAATTTAAATTAATGGTAGGTGTGCCAGTTATGGTCATAGTGATTCCTAGTTTTGTTATACGTTCAATTTTGCATCTCATTGAACATTTTCTCACATTGAATGATTCCGGATTATTCAAAACTTGAAATTGTACATACGGTCGAGAAAAGAAATCACTTAATAACTGGTACGTTTTCTCCATTAACAAAATATTAAATTTCAATCTTTAGTAGTTCTGTTATGATAAATCTTTTAAAAAATCTTAAAAACTACATTTAATTAAAATAAATTAATTCTTATTCTAAGGATTTCTTTCAAAATCTAATATTTATTGTATTGTGTTTTATTGCAAAGTGTCAATATAAAACACGGACCAATAATTACTAGCATTGTGGCGTTTGTTTGTGAATTGTTGACACTTTTTATCATTTTTAAAATTATTTATTAATTTTCTCGATTACCGGGCCTCCAAAAATATAAATTGTGTTTATGTTCTAAAGGTAAATTATAATTAAAATGAAACTCTTTGTATGATCATCTCCTTAAAAAATATAAATTTGATAAGAATCGATCTACCCGAAACTGATAATTCAAACCGATGTGAACTAAATCACAATATACAAACAGTGCAATTGTTTTGCAATAAACATTCAAAAGTTGAAACTTTTTCTGATTGTTTGTTTGGAACATTGATCCTGTCTTCTATGCTACATTGCCTACTAGGAAGATTCTTAGAAAAGATAAGCTTGAAAATACCCGTGCAGCTCAACTGTATTCAATTACCAGAGTAAATCAGTGTTAAAGTGAACAATCTTCATCACACAAGGAAGAGCAAAAGAAAAATAAATTCGAAGCTCATTTTACCATCCCTATTTTCCACTTGAAAGGTCACTCGCTTGCGACCAACCGAAAAGGGGAGAACTGCTGAAGACTTTCCCCCCTCAAGACGATACAATATCCCTCGTCTTGCTTCGACGCGTCCCTTTTTTCTTCCTTCATTCTGAATCAGCAGCGAAGGACTTTTCCAATGACAGTAAAAGGGGGAAACAGCCGGAAAATAGCAGAAAAATGTGCTCCGGAGTGCAAGTGTCGTTTCGAACAACGGTTTGGGATCGATTTTTATTTTGGTTTTTCTGTTTCTCCTTCCTACCGATTTACTAGAATTGGTAAGCTTATATTCCGACAAGATTACGTGTTGGTAAAGTTTTCCAAAGTGTCAAATCAAATCATAACCATAAATACTTTGACCCGTAGTTCCATAATCGAAGGCTAAACGGGTAGATTAACGATAAATCTACTGCGAGTTGGTTTTCTTTGATGTGGAAGCCGTTTGCGCCTTTGTTTGCACTTTCTCATGTAAGATTCGTCGTAAGGGGCATCCGTACTCAATTATAGGGAATACTCACTTGGTTCACCCTATCTTGCAGTCGTAGTAAGGCATCTTCTAGTTCAGCTATCCTGGCTTCAAGCAGATCCTGTGGAAGACACATTAAATAATAAACTGATAAGATAGAGTTGGGAATAGTGTGACATGCTAGGATATAAAAGTTCTTAAAATATATAAAAAAGAGAAATATGATAGAACTATGAAAGAAAAGGTGAAACCTTCATGCAAAAAAACTTAAAATATTGCAACACACATGATCACCACTTTTTCGTCTTCATCTTGGCCAAACGTCCCCACTGGGATAGGGCCTGCTTCTCAGGTACAAACTCTATACCTATGGCCCTTATCACTCAATAAATCAGAGTCATTCTGATTGCAGCCGCGACTTTTCTATTTGGCTTAGAAAGGGCCCTTTGGAGTACGCTAGATCAATTATCGAATATACTGTCGTTACCGTCTATTTTGAATGTTTATAAGAATACAGGTTACGTCATGCATTCCATTCCAAACCCATCCATAAATTACGTCTGAAATTCGCTAAGAATTAATCTGAAGATATTTGTAGAGAATATTTTATAAAAACATAACATTATTTTTTTTTACGTGATACAATTAGCTATTTATTAAAATATATATATATATATATATATATATATATATATATATATATATATATATATATATATATATATATATATATATATATATATATATATATATATTTATATTTGTCCAAAAATTACATCCAAACTTTCTCAACTGTCTGATTTGTTTTTTTATTTTTTTAGCTATATTTGCACTTATCAAACGACTATCATGCAAAGCTCACTATTGGACATATTCCCAGCGTTTTTTTCTGGTTCATCGAGAATCGAACCTTTAATTCTCAACATAATGCGTTCAAATCATTGAAGGCACGAAAACCCTATTCCCTAACAAGTATGTACCGTCAAGCTACCATTCACCGTGCATTTAAGAAAAATTTGCACTCCCAAAAAATCTATAACTTTTCCGAATAATTTGAAGCGTACTAGAATACCACTACGTAGCGTGCAATTATATCATAATTCAGGGAAAAATCTAAAACTAGTGATACATAACAAAAAATTACTCAAAAATTATGTTTGCAACTGTCATGTTAAGGTCGCCTTGTACCGTTCTATGTCACCATTTACCGTGCACACTAGTGCACCATTCACCGTGCGTATAGTTTTCGCCATGATTTTATTTCGTATCTTGAAGAAACGTTGTTGATGGAGCAACTATGTTGCTAGTAGTGTGCGCAGTCATTTTTAAGGGTATTCAAATCTTCATTTACAATAAGAACGTAAAAAGCTTAAAAATCGGTAAAATATTTATTTTTTTACTAAAATCGTTATAGGAGGTTTGACTGTATTGTCCAAACCATTCCATATTCACTCAAAAACTAAATATGAAGTAGTTTAATCACGACATAACAATAAATCTAATATTATCGAATAATTTCATGCCTTTTACACTAATGCACGGTAATAGGAACCATATATACTGAAATGGGTCCATTCACTGTGCATTTGGGTTTCCACTGAGACACAATAAAAAATTCTAATTTGCATATAATCTTATTGCTCATACGATGAAATACATCTTACTAATAGTATCCACAGTGAAAACTTGTTGAAATTTTGAAAAATTTCATAATATAAAGTTAAAACGAAAAATGTGAATTTTTGGTGTTTCTACTAAGAGTAATGTAAAATCTCATTGTCAAACAGAATTCACATGATTTTGACTGCATAAACTACGTTTTTCAAAATGCTTTGTGACAAAAACTACTTCATTTCATCAGTTTTATCTTATTTTGCAGACAAAAGAATGATTTGTGAAAATTGTATGAATATTTTGTAAGAATTTGTATATGTGCACGGTGAATGGAGGCCGCACGGTGACTGGTGACTTAACGGTATATTCTATCATTCTGATCATGAGCTTTGTTTATTTTCCTTATTTCACGTTAAACCATAAAAATAATAAGACCCATCTTGGGAGAAGAAGGAAAACAGTGAACGCCGCACTGAAGAATGGACACAAACGCAAGCCGCCGAGTGACGAAATGATCAATGGCTGTGAATGCTAGTTAGGTATGGGCGCATTATGATTACGCTGCCGTCACCGCGTAAAATAGCACTCATTCACAGTCTTTTGATCTTCGTCGTAATTGTTGATGCTCCTTTTGCTTCTCTATTCATCACGCTTTAGTATTCCGGTCGGCTTGATGAGTGATGATACACTAAAATGGATGGGTGGAACATAGTAGGTAAGAGATTGTTTTTTTCAGTTTCAACTTTTCTCAGGATTTTACTTTCAGCAATACAGTAATTTCTCGATTATATCACGGACCCAAAAAATTTTGGCGTAATATACCGAAGCGTGATATAATGAAAATGTACTTTTCCGCCATATAATTTTCATCAAAGCACGTAAGGCATGGGCCAAATGAATATATGTTGATTGTTTGGGGTTGTTTTTCAATGAAAAACGTATAAATTTCATATAATTATTGAGGCGTGATAAAATCGAACAGAAAACCGTGCTTAAATCGAGAGTGAAATAATGAAGCGTTATTAAAACGAGCAGTGATAAAATCGAGAAACTACTGTACGTACGTAGTTCAAACAGGCAAATCTCCTATTATATGCTACTATTCACTTGAAGTCAATTTTTAATCTGTCGTCCAACCGATTCAGGTAAAATTCGTCGATGAATTTCAAATTGGAATAGTATGAAGTCAAAAACCTAAAACTTTTTTTACTCATTTAAAACTGCTATGTGCCAACGTCTCATAAGAGACCTGACTGTAGTTTGAATTTTTGATCAATTCAAATTAGTTCACAATGCATTAGGAAAAGTTACACAATGTGCACATGCAATCAATTTAACTTTGAATAAAATATATAGAGCCCTAAGCCCTTGACAATTTTTTAAGTTACTGTTATTCTTCACACAATATGATTATGGAACGTATTTCAGAAGAAGCTCATATCAATCATATCAAATGCTATCAGTATAAGGTACGACCGACGATTTAATGATGTATAATTACAAATTTTCTTTGAAATGCTTACAGGAGTTTCTCAAGAAATTTCGTTGATTACTCCAGAAATTCCTTCAGGGACTTTTTCAGAAATTCCTCCAAGTAGAATGATTCCTAAGAAATGAAGAAATGTCTGGAGGATTTCCAATAGTTTCCAACAGAAATCTCTGGAAGCATTATTAAGAATCCCCAAAGATATTCCTTGAGTAGTCTCTATATAAAACTCTGATGAGATATTTCTGGAGGAAGTCATCCTTGGAGGATTTCCAGGAATGATCCCTGGCGGCCAAACATCTTGAGTTCATCAACTTTCTAGAAACCAACCGAATCGACATCGCATTTATTACGGAAACTCATCTGAAGCCGTCCGTAAGTTTCTACCTGCCGGAGCACTCTGTCTTCAGACTGGACCTCCCCGGTGTACAACATGGTGGTGGCGTAGCCTTTGCTGTTCGCAAAGGATTCAAGTGCCGTGCGCTGCCGGATTATCAATTGAGCATAATCGAGGCGGTCGGAGTAGAACTGCTAACACCGACTGGTCCAATCGAAATCGTTGCAGCTTACAATCCACTGCAGAGCAAGCTCTCGGATGGTTCCTCCATTCGCTTGAAAAACGATCTCCAGAAGCTGACTCGACGGATGGGTAAGTTTATTCTGGCTGGCGATTTCAATGCCCGTCACTCGTTGTGGGGCAATACGAGGAACAATAGAAACGGCATGGTGGTTGCCGTGGACCTTCAGGCAGGGCACTATGTCGTTCTCCATCCGGATTCACCAACACACTTCTCCCCGGCCGGAGCTGGTTCCACATTGGACATTGTCATCACGAACAACTCGGACAACTGCTCCAACCTGGTCGCCATGACAGAGCAGCCATCTGACTACCTACCGGTGGTTTTCGAGGTGGAACATGCCATCAATCCACGACAACAGCATCGGAGGAAAAACTACCATCGTGTGAACTGGTCCCAGTTCCAGCAGCTCATCGAGGATCGGTCCAATGAGAACCCGGTTCTGGTGACAGCGGACGACATCGACAATGCTCTCCGAAAACTCACTGATACCATTGGTGAGGCGGAGTCCCGATTCATCCCACAACTGGAATAGCATTGACAGTACCACGAAACGGAAAATATTCTTTAGAAATTGCATTAGAAGACAATATCAAAGAACCCTCAATCCATCCCGTAGAATTCTCTATAAAAAAACTTAACAGAATCATTGCCAATAGAGTTAGTAAGCTTAAAAACAAACAGTTCAACACAGATCTCAAAAATTTACCAAACTACTCCAAGTCCTTCTGGCGTCTTGCAAAAGTGTTGAAAACCAAACCCAAACCAATACTACCTCTCAGAGAACCAAACAAAATTTGCCTAACAGCCAGTGAAAAGGCAAATGCCATCTCAAAGCAGTTTTTAGCTTCGCATAATCTCGGTCGGGATATAGTTAGTCCGATGGAGCCGTTGGTAACCGACAGCATCAACCGATTGGCCAATCAACCAAACGCGCTTCCAGCCGACAAGAGGGTTACATCAGAGGAACTGAAGACTAGCATCAAGTTCACGAGAAACATGAAAGCTCCAGGGTCCGACGGAGTGTTCAATATAGTCCTCAAGAACCTCAACTTTCTGGTCAATGCCTTCAACAGATGCCTCGAGATAGGATATTTCCCTTCCAGCTGGAAACTATCGAAGGTGGTTCCCATTCTGAAACCAGGAAAGGATCCCACTAATCCGGCCAGCTACCGACCAATCAGCCTACTCTCGGCAATCAGCAACGTGTTCGAGAGGGTTGTGTACCGTAGGCTTGATGGCGTGGACCATACTGAAGCGAACAATATACTGCTGGATGTACAGTTTGGATTCAGGCGTGGGCACCCAACAGTACACCAGCTGTAAAGGGTGACCAACAAGATCAGGCGGTCGAAGCAGTTATCAAAGACAACAGTCATGGCGTTGCTAGACATTGAAAAAGCGAACTCACACACAAACTACTCCAACAGAACTGCCCCGCCTATCTGGAGAAGATCTCCAACTACCTCGCCGGAAGAACATCACAGGTTAGCGTTTCCGGTACACTCTCGAGTCCGTACCCAATCCCAGCTGGAGTGCCACAAAGCAGTGTACTTAGTCCGATACTATACAACACGTACACTTCGGACATCCCACCGCTTCCACCAATTGGAATTGGCTCACCACAAAACTGAGGCGGTTGTTGTTAACAACCGAAAATCGGTGCAGCAAGCGGTGATCAGTGTAGGCGACTGCACGATCACTTCGAAGCGCTCCGTCAAACACTTGGGGGTGATGATCGACGATAAGCTTACCTTCGGTAGCCACGTCGATTATGCCTGCAAGAGAGCCTCCACAGCTATTGTGGCACTGTCCCGGATGATGTCCAATAGCTCTGCGGTGTACGCCAGCAAGCGAAAGCTTCTGGCCAGTGTCGCCTCGTCCATACTGAGGTATGGTGGCCCGGCTTGGGGCACGGCTTTAAGTACCAAGAGCTACCGTAGCAAGCTAGAGAGTACTTATAGGCTAATGTGCCTGAGGGTTGCGAGCGCGTACCGTACCGTGTCACACGATGCACTCTGTGTCATCACCGGTATGATGCCTATTGGTATCCTTATCATGGAAGATATAGAGTGCTTCGAAATGCGCGGCACAAGAGGCATACGCAGGACTGCCAGACTGGCCTCCATGGTCAAATGGCAGCGTGCGTGGGACAGTTCCACCAAGGGAGTGTGGACTCACAGGTTGATTCCGAGGTTGGATATCTGGGTGAATAGGCGCCATGGGGAACTAACATTCCACCTAACACAGGTCCTTTCAGGCCATGGATGCTTTAGACAGTATCTACACCGTTTCGGTCTTGCGGGTTCTCCCGAATGTCCAGTTTGTGCAGGTTTAGAGGAAACGGCGGAACACGTTTTGTTCGTGTGCCCGCGTTTCCGCACAATGCGTGACCGCATGTTTGCCACATGCGGTCGGGACACGACTCCGGACAATTTGGTCCAGAGGATGTGTGAAGACGAGTTTGGCTGGAATGCCGTTTCATCGGCTATCACCCACATCGTCTCGGAACTGCAAAGGAGGTGGCGAGTGAACTCGAGGAGTGGCTAGTGCAGACGCTAAACAACAGGTGGTCCAAGGGTTCGCAGTCGGCTACGTAGGTCATACCGGTGCCCTACGGTCGAAATCGACCCTTACAGCGATTAAGTGGCCGCGGGGAGAACATCCTGGTAGCGCTGCTGTCGTAGCGCCGGCCTACTGGGTTGGTACGAGCCTCTGGTTGTTCGGGGCAGGTGGAGGCCCCTTCGTCAGCAATCCCAGCTGGTGCTAGCTGATAGGGCCTGAGCCTTCAGTAGGTCAAATTGCGAAGCCCGCAGTATCAGTTCTTGATACCTGCGGTGCAGCTGGGCGCGGGCGTAGTGGTCGACCCTGCCCGCTTTCAGCGGACAACGGGAGGTGAGGACCACCTGGGAAGCTGGCAAAGCGCCAGCATGCTACCTTGGTGGACCCCCCTAAGCGTGTCATCGATGTTCGTTGCTGCATGGCTACGCAGCTAACCTGGAGGATGCGATGTGCAATAGCCCCTCTCCGAAGCAATGCCTTCTTGGTGGTCCCGGAGAGACGAAGAGTTTGGCGGTTTAGTGGGTCGGGGGTGTAGTCCTGTTTATTGCTTGCATGTAGTAAATGGTTCCCAACCCCACACGGCGTCTGTTGAGCAAATTATCCCCCCATTGCTTAGAAGAAAAAAAAAAAAAGTATCAGTTCTTGATACCTGCGGAGCAGCTGGGCGCGGGCGTTGTGGTTGACCCTGCCCGCCTTCAGCGGACAATGGGAGGTTAGGACCACCCGGGAAGCTGGCAAAGCGCCAGCAGGCTACCTTGGTGGCCCCCTAAGCGTGTCATCGTTGTTCGTTGCTGCATGGCTACGAAGCTAACCTTGAGGTTGCGATGTGCAATAGCCCCTCTCCGAAGCAATGCCTTCTTGGCAGTCTTCCCAAACGAACATCAAACACGTTGGGTACTGGTGTTTTCGTACTCGCTTCGAACCCTGTCCTCGTGTTCAAACCGAAACCACGAAGCAGCTCACGACCCAGTATCTAAACCCGAACTTGTGTTTGGAGAACCAAAGTTCAAACCGATGTTTAGAAACCGGTACAACCGCACAGTACACCGTCACGAGTACGCGGCAGCATCAGTGTGTTTTGTTTCGTTTTTTTTTCTCCCGTAGCAACGTGTTGTTTGCTCAGTTTGATACAGTCAGTTCGTACGCACGCATATAATTTTCTACCTTAAGCTGTGACGAGGTTCTAAAGTTCAATTTAAATTTTATCAGCGTGCATTCGAACTACTTTCTTTCGGTTTGTTTTGTACCATGGTTTGAACCAATGTTTCAAACCTCGGTTCAACCGAGGTTCAAGTGTATCGGGTTCAACATGCAACGCGAGTTTTTTGCCGTCGCGCGTTTGCTGTTAAACTCGAGTAGAACGATGCGAACCTAAGTTGAACATCGGTAATGTTCATGGGAAGACTGTTTCTTGGTGGTCCCGGAGAGACGAAGGGTTTGGCGGCAGTGGGAATGGTTTAGTGGGTCGGGGATGTAGTCCTGTTTGCTGCTTGCATGTAGTAAACGGTTCTCGACTCCACACTCCTGGACCTTCAGGGTCCGGGGTCTGTTGATCAGATTATCCCTCCATTGCTAAGAAAGAAAAAAAAACCGCTTCCAGCTGGAGGCTCCCTATCGCTGTTCGCTGATGACTCAGCGATTAGCTACACCAGGCGGGTCATCAGAGCGCTAGTGAACAAACTACAAAAAGGACTTGATGCCTACGTTGAGTACCTGAAAAATTGGAAGACCCGGGTGAACGCCACCAAGACCCAAGTCATTGTTTTCCCGCATAGGAATACGGACCGCCTCAAGCCGAAGGGGAAAATAAAAGTGCTTGACAACGAAGTAGACTGGGTTAACGTGGTGAGATACCTGGGTCTTCTGATGGACAGCAAGCTGCTCTACCGACCGCATGTCGACGATAGGGTGCTCAAGAGCACATCCATGCTGAAAAGGCTCTACCCGATGATCAATCGCCGATCGAAGGTCTCCATCACCAACAAATTGGCCATCTTCAAACAGGTAGTCCTTCCAATGTTGCTGTACGGCTCCCCGGTCTGGATGGGATGTGCCCGGACCCACATTAGGAAGCTACAAACCGTTCAGAACAAGTATCTGAAGATGATTCTGAAGCTCCCACGGCACACAAGGACGGCCGAGGTCCATCGACTTGCAAATCTTGACCCGATTGCGGTAAGGCTGTTAAATGTAGCTTTGAAACATAGAAACTGAACTGTTCGATCTGAATGGCCAATAATTAGGAACATCTATGTTTAACATGGGTTCTTTGTACATATTTTAAATAGGGGTCATCCAAAAATGACGTCCATCACTTGGGGGAGGGGGGGGAGTCTATGGAAGTGTGACAGTGCATGTATTAGGTATTGGAAAAAAGCGTGACAGAGGGGGGAGGGGGGGTCTAGAAATCCCGAAAAACGATGGACGTCATATTTGGATCTTCCCATAGTGTAAATAGTGTAGATAGTTAGTAGTAGTTTAGATTTAGATTAGTAATGTAACAAAACAATGAAATGTTTAAAAATTGACAATAATATTCAAAACAACAAAATTTAAACAAGTTGTAAATAACTGAACGAAAACTACTAAAGAATGAAAAGCTTATAGCGGTACTGCTTAGAATGTAAGGAAAATGATTATTTTAACAAGAAAAAAGAAAATACAAACATATTAATTAAAAAAAAAGTAAAATAATCAGTTTTCTTTTGCATCTTAAAGAGTGAACACCAATAAATAAGTTAAGAAAAAGTTCTTGTTCTTTTTTGCTTCCCGGCCAAAGAAGGTCTCCTGAGCTTAAATCCAATACGGTGATCCATCCTGAGACGAAGTATTTTCCCGAGAATACAGTCCACTTGAGAGGTGATTTAGTCAAGTGTCCGAAAACCCACTGTCTTCGCTACACGGGCTCAGTCAGTAGAGCCTAGTCTTGCCCGTGTAGCTAATCGCCAAGGAAGACGAGGACAGGTGTGTATAAAGGGACGTACCACCTGTGGCAGAATTCTGCGGAATCTGCCGGGTCTGTCTACGGCGAGTAGGCAGTTCGGTGTTTCGACACCAGCGTCGCTAGGGGGGGGGGTCCGACAAAGGAATCAATCTCCTCCCCCTAGCTAATAGTAAAAGACCGTCGCTTAGGCGGCGTTTGTGCCCAAAAAAGTGAAGAATGAGAAGAAGAAAAAGACGACCATCGCCACCGTTGCAGTAAGACCCCCAAAGACTCGAACAACGAGCTCATCAGTGCCGTAGTAAGGGAAGAGACGGTAGAAAGGTTAGGAATATTTTCTTCTTTTCCCTATTTTCTTCCATCCGAAGTCCAAGTTTAGTGAAAGTACCCTGCTCTAGGCCGCCCTGCCGGGCAGTCATTTCTTACAAATAGTCATAGGTGAAAAAAAATGTCCAAGATTCCAATCTAGGGTTTATCTTTCAATTAACACTAAAAGAACGAAAATCGAAAAATGGATATCTGAAAGCATTTCAAAATCATTGGCCATTTTGACCTTAATGCATAAGTCCCAGCCTCTTATAATACCAATATGTTCGTATTCAGAAATTAGGAACATTTTCTATCTTTTTTCTATGCCAAGTAATAGGAAGCTTCTTCACAGTGTCGATTCGCCATAAAGTACCTGAATGCTCAAGGACCACAGTCTATGTTTTTGAATAAAACAGATAATATTTTAAAAAATGTTCGAGAGCTTATGGTCGTTCTATTTATTAGGTTTAAAAGCTAGCAAACAATCGTGTGTGAAAGTCGCTGTAATTCTTCTCCATATTATGGAACAGACCATATGTCTAAAGCGTAGCTGAATGGTGATGAACTATATATCAAATAAAACAAAAATAATAAAAAAACAATGAAAGAATGACGTTGATTGACAGTTTTTAGTAAGACCCTAACAGACATGTTTAGTCTGAAATATATCTCCTTCATTGATCCTTCCACAATGGAACTCGAAAAAAGCAGGCAGTCTTAACTTTGCAAACGATCTCAAACTAGTGAACAAACAGGTGTGGGCGTTCCCTGCTGGCGATGGGTGTGCTCCTAGCATCGACGCCATAGTAATCCAACGATAGAAAAATTACTTAATGGAGCCTATACCGAAATGTGTTCATGGACAAACACCTTCGCCAACAACAACCCCACTGGAAGAATATATATATTTAAAAGTAAACATTGCCATATCAAGAAGAGGATGGAGTATCCCATAAAACAGACGCGATGTGCGTTTAATAGACAGAGGCAGCCGGCAATTCACGGCGATTGGAGACTAGCAGACTGGTGTGAATTCATTCATATATTAGCTTTTTTGTACCCTTCCCCTCCTGGACTTTCACCCTTTCCCATCAGACTGCGTTCCATGCATACTAAATATTCAGCGTAAAGTTGAGGTTGCAATACCCTTTGCTGAGCGACAGGGAAACCTGTTTTCGTGTTTTATATTTAACTGCATGAGTCAGCAGACATACGAAAATATGAAAATGATTGTACCTTTGCAGACTAATGACGTTACACGCAATTTTATTTATGATTTCTTTTATTGATAAATCTTGGTTTGGGGCCGTTGTGTTTTTTGCTGTTCTTCCCTTTAAACCGTACCACCCACAGAGGGAACACATGGGATGTTTTATGCAAATTGATAGATACATCAGTAACGCATTAAGGTTTACATGATCTAAAAGGATATTTCCTGAACCATTCTACTTTCTTCGTAGATGATCCTGCAATTAGAAATATTAGCAGTGGTGTGCCATCCCATCTGACAGGTAGGTTTAATTTCTGTCTGGCAAAACAGATTTTGCTTTCGATTACGGTGCCTGAAGGGCTGTGCTGTTCTCAAGAATAACGGAATTTCTATAACAAGCATTCGCAATAAACTCGTGCCACAAGCCGCACAGATAAGGACGAGAGCGTGTTGACGAACAAACGTGAGGTGATTGAAAGGTGAAAATAGTATTTTGATGTTGTGATTAGAGCGCAGGCTATGAGTGTCAATACAATGGAGGAGATGTCTTAGTTAGTACGACGGACGATGATTACCAACCGGCTAAAACTTTGACGAAGATTAAGGATGCCATTCAATAGCTCAAAACTATATTGGTAGTAATGGTATTTGAGCCAAACTCAACAATATGCGCTCGAAGGACCTGACCATTTGTCTTTACATACTGATAAGGACAATCTGCAAAACATAACATTTTCCTGAAGAGGGGAAGTAATGTATATTATACCGCATCTACAAAACTCTATCCCAGATCTTTTTTCACAGTTTGGCATATGAGTAAATGAGTTCATGGGAAGTTATCAAGCCAGCTTTGAGGACAGTCTATCGAAAATGGATCACGGCCAAGTAGTTATCTGTTGACGTCACGCATACTATGGGCTCCAGAAGGCCCTGCAGTCGAAAAACATTCGTTCCCGTATCAAATGGACAATGCACCAAACGCGTCTAAGATCGATTGTCCTCCATGCATTTTAAATGTGGATTATTTCATTTCATAGTGCGTGGTACCATATTTGTCGTTGGCGTGTAGGTAAATGGCGAAGGGTGACAGCTTGACCAGCTATTCCACTCTTTGGTGATCCCTTTATCCAGAATGTTGCGACAGCTGGAAGGATACGATGGGCAGGGCTTGCAATAATACCCTGCAAAAATGTATTGCCAAAATAACTTTAATTCGCGTTCCATTTCAATATTTGATATTTTCAGTGTGGCATTGTAAAATTTGTTTTGCTCCAATTTACATATTAATAAAAAAAAGTGTAAAGAAAGTTTTTTCCAATTTCCAATTGCCAAACAGAATTTCTGGCATATGCAAAACATTACGCAACGGTTTCACGAAATACCGCAGAAATCAATTTGTGTGGTTAATTTATACTGATAATAAATTTGAATGGGCATAAATAAAGCTCGAAAAAGCGGATTAATGTCATTTATCCCTGTCACTGGCATATTCTTCTTCATATACCCACCCGGAGCTAGAGGCCACTCATTCCCAATTGAAGCTGAAGCGTGCGGTTTGGTGCGTCGAGTCGACGAGGCAAAAATCTGCATCAGCAGAAATGGGTTTGTTTGTTTTGCTTCCCCTGTCTCGTGGCGGCTTATGATGCTGCTCCGGAGCTTCTATCACCACATCACGGTCAGCCGTCGGACTTTTGCCAAACGGTGCGTATTTACACATTCCGGTTTATTTTGCATGCTCATTATATTTTTTCTCTGTTTGGCTTCTAAATAATGGTAGATATTTTTAATGCAAGTTCTACTGCACTCATCGCAGAAGACTTCGATGACGGCAAAGAATTCGATGGGATCTGGCGCTGTTGGGGCACGGCTAGCAGTCATTATGTTCAGTTTCTGTTAAGTTCCGGAGTTCACAGCACTTAATTGGCTTCATCATTTATTTTAGAATAAAGACATAATTGTTTGACACACTTTTATGCATACGATCGTAGCGCTGATTACAGTTGATTTTTTAAATCAAAATAAGAGTTTCATGTAGTTTTGCTTGCTTCTTAGCTTAGCTTCTTCTTATCAGCACTTCCACATTTATTATTTGAGAAATCTCATTTCACATCACTTTCGTAATTGTAAATCTTGTGACAAGCACGAAGATGCCTATGCTCTAGAAGGTCGATAAAAATTCTTGATGAAAAATACTTGACCGGCATTTTTTGAAACAGTGAGTCATTTTTTATGGACAAAAAAATGTACAAAACGTCATGTTTTTTTCACCGTTTTGATTCATATTACGGACACTTAAGGCCTCAGAGAAGTATAACACAGCATACCGTTTTGATTCATATTACGGACACATAAGCCCTCAGTGAAGTATAACCCAGCATAGAGCATACAAAATCAATCCTTCTGTTTTATTCCTTAGCTTTATCGAGCGTCGGAAACCCTTAACTTTCGAATGGTGGGTAAAGAATACGCTTCCGCAACTTGAACAATTTCAAATAAATCAAAATGTGTGGCCTTTTCATGATTCTTATTCCGGACGCTTCCTCACTTTTGCCTCATATTCCGGACACTTTGATTCAAATTCCGGACAGCTCATTATAATCATTAATAGAACAGTCGAATCATAAATTGAAATCGTCGATCCACTTAAGAGACGTCTAAGGTAGTTGGGCATTATAAATTTGCATAGATGTTAATGGAAAAAGTTTATTAAAACGAGCCTCGAAAGTGTGAACTTTTGAATGACAATAATTGAAACATTTCGTGTGAAATGTTTCCCATACAATGTAGAGTGTCCGGAATTTGAAGCTGTCCGTAATATGAATCAAAACGGTAGATCATACAAAATAAATCATTATGTATGATTCCTTAGCATTATCGAGCGCTGGAAACCCTTAACTTTCAAATGGTGGGTAAAGAATACGCTTCCGCAATTTGAATAATTTTAAATAAATCGAAATGTATGGCCTTTTGATGATTCTTATTTCGGACGCTTCCTCACTTTTGCCTCATATTCCGGAAACTTTGATTCGAATTTCGGACATCTCATGAAAATCATTAATAGAAAAGTCAAATGACCAATTGAAATCGTTAAGCCACTAAAGAGACGTCTAAGGCAGTTGGTCATTATAAATTTGCATAGATATTTATTGAAATAGCTTATTAAAACGATCCTCGAAATAGTGAACTTTTGAACGGCAAAAATTGAAACGTTTCGTTTGAAATGTTTCCCATACAAAGTAGAGTGTCCGGAATTAGAAGCTGTCCGTAATATGAATCAAAACGGTAAATACAGTTGATATTCATTGAAGAATTAAAAAGGCAACATATTGTTTTGCAAGTAGGCAAACAGATTATTTTTCGATAATGCTAAATATAGATACTCAAGTAGGGGCCTTCCTTAGCCGAGTGGTTAAAAGTCCGCGGCTTCAAAGCAAAGCCATGTTGAAGGTGTCTGGGTACGATTCCCGGTCGGTTCAGGATCTTTTCGTAATGGAAATTTCCTTGATTTCCCTGGGCATAGACTATAATCGTACCTGCCACACAATATACGAATGCGAAAATGGCAAAGAAAGCTCTCAGTTAATAACTGTGAAAGTGCTCATAAGAACCCTAAGCTGAGTATCAGATTCTGTCCCGGTGAGGACGTAATGCTAAGAAGAAGAAGAATAAGAAAAATCTCAAGTCAAACAACTAAATTTACCATTATTGTGATCTATACGTGGATAGCTTATTTAGTTATTATTTTGTTATCAATATCTTAATAATAACATATTTGGTTATTTACTTTTGTCTGTGGTTTTGTTATTATTTTGTTCTCGCATCCTTTAGTTTCTATGCCATGTAAACTCAGTTATTATTTTTGTTATTTTAACTCTTATTTCAAACAAACAACAAATTTTGACAATCAAACGTTCTATTTCAACCTTTAAGTCGTCGCGCGGTTTGCCACCGTCAGATCTACCGCGCTGCTGTTGTGAATGAAAGGCGAGGTTTTTTCAGCAGTGTTGTACAAAATACAACAGCGCGACGACTGAAGTGGTAATGGTAAATTTTGGTATTCATTTGCAATTATTTTTTACCCGGGTTACCACGTTTTGGTGAAGAAACGAATGTTGTTCAAATCAATGAGATAGTCATTCAAGGCATTGTGCAAAAGTTTGGGGACACATGCCACATTGCCACACTAAACAATTGTGTTTATATCTCTATCGTTTTTACCAATTTCAATTGTGTATGGCTAGTTCAAAAGCTGGTGTTTACATACCTAGTATGTTAAATTTCAGTCAGTTCAAAAAAAAGTTACGTTGTCTATACCTTGGGGTCAGATATATTGCTAAAAACTATAAAAAAAGAAACTGGAAAAATTGATCTTTAGGGGAATAGGTTATCGGGAGAAAGGTCGATGGTCGCTTATATCTCAGAAATAGTTCTATTTAAAATTATACATTCTTTTGTAAAGATTTGTAGCAGGGAAATAGCCACTATAATACACATTGGTTAGATGGGAATTTCATCTAGCTAGCTCCGGAAATGTTAGTATATAGAGCGAATAAATTAGTTCTGACTCTCAGTTTCTGTATCTCAAGATTATGAAGAATGAAAACTTCAGCAAAATTACTCCTTCAGTTAAGGGATATACGCTGCACGTCTGCTTGGTTCAACAAATTACCACTAGGAGGCACTGGCGAGTTATTTGGAAAACTGTGAATACAGGAAAATTGTTTATTTCTTAATAGGCTACAAATTGCTTGTTTAGTTGGTTTGATATTTTGCACTAGGTGGCGCTTTTTAAATTTAAAACTCACATATTGAGGGAAACAGATCAAATTGCAGGCTGATTTTCTCAGTAAATATGCTGGAGCAATGCTTAACACTTATCACAAGAAAACACTGGGAGTTTGGATAAAATAAAGTTTTGATAAAGCGATAAAAATATATTTGAAATAAATGCATGAGCATGGATATAGATGACCGGCTCTTCTTTCACAACCACACAGATAAACTAATATTACACATGACGTCAACTGTCTATAAAAACATAAATGTCCCATATGGAAAAGTGGTTGTGCTACTTTTCCCCGAATGTCGGTTCCCCGAATGTCGTTTCCCCGAACGCCAGTTCTCCGAATGCAAGTTCGCCGAATAGCCCACTTTCCCGAAAAGTTTATGGCACTCATAATTGTCATATCTTTATACATTTCAGGGAGGTTCTTACGAGCTTTACCGTACTCAGCATGTTTGGCAACATGTGTACAGTCGAGAATGGCCAAATACCTCCTTCTTTCTAATTCACCATTCTGCCACTGAAAACTATTATAGCATCTATTTGAACTGCTGCACTTTTCGGGGAAATGGGTCATTCGGGGAAATAGAATTCGGGGAAACGGGTCATTTGGGGAACTGGCGTTCGGGAAACTGGCATTCGGGGAAACGAAATTCGGGGAAAAGTAGCACAATCGGAAAAAGCAGGTATTATGAAAACAGTGCTCAATGTTTGATGTTTTTCTTCTCATACAAAAGTTTATAATTTTCTGGTACCTTTCTGCATGTTATATAATTTCAGCACTATTATTGCTTCTGTTGCGACGGGGTTGGTGGTCCAATGGTTACCGCTTCTGCTCAATAAGCAGAAGGTTATGGGTTCAATCCCAGGCCAGTCACTTTCCTCGTACTTTGTAGTTGTATCTTTCACTTGCTTCTATCTACCATTCTTAATATATCACAGTTGATTTATCACAATTCATAGCATTTACTAGAACCCGAGACGGACAGAAATAAACCATTTCCCTACGCTTCCATACTTCCAGTATTATAGCACGCCTTTCCTTACGCCTTATACATAGGCAGTCTAGTCTGCTAACCGAACCAGCAAGCCTCTCTGAGATAAAAATGAACACCCCTTCACCCTTCCCGCATGAACTGGCGTAGACGCAGTGGTATATACGGTCTACCGTGGAAACCAGTTGAATGCATCATCATTCCTTCCCTTTCCTCTCATTGGTCGGCATTCTGACGTGGAAGGCGCCATTGTTGCCTAAAAATAGAAGATCAACAGAACTTATACACTGAGGGTGTTTGTTAGTCCCAAGCAGTCATTTGGTTGGTTCCTTGTGTAAGTGCAGCTGATCTGGCGATACTGGAACAACAACCACGGGCGGCCAAACAAGCTCAAGCTCATACAAAAGCTGCTAGTTTTCAATTAAATGTTTTAAAAATGCTTCAAAATAGACTAGGGTAGGTGTACCAGTTATGGACATAGTGGTTCCCTATTTCGCCATACGGGATAACTTGAACGTTTTCACATTTTGAAAGATTTTTTGTGTTGTAGTAGTGAGATTTAAGATATATCTTTATGTTTAAACATTCAAAAAGATTGAAAACGTAAAAGTTATCGAAATCGCCCGTATGGCCAAATAAGGAACCACTATGGCCATAACTGGTACACTTTCCCTAATTAAAACTATTAAACGCTTGCCTGTTCTTTCCCCTTCAATTGCATTATACTCACCACGAAATTTTATCTCTAATTAATCTTCACAAATACAGAATTGTATTTGTTATATAGAAAATCAAAAATGGAATTATCAAACACAACATTGAATTGATGCCGGCTACAGAAGTTCACCCATATTTTACTAGAAACAGAGAAAGATTTTTCACTAGTACACCTCGTACTGAATTGGCAGTAATAAACATTATTTATACCGGAGTCATTAATTTTAATTCACTTCCTCTAAGCCTAAAAAATGAGACAAATATTGTTTTTGAAAATGGATTTGTAGTTTTAAGTGTATTAGCGTATTTTAAGTTTTTTAGCTGTCCACAGTTTGTATTAACTTTTCAGCTATGTATGCAATAAAGAAAAGAAAAAGTTTATAATTTTCTGGAACCTTTCTGCATGTTATATTAATTCAGCACTATATATAGCAAAAATATAAGCTTGAACACAATTCTAGTTTTGCAGTTGCTATTTGGGTTAGAAGAACACATAGAGACTGTTACGCCTTTATTTTTCAATATGGGACTGCACATTAGAGTGACGCAAATTTTGAAATTTTGGCTCCCCTATGCCTAAAGAATTTTTGTTATGGTAAATAACATTCACCCAAACGTTGAAATGATTTCGAAGAAATTTGAAGTTTATATGGACATTACTATGGAGAACGCCAACATTTTTAAACTGAGAGCTTTCTTTGCCAAAGTTGCCATTTCCGCATTCGTGTATCGTGTGGCAGGTACGATGATACTTTATGCCCAGGGAAGTCAAGGAAATTTCCATTACGAAAAGATCCTGGACCGACCGGGAATCGAACCCAGACATCTTCAGCATTGCTTTGTTTTGTAAACGCGGACTCTAACCACTCGGCTAAGGAAGGCCCCGTATCTCTTTATCATAATATTTTTCGGAAAAGTGAACATTTTTTTTAAATATGAAATCCTTCTTGCTACAACTTTGTCGAAGACCACATTTTGGTAGGACGTCAGGATAAATTGTTATTTATCATCATAAAGTGGAGTTGCATGTAGAATGCTTCAGCAACTGTTCGGCAGGCAACAATGGAGCTCATGGCGGGAAGAATAGATAAAAGTAATCCAGGCTAACATGCTCTACAGCAAAAAGGCGTGTAAAAGTAAGCTTAGCTGCCATGTAAAAGCAAATCTATCATTTTAGGCATTTCAACAATTACGATATTTTGAAGGTGTTGATCATGAAATATATATCATCAATTATAATAGCTTTCTTTCTTCTAACACCATCTTGACCGGATCATAACTTCTCAATTTTTTTAACTTTGTCTGGTATTGGGTGCTGACCGGTACTGAGGGTTTTCACCCTAACCAAATTTAAATCGACTGATTTTTGGTTGGACTGATTTGGTTGTGGAGTGATTTAGCTAAGCTCTGAATATAACTTCATCCTCGGATATTTGCCGAAAAGATGTTTTCTGTGTTACTTGGGACAAATTCGATTTAAAAAGAGCGTTTTCTCCTAATGCAGCCTAGAAAATTTACTTCATATATGGTTTGATAACAGTTTGCACTATTCGAGATACGGTGTAGATAGACTCCTAGAAAAGCAAACGCAAGATTAAGCTTCATTTTACTTTGAGTGAACTTTTTATACTACAATTCAATCTGATTTTTTGCAAAAATCTTGCGCATATTTTAAGGTATGCCAATTTTTTGTTATTTTTTTACATTTACATTTACAAAAGATTAATATAAAGAAACCATTGAACAGGATATAATTTGGTAATGTTTGAATTTTTAAGTGCTCGTTTGAAAAACGATACTAACGAAAATTGTCATTCCACTTTGACATAGAGTAAGGTGGGGCAAAAGTTCGACCTTAGTGGTATAATCAAAGTTTCCAGGAAAACAATAGCAGTTAAAACAAAACAAATACCATACAGTGAACCTTCAACATATTGGCTATAATTTTGCTGAACATACTTGTGTCAAAATATTTACCCATTATTAGTTATAACAGTTTCAAAATTGATTGTCTTATTCGAACTTTTGCCCCACCGGTGGGGCAAGAGTTCGAATCTAGTGTGGGGCAAAAGTTCGCAGGCTAAAACACAAAATATCGATCCTTTTATGACAGGCATACTTTACACCAGCCGTAAACTTAAGTTTGACGAAAAATACACACTAAATTTTCATCAAAAAATTGCCCAAAACCGGGTTGATTGTAATATACTCAAAAATAGCAGTTTTTCGCAAAACTAAGTGGAAATGTAAAATTTTGGTGACAATTTTCATACGATCAGACAAATTTAACTAAATTTGAAGATAATATGTGGATTTTAGGCAATTTGCAAATTTTTCCGTGATTTTATACATGGGTCGAACTTTTGCCCCGCTGATTCGAACTTTTGCCCCACTATGGGCCAAAAATTGTTTTCAAGCATTTATGCAAAAACTAATACACCTCAAAGCAACCTTATGATAGGCCTAGAAACGCCCTTACATAAAATATTGAAAAAGATTTTATCTTCAATTGGTTCCATGCAACGAAAGTTTGACCAAAAATTACAGTATTCACGCCGAAAAACAACAAATAGCCATAACTTTTCCAAATCTCAATCGATTTTTATGATATTTGGATTGAAAGTCACTTACTTGAATAGCATTCGAACCACCATGACATTTATAAGATATGTTTTGAATTGAGCTAGAAATCTTAAAAAGAAACTCTTACCCCACTCGAACTTTTGCCCCACTTCACTCTATAGTATGAAAAATATAATTTGAATATAGTAAATCCAATCACATTTGCGTAAATTTTCGCAAATCAGATACGCTTTCAACAAGACTGGTTTAACACGGTGGTAACGATCAGGTGAAAATTATTATGAAATGTGTTGATTCGTTTGTCTAATATGTGCATTTTAAGCAAAAACGATAGTTAAATACCAATCAAGCTCGGTGTACAAAATGTATAGGATATTCTCCATGTGCACAATATGTAAGCCGCAATAATTGTTCATGTTTTTAATCGTTTTTAAGCGTTCCTCCTTAAAACCCAAGATACATTGTAAAGTGCTCAGGTTACTAGGGTTCCTAGTACCGATCCCTTTTGACGAGTACCGGTTTACGGTACTGTAACTCTCAGTACCGGTAGTACCGGTAAAATACCGGTTCTGGAAGATTTTTTTGCAATAAATATAAAGCATACAGTATTACAAAAAATGTGAAACTTTTCCAAACAAGTTAGCTGAAGCTTATCCTTCATTTTCATGGATTAAAACACTAACAAAATATGGGCTTAAAATAATAATGAGTAAACCGTTCTAACTTTATAACTAATGAAATACTCAAAATATGAGTTGAAATTCATGTTTTGTCTGACGTGGTGGACCACATTCATTCAAATCTTATTTTTAACTATTCAAAGTTGACCGTTTTATAGCAAATTCGAAAAACTTGCAGATTCATTGTGCTATTATTTTATGTGATGCGAAAAATCGTTTAAAATGAATAATATATTGCCTACTAGTGGTCACGGCAAACATCGTCTTGCCATCAAGTAGGTTGTTGAAAAACGCTATGAATCGTCCCATACAAAATGACAGTTCCGTGCAACCTCTTTTTTCCAACTTTCCCGGTGAATATCCTGGGATTGTTATACACACAAACACGTCGGAACCCTTGACGAACAAAACGGAGAAGGAATTATCCAAATCCGTTGACCCGTTCGTAAGCCATTTCGTGACATACAAACACCATTCCATTTTTATTTATATAGATTTTCCTGTTATCACATTGATATTCATTCATAAAGTAGGATTCAAAAATGCGTGTTCAAAGTCAATGCTGACCTGTCATACTTGTACGTATTTTTATAACAACACTTTCAGACACGGCGATAATAGCTCCTTCTGGGTACATCTGTATGTTGCTCGAATTGATGCCAATATATCGTTAAGTGTCAAAAAATATTTCGTTTTGATCAGACTCTTAAACCTTTTTGTTCTGCCTACTTGTCTAAAAAGCTTGATATTCACCATCAGCAGCTTCATAATCGATAACTCGATAATCCTGTTGGTAATCATAGGTTCTGCTCAATAATTTCCGTTCAATATTTTCACCCTCGGTTTTTTTAAAATGTTCCAAGACATATTTTTAAAGGTAACGAGTTGCAGACATGAGCGTGCTTCTAGCGTTTTTATGTACGGCGATAAACCATCCTTAATGCTGAAAAGATGATAATTAGAATATGCCATCATGTAATACGTTCCTTGCTCGACCTGAGAAATTCGTCATGAAAGAACTTCACCAAGCTTATGTACCATTTATTGTGAAGAAATTGATACATTCAAACGATTATTGGATTTTTCATCAGTACCAAAAATACCGGTACTCAACGCTTTCTGGTACATTTCGGTACCAAAAACGTCGGTATTACCGGTACTCCAGGTACCAAAACCCTACAGGTTACTGTTGCATTCTCAGAAATCTTTTACGATGTATGCTATGAAACAAAACGTACAGGAAGCATAAAAATGTGCTCTTTTATCTCATTTTGTAGGTTCAAAAAGCGCATCGGAAATCGTTACTTTTCGTTGCTTGCATGGTTGTTCTGAAAGCAGGTTCGTACCTTGCAATGCAGCGCTGTTCATTACTGGGTGGAGGTACAACCCTTGGAGCTCATTCCTTTTGTACGTTCTTGACTGGCAGTGATCATAGGTGGTAAACAACAAAACCCATTTATTAACACAATTACACATGAAATTTGTTTCTGAATCGAGGGGGAAGCTCAAAATTCAAGCTATCGTAGGTGTTTCTTTCGCGGGTTTTCGTTATCGAGCCCTTCCGTTTCTCACCCATCGTTTCCATTATTCACAGATTCACATGCTTATTTACACGAGACTTCCTGTCTATATGCTATGCTCCCAATGATGGTCGATACGCAGAATCATACACGTACTGTAGCTATGGTAATTGACATGGCACATTCACCCACAAATGGGAAAGCACGTCATTCGAGCGGAGAAAGAAGACCACTTGTAGCTTTCGCTGCCTATGACGAGCATCATCAAACAAAAGAACTCATTTCCGTGTTAGAAGAGATACAAAATGCTGAACCCTTCCGTTCCCATGTGCTGTGCATTGGAACACGTAAAGTTGTGGGTAAGGGTATGCGATATGGATTTTTTCCATGTCGATACGAAACGAAACGATACGCGGAATATCTTGCGCTGATAATGACGAAACGAAACGAAATTTAAAAATGTTTCGTGTAACTCGATACGAAATCTAATATCTCACGGAATTTTTCGAAACGAAACGAAATTTTTGAATTTGTTTCGCGGAATACACGTTTAAGTTTTGTTTCTTGTCAAAAGCTGGAAATTTGACAATAGGCATAAAAACGTCTTTTTATATCCTCTACCATATAGAAACCTTAGCGTTGCTCAGCGGAATCCTTACATGTTTTGGTAAAACTCGTTTCTGTTTGTTTGAAATCTTCTTAATAACTTTTTAAGGTTTCAACATATCTGACACTCACACAAGGCAATGAGTGGGTTTAAGAGGAAAATAACCATCATCGTTCTACACATTTTCAAAACCAGTTTTTTGCTCCAAGTTGAAGCAACGTTCATGAACATCTATCATTGCATTACACTTGTTATATGTAATACGATGATAGATTTTCATGAGGATATCTTGAAATTTGAACGTAAAAACTGTTTTTTTTTATTTTTGATGATAGCTGATGATTGAATGATGGATTCTTGAGCCTTAATTTTAATGTAGCAACTAAGAAGTGGGTCGAAAAGCAGTTACCGTAAAACGGGGTAACTTTGATAGTGCGAGACTCTCAACATACTAAACGAAATAAGAAAGTTTCTGTTAATTTGTTAAGCAAAACAAATGCAAAAGTAAAGAGTATTAGTATGACACTACATGTCAAAGCTATTTTCGATGGAATCAAGTACATTTGAGGATTTATATGCAAATATTGAAAATTTATAAGATTTTAGCAATTTTTAAACGCTCTCAAACAATCTGTTCTACGATCACTATTTGATAAAGTCATAATGAATTCGTCACTTATACTTGACAGCCTAGTTATAGTAGAACATGAATTGGATCTTAAAACTCTAAGCGAAAGCTATTTTTACAAACTGGGACCATTTTTGTAATCTAAGTCAGAAATTTCCATATAGCGTTAAACGCCTAGAGGTATGCAACGCCCTATAAATGTTCCGTAATTCATTCAATTTTGTTCGATTGATGCTCCATTATCAAAGTTACCGTAATCCGGGGTAACATTGATCAGTTTTTAGGATATTTCTTAAATGTTTAATTCAAAAATGCAAATGTTCTTAGTTTTATACTTTTAAAACAAGTACTGCCACCAATAGCTCGTAATTATATACTGTATTGTGGTTTTTGACAGATTTAAGCATTTTTACAAAAATGTTTTAGGTGATTTTTTCATTTAGCTGATATGGGGTAACATTGATCATCCATGTAAACAACGTTCGGTAATATTGAAAATGTCGTTACTTACTTAAATCATGGCCCCTGAAGCCGAATATGATGTCCAAACGCTTACATCTCATTAACTTTTTGAGTTATTTTAAAATTAAAAACACCTCGAACAGCAGAATACGCCTAAAGGTAGGCAATTTCCTAAGGGAATTATACATTCTTAACAGTAATTCGTTAATTTTGTCTAATTGAACATAGTTATAAAAATTTTGACAGCGGAATCGTTTTTGGCGATGCCATTTTTAGTGAGAACCGCATTTTCCTTGCTCATATCGCTTGCAGAACTTTTGTGAGATATGAATCTTCAGTAGTGTCATCCTTAACCATTGAAATCATTGTTTCGCAAACTTGACAAATTTACGCAAAAAGCTAACGCAATTTTTGCAAAAATCTTAATTTTTAATAGCTTATAAATATAAGAAAGAGAAGCAACATTCATGCTTTGGAAATGTATCATCAATAAATGATGATACCAACTTATTATAAGATGAGTCATTCCGATCAATGTTACCCCGCTGATCAATGATACCCCGGATTACGGTACCCCAAAACAGAAAACCGACATTCGATTATATGAAAAATTATATGCCCATTCAGAATAAATCTTTTGGCAATCTATCAACTGTAATCGATAGTTAGGATACCAGTACTTGTTTTAAAAATATGAGTTATAATTCTTTGAAACAGTATGCATAAATATTCAAGTTTTCTTCGAAAAAACTATCAAAGTTACCCCGTTTTACGGTACAAACATTCAAAACAATCTTAAAAATATTAAGAGGAGTCCAAAATTAATTTGATTTTTAGAAACGCCTTACAATTTTTTTAATCATGTGGATATGCTAATATATACCATAAATCATGGAATAATGGTCTTCATTTTTTTTTGCTGTACTTTATGCTTTGTGGCTTGATTGAATGTGATTGGGGACACAAGTCGATAAGTGATCATGAAAACACTACACTGAGAAGCAGACTCTTCCCCAGTTGGAACACAACGCAAGAAAGAAGAAGAAAAATAAGTAGAACAGAGGAATCACTGGAATATTTGCTTAAGTATTTGCTGGAGTATTGAATTAAATTAAATTTTAAAAAATCTATCAACCTAAGAAATCAATCAAGATAAATTTAAAAGAACTGCAAAAGTAATAAACTCCAATAGATATTGCGACAGCAATATAACCAGGATTACCTGTTGGGGTAATTTAGAAGTTCCTAATAAAAAAAAGACTTGCATAAACTGTGAATTAATTCTTGGAGGGATCAAATCTGGATGAATGCAAACTTTAAGAGTAAACCTTGTAGAAAATACTGAAGGTATTTCTATTATTTTGTAGAGCAAATACTGGAGAAATGATCCTATTCCAAAATCTGTGAAGGAATTTCTGGACAATTTCTGGAAGAAATAAGGATTGTTGATATTATCTCATTTTCAGATTCTTTGTTTAAAACTGACTACAAAATCACATTTTCACTTAATTTTGAGCCTCTAGAGTATTTTAAAAATATTTGAAAATTTCGAAAAATAAGTTTTGAACCTTGACTACAAAGCATAGAGGAACCGCAAATAAGATTGACAAGTTCACCCATGTTCGTTCAGATGAGCTAAATTAAATGTTTGGCTTATTTTGTTTTCTCTAGATCTAGATGCGCGAAAAATGAAAAAAAATGTTGCGCTTTTCTATTGTAAAATACCCTAGATATACCACCAAACTTGAATCAAAATCCGGAACCAATTTTGATGGTGCTTGCAATGCATGAATCAAATTTGTAACTGATTTGTGATTTTTACTAAAACAAATCATCAAAATCGATCGAAAGATGGCGAAACTAGAGAATTTTGAAACTCGATGTCGGTATTGAAAAGGTTAAGGTGAAGATGAATTGAAGCCAAACTTCAAATTTTCAAGAGCACGGATCGAGAGAACCAAACATCCATTTGAGCTGAAAACCTAATCGATTGGTCAGCACCAGCTAGGAACCAATCGATTAAGTTTTCAGCTTAAACGGATGTTTGGTTCTCCAGATCCGTGCTCTTGAAAATTTGGACTTTGGCTTCGATTCATCTTCACCTTAAGACCTTTGCCTTGCGGCATTTGGCTTCCAATACTTGTAATGATAGATTATCAATATTCACATTTTTTTTAAATTGGGGGTCGTGAGGAAATTATGTCACGATATAAGAGGAGAGAGGAGTTGGTGGTGTGGTACAGCGTGAATAAACCTAGATTCATTTTTCGATATAAAATAAAGTATGCATCTTCCTTGTTTAAGGTGAATATAAATCGAAGGCATACCTCAGAATTTCAAGAGCACAAATCTAACGAACCCGACAGCGGTTCAAGCTGAACACTTGATCGATTGGCCATCGAGTAACCAATCGATAGATTTTTCAGCTTGAATGGACGTCTGGTTCTTTAAGGGGGCAGGATCCGTCATCGATTTCGGAATTTTCAAAAGCAGTTTTTTCGTTCAAAATCAAGAAAATTTACAGGAAAAAGTGTTCACTGTATTCAATTCTCCAACCACAACACGGTGAACACATTTTCGTCGAAAAATTTCCAGTTTTGAACAGAAAAACTGCTTTTGAAGTTTCGACGATGACGATGATTACGATGACGGAGCGTTGAGCGTTAAATTTGAGCTTGAGCTTGAGCTTGCTTGAGCTTGATTGGCCGCCCGTGGATGCACTCCAGTATTGCCAGATCAGCTGCACTTACACAAGGAACCAACCGAATGACTGCTTGGGACTAACAGGCATCCTCAGTGTATAAGTGCTGGTGATCTTCTATTTTTAGGCAACAATGGCACCTGCCACGTCAGAATGCAGACCAATGAGGGGAAGGGGGAGGAATTGATGATGCATTGAACTGACTCCCACGTAGACCGTATATTCCACTGCATCCACGTCAGTTCATGCGGGAGTGTATGGATTGGAGGAAAGGCATGGCAGAGAGGTTTGCTTTTGTGGTTAGCAGACTGCCTATGTATCAGGCGTAAGAAAGGCGTGCGCGTGGAAGTAGGAAGCGTTAGGGAAACGGTTTCTTGTCCGTCTCTGGTTCTAGCGTTTGCTATGAACGAATAGTTTGAGTGTGATATATTTAGAATGGAAGATAGAAGCAAGTGAGAGATATACAACTACAAAGTACGAGGAAAGGGACGGGCCTGGGATTGAACCCATGACCTTCTGCATATGAAGCAGAAGCGGTAGCCATCAGACCACCAACCCCGTCTATCAGAGCGTTGAGCGTTAAATTTGTGCGACAAACAATCGCTGCGATTTCGCTGCTACATGTAGAGTTTTATGACACAACAACGAAATCGTGGAGAGCCTTAACGTTCAACGCTCCGTCATTGTAATCATCGTCATCATTGAAACTTCAAAAGCAGTTTTTCTGTTGAAAACTGAAAATTATTCGATGAAAATGTGTTCACTGTGTTGCGGTTGGAAAACAGAATACTGTAAACACTTTTTCATGTAAAATTTCTTGATTTTGAACGAAAAAACTGCTTTTGAAAATTCCGAAATCAATGACGGATCCTGCCCCCTTAACTCATTGATGCGTGCCATTAGTTTTCTCTTCTATTCTCCCGCTGTTCTTATGCAGAGTTAAAAGTGACGTCATAGCGGGAAAGCAAGAAAGAGAACTAATGCGCGCATCAATAATCTGCACCACCTTAGCAAATTCAGAACATCAGGGACTCACGCTCCGCAGCTTATTTTGACATTTGTGTACTAACAATTTTTTCGATATATTAACGGATTTGCTCAAAAGGACACGCGATGTTCCCCGGAGGAAACCGTGGTTTTGCTCTCTTCATTCTTATGGAAGATAACATTGCGGTAGTTCATCAAACGCAGTTGTTCCTTTCCTGGGCTATTCGCCGCGAGGAATTTAAGGCAAATGGGCGTTTTTGGAAACTTTACAACGGCAGTTTATCATTCATATCCTGCGGACCAGTCAATACTACAGTCATTCCACAGTTATGGATAGCACACAGATATGGATCTAAGTTGGATTAAACGGAGAATATCTCATCAAATAGAGTAGCAATTACGCAGAACCCATTTTACCTACGCGAACCATAAATCTATACAGCATCGCAATCAACAATAACATGCTTAAACACATTTGTTCCATTCGTAGGAAATAAACTGTCATACATATGCTTAGAAGCGTTGATTCATATTTGTGGGGCATTGAAACCCATACCACAGTTATGAATCTAATACCTTGGACAGACATTTGATACATATACCATGGTACAAGTTGTCAAGAAAATTATTCCAAGGCTATCTTGAATGAAGACAATTATCAGTATGGAACCCATTTCAAGATAATTATACCATGGTACGTGTACCACAAGTGTGTCATAAGTATAAAGTGTAGTCCGCAGCTGACAAGAAAAGCGCTCAAGAAAATAAGCTGCTTTTTACCAAAGAAATTTTGACAGTTGTTCCAAAGCCTTTCGCCATCTACCCTCAAATTTGGTAACTACCAATGTCAAAGCTACGAGCAAGTCTAAGGCGCCAAAAGGAAGAAAAAAAAGTTTGTTTTGTTTTTTCAAGTCAGCGTCGTTTTTTTTTTGGAATCTTCCCGACGGATAACATGTCGTTGCTACGGTAAGTAATTGCTATAATTAATTAGTTTTTTTCTATTACTAATTCGAATATTTAGCAATTTTCGTTTCATTATCAACTTGGTTATTGCTGCCTCGAGCGTCGTTCTTTTGAAAAAAAGAAACCAGCGAAAACGAAAGAGGGCAGCGCATTGGGTTCACCCGTATCTCGCTGAAAGGAAGAGTAAAGGCAGATATGCTACCGACGTGAGTATTAATGTTAATTGAAGGACTGTTTTGGGCTTGGATTTGTTCAAAAAAGCAAAAAAATCAATCTTTCTCGAGATTCATACGTCTTTGGAAGTAACTGGGTTTAGATAGTCGGTTTTCCTTGGGAGCTACAGTGACTCGAACTCATATTCGTACATGGTACTGTTTTAGCATAAATTTAGTAGAAAAAACATCAAATCTCGTATAAATTATGACCTCGTCCTAAAAGCAATTCGGTATCTTCACTGTGAGATAGAGACGGATCTTCTCTCCATCGTTGCATTGATAAATAAGGTGAAAATCCAATCTTTTGCTCAGTAGCAACCAGATACCGTGCTGCATGGAATTGTCGGGCGCTTCGAATTCCGGACACTGGCCTTTTTCACGGTGTTGTTGGACTGAATTTTGATTTCTTTTCGGCTTGAATTAAAACGATTTAGTATCCAACAAAGTCCGAGTGGCCACATCCGATACATTCTAAACGGCGCAAAACTCTTCATTTATATTGTTGAATATCAGATCTTAATACAAGGTTAAATGATTCTCATTGCAAATATATAAAGATAATTCGGCATGTCTTAAAAAATCGTCCTTTTTTACAAGACCTTGACCCACCGGGAAAACTCCGGCCACGGGAATATTCCTGAGTTCCTCTGGCCATTTCAAAAAACTAGATATGTGTATTAGTATACTGCCAAAAAATATGTGAACCCGTTAAGTATTAGCGGTGAAGGTTTTAGTATTTTTGCTTTCACTCAGGACTATGGAAATTTCTTCAGTGTTACGCCTGTTTGACTGTGGTTAATCTATTATAAAATTGAAGATAAAAATAGTAAAAATATATTACACTTTTTGTATTCACATTCCAACAACCTTTTGTGGAACATATTAAGGTGAAACACCTCGGAATCCAAAGATGGCCGTCACAATGGTCGAATTGTGCCCCTACTCACGTTTTAAAAAGCACTGAGCTAGAGAAACAGTAGACAAACAATGCTGATCTTCTTATTTTAAGCTTTCAGCTAGTGCACAAAGCCAAAATAAAAAGTCTGCTGTTATTAGATGCTTCTTTCGCGAGATTAGTGCCTTTGAACTTATGGTGCAATCTTAGATTTTTTTTTTTTTTAATTTCTTTATTAGTATCATTCCAAACATTACATTCATTTCTTATATCTAGGTGTTCTGTGTTATTAGACAACACTATCGTCCTAATTTGGTAAAACAAATTTAAGATTTTATTAACATTTTGTTAATACCATATTACATTTCATTTGCCGTGGCAGTTCAGATTTATTACAGGTGAGTTGATTTCACATGCTTATAAGAGAAAAAAATTTCAATTTACTTAACCTCAATTTACTTAACCTCACTTAACCTAAACATATAACGCATTAATCGTGGCAATAGAAGATTGTAACGATTTTTGCCTGTAATTATTAATTATTTTATTTGACATTTGTTCCAATGTTTCAACATTGGATATTCTATGTAACTCATTGGTACTATACCAGGGAGGAAGCTTCAGAATCATTTTCAAAATTTTATTTTGAATTCTCTGCAGAGCTTTCTTTCTGGTATCACAATAGCAAGTCCATATTGGTACAGCATACAACATGGCTGGCCTGAAAATTTGTTTGAATATCAAAAGCTTGTTCTTAAAACAAAGTTTTGATTTTCTATTAATAAGGGGATATAGACATTTTACATATTTATCACATTTGGCTTGAATGCCCTCAATGTGATTTTTGAAAGTTAAATTCATTAAAACTTCATCTGACCAATTTATTGGAACCCCTCTCATCGTGACAACATGTCTACTTGAAGGTTTCAAATAAAGAGCTTTTGGTTTATGTGGGAATATTATTAGTTGAGTTTTGGAAGCATTAGGAGAAATCTTCCATTTTTGCAAGTATGAAGAAAAAATATCCAAACTTTTTTGCAATCGACTACAGATGACACACAGGCTTCGTCCTTTGGCAGAGAGGCCTATGTCATCCGCAAACAAGGATTTTTGACATCCCTGAGGTAACTTAGGTAAGTCAGATGTGAAAATATTGTATAATATTGGTCCCAAAATGCTGCCTTGAGGAACACCAGCTCTTACAGGAAGTCTTTCAGATCTGGAGTTCTGATAATTAACCTGAAGTGTACGATTTGACAGATAACTTTGAATTATTCTAACAATGTATGATAGAATATTAAAGTTTTTTAATTTTACAATCAAACCTTCATGCCAAACACTGTCGAATGCTTTTTCTATGTCTAGAAGAGCAAGACCAGTAGAATAGCCTTCTGATTTGTTGGAACTGATCAAATTCGTTACACGTAAGGGGTTGTTCATAAATGACGTAGTAAATTAGAAGGGTTGGGAGGAGGGGGTTCTTCACAAATTTGTGACGATGTGTGACGAGGGGGAGGGAGGGGTCCCAAATACGACGTTGCATTTTACATAATTTCGGAAAAAGAGTAGCGCTGAGAAAATCACAAATTGTTTTTTTTTGTTCAATCTATTTTGTCTGACTAATTAAACTTGGGTTGTAAAATGAGGATTCAGCTTCAAAACATTAATATTGTAAGATTAGAAAACAATCTAAGATTTTTTGAATTTTCCTGATCAATACAATCAAGCAGATTTTTATATAGCTTTAAATAGTTATGTGGATATTATATTCCGTTCGTGTTCAAACTATTTTAATTATAAATAAAAAAAAAGTTTAGTTAGTTGATTAAAAATCAATACATTATCGACTTGAATAATACTGTTTTTCATCAACTGTTTTAGTTCTATTCATTTTTTTTCTGTTATAGCTTTTATTCTTCAAAAGAATACAATATGCTCATTTGGGCAAATATTAACGTTATTATAGTAAACCAAGATATTTATTCAGTGCATTTAATGTTGCAGGATTTCTCTACTAAATAAGTCAAATCATAGATTTTTTTTTAAATATCAGTGCTCTTGATGAAACAGCCTGGATAATAATGAGGTCATCGAATTCGAGTGTTTTCAAAATTGTTTTGTCTAGTATATATATATAGTTTTTTTCTAGTATAACAAAATTTCTGTTTAATATACAGTCGACTCTCCACATCTCGATGTTCTACATCTCGATATCTCTCCCTATGTCGATGATTTTTCCGATCCCTTCAATCTGCATACATTTTCACTCTCCATATCTCGATATCCTTCTTATCTCGATATCTCTCTATCTCGATGTGATTATCGTTCCCGATTTTCTCTCCGTATGTCGATATGCCCATTGTCAAAGGTTACTACACTGAGAACAGCGTTGCAGTTGAAAATACTATATTAGAGGGTTAAATTAAATACACAACGCCACTTGATTTGTGCAGACAAAATTTGCATTTATTTCAAATATTTTGTGCATTCAATTTTACCATGGTACCATTTTGACAGTAAAAATTACTATATCATGGTTAAAAACTTGCAGCAAGTCAGAATCGAACCGAGGATCTTGTGATTGTCAAGCGCGAACGCTTACCGCTCGGTTATCGATGCGGTTGGATTGAGAGGGACTAAAACGCAAATAAAAAGCGTTCTTGATAGCTCAATCGTGATTGGAATAGTAAATTTAAAAACTTCTTCATTGTTCTCATTACTTCAACGCTTGTTTCAGTGTAGACTAGATTTAAGGGATTCAAAACAATTTGCGGAGACGAAATGACATCTGTTTGTTTTTGATTTTCCTAGTAACGGAGTGATTTTCAATCTAGTATTCATTAAAAACTTGTTCTAGGTCTCGATCTCTCCCTATCTCGATGGTCCCTTTGATATCGAGATGTGGAGAAGCGACTGTATTATTAAATATTTTGAACCCTTAGGCCCCAAGCACAATGTGACGGCAACGCGGTACAACGGCAAAACGGCATGCCCATCTTGATCAACACTTTACTTATCAATCCAGTGTTGACTAAATCCTTTTCAACATTGACTTGACAAGTAGAGTGTAGCTCAAGATGGGCTTGCCGCTTTGCCGCTGTACCGCGCTGCCGTTCACATTGTGCTTGGGGCTTTATTGCTATTAGCTTTATCAATCCGAACAAGATTTTTACCTTTTTTCTACATTTTCATCAAACTTGTATTGGGTTTCAACAATAGCAAAAGTACTACATATTAAATTTAACCGGTATGAACTGGGAACCAAAATTATGTAACTTGAACAGGGAATAAGTTTGATTGAACTGTTTTCGAAACAGTTCGAAACAGTTCGCTACGCTGCCGTGAATCGCAAGTCAGTCCCATCTGTAAAAAGTAGGCATTGAGAAAATGGGGTGTGAAGTTTCCCTTTTTTCATACAAATATTAAAAAAAAATCCAGATGGTTGAAACATGTCCAAATCTTAATGAAACTTTCACAATTTGCTTTTCACTACGATATCTTTCTGAGAAAAATATAAAGATGATCAAAACACGATTGATTTTAGTGTTACACGGTGCGGAAATCTGTAGTGGGACTGACTTGCGATTACTTTTATTTTGGGACAATTTGACTTGCTGTTTTTTCTTACTTTTTCCGTACAAATCATTAGGGCAGCTGAAAGAGCATTTGAAGATATGTTGAAAACTGAACCCAATTCAATTTTGACGAAAATGCAGATGGGACTGAGTTGCGATTCACGGCAGTACGGTATATCAAACTATCATTTGTCAGATTTCCTGTCGTTCCAGTCAGTAATGAATATCAAACTATGTTTTGAATTTCTGTATTTAAATGTTTCGATTTAACACAAACGCTGAGGAAAACAAACAAAAAAATGAGGGGGGGGGGTGCTTGATATGCTACGTATTTTCCAAGGGGAGGGTATCGGCATTTGTGACTTAATGCTACGAGGGGGGAGGGGGTGTAAAAATGCTACGTCATTTATGGACGGTCCCTAAAAGTTGATGAGTGGTCGAATGTCCATGGCGGAATCCGAACTGTTCATTGGCAAAAATTGAATTTTCGTTGATGTGGGCCATCATTTTGTTCAAAATGACCTTTTCAAAAAGTTTACTGATGGAGGAAAGCAAACTGATTGGACGATAGCTAGAAGCTTCTGCAGGATTTTTGTCTGGTTTTAAAATTGGAACAACTCTAGCATTTTTCCATTTGTCAGGAAAATATGATATTTGAAAACATTTGTTAAATATATCAACTAAGAATGATAAGCTACTTTCTGGAAGTTTCTTGATGAGGATGTAGAAAATTCTATCATCGCCAGGAGCTTTCATATTTTTGAACTTTTTAATAATAGTTCTCACTTCTTTCAAATCAGTCTCCCAGGCATTTTCGAAAACGTTCTCTTGATTTAGAATATTTACGAAGTCCTGAGTAACTTGATTTTCAATTGGACTAGTAAGTCCTAAATTAAAATTGTGCGCGCTTTCAAACTGCATAGCAAGTTTTTGAGCTTTTTCGCAATTAGTTAGTAATAAATTGTTTTCCTCTTTCAATGCCGGTATTGGCTTCTGAGGTTTTTTTCAAAATTTTAGATAATTTCCAAAAGGGCATTCATAAATTTGTTTAAGTTTAAAACAATTTCACTTATAAATCATTTAACTATACTCTAATGCAACTGAACCATGTTTTTCAATACTCATAGAGAGCATTTTTCATTTCTTGTCGAAAATGTCGAATGGTTTTATCACGCAGAAGAATTTCTGTATGTTAAGATTACAATCCTGTCAATTACTTTTACTTACGCACAAATAGTTGTTTCGAAATAAAATTAACTTGCGCCAACACTTAATAAACGTCAAATCAAATACACACATTTCTTTGATTGAGTTATCCACTTGTACTTATAACAATTATACTTTTGATCATTATCACTAATCGGAAACATTCACCTCCCTAGACTTCAAGTCATGCTCACAAATCTACTTACTTCTAACTTGCAAGGAATAGTGTAGGTGCTAAGATGACCACCTCTCACGCAGGAGACCACATATCAAGTTTGTCGACTCGCCCTTTGTTTTCATTTTTGCAATGTTATTTTTAGATCGATAAAGCAGCACCGAATCTTTTCAGATATGTTGATAAAGCAGAACAAAATGCTGCGTAAACATTGCAAAATATTGTAAACTCAATAAAATTCACTTTGAGTCAACTAAAATATAGTTAAATTTTGACGTTTGACGTTTGTAAATTCAATCAAAAATATAGTTGTCATCAACTATATAGTATAGTTATGTTTAACAATATCCTGTCAATTCAACTATATTTTTAGTTATCTCCAAATTAACCTTAAAATATAGTTAAATTGACCGGAAAAATGATTACGGACACTATATTTTGTTCTCCGTGATGGCATATGAGTAGTATGGCCTTCTAACTTTTAAGGGTATTAAGGAATATTTATAGATATTGCTTATATGGTAGCCCGAAGATTGCGAAAGAAGGAGCCAAACAAATTTTAAGGTTATTTAAAAAATGATCGCCAAGTGTTTTATTTATAAAAAAAACATTAAAATTCACTGGTAGTAGTAATCCTTTATAAAAGAGATTCGCGGAAGCTGACATACAGTAGTTTCTCGATTTTATCACTGCTCGTTTTAATATCGCTTCATTATATCGCTCTCGATTTTAGCACGGTTTTCTGTTCGATTTTATCACGTCGCAATTATTGTATGAAGTTTATACATTTTGCATTGAAAAATAACCCTAAACAATTATCATACTTCAATTTGACCCATCTCCTACGTGCTTTTCATTTCATTCGCTCCATGTCTGCAACATCGATCTCAAATTTTGATGAAAATTAAATAACAGAAAAATACATTTTCAATTTATCACGCTTCGGTATATCACGCCAAAATTTTTTGGATCCGTGATATAATCGAGAAAATACTGTATCTGTCAAAGTGTGAGCCAATCGAGCAGCGAGAGCTGTCAAAGTATGAGCCTAACGAACATGCGTTATTTTTGTTTTGAACTTTTCTTGAGGTGTAATGTAATCCGCTTGAAATTATTTCGGTAAAAGTTGTTTGTATAGAGCAAAAATATAAAATATTTTCCTTTTCTGATTTTTTGTCAATTTTGTCAATATTTAGTTGTTGATTTTTTCTGCTGTTTATTAGTTTGGAGGTGTAGCTCACAGATCTAAATACACTTTTTAGCAATGAGGAAGTCATGTTCGTGTTACAATATTATTCTCGACACCGAGCAAACTCAGCACTGTCAGTCACATGTTAGCAGTCTATTGCCAATCATTTCATTTCACTTCCGCGTTTCTCTCATATAAAGGATCGCTAACTGGTAGGTAGTATTATTATTCTATTTTTTTTTTCAAAAATTTTTTCCCAAAATGTATTTATTTTTCTTCTAAGAATACATTCAATCATTCTTCGCGATGATTCAATACAGGTAATTTATTTTGGTCAACTTTGTAGTCTAATAAGATTTTTGCCAAGTTTTCTTCCTAGAGGAATTTATATAATACATACACTATCATCATACACATTGAGGTATTTTTTAAAATATTGCATCCAGAAATAATCTCAAAAAAAACAGGAAACATATAGTCAATTAGCTTGGGATACGGTTAAATGAAAAATATAAATTCTCGCTCTAGTCCATTTTTTGGATGTATTAGGATCTCATATTGACTGTGCAAAATTTCAACTCGATAGGTAAAACTATAATTTAGCGTCAGCCGTTCAAAGTTTGTATGGGTATTACCATGCGACAACTTAATTTTAAAAATGTAGTAAATCCCATACAAACTTTAAACGGCTGGCGCTAAATTATAGTTTTGTCGAAAATTCTCATTGTATATTTTTATATATACCGCTTTACCATTTTTACTTTAATATTATGAATAAACTTGTTTAGTTAGATATGATTGTAGAGTAGAGTGGGTTTTGTATGGGTGGCTCAACCTACAGACCCATTTTTTAAGAAGATGATAAACATGAACATGAAAAATCTCGCGAAACATTACTAAAGGACCTATGTACAAATGAGAGGCTCTCTTTGTTTACTTTCTCTTTGATCAATAACTGAGTCACATTAACCTCTTCTGTTGCGTTTTTTTGTATGAAACGCTAGTCAAAGAAATTGCCTTTCAATCTGTAGTGAAAAACTTCCCAAAAGTTTTAGTATTCCACTGTTATAATCGAAAGAGAGCGAGAGAGGAAAGAATCTCTCATTTGTACATAGGTCCTTTAGTAATGTTTCGCGAGAAATGCTCCGTATTCTTCTTATTCTTCAAAACATATTTTCATGCCAAAAGTTAGTCACCTAGATGACTCGCATAACCTGTGATCTCGCCTTAAAAGCCATTGGTAACCGAGTGTGTAGCTCATTGTTTCTAAGCAAATTAATGAATCAGGATGAAAACTATCACCACTAGGAGATAGACGAATATATTCTCTTCATCGTAGCATTGTTGAATACCGTGTAAATCCATTCGTTTGCTCGGTAACAACAAGCTACACACGTGGTTACCAATGGCTTTTAGGGCGTTATCCCAAATTATGCGAGATGTACTCTTCGAAGTCCTATGAATTTTGAATTTATCAACACCCTATCGGTCATTTTGACCAAAAATCAAAACTATGCGCAATCTACAGACCTCTTTCCTTCTTGAGCGTTACATTATCCTGTTTCAGAGCTTTGCGTTTGTACATGTAGTAAATAATATTACCTTATATTTTTCTTTACAGTTTGACGATATGGTAAGCGGAGAGAAGTTCTTTAAAGAAAATTTCCATATGTCGAAAAACAGTTTCGATCAACTTTTCAAATTGGTTGAAAAAGACTTAGCACCAAAGAGAAACACGAGACCGAAAGATGGAATTCCTCCAAAGCTCAAGTTGGGTTTGGTGATAGAGTAAGTATATTTAAATTCAAATATAAAATTCTGAATTTGTGTGAAATTGTGCGTTGTACTCAAAACAAAATAGATCATAGTTGTTTGATCTTGCGTGAGCATGTATTGCAATAGATTCTACACCATTACCCCACAATCCATTATCCCGAACGTCGTTTACCCGTATATACCATTACTCCAAAAGTACCATTGCCCCGAATTCCATAACCTTGAATTCTATTAGCTCGGAATAATATCGTGTAGCCCAATTGTGCATTAGGAGTAAAAGCATTCGGGACTATTGGCTCATGACATTCAGGTTAATGGCATTTGGGGTTATGGAAAAGAATCATTGCAATGTAAAAGGGCTTAATGATCTCTGGTTATCGTTATAAAACTGAATACCTATGAACAGTATATGTTTAAATAATGTAGCGTTGCCTCAAATGCATATAAATTCCATAGAAGAAGTGGTGACAAAATTAACAGGGCTGATAAAATGAACACCGAGCCTTTTACCAAGAAAAAAAAAACAAATTTGATTGAAATTTAATCACGCACGGACGATTTAAAAAAAAAAGGATTCAACTTGATAAGGAGGTCAATTGAAGTAAAAATATCAACGAAAACTAAGATTTTAGATAACCACGTTTGAAGATTAGAACTGACGTAACTTCCTGAGGTTTTTTAGTGAGGTGAATATCGTTATGATATGATGTCAAATTTAATACCTTTAGATTTCTTTTTTAATGTGTTACAATCATTAATGGATATATTTTCTGGAATGCAATGAATATTTTCCAAAATATTTGTTTTGCTCACGTTTTTTACATGATGTTCATTTTACCACCAGCAGCTGTTCATTTTACCCACATAGTGCAGGTAAAATGAACGTTTGCATAGTTTTTTTGCTAGCGATAAAAATATGTGAAAATTCAGTTTTTTCAGTCTGAATTCGTGTCGCTGCTATAGATAACATCCCAATTCTTGATGTTGTGCGATAGAACTATACAAATTCTTAGTTTTTCTATCAGAAACAAGATGATATCCTTAAGGTGTTCATTTTACCACCCCTTCCCCTATACGCAATATAACGTAAATGAAATTCACATTAATATAATCTACGTAAATGAAGGTTTAATAAAATAAAATATTTATTGAAAATGCTAAAATGTATCCATTTTTTGTTTGTTTTTTAGGTATCTGGCATCTGGTGGTCTACAGAGGCATTTGGCGTCGTGCTACAGAGTTAGCAAACAGCACATGGGGTCAATCATTGATCAAGTTTGTGATGCTATTTGTCGTGCCCTGAGTGCTTATGTCGCAGATCCATGCCAAGAATCATTTTTGGATGTAGCCAATGGTTTTAATTCCCGTTGGAATTTCCCAAACTGTATTGGTGCCATCGATGGAAAACATGTGTCCATAAAAGCTCCCCCAAATGCTGGCAGCATTTTTTATAACTACAAAGTAAGTTATACTTTTATTAAGTAAGTTCTTCAATATTATTTGGCAGACTCGAGATCCATGGGGTATAACATTGGGTAATATTGATTGTAATGTCCCTCCTAGTAAGAAGCACGAATCAACATGTGAAGCATGTGCTGTAATAAGGGCAGACCTGTCGCATGATCGATTTCTCTTCATCGATCCTCTCTTCTGTGAATAAAAGTGACAAGATGCAAATTTGTCAGCATTTTTTCAACTTAGGACGCTAGATTGCATCACTGCCTAGCGGTCAGTAGTGAAAAAATGCTAAAAAACTTGCATCTTGTCACTTTTATTCACAGAAGAGAGGGTCGATGAAGAGAAATCGACCATGCGACTTACGCCCTTATTCTAGCACACGCTTGATGTATCGATAGAATATTTCAAAGCATGAATGGCGTTTCTCTTCCTTTTTTTATGAGCTAATAGAAATTAATGTTTCAGTAAAAATAAGTATTGTTTATTTGTATATTTTTCAACTTTTCTAAGCACTTATTTTCATAATTATGGATCACACTACACTACCAAAGATTCATGTATCACATGAGTTCTGCAAATGATATAGGATCGATCAGGGCAATATAAGCTACCTAAGGAAAACGTCATTACTTAGGTGCTTACTTTTGATGGCTCTACGTCCTTCAAGACATGACCTGACATGACAGTAGAAACTATCGTGTCAATTCATGTAACTTGTACTAGAATGTTTTCTTTCATGTTGTATTCACAAATAATGTTAAAATCTATTTGAAAGTTTTGCAGCGATGTTTTTGAAATCGAATGGTTTTTTATTTGAACCATATATAGAAAAGCTAATGATAATCAGTACTATATAAAAAAACATTTTTTAAGTTTGACTAGAAATTATTAATTCTAGCGAAATATTTTTAATATAGCAAACAGACACTACAGTAACCTGCTGTTTTTAGGACTACCTCGATGATCTCTTGGATCGCATTTGTACTGGTTTTGTGTTTTGTAACTCGATAACTCTCTAACTCGATGGTCCCTTTAATATCGAGTTATGGAGTGTTGTCTTTAGTAACAAATTGCTACACATGATTCAACTTATTCTCTAGCCAATTATATCACTTGTATTAGTGCATAAAAATAACTATGCAGTAAACAATTCAAATCATTTTATTTACAATCTTGATCGATCCAATTTTCAGTGCAGAGTACTTTTATGGTTCCCGAAATTTATTCCCTTGAAAAGTTGATGTGTGGCTTCATTTCATCTTCACGTTCATCTGGATTGTATAATTAAGTTTCTCTGAGCCACCCAAAAATCCTTTAGAATAGAATCCTGAAACTGCCAAAAAAAGATTGTTAATAATATGAAATGATTCGAATATGTGTCGCACTATAATAACTTTTCTATTACAGGGTTTTCATTCGTTGGCGCTAATGGCTATTTGCGATGCTTCTTATCGATTCACCTACCTGGATGTAGGTGCTTATGGAAGCGAAGGAGACTGCAATATTTTCAAAGAATCCAAATTCGGAACTGATGTGCTGCACGATCGACTTGATTTTCCAGAAAACGCCACGGTCAATGGTGTTAAATTACCATTCTTCTATGTAGCCGACGATGCCTTTCCTTTATGTAAAAGGATCATCAAACCGTATAGTAAGAAAAACCTATCAGCAGAGGAGCGCATTTTTAATTATCGCTTAAGTAGAGCAAGGCGTTGTATTGAAAACGCATTTGGACTCTTGTGCTCAAAATGGGCATGTCTGAAAAAGACTTTATACTGCAGTCCCGATCGTGCACAGAAAATCATTTCTGCATGCTGCCAGTGTTGGGAAACTCGTGAGTACTCACTGAAAACTGCAAACTCACTCGCGAGTATGAGTTGTACAGCTTGAACTCTCGCGTGAGTATACTCAGTCGTGAGTTTCAGTTGTACAGCTCATACTCGTGAGTGAGTTTTCGACTAACATTTACTCACTCGTGAGTAATTTTACTCACTTAAAATATTGTAAATATTCTAAAAGCTTGCGAATGGCTCAATTAAATAATAATTAATAAGTAAGGCTATTCTTGGGGTGACCTTATCCAAATGATAACATGAAAATTTTATTCTGAAAACTATTTGATGCACGCAAAACGTTATTATAATATGAATTTTTAACACAAGCTGTAATTTATGTTTGGTGTTTCGCTGCGCATGTTGCATCGTAAATGCTCTTTTCTTCTGACGTTACACCTCTACTGGGCCCGATTCTGCTTTTTAGCTTAATTTACTTATGATATGAGCATTTCCACATTTATCAACTATGAGCTTTATTTATTTGCCAATTGACTATTATTTTTATTCTCTACTTTACGATATGCAGCAATACTGCAATAATAAAAACCTGAAACAGAGACTCGACAAAACGTATCTGAGTTTCGTGCCAAAACTAATAAGCCGCTGATTGGTCTGCCAAACAGCGTTGCCAGCAATATTTTGTGCGACAACTTCAGCACCCGCTTTTCAATTTTCATTTTTTTCCGGTTCTCTGACAACACATAGATCATAAAAGAGTACCACAAATCTAACAATAAGTCAGGTGCCACATGTCTTAGATAGAATCAAACAAAAGAAGTTAAAAAAAATCAGAAAATTATTTTTAATTTATTTTTTATTCATTATGGGACTAGATTAAACGTTTAAAATGATACATTCTTAAATGTCTGTTCCTTAAACAGCGCTATTAAAAATTCTATATTGAAAAATTATGCAAAATTGCTATTACCACATAACAGTGATGACCAAACAATAATCAGAGGCCCGTATAATGGTTTAATGAGGATAAACTTATCATTCAGTATCTATATAGAAACCAAGCAAAATATAATAAATTCCGAACATTTTTCTGATCAGAAATCTTTATTCGGCAACGTTCCATACAAGTTTTCTAGAACAAACTTGCAAATTACATAAGGTTTGCTGAAAATATTCAAAAGCGAAATTACATATGAAATGGGCAAGATGCCAATCGCAAACCAAATTTATGTGAGGTATCCCGCGGCAAGTGGGTAAATGGGGTAAGTGAAAATAATTTGTATATGTTACTGAATATATGTATTCACGTTTCAAACTTTTGCGTAAACCTTTAAGGCCATTCAGAGCATTTTCTAATCACGTGGGGCAAGTAAAAAGTTTCTCATTAGAGATTGACTTTGTGTTTTTTTTAGGTAGCTATTAGTAAACAAGGTTCGCAATTTCAAGAAACACAATACTCAAAGCGATAAAAGCTATTACTAATCATGGAACTTCTCTAAAAGAGATTGCCAGACGATATTGATGTGTCTACTTCGGACAGCCGATTGAAAGGAAAACGTTGATTGAAAAGTTGCAATATAAGAGAACGCACGGGAATCTCATGGAATGTATATATAAAGCTAGTCGAAAACATAAAAATGGGGTATGGGTCTATCCACACAAAAAAGAATCCGAATACTATTGAAGGATTCCGTTCCAAAAAATAATTTCTCCCGAAGAGTTATCTTGTGTCATATCCGACTTTCTTAGAAACACCGGTGAAAATTATACAGAGCCGAAACTGAACAGAAGAAAATTGAATTGACAAGAATAAAATTTTCTTTGTTTACATGTTACTTACCTAAGGAACAAGACGCCTTAACTAATGTTGAAGTTAATAGAAATCGTGAATATAACTAAATTTCAATTTATTGTTCAAAAACTTGTAGAGCAAGTGAAAAGTGACATTTTGCAAAAACTTTTTCTGTATTTTTTTTTCATTTTTACATAAAAATCAATTTTAGCATACTGTTTATATTTGGTGGGAGTCAAGTTGAAAAATAAAGACGACCTCATTAATTTCATTTTAAAGTCTTTAGAATTTGAGTAATCTCAACTATACGATTTCCATTACCCACTTGCCCCACGGTACCTTATTCCATTTTTACTAATACATATTTCAATTCAACTTTACAGTATTTATTTTATGCCACTAAACGAAATAAATTGGTCTGGAAAGTATTTGAACACAACCGGACTTTCGCCATTATAACTTGTTTATCCATTTTGAAAAACTGGCTCTGAATACGGTAAAGTTTAAACAACCATACTATAAAACTGCGCATCACAATACACACTGAAGTCGATAGCAGCTGTAAACACTTTGAATTATTAACATTTACAGTCTTCCACCTAGTATAGAACATACTAATGTACAATTTTATTTTGCTATGGAAATTGGTTACTCACCATACTCACAAAGAGTAACTTACTCACTCACCGAGAGTAATGACGTCATACTCACTGCGAGTATTACTCTTTACGTGAGTAATACTCGCAGTGAGTTATGACGTCATACTCTCGCGTGAGTTAGAGTAAGGAATGAGTGACTCACAGCGTGAGTATTACTCGCAAACGAGTACGTGAGTGAGTATTTTTTTACTCGCGAGCACGAGTTTCCCAACACTGCATGCTGCATGCTGCATAACTTTTTGATTACGCATAAGTCTACTGCCTATTGCCCTCCAGGATACATGGACAAGTTTGATGACGAAAACGTTATTACAGAAGGAGAATGGCGCAAGAGAATTTCATCGGACTCATTATACCATACGACATTTTCGGCGAGTGCAGGCAGGCCTTCGGACTACGGCAAATATATTAGAAACGTGCTGAAACAGTACGTAAATTCAAACATCGGCCTGGAAGTGGCTCTCCCCCTTCGCTACCGGATTTCTTCTGGACAATTTTCTTCCTGTACCGATGGCTCTCGCGAAGTGAGATCCACGCCGTTTTGCACATGTCGCCTGTTAAAAATAATGGATATCAGTTACTATTTATCTTCAAACCCTGGTGATTGCCTTCATGGGCAAAGACAGGGGCCGAACCCCCATGACGGACAGAAAAATAAATCAGAATCCACTAGTTTGCTACGATAGAGTTAAGGGTTCATTAATAATTAACATAACGCCGAAATGGTCACGCCCTTCAGCGTTATGAAATTTGTGAATGAGCCCTTTTTTTTCTCTGTTCGGATGCGCCACTTCCTTTTACATTTCAAATTTATTTAGATAATGTCTCACAACATTCCAAAGTATTTACCAACAACTGAGATATATCCTTAGAGTTCTCTATAATGCTTGATTTATTCTCGTTAACCTTCTATATTGAAGTTATTTTCAGACATTCTCTCAAAATTGTTAAGTATCAACACTTGAAAAATAAACTTGCAATTTCAAATGTCATCTTAAAGTTATTTGTATTTTTCAGTTTGTAGTCTTAAAAATAATCTTGCAAATTCAATAATAATCTTTGAGCTCTTTGTAATTCTCTATTAGTAAAGCAATAAGGTTCCTAGTACCGACCCATTTTGACGAATACCGGTTGACGAACACCGGTTCAACGGTTCTACTGTAACTCTTTTGTTTGCAATAAATATGAAACATATGCTTCAATAACCTGAACCGTTTTTATATTTCGGCCTAGCTAACTAGAAAGCTTGACCGTCATCAGCTTCATTTGTATTCGATTATCGATAATTCGATAACCCTGTTGGTAATATATGATCTCCTGAATCATTTCCGTTCAATAACTTCACCCAAAACATGTTTTTGGTGGAAACAAGATGCAAACAATAAGCGCCTTAAGTTTAGTTTCGGGTCATTTGGCCGAATGCCGTTTGGCCGAAATTGAAAACAATAGTGAACTACAGTTAGCATAAATTTGTAATGAATTTCAAAGAATTTATTCTGCGTATACTTAAAGAAAGATAAATCATCATTGATATACAATTAATTAGCTCTTTAGTGTAATTTCAAGAAACAGTCAATGCTGAAAGAAGAACGCCCTAAATGTAAGCAATCATTCACTTCTCTGCAAGGGGTGATAGCTGTCAACAGATGTTTTCGCATCGCGTTTGTAGCCTTGTAGGCCTCTGACAGAAACTAAAACGTTTTACGACTTAATCGTCCTTCTTCTGGATCGGATTTCTTCGATCCCTCGAATCGTACAAAGAAAAATATTTCATAGTTCTAGCAGCCACAAGTTATTGTTTCTTTTTTTCACAACGGAGAATCAGTGAGCTTCTTCGACGTAAGTGTTCACTGAGTTGTTCGGTTTACTGCTTTACGCAAGCAACGGTGCAGATTTCAGTTCACACGTTGCAATCTTAATTTTGGAGGAAAAAGAAATTTCACCTAAGTTAATCGTTATACTAAAAAAATCTGTTTTGAAAAAGGCTCTGTTAATAGGCTTGTTAATAGTCTTAATTCCAATAACTATGAAAAATACTTCACTCTTAAAAGAACAGCCTATGATCAAAAGAAGGAATAATCTCTTATGAAAATTTAAGCAAGTGTTATGCAACTATTATTTTTATCAGTTTAACTACAAGAAACTGCCAATGATTTAAAGAAGGTAAAATTCCCAAATGAAAACATAAGCTAAATTATTGCCGATATGAATGAAACCAATTTAACACGAAAGAAAAGCCTATGTTTAAAAGAAGGACAAATTTATGATGAAATCACTAAAGACACTTGAAACCTTAGAAAACCGTTGATAACCTAGAGACGAATCAACTATCAGCTTAGAGTCTTGTACGATGCGTGGAGTCTACAACTTCATCCTGAATAGACGGTTCAATGTTATTATTATCGTCCCGCCACATCATACAAATCAACAATTAATGGGTAGGGGACGGACCTGGTGTAGGGGTTAGAACACACGCCTCTCATGCCGAGGACCTGGGATCGAATCCCATCCCCGAGATAGTCACTAAAAATTTCAGTGACGACTTCCTTCGGAAGGGAAGTAAAGCCGTTGGTCCCGAGATGAACTAGCCCAGGGTTAAAAATCTCGTTAATAAAGATAGAAAAAAAAAAAAAACAATTAATGGGTAGTATCCACTTCGTAAGTACTGTGCGAAAGGATAGGACAAGTAATGGCCAAGAAATACTTCAGCTGTCCAAATTACTTGAGCTGTATCCAGTTGACAAGTAGAGCTGATTTCGTAACATTGGTAACGCCTGCCGTACAAATCAAATGGAGCTGTCACTATTCCGTACGGAAAAATGTGCCGTTCAATTATTCCGCAAGTAAAAGTGACACTTCGCTCATTCTGGATCAGCTGTCAACATTACTTTGGTAATTAGCAACAAATTGTACTTTACCGCTCTACTTAGGATGTGGATACCAGGCTTAAAGCGTTGTAGCAATTTGATTTTTTTCGTAATTCAGCCAAACGGCATTCGGCCAAACGGCCCGTTCGGCCAAATGGCGTTCGGCTAAACGACATTCGGCCAAACGGCGTTCGGCCAAATGGCCGGACACCTTAAGTTTTATGTACGGAGATAAGTTTTTCTACTTACATGAATGAATGATGTCACTTACATGATGAAAAGTTGATAATTAGAATAAGCCTTTATGTAATACGTTCCTTGATCAACCTGAGAAACTCGCCATCAACGAACTCTACTAAACTTACGTACCATTTATTGTGAAGAAATTTATTGAATCAAACAACTATTATGTAAGTTTTTCATCAGTATTGAAAATACCGGTACTCAATGCTTTCCAGTACCGGTATTCCGGTACCAAAAAATGGACGGTATTACCGGTACTTTCGGTACCAAAACCCTATAAAGAAACAACTGGGAATCTCTCGTTATTCGTGAGCATTATCTGAACAACAATTCTGATATACTTTTGAAGTTCTTTGTAATCCCCAATTAGTTAAAAAAAATCGTCATTTAATTTTGGTATACTCTCCGATAGCTCCGTGATAAACAATTAGTTCGGTATATTTAGGAAAATCCTTGTTATTTCGTCTACATTCAATAGTTTCCAGACATTGAATACCAAGGTATTCAAAAACTATTCAAACATAACCTGAAGTACGTAGACACAAAAGTCAATTTGGTCAAATTGAGATGTAAAATTGTGAAAAATAATGGAATCGTTCTGGTGGGCTTCGATCCCACGAATCCCAATATGCTAGACAGGGCGCGTTAACCAACTGCGCGACTCAGAGTCTAGTAGACGACACTGAAGACGGCCTTACAGTTAAAGTCGAAATACGCGTATCTGTCAAAGGATACAAACTCTAGTGGAATTAATGGTATAGTACTAAATTCGGGTTTGCATCTACTTATAGGGATTCCACTAAACAACTCGAAGATTTATTATAATATTTTTAGAGTTCTTTGTGATCCTCCATAGGCTCTGAAATATTCTAAGATTTCTCGTTATTATCCGTATTAGCAATTTGAGCAGACATCCTCCGAGCATTCAAAAGTATTTACTTACAAATCAGGCATAATGCAGGAGTTTTCTGTGATCTTGATTTGATTAAGAAATGATTTAGGAATTTCGGGTTATCCTTTATCAATCTTTTTTTTTCCTCTGACATTCTCTCTGTGTTTCAAAGTATTTATCAACAATTCAAAAGTTCTCTGTGAATCTCAATAAGTTGAGATATATTCTAGGAATTTTTAGTTGTCCTTAAATATTCCAAATTTATTCAGACATTCTCTCGGAACTCCGAAGTATTCAACGACAATTCAGTAATACTCTCATGGATCTGCTCAATTTTTTTTATGAATTATATTTTTTATTTCGTCAACCGACGTAGACTAGTACATTCGAATTTCTCGTTATCCTCCCGCATAACACATTGTTCCATGAGTTCTCTCAGATCCTTAAAGTATTCCACAACAATTTAAAAATTCTCGTTATCCTTCCACATAGTATTTTTTTTTTCAATTGTTCTCTCATATTCTCATAGTACTCAACAATCATGAGTATTCCCATTTTTTTCAAAATTTCTTCCTGAGTTCCTAAGGTATTGAACAACAATTCAGAAATAATCCATGAATTCTTTGTGATCCTCAGTAAGTTCAAAAATATACTAGAAATGTTTCGTTATCATCAACATTTACCATGTGCCCAGACATTCTTTTATTTACCAGCAATTCAGTATTTACAAACAATTCAGAAACTCTCTTAGAGATTTATGTGATGCTTAATTAGCTTAGAAATAGTCTAGGTATTTCTGGTAATCTTTCAACATTTCAAATTTATTCAGACATTTTCTCAGAATTCCAAAGTATCCATCCACAACTCAAGAATAATCCTGCAAATTCAAAAATAATCTTAGAGTTCTCTGTAATCTTCAATTAGTTCAAAATCAACATAGGAGTCCTTCGTTACCCGTCAGTATTTCAAATTAGTCCTAAAATTTTCATTTGATAAAAATTTCTAAACATGCACGAAAAACTAATTCAAAAATATTTTTTTGCAATTCCGTTGCAAATTAGCCTACTTTTTATCAAGAGAATGGACAACATAACGGCCTACTTTTCCTACCGAATGAAACAGTGCTGAAAAGTGCTACTTTTCAGCACTAATATCAGTATCGAAAAGTAGCACTTTTCAGTACTGTTTTGGGAGTTATCAGAATGACGTCGGATTGCATCCATAGATCATTTATTCAATTGTTCTGAATTTTTCAATGACTTAGTCAACTAGGTTCTGATTTTACATCCGTACGATGAACCGAATTGAGTCGGATTCCAATTGTAGATTCGGATTTGAAATCAGAATCCAGTTTATTGTGAGGGATTCTGAGTTGAAATAGGATGTACCTATAGGAGGCAGTAGAATAGGTGAGTTCACAACAAAAAATACGGGAGCTTTATGAGGCGATTCGCCCAGTGAGCGTGGGGCAGTAGTTGAATTGGTCCCAAAATGATCGGCACTTCATGTTCCTACACGGTTTGTGTAGGAAGATTGGCACATGAGGAATAACTGTACAACACAGAAGAATATTTTATGCGGCATCATACCTTGTCCGTTTACAAATATACGTAGATCAGTTTGATTTCGGGTGATGCGCGAAAATTGGTGACTGACATGTCCATGGTCATATTGTCTGTTTCATGTGCAACAAAACGCGCCGTAAACTTTCAAGCAGAGCAACCAAATCGTCGCCAGCAAACAAATCAAAGGAGGTGATGTGCCGTTATGTTGGTAAGACTGACGAAACGTCAAATTCGCAGCGGCTGGGTGGCTGGCGACGATTCTGGCGACGGTTTCATCGGCGACGATTACAATTCATCGCGTCCGATAAGGTGCAAAATTTACAATACTACTGCATCACAGCCTACCTGATTGAAAAATATCGAGTCGCTTTAGCGCATGGATACCATGTGGATTTTCTTGAAATATGATTGTGTTCCTTAAAATGATCTAAATCAAACGGCATTTTTCGTAAATGCAAAAAATGTTGCATAGTTATTTATGCAACAAGTTCCAAAACTCGAAATTTTCAGCACTCGCCGTATTTATCCAACTCGGCAAGCCTCGTCGGATAAATGTACGACTCGTGCTGAAAAAATCATCATTTTGGAACTTGTTGCATAAATAACTATTATAGTACTCTGTGATCCTCAATTAGTTAGGAAATATTCTTGGAATTTCTTATTATCCTCCAAAAATCCAAATTTGTTCAGAGTATCTCTAAGAATTCCAAAGTATTCACCAACAATCCAAAAAAATCTTGAAAATTAAAAAAAATATTTGTGAGTTCTCTGTGACTTTTAATTAGCTCAGATAACTAATCTCGTTATCATTCCAAGTCTAAACAAGAGTTTCAAAAAATTCAAAAACAATTCTACAGTTCTCTGTGATTCTCAATTAGTTATGAAATATTATAAAAAACCCTGATTATTCTTGAATAGTCTAAATTTATTCAGCCATTCTCTCAGAATTTCAAAGTATCCAACAACAATTCAGAAATGCTCTCATAGTACTCTGCGCAATCAACTCAGATGTTTTTTTAGGAACTTAGCATTATCCTTCAACCTATCATTTTTTTCAGACGTTCTCTCAGATTATCAAAGTATTCAACAACAATTTAAAAATATTCTTAGAATCATCTGAAATCCTCGATTAGTTAAGAAATTCAAGACATTTCTCGTTATCATCAACATTTCCAATTTGTCCAATTTTTTTCATAGTTTTAGAGTACTGAACAACATATCAGAGATAATCCATGAATTCTTTGTGATCCTCATTAAGATCAAAAATATACTAGAAATTTCAACATTTACAATATTTCCAGAAATTCACTCAGATTTACTAAACATTTGCCAACAATTCATAAGTACGTTAAGAAATCCTGTGAGAAAAATCAGAACTAACTGAGGTTCAAAAATATTCTAGGAGTTTCTCGTTGTTCTACGACATTCAAAAAAATGTTTAAACACTCTCTCAGAATATACCAAACAATCCAAAAACAATCTCATAGTACACTGTGGACCTCAATTCATTCAGAAATAATCTAAATTACTCGTTATCCATCATAATATCCAATATGTCCCAGAAAGCTCTTAGTACGCCAAAGCTTCCACCAACAATTCAAAAATAATCTGTGAGATCTTTTACCTCAATTAGTTGATAGTTTGCTTCAACATTCCTAATTTGTCCAGATATCAAAATCCCAAATTATTCACCAACAAGGGAAAAATATCCTAAAGTTATTTTTATAAAAGTGCTAAAAATCGAACTCATGACCATTTGCTTACACAGCGAAATTATAAAGTCACGGCAATGTAAATCACTAAAATTTTATAAAATAAATATAAAAAATTTTTGCTCACATATTGTTTGCCTACGAATCGTTTTTGTTGTATTTAATTTTCTATCAAATGTCAAGCAGTACTTCTTACTATTTATTTGATAATATTGAAAAGGAAAACTAGCCTACATGACTTCAAAGCCATTTAGATTAAACAATTATTTTGCTTAAATTTTTACTCCTTTGCAAAAACATTACATAGTGGTGCATCAGTACCCATAGTGGAGGGTCTCCAAGAAATCAATGGTTTGCGCCACTGGGTTCATTCACATATTTCAACGCTGAAAATGGACATTTTTGGCACCCACCCACCCGAGGTCTACAAATTTTGTATGAGTCGTATCATCAAGAAAACACCCACCCACCCACTAGAGCGTTATGAAGTTTGTGAATAAGCCCACTAAATGAATAATTCTTTAAACCTACCTCCACTAAAGGAACAGTATTTCTATTATTGGTGCAAGGCTATTTGCTGGGAAATTTAAAATGAATCGTGGTTTTTATACATTTGAATGATAGAAGGATTTGAAGTCTATCTACTGATAAGTTGAAAATACATATTTCATGATTTTATCACCAGGTTTCAGCAGTTTTCCTTTAGTTGCACCACTAATCGTACATTTGCCTCATAAAACTCATGCATTGCCTTTTTAAAGCAATCAGTTTGATAGAAAACATTGAAGAGTTTCTAAAAAAAAACTTCGAAGAATGCAAAGCACCTGGTGGCAGGGCTGGTAACAGGTTTCTTTTTAGATTCTCTATTTCAATGCAGTCTCTAAAATGTCTCAATTTTTAAAGGAAAGCATCGAAATTCTCCATTTCAACCAAAATGGAGAATCTCTGAAGAAACTTGCAAATGTATAACTAGATAAATTCCTTGTTGAAATCTTTAAATATCTATCACCACTGGACTATCGCAGAGGTTTTTTTTCAAGTGCGGAAATGCTTATAAAAGTGCGCGATTGCAGCAAATCGAGTCGGTTTTACATGTAGTAACACTCAATTCTCAAAAATCTGTCTGACCAACTTTTCTGAGACATTCTTATAAAAGCCTTCATCTGGTGATTCCTAATTGGAAATTTTTTTATTTTATTGGTTTATGTATGGTCTGTTTTTGATTACAATTCTCGCACAACTTGTTATTTCGCCCTAAAAGCCATTGGTAACCCAGTGTGTAGCTTTTTGTTACTGTGCAATCGAATGTAGGTATTTACACTTATTTAACAATGCTTCGATGAACAGAAGATCCTCCTTTATCTCCCATTAGTGATAGCTTTCATCCTAGTCCATTCATTTGTTTAGAAACAATAAGCTACACACTACCAATGGCTTTTAGGGCGAAATCACAAGTTATGCAAGAATTCGGTCTCTCTTTGGTCTCTATCTGCAAGCATAGGTTCTCCAAAGTTAGAATGTAAAGGCACTCAGTTGCTACCAGCCCTGCGGAGGAGAAACAAAAAACCAAATTCTGGAAAAAAAAAACATTATAGGAATTCTTAAGCATATTCATGGAGGAGTTTTAGTCGGATGCGTTTAAGAAAGCCTTTTTAAGAAGCCTGGAGTAATTCGGGTGTTGTCTCTAGAAGAAAATCGTATAGTCTAAGGAAATTCTTGGGAGAACTATGAGAAATCCTTATATCCCGTTCCAATAACTTGCTAGGCTGAAATTGCCGGCCGATAGGAGCCAAAACGCGTTTAGTATTTCACTTATTGATCACTGTAATAGGAAAAGAGGATCGATGTTCGTCATAGTTTAACGTTTTGTGCAAAAAGGGTAAGATGTGTACAATGATCATTTTAAGTGAAATCCGTGAATGAACTTGAGGTCGCTTTCCAACTCACAAACATCCCTCGTGGAAACTCTGGCTATGTCCATGATTGCCTTAATCTACTTACAGGTTCGGTTGAGCTGCTTCGCAATCTCCCTCCAGGCCCGATCGATCGCACCATTGTTGTAATGGTCTCGATTAGAAAGGTCCCAGATTTCTGGGCGACCCTTCACAGCTGCAGCCAGCTGTTTCTTATCCTCAGAAGAGAAGAAATCCGTCCTTCTTCTCTTCTTCTGGCGTTTCCCGGCAGCCGCGGGAGGAGAAACATCAGGAGAAGCTTCTGTGGCTTCCGTATCAAAGTCCGGTGGGGACAAATCGATAAACTCCCCTAGCTCCAAGAATTCCACATCGGCGTACTCCATCGCAAATAAAAATGTACACAAACACGGTTTTCAGATCACGAGCACAGAACACTTTTGGACAGAACGTTTTTTTTTTCACTTGGTCACACTAGGTCACACTGCATTCGACGCCGGTTTCAAAATACGAAATGTCATTTTTCTTGCGGAATAATAGATCAGCATATTATTCCGTAAGAAAAGTGACAGCTGAATGTTTTTAGAACAGTAATCCGCCATCTGTTGGCAAATTCGAAAAACAGTATAAATTTCTTGTCAGCTGCGGACCGCACAGGAAATTTCGACAGAAAAAGCATTTCTTGACCGTTTCTTGTCCTATACTTTTACACAGTACTTATCAGCTGCGGACTACACTTAAGATAAGATGATTCCTAAAGAAACGCCAAAACGTATGCTTTCACTAGCACACCATTCGTTTGCCTCGCAGATAATTTGCTGTTATAGTGTTCTGATCCATGATATGAGTCGATTTGATCCATAATACGGACCCATTTTTGACTGTTGCTGCTAGGAGTAGAAGCGAACGCTTTGCTTTTTTTGTTCGAAATTAAACTCGAATTTCGCGAAATTCTGTTTTATTCCGTTTGTTTTCAATTTTCCGTGGAAATATTTTCACAATTTGGCGAAACGAAACGAAATAGCAAAATTCAAATTTCGCCAGTGCGAGTTCCGTGGAATTCCGCGGAATTTCGTTTCGAAGCGTATTTGACGGAATCTTTCGGTATTTCGCATACCCTTAGTTGTGGGAGGTTGTAGGCTTAGGAAGAAAACGACTGATCTCCAAGCATAAACCCATAAGTGTGTCAGTTTGAAACGTGGAAAATGATTAGGTCATTTTATTTGTCAAATTGACGTCAATGTGTCAACGGATGTACAATGTGTTACTGCAGAGATGCAACCTAATGTTGGCCTTGAGAGATGATTTACAGTCATATCGTGTTAATGTTTTTTGACAATCATATTCATGTTTATCCATCAACAACTTGAAAATACTATTGCTAAAGACAATACTATAGGAATTAAGTGTTGAATGAGAAAAAAATGTTGCATAGGTAACAAGTGACACATTTCATGTCAAATCGGCTAGTCGTAGAATACGACCATCTTCGATTTGCAGTAAATTTTGCACATGTTTTCGGTATAATAGAATTAGTGTATAGACAAATTGATCGTTTGCTTCAAGAAGTGCTTTTGGAAATGTCCTATGAGTTTCTGCATGTAACATTTTGTCTCCAGAAAATGACAGTCAATTGCAGTTCAATTTAAATACATATTTTCTCTAGTTCGAGGTCAGTAAAACTAATTCAGATGAATTTATTTGCGAAATTATTCATTTCAATACGATTTATTCGAGCTGTTCGGTATTTGAACAAGGTGTTCGGAATATGAGAAAGAATTAACACAATGTTCGGGATTTGAAACAAAATGTTGTTTCATACCTTAACATAAAAACAATACTAAAATAAATTAAATCAACATTTTTATCGGTTACCCAACAGCTAACAGCTAATATTGGCAATAAAATAAAATTTTCACAAATGTCTGCTTATTTATGCCTATAAGATGCATTTAAAATCACTGCTGGCCTTAAGTGTTTGGATTATGAATCAAAACGGTAATTTATTTGAAAAATTGTAGTTCCGTTGATTCTAGATTAAAATTTTGTAGTGAACCATTTGGACTACAATAAACACTGAAAAAATCTGTTAATATATTCTTGTGTACGTAATAAGTGGGCTGTTGTAAGGTTTTGATATCTACATATATACACGGAGAAGTCAGACTACACAAAAAATAAGTTCTTTAAACTCAAATTTCGGTAAACTGCAATAAGTTTTACCCACAGTTTGGTTGTTTCGCTTCTCTCGCAACAGCATTGTTGCCAGAGAGATAAGCATAGACCCAGCGTTGAATGTCCTAAGAATTAGCCAAATTTGGGTTCTTTTGAGTTTACCTAAATTTAAGTTGTTTTAATCCACTACGGAGACTTCGAAAGCTAACGCTGGGTAGATTTGTTTTTACATTGAGTTGTGTTTTTGGCTGTTGTCAAACGAAAACTACATACTGAGAGTTAGGTTTATGCCAGTTGACCCAAATTTGGGTTATCCCACGGAAGAGCCGAATGAAGTCGAAAGAAGTCAAAGTTAGGTTGATTTGTGGCTCCGTATACATGAACACGTGTCAAATGTATAAAATTTAAATTGAAACTGCGTTAACATCAAAAGCTTATTGTGAATTTCTTTCACTACTGGACTGCGAAGTGCGGTCTCATAAGTGCGAAAGTGCGAATAAAAGTGCAGGATTGCAATGAATCCTGTTGGTGTCTTCAGAGCACTTATTCTTTGATTTCCGAAGAATAAGTCCCCCGAAGACACCTACCCAATTTGACGCAATTGCGCACTTTTATTAGCGTTTCCGCACTTGTAAAAATTTCTGCGATAGTCCAGTGGTGAAAGAAATGCGCAATACAACGGTATATTTTTTAAGCTGGAATAGCTTAGAGCTTGATAATTCAAATGTACCTTTAGAAAAAATACATAGATAAACAAGGGTGCATGTCTTTCGTAGTATTTTGTTTGATGAAAATTTATTAAATAATCATACAAAAAACGTGTAAAATGATTTTTTTAGTGAATTTCGTGAAATAACGATTGAGGCTGCCCAAATATTTCAACACTGAACGATTTGTAACAAAAAATCTTGTCCAAATCAAATAGAGTTCAATTTACAAGGCATGACGCAAACTTTATGTCAAACCAGCAATGCACCTGTGGTGGACGGAATGAAAGGTAGTGCAGGAAAAAGAAGCACTGATAAAAGCGACAACCACTTCTACCCATTAAATCTGAACTCAATTGAAACGACGGATGTAATTAATGCTTTTAGGCAAAAAGTTGATAAATAAAATATAAAACAATAACCCTCCGTAACCTTTATTCCACTTTCACACGGTTCAACCAAAACAGGGGGAACCGTCCAAACGTAGTAAAATGGGTAAAAGATCGGTAAGTGCTCATCAGAGTGGAACAAATGTTTTTCAAAACACAGAAATTCTGTGCAAACGCCGACAACTACGGTGGGTGATGCTCTACCGCTAGGTGCACAAGACATGAAAGTGTTCCGGCTGGAAGAACATCCTGCTATTTTTATTGGGGAACCGTTCTCGTCATTTTCTTTCTTTTTAATGCATGGTAAAATTAGAACGAGACGTTAACTTCATGCGAGAAGGAAGAAACATTCCGTTGCACATATTTTCAATTTGGAAAAAAAGTATCTCCCAGCGCCAGTTCAATGTCAGCTGGCATGCGAATGGGAATGTTAGCAATGATTGCTATCACGTGCGAAAAGCTAAATTAAATAAGGACATAGAAGACTGAAGTGAACGCTCTTTTTGATAAAGGTATGCGATATTTTTAATATTCTGTCAAAACAAACGAACCGGCAACATTGTTTGGGCTTGACTAAATTAAGCAGTGTGTAAATTTCTGGCATTCTATTATCCCATGATTTCGATTATATTTCATTTTTTCGCGTTACAACTCAAGTTGATGAATAATCTATTTTCACACGACACCGTAAAGTAGTATATGCTAGATAGTTATCATCGATATATCATTTTTTTTATGCATAAAATAAAACAGTCAGTTTTCATTTGAAGGGCAGATTCGAGATGTTTTTTTTTGTGCTATAATATTCCAAGTATAAAGAGCTGTTCAGGAATTACGTGCTCCATATAATTGGAATATAGTCTTTCATCTCTTCATCTTTTTTCGTTTTACAAAAACTCGTGTCATTGATTTATAATTGTGGTTGTTTGTCAAGCTATCAAGAGATCGAGAATTAATTAAGTGATTCAATTTTAGACATTGTCATGTTGTTAATTACACCATTCTGTTTTCTGCTTTCCCCCTAACTTGATAGGGGTTTCCAAGAGTTTACAAAGCACTGACTTCAAGGGGTTTCTACAGGTTTTTGGGACCCCGAGGGTGACGTTTAAGAAATTCCCACTAGTACTTAAGAGGCTTTCAGGGCGTATCACAAAATATCCCAAGGGTTCCTAAAGTGTTAACAAAAGTTTCCAAGAAACTAGCATGAGATGCCCAGGGTTCCAAGTGTGGATTTTGTTTCTATAAACTTCGGCGAATATCTCAGGGGTTACCAACAAGCTCATAGAATTATCTAAAGTATTCTTTTGTAGGCCAGCACGGTGGCTCCAACGAGTGAGACAATCACCAGGAAATCTTAAGATGTTTTTAGATACTATTTATTGATTTCGTCAAACATAGGTAGACTACATACAATAATTACAATACTTTCTTACATGCTATGAATTACTTCTATTGTTCTTTAGTCGTGTTTTGAGCTGCTCTTTGGACATAGTAATGGTAATGGATCCGCAATGTACATTATACTGAAGATTTAGACGCTATTAAAGGAATCATAGTTTCCGTTTACACCGAAAGGAGCTCATCGAGATGTCTGTGTGGGCAGTAGGAGGGAGTCTGAGAAGTCCCAAGGAATTCCTGGAACATCTAACGACTTCTTAGGAAACCATGTAAACTTCTGCGTAATCTTTGCAAACTCTTGGAAACATTTTGAATCCATTTATTATTCTTTTGGACTCCATTAATAACCATTTTGAGACCACTTTGTAAAGCTCAAAAAACTAACGAGCTTCCTGTAAAAGCTGTAGAATATTTATTTTGTTTTTTTTGGAATCTATTGTGACCACTGAGGAATGCTTTGAAACCCATAACAACAATTCGAGAACCATCAGTTTTTCTTTGGAAAGACTTGAAAAATATTGAGTTCAATATACAAAACCGCGTTTAACGAATTTGATTAATTTGTTCAATGATTTAATTCAATTTGCGAACTAACGCACTTTATGAATCCCCGTTTGGGTTCATAATTAAGAAAGAAAATAGTAACAACATATATGCGTTACATAAATTGTCCCGATTCCTAACCTATCCTGCTAAAAGTTCATGAAGTTTATAAACAGCCCATAAGGCATGACAATACTGAAGGTGTATAAGTTTGTTTTCGATTTGAGTCATGGAATATGCAGTTAAAGTTGATTTTGTATGTTTCCTAATAAAGATGCATGAGACGAATTCCATCCAGGATGAGTCAAAAATAATAAAAAACGTGCTCGATAATCTTCGATTTGGATTTAATTTTGCACATGTTTTTGGTATGGTAGAATAAGTGTTTTCCATAGAAAAATCGATCATTTTGACTCAAGACTAACTTTTGAAAATGGCCTATACATTTTTGCATACAACTTATTTGAAAAATTCTAACTCCAAGACTGTTGATTTTAGAGAAAATGTTCTACGAAGAAGTTGTTGTAAACCGTTTGGACTATAAGAAAAAAATATACACTGGAAATTTTTTTTACCAATTTTCATAAAAAAATCAAAAATAAATTTTAAATTTTACAAAAACCCCATTTTAAATATTTTTAAATTATCACCATAGAATCTTGATAGTAAACGGATGTTGGGGACAAAGTTTCATGATGGAGATTTTTTGAATAAAAATGTTTTTCTAAGAACAACTTTAGGCCGATTTTAATTTTTTCTGATGATACAATAAGATTCTTTAAATTGTTTTGAATCATAATGATTATCTTGATCACTTCTCTAGAAGTAGCCATTTCTGAATTATCTAAAGTTTAATGCAAAAAAAATGTAATAAATAATAAAATAGGCCATTTTCATTAGTTATTCGCGATTCTCTATCAAGGAAAATAAGTAAGTGCAAAGAAATATGGTCTTTACTCTCGAAAACGTATTATTATTGATGGAGAATCGCGAATAACAAATGGAAATGGCCTATTTTCATATTTAATTAATATTTCTTTGCATTAAACTTGATATAATTCGAAAATGGCTACTTCAAGATAATTTTTATGGTTTAGACTCATTTCAAATGATACTTATTTCATGTATAATTAGAACGTATTTATTTTGACAAAAAAAAACAAGATTTTGAAAATCGAACAAAAGTTGATCTTAAAAAAGCTTTTTTATTAAAAATTTCTCCATCGTGAAACTTTGTCCCAAATATCTAAACTTACACTTATATTGAGCTGTTCGGTAATCCAATCCGCATGGTTATTAAATTAATTAACTCATTACGCGTGGTAAAGATGGACAAATTATGGGTGAAATTATGAAAAAAATCCACGTGCTCGGCTGGGATTTGAACCCAGGACTCTTGTATGCTAGACGAGCGCTTTACCAACTAAGCTACCGAGCCACTTGGTGACCCAATAACTGAGTTGGTTACAAGTTTAGAATTCAAATCCCTACAGACCACGCGGACCCCTTTCATAACCAATATCCATCCATCTCTTGTTCCTACACACGCGGAGCGAGCGAGTGCGATTTATTTAGTGTTGAAACTGTTTGCCTATCGTACCTACATCGCTTCCACAACAACTGTATTGTGGAAGAGTAAAGATGTGGGAAGGCTATCAACGTGTCGTTCTCACTCAAGTGACGACATGACTACTACAGAGAGGCAGTACACTCTAATATAAACTTACACTTATATTGAGCTGTTCGGTAATCCAATCCGCATGGTTATTAAATTAATTAACTCATTACGCGTGGTAAAGATGGACAAATTATGGGTGAAATTATGAAAAAAATCCACGTGCTCGGCTGGGATTTGAACCCAGGACTCTTGTATGCTAGACGAGCGCTTTACCAACTAAGCTACCGAGCCACTTGGTGACCCAATAACTGAGTTGGTTACAAGTTTAGAATTCAAATCCCTACAGACCACGCGGACCCCTTTCATAACCAATATCCATCCATCTCTTGTTCCTACACACGCGGAGCGAGCGAGTGCGATTTATTTAGTGTTGAAACTGTTTGCCTATCGTACCTACATCGCTTCCACAACAACTGTATTGTGGAAGAGTAAAGATGTGGGAAGGCTATCAACGTGTCGTTCTCACTCAAGTGACGACATGACTACTACAGAGAGGCAGTACACTCTAATATAAACTTACACTTATATTGAGCTGTTCGGTAATCCAATCCGCATGGTTATTAAATTAATTAACTCATTACGCGTGGTAAAGATGGACAAATTATGGGTGAAATTATGAAAAAAATCCACGTGCTCGGCTGGGATTTGAACCCAGGACTCTTGTATGCTAGACGAGCGCTTTACCAACTAAGCTACCGAGCCACTTGGTGACCCAATAACTGAGTTGGTTACAAGTTTAGAATACAAATCCCTCAATACCCTATCTGTTTACTATCAAGATTCTATGGTGAAAATTTAAAAATATTAAAAATGGAGTTTTGTGTAATATAAAATTGAAGTTTTATTCTTGAATTTTGCATGGAGAAAAAATTAAATATTTTTTCAGTGTGTATTTTTTTCTTGTAGCACAAACGGTTCACTACAACTTCTTCATGAAATTTTTTGTTTCAAAATCAACAGTTTTGGAGTTTTAATTTCTCAAACAAGTTACATGCAAAAATATATAGGCCATTATCGAAAGTTATTCTCGAGTCAAAATGATCGATTTTTCTATGGAAAATACTTATTGTACCATACCAAAAACAAGTGCAAAATTTACTGCAAATCGAAGGTGGTCGAGTTCTGTGGCTGTCCTATTTGATATGGAATTCGTCATGAGTATTGAGCCTTCCACAAAATAATGGTCCGCGAAATAAAATCAAAATTTTGTTTCGTTTTGAAATATATCGCATTTTCAGGTTTTGTATGGCTGCCAAAATACCATGCATTTAAAGATGCTGATGATGATTAGTTACTGCCATCTATTGTAGATAGCAAGGAAACGGTAAAATCGAGCCCTTGGTTCACAGAATAAACCCTATTGGGTTTTCGGTTGCCAAAATCGGAACCCATATTTCAAATTTTAATTTTCAACTATTGGTTTTGAAAGTATCATTGGAATGTTATTACATGATCCTTATGGAAACATATGGCATCGAGACTTCGGAACGGTTCACTTCGAAGCAGTTTTCCTTAGGGTTGTATCATGCTATGAATTTATAGCCCCGTAATGTTAATTGTGGCAAAAGCTTTACAAATTTTTCACGCCTAGAAATCTTTAACGATTTTTTGAAAGTTTTATGTTCACTATTTGTAAGAGTGGGCCTCATAAAATCAATAATCGCATAAGTGACCTTATTCAAGATCTCGACATTTTCTTAGAACTGTGTAAGATTACGAAAAAAATGCATTACTGCGCTCTTACAAAGTCGTATTTATAAAACAAAAGCACTGAGTATTGCAAAACGGCATATCTGAAAAGGGCAAACATAAACATGAGGTGATCCATAAATGCGGATTGACATATTGAAAATTTTTAAAAGTTTATTATTATTAGGCTACTACTAGCACTTCTCAAATTCCTCTGATTTGAGATTTCGCTTGAAATACTCAAAACATCGCTAGAAATCTATATTATCGAGCTAGAAAATATAACAGGACGCCTTAGCAATCTTAAGAGTTTATTAGAAATCACCGAATTTTGGACATAATCCCCAATAACCAATTATACATTCGCAGGATCCCGCCAAAACCCTCAGTTTCCGCTAGGAATCTGCAAATATCTTCAAAAATCCGTTAAAATGTCTGAGAAGTGCCCCAAGAAAGGATTCTCATTGACCCAGCTCGTAAGGAATATTTTGATTACGTTCAGACCCGTATCCTTGATTAAAAATCTTGTATAGAAGTAAAATATGCCCTCTTTTCATGGATTAAATATTGACACTTCTGCAATTTTCTAGAATAACGCAATTTATTTAATGAAATTCCTTAAAAGTTATAATACACGACGCTGTATTTATATCTATTACTGCGGTGTGTTTTTACATACGCAATGTGTGTAAATCCATAATAATAAAAACAGTGAGCCAAAAAGTTGAGACGCGAAATTTATGTTTGTAACTCTGTGTGAGTCATAGAATTTTTGTTGCTCTTATGTCGGTGCTTGTGCTCAAATAAACTGTTCCAAATATGAAGAAAAGTGTTTTTTTACCTACTGGCTGACTCAAGTGGGCTGGTCACTCAGTATGAATGCCTAAGAAGAGAGATTGGTCTCTAGTTGAGATACGGAGATTATTGGCCTCATGAAACGATGCGAATACATGACCAATGACAATCCCGAAGTAAATAAGTGCGTACGGGAGCCCTTAGTAGTTGGTGAGATTTGGGGGAATATCGACGAAAATTGAGCTCTAGAATGTAATCGATGTGGAGTTGACCTGTTATTCAGATGACTAAAGCAACAGACACGAAAATATTAACAAAAAAAAAAATACAAATTTTAATGATATTCAAAAATGTTGCCAAAAACGAATCCATTTTGTTGCCAAAGTCGGGGGGTGCCAAAAATGGAGCATGCAAAAAACGGAACCCTACTGTAGTTTGAAAATATTTCGCAATAAAATAAATGAAGATTTTTTTAAATGAATATTTAAATATATGTGCTTACAAATAACAAAACATTTGGAACGAAAAATAAAATCTGAGGACATGAAAAATCGAAACACATCTATTGAGAAATGAAAATTAGCACTAACAAAAGTCAAAAAGTTGCCAATGAAAGCTGTGAATGTATGTTTGTTATAAGTCAGCCAAATTATGCTATTTCTCCAAACTAAAAACGATTGTTTTATATTGTTTCATACTTATTGCGACTTTTCGGCAATAGGTGCATTTTTAATTGCTGATTTCATACTATATTTAATTCGGATGATTTTATATGCTGATTTTGGATAAACCACTGATGGTCGAATTTTTCCTAGGGCATGACATATGTTTTCCTGATTCCGTATCAAGTTTAGCGAAACATCTCTTCGCTTCGTTTCGTTAAAACTCCGCCTATCTTTTTGCACCAAATGGATATGAAAAACGCATAACGCATACCCTTACTTTTGAATAAATGAAACGTTTAGCTTAAAAGGCACATCTAAACTGGAATGAAGGATTTGCTTAGGTATAATTACAGTTTACTGTTGCAAGTTTGTAAAAAGCACACTTTGTTAACCAGCAATGCGTTAGGCTTTGTCATAGAAAGTTCTTATGGAAACAGTTGTTACGTAAACATTTATGCATGTCAAAGCTTAAGCCATGTATCATGGAGTTTGTAGCGCAAGCAGCATGAAAACTGAATCGCTTTCCAAATTAACCTTATAACTTTAACACTTACCGTATTTTTGCAGGGTTCCGACCGCGAAGAACAGTTAGTTCCGATACTGTCCGTTTTACTTCGCTCATGTATCGGTGACTGAGGTTGACTTCGTATCATCGGTCGTTCATAGCCACCAGGAGGATCTGGTATTGTAGGTGATCCGAGGGCTAATTTGCTTTTGGCAAAGCGTGAAAATGAGTCTTTCCCATCAGTCTTGGTATCTGTATCGCTTAGTTTCTGACTTTCCAGAATTATGCGACCTTTGCGCACTTCGATGTATCGAGGCGGTAGGATAGTCTCGCTAACGGCTTCATCCCGTTCTGCTTTCAGGAACTCAACATACCGTGGAGGAGGTATAATTTCATTCGAACCTTCCCGGTCAGCTTCATACTGGTTATCGGCTGATACAGATCTGCAATGGTAGTTTAATTTGAATACAGATACGATTAGTATTTTATGTCAGTTTATGGACTCTATTCATATGTTTGTGCTTAAAATTATCATAGACTAAACATCAACAAGCTCGTAAATGTACAACAGATAGGTTATTTGAATAGATTTTTGTGTGTAAAGTGGTTTCGAAGTTAATGTTGGTTTATTCAATTGAAATAGGAAACGCATAAATACAGAACCTAAATAAGTACACCGACTCTTGTCAGACACCATGTAAGCAGGGCACGAAGATGTAGTGACAATGTAACACTTAATCATGCTTCGCCGAACTCGCCAGCTGTGTACATTCGGATCATATGCTAATTAGTGGAATAACAGATGCACGCTTGTATCCAGTATGATAATCTGTTCAAATAAAGAACCGTTGCAATGTATGTGCTCTGCACAATCCGTGAGTTGGTTGGTTGGTTGAATGTTCAGTCGTTAGAAACATATCAACTCAAGAGTGGTTGCGCTCTCAGCCATCGTCAGCAGTACCACGCTCGTGCTGATTATGACAAGCGAGCTTTTTTTATTGATGCGCGTATTTAGTACACGATGCGACCGGTTTTGGGTTAAAGTCGGATATGAGAAATAATTAATCTGGATTTTTTTTATTAATGATTGGTATATGAAAGATAATAAACAGCTCATTTGATGCAAAATTCAGTGTCTTTTTATGTCCAATTTGACAAAAGTCTTTGACAAATTTGTTACTGAAAAATTTATCATGAATTCCCAGCAAACTTTCCCTTGGAAAGTTTTCATTAAGTGGAAGTGACTTATTCTCGCGCGAAGAGATAAAACTTATGAATGGTTGCATGGAAAATGGAATGGGTTCTATGTTGTGAAAACTGTTTTGAAGCTCTGAATTGAAGTTTAACAGATATTACTGTAGACTTTACTTGTAGATATTGCTTGTAGTTTTACCCTACACACTTAACTAAATTTACTATTTACGCGTGAATATCAGCGAAATCTCAATAGTTGAACAGTTCGGTAAGTTAACATGCATTAACGTTAATCTGTAAAAAATATTACAGATTCTGGTGAGTTTTTCAATGTAAAAATACCGCTAAGAAGCTAACAATAGTAAACTGTTCAACAATTTGTTAAGCAGTCTAAGTGTGCATAGAGACGTTACAATTATAAGACCTTGCTGTAGTAAGCATTTAATCTCTCTTGTTGAATCTTTGAGAAGTTCAAATAATGCTTTGAAATAATCTGGGATGTTCTATGTTATGATCATTTTTACGGAGTACAGGACGTTTTATATATTGCCATACCTTATGATATGTATTGGCCTTAGTTTATTAAGCCTCTTTGGTTAATCAGCAGCCATTATTTTTGTATTTTGTTTTCCTATTTATAGTTTACTTCATTTTTACAATTCACAGGCTAAAACCTTATGATTAATTCTTAACTTAAACAAAGCTTCGCAAAATGTAAAATAATACAGATAATACACATCGTTAAAAGCTTGGCAACAAACATCTAGAAGGCTGTCATGTGTGCAATGCGCCGAGCGACGGAAGAAGTTGCGCCGTTCTACCAGATACATTGAATCGAATCCTTTCCAAAATATCAGGACTGTCAATGTTGTTTTCTAGCAAGTCAACTACGACGAGCCTCTGCGATATGTTCTCCTAGTTACTCACAACTGGAAACTAATTAGTTAGCATCGGTTCCCATGAGAAGGCAGTATAAATCTATTCCGATTTGTTTTCAGATTCTTGCTCCATAATGAAGAGTAGGATGACTTACTATTCATTTTCAACCGACCTATAACGTCATAGATTTTTGCATAATATCTTCTGTTTGTCGAACGAGCATCAATGTATATGGGAGCAATTCTCGCTGAAACCAGGCCGCCATCGCCACCGATCGTTAGAATTCCAATTTCATGTCACTAGTTCATCGCTAGTTTTTGATAAAACTTAAGGGTGGTCGTTTTGGTTTTCTCAAATTGGTGGACCCCTCGTACACCAGCTAGCTAAACAATTTGCGAAAAAGCCTTTTTTTTGATAAATCTCAGGTGTTTTTTCGCGTTATATGTCTCATTTTTCCCTTGTAACACATAGCAAACTTCCCAAGAAACAATTTTGGACATGTCTGCTTTACTAGTGCTTTATAACAGCTGTGAATGTTGTACAAAAGTATAAGCTGTATAATGTGATGATAAAATGTTGCAAACATTGTAATAAGCAGTTTAGGTCCTCAATTCCATGTTAATTCAAAAGCTAGTTGAACCAAGGTTGAAATAACGTTGATTGATAATTTAGTTTGGTTGTCTAATAGCTGCTTTATAATATTAGGAGATGAGCTGTTTCTACCCATTCAGATTCTGTTATTCCATATGTGACAAAAAGCTGAATATCAAGCTTTTTCAATATTCAACACTCTTGTTTTGTCCCTTTTTTTACATGGATCAAAACTGCAGTGAAGATAAACATATATATGCTTTGAAATGCTTTGAACTCAACGTAACTTAACGTAACTCAGAAAGTTCTTCAACATAGAAGTATTAATCGACTTCCCAAAAACAAAACTGGTGTTTGATAACAGTTTCTCATAGCTGTTTTATTTAGCTATCAATTGTTTGTTATATAATTGTCATAGTATAACGAATTATTACTAAATTTTTGAAGAAAAGTTGTAAAAGCCGTTATTACTTATGATCACCGTCATCCAAAATAGCAGCCTATGTGCAGTATTAATTCAACCGCATGTTTTCATAAGGCTATTATTCGTCTATTATGTAACTGTAATAAAACTGATAGCTTCGATAAGTTGCGTTTGAGACCTTTTCTCAAACAATGTTCAACAATGGTGTTTATATACACGTAGATGATGTTTAAACATCATATTTACATTTACTTGTTCGATTATTTTATTGTATCTTTAAGTACTGCTTCAAACCTGCTGATGTGTGTAATCTTGGTTGGAGTAGTGGAGATACGTGCGCCTGGAAATCGGAAGGTCCTGGGTTCGAGGCCCGGCATCACAATAATGTTTAATTAATTGAAATTTAATAATAATTATGTGTCGAGGTACACCGATCTGAGAATGTTATAAAGTGTACAAATAAATAAGAATATTTTTTCTATTTCAATCATATGGAAAATGGTGAAGAAACATCGAAGGAACCACTTTTGGTGCGTTTATTTTTAATTCTATAGATAGATATGATATCCTTTTCAGTCGAACAAAGCACTAAAACAGAGTGTGTTCAGCGTGATTTTCCGTAGAACTAATGCTGAACAAAGCCTACTATTTTCTATACTCGTGATCATTATTTTTTAATGGCATCAACCATTTTTCTTCGACGATTAAGGAATAACATGTCATGCAATCCTATTTAATAAACGCAGAACAAGCATTTCTGTATGTTCTATGGAAACCTGCTGGTGTAAATGTTTAATAAACGTTGTAGTTGCTACTTATAATGTCAATATTCTTGAAAAGCCAAGGTAAGATCATTGAATGAACATATAATAAGATTCTTCATTTCTGAGCGAATAAGGCTTTAATAATAGTTTAATTTTAACTAAATCATTTATTAAGCTAATAGTTTAATGAAACAGATATGAGGAACTTTTCATAATGCCAACATTGTTTATTGGTTAGTAGCATTGTATAGAGATAGGATATAGCTTTCATTCGAAGCTAAAAAAAAATAACGGTCATTTTGAATTTGGCTGCCATTTTCAATTTCTTCAGAAAAATCGATTTTTTACCATTAGCGCACCGCTTGTTTTGAATTCTGAGATAACCATCAGAAAGGCGAGAAAAACTTAGTAAGATAGGCTTCAAAAATTAGGTGAGGAACGATATTTACGATTATTTACGATTTTCTAAATCATGTTGTCATGGATGTTGACGCCATCTTGATTTTAAATAGCAGAATTAATTTTTCTCCTTGGTAGCACTCAACATGTTGAATTTCGAGGCGACCAATAAAAACGGGATAAGTATACTCTTCTTCTTATTTCTCATTTTCCTGACGTTACGTAACTACTTGAACCGAACCTGCTACTTGGCTTAATTAGTTATAAAAACAGGTTTTAAATAGAAATTTTCTTTTCTAATGCGTTTTTGATTACAGAATAATTCTTTGACATATCTTTAAATTCAGGAACATTGAATAGATAAATTCGATAAATGAAAACCGTTTGAAAACATTGATTGGAATAAACAAACCATTTTTTAACCATATGCATTGTTGTTCATTGAATGAAGTTTATAGATTGCGCGTTGGGACATTAGTAATTCTTGTGATGATATCTGTAGTTTTGATTTCAAACATTGGCTAAAGTGCATTTATTTAGAGTGGAAATCTTAAGATTTTGAACAAAATAAAATCCTTGATTTTCTTAGCCATAAAGTATAGCTTTAACTATAATTTACCCAACATACGTGTGAAAAATTGAAAAATTGAATAGATGAGAAGCAAGCTATGCCCTAATGTGGACGTAATATCCATGCTCAGGTGTGTTTGAATGTTGAATGTTGAGTTTAAAAAAAATGGCGGCCATCTTGGATTTTGACGCTATCTTGGTTTTTAGCAGTTGAATGACTTTTCAACCACCTCAGCGCTCATCATGCTGAATGATAAGGCCTCCGTTAAAAAACAATCAAATTATTTCTTTCTTATCTCATCTTAGCTGTTCAACGATTGTTCATTTCTATCAACGGTTTTAGACCAAATAAATAAAAGAAAGAATGTTATTCCTCAACTCGAAGATATGTTGAAGAATCATTCTGGTACCAAATAAGCGTTATAAAAAAAATCATATTTAACAACCTGTTTTTTTTATAGCGGAGAGACACGCTCTGTTTCAGTAGGGACGTAAAGTCAAGAAAAAGAAGAATAAGAAGAACGGTATGTGAAACGACAGCATTAATACTCAACATGTTGAGTGCTAACAAGGTGAATAACTCATTCTACTATTTAAAATCAAGATAATGTCAAACTTCAAGATGGCCGCCAGATTATTTTACATATATCAACATCACTCGACTCGAATAAAACACCAACGATTGAAAATTTGTTTCTTTGTTATACAAAAATGATGTTTGCATTGATTGCACTCCCCGACCAGAACCACATAACAAGATTATAACACATTCCTATCAGCGGCTGTTAAAAATAACAGAAGTTGATAAAATTTTGTTATCAAGATAGCTTTTTTCTCAACTTGTTATATTTTTAGTAACACATTTATAACAACATTTGTTTTATTTTTGACATCGCATTCAAAAGTTTGTTTCAAATAACATCCGATGTCGTAAACAGTAACATGGTTTGCAACAATTTTGTTATTTTGTAACATCCTTGCAACACATTCTGTAATAATTTTGATATAATTATAACAGGGTTTGTTATATTTTAGTTTAAATTGGTGCAAATTTTATTAGAATTTTTGTTATTTTAACAACTAACGGTATATGTTTTATAACAACTGGTGATATAAAAAAATCATATCAGGGAAACACAATCTGTTATAATCTTGTTTCTTCCGTCTGGTCGGGTCGCCATATCCCATATACGTCAAAATCGTAGAACATGATTTAGAAAATCGTTCATTTCATAGGGTATATATCGTTGCTCACCTAGTTTCTGTAGCCTATCTTACTTAGTTTTTTCTTTCAGATTGCTTTCAGATTGCTGATGGTGATCTTAGAATTCAAAATTAGCAGTGCGCTAATGGTGAATTCAAGGTGGCGGTCAAATTCAAAATGGTCGCTAAAAATGTTTAAGCTTCAAATGAAAGCTATATTTATCTCTATACAATACCACTAAGTTTGCTATGTGTTTCAATATGAGACATATCACGCGAAAAAACACCTCAGATTTATTAGAAAATGGGCTTTTTCGAAAACGGTTTAGCTCGCTGGCGTACGAGGGGTCCACTAGCGATCAGTGACATGAAATTGGAATTCTTACGATCAGTGCCGAATGCGGCCTGGTTTCAGCGAGAAATGCTCATGACAAAATATTTAATGTTCTGAACTCCACTAGAGTTAGGATAGAATAGAAAATTACAGATATTCTTGCGATGCCCATTGAACTTTCCAAAAATTGAACCAACTTGATTGAACATTTATAATAGGTTTATATGACAAGATGAAATACTGTTATGGCTATAGATCATGTGTTCCAGGGTAGCGTCCCAGAAAACTTCATAACGTCTGACATCCAGAGCGAATCAATAAACTTGAGCGAATACTTATCATTAAATGACGAGCTGTTTAAATGTTATCTTTGTAGATCTAATGTTGTGAGTTTCACTACATAACACCATATACTGATAGAAGTTATCATAAAATATTACCGTGAACTGATTCCGGGTCATTTGGCCGAATGCCATTTGGCAGAATGCCATTTGGCAGAATGCCGTTTGGCCGAAATAGGAAATAATAGTGAATTACAGTTAGCATGTTATTGTGGTGAGTTTCGAATTTTAATTTTAAAGAACTAAGTCAACTTATTTTTAAAGAAGGTAAATCATCATTGATATACACATAATTGACTCTTTGATGTTAGTTCAACAAACAGTCAGTGCTGAAAGAAGAACATCCTAAATGTAAGTCAATATTCACTTTTCTGCTAGCGGTAATAGCTGCCAGCAGAAGTTTTTGCATTGTGTTTTAAGTCAGCTTTTGACAGTAACTAAAACGGTTCACGACTTATTAGTTCTGCTGCATGACTGGATTGCTTCGATCCCTCGAATCGTATCAAGCTGAGACGAGACTCGCGAAGACGTTTTTTTTCTGTGGTTGCTGAGTTTTTTTCTTATTCCACTTTGTGTTTATACCAATCATGCGCAAGCTGTTCATACCCTCACATGAACCTCTCATCAAAAAATGATTGCGTTTGCATCACACCGAATCATAAATAGCCATTCCAGTGAAACTTCATGACAGCAAATGTGGCAAACATTAGAAATAACTAATCTGGTGTTTATATTAATCAGCAACTTTGGAAAAAAAACTGCTCCGCCGATTAAGGTTTTAAATAACAATTTAATTTGAGTACAATACTTTCCCTTTTTCAGCCATAAAAACGGCGGGCTGCATTTGACATTTCGTGACAGCGGAATCTGGGCTGCATATGACGTTGATATTTTTCCTCTCCGCGAGTCTCTCTCAGGTATTAAGTATATAATTCTAGTAACCGCAAATTTTGGCTTCTTATTTTCACAACTGAGAAACTGTGAGCTTCTTCCACGTAATTGTTCACCGAGTCAATCGGTTTACTGCTATACGCAAGCAACGGTGCAGAGCTTTGTTCACACGTTGCAATCCTAATATTGGAGGAGAAACAGAAAGAACAGCCTATGATCGTAAGAAGGAAACATCTCTTATGAAAATTTAAGCAAGTGCGATGCAAACAATTATTATATTAGTGTAATTACAAAGAACTGCCCATGATTTAAAGAAGGTAAAATTCCCAATTAAAATATAAGCTGAATTATTGCCAATAGTAACGAAACCAGTATAACTCGAAAGAATAGCCTATGCTTAAAAGAAGGAAAAACTTGTAATGAAATCATAAAAAAACTGGAACCCTATCATACCGTTGGTAGCCAGATGAAACAACCATGAGCTTTGAGTCTTGATGTAATGAGTGGAGTTCACAGCTTAGTCCTAAATGAACGGGTCAATTTTATCATTCTCTTGGAGCACTTATATAGTGACAAACATGACTTTCCGTAACATCATTAAAGTCAATTGATTAGCTGATCAATTATTGGGGAACACCTAAGAATCTTACACATAAGTGTTTTAATGTGATTTTTTTTGTTCGTAATTCGGCCAAATGGCATTCGGCCAAATGGCGTTCGGCCAAACGGCATTCGGCCAAACGGCATTCGGCCAAACGGCATTCGGCCAAACGGCGTTCGGCCAAATGGCCGGACACCCCGTGAACTTACCGTGAATCTTCGGTTCAAATAAAGTAAATTTATCTCAACTTTTTGAAAAGGAAATCTATTATTTCCATGGTAGGTTTTACGTTCTGCTTAAGGAATTGTGAACAACGGTTGAATGAACATTATGTAGGTTGAAATCACTTCCACATCTCCTTCGACATGAAAAAGGACATTAATACAAAAGGTTCCAACAGCATTAAAATGTGAAATCATCGAAAAATACCTAGAAATTTTCATTACATTCATTTGAATTTTGGCCGAATTTTCCGAACTCTGGACTTCTAAAATTCGGTTTTCGGTGATAGTTCATAACAAGTTCGCTATGACTTCTGGGAGCTCGTAATCTAAGCCAAATGTGTCTTCCCTCTTTATCAGTTTATTAGGTCAACTGATGACAAATATAGGGTGTCCCAGAAAGTATGTGCACGACTTTACCATACTATAGTGTAACTTGAATTACCGTGTTAATTCCGATTTCCCAGATGTTTCAAATCACGGATCACGGCCCTTATTCACCCACAAATAATAATTTGCTCAACTTTTATGAATGGATAATGAAGATGACGTAATAATAAAAAATATTTTCTGTATTCATCGATTAAACAACTTCCAGCCAAGACTCAAATGTATAAACAAGGCACTTGTTTTTTACATAATTGTTGTTGAAAATTCAAAAACAAAGCTTTTATTATTCAAGTTATTTCACTTGGTGCTTACATTTTTACCAGGTGCCTTGAAAAAGTAATGTTGTAATGGGTATATTTATAGTTGGCATATTACATTTGGAACTAGAAACCAGAAGTCACTGACAGCAGGAAATCTCCATGTCTCATCCACAAATAAATCAAAGATGGTCTCTTCAGGGGGGAAATTGATCACTGGGGTGAATTTGATCAAGTCGGTACCAAATAGCATTTCCTTTCAAGGATAATTAATACTTCATTGGCATAACAGACATTCAATGTTTTCTAGTTTAATGACGTCTTATGATGATTTTAAACTGTTTAATTTTTATTATGGTCAGTTTTGCATAGAAATATTCATAGTTTTTGAAGGTATTAGCAATACTGTTGGAAATTTCGGTACTAAACAATCTGCTGGTGCTAAGCCTGCATGCAAATTATGAGTGTTAAAAATGTTGTGTAAGTTTCAGTGTGAATTGCTGAACTTAATTTTTAAATCGTATAGCATTACAAGAATAGTTTTTTTGCGTATAAAACCGTTCATTGTTGAGTAACGTGCTTATTTCAGGAGAAATTGCATACATTTAGGCGTATTATGCAGATTTACAAAGTTTAATTTTGCAATAAAATGATGATATATACGAGTTGTAAGAATTTTGACATCATTTTCGGATTTATTTTTGACATCGCATTCAAAAGTTTGTTTCAAATAACATCCGATGTCGTAAACAGTAACATGGTTTGCAACAATTTTGTTATTTTGTAACATCCTTGCAACACATTCTGTAATAATTTTGATATAATTATAACAGGGTTTGTTATATTTTAGTTTAAATTGGTGCAAATTTTATTAGAATTTTTGTTATTTTAACAACTAACGGTATATGTTTTATAACAACTGGTGATATAAAAAAATCATATCAGGGAAACACAATCTGTTATAATCTTGTTTCTTCCGTCTGGTCGGGTCGCCATATCCCATATACGTCAAAATCGTAGAACATGATTTAGAAAATCGTTCATTTCATAGGGTATATATCGTTGCTCACCTAGTTTCTGTAGCCTATCTTACTTAGTTTTTTCGTTCAGATTGCTTTCAGATTGCTGATGGTGATCTTAGAATTCAAAATTAGCAGTGCGCTAATGGTGAATTCAAGGTGGCGGTCAAATTCAAAATGGTCGCTAAAAATGTTTAAGCTTCAAATGAAAGCTATATTTATCTCTATACAATACCACTAAGTTTGCTATGTGTTTCAATATGAGACATATCACGCGAAAAAACACCTCAGATTTATTAGAAAATGGGCTTTTTCGAAAACGGTTTAGCTCGCTGGCGTACGAGGGGTCCACTAGCGATCAGTGACATGAAATTGGAATTCTTACGATCAGTGCCGAATGCGGCCTGGTTTCAGCGAGAAATGCTCATGACAAAATATTTAATGTTCTGAACTCCACTAGAGTTAGGATAGAATAGAAAATTACAGATATTCTTGCGATGCCCATTGAACTTTCCAAAAATTGAACCAACTTGATTGAACATTTATAATAGGTTTATATGACAAGATGAAATACTGTTATGGCTATAGATCATGTGTTCCAGGGTAGCGTCCCAGAAAACTTCATAACGTCTGACATCCAGAGCGAATCAATAAACTTGAGCGAATACTTATCATTAAATGACGAGCTGTTTAAATGTTATCTTTGTAGATCTAATGTTGTGAGTTTCACTACATAACACCATATACTGATAGAAGTTATCATAAAATATTACCGTGAACTGATTCCGGGTCATTTGGCCGAATGCCATTTGGCAGAATGCCATTTGGCAGAATGCCGTTTGGCCGAAATAGGAAATAATAGTGAATTACAGTTAGCATGTTATTGTGGTGAGTTTCGAATTTTAATTTTAAAGAACTAAGTCAACTTATTTTTAAAGAAGGTAAATCATCATTGATATACACATAATTGACTCTTTGATGTTAGTTCAACAAACAGTCAGTGCTGAAAGAAGAACATCCTAAATGTAAGTCAATATTCACTTTTCTGCTAGCGGTAATAGCTGCCAGCAGAAGTTTTTGCATTGTGTTTTAAGTCAGCTTTTGACAGTAACTAAAACGGTTCACGACTTATTAGTTCTGCTGCATGACTGGATTGCTTCGATCCCTCGAATCGTATCAAGCTGAGACGAGACTCGCGAAGACGTTTTTTTTCTGTGGTTGCTGAGTTTTTTTCTTATTCCACTTTGTGTTTATACCAATCATGCGCAAGCTGTTCATACCCTCACATGAACCTCTCATCAAAAAATGATTGCGTTTGCATCACACCGAATCATAAATAGCCATTCCAGTGAAACTTCATGACAGCAAATGTGGCAAACATTAGAAATAACTAATCTGGTGTTTATATTAATCAGCAACTTTGGAAAAAAAACTGCTCCGCCGATTAAGGTTTTAAATAACAATTTAATTTGAGTACAATACTTTCCCTTTTTCAGCCATAAAAACGGCGGGCTGCATTTGACATTTCGTGACAGCGGAATCTGGGCTGCATATGACGTTGATATTTTTCCTCTCCGCGAGTCTCTCTCAGGTATTAAGTATATAATTCTAGTAACCGCAAATTTTGGCTTCTTATTTTCACAACTGAGAAACTGTGAGCTTCTTCCACGTAATTGTTCACCGAGTCAATCGGTTTACTGCTATACGCAAGCAACGGTGCAGAGCTTTGTTCACACGTTGCAATCCTAATATTGGAGGAGAAACAGAAAGAACAGCCTATGATCGTAAGAAGGAAACATCTCTTATGAAAATTTAAGCAAGTGCGATGCAAACAATTATTATATTAGTGTAATTACAAAGAACTGCCCATGATTTAAAGAAGGTAAAATTCCCAATTAAAATATAAGCTGAATTATTGCCAATAGTAACGAAACCAGTATAACTCGAAAGAATAGCCTATGCTTAAAAGAAGGAAAAACTTGTAATGAAATCATAAAAAAACTGGAACCCTATCATACCGTTGGTAGCCAGATGAAACAACCATGAGCTTTGAGTCTTGATGTAATGAGTGGAGTTCACAGCTTAGTCCTAAATGAACGGGTCAATTTTATCATTCTCTTGGAGCACTTATATAGTGACAAACATGACTTTCCGTAACATCATTAAAGTCAATTGATTAGCTGATCAATTATTGGGGAACACCTAAGAATCTTACACATAAGTGTTTTAATGTGATTTTTTTTGTTCGTAATTCGGCCAAATGGCATTCGGCCAAATGGCGTTCGGCCAAACGGCATTCGGCCAAACGGCATTCGGTCAAACGGCATTCGGCCAAACGGCGTTCGGCCAAATGGCCGGACACCCCGTGAACTTACCGTGAATCTTCGGTTCAAATAAAGTAAATTTATCTCAACTTTTTGAAAAGGAAATCTATTATTTCCATGGTAGGTTTTACGTTCTGCTTAAGGAATTGTGAACAACGGTTGAATGAACATTATGTAGGTTGAAATCACTTCCACATCTCCTTCGACATGAAAAAGGACATTAATACAAAAGGTTCCAACAGCATTAAAATGTGAAATCATCGAAAAATACCTAGAAATTTTCATTACATTCATTTGAATTTTGGCCGAATTTTCCGAACTCTGGACTTCTAAAATTCGGTTTTCGGTGATAGTTCATAACAAGTTCGCTATGACTTCTGGGAGCTCGTAATCTAAGCCAAATGTGTCTTCCCTCTTTATCAGTTTATTAGGTCAACTGATGACAAATATAGGGTGTCCCAGAAAGTATGTGCACGACTTTACCATACTATAGTGTAACTTGAATTACCGTGTTAATTCCGATTTCCCAGATGTTTCAAATCACGGATCACGGCCCTTATTCACCCACAAATAATAATTTGCTCAACTTTTATGAATGGATAATGAAGATGACGTAATAATAAAAAATATTTTCTGTATTCATCGATTAAACAACTTCCAGCCAAGACTCAAATGTATAAACAAGGCACTTGTTTTTTACATAATTGTTGTTGAAAATTCAAAAACAAAGCTTTTATTATTCAAGTTATTTCACTTGGTGCTTACATTTTTACCAGGTGCCTTGAAAAAGTAATGTTGTAATGGGTATATTTATAGTTGGCATATTACATTTGGAACTAGAAACCAGAAGTCACTGACAGCAGGAAATCTCCATGTCTCATCCACAAATAAATCAAAGATGGTCTCTTCAGGGGGGAAATTGATCACTGGGGTGAATTTGATCAAGTCGGTACCAAATAGCATTTCCTTTCAAGGATAATTAATACTTCATTGGCATAACAGACATTCAATGTTTTCTAGTTTAATGACGTCTTATGATGATTTTAAACTGTTTAATTTTTATTATGGTCAGTTTTGCATAGAAATATTCATAGTTTTTTAAGGTATTAGCAATACTGTTGGAAATTTCGGTACTAAACAATCTGCTGGTGCTAAGCCTGCATGCAAATTATGAGTGTTAAAAATGTTGTGTAAGTTTCAGTGTGAATTGCTGAACTTAATTTTTAAATCGTATAGCATTACAAGAATAGTTTTTTTGCGTATAAAACCGTTCATTGTTGAGTAACGTGCTTATTTCAGGAGAAATTGCATACATTTAGGCGTATTATGCAGATTTACAAAGTTTAATTTTGCAATAAAATGATGATATATACGAGTTGTAAGAATTTTGACATCATTTTCGGATTCAGGAGACCCAAATTTAGTAAATAGGGAAATTTTACATTCTAAAACTTGCTTTATTATATAGTGATCAATTTCGCCCCATTGTGTCATTTTCAATTTTTGATATTAAAACTAATTTTATGATATGTAAAATTTTATTTCATAAAAACCGATTACATAAACTGATAGAGATCAATTGAGTACTGATTTTACCGAAATAAATTTGACAATATTTGAATTCCAAAGAATAACATTACAAAAAATTGTGAAATGATGATCAATTTGCCCCCGGTTTACGGTACCAATGCGTCATCCTTTTTTCATCATCGAAACATTGAGCTCCCTCCCTCCACGATGAAATAGTAATCTTTGCAGAGAAACGAATATATTAAAGGGAAAAAATAAAACCTTTCAAGAACCCTCGTCGAGCAGCGGACGTCATATAATACCCTGTCCTGGCCAAAGCCCGTCAAAATCAGATAGACACATCAATTTTCAATTTCACCCGAGTGCGTGCACTCGCAAAACGTTCCTAATTGGACTCTCGTCTTGTCGCCCTAGCCAAAAGCAGGATGAAGACCGAAAGTGTGTGCGGGTGGGACATATCGGGTTGCGATTCATCATGTCCCCTTTCATGACAGCTCGTGCCCGACGAATGTTTGTGAATAATGCTCTTCGGTAATATATTTTTATGCCAGCATTTTGGGCAGGAATATGGTAAGTATGTCAGAATGGGGTTTACAAATTTTAAGATTAACGGAGCTTTTGAATCAACAAAAATCGGCCATATTTGGCAAGCCTTGCAGCACATTTTTAACGAATTGGAATTCTTACGACAACCATTAACAAAACATCTCTCATTATTCCTTGTATCATGATCTGAACACCCCTCTTCAAGGATTTCTGAGCTGAAGTAGTTAATTATGAGGGTATGATATCGAATGGAGAGATAGATGCAAAATTCATACCTCCCTCTCCAGGAAATTTCACGCAACCATGCCGTCTTCGCCAACTTAGAAACGGTCAGAATCATAGAAGAAGCTGTACCCACTCGGTATGCAAATAATTTAATCACTTTGTTGGTAGTTCAAGTGTTGACCCGAAAACCAGCGCGGTTGACCCTCACAAAACTATTTTCCCAAGTTTTCGGTTGGAATTTATGGGTAAGTTTATTTCCTTCCTTCCGTGATCCCGACGATTGGTGGCTAGCGATTGACTGACTTTTAGGCACGGAGTTAATTATAAAAGTTGTTTCATTATGCAAAATATTAATTTACAAACTAGCTAAATTGTGGTTCATGTTGGCAAGGAGCCGAAAACTGGTGGCATTCATATTCAAATTTTATGGAGAGCCCTCACCGTTGCTACCGTCATATAGTTTGCGAACTTGGAATGTATTCATGTAAACTATTCCGGAGAAGTAATGGCAGGATCAGGAAATCATTACCTAGTCTATGTGGACCCTTTTAAATATGCAAGTAAATTAATGACGTTGCTTTGCCTACTCTGATCTCATAGATGTATAGGTTTTATCGTCGCATATGAGATGCAATATTAGAAATTTTGAAACATCGATTTGAAAACTACAAACAAAATATTATTATCATGGAAAACAATGCTCATATGAATCATACATTTTAAATGATGAAATAAAGTGAAATATTCGGTAATTGACAACACTGTTCGAATAGAATCGATAAAGCTGAATATCTCAAGTTTATCTAATTCAATCTTCAGCAATGTTGAGATGTGCATCCTTTGAAACCGAAATACAATTGTTTTTAATACTTGTCAAACGGGACATATCCTCTTGCGTTCTCTTCTTCAGTTTTTTATGTTTTTACTCTTTGTGTTGAATTGAGGATCCTGGCCACAGAATTCTGAACCCAAGTCATACCATAAAAGTGACCTTTAAGGCTAAGTAGCCCGTCATTCGTTTTGGCAACAATGATTACTTTACAGCTTGCATTTCAAAGTGATAAAAATCAGTCTTGATAGTTTATATTGACTTGAAAATGTATCACTGTACGCGCTAACATGCATAAAGTATGCTAATACTTTTTCAGCTGTGTCAGTGCAAAACCAACTGATTTTCTTTGATTCTAAATCGCGAATAAGCAACAATCATCAACGACGCGTGCAAATTTTAATGACAGCCTACTTCGCCTTAACCTCGTGCTGTCACAAGTGCCTTGGCTCCATCCCGAACTAATTTTATTTATAAAAGTCTAAAAATTCAATGAATTGTATAATTGCACTAAATATACACAATGTGAATTTCAGGTCCGTAGTGTTAAACGCGCTTGAGCCTCAAATAAATGAAACATTGAAAAAAAAAAAAACTATCCATTAAGAATCAAACATTCCTTATTTGCGACAAGATAACAAACACTGCTCAGGAAAAAAATGCGCTCAATAATATTTTTCCTCTTTTGAAAATTTACTTCGGATTCGATTTTCTTTTTTATGATTGTTATCGATACCGCCACTAAGAATATGATGTGTTTTTCATGGTTGAAAACCCACGCAAATTACGATAGCCAATAATTATTCTCAAACAGCGCACGATGTAATAACTGAAATGTGAATGGCTAAGCACTTTTTAACTGCAGCTGCGTTCCGCTCAAAGAAAACTCATTAAATGAAGATATTTCATAAAAAGTCACAATCGTGGTTAAAACATAATAATCTTTAATACCCTTCATCAGCTAGTAACTCTTCAATTCATCGTCGGCATTTGTATTTTCCCACGTGGGACGAACTGCCGCCTGTAGTTCTGTACTTTTCAGTGTCTGTCTTGTCTTATGCCATGGGCGGTTCGTTCATCATTACCGCATCGTGAAGCTGTGATAATCCGCACCATCAGCTGTGCATCGTTTGCCATCCTTCTGCATCGGCTTCTTGTGGGAACAGATTCTTCGCATCGCATCTCATTCAGCGACGAAAAAACCACCATTCAGTGTAAACACCGTTACTCAACGATTGAGGAATAAATTTCTTCCGCAAATACGTCCATCAGTAATAGGCTCGCAGCCCCCGTAAGCCTAGATTTATACACACAAAAACTTTCACTTTCAGCACGTTCGTCTCCTTCGCGCTTGTCACCAGTTGATTTCTATTAGCATTAAACGAGTTTACTTACTACGCGCAAGTTATAAGGGTATTAGATATGTATTTTTGTTTCATCTCGAAATATATAAATGTTTGACACGAATCGCAGCAGGCTGTGCGCGCGGATGGATGTGTTTTCACTTTTGCTGTCACGTTTTATCTCGGTTCCTAGAATTTTTTTTCCTAATTCGGCCGTTGAGAACAGTGGTGCTATGCCACCCGGAAGATATTTCGATGTGAGAAAAATTGTGAGAATTGTGGGAAGAAAGTGTTGTTTAGGAAAAGGTTTATTTCGATACCGCGTTATTTAACAAGTTCGGCTGATGGCGCTATGCCACCCGGCAATAATGTGAAGAAAATTCATTTGTGAAGTGACTGAAAATGCTTATGAAAACCTGACATGTTTAAGAAAACGGAGTTCTGCATAATGTTTAAGTGTTTTTTCTGTGCTTCAGGAAAAGTGTTGTTCCGGGATTGCCGAAACCGCGGGGTTATTTTCGCGTTCCTAACGGGTTTGCTGGACAGTTTAGCGGTGAATGTAATCAAAACTTCTTAGAAGAATCGGTGAGGTTGTACGAGTACTGTTTGATCGTTTTAGTGTGTGTTGCTTGTTTTTGCGAGGGGATGAGCAAACCAAAATTCAGGATCAATCATGTTTAATAAACAGTGCGCGTAATCAAAAAGTAATGCGGATCGCGTCGTGTTTGATTTCTAGAGCGTTTAGCTTAGTCCTGTAGGGATGAGCACAAGAGTGGTTTCCATAAAGCAGCGATGGAAAGGACAACAAACTGGTGAGATCGTTCTTAATTATATAACCTTTTGAAACCACTAAATACGTGCCAGGGTCTAAAGTTCAACTTTTGATTCGGGAAGTATGAACTCATTTTAAATATCCATTTGATATCTAAATGTTTTCATGCGCTTGCTGTAGTGAAAACGACCTCAGGATGTGTGTGTATGAACAGCCACTCTTGAAATGGGTCGTTGGAATTGCAGTAGAGCTATCACCTTCCATCTCCAGGGCTAAAGTTGTCTGCATCTATATAGACATATATGTTTCTCGATAAATAGATGCAAACAAATTTCTTCCATAAAAGCACTGCCGGTCAGTGGGCGGTGGATTGTAAGCACACACACACACACACACATCTCGAAATATATAAATGTTTCGTAAAACTTGGTTTAATTTAATTTGCGAAAGGCTTAGGAACACTGTCGCTATCGCTCAATCAACACATTATACAAAATATTGTTCAACGAACTACATTTCCTCGTTTAATATATTGTTGCAATTCAAGAATTTTCTGGTTTTTGACAAAATAAGACCAAATAAATAAGTGAAAAAAATGCTTTTATTTCATCGAGTTCACGTATCTATTGATATACCTTTAAAATCTATTTAATAGAATCAAATAGACATATTTATGATTTTTGAAAATCTTTTGAAGGGACTCTGTAACATGGAAATCATTGTTCACCTTTAGAAGGTAAAAAACGTGGTTTTTAATTTTTAATTTTTAAAATTTTAATTTATGATTTAAAAAAATTCTCAGGCATTTAATTCAACAGATATTTGTCAATATTATCTCAACTCGACGTTCACAAATGTATGGTACTGGTTGCGATATTTTGCAAAATTTCGAAAAATTACGGCGAAAAGATCAATTAGACGCAACGAAACGATATCGGAAAACAAGAATATCGCCTAAATTGATTCTGTGGGATTCCGCGGAATTTCGTTTACAACACGCTATCTGACAAATTTAATATCGCATACCCTCACATACATACAGCAGAGCAGTGATTTAATTGAATGATTGTCCCACCGCACAGCCGACCGCGAACATGTCGAAAGGAGATCCGCTACATTAGCAGACAGTGCAACGAACTTGGTATGGATTACTCACAATTGCATTGAGAAGCGTAGGTATGGCTACACACTTAGATTAAATTACTGGGGTCGGTAAAATTTTACTGGGTTTTGGAACTACCGAAAAAGTCAGTAAAATGAAAACTGTCGCCACGCTTAATTGATAAGCAAATTTCACCATGTTTTATTTTTTATTGATATATGATATAAAAAGAAAGCTCTCTGCAAAATGTTAGTGAAAAATCTCTGTTTTTCGATTTCTGACATTTTTTTTTAGTTTACTGACTTTTTCGGTAGTTCCAAAACCCAGTTATTTTTACCGAACAGATTGAGTGTGTAATAGCGGCTCACTTGGTCAATCAAATCACGAGGGAATCTAAAAGACAGCGATTGTTCAGCAGAACTTATGGGTTTATTTGACGTGGGATGCGATACAAGGATGCCAAGTGGGGTGTGAGATCAAAATGGGCCGATGGACCAAATACGGCTCAATGTCGAAGCATAGCGGGCGTTATAAGGCATAAGAATGTTTGAAAATAGATGTCACTTCATCTTCGACCTTCAAAATTGTCAATTACTATCGTAATATATTAGCATTTTGAACGTAATTTAATCACATTTGTGATCTATTGACAATCATTAGAGAAACATAATCCAGAAACAGTTTTGTTAGTAAATTTTATACCAACTTAAACTGCTTCAGCCATAGTTGTGGTTTTGAACATTGGATTAATCATTTTTATAAGTGCACATCGTACCATCGTGCTGTGCGTACACGAATTCTCTCTGCTCTTGGAAGTTTTTTTTTCAAAACTGCCTGAAACTGTTTTAATGCTTCTCAGTGCTACAAAAACAGTAGTTTTCTGTACAATTTTGTCTGCTATTGATCCCTTTACGATCCTTCGTGCCTTTGACCCGTTAGCAAAAGCTAGCGGTGCTAATCCTTCTTGGACACCGTCTTGGGAAAAAAACTTCTCGAAGGTTACATCTTCTTTCGTTTATTCACTAAACATGATTGCAACAACAAACAAAAGGAAGGGTGAATCTCTGAGTTCACAACTTCCTACCAAAAAGTGGGGTTTAAAACTGTCACTAAACGTAGCAAGAATGGAAGAAAGGACGATTCTCCGGAATGCAAACTGTCTTCCAAGGGTGAAATGGATAATTTTGATGATTGCATCGAAATAAGCAATCAGTTCGATGCTCTAGACAAATTTTCCAAACACCAAATCGAAGCAGTCTCTAGCCCAGGCTGTTTGATTCAAGTGAGGAAACAAAGTGTGCCGCCTATCGTGGTCAGTGGTTCTAAATTTGGGGGTTTTAGGCAAGAGATTTTGAAGTCGATTAGGGGTATTAAGGTCTCCTTCCAAATTGCAAAGAAATGAGACTGCCGCGTTTTACCGGAAACTCTTAAAGATCGCGAACTTCTTCTTAAACATCTTGAAGAGAAGAAGAACATTCTTTACTTATGACGACAAAACTGAACGTTTGTTCAAAGTCGTCTTGAAAGGTCTCTCATTCTGAAGAGACCAAAAATGAAATAATTGATTAACTTGGATTTTCCCCAGCCCATTATGAAGAAGAGAACTCAATCTGGCATTGTTCGGAAAGGGCTTTCTGAAGAATATTATTTAGTTCACTTTAACAAAAAAGATCTAAATAATAATAAAGCTTCAGAAAAAGCTAGACTTATGTTCGATGTCCGTGCAACACTTACAGAAACCTGGAGTTGGGTCATGGTACAAAACATGGCCAAATGAATGTTAAATGCATGATATGAGGAGGTTCTTCTCACTTTAAGGACGTCTGTCCTGTGAAGGAAGATACAGATAAGTTCATATGCGCAAATTGCGGGAGCAATCATAAGTCTAACTTTTGGTCTTGCCCTTCGCGTAGGCGAGTCGTCGAGGCTCGTGCCAGGCAGATGAACGGTAATGTCCGTTACGATAACGATCTAACGATAAATCATCAGATAATGTACCTCATTCAAGTGATATGTCTGCATCTGATTTTATTTTTCTAACTGAACAATTGAATCTAATGATTGATGCAATATTCAAAGCCACCACTATGACTGAAGCAGTCTAAGTTGGTGTAAAATTTACTAATGAAATTGTTACTGGATTACGTTTTTCTAGTGGATCAAAATAATTATTTAAATATTATAAATTTTTCTAACAGTTAATAACATACATATAGCAGTTATTACTGAAACGTATTTAAAACCTAGATCCAAACTCAAAAGAGATAATAACTTTTTTGTTTATCGTAACGATCGAATTGATGGAGCATGTGGAGGAGTTGCAATCATCATTCATAAGCGTATAAAACATCAACTGTTTTCGTCATTTGAAACTAAAGTTTTTGAAACTTTAGGTGTTTCAGTTGAAACACAACTTGGTATATATACTTTCATAGCTGCCTGTTTGCCTATTCAGTGCTCTGGGCAGCAAGTTAAATTGCTCCAAACTAACTTGCGAAAATTGGCACGCAATAAGTCAAAAAAATTTGTCATTGGTGCTTTAATGCCAAACATCGGTCATGGAATAATTCACAAAGTATATTTCACAAAGGATATTTCTCAATTCAATACCCCGATAGCCCTACATGTTTTTCCTCTTCTAGAAACCCATCTACGATTGATTTGGTCTTAGTTGACTCTAGTCATCTTTGAAGCCAACTGTTTACTCATGCTGATTTTGATTCTGATCATGCCCCTGTTACATTTCAAATATCCCATGAAGTGATTCTCAATCTTGTCAGCCCCACTTTCAATTATTTTCGAGCCGATTGGAATATATATATGAAACATATATCAATAGTAATCTTTAAGGGTATGCGAAATACCGAATGATTCCAAACACGCTTCGAAACAAAATTCCACGGAACTCATACAAGCGGAATTTTTATTTTACGATTTCGTTTCGTTTCGCCAAACTGTAAAAGTATCTCCGCGGAAAATTGAAAACAAACGGAATAAAACGTAATTTCGCGAAATTTCGAGTTTGATTTGGAACAAAAACAGGATAGCACACGGTTCTACTCCTATGTAGCATATCGCCCACAAAAATGTAAAAATCTTTTCGCAATATTCTCACGAGTCAAGCGTCCTCAATGTTGAGCATAAGCATGAACATGAGCACAGATGGCCGTACAATTCGTAGTTGCTACTCTGTGTTGGATCAGAACAATCTAAGTTGAGTTTCAATGAATGGGGCTTGGGATTAGCATATTCTCAATGTGCACATATCAAGAATCCGTGATATAAATCGATAACAGCATATAAATTTTGGGTAATGGTGTATATATCCTAAAGCGTTGATTTTGATGATTACTTTGTATTAGACACTTTTAGAACTTTCAATTGTGCACATTTTCGCTGAAACCACCAAGAGCTATCTCGATTGTTTGTCAAGATAAAGGCGTTTTTCGTCCAAAAATATATTATTTTCAAAATTTAATTATTCTTTTCAAACAAGAAACATCCTCACAGTTTTCTCATCATTAACAGAAAAAAAGATAATCTTTTATATGGCGAAAAAGGAATTAAAATCCGTTCGCGCCTTACAGAGATATCGACATATAACATCGACATATTTCACATCACTGGAAAAAATGTCTCAAAAATATGGAAAAACTTTCCCGAAGACACCATATATCTAAAACTGACTGTTTAGACGCAAACATTTTTGTCTTCCTAGATATGGCTTTGGAACCAATGTGCACTCTCTGTTTATTTAGATCTGTGCTCTTGAAATTTTGAGATATGCCTTCGATTTATTTTCACCTTAAGCGAGGAAGATTCATACATTATTTTCAGTCTAGTAAAAGTTAACCCGACCAGAGGATTACAACAAATTTGTAGCACATTCGTATGAAAATTTGTTACAAACAACAAATTTTGTTTAATTTTTGTTAGAAATACTCTTAGAAGTTTATGGAGGAAATTATAACATAATTAAAACAAAATCAGTAATAATAACAAAGGCTGTTTTAAATTTGTTTCAATTCAAAACATAATTATAACAAAAGTTGTAATAAAAATTTAAGAGCAATTGCTTATAACCAATTTTGTTATAATTGAGTTATGCAAAATAACAAAATGAGTTATATTTTTGTTTGATTTGAAACATAAAGTGTTTCATTTTTGTTTAAATTATAACATATTCTGTTATAATTTTGTTCAGCGTAGAGGAAATTGTGTTATGATTTTTGTTATTTCAACTACTAATTAGCCTAAATTATAACATATTTTGTTAGAAATAACACGCCAACTGAGTACCAAAATCTGTTACAACTCTGTTGTATTCCACTGGTCGGATACCGACATCAAAGTTTCAAAATTCTATAGTTTGAGTCGATTTTGAAGATTTTTTATGAAAAATCACAATTTATAATAAAACATGTATATTTTGGTTCAAATTTGTTGTGGTACCTTGGTTATGGACAAGCACAACAATATTTTTTTTCGCAAAAAATCAATAAATAAGGCAAATATAAACTGGCGGGAGTTCGACTGTAACTCCTAATCGTTCTGATTTAACGGCTACGCAGTCTTTGAGGGAATAAAGCGAGGTTTATTACTTGCCCAACGTTTCGACACGGGATTAGTGTCTTCTTAGTTTCCCCCTAAAGAAGACACTAATCCCGTGTCAAAACGTTGGGCAAGTAATAAACCTCGCTTTATTCCCTCAAAGACTGCGTAGCCGTTAAATCAGAATATCAAATATAAAATTTTGCAAATTGAAAGACAGATTATTATTATTATTATAGCTTTATTAAGGAGATTTTCAGCCCTATGAAAGCCAGATTGTCTGAACGAACATGGATAAACTTTTCACTCTAATTTGCTGTTCTTCAATGCTATGACCTAGACAAGGCAGAACTTTTTTCAAAATTTTCAAAAAATTTTCAAAACACTTTCAAGGCTCAAAATGTAATGTAATTTGATTTTATAGTCAGTTTTCAACCAAGAATCCTCAAATGAAATTGTCTAAAAAACTAAAAACCCAATGCTCGCCAAAATCGTCCAGAAATTCCTTCCCAGATTTTTATCAAACAAAACAAAAGACATGTAGGTTTGTTCTTGAAAGTCAGAAAATTTCCAATACGAAAAGATCAAAAATCGGACCGGGATTCAAACCAGTCATCCTCAGCATGGTTTGGCTGAATACCGTTTACGCAACTGATTTTGCGCAGCATAAACAATGCGCGTTTGGCTGAAGTGGTAAAAATAGTTTTATGAAATTAAATTAGAATTAACAATTTTTACAGGATTTTACAAAAGTGCATAAGATCACGCCCTAAGGACACAGCGTAGTACATACATACATGGTTATTAAGAGACAAGCGGGATGTTTATTGCAAGGGGAACATTTGTATTTTCGGCAGTTCAGTTCTCTTCGTCATAGGACATATTTATCGTCCAAATCGATTGAAGTTTAGTAGTAAGATGCACGTAATATAATAAAAATATATTGAGTCCGATGGGTTATTAAAATTAATGCGTTTTATATTTAGGTTAAGTATGGTTGAGTAAATTGAAAGCGTTTTTATTTTCTCTTATAAGCAGGTGAAATCAACTCACCCGTAAAAGTTCGTAACTGCTACGGCAAATTAAATGTAATTTGTTGTTAACAAAATGTTATTAAAAGCTAAATATTGTAGAAATAAAAAACATTTTATTCAATTGATCAGTTAAATAATTAAATACATGGAGAGACATTTCACTATAAGGAGGTGCATTTTCTGATGATTTTCTGTTGGGATATCCCATTGATTGAGAGGCGGAACACAAGTTACCAGCAGCGACATAAGGAGAGGTGTTTCCATTTGATTCAAAATAATTCCAACGGATACCCGTATGAAGAAAATTCGAGGGGAAGAAGCTGGAATTAGCTGCGACAACATGGGGGTAAGAACTTCCTCGGGGATTCCCATTCGAATGCATATGAATATAATTCAACTGATGTGTACGATAATTAATTTATCATGCATTTATCACCCATGCGGCAATGTTCAGTACTATGGCCCCACTTTTAGCACCGACGGCACTGAGTGCGATCCTGGGAATTTCTCCCATGTTTCTGGAAATGTTCCCATGTCACTCGGACATCGAACATAAGTCTTGCGTTTCTAAAGCTTTAATATTATATTCAAGATCTTCTGCCTAAAGCCTCCGAATTAGGAACAAATAACCACGATAGGCGGCAGTCTTTATTTTCTCACTTGAATCAAAGAGCCTGGGCTAGATTTGATGCTCGAAAAAATCATCTAGAGCAGGGGTTTTCAGCCTTTTTGGCTTGCGGAGCACTTTTTGAAATAATATTGTTGCGCAGAGCCTTTACTCTATATCACCAATCCGTTTGAAATCTGGATTTTTTGCATACTTCAATTGACCCTATTCACGGGAATTGTGAAATAAGTTTTTTGTTGGTCAATCTTTGATTAATTTTTATTTTATTTTATACCTTTATTTTATGTCGGCAAACATTGTATTTCCACTCTGTAACTTACAAAGTAATAGTTTCGTTTCCTCTGTTTTTTGACATTCCCGGTGAGTTACCTCAATGTTATTTTCACAATCTGACAACCTGTTCTTGAGCCAACTCGTGACACACAAGCACCATTTTATTTTTATTTATATAAATCTGAAAAGATCTGTTTCAAGTGTTGAGCACACTTGTTTATTTCAGGCTGTGACAATTAGGTATCAAAATGGAACTTCATTTGTTTTTTTTTTTTTCAAAATTCGTGACTTGAAAACGGTAGAGTTACTATGTTTTAGTTTGAACATTTGAACTAGTTTTTGTGACAGAATATTTCTTTGTTAAACTTTTAATTATGAGTCTAAATGGGTCAGCCACATGTTCAACACTAACGTTGGGCGATTTTGAATCGATATTCCAAAAATCGATGTTTTTGTTCCGATTAATCGATTTTTTGAATCAATTTTTGAGGCGTCTGAAATCGGGTGAAACGATTATTTTCATTCGATTTTATGATTAGATTAATTTTGTTGAACTTGATGGATATTTCCTAACGAGCTGATGGAAAAAACAAATTTTAAACTAGTCATGCTGTAGTAAATCTTTTCTATAGAATTTCAAAACTGATTCAATTAAAGGATGTTAAAATCGAATGCAGATGCATTTGGTCTCAATTTAAACTTCATAATTTTCAATATGAATTCGATTCAAATCGATACAAAAACATCAATTCAAAGGATTCGATTAAATCGGTGATCGGCAGTTCAATTGTGAATCGATTCAGTAACATCGATGTCATAGACAAAGTTGCCCAACGCTATTCAACACTTATGGATATATTCATAATTTTGAGAAAATTCGTGAAATATTCTTATTTTTGTATCACTTTGTCAAAATCTCGATTATTATGAAAATTGCATGTACTTTGATTCTTTATCGACGAGGATAAGTATCCCAACAAAGTTTTCCTTCCCTAAAAGTTTCAAAATATCCTGTTGGGGAAAACTGTATTTCTCCAACTTTAAAAGAAATTTTCCATACTAAATTATTCAAAAACCTAATTTTGTATCCAAAGCTGTTCAATATGCAAGGCATGGGTAAATATAATTTATAAATAGCCGAGGTGCATAACAAGTATATAAGACTTATAGAATCTGTATATTATCATCCACCATATCCTCGAAAACATAAAAAAATAAAAAAAAAAATTAAATAAAACAATCCCAACACTTTGAAGAGCGCAAATCTAGACAACAAAACAGTGATGTTTAAAAAAAATCTTGGTTTGACTTGGTTTGGTATTAACAAAAACATATTTTGAAGCAAAAATTTACGATATTTCAAAGCAGAAGGACACATTTTCAAATCTGTCGCGAAGCACCTGCCAAGACATCGCGGAGCACCAAGTGCTCCGCGGAGTACGACCTGAAAACCACTGGTCTAAAGCATCGAACTGATTGCTCATTTCAATGCAATTATCATCATTAACCATTTCACCCTTGGAAGAAAGCGCGCATTCTGGAGAATCGTCGTCTCTTACATTTTTATCACGTTTAGTAACAGTTTTAAATCCTCTTTTTTGGAAGGAAGCTTCAAATTCAGAGATTCGCCCTTCATTTTTTCCGTAGTTTCAATTATGTTCAGTAAATAAACGAAAGAAGACGTGAAAAGTATAGATATTTGACATTTAAAGTACATTAAAAGTAAATTGAAGTACATTTGAAACGAATATTTTTTTTCTGAAAATACCTGAAAAGCCATGATTTCATGAAGTTATCTTATACGGAGAGAGAAAATATAGATATTTTAGAATTTTGCTATTGTGTCAAATATTTGCTAGCAAAGCCCCATCTTAGATACAGTGTACTTAAACTCACTGCTTAAAAGGATTTTCACAAAAACTTTCATTCCTAGTTAATTTTCAACAAAACACAAAAGTAGGGTCTGTGCTGGCTAAATAAGAATTAATTTTCTAATATCAAAAATGTTTGAAATGTTTAAAATGCCCCAAGAAAAAATACAAAAATATAAAAGTACTTATTTGTTTGGAAAAATATTGTGATTCTTGTTATCAAAGTCGTGCCCATACTTTCAGAGACACCATATAAGAGGTTTTTTCCAAGACGGTATCCAAGAAGAATTACCATAGCTAGCTTTCGCTAACGGCTCCAAAGAAAAATCAAAGGAATTATAGAACATACAGTACTCAAAGTACTGTTTTATAGCAATCAAAAATACCGCTTTTATAGAACTGAAGTATACTATTTTGTTAGCACTGATAAGTACAGTTTTATTGCATTTGGTAGTATTAAAAACTCCAGAAATCAGAAAGAATTTTTTTACGCACGGCGGTACGATGCGCACAGCCCAGACCAACTTTCACTTACACACAGTCGCATTAAAAAAATAAAAATAATTTGAAACGGTTTGATGTTCCATAATAAGTACATATAATTCTAGGGCCTTCAAAGTGTTTCAAGCCTGCCACATTATGGATTCTCTACAGTATACTATTTCAATTGCATCACTCACTTATTACACATTTATGCGATGAGCCGTGTCCACACCAACGTAAGGCACAGGCAAACTTCATAAAGTGATACTTGGATAGAGTTATAAATATGCCATTGCTGTTTACTATTATCGTTCTAGTGAGTCACATGTGTGATGAAATATTCAGTGGACCGTTTTGCCATGCATTTGGGGTAAGAAATATAAATAAACGTCATCTTATTCATCTCATCAAATTGAAGCATGTCTTTTATGCAGGAAGAACTCGTTCGTCATTGATATGATGATGCCGGAGTCATTAAGTTCTGTGTAATGTATTTTAAAGCGTACTTAAGCCAGACGGCAGTCGTCAACTGACAGATCAAGCAGCGCATTTCATTTCGTCGTGATTTAAGTAAATCACAAGTCGTGCACTCCTCCAAAGCCAGAGCCATCATCAAACCGCGGAGAGAGCATTAGCGAAAGGGCACTTTGTTTTCTTTCACACGCATGTCCATTTTGGGAAATGCATAACTCGAACCAGCAGTTTAAATCCGTTCACCTTTCCAAGCTGCTACTTATGGATGCAAATTTATTCAAATCCGTTAATGATTCCTTTGCTTTGATTCAGTATTCCTCTCCGTTTTCGGGATCATCCCACTTCGGCTGCTTGCAGTTTTCGCTTTCTGCTGCCTTTTAGAGTAGAAATTATTAATTTCCACAGGTTATTGGATCCGGATGCTTCAGTCAGCACTCAGTTCACCGAGCAGAAGTGCCAATCTCGCTCAACCAGAAACCTGTACTTAAGGGCTCAGCAACGATCAGTCAGTGACCGCTCTCAACTCGTGGCTTCCACTTTCTTCGTGATATCCCAACTCAATTCGCCAGAAATGCGGTCACAAACAGAACAAGCAATTCTGTAGATAAGGTTCCATTAAAATTCTCCTTCCAACTACATTATACATTTATACTAAGTCGAGTAAGTGTTATCTCCTCTGGATATTGCTGTGCCTGAAGCAGAAAATGAAAAAAAAAAAAAAAAAACTTGAGGTGATTTCGATAAATGTATGTTATTCGTGAAAGTATCAACTGCTTTGGCTCCAAATTGCTTCTTGTCATGTGGTTTGCAGTGCAGGCAAAAACGCGTGGAGAAAAGTCGGAGAAAAGATTGGAACTTTTCGCCAGAACTTATGATGCTAATTAAACCCGTTCACGAAGCATAACGCGTGCCGATTTTTCCCCTCCTCAAAATTGTTGAGCGAGGCAGAAGGTACCGTCAATCCGGGTTAAATTGAACATCAAGACTCACATTATGTAAAGAAGAATGCACTAGACTCGAAAACAGTCAAACTATTACATAGTAAGTTATGGTTTGAGAACGGAAACTTTGAAACGCATGTGTTTTTTATGATCTAATTCGTCTATCAAATGTCTGAACTGATATTCAAAAACATTATCAGCAAACGTTGCGTTTCCGCAAAATAACATGAAAAAATTAGGCACAATGTGGCGTGGACCAAGGAATAAAAGGATAAGATATTCAAGACCAGTGACCAATCTTACGCTTAACTACGGTACACTGAACCCTTGTCGACGCCGTTGTCGTGTTGTATCTACACGAAGGAAAATCTGCCGCGGGCAAAGGAATACAAGATTATGAACATGAAATTGTGTTGTTCTCCGGAATGGAATGTGTATGAAAAAAAACCTGCGCAAGGAAGCAATTAGATACGGTTATGCAAAAACATAGATTGCAAAATTTAGTGCTCATGTATGACTTAAACGATGCCAAAAAGTAATAATCATTTAAATGGGTTAAGCTGTCAAACATTTTAATTAAGGTCACGTTGCATTGTCAGGCGTGGCGTAGAATTAGGCGTGATAAAAGGTAAACCTTAGTTGTTTGCTAGTTACTGGGAGAAAAAAAAGCTCCACCGAATTGTGTTGCGGTTCCCACCTAAACTAAAAAGTAAAACTTTATATAAAAATGTTTCTGAAATATTTGAATGCTTATATTATTTCAAAATTTCTGTATTTGGAGCTTTCTTTAAAAAAAACCCTCCTCGCGTTAAGGTGAAGATGAATCGAAGCCAAACATCAAATTTTCAAGACCATAAATCTGGAGAACCAAACATCGGTTTAAGCAGCAAACTTAATCGATTGATCACCACCAGCTAGTGACCAATCGATTAACTTTTCAGCTTAAACGGATGTTAGATTCTCCAGATTCGTGCTCTTGAAAATTTGAAGTTTGGCTTCGATTCATCTTCACCTTAAATCATCCCCCTTTCAAACTTTGTTAAACAATTTACTAAAACACAATTCAATTTTCTTCTACGGAGTAGTTTTTCATCCATCAATTGTGTCGCTTGCCCCTACGGCGAAGAGCGATACAAGAAAAGGTAGGGAACAATCGTGTCCGGTCCGCGCAGTGCCAAGAAAAAGTAGAGTTCTGAGTAGGTAGTGTTCGATGCTTTGAACACGACGCTTGCTTCTGCGGGGGCAAGCGATGAACACTTGTTCGGCGTGCTATCTGACTATCGAATAATATCGCAAATCCGGTTTGGCCTGAATATATCAGGATCGCATCACCAACTCTTGGTGACTCCCAGATCCTTACCTTATCACACTAGCCCAATATCCTTTCCATGACAACTGTGGAGATGCAGAAGAAACTTCGGTCTTAAGTAACAACGATTGTCTAACTTACATTCCTTCCTTTCCCCGTAAGGACGTGGCCGGCGCCATTATTGACTTTGAAATTTTGAGCTCTCGATTTGAGAATTGAGACATTGAGAATGGTAAGATTTCCAAAGACCCATTCTTTAAATCTCTGTACAATTTCGATTGTTTTGGTCAAGCACGAAGAAGAAACTACGAATTGTACGGTCAACTATGTTTATGCTCATACTTAACTCAATTAAATTTTCTTCCACGAATCATACATTCAGTATCTAGGCGATAATATTTGGCCCCATCATTAGCATTTATGGCATTAAGTAAAGTTCAAAAAATGATCCTCCAGTCTTCCGAATGCCACTGGGACATAGAACAGCTTTTGCTTTTCAAAGTTTTCATATGTTAACTAAACATTAAATTAAATTGTTGAGGTAGAATTTGCCATCGGATATACTTGTACTGGATAAAATTCGGAAAAAAATGCCTATTTCATTTTTGATGTCTTTAGCCAGTTAGCCACTTGAGAGATCTTTCAAGACTACCTTGAACAAGCGTTGAATTTTGTCATTGTAAATTAAAAATTAATGCCTCTTCTCTTCAAGATTTTGGGAGGTAGTTAATGGGGGTGGGGCATTTCGCATAAAAATATAAGGGCAATTCGCATAAGGACGTTTGGCATAACGGACATTTGGCATAAAGAGAATTATACGCCTTCTATGAAATGCTACCTGTTCTTATAATAAACTACTTTATGCGAAACGTACATTATGCCAAACGAGTATGCGAAACGTCCTTACGTGAAACATCTTTATGCGGTATTGACCACCCCCGTAGTTAATGATTCTCTGGGTTCTAGAAAAAACGTGGCTGTCTCCTTTTTTTACGATTCGGAAGGAGACCTTGATTTCCCTAAGGGCAACTTCAGCGGTGGTCCAAAGCATCGGTTGGTTCCAATTTTTTTGACCATATTAGAAATTGGAGCTTGCACCGATGTTTCAAATAATGTTCTAATTTTATTTTATACCAGTTTTTTGGTCTATTTTGTTGGAACAGGCAAACTGCCTGGTCTGGTTTTGTTCTGATTTGGACCAAGATTTGAGCTCTCCCAAAACTTGTTTGACACATGTTTGTTTACCATTTCGGATTTTTCTCGCTGAAACAACCACCGTCTCTAGTTCCTACTCATTCGAGGTAAGTAAAAACAGGAGCAATATTCCATCGCTGCTGTTTTTTTTTAACAATATCTATTTCTCTTCCAGCATTCCCTTCGGGGAATCCTTCAAGAATTCATACAGAGGCACCTCCAGGAATCATCTGCTTATTTTTCCAGGGAATCCTTAAGAAATTTCTGCAGGAATTCGTACATGGATTCCACCACGAATTTCTAAGGGAACACAACTGACGATTCCTCGACAGAAATCTACAGAAGTTTTTTTTTTTCAGGAATTCTACCAAAGTTGTGTTCGACAGGAATTCCTCCAAGCATTACAAAAAGATCCAGGACCGACCAGGAATCGAAACCAAAAACATTCAGCATGACTTTGCTTTGTTGCCGCGGACTCTCACCACTCGGCTAAGGAAGGCCTTCCTGGATGCCCTCCAGCAATTTCTCCGGAGATTTTCAAGAGGAATTTTTCCAGACATTCCTTAGGTATTTTTTTCCGCCGATTTTCTCCTGGAATTCATTAGGGGGTTTCCAATGGCAGTTCTTCTGGGGATTACGTGCAGGAATTTATCAATAAATTCCTCCGAGGGTTATCTCCAAAATTTTCTGCGGAGTTTTCCTTCAGGTATTTCTCTGGGGATTTTTACCTGGAATTTCTCAGGAGATCTCCAATGATTTTTTCGGGGATATCTCCCTAGAACTCCTCAGTGGATTTTCAATAGCATTTTCTCCAAGGAGTTCGTCCAAGATTCCCTCTGAGGATTTTTTCTATTAACTTCTCCGGGGTTTTCCTCCAAGAACTCCTCCGAAGATTTCATCCTGGATTTTTTTCGGGGATTTCCTCCAGGGATTCCTCCGGAGATCATTTCCAAGAATTTCACCATGGATTTCCCCCCAGAAAACCTTCAGGGATTCTCTTCAAGAATTCCTCCGGATATTCCGTAGAGAAAAGAAATTCCTCTGGGAATTTTGTTCAGAGATTCTTTCGAGGATATCCTCCAAGAACTTCTCTGAGAATTTTCTCCAGAAATTCCTTCGGGGATGTTTTCAGAGAATTCATCCGGGGTTTCTCTCCAGAAATTTAACTGGGGATTTACACCAGGAATTTATTCGGAGATTTCTTCCAGGAATTCCTCAGGAGATTTCAACGATTCCTCCGAGGAAATCCCCATGCACTCCTCTGGGGATTTTAACCAGGAATTCCTCAGAGGAATTTCAATAGCAATCCCTCCGGGGAAGAATTTCTCCGGGGATTTCCTCCAGGATTTCTTCCAGAAATTTCAAGGATTCCTCGGAAGATATCTCCCAATAACTCTTCCGAGTATTATTTCCAGGAATTCGAAAGCAATTCGTCATTATTCCATTGAGAATTTTCTCCAAGAATTTCCCCAGAAATTTCTTAGGGACCGTTCATAAATTACATAGCATTTGAGAGGAGAGGGGGGATTCTTCCGGATATTTCGTCCAGGATTTCGTCTGAAGATTTCATTAAGAAATTTCTCCGGGGATTTTCTCCAGAATTTTCTATAAGACATTTCACGGGAATTTTCTCCAGGAATTAATCTGAGAATTTTCTCCAGGAATTCCTCTAGAGGTTTTTTTCATCCGGCGATTTGCTTCTTTCGTTGATTTCTCCAAGGAATTCTCTCGGGTTTTTTTTTTCCAGGAATTCCTCCGGAGATTTTTTTCAAAACAATCTCAGGAGATTTTCCCCAAGAACTCCTCCGGGGGGCTCCATCCCATTACCCCGAACGCCATTACCCCGAACGCCATAACCCCGAACGCCACTACCCCGAACGCCACTACCCCGAACGCCACTACCCCGAACGCCACTACCCCGAACGCCACTACCCCGAACGCCACTACCCCGAAAGCCATTACCCCGAATGGGTCATTACACCGAACGCCACTACCCCGAATAAGCCATTACTCCGAATAGTATGAGATAAAGTGCCGTATCTTTTTTATTGCGGGTAAAAATGTCTCTCTAATTCAAACTGGTAATTAATGGTGCGTAAAATTAGCAGGTAAAATGTTCATCATATATTTATATGTGTTTTTTATATTATGTTTTTTTGCTATTCTTTCGAAATATCTTGTTGGCAATTATCTTCTTCTCATTTTTTCTGAGACAGTGTATGTTTATCAGCTCAGTGGGCACTTTCGCAGTTTAAGGGTTAATTCACAAATTTCATGACGCCAAAAATGTCCGTTTTTTACACCCACCCACTTCCTCATACCATTTTTTGTACATATTATATATGGCCTGTAACATAACGAGGACAATCACCCACAACATTTTTTGCCCCCTTCAGCATTACAAAATTTGTGAATGAACTTTTAAGGTGATTATATAATGAAGCCACGCCTCAAATTTTCAAGAGCACAAGTCTTGAGAACCAAACAGCGCTCCACGTTGAAAATCTATCCCATCGGTGATCACCAGCAATCAAGCAATTTGATTGGTTTTCAACGCGAACTGTTGTCAGATACTCTCTTCTTGTGCTCTTGAAAATTCAAAGTTTGGCTTCGTTTCATAATCACCTTAATGTAATAAGCCTTTTATTGATTGAGAGCTTTCTTTGTCAATTTACCATTCTTGTACATGTGCCTCTATGCCCAGGGACGTCAAGGAAATGTTCAATGCACATAACCCTCAATATGGCCTTGCTGAAATGCTGCGCGATCACCGGTATTTGGACTTCTTGATGGTGTTCACATTTCAATTTTGTTTTTAAACAAATATTTTCCTTTCTTATGAATAAAGGTTGGGTTGTTACAGTGATCATTCACGTCATAGCTGCAAACATTTCACCAGAAATTTTCCCTTCTTTATGAAATAAGCTGTTTTTTCAAGTTTTCGTTGGACATGCTAGTCACTAATATTTCCATATAGCACAGCTTTTTTTTAAAGAAATATATCCTGAAAGCATTCACAAGCGCATCCAGCTATAATTCTAATCAGTAATTTTCCCCTTTTTACCTTCTTGTATTAAAAGAGACAGATCTCTTATGGATTTGCTCACCACTTTGCTGGCATCATTATTTCTTCATTGTCTCGAATAAAAAACAAACTGTGGTTATCTCTTCGAAATTCAAATTAATGATCTCACAAACCAACGAAAGTTTTTACTGTAGCGGCAATCAGAGGCCACCGTTTTTCTAACAAGTACAAATGTATTAACGTTTCATTGCTATAGCGGAACGGTTGCGTAACAGGTTGGTCTTTAAGCGAGTTCCGTAGAACAACACTTACAGCGACTATCTTAAGATGATCTTCCATTACCATCGTTTATGGAACAAAATCTTAAAGAAGATCCTAATGCTAGTAGACCGACACCTACAAAAATGAATGAAGGACGTCCAATAATAGACTTTATTACATCCTAATTTTGTGCAGAACAGCTATAAATCCTTTTCATAATAAATTTCCCTTTTTTCATAATAGGCTGTTCTTCAGAGCGTTGCAATGTGGCTGTGTGAATCTCACCAAAATTAGAGGACAAATCCAAACAAAACTTAGTATGTAAAAATTAGTTGTTGAAAAACTAGCTACTGTTCTATCTTCTGATATTTTAAAAATAAATTGTTGAGTCAAACTCGTTAAATACTTATAAGGAATCGTACAATTATTTCCCGCTCTCTAGCTAGAATAAGTCTCAAAATGTTATGCATTCGGGGCAATGGCGTTCGGGGTAGTGACCCATTCGGGGTATTGGCTTTCGGGGTAACGGCGTTCGGGGTAGAAGCATTCGGAGTAGTGGCGTTCGGGGTAGTGTCATAGAATCCCTCCGGGGATTTCGTCCAGCAATTCCTCAGGAGATTTTCAATAGTAATTCTTTCGGGGATTTCGTTCAGGAATACTTTCGGGGATTTCGTCCAGGGCTTCCCCCGGAGATGTTCTCCAGATTTTCCTGCTGAGATTTCGTCTGAGAATTATCTCCATGATTTCCTCCAGTGGTTCCTGAGGGGAATTTCAATACTAATTCCTCTGGGAATTTCGTCCAGGACTTTCTCTGGGGATTTCATCCAGGAATTTTTACGGGTATTCAATTAAAAAATTCCTCCATGTATTTTCTCCAGAAATTCCCTCGAGGGTTTTTTCAGCAAATTTATCCGGAGATTTCCTCCAGGAATTATTATGGGGATTTGCACCCAGTGTTGATAGACTCACACTCAAAATCTCAATCAATACGCTCTCCCGTGAGAGCAAACTCATAAGAGATCTGCTGCGCAAATCTCACGCTTGAGATTTTGATGCAAAATCAACTCAAACCGTAAAAAGTGATTCAGTCGCAAAACCCGGCAAAAACTCGTGGAACCAGAATGTTGTTGTTTACGTTAGAAAGGATTACTACAATTTTACCAGACTAACAAGAAATTATTGTCGTGTGTGAGTAAACTGTGGAAATACGAGACAATATGTCGAAAAGATGATTCATCCATGATTTTTTGACTTCTGAGTTGCATGATTGACAACTCACGCATGAAAAATCTCAAGCGTGAGTTGTGAGAAATTGAGTTTTTCACTACACTGTTTGCACCATGAATTACTCCGAAGATGTCTTCAGAATTTCTTTATAATTCCTTCAGGATTAACTTCACAGTTTCTCTAGGAATTCATTCCGAGTTTCCCTATAAGTTTCTCCGGATTTCCCACAAAAATTCTTTCAGAATACTTGCCGGGAATTCCTTCGGAGCTCCACCAGGAACTCTTACGGGTAATTTCATGTATTTTCAGTGTTCCTTCAGAAATTCCTCAGATTTCCTTTATACATTTCTTGGAGCTCCAGAGTTCCTCCAGGACTTCATCCATAGTTCCTCTAGGAATTTATTCTTATTCCGCAGTTCCTCCAGCAATTGCTTCAGAGTTGCTGTAGGAATTTCTTTGTAGGCCTTCCAAAAATTTCTTCAGTGTTCCTCATTGAATCTCTTAGGAGTTCTTCATTTAATTTCTTTGAAGTTCCTCCGAGAGTTTCTTCAGAATTTATCCGGGTATTCCTTTCGAGCTCCATCGGGTATTATTTACAGGAATTCATCAGAGTTCCTCTAGTAGTTTTTTGAAAATTTTCCGGAGTTCCACTACGAATTCTTCTTGATTTACTTCGGAAAACTCTCTACATTTTCTCAGGGAAATCCTCTAGACGTTCTCAGGTAATTCCTCCAGAGTTCCTCGTGTAGTTGCTCCAGGATTTTTTTTTCTCGAGTTCATCTCTAGAGATTTCATTATGAAATTCTTCAAGGCATTTTCTCCAAGAATTCCATAGGGGATTTTTTAAGAAAGTTCATTCCGGAATTTCTCCGGAGATTTGCTCCTGGAATTTCTCCGGGATTTTCTCCAGATATTCCTACGGATTTTTTTCAAAGAACTGCTTCGAGAATTTCCAGGAATTCATCAGGGGATTTCCAATAGCAATTCCTCTGAGATTTTTGTGCAGGAATTCATTGATAAATTCAACCAAAAACAATCTCCAAAAATTCCTTCGGACATTTTTTCGGAAAATTTATCCGGATATTTCCTATAGGTATTTTTCTGCGGAATTTATCCGGAGACTTCCTCCAGGAATTCTTCCGAGGATTTTCTCCTGGGACTTCCTCAGGATATCTCCTCCAGGGTTTACTCCAGGTGGGGACTTTCCTAAGCCGAGTGGTTAGAGCCCGCGGCTACAAAACAAAGCCATGCTGAAGGTGTCTGGGTTCGAATCTCGGTCGGTCAGGGATCTTTTTGTAATGGAGGATTTCATCCAGGAATTCCTCCAAAGATTTCAAGGATTTCTCCGGAGATTTCCCCAAGAATTCCTCAGGAGATTTCCAATTCTTTCGAGAATTTTAACCAGGAATTCTTTTGAAAATTTCAAGGATTCCTCAGAAGATATCCCCCAAGAAATCCTCCGGACATTTTCTCCAGAGATTCCGCAGCGAAATTCCAGTAGCAATACCTCCTGCAACTTCGTTCAGGATTCCACCTGGAATTTCTTTGGAGCTCCGCCACAAATGCCTCGAAGTTCCTCAGGGAATTTCTTCACGGTTCATCCAGGTACTCCTGCGAAGTTCTTTCGGGAATTCCTACGAAAATTCCAAGGAAGTTCTTTCCAAAATTCATCCGGAATTTGTTCTGGAATTTCTCCGGAGTTCCTCCAAAAATTCCACCGTACTTTCTTCAGGAATTTCCCTGCGAGTTGCTCCAAGAATCCTGATAGCGGTTCAACCACGAATTCTACTGTAGTTCATCCAGGAATCCCGCCAGGTGTTCCTCCAGGAATGCTCCTAAGAATCTTCCAGAACCCCTCCAGGAGTTATCCAGGAATAGCCCCGGAAGTTCCTTCATAATTTCCTCTAGGAGATCCTTCAAGAACTTCTAATGATTCCGTTCCCAGGAGTTCCTCGAAAATTCTTATCGGAATTTCCATCAAGAATTATCAAGTCGGTCTCGTAGGTCGTAATTCCTCCGGAAATTATCCGATAAGCTCCACCAGGAGTTCCACTACGCAGAAATGAATACGCAAAAAAACAAGAAGTCCGCCAGAAATTCCAGGATGAATTCACTCTGCCAGGAACTCCTTTGTTAATTACGCGATATGCATTCCTCCGGTGGTTGTTACGTGAATTTCTGTGGGAATTAATCAAGGGATTCAGCTTGAATTTCGCTGTTTTCCAAGCATCACCAACATGTTTGTTTTTTTTTATCAAAATGGATCGAAAAATATACAACAACCGGAGCATGTGCGTGCGGTTTGGTCTATTTTACTAGTCTAATTAATATTGACAGGTCCATTTTGTGGAGTGTGAAAATTATCGTGCAATCACCATCCTAAACGCTGCCTATAAAGTGCTATCCCAGATTCTCTTCCGTCGTCTATCACCTATAGCAAACGAGTTCGTGGGAAGTTATCAAGCAGGTTTCATCGACGGCCGCTCGACAACGGACCAGATCTTTTCCGTGCGGCAAATCCTCCAGAAATGCCGTGAGTACCAGGTCCCTACGCACCATTTGTTCATCGATTTCAAGGCGGCATACGATAGTATCGACCGCATAGAGCTATGGAAAATCATGGACGAGAACAGCTTTCCCGGGAAGCTCACAAGATTGATCAGAGCAACGATGGACGGTGTGCAAAACTGCGTGAAGATCTCGGGCAAACACTCCAGTTCGTTCGAGTCTCGGCGGGGACTACGACAGGGCGACGGACTTTCGTGCCTGTTGTTCAATATTGCGCTTGAAGGTGTCATGCGGAGAGCCGGACTTAACAGTCGAGGCACGATTTTCACAAGATCCGGACAATTTGTTTGCTTCGCGGACGACATGGATATTATTGGGAGAAAATTTGAAACGGTGGCAGATTTGTTCACCCGCCTGAAACGCGAAGCAACAAGAGTCGGGCTAATGGTGAATGCGTCGAAAACAAAGTACATGCTGGTTGGCGGAACTGAGCGCGACAGGGCCCGCCTAGGAAGCAGTGTTACGATAGACGGGGATACCTTCGAGGTGGTGGACGAGTTCGTCTACCTCGGATCCTTGCTGACGGCTGACAACAATGTTAGTCGGGAAATACGAAGGCGCATCATCAGCGGAAGTCGTGCCTACTATGGGCTCCAGAAGAAACTGCGGTCAAGAAAGATTCACCCCCGCACCAAATGCACAATGTACAAAACGCTCATAAGACCGGTAGTCCTCTATGGGCACGAGGCGTGGACTATGCTCGAGGAGGACTTGCAAGCTCTGGGGGTTTTCGAACGCCGAGTGCTAAGGACGATCTTCGGCGCCGAGGGAATTGGCGAAATATTGTTGGCGAGGCTTTATCAAGATAATTGATGTAAAGCCAAATAAGTAAGTAAGTAAGGTCCATTTTGTGAAGAAATTTAGATCAAAAAATGGACCACCGGTGAAGTTGCCCTAATGGATATGAACAGAGGCGCCCATTTCATAAATATATTAGGGGGGTCAAAACCACTATTTTTCCCGTTCAACCCCCGGGGGAATCAACATTAATATTTCTTGGGTAAAATTTCTTTATTCTAAATTGGATTGGTTGTACAATCTTTTTTTTTTAATTTCTTTATTAGTATCATTCCAAACATTACATTCATTATTTCTTATATCTAGGTGTTCTGTATTATTAGACAACACTATCATCCTAATTTGGTAAAACAAATCTAAGATTTTACTAACATTTTGTTAACAACATATTACATTTCATTTGCCGTAGCAGTTCAGATTTTTTACAGGTGAATTGATTTCACCTGCTTATAAAAGAAAAAAAAATCACGTTTTCAATTTACTTAACCTAACTTAACCTAAATATATAACGCATTAATCGTGGCAATAGAAGATTGTAACGATTTATGCCTGAAATTATTGATTATTTTATTCGACATTTGTTCAATGTTTCAACATTGGATATCCTATGTAACTCATTGGTACTATACCAGGGAGGAAGCCTCAGAATCATTTTCAAAATTTTATTTTGAATTCTCTGCAGAGCTTTCTTCCTGGTATTACAACAGCTAGTCCATATTGGTACAGCATACAACATGGCTGGCCTGAAAATTTGTTTGAATATCAAAAGCTTGTTGTTAAGACAAAGTTTTTATTTTCTATTAATAAGGGGATAGAGACATTTTACATATTTATTACATTTGGCTTGAATGCCTTCAATGCGATTTTTGAAAGTTAAATTCTTATCTAGCATGAGCCCTAGATACTTAACTTCATCTGACCAATTTATTGGAACCCCTCTCATCGTGACAACATGTCTACTTGATGGTTTCAAATAAAAAGCTTTTGGTTTATGTGGGAATATTACTAGTTGAGTTTTGGAAGCATTAGGAAAAATCTTCCATTTTTGCAAGTATGAAGAAAAAATATCCAAACTTTTATGCAATCGACTACAGATGACATGCAGGCTTCGTCCTTTGGCGGAGAGGCGTGTGTCATCCGCAAACAAAGATTTCTGACATCCCTGAGGTAACTCAGGTAAGTCAGATGTGAAAATATTGTATAATATTGGTCCCAAAATGCTGCCTTGAGGAACACCAGCTTTTACAGGAAGTCTTTCAGATCTGGAGTTCTGATAATTAACCTGAAGTGTACGATTTGACAGATAACTTTAAATTATTCTAACAATGCATGTTGGAAAAATTAAAGTTTTTTAATTTTACAATCAAACCTTCATGCCAAACACTGTCGAATGCTTTTTCTATGTCTAGAAGAGCAAGACCAGTAGAATAGCCATTGCATTGGTTGTACAATCTTCAAATCAAAAGTGAAAGACATATTGTTAATTGGAGTAGTTATTCCTATAGCTACATTTGACCGATTTCTGCATTCTAATTTTAGGCTTCTTATGGTTTATCCTCTACCTGATGGTTTCCGCTCAAACTCACAGTAGTTTTTGGGGCTACAAATGAACAATTTGGAGTAAGAGGGAAATTTATACCTTTGGCGGTTTGATTTTTTTCTTATATACAATTATCCCATCTCAATAGGCAGTCATGCACAAATTCAGTAAGCGAATTCTTCCTTTAGTTACTAAGGAATTTAAAAACAGATAGCGCTCAAAAGTGATTTAACAAATTCTTAAGAACATATGTTCTTCGTAAATTTTTTGGAATTTACACTTAAGTTTTTGAGCTTTTTAGTTCTTTTAAACGTTTTCTAAGATTTACTGTTTTATAATTCGAAAAAAAAAATATTTCAAACATCAAAAAATCTGGAAGATATGGATAAAGATTAAGCTTTATATTTTGCAAAGTAAGAAACACGTTTTTAACGCATTAATTCATAATGGAAGTTTTCATAATGAGAAGTTTTCTAAAATCATTTATGCAAGTATACCCAATAGGGTTTACATAAAACGAATCTAGATGGATATCAGAAGTTTTTTTGTACCAAGATTTGTCCGGAAAAGAGTAAAAATGCCTATAATATTACAAGTTTCTCTATTCCTAGAAGCACCTCTAGAAATGGGCAGGACCAGATTTTCCAAAGATCCGTTGGCTACACAATTGATTTGAGCTATAAAAAAGTGTAAACCATCTGCAACGTGTATCAACATTTATTATTAGACTACTAATGACATGCATCAACATTTGTTATTGGACTCATAGATTGATTATTCGCTATTATAGCAGAAATGTGGCATCTCCACTGAATAAAATTTGTATAAATTATTCTTTGACAATATTCTTATGAGGAAGATCATAACAGTGCAAACAAACATATAAAGTTTTTTTTTGTTAAAACGGCGACAAAAAGAATAATTAAGAATTTCATTAGCGTGCTTCAGCCAACGAAAAATCGTGCCCAAACAAGGATCTGTTTTGCCAATCCAACAGAAATATGCGTCCTTTGGACCGTTCCCTTCAACTGCAATAGAAAATATATTGCTGTTTGCATTTGAGAAGCAAATGTTGAGTAAACGTCCTCCAAATGCGGTAACACAAAATAATCAAAGGACACCCAGCAACGATTACATAAATCACCGCCGCACTAGCAAGAAAAATCTATCTTAGACATTGCATTTCTTGTGAGAAAACTTACCGCGTTTGGTGTCCCCGCATTTGATATTTGCATTTCAAACGCACACAGCAATACTTCATCTCCATCAACATTGTTGCCGTCCAAACACCAACCGATTTTTTTTTTTCAATATTATCTGCAAAGCCCCTGCCAATTCCATGTAAAAAATAACGTGTGTCCAAATATTTTCCATCAAGATAAATTCCTCACCGCTCGTGAGCCACAAAAGACAACGATTATTTGATTTATTTCCCGTTTATCAGGATCGCACACACCCCAAACTCGGTAGATAATATCGCACTCCCGGCGGCGTCTATTCCCAGTCGGCTCCATCCTGCTCCATCGATGGAGCTGTATGATTCGGTAGGGGGTAGTAGGGTGCAAATCGCTCCCTACAGAAAGGATAGCACACAAGCAACTAGCTGTAAATTTCACTGTAACTATAATAATGTGAAATAGCGAGTTTCGATCTAATAAATAAATTTTTCAGTTCTATCAAAATCTTTGAAATTCTATCATAAGTGATATAAGTGTGTAATAAAACAAATGAATTGTGTAATAAAATTCCCCACAACGCACTGGTACTAAGCCTTAGCTTAGTACACCTATATTCGAGAGCTTTATTTGCCAAAGATGTCATATGCTATAGAATATCGTATTGTGAATGATACAAATCAAACAAATTTGCAATACGAAACGAAATGTTGAACCGTCCGGGAATCGAACCCAGACACGTTCGTCCACGGATTAGCAACAGAGCCACAGATGTTACCTCAAGGTTTAGGGGCAAAAGGTCGAAAGGATCAATAAATCTAAAAACAAAATATAGCAAGGACAAAAAGGTCGAAAATGATTTGCATGGTAGGAAATTTTCCCTTCTCTGAAAAAAGAGTTTCGACCTTTTGTCCCTTCTGACCTTCTGTTAATTTGACGTTTTATCTTTCGACCTTTTGCCATAGATGCGATAGAGGAAGGTCATTTTACACCGTTTCCCCTCATAAAACATATCCAAACAGCGATATTTGACAGGCAGGCAGCGGGAAGCGGCAGCAAGGCGACATCATGCAGCATAATAATGCCCCACTTATGGGAGCGAGGAGAGCAGGATGTGCGGTGTATTAGCAACACACCGAGCAGCATAAAATTCCCAAAAGCTTCGGAGAGCAATAGTCACTTTTCTGGGTTACGCAAACAATTTCGGATGATAAAAAGGACAGATTTTATGATGACATGGCGCCTCCATTGTCGTGTTTCTGGAACAGCAAATATTCAATGATGCTGGACTTGTGTTCGGGTATTTTGCAGGAATGTGGAAAGGGAAGCATTGGTGCTGGGAGGCGCATGTTTACGCATAGTTGATGTAATGCTTTGGATTGAGAAAAGAGAAAAATAGTTGGGCGAAATTTGCTGATAAGCGAAGTTTCAACTGATATGTGAGTTTAGCTTTGTTTTTTGAACATTTTTTTTTATGGTTTACGGGACTTCATTGTTTTTGATTACGTCTTTTGGATCTAAAAAAAAACAAGTGATATGTTATGCATTATATTTAAATGTATTGTATAGAACCCAATTTGTTGACTCCCATGCAAAAGTTTGGATTCACTTCCTTAAAAAACGTACAAAAGTATTATGTTCATATCTCTGTGATTACACGTCCAATTGAAACTCTCTATGGCGAATTCTAAAAGTAATGAAAAATTCTTACTTCGTAGGTACTTGTCCTTATTTTTTATTTGAATTTTCTATACCGATTTGTCTCAAATTCCAAAAAGACTCATATTCCGAGCACTCGGTTTTTGTATGACAATTTGTTTGAAATATTTCACTGAAATATGTTATCAAATGGCCAGGAAATGGCAGTCAATTGCAATTATGACTATGATATGATATGATTCTTGCAGTTCTAGATATTTTCTCCGATTCATCCGAACAAGGTTTCTTCCATCGTGATTACAAAAACTTTGACAGTCAAGGATTATTAACTGCTTTTAATAACATACATTGGAATTATTTCCACAGTATAAGTGATTCTGATATGTTGGTTCACATTCTGAATGAACACTTCCAATATTTACATGAAGAATTTTTCCCTCTAAAGTTCAATAAATACAGAAAAAATCCTTGGTATAATGAAGACATTGAAAAGGCTATAATTGATAGGGATTAAGCCTACAGAAACTGGAAGGCCAGTCGCTTAGAATCTCATAATCTTCTTTTCAAAACACTGAGAAATAGGGTAACTACAATTATCAGGAATGCAAAGAGAAGTTATTACAATCAGCGGATCAATACAAATGTTCCCAGTAAGCAACTCTGGAGAAACATTAAAAGTTTAGGAATAGCCAACAAAAAACAATCTTCTGTGAATTGTGATACAACAGCTGATGAAATCAATGCTTTCTTTTCAGAAAATTACTCTTCTGATGAAAATCCTCGTTTAAACTTAAACTACGGTCCCTTTGGTTTTAGATGTGTAGAAGAATTTGAAACAGTTAATGCACTGTTTTCAATTAAGTCTAATGCCAGTGGTCTAGACAATCTTCCAATAGAATTTTTCAAAATTATGCTTCCGCTAGCCCTGCCACTTTACACTCATTTGTTCAATACAATCATTACAACTTCCAAATTTCCACAAGCTTGGAAATGTGTAAAAGTGATTTCAATAAAAAAGAAGCCTCGTTCAACTAGAATTTCAAACCTCAGACCCATTAGCATATTAAATGCACTGTCAAAAGCCTTTGAAAAAATAGTTTCTGCTCAAATTTCTGATTATGTGAACAGAAATAATTTCTTAAGTCCCTTTCAATCAGGTTTTCGCCGAAACCACAGTACTGAGACAGCTTTGATGAAGGTGCATGATGATATTGCTTCATCAATTGATAAAAAAGGGATAGCAGTTCTCTTGTTGATAGATTTTGCGAAAGCGTTTGATCGTGTTTCACATAGAAAACTGTTGAATAAACTTTGTGCTCTTTTTGGATTCTCCCGTCCTGCTGTCAAATTAATAGAAACTTATCTTACAAATAGATACCAATCCGTTTTTTTTCAATAGTCAATTCTCTTCTTTACGTCCAATTGATTCAGGGGTACCACAAGGATCTATTTTAGGACCCCTTCTTTTTTCCCTTTTCATAAATGACCTTCCAGCCGCATTAAAATTCTGCTCAGTACACATGTTCGCCGACGACGTACAAATTTATTTCTGTGCTGATTCTAGAACAAGTACCATGGAAATGTCTAGGTTAATCAACTACGATCTACAACAGGTGTTTCAGTGATCTCAAGAAAATCTACTGCCTATTAACACAACTAAAACTAAAGCAGTATTTATTAATCGGCATCGACGATCCCACTTTTCCATGCCTGAACTTATCATGAATAATGAGCAAATTCAATTCGCAGACCAAGTAAACAATTTAGGAGTCATTTTTAATTCTAAATTAGATTGGGAACCTCAAATAAATTCACAAGTTGGTAAAATGTACGGTATTTTAAAACAGCTCTCACTTACTGCTAAGCATCTCAGCTATCAAATGAAAATCAAATTGTTCAAATCCCTTATTTATCCACATTTTATCTATAATGACTTTATTTATTTGAATGCTACCGCAAACAGCTTAAATAAGCTTCGTGTTGCACTCAATTCCTGCATTAGATTTGTGTTTAACATACCAAGATTTGGAAGTGTCACCCATCTTCAAACATCTTTAATTAGCTGTCCTTTTGATCAGTTCCTCAAATATAGATCGTGCTGTCATATTTACAAAATACTCACATCTGGTAACCCTGGTTATCTATCCTCAAAGTTGAATCCATGTAGAAACACCAGAACAAGAAGTCTTCTTGTTCCTTTACATCATACTAGTTATTATAGTCACTCGCTGTTTGTAAGAGGTATAATTAATTGGAACCACCTACCATTGAATCTAAAATTATACGTTAATTTTTCGAGCTTTAAACGGGACCTACTCTTGGAGTTGAATTGAGCGCACTAAACAAGCACACAGCAATTAATTAATAGTAAAATGAACAGAAATATTACATGAATAAGAAATAGCACATCCTACTCAATATCTACAAATTGTAACATTTAAAAAGATTGTAAATCTTGCGTTACATGAATGAAGTATAAATAAATAAATAAATAAATAAGTTTTAATATATTTTCCTATTGTAGCATGGTCACTTTTTTGTAAATATTATTTAAAGATTTATTCAATATAAATAAATTACATAAATTGTTATATAATTATATTGTTCTTTCATGTTCTTCAATGTTAATTTATTATTCATTAAATAATATATTATTTCATTGTCAACAAATTACAAATTTTTTACAAACAAATTCAATACAAATTCAATAGTTCACTTAAATATATTTATTTATTTATTTCTGCACCGTCTTGGATGATTAATCCTACAGACTGAATAAAAACTTATGACTAACTAAAACAAACATTGCAACAAAATATTCATAATTTAAAATACAGAGAAATACGCCGCAATACATTTAACGATGATTAACAGGTGTACAATATGCATCTAACGACAAACGAAAAAAAAAACAAGGCAAAGCTGTATTTGAACAATCAAAAGCTCTTACGATGAATATTAACGAAAAACATGTTAAAACAAAAATACTTAATACATCTAGGTTTGTATCGTAGGCTTCCATGTTTCATTAATCCTATTTACGAATTCTCTAAATTTTATTCCCTTGGGCCATGTAGATGCACGCAACGCTTTTGGTTTCAGGCTCATATTCAATATTACTTTGAATGATATAAAGTCCAACGTGCAAGAATTCCTGCTTCTAGATATAAGTTTCACTACATCGGTACAGCACGACAACGGTACATCTAGCGAACGTGATACCATCATACTAACATCGTCCTCCGTAGCACACTTATCGATGTTCGTCAGATACAGCGAGAAACTTTCATTTGTAGATGATCGCGGGAGCAAAGGCACAGATTGTTCTTGTTTTCTTTCAATAGAGATGTCTTCGTCGGTTTCATGAGTTCCATCCAGCAGAACACGCGATGGTACGGGCGTTGAGTGAAGGAACGAAGCAGCAACATCTGGCTTGTGGATCACACTTGCAAGAGTGTTGGCGATTTCGGTTACAGCGCATTTCAACTGATTGATTTCCTCTTCCATCGAGCGGGATGCATCCGTGTTCGTTGCGGCATCAGCATGAGTTCTTTCTCTTGTCCTACAGAACAAAATCATGCATGCGTCACAGATCCATATGATGTTACATGACAGCGCGCACAAAGCAGTTTCGGTGACACCAACACAGTTCGCATGGAATGATTTGGCGCATTTACCCTCACATACTGTGAAGAGATCACTATTGCTGATCGAATGGGAGCATTTCGCGCATGTTCCAGCCATTATGGTTATCGTAGGATGAGCGAAAACAAATATTTCAAGCAACAAGTTGCGTGGAATTCTCAATACGATATTACTGAACTCGTACACCAATGAACAACTCCGTCACTTAAGCTCGGTTACAGACACTTTTCGATATTTTAAGCATACGTATGCACACTATTTGACGACAAAAACGGAGGGAGTAAATCAGCGCGACTGAACAGTACAGATACAACAGTACAGATACCATATATGCGATATTCAATATCACAGTTCAAAATGAAATGCACTTTTCCGAAACCGCATACAAAACTTGCATACAACTCGCCTTCTACCAATACTGTATCAAATAAAAGTCCCTGTCGCCTTACACACTACACCACGAAACACGAATAAGCCTAAGGTTCAAAGTTCAAGCCCGAACGTTAACGATCGTTATAAATAGATCGGAGTCCAAAAATAGACGGAACGATACAGGTCATTCAGATGGAATGGTAGCGAAAGAGATAGCGCTTTAATCGGTTCTCATTCGTAGTTGATGAGGATCGTCGTTTGAAAAGGTCGTGAAATTACTTCGGTGATTTTACGTACATCCGTCCACGAAGATGTAAAATCACACCTTATCTGAGGACTTTCAGAATCTTTACTCGTCCATTTTGACCTGGACTGTGGAAGAGGCGAGAGTGCGTGAATATTTTTAGTGTCGCGATGTGTTTAATTTGGTAATACTTTTAAAATGTGAGAAGTCTTTTTAGATTAAAAATAATGTTACTTTTTGTTTCTTTCTGTAGTGTAGTAAAGTTCGTTAGCCTAAGTTCGAAAGGTTACGTGCGGTCAAGCTAGTTTGTGTGTGCGTTTGTGAATAAGAAAAGGTAATTGTGTTTTTTGTTGTTGTGTGGAGAATTTTTTGTTAATAAGTCGAACAGCCGTTCGACGGCTTTTTATTTAGGATCGAAGTCTAGCGATCTATGGCCCAAGCTCGGCACACCGCGTCTACTCGCTAAACGCTGCTCTCGACCCCACGCTTCAGCGCTCAAAAGTCTCGGTTTGTTTATTTGTTTATTTGTTTGTTTGAGGGGAAAGCCGGAAGGGAACAAACCGTTCCGACAGAGCGGCCACCATTTTTATTACCTCGTGGACAGGCCACGTGTGTGACCCCCGACGATCCCCACCGTCGTCAACTGCGTCATCCGTCACCGACGCATGTAATTTCCAGCGTGCAAGAGTAATTCCAAAAAGTCGCAGTTCGTTGCTGTATTTGGGGTGGTTGTCGCAATACCACCATCGCCGATGCGCTATATCCGGAATCCTGCTTTGCCGTCCCATTCTTCGTCAGGCACTTCTGCTTTGCCGGCGTATTCACCACCGTCGTTTCTGCTTTGCCGGCGGCATTCATCAAAGCTAAAAGGGTCCGTGAGTACAAACCAAACCAAACTAACCATGCGCATGCGTTAAAACTCCACACAACTAACCGAGCTCGGAAAGAAGAAGATGATCGATAAATGTCGATAGAATCAGATTAGAAATCTGCACACACATTAGGGAAAGTAGGAAGAAGAATGAAGGAAAGGAACACACAATTATGAATAAAACCTAGGTTATCAAATTTAAATAAAGTTCTAAATGTTTTTGCTGTTCTCCACTAAATTATGTATTTTTGTAGTATGTTAAAGCTTTCCCTGTAACAGTTTTTGGTCTACGAAATTTCTCACGTTTCACGTCGTTCTACCTGTTTCTTTTTCTGTTTTTTGTACGCCAGGATAGTTTGCCTGGGAAATCAGTCTCTCCACTCACGTGTCTGAAGCGGACAGGGAAATTTGAATTAGTGAGTTCTTCCAGTGATGATACTCGTGAGTGGTGTCTTTTTGTGTCGGTAGAACGACGGTCAGCATCAACTATTTTTTGAGAATCGCTGAAGGCGACCTCTATAACTGAGAAATCTCGATCCACTATACCTTTTAAGTTTTCTGTATCGTTTCCTAAATTGCTATTTGGACTCTTATAAAACAAACCCGCCCTGAGGTTGGGTTTCTTGCCGGGCAAACATAACTCGACAGACGGTCCTCTTCGGAGGTGGCGCTAAAGCCGTCTGTTTCTTGAACCAGGGAACGAAACAGGAGAAAAAAAAACGTAAAACCTTTAGCCGTATTTTACGTGCTACACTATATTTTAAACTTTAGTGCTGAATTTGAATCAAGGTGTTCGGAATATGAGACAGAATTGACATTGAGTTCGACATTTGAATCAAAATGCAGTTCCCAATGTTTCCGTAAAAACAATACTACAAACATAAAATTTACATTTTCATTGGCATGCCTAAAAACTAACAGTTAGGTTTTGCGAAGAAATTTAAATATTTGCAAATATCAGCTCAAAAAATGAGTCAAAACGGTACTAATTTATTACTGAAAGCTGTGACTTTTTCAAAACAAAAAATACACTGAGAAAACATGAATAATTTCTCAAGCATTGGATCGACAAAAATTTAAAATCAATGTGTCATTAGAATTGTAATCTTATATTCTTAAAAGATCACTCACGAAATTTTGACGAAAAAATCTGAAAACTATTCAAAATCAATGAAATAGTCATTCAAGTCGCCGTGCAAAAGTTTGGGTTTACCTCTTAGTGTGATGTTTGTATCGTGCAAAAGTTTGGGATCACATGAGCCGCGCGCAAATCATTTTAGTTGATATCTCTACAATTTTTCAACCGATAGTTCATAGCTTTTTCAAACGCAAATAATGGCGCGTAAATGATTGGTTTGAGGATAATTCCGAGAATGATGTTCCGTGGGAATCCCAGGAGGAACTTAGTGAAAACTGTTAGAAGTTCTTGGAGATAGCACTGAAAATGTACAGAAATAATGCAAGAAGAAATCCGTGGGAATGATTCTTCCATCTCGCAAAAGAACATGGTTGAATATTTGAAAAGTTTGTGAAAGAATCACAAAGGATATCCCTCTTGAGTTGTTTGAAGAATTTAGGAAGGATGTTTATTACTGGATTAGACAAAGTATGAACATTTTCCGTAGAAAACAAATTGAAATTTACAAATATCACTGGTGTGCAGTCAAACAAATGAAATCAATACATATCTATGCAAACTACGAAAATAGTGAAAATCGTGATTATTACGACCGACATTACTTCTAAAAAACAAGAATAGGCTCCCTCCAGAAAAAAAAATCCTTGCTACGCCAATCCTCCCAGGTATGGTCCTATAACTCGATATCGAGATATGAAACATCGAGTTAGGGAGAGTTGACTTATTTACATTAGGCATGATATCTAATCACTACTCTTTCGTTCCAGTTTCCTAATTGCAAATAATTCAAGTTTTTAATTATTTTCCATACGTTTTGCCAGCTCTCGACTGCCATTCTTCCACGCGCTTGTGTTGAAAATTTGAGAAATTAGAGTAGCGCGATCATTAAATGGAATACAAACATCAGTGTCAAAGTTTCGGCGGCCAGTAAGAGAAACTGAATGTTCGAAAAGTCTGACACTGGCGCCATTTTTAATTTTTAAAGAGCTGAACATTGGACAGCCACCCACGATTTGTACAGTCGTTAATGGTATGCTATCTGTTAACTTGTATGCAAGTTTCACAGCTCATGCTGATTTAAGTGCACAGTTAAATAATTTCCAAGTTCTAGGCAATTCCAGCTTAATTAATTTTGCTATTGTAAGATTTTTCGAAATTTCGGTTATATAAGTGCCTAATTTACTTACTACAGATATCAGTTTTTAGGTGGTGAAGTATACGAAACAACAAAGTTTGCAAAAAGTATGTTACTTAAAAATTACTTAAAAACTACTTTTGAATGATTTTGAAATGTTTGTATCAAGCCATATTGATGAAACAACGAATTTTGTAGAGAGGCTGCTCATAAAATCGTGAAATTGCTAATTAAATTGTGAAAACTCAATTACACTAAAATTTTGGTCCTCTTGAGCATGCTGGATGGACTGCATCGCCAAAAGCTGACTTAAGAATAGTTAAAATTTTATCCAACATCAATAGAACCGGTATTTTCTACAATTTTGGCAACCAGTAGCTCAAAATTATAACGTGCTGGAATATTTATAAAAATTGCAATGGATTCACCAAACCTAAAATTATTAGAGACACATAATTTGATCTTTGAAGCCTTCCTTAGCCGAGTGGTTAGAGTCCGCGGCTACAAAGCAAAGCCATGCTGAAGGTGTCTGGGTTCGAATCCCGGTCGGTCCAGGATCTTTTCGTAATGGAAATTTGCTTGACTTCCCTGGGCATAGAGTATCATCGTACCTGCCACACGATATACGAATGCGAAAATGGCAACTTTGGCAAAGAAAGCTCTCAGTTAATAACTGTGGAAGTGCTCATAAGAACACTACGCTGAGAAGCAGGCTCTATCCCAGTGAAGACGTAAATGCCAAGAAGAAGAAGAAAAATTTGATCTTTGAGAAAAATGGTTAGTTTTGATTCATTGTGATATTACTTGTTTTCATTAAGTGGGATAACAAAATATTTTTATTTCTTTAACAATAACAAACCTAGTTAGTATCAATCCAGGTGCTTATTTTTGAAAAGGGGCGCAAGGTGCAGTATATGGACGTACATAAAACCGGATTTTCAATTTTCAGCTTGGCAAATTGCATAAAACTCCGTGAGATTTCTGTTTTGTTCCAATTAATAAATTTTACATCCCTATCGTGAAAGTACACCCGAGCCTTTGCACGTTTCTAATAATGGTAATCTATAAAAAATTAATGGATGGGCGTATGTAGGGTAATCGATTTTCAATTGCGAGTAAGTTTACCAATAATTTATTAACCAGCCTTATTGCATTCCCCGTGGCGTAATCGGCTTAGCTGGGGGCACATCCAATTAAACAAATGAAAGGCTAGAAACTCGTAGATTCACCGATGGCCTCTATAGAAGCCATCAATCTGGTACTAATTAGCAACGATAAAAGCATGGCGAAGCAAATATAAAAAAGAACTGACCCAAGCAAGCAGAACCGGGAGCACGAAATCCCTCCGATTCCAACTAATAAAATGCACACACGAACGGTTCATTGATCTAAGGGAGGGTCGATTGTCAGCATGTCGGGTCGTGAATCGTCCGTAAAAGAGCCTAGAAACACGCCCAGATTCATTTAGCAAAATTGAATAAATGCTTCAGGCGGGTGTTTCGCTCGCTCTGTGGTTTGTCCCCCACACTGGTGATGGGGCCACGGTACAGCGAATGCTACAAATGAAATACATTATTGCTGGAAACCACAAACATTCGCTCCAGGATAGATCTCTCAGGACAGTACGTTTTGAGGGAAATCATCAACGAATTACTTTTTGTTCAATGGAGACCAAGCTAGAAAGCAGTAGACTTGTAAGAAGCATTATGCGGGCAAACTATAGAAGCATACCGTGATGCCAATACCACATTTCTACGGAAACGGTCCATGGTTGTATTTCATTACTTTATAGGAGATAACAACATGAATGGATACAATTTTTTTTAGATTATATTCGAACCCTGGTACCTACGGTAGTTGAATACTTAGGGTAGATGTACCAATAGTGGAGGTAATAAACACGATTGTACTTTCTTTAACCGCTTAAGAGGAAAATAACCATTACAAATTTTCAAACCCAGTTTTTTTTTGCTCAAGATCAAAACAATGTTCATGAAAATCTATCATTACATTGCAATTGCTATATGTAATGCAGTGATAGATTTTTATAAGAATTGCTTTGAATGAAAAAACTGGTTTTTAGTTTTTGATGATTGCTGATGATTGAATGATGGATTCATGAACCTTAAATTCAACAAGCGCAATTAATGTACATACTAATGTTGTGTGAGGCAATGAAATGCGGCATAAGATCGGAGATTTATATAAATCTTATGCAAATTGTCACTAAACTTATAATGCTGTATCTGAAGCATTTTTCTTCGTATAAATTATCCATAAAATCAGGCGATGAGCAATTATATTTCATCGATGCTGCAAATACCAATACTATCACAACAATATGTTCATGATTTTAGAAGAAGCCATTTTGTGATGACGCACCAAAAGGCCTTAATCGTAGTAGTTTTTGTAAATGCGGATAAAGTAAAGGGGAAGAGGACCTGTAAAGAGGAAGTCATCCTACACCAGAAATTTCTGGTACCCCGCCGGGGACTAGTTAAGTAGATTGCGAAATAACATCGAAAATAATCATTACATGACCTCTGTAAAATGACGGGTAACTCCATCCAGAATCGCAGCGCCGTTCTTGGCACCGGTCCGGAATATTCCACTGTCGGGGAATCCATCGGAGTGAGAGCAGTCCTTAATGAGTCATTGACTTGAGTGGTTGGAGCACCAGTGAGCCGAAATCCGAATTCCACCCGAAATCGCTGTACGGACCTCAGCCCTGCAGAATCGAATCAAAAACACGGTTTTAAGAGACATTTTTCATTGGGAAACCCTTCACCAGAGTATGCTAGCTCCGCCGTCGAAGGCTATGTCAAGTAGCATCCATCGTGACCCACCTGTTTTAGGGTTTCATGGATGACCCATTTGGCTTTGTTGTAACGTCCACGGCTATGAACGGATTGATTCCTGGACGGTCCAAACTTTTTCGTAATGAATATTTCCCGAGGAAAATGAACCTACCCAAACCTGCTGGAATAAATGTCACGGCTACTCCCAAAAGTACCTACGTAGGTGGTGATATATAGAGACAATACCGGAACACTTAATTATAGAGTGCCCATGCCAGCGAGCTAAAGAACTATGAGGCTGCTTTGAAAGACGAGATCCCGGTCGAGCTTCTCAAGCACGGGTATTCACCTCCGCTTTACCAATCGATCCACCGAGTACTTCTGGTATAAAAGGACGAAGAAACGCCTACCGGTTGTTTGGATGGCTATAGCCCAATCTACAAGAAAGGGCACATACTGGAGTGCGCCAATTACAGAGGGATTACCCTGCTGAATTTGGTTTTCCAAGGGCCGTTCACAAAACCCACCATCTGTTTATTGATTTCAAGGCAGTATGAATCAGTGAAAAGAAATAAGCTGTTGCAGATAATACCTGAACATGGTTTACCGGCGAAACTAATTAGGCTGATACGTGCTACGCTGGGTGGTTCGAAAGCAAGTGTTCGGATTGTAGATGAGGTTTCAACCACGTTTGTGACGTTAGACGGATTGATGCAAGGACACGCATTTTCGAATTTGCTGTTCAACATTGCACTCGAGGGTGCTATTAGGAGATCTGGCGTGCAGAGAAACGCCACTACCATCACCATAATTGGAATCGATCGCAGGTCAGTGGAGGAGGCCTTCGTGCCTCAGAAAAGAGAGACAACGCGGGTAGAACTGACAATTAATTCTACAAAAGCAAAGTACAAAGTTGCAGGAAGATAAGGGTATGCGACATGAGTATTTTCCAAGGCGATACGAAACGAATCGATATGCGGAATTTTCTAAACTGTTCGTAGCAAAACAAAAAAAAATAATTGAAATATTCCATAAAAACCGATACGGAATTTCAAATTCTTACGAAATGTTTCGAAACGGAACGATTTTTTTCTGAATTTTCCGCGAATTTTTTTGTGTAGTGATAATTTTGGTATACATATACGCAGGGTGACTTCTTATATTTTTGACAGCTTCATTCAATTTGTCAGGAATTGGGTTTTTTTATAAGGCGCCGTCCACAAATTACGTAACGCTTTAGGGGGAGGGGAGAGTAGGCTCAAGCATTACGTCTGAAACAAAAATTAGTAATTTGTCATACAAAAAGCGTTGTGGACGGGGGCGTTATGGACGCTGCCTAACCCATCGGGCTCAAAATATTTTTAAATGTCTACTAAACTTCAGTCGATTTGGGTGACAAATTTGTTCGATGACGAAGAGAACTGCCGAAAATACTTAAGTTCCCTTATCTACAATAAACATCCCGCTTTCACTAAATTACCGAGTACGCACCATACGTTGCGTGCCTAGGTCGTAATCTTGCGCACTTTTAAAAATCTTGTCAAAAACTGTGATTGTTTTTATTTTAATTTTACAAAACTATGAAAATTTCAAACGAAGAAAATTGTTTACCGCTGCGCATAGTCAGTTGCGTAAACGGTATTCAGCCAAATCATGTTTTTCGTGTTGGAAACTTTTCTGACTTTCAAGGACAACCCTATATGTCTAAGAGGAAAAGCACTAATTTTCGACCTACAACAATTCTGTTCCAATTTTCGGATTTCCATACAAAGTAGGCCAAAATCGTATGAAATGGATCGAAAGTTAGTGCTAGGTCGAAAATTTGTGCTTTTCCCCTATGTCTTGTTTGATAAAAGCCCGTTCACAAATTTCATAATGATCAAGGTGGGTGGATGTTCTTAAATTGCTAGGAGGAATCACTGGCTGCGAGAATAAATGGAAAAATCTGGTGGAAAGAAATTTCAGAGTAATTCATGTGGAAACTATTGGAGGTATTTTTGGTAATTTCTTGAGCAAATACTGGAGAAATGATCTGTGAAGGAATTTATAAACAATTTCTGTTAGAATTGGTTTTTCAAGTAATTTTGAGATAATTTCATTTTAAGATTCTCGATTTAAAACTGACTAGGGGAAAGGCACTAATTTTCGACCTACAAGAATTATGCGCCATTTTTTGGATTTTAATACAAAGTATGCCAAAATCGTATAAATGGTTCGAAAACCAGTGCTGGGTCGACAATAGGGTCCAAAATGTTAAATGAAATCTTATTTTCATTTCATAACACGAAAGAGCATGCTACTGCAACTACTTTAGCAATTTTTCCCGCTCAAATAACGGATATATCATATTGAAACTTTAATTTAAAAATTGGATCCATAAATGAACCTTGACACTTGAGATCATGTTTGACGTTTGCTTAGTCGACAAAAATAACACGGGGTTGTTCCTATCTGACATTTCGGAAGGGAAACGGAAAACAAAATACACCCAAAATTTGAGTTTAAATCAAGGGGTGTGACAAAATCTATAAAAACATAAAAACATGATTTTTTGTACTTAAACAAATGAAAAACATTAAAAAATTCAGTAAACATGTGTTTTTGGCCTAAACATAAGCGTTTGGCACTAAAATTGGGACAGGGTTTTAGGACCCTATTGGTGCTTTTCGCCTTCAAAATCAAATTATAAATACATTTTGCGCTCAAAATGTTACGATAATCGTTTGATGTTTATGTACGAACTAAAAAAGAAAATCGACTAAGAGAAATCGATCAATGCTAATACGCCTGTTTGATAATAAAATCAATATGTGATCAAATAAAGAGTCAGCTCCGAATCATAAGCTCAAACGAGAGCGCAATATGGTTCACTGTCCAGATGGTTTCCGAGACACTTTTCCTCAGCGGTGAACTCTTTGTCGGAGTTCCGTAGATCCATCGATGGTAACTATCCGAGTAGAGCGCGAAATGTTTGAGTACTAAATGGCTTACGGTCGGTTTCGGGAGAAATTTATTCGTCGGGGAATTATCCGTCGGCGAGTTGGGCAGTTCCACCGACGGAGACTGCCTGAGAAGAGCGCAAGTTGAGATCCAACTGATTTCAAGATGGGTCGCCTTATGGCGACACTTGAACATGAATGAAAGTGCTACTAACAAGACGGGTCGCATGAATGGCGACAGTTTTACTAAGTTACGAATTACTTTAACTGGACTCAAGGGCTCTGCTTGGAAGTATAATGCTTGGTGAAAGTCGCATAATGAAGGCAAGTTTAAAAAGCTACTAGCTTCTAACAAAAGCGCTTAGCATGATGAAATATGTAGAACACCTAACATAAAGTGCATTGGCGTAGCTAGGATTTTTTTTCTGGAGGGGGCCTAGGGGGTGCATGTTTGATAGAAATAATGTCGGTCGCAAAAATCAAGTCTTTCACTAGTTTCGTTGTTTTAACAAATTTGTACTGATATAACTTATTTGTTATTTTGTCTTATATCGCGACACATCAGTGATATTTAGAAATTTCAATTTTCGCTACGGAAAAAAAATCACTCTTTTTGTAATGCAGTCAAACATTCTAGCAAAATGTCCTTCGTGATTTTCCCACAATTTATTCAGGTTTTCAATCATGTGCTTCGAAGATTCCTCTGCAAATTCCTACGGGAGTTTCTTCATGAATTATTTTCATACTTTTCAGTGCTTACTTCAAGAACTCTTTTACCAGTTTTCCCTGAGCTCTGGGATTTTCACGGAAAATCATTCCTAGACTATTTTTATTTCACCAGAAAATTTGTAGAAAAATCTCTATCGAACTGCTTAAAAATCTCTTGAAGAATTCCGACAGAGAATGCTTTAAAAATTCTTTTAATCATTTCTCCTGGAAGGATCTCTACGTACCGTATTGTCTCAAATTCCGAACAGACTCATATTCCGAACACTTTGTTTTTGTATGGCGATTTGGTTGAAATGTTTCGCTGAAATATGTCACCAAATGACAAGGAAATGGCAGTCAATTGAAATTCAATTTTAACGTCTCCAATATAATTTATACCGCGGGAGTAGTGATAATTCTCTAGTTTGAGACCAGTAGAACAAGCTCAGATAAATTCATTTGTGAAATTATTTAATTGAACACGGTTTATTCGTGCTGTTCGGAATTTGAATCAAGGTGTTCGGAATATGAGACAGAATTTACACAGTGTTCGACATTTGAATCAAAATGCTGTTCCATACTTTTACGTAAAAACAATACTAAAACTAATTGATTCAACATTATTATCGGTGCACCCAACAGCTAACAGTTAGACTTTGCGAAGAAAATAAAATTTTCACAAATACCAGCCAATTTATGCCAATCAGATGCATTTGAAGTCACTGTTTGCCTTAAGTGTTCGGAATACGAGTCAAAACGGTAATTATTACATATAAATTTCAATTGCTAGTTTAAAGTATCTTCCAGTTTTGTTCTTTAATCATTTGTTAAAATTTTCTGGAATTACTGAGGATTTCTCCAAAAGATCACCAAGCAAGGATTCATTCCACGATTTCTTTAGAGAGTTCGCCAACACTTTTTCCAACTTTGCTTTTGAAGTTCTTCCTCAATTTTTCTACAGGTTTGTTTTTAAAAAATTGGAGCAAATTTATCCAGACTTCCTGCAAAAAGAAAATGATTCATCCAGGTGTCATTCCTCGTAATATTCCACGAGAATTTCATGAGCAATTAAAAAGAATTCAATTAGGAGAATAATGTTCATGATTTCTCAAAGAAGTTCTCCGCAGATCTATCTGCATTTTATTCACAGATAATTATTTTTTGAGATTTCACCAAACTCAAAGAGCAACATCCCGCATTCGTTCAAAACTCTCTCAAAAATATTCAAGAATTCTATTATTCCTATAAAGTTCCTAGTGGAATAGTTCAACTATTCTTTCAAAAACTCTTCCGCGAAAATACTCAAAGAACTCCTGAGTAATTTGTTCAGGGGTTTCATAGATAATTATATTATTGTCTCCCTTAAATTCTCCCGAAAAATTTACCAGAGATGCATCTATGTATTTTCCAGAGATTTTTTAACCGCAATAACGATTCTTTTGAGAATTTATTCAAGAAATTTTTCAGCAAATTAATTAAGAACTACCGAAAAGCTAAACATTACATATAATTTGCAATTGGATTAGATGGACAAATTGATGTGAAAATTTGCGAAAAAGTTACACGTCTTCTCAGTGAGAATCGAACTCACGACTCCCCGATCTCTAGTTGGGGCGCGTTAACCACTACGCCATGAGAGGACTCATGAACGCAGAAGTTAACCTGAATTCGATTTCAGCTCAATAATCACGTGGTCCTCTTTCGCAAAGTGCACCTCTTTCGGAAGAATTAGATGCCCATCCAAACACAACGCTTTCTATATATATCCAATGCCTAGCCCGAGAGCGCATTGTTTTTTTAGGTATAGGAATAGCACACTACACTAGCCAGCAACTGCGCTGGCTGAGGTTTCTATTGTGTGGGCTTCCAATGGGTCGCGACGTTCTCAAACGACCGGTTACGGAACATGAGTCCGTTGCTCGATAAATACTTGTTTTAATTATGAATCGTGGTTTACGGCCAACCAGCCGAGTGGAAGTTTAACAACTACCGAAAAGCTAAACATTACATATAATTTGCAATTGGATTATTCCACTCGGCTGGTTGGCCGTAAACCACGATTCATAATTAAAACAAGTAAATTAATTAAGGTTTTTCAGTTCCTTCATGAACGTCTCAAAAAAAATCTCCAGAAGCTCCATCAAGTATTCTTTCACGTTCTTGAATTAATCCCATTTTTTTCGAATGGTAATCTCAGGATTCTTCTATAAATAACATTTAAAAATTTATCCACTGTTGATTTTTTGGTTCAAAAACTGCTCCAGGAATATCCCAATATTTTTATGGATTGCTTTACAGATTCCTCCACGAATCACAAAATATCAGATTTCTAGAAAAGCACATACGAAAATGCTTTTAAAGAACTTTGTTGGTTATTTTTTTTAATAATTGCAGTAATTCCTATCGTAAAATTCAGGAATTTAACCGTAAAATTTCTGAAACTTGCTGACAATGTACCTCACAGAAAGTTTAAGTGGTCTTGTAGGATTTACTACAAAAATTTAGTTCTTTTTTCTTCGTCTTTTATAATTGAAAATAAATGGTGTTAAAACGGATGGAATTTTTACTGATGTTATTAGTAACTAAAATCTTCGTTAATATTTTATATGAACTCCAAAGCTATAGGATACTATGGTGAACATATTGATGTAGATAGATAGATATCTTTATTCAAGAGATTTGCTGCCCGAGAAAATATTGATGTAGAAAGAACCCATTTTTCCCTACGTTTATGAATTCCAAACAAATTTTTTTGAAGGGTCCATTACTATAAAAGTTTACCGCGAAAATATTGTCAGTATTTGTTCAAGAACATTACCGAAGATGTATTGTGGTGAAATTCGTAACGTAAAATTTTGATGAATCCAAATTTTAGGTAAAATTTTTGTATTACTTTGAAAATTTATTGAGGAATTCCTGATGGACTTTCAGAAATCAGGAGCCATACGAATAAGAATTTAGTTTTTTTAAACGCCTATAATTTACCTTTTTTAAGTAGTATGGAAAGATGCGTGTACGAAGTTCCTCAAACCGTCATGCGAAGGAAGGAGAAAAATGTTGAAGCAGGTAGAAATAGAATGTATAATGAAAGATAATTTATATTCTTTTCTCTAGAGATTAATTACAGGATAGTTAAAGCCTCTCTAAACGGAAATGAACCAGCCAAGGGCTGAAAATCTCCCTAATAAATATAAATAATGTAAATAATAAAGCCTCTCTAATGAATTTACCAATAAAAACAAATTTCTCAAGAAGTTCCATCAGAATCTTCTTTAGAAATTATCCTTAAAATCTATACTTTCTTAACTACTGTTTTTTTTAGAATTCTACCAGAAAGCTTCTAGAAATTCCACCCTCGTATCGCACAAAAATTCAAATCAAGAATATTGATTCTTACAGTAATTGGTAAAATTATGTTTAAAGAAGGTCTATACAAATTTCTTTATGAATATCTTTATAATTCCTTTCTCCCTTTCCAGTCATGCTACATGTTTCGCTACAGATTCCTTTATCATTATGCTAACTTCGGAAACAAAAGTTTTCCTGGGGATTTTCAACAAATGTTCTCTGAAGATTCGAAGGCAAGAAACATTTCAAGAACAAACTTCTTTCCAATTCTTAAATAATCCGAGGATTTGCAAAATTAAAAAAAAAAAGAAGAATTTTTGACGCAATTTATGTTTTATGTGCTTTTGAATCATTTCGCAAGGACTTTTGTTGAACTTCGCGGAAGAATTTGTTATAAAATTTGTGGGAAAACTTTTGAACAAAATTCACAGTGGAATTTTTAGTAGAACTTCCAGTGAAACATGTCAGTATTAGATTTGACAGAATCAATGATTTTTTAGGAGGAATTGTGAGGGAGAACTGAACTTTTGTAAGATTAATTAACATTTTTAGGTGAATCCGGGAACATATTCCGGAATCAATTTGTTAATAAAAAGTAGACGTAGAACGGATGGATGACCACCAAAACGAGTTCGCTTTAAAAGTCCCAAAATATTGTTTGACGAATTTCCAAGGGATTTGCAAAAGTTCTGAAGCCACCCTTCAATATTCCTTGAGAAATTTTATTATACTAAAATTCTATAAAGAGTGTCGAAAAGTTTTTTGAAAAATGTTGGAACAAATTTGTTGGAAATTAATCAAATAATTTATGAAATAAGTTTGCTTGAAAAAGTATAGTTTAAGCAATAAACTCATTCATGCGAAAATACTTGAAAATTTGGATTAAAATGAAAGAGAGGATTTATTGCTGGAATAAACCTGTGGTTGATTCTGTTACATTTTTCACACCAAGTTAAAGTTCTGCCATTCGTTTGAAGAAAACTTGGCCTTGCCGAAATTCCTTTGAAAGTTACGTCTTATTTTTCGATAGAAATTCCTGCTATGTATTGTCTGAGAAATTCCTGTAGTAATTTTGTCTATTTTTTCAATCATGCAGTTGGTCATTATGCGCGTTGAAGTTAATGTATCTCCAGGTAATATGAGAAATCAGAATACAGCGACTATGCTGCTCTAGCTGAAACAGCATTCTTTGGATTATTCAGAAAAAAAAAACGAATTTTGGGAATAAAATTTCCAGGATATTGAAGTTTTTTATATCACGGATTTTTTGCAACGGAGAAGGCGAAAAATTGCGTTTGTCGCATACAACAAGTAGCCACTTCTAACAATAACCAATCGATCGACCGAAGTAAGAATCGACACGCTGATGCTACGTTAGACAAGCGAAGTTTTCTCTAAAATAACGTAACCTCTGAAGAGATTTTTGTCAATAAGAAGAGTCATGTACATGTCATGTAAATTTTTCTTCATGTTATTTTTTTAATTTTTATTTTTATTATCATCAAAAATTCTGGAGGGGGCCAAGCCCCCTGCCCCCCCCCCCTGTTCCTACGCCAATGATAAAGTGGGACGAACAGCAAAGTAAAGGCTCCCCCAAACCAACGCGAATTTTCACAGCAACGACAAACAATCGCCGCGATTTCGCTAAATACACAGTTTGATGAGCGTATCTAAGCCACAGAGACGCAATTTCGCAGTGATTTTCGTCGCACCGGTCTAGATAGTGCCATATACGAATTCTTGCATATAAGAATCGCAGCGATTTTTTGTCGCTGTCGCTGAAAAAAAAATCGCGTTGGTTTGGGGGAGCATTAATACTGCACAGCGATTCAGCTGAAAGTTATTCTAGGAGATTTTTAATGGGGTTTTGAAGCGAATGTAAAGTCTTTTGGTACTCTTCAATGTTCGAGCTAGGCAATAATATTTAATGATGTTCAAAATCATAATCGCACTTTCAAGGAAACAGTCTTCAAGATTGTACAAAAACAATATATGATTAAAACTGACTCGAAAATATAGTAAGCCGATCATGTGATAACTTCAATAAATAGTTTTTGAAATAGATCTGGTAAGAAAGTTAGAGATGTAGGCACCTAAAACTCCCAAATCGGCCGTGAAATTAAGTTGTCAAGATTGCAAAACAAGATCTGTCATCCAGAGGCTACATCCCTTTTCAGTGCTCTCTCCCGCATAACACTTCGACAATACTTCCACGAACAATGCCTCACGGTTGAAAAGTCGATAAATGAGTAGAAAATAAATAATGCTTCGTATGCCCTCCTTCGTGGGGGCTTCCGATAGCCCAGTCGGCTGGTTGAGGCGTGGAGTAAGGTGAAAATGAACCGTTTCGATGATGCTAGAGAACGTTTCCACAGAGAGCAGAGCCATGCCATAGTTTCGCCCATATACTTACCAATAATAAATACAGAGCGCTATTTGCTTCGTGCAGTTTCTGAGAGGTTTGATTGCGATGGGTGCTTGTTCGTCAATGCTGTAGTTAGCATTTTTTGCTATTCATCTAGCTAGACACGATCAATAGCATAATTTGGGGGCTTTCATTCGATAGGTCTTATCTACGGTTTGCCCTGGCAGGCAAACTTGATCGGTCAACGTGAAAAAAAGGTGTGGGAAAATCATGTCTGCTACCCATTTATGATCATTTTCATTGCCTATGTTTGCTTAACTGTTTATTTTATTCAGAGCTATTGCAATTTTCCCATGCCTGGATTCAATAAGTCACGAGAAAAAAATTATTTTAATTTGGATGGCTGTAAATATTTTATTGATGGTTAAGAATTGTTTTCCTATCTCTACTTATGATTACACTGCGGAACACGGTTTTGTCTCAAGCACCAAAATACCGCTAAATTAAGGGTAACTCAGTCCATTGCCGTTTTCAGAAATATCATGGCACGTCTGGTTTTTGAGATATTGACTGTTGAAAATGCAAAATTTGACTGTTTTAGCCGACTTGCATGCACGTTTGCCAACTTGTACGGCAATTTATTTGCTCTATTTGTCACAGAATTCAAATTTCATGTATAAAACAATAATTATCAACAAAGTTCATAATAGTCTCGATGGTGAAATGTTATGTTTTGGTGGTTCAGAAAAGTATTGTATTATGCGATATAAGAGAAACGAAGAATTTTATATGAAGACTATGCTTGCAGTTGAAAAAAATCGATTTAAACTAAATTTTATCGTGAAATTTTAACTGAATTGTATCTGAATTGAAAGTTCAAGTCCTGTTTAGCATGTTTGATAGATTATATCAAAAAAAGTTTGATAAATCATACTTTAAATTTCGTGTACACATCAATAAAACCAGTGTTATATACAACTTTGGCGACCTGTAGCTAAAAATTGTGACGTGCTGGAACATTTCTGAGAACGGCATCAACATCAGCGACCCAAAATCTACTAGAGACACATAATTTGATCCTTGAGACACGCAAAAGTGTCATTTTTGTTACGCTGTGTTATACATAGTTTCGTAATTACCGCAAATTATTACAAAAGATGTAAGTTTAATAATGTCCATCACTTGTCTCACTCAAAAATCGATTATTTTCAACAATTTTCCATCTAAATCAGATATTTTGCATGCTGGTAAAGAATCTTTTGTTGTCACGTTGTCCCCAATATACAATTTTAGGGGAAGCGTGAATATTACTTTTTTCGATCATTCTCCAGAAAAGCTTATTATAGGGGCCCACATAGCCCTACCAGTAAACGAGCAGCTATTCAGCAGGACCATGCTAAATGCCTGGGTTCGAATCCCATCTGTTGAGTATTTTTTCGGTTTGGAAATTTTCTCGATTTTCCAGGGCATATGTATAATATTTCCGTACCTGCTAGAGAGAGGGGGGGGGGGGTTAATCCGTACAGTCTCAAAATCCGTACACTTCATACAAATAGTAGACGTTTTGTATGGAGTGGAAAGATCATAAAGACATTGAAAAAAATCCAAGGTTGCGCTAATTTCAAACAGACGAAAATCCTTCCGATGCCTATCGGCAACTTGGCTATCTTTTCTTTTATCAGTAAATTGTTGGAAAAGTTATTTTGAACAGAACAAATTATCAATGCGGAAAATTCAATTTTTGTCATTGGGCCAGTTTTCAACTTTCACGAGTAACGACTTTTATTCGTTCCGGTAAATCTGAAGGAATTTCAACTGGTTTGACAACCAGACATAGAAGAAATATTCGATAAATTTTGGCATGATGGTTTGATTGTTTATTTGAGTAAATAAATGATCTCTCAACACAGAATAATTTGAAGTTTTCTGTCATATTTTACACTTCAGGTTAATTATCAGAACTGGCGATCTCTGTCAGCCAAAGTAGGTAAATAGTTTTTGATGAAGCAATATTCAACAATTTTTAAAGTAATCTCAAAAATAAAAAAATAAACAGACACTCTGTGGCGAAACTAACCTCAATATGAGCAAACTGTTAAATAATAAAACAAATACCATATCCACTTAATTTTGTCAACTACGGCAAATGGAAAACACACCTGGAAATCCACAGACGCAAACACACGATCCCATTGAAAATTCAATCGATTGGTTACTGAGTTGTTTAAAAAATCTACCCAACATAAAAAAGTAATTTCATTGAACACAAATATCTTGGAAATGAAAGAGGTGCCTAGCGCAACAAAAGATGCATCTCAATCTCTGTTATACCCTGCCAACAAGGAGTGCTTACACTCCTTGCACTCCCGACCAAGCTTTTTCTATCTGTAGGACAATGAACAGCAAACTAGGTCGGATCCATGACGCCAAATTCTGCGGTTTTCCTGTGGAAATGACGGCGATTTTCGTTATGTCGCGACACCCGACAGCATGGATAGCTCTCAGGAATATCACTTCCTACTTCTTCCATCACAACAATAGAATTGTGGTTTGCAAAACGAAGGACCTTTAAACAGAGCAGTAGGGCGGAAAGCCATCTTGCAATGTTGTTTCGATGGAACGAAGAAACTAAAAGCTAAAGGAAGGCTGTTTTCTGCTCTATTTATTCGCCATAAATCAAATTTTACACTTTACAAGCACCAAAATTCAAGTGTTGCAATGATTCATGTTTGCAGAAATGGGCCCTACAAAACAGGATGCAATTACAGAATATGTGATAGACGGATTTAGGAAACGGCACAATATAATTTCTCCAACGAGAAGGGGCCCAGATAGTCGTAGCGGTAAACGCGTAGCTACTTAGCAAAATCATGCTGATGGTGTGTTCGAATCCCGCCGGTCGAGGATCTTTTCGTAAAGGAAATTTTCTCGAGTTCATGCAAAAATTATTAACTGGCAAAGAAAACTCTCAGTTAAACAGTGGAAGTGCGCATAAGAATACTTAGCTGATAAGTCGGCTCTGTCCCTGTTGGACCGTAACGCCAGAAAGAAGAAGAAACAGAATTTATCCAACGACGTTTGTTCCAAAGGTTCATGTTCGTTTTGATCCTTAGTGCACTTTTTTTCTCGAACAGTTGGTGCAACCATCGTTTGGGACTGTGAGAATGCCAAGAATGGCACTAAGTGGAATCACGGTTCTCACCAGCTGCATTCAAATCACTTCCCATTTCTGCCATTTCTGGCATTCCCTCGAGGATTTTCCGTCTCGACTGTTTCATGCGGATTGTGGTCGTTGCACTATTAATATGCGCCCAAGCCACTATTAAAGTCGCATTAACTATGAGCTTGAAGCCTGTTTTTCTGGCCCGTACCATCTTGCCTTACTCGCAAAAGGAAGCGAAGGAAGTAAGTATGCAAAAAACGACAAACAGAAGGCGTGAAACTGCTTGCTGGAGTGGTCGGCCCGATTCATACTCTTACATGCATAATGTTCTGCTGATAGCTCATGCTGGAAAATTAAATTGGAAAATCTCAATATTTACTGCAAACTGGTCAAGAGGGAGTTGCCACACATTAACCTGGGTGATCAATCATGGTGATTAATGGCGCTTGAAAGACGAGCAGGATCTCTAGGTGTTGGATTTGCAAATTGAAACTATGTTTCTGTCGGATGTTTGTTGCGAAGGTAGTTCAGCATGCGGAAGTTATCATGGCAAAGGGTATGCAAACATTTAGTGAAATCAATGTTGCTTCAATAGTTGGTTATTGGAATTTAACAAGGTTTTTAAAGAAAAGAATATCACTAAAATATTGTTGTAGTATCGTTAAACGATCGTATAGTTTTCGAAATCTATGTTTTCACATCATTTAATTATAGACAGAACATTTTCAGAAGTTTGATACGAATATATTACATTTCATTTACCGTAGTTGTTCATATTTTACGCAGATGATTAAAATTCATCTGCTGATAAGATATTAAAAATATTTTTTTTTCGTGGTCGTCCGGTTAGCGGCGTCAGTAGTTTAGGCGTATAGGGGAGACATGATTTGAAACATGAAATTGCACGACATGGATGTAATCGATTTTTCTAACTTACAAAACTTTTCCAAAACATCAAAAAGTAACTAACCAACTTCGTCAATTTTTATTCTTTATACTCACACTTAATTTATAATGTCGAATCTCAGATAATCGAAACCGTGTTTTGCACAACTGAGTCGTCGGCAAACAAATTTCATGTTATCTCAGGAAATAAAAGCTAAGCTGAAATCAAAATAGTCTATCAGTGATTTTCGTATCTTGCTCCGTGGAGCAATTGGTGCTCCGCGAAGTTTTTCAGGTGTCCGCGACAGTTCAAAAAATGTGGGTCAATGAAATGAAATATCTCACCTATTTACTTTAGCATACGCTTCAAAATATACTTATCCAAGCCATATCTATAATTTTAAAGAGTTTAAATTTTAAGGAATAAAAAACCAATCGATTCGTAACTCCTTGGTTGCGATCAATCGATAGTATTTTCATTCAAGATTACAATTTTGTTCTCAAGATTTGTACTCTAGAAGCACCCGCAAGAAATGCAACGCAAAAGTATCTACTCACAGATGTTCGGACGGTTCAAGAGCTTAAACTTAGGCCGTAAACTCTGATAGCCTCGGAAATGCAAAACCGCTATAGTCATCTATCTGGAATACCCTTCGATTTCTACATCAATGTAGTTCCACGAATTCTAATCGGTCTGGACAACGCGCAGCGAGGACATGCATTTAAAAGTCGAGAACGCAAACCGTCTGAACCGATCGCGGTCAAAACCCGGCTAGAGTGGATTGTATACGGGAGCTGCTCAGCAAAACATCACCTAGAAAGCCACGTCAACTATCACGCTATTCATGTATGCGACTGCAATTAAGTTTCTGATGAAAATCTCCGTTTGGCGATGAAGAACTATTTCACGCTGGATAGTATAGGTATATCCAAACCTGAAAAAGTGCTACTTTCCGAAGAGGACGAGCGAGCCATGAAAATCTTAGAAGCTGTAACACATAGAAAAGACAGCGGCTACGAGTCGGGCCTTCTCTGGAAGTGACGCGGTGCGATTTCCCGATAGTAATGCGACTTACCGATAGGATGGCCTTAAGAAGATGGAAGTGCTTGAAGCGCCGAATGAAAAAGGACGAAGGATTAGCGGAGACACTTCGCACGGAAATGCTAGATTACATCCAGATAGGGTATGTCCGAAAATTAACCGAAGAAGAGCTAAAGATCCAGCAAACACGAGAGTGGTACCTGCCAGTGTTCCCGGTTTGTAATCCAAACAAACCAGGAAAGTTACGATTAGTTTGGGATGCAGCAGCTACCGTTCAAGGTATATCATTGAATTAGGTTTTATTGAAGGGACCCGACCAGCTGTCGTCCCTGCTCACAGTTTTGGTTCAGTTCCGGGAGTTTCGAGTTGCGGTATGCGGAGACATACGGGATATGTTTAACCAAGTTCTGATGAGATAGGAGGATCAACACTGTGTGCGCTTTTTTGGAAGGGCGATACGCAATGCAGAGCACCGGTTGTGTACGCCTGACGATGATGACGCCCGATGGCTGATGTTCACCTACGACAGCCCAATACGTTAAAAACACTAATGTGAAACGGTTCGAGCATGAGTGCCCGCAAGCCGTCGATGTCATCGTTAAGGAGCATTACGTCGACGATATGCTTGCTAGCATCAAAACAGAGGAGGAAGCAGTAAAGTTAGCTCAGGACGTAAAACGAATTCACGCTGCATGAGGGTTTGAAATGCGCAACTGGCTTTCCAATTCTTCGGTTGTCCGTGCTTCCTTGAAGGTGGAAGCGACTACAGAGAAATACCTCGGAGCCGAAGAAGAAAACATCACCGAAAAAGTGTTAGGCCTTTGGTGGAACACGAATAGTGACTGCTTCTTTTTTAAGGTTTCTGCTCGGTACGACCAGGATCTGCTTTGCGAACGTCGTCGACCCACTAAGCGTGAGGTGCTTCGAACACTAATGATGATGTTCGATCCGCTCGGCTTTATTCAGCATCAGTATTCAGATGAACACGTTTGTTGATGCGAGTGAAAGTGGATTCGCAGCGGTTGTGTATCTTAGGTTTGAGGAAGGAGACTTTGTTGAGACCACCTTTGTTAGCGCCCCGCTAGTATTTCTCTCGATTCCTCGCTCAGAACTGCAAGCTAGCGTTCTTGGTGTTCGACTAGCGAACAACATCGCTCAGTCTTTATCTTCAAAGATGCGGTAGCGGTACTTCTGTACTGATTTAAGAGATGTGCTGTGCTGGTTGAATTATGATCATCGACGATATAGTCAATTTGTGGCATTTCGTGTAAGTGAGATCCTGGAGACGACAGATGCCATAGAATGGCAATAAGTTCCAACCAAATTAAACGTGGTCGACGAAGGAACCAAGTGGACGCACCTTGGTATCAAGGACCGGAGTTCCTGCGAAAACCACAAGCGAATTGGCCTATTACATCTCGGTATGGGACGACGGAAACGGAGCTACGAGCACATTAACAAACGTTTCTACAACGGAATCAATCATAAATCCACAGAACTTCTCCAAATGGTCCAGGATACTACATACTACAGCGTATGTGTTTCGTTTTATATGCAACTCAAAATAAGCCCTGAGGACGAAGCAACGAACTGGTCGACCACTCATGCAGTAGGAATTTACAAGGGCAGAAAATTTACTATATCGTCTTGCCCAGAGTGACGAATACGCTGATGAAATTGCCATTCTGTATGGTAAACGCTTGAATGAAACGGGAAGACAACCTAATACAAAAAGCAGCTCTATTGCATATTCCTGTCCTTTTCGCGATGATTCCGATGTGCTGAGAGTTCGTGGCTGAACTATCGCATGCCCGGCGATCGACAACGACGCAGCTAATCCTATTATCCTTCCTCGTAATCATCACGTAATCCGTAAGATAATGCTCCATTATCATCACAAATATCATCACATAAACCACAAAACCGTACTCAACGAGGTTTGTCAACGGTACAGAATCCCTCGCCTCAAGTCTGCCTTCAACACATTCCGCAAGCAGTGCCAAGAATGCATGAACGCCAGAGCAACCCCACAACCGCCAGCCATGAGCGATCTTCCACCGAGATGGTTTAGCCGTTTGTTCTCGCTTCGGCCCAATCTTGGTTACAGCCAATCGAAAAACCGAGAAACGCAGGGTTCTACTCGCTACCTGCTTAACCATCCGCCTGCAAATTGCACACACTCTTAGCACCGATTCCTACATTATGGCTCTGCGGAATGTCATCGGTAGGAGGGGTACACCAGCAGTCATCTACAGTCGAACTACATAGAGTTTCAATCCACCAGTACATGGGCCAGTACATGGGCGGAGTATGGGAGCACCTAATTCGCACAGTCAAGCAAAACCTGAATAAGCTGATGCTAAATCGCACAATGTCGTATGAAGCCCTCGAAAATCTACATCGTCGTGGATCCAATGCTTCTTCAAAACTGCTGGCCCAAGGGGCGTATAATACCTTTAAAGCCCGGAGCTGATGGCCAAGTAAGATGGACCACGGTCCACACTAAAAGCGGTATCTATGAGCGTCCTGCATTGAAGCTTTCCGTACTAGACGAGGGCGTCTGTTAAGATACGCCTCAGGATGACCAACGGCCCATTCCGGGGTTTGGGGGGGGGGGCTGTGTTGATCCCGCCACGTCTAAAAATCCGTCAAGCCCCAACGTCCCGACTGCTGTGAACGCGGGCGATCAAAAATGTCCACACCCAAACCGCACAACAGGGATTACTGGCCGTGTACAAGATCATTACGTACAAGTTACGATTAATGGGAAGAGCGATCGTTCAAACCTTTAGTTCCCAAATCATCTGTGTGCTAAATTTATGAATTTTACTTAAAATCTATCCCAATCATTATACCTATTGTTAAAATACTTAACAGCTATGCTATCTAAATCTAAAAACTATTCAAAAACAGGTGATGCAATGCTACATGAACTATGAATTTATGTAAAACTTGTTCTTAACTATATTATGATACCATACAGTGAAATCTTGCATTCTTCACCTGTCTTACAATAGTGTTAAATTAAGCAAATAAAATGTCGGTTAATAAGTACGAAATTTTTCTACAGATAAATTGAAGCTATGTGATGGTCACTGAAAAACATTAATAGCTTGGGTAGTTACCACGTGATCACTAGACTGATGCAAATTTTGAAATTTTTGCTCCCCTATGCTTAAACGATGCCAATTATGATGAAAATGATCCTCCCAAAATTTGAAGTGATTCGGAAGAAATTTGGCTGTGCACACGCTATTTGTAGATTATATGGAAATTACTATGGAAAAGGCAAACCTTTTGTGTTCCGTCCTTTAACTGCTCGTCATAATAATCTATGGAAAAGTGAATATACTCATCTCATGTGAAAACTTCTCAGCTACAACTTTGCTGAAGACCACATTTCGATGGGGCGTAAGGATAATTTGTTATTGTTGATAACAAAGTCTAAACCATGCTGAGATGATCATTCAATTACTTTCAGAGCAACACTGCTTTTTTGCTGTAGAACATAGTAGCCTGGATTACTTTGATCTATTCTTTCCGCCAGGAGCACCACTGTTGCCTGCTGAACAGTTGGTGAAGCATACTACATGCAAACCAACTTTATGATGATGAATAACTATTTATCCTGAGGTCCAATCAAAAAGTGGTCTTCGGCAAAGTTGTAGCTGGGAGGATTTCACATTAGAAGAATTTGTTCACTTTTCCATAAAATATTACGAGGAAGAGATAGACGGCTGAACACAAAAGATTGGCGTTTCCCATAGTAATCTCCATATAAACTTCAAATGGCGTGTGCACAGTCAATTTTTTTCCGAATCACTTCAAACTTTGGGAGGATGCTATTTACCATAGTTAAAATCGATTAAGCATAGGGGAGCAAACATTTCAAAATTTGCATCACTCTAGTGATCACTCATTCTGTAGTGATTATGTTCTACACACTTAGGCTGAATTGCCGAGAACCCAACAGCTGTTATCTCAGTAATAATTTAACGATCCTCGGATAAACTTTTACCGAAATCTCGGTAAACGTTTACCGAATCTCGGTAACGTTCGCCGAGATCTCAGCAAAAAATCTGAATTGCCGAAATCTAGGTAAATTAAGAACCGAGATGCGGCATTGAAAATTACCGAATCCTCAGCTGTTGAGTTCTCGGCGAAACGTTTTACTGAGGTAGGTGAAATAATTTAAGTGTTTGAGTGCGATGTAGCATGACTGCTATTGGTTGTCCAATCAAAGTGATGTTTGATATCTCGCAAATGATATTGATAGTTCTAGTGCATTAGATATCAGCTAATATGACTGATATTGAGCAACTATGCAATTGAGGCGTGTAAAAATTCAACGGGACCATCGAGATAGGGAGAAATCGAGACAAAGAACACATGTTTAATGAATACTAGAATGAAAAACACTCCGTTACGAAGAAAACAATAAACAATCAGATGTCATTGCACGTTCCTGATTTGTTTTTAATCCCAAAAATCGGGTCTAGTAACCTTTGATATTGGTCATATCGACAAACAGAGAGAAAATTGGGAACGAAAAATTAGCTGGAACACATTAAGATACGGAGATATCAAGATATGGAGGATATCGAGATGTGAAGAGAGAAATTGTATGCAGAATGAAGGGACCTAAGATATCATCGACATAGGGATATATCGAGATATCGAGATATAGAACATCGAGATGTGGAGAGTCGACTGTATATTGATTGAATAATGCACAAAAATTAAACACTGGTCTACCTAATGTTAAATCTCATACACGGAATTTCGATTAATCGCTTTTGTTTTGAGGCGAAGAGCATATATTCATCAACTGCCGAAAGGAAAGATATGGTACTTTCATAATTTGTAAAAGTTGTCTGTGGCATTTTGCACAGGAATCAGGCATTGGGACCAAAACTACCTCTAGAAAAAGAGCAATGTATGAATAAATTTCTTATTTTATTGGTTTTTTGCATGGCAAACAACTTTATAGAAAACAAAAATAAAATGAAAATCTTGGGAAAAAGTATTGATGAAATATATGGTTTTAGGGGTCATTTAAATACAATACCATAAAACCCTAGAATTATAAGATATAGAAAATCCGTGTCTTCGATAAAATTGTTTCACATTGAGACTTCTACAACTTTGCCGAACACACCATATATCTATTTAAATGTTATAAAAAAAAAGATTTTCTATCTCACTGCTGGGTGAGTTGATCACAAAACTTTTTGCATCAAAGGATGCGCTTTAATATATCGCTAAAATAAAAAAAAAAGCGCACGGAATCGACGAATAAAACATAGTGTAGTGCAGTTTTTTTCATATTGCATTTTGCATGGTAGAATCATTGAATTGCATATTTGAATATAGGAAGATTAAGGGAATCATAAACATACGGGAATAAATGTGCAATTCATAATTCTTGAGATCTGTCATGTACCGTCAAGCTACCATTCACCGTGCATTTAAGAAAAATATGCACTTCAAAAATTTGTATAATAAATTAACGCATACTAGAATACCATTATGTAGCGTGCAATTATACCAGGTCCGTCCCACTCGGGCTCAGATTGGGTACCACTTCTAGTACTGCATTTGGTCCCTCGGTAGTACAAAAGGTACCCAAGTTTGACAGATCACAGTACACTTTTCACGGCATTCTAGATTACCTTATGAGCCATAAAATTTTGGGCAACTGTAAGGGACATGAAGGTCTTTAATTTGTCTTTGATTATACTATAACTCAGGGAAAAATCTAAAACTAGTGATATGTTACAAAAATTTACTCAAAAATTGTGTTAACAAATGCCATGTTAAGGTCGCCTCGTATCGTTCTATGAGACCATTTACCGTACACACTAGTGCACCATTTACCGTGCGTCTATATTTCATCATGGTTTAATTTCGTATTATGGAAAAACATTGTTGGTGAAGCAATTATGTTGCTATTTGTGTGTGCACTCATTTTTAAAGGTATTCAAATCTCAATTTACAAAAAAGTCATATAAATTTGAAAAAATCGCTAAATCACCATTTTTTCATTAAAATCGTCATAGGAGAATTGTCCAAACCACTTCATATTTGCTCACAAGCTGAATGTGAAGCAGTTAAATCATGACATTCAAAAATTTTTCAAAGTGCATTGTGACAAAATGTTCATTTTATCAGTTTTATATTATGTTGTCAACAAAACAATAATTTGTGAAAATTCTATGAATATTCTGTAGGAATCTGTGTATGTGCACCGTGAATGGAAACCGCACGGTGACTGGTGACTTAACGGTATTCGGACTGTTTAACCAGGTCCGTCCCACTCGAGCTCATATTGGGTACCACTTCTAGTACTGCATTTGGTCCCTCGGTAGTGCAAAAGGTACCCAAGTTTGACAGATCGCAGTACACTTTTCATGGCATTCTAGATTACCTTATGAGCCATAAAATTCTGGGCAACTGTAAGGGACATGAAGGTCTTTAATTTGTCTTTTGTTTAACGCTATGAATGATTATATTTTGCCATGATATTAATTTTTCGTGAACGTTGTTTATGTATTAAAGATGTATTGAACTCAAGAACGACATCGACAAGAGCTCTGTTAAAATAATGGAATTTGTTGAGTGTTATGATTTAGTTAGAATAGAAGTGTAAAATGATTCAATGGCAAAACTATAACAGCATGAAGAAAAAACACCAACCTTCGCGTGGTCCTCCATCGACGTTTGAGTGCTCCCAACATCTTTTCTGCCTTTTCCTAATTTCTGCCACTTTAGCACGCCTTCTTCATAAATAATTAGATCCAAAACGAAACTTTTGAAACCTCACTTCTACTGAACTAAACCAACAGCTGCTTGAGCGGTAGCGAGTGAGGCATTTGCCCTCTAATCAACAGGTTCTTCTGCTGCCGATGATCTTTTGCGGCTTAGCTCGCGATCCGTTTGTTTGTTTACACACTTGAAAGCACTTTTGAAACACACTTCTGGCCGGATCTTGGCTCACATCGCACTAAGATTGATTTCGATAGCTTCTTTGCATCAGTCGCGCCTCGAATGCCAGACACACTATTTATGATTTAAATGCTTGAGAACCCTTAGATAAGCTGGATGCTTCAAAATAATGCTTCATTCACGCTTTTGCACTCGAATACACGGCGCACATAATTTATGTATTCACCTTTCATGGTCAAATAGCTGAACTTTTGAATTATCATAAAAATAAACTTTTTTCTTCTGCTCACGCTACTGAAGAGTATCGATTGAAAATGTGTGTCCATGTGCCAAGTACTAGCTGGTGGATGTCACAGCTGTCACCAGGTGTAATACATCTCTTTGTACGGCCCTACGCTAACGCCAATACACACATATTCTCGAAGACAGTCACACTTGACCAAAGTAGGCGTCCGCTGGCACTGTCTTGGAATCGTAGCAGCCCTTGCAGTACCTACCAGTCCATTAGAGATTGTTTAGATTAGACCCGCTGTCTGTGTTGAATGAATGCTTTTTCCGTTCCTCGCGGATTTTCTTATGGCCTGGCCGTTTGTCTCCGGAATCGCATTTGCTACAGTTGTAAAATAAATTGATACGGTAAGTTATGCACGTCTGACACGTTCGGCTTAGTGCTGTATTTCACCGCTGGAAGGGAGAGAAAATAAACACTTAATTTATGCACCTCCGAATACTAGACGCACATCAAATATCCCATTGAACGGGTCGCGTGCTTTGATTCACGTGTAAACGCTCCGACTTTGCTCTGAGTTCTTTTCCATTTATTCACTCTTCGATTCGTTTGGCTGAACACATTGGGCGGCAAATCACGTCGCAGAGAGAAGCTCTGTTTATTATGTGTAAACGGTGTTTGATTGTAAACTTTTCGTGTTTTCGGATAACTGGCCGATTTATGGAAATTTGTTTGAATGGTCATGCTAGTAGGAGAGACTTGCGAATTTGTATCGCTTTTTGTGATGTAGTTGTCTAAATTGGTTAAATTTAGCGGAAGTTCTCTTTTGTTCAAATATACTTTTATCCTGAGAGAGACTCGCGAAGTGGAAAAATATCAACGTCATATGTAGCCCAGATTCCGCTGTCACGAAACTTCAAACCAGCCAATCGTTTTTATGGCTGAAAAAGTGAAGAGTATTGTGTTCATAATAAACTGTTATCAAACATCTCAGTCTGCGGAGCAGTTTTTTCAAAGATGCTGATAAATTTATAAATTATGAGTAGAAATTTCAAACATCAAAGGTATTTCCTAACGTGTGGAAGTCTTATAAAGCAGGCAACCTGTACAAACTATTGCTACATAATTTGATAGACTTAATAAATTGGTGAAATAAGATGGTGATGGACATTAAAAGCAAGTATAATGAGAGCATCACATGTAAAGATTATTTGTAATACTGTGTCATCACAATTGTTTTTGTAGCTATCGCGCTTGTAAGTTTTTAGACATATCAATCGGATAGTGTGATCAAAGAAGTTTGACGGTATGCAATACCTGAAATTGTTTTCCAATTATCTCATGAACTTTAATGAGCTACCCGAGCAAAGTTTAAAAACAATCGTATTCCATAATGATAATTATATCTTATATATTATTATATCTTCCATAATGATAATTATATCTTATCATGAATTCATTTTGTTATTTTTTATTATCAATAGGAATAGGGGGCCGTAGCGGTAAACGCGCAGCTATTCAGCAAGACCAAGCTAAGGGCCGTGGGTTCGAATCCCATCGGCCAAGGATCTTTTCGAGTTGGAAATTTTCTCAACTTCCCAGGGCATAGAGTACCTTCGTACCTGCCACACGATATACACATGCAAAAATGGTCATTGGCATAGTAAGCTCTCAGTTAATAACTGTGGAAGTGCTCATTAGAACACTAAGCTGAGAAGCAGGCTCTGTCCCAGTGAGGACGTAACGCCAGAAAGAAGAAGGAATGCTCTTGTTATCAACGAATTTTGAGCTGTCAGATCGAGGATGCCTGCGACAGGTAAATAAAATCAAATGTTGGTTATCATAAATCGATCTTTATAACATAATGAGTTATAAATGGGGGAAACTGGATGAATAACAAAACTTGTTATCAACCTGTTTCAAATGATAACACAATACAAACCAATATTAACTTTTGTTATCACGTTTGTTAAGTTGCTTGCTTATGCAACCAAAATTAATTTCCAATTTGTTCTTTTTTTTTGTAACTCAACTTTGCACGGGTAATCCATAAAATATTTTAGGAGACTATTGGTGAGTGATTTATGTTGGGTATTTATGTAGGCATCTCAAAAAGTTTAAACAAACTTTGTGCCTTATTCTAGATGTAAGTTTCAACAAAAGCAAAGAATAATTTTGTCGTTGTCATTTCAGGAGCTTTATATATAAATTATGAATGCGATTCATAGAAAAATCCATGTTAAAGTTCTATAGACATGGCTAATTCTGCAAAAGCTTTGCTTTTTTCGGAAATTCGTCTTAATTCTTACAGATCTTACAGGAATACATTCAGAAACTTTATCCATACTTGGGCCGCTGTTTTTTTTTTCAGTAGCAGTAATTGGTTGAACTTTAGGGAAATATCAGAAAAAAATCAATTCATAATTCGAAAACAACTCAAAAATCATAGTAGAATCTAACAGTACCCGTTCGATTTGAGGCTTGGAAATTACCCTAAGCAAAATATTTCTCAAATCTCAGCAAATGAATATAATGCTCGTCATAAAATATATATCTGGGCGCTTGGTGTTGTCAGTTTCGAAAACAAGCATTGAAAAATTTCTAAAATCTGGAAAAAATAATAAGCGTGTAGTTTTTTAACGGGGTTATCAGTAAATATTCATTGGATCTCTTTCTTCTTACCCTTTCCTGATATAACATTCTAGGTAGAATTTAAGTATAATAATTTATGGAAAATATCAGTATTTCAAACATCAAGAAATTTATTTATTATTATTGCATAGAAGGTATTGAGCTATAACCAAAATTGCACTCTATATATGTTCTGAAAGTCGTAAAACACGCAACGGAAGCAATCCTCAATATCACGTATATCGAAATCAGCTATTTTCAATAAGATCTTGCTTCAAAGCTGCACATTTGCATCCGAAAACATTCGCAAATGGCATCATAAAATTCACATCTTGTTGCCAAAATCGGTACGAAACGTTCTGTAACACTATAATCAAATGCCATTTTATTGATATTTTTATATATTGACACAGCTTTTGGAACATAAATTTGTGTATTTTGAGCAAAGTAATAAGGATCACATCATGAAATGAAGGCGCTCATCTAGTGTATGCGTTTTGATGATAAATGAAAATATCTAACTACAAAGACAACATCGAGACCAATTTGTGGAAAAGCTTTCGCTTGCTCTAGATTCCTCTTGTACTAATTTATCAAAAACAACTGACAAACTGTTAGAAAAATAATGTGATGAAGTTCGTTCGACAGATTGCTTAAAGGCGTTCAAAAAACACTAAAATGTCAGCATTTTTAATAAACTGCTTAAAAAAATTTCAAAACTTTTGATTCCAACGAATATATTTCTGATATGGAGTTTCATGCTTATAAAATTTATTCCTGTATCCGATATGGTGAACGGATAATTGACAATCCCATGATAAATTGTTGAAGGAATTTCTTCTGGGCAAACTAGTGGGTAAATTGATAAATGAATCTCTTGAACATTAAAAATCAGCAGGTCTAGGAATCCTAAAGTGATCCCTAGAGAGGTCAGTGAAAGTATGCCAAAAGAAATTTCTGAAGAAGTAGCTCGAAAAATTCCTAAAGCTTCTCCACGAAATCTTAATAGAATTTTTGAAAGAATTTTTGAAGTACTCGCATAAAAGTCTTCGAAGATTCTTTTTTGCACCAGTACATGATTCGCTATAAACAGATAAGGAAAACAGTGGCAGAGATCATTTTGGTTGAAAAAAGAACTTCAGTTGTGGAAATTTTCAAGAAACTATTTTAGGAATCTGAGCATTTTAGCAGATCACTAGCAGATCATTTAGTAAGTAAAGAAAGTAAATTATTCTAAAAATTGTTCAAGGAATAAAAAACATTATAACTAAATACTGATAATAATAATTTCTTTATAAGCTCCTCTTGGTATACCTTTGAACGGTTCAGGGTCATTTGGCCAAATGCCATTTGGCCGAATGCCGTTTGGCCGAACGCCATTTGGCAGAAAGGGTAATTTGGCCGAATGCCGTTTGGCCGAAATTGAAAACAATAGTGAACTACAGTTAGCATGCTGTCAATGCTGAAAGAAGAAAATCTTAAATGTAAACAATTATTCCTATTCTCTGCTAGCGGTCATAGCTGCCAGCAGAGGTTTTTGCATTGCATTTGTAGTCAACTTTTGACAATAACTGAAACGGTTTACGACTTATTCGTTCTTCTGTAGCGTCGGTTTGCTTCGATGCTTCGTATTGTACTAAGTAAATTAATTCATAGTTCTAGCAACAACGAGTTTAACAACTACCGAAGAGCTAAACATTACATATAATTTGCAATTGGATTAGATGGACAAATTGATGTGAAGATTTGAACCTCACATCAATTTGTCCATCTAATCCAATTGCAAATTATATGTAATGTTTAGCTTTTCGGTAGTTGTTAAACTTCCACTCGGCTGGTTGGCCGTAAACCACGATTCATAATTAAAAACAAGTAACGAGTTTAAGCTTTTTCTTTTCACAACGGAAGAACAGTGAGAGTTAATCTTGGAGGAGAATAACATCTCAGCTCAGTTAACCCTTGCACTAAAAAAATGTTTTTTTAATAAGATTCTTTATGAGCGGGTTATAATCCATAATTCCTATGAACTACAAAACATATTCAAATATGAAAGGAGAGGCTATGATCATAAAAAAGAAAAATTTATTTTTAAAATTTAAGCGAGTGCAATGCAAATAATTGTTATATCAGTATAACTACGAAGAACTGCCGATGATTTAAAAAAGGTAAAATTACCAATTAATCATCATCTACTACCATCAGAAGCTCGATGAGCGAATTAGCGAAATCGACGAAAGCGTCAACCTCAGCGACCTGTGGGAGTCAGTCCACTGAGCGGTGAGCACAATAGCGCGAGAAGCGGTAGGTACTGCTCAACGAAGACCAAGGAACGGTTGGTTCGACGAGGAGTGCCAGAGAATGACGAACAAGAAGAACTTGGCTAGAAGCCGGATGCTGGTGTCTGATACCCGTCAGAGCCGAGAGCGGTACAAGGAAGCAAGGGCAGCCGAAAAACGGATCCATCGCAGAAAGAAAAAGGAGCATGAAGAGGCAGTAATTGCTCAGGCGCAAGAAGCTATGGAACAGAACAACATGCGACAGTTCTACGAGTCCGTTAATGGTGTGCGGAGAAAAACAGCGCCGTTTTCCGCCATGTGCAACGACCGCGAAGGAAACTTGCTGACGGATAAAATCATTGTTGAACGGAGATAACGGAAGTGGATCTGGTAGCAGAATTCAAATCGATGACGATGGACAGGCTGTGGAACCTCCAACGCTAGATGAAGTAAAGAAAGCTATCAATGGGCTGAAGAACAACAAGGCTGTTGGGAAGGACGAGCTCCCGGTAGAACTTCTCAAACACGGAAGTGAGCAGCTGCACCTTCACCGTATCATTTTGAGGATATGGGAGGAAGAACAAATGCCTACTAGTTGGTTGGAAGGTCTCATTTCCCTTTTGTACAAGGAAGGGCATCGACTGGAGTGCGCCAATTACCGAGGGATAACACTCCTTAATTCGGCGTACAAAATCATGTCTGGAACTCTGTTCAACAGATTGAGACCGTATGAGGAGTCCATTGTCGGAGAATACCAAGCTGGTTTTCGAGAGGGCCGATCAACGACGGATCAAATATTTACCCTGCGTCAAATCCTGATAAATTCCGGGAGTACAACTTGCAGACTCATCATCTGTTTGTAGATTTCAAAGCAGCGTACGATTCAATGAAGAGAAACGAGTTGTGGCAAATTATGTCCGAACATGGCTTTCCGGCGAAGCTGATTAGACTGATTCGTAAAACGCTGGATGGATCGAAATCAAGTGTGCGGGTGGTGGACGAGATTTCGTCATCGTTCGTAACCTTAGATGGATTGAAACAGGGTGACGCTCTTTCTAACTTGCTGTTTAACATAGCGCTCGAAGGTGCTATCAGGAGAGCCGGTGTGCAGAGAAGCGGTACCATTATCACACGTTCTCATATGCTCCTTGGCTTTGCGGACAATCTTGACATCATCGGGATTGACCGTCGGGCAGTGGAAGAGGGAGACAGCGAGGATCGGGCTCACGATCAACACCACAAAAACGAAGTACATGATAGCTGGGCGTCAACGTAGGTCCGGACGTGTTAGTGGTAGCGAAATGGTGCTAGGTGGTGAAAAGTTTGAAGTGGTGGAAGAATTTGTGTATCTTGGAACACTAGTGACATACGATAATGATGTTACCCGCGAGGTGAAAAGACGTATTGCAGCTGCGAGTCGGGCTTTCTACGGGCTCCGTAACCAGCTGAAGTCCCGTAGCCTGCGAACGAAAACAAAACTCGCGTTATACAAGACACTGATCCTTCCGGTTGCCCTATATGGCCATGAATCAAGGACATTGAAGGAAGTTGACTGGAGAGCTTTCGGGGTGTTTGAGCGTAAAGTGCTGCAAATAATACTCGGCGGTAAACTAGAAAACGGCATCTGGCGGCGTCGCATGAATCATGAGTTGTACCAAGTGTATAAAGAGGTGGATATTGTCAAGCGCATAAAACACAGCAGGCTGCGTTGGGCTGGTCACGAGTTCATTATATTTCATATAATTTGAAATAACTTTTTAATTTCGCCATAACATTGCTCTGCAATCCACAGGTGTATCATTTTATGTGTATCAATGTCTGCAACAAAATCATTTATCAAACAATCTGATGAAATTTATTTTATCCGGATTTCATTTGTCCCCCAAAACATGGTTCAACATAAATTTTGAATTATCGACAACTAATCCCTCACATGTCACACAATTTGAAACACCAAGAGACGGCTCAAACCGCACAACTGTTTCGTCAGGCAATAATCCAATGGAACGGGAGCACTTTGCGGTACTAGTGGTTTATTTTTTCCCCCTTTTGCCTCACATTGGGTTCATTCCCATAGTAGACGTGTGTGCAAATACGGTGAGGTGCATTGAGAAGCATGACACAGCTTCCCCACAGAAGTCGAAGTGGGAAGTGGGTGCATACCTCTATGGTGCAGAGTACTCATATTAGCCACCACAATCGAAGCCATCCCGAGAGGGAGACGGTATCAAAACAATGACATTTTGGATTGAGATTTTAAATCATTGTTTGATGATAACACAGGCCTCTCCGCAAAAGGGCGAAGCCTGCGTGTAGTCGATTGCAAACAAGTTTGGATATTTTTTTTCATACTTGCAAGAATAGAATATTTCTACTAATGCTTCCAAAACTCAACTAATAATATTCCCACATAAACCAAAAGCTCTTTATTTGAAACCTTCAAGTAGACATGTTGTCACGATGAGAGGGGTTCCAATAAATTGGTCAGATGAAGTTAAGTATCTAGGGCTTATGCTTGATAAGAATTTAACTTTCAAAAATCACATTGAGGGCATTCAAGCCAAATGTAATAAATATGTAAAATGTCTTTATCCCCTTATTAATAGAAAATCAAAACTTTGTCTTAAGAACAAGCTTTTGATATTCAAACAAATTTTCAGGCCAGCCATGTTGTATGCTGTACCAATATGGACTAGCTGTTGTAATACCAGGAAGGAAGCTCTGCAGAGGATTCAAAAATAAAAAAGATTTTTACATACACATAGTTACATAGAATATCCAATGTTGATACATTGGAACAAATGTCAAATAAAATATTACTTTGTATTTTATTTATTTATGCATTTTAGACGAAAATCGTTACAATCTTCTATTGCCACGATTATTGCGTTATATATTTAAGTTAAGTTAGGTTAAGTAAATTGAAAGCTTTTTTTTCTCTTATAATCAGGTGAAATAAACTCACCTCCACCAAAAAATCCCAACTGCTACGGCAAATGAACAACAAATGTTGGTAACAAAATGTTAATAAAAGCTCAATTTTGTTATACCAAATTAGGATGATAGTATTGTCTGAAACAGAACACCTAGATATAAGAAATGAGTGTAATGTTTGGAATGATACTAAAAAAATTATTTAAAAAAAATATATGAAAATAAATAACTATTTGCTCTTGTATTGATATATTTATGATACTCACAGAATACTACCTACATATTCATTTACCAATTATCTTCATAAATTTATTGCTCGTTCGGGCTTCCTTTTCCCCTTGGTTAAACTTGGTTCTAGTGCAAACACATACTCAACCGGGGGAGAGAGAGCAAAAAGAAGAAATACTTCCAGCGACACATAAAAACATTTTGCGCAACTCTGAGCTATACCTACTCAGAGTGGAGAGTTGGTCGCTGCTCAAACATTTTCTGCGTTATGCATCACGATCAGTGGCGCAACCAGGGAGGAGGTGTTTGGGTGTCAATCTCCCCCACGCCGAAAAAAAAAATAAAAGGTTGCTCATGCTTATTTTTGAAATTCACCACTACATATCGTACAATTACGCAGTAACTAAGTTTTGTTCAAATTACGTACCTGCCACACGATATACGAATTCGAAAATTGCAACTTTGGCAAAGAAAGCTCTCAGTGGAACTGTGGAAGAGCTCATAAGAACACAAGCTGAGAAACAGGCTCTATCCCATTGAGGACGTAATGCCAAGAAGAAAAACTAGATTTCCTGGATTTTCAATTCTGTAACATGCTACTTCGATCGACAGTTAAGGCAATAACGGATATGATTTCTTTAGAAAACACTTAAAATGTTTCTAAGAAACAATACAGATACAGAGCGATTTAATATAATCATGTCAATGTACAGAAAACTTGTTAATTCCTCTGCGTGTTAGAAAAGTGAAATGATTTATATGAGATGATAGTTTAATGTTGCACCTTTACTTTATTTATAAAAAATACTTTCTCAAATAGCATAACCTTCAAGTTTACCCCCAGAACCAAATCCTGGTTGCACCCCTGATCACGACAGACGAAGGGACCCGACTTCGGATGAGTGCAACTATTTATAACTCTTGCTTTGGCAATCGACCGAAACCGATATTTGTGTTTTGGAAATGGAAAAGAACGGAACGAAAGGGAAACATTGTGGAATGCACTACGAAATAAGTACTACTAATTCGTCATTAGTGCAGCAGGAATGGCGTCGATGGAAATCCAAACGATATCGTGACATCTGCTGTTTAGAATCCGATGTCGCAAAAATATATGTTTTGTTGTTTAAATGCAGGGGCATTGGTGAAGCAAGTCTGAAGTTTATAAAGTTTAACCTACATCGTTTTGTAATATAACCTTCCAAAGCCTGTATGAGTTTCAACCTTATTGATTTACCTTTAATAGATTACTGGTTACTGGTTACTAGTTTTTGAATAATCCTAGCCGGCCATTGGGTACAAATCGCATTTCCACACACGTTTTGGGTAATGATTTATTTTTATTTGCAAATTTGTGATTCTTTGTTTTTGATTTTCCCAATTTTTATTTTTGAACAACCTTATCCTTTTATATTTTTCCTTGAAGCCTCTACTGATTACCAATTTTCTACAATAATAATAATTCAAGGTTTCAGATATAAATTTAATATAATATATAATATTTTTTTAAATATTAATTTTTTAATATTTTTCAGAAACATTTTTTGTTTTCAGTGTAATTAACGAAAAAAAAACATTTTTTAGATAAAATTTAATATCATCGAGCTCTACTGCTGTGATAGGATGATTGCAGAAAAACATAAAATGTGCGAATTTTTAGAAAACACATTATATGAGAATCAAGCATTTGTAGATTATATAGAAATAAATTTTTCAAACATGTTTCTAAAATACAAAAATACTTTAAATGTTACCAAAAACTTTCTTCATATGCGTCTTATGGTAAAAGGTTTAAGTCAAAAATAAAATCATTTTGATTTTTAAGTCATGAAAAAAAAAATTGCCATTCGTCCAAAGGCGTCCAAAGACAGGTAGGTTATTTTTCTTTTTTGTGAGTAATTTATTCATGTTTCTCAAAAAAAATCAGTTAACTTCATTTGAATGCTAGGCTTCTAAACAAGAAAGTGTATAAGTCTTTTAAATGTTTTCGACCACTCTGAGCAGAATCTTATTGAAGAGAATCAAAAAAGTAAATTTGAGTACCTTGTACCTTTTAATTCCGCCCGACTACCACTTGTCGAAATAGGTAGTCGAAATATGCGTATTTGTCAAAGATAAGCAATTAGGGCGGAATTAAAAGGTACAAGGTACTCAGGTCTACTTTTTTTGAAGTTTATTACATAAAACAAAAGTCCATCTGGAAGTTATTCTTGACGAATCGTATGAGGTTGAAATAATATCTTCCAACATTGAAACACTAGAGATAAAAACCAACTAGAGTCCTACGTTGGAAATTGTGACGGTTACATCCATGAAAACTGTATAAGCCTACTGAATTCATGGAAAATATTCTTCGAAAAATACTACTAGCATCGCTAAAATCTTTTTTCGAAAATCATGTCATCAAAAAGATATTAATTTTATCGACAACTATGCCGCTCTAAAATCAATGAACAGGTGATGCGTAGGGACCTGATATTTCCGGCATTTTTGGAGGATTTGCCGTGCTGTGAAGATCTAGTCCGTCTTCGAGCGGCCGTTCTCAAAACAGGCTTGATAACTTCCCACGAACTCATTTGCTATTGGTGATAGACGACGGAAGATGATCTGAGATAGCACTTTGTAGGCGGCATTTAGAATAGTAATCGCTCGTTAGTTCTTACATTCTACCTTGTCGCGCTTTTTGTAGATAGGCCTCTGCGGGATGCGTTGAGTTTTTGATAAAACTTTCGCGTTTCTTGGGTGCAACAGTTCCATTTCTTCGCATTCCGTCTCCTCCAGGCGGCGCTTCTTCTCCTGGAACAGACGGGTCTGATGCTTCCACTTCTGTCTATAACGTTCCACGTTCTGACGAGTACCTTGCTGCAGCATTACTGCCCCCGCTGCGTTCTTCTCCTCCTGAATCATTCTACACTCCTCGTCAAACCAATCGTTCCATCGACTCCGTTCAACGTACCCAACAATGTTCTCGCCTGCCACGTTGATGTCTGCTTTTATTGTACTCCAGCAGTTCTCGAGAGGGGTTTCGGCGAGCGAATCCTCTTCCGGCAACGTTTGTTCGAGATGCTGTGCGTATGCTGTGGCGAAATCCGGCTGCTTCGGTCACTCAAGGTCATACCGAGGCGGGCGTCGGTACCGTAGGTTGTTAACGCCGAAGAGTTTTGGGCGCAGCTTTACCATTATCAGGTAGTGGTCGGAGTGGATATTAGCACCACGATAGGTCCTGACGTCGATAATGTCGGAGAAGTGCCGTCAATCAATCAAAACGTGATCGATTTGCGATTCTGTTTGCTGTGGTGATCTTCAGGTGTATCGGTACGGAAGGCTATGTTGGAAATAGGTGCTACGAATGGCAATATTCTTGGAGGCGGCGAAACAATCAGTCGAAGGCCGTGCCCGTTCGTCAGCCGGTGGGCTCTGAACTTTCCAATCGTCGGTAGTGTTTTGAAACGAAACTTCCGAAGAAATGGAAAATTTCCAGTTATTTTGGTCATAACTCATAAACTGTTTATACTTTAACACGACTTTCTTCCACAAAAAAAATGCTCCTAACCAACGAAAGTAGCAATCGTTCCTACTTCTTGTGCTGATGCTGTGTACGAAGAGTGAGGGTTGTGCACCTGTTTGTGTACAAAATTAATTAGAACTTAGTGTTCGTTAACCAACCTATTTATTGGGTCACCAAGTGACTCGGTAGCTTAGTTGGTAAAGCACTCGTCTAGCATACAAGAGTCCAGGGTTCAAATTTCAGCCCAGCACGTGTTTTTTTATAATTTCACCCATAATTTATCCATCTTTACCACGCGCAATGAGTTGATTAATTTAATAACCAGGCGGATTGGATTACCATAAAGCGCAATATTTATGTTAATATATTCAAATGCAAGCTGATGCCATTTTTTTAGATTAAAAAAACAAGTACCGTAAAACAGTGTATCTTTGGTAATGCGGGTAACTTTTATAGCGTTGGACTCACAATGTAATGAACGATACAACATAAATTTTTGTATATCAGGTAAACGTAATGCATTCAAAAGTAAAGAAAGTAATTGAAAATATTCTTGAGTTCTTCACTTATCTTTGTTATAGGAGAACTTGTATTCGATCTGAAATCTTTCTTTGAAGATCATTTTTATAAATTGGAACCAGGTTTGTTATCAAAGTCAGAAAATCCCATATAATGTTGAACGCCAAGAAGTATGCAACGTCCTGTGTACTTTATGCATTTCATTAGATGTTGTTCAAAATTATTGTGTATTTCTTACACTACTGGACTGCGAAGAACGGCCTCATAAGTGCGAAAGTGTGAATAAAAGTGCAGAATTGCATTGAATCCTGTTGGTGTTTTCAGAGCACTTATTCTTTGATTTACAACGAATAAGTCCCCCGAAGACACCTACCCGATTTGATGCAATTACGCACTTTCATTAGCGTTTCCGCACTTTAAAAACTTCTGCGATAGTTCAGTGGTGAAAGAAATACGCAATAACTTGTTTATATTCCAAAAACTTTTGATTTTGTTGAATTCAATATCGAAACATGAGAATCGATCGATATCTATATCTATATAAATAAAAATGGAGTGGTGTATGTATGTCACGAAATGGTTTGAGAACGGATGGTCGGATTCACGTAAGTTTTTCACCGTTGCACTCCACGAGAATTGCGACGTGATAGTGCAAGGAAATCTTTTGGGAAATTCTCCGGAATAAACGAGAAAACGGGAAAAAAACTTATGTGTCATTTTTTATGGAGAATTGCATGACATTTTATAACAGTCTACTTGATGGCAAGACGAAGTTTGCAGGGACCACTAGTAGAACAATAATTTCATTTCTTTTAACCTTTTTTTAATGGTGCAGTCATGTTCGATTCACTTTTTTTATTTTTTGTATGTGTTTTTTCTTCCTGAATTATGTACTTTAGTGCACGTAATCGATTCCATGTTCTCTATTAACGAACTCGGATCCAGTTTTAACTGCAATGATGTCAAAGTTATCCCAAAACTAATAATGGAAAGGAAATTTTTAAGGTACATTCAAAATCAATCATTTAACTGCAATCGATAGCGAAGATACCAGTACTTGTTTTAAAAATATACAATAAAAATCTTTTAAAACAGAATGCAGAAATAATAAGATTATCTTCCAAACCAAAGTTATCAAAGTTATCCCGTACACTGTCTTCAGCGGTTTAGCTGCACGGACTTACCATTAGACAAGTTGGCAATAAAATTCACAATTTGGAAAAGTTTTACCTTCACTTGGGAAAATGTTTGGAATTAGGTTTCAACAGATTCGTATACTTGTTTAATTTCTTTAATTAAAAAAAAAGTGAATTTAAACATTTCGCCTCCATTAAATTTGCAGTAAAATTTGCGTTACATGACATATTGAGTGTGTCAAATTTTACATTCTGTCCAACAATGGTGTTCTTCTTCTTCTTGGCATTACGTCCTCACTGGGACTACTTCTCAGTTTGGTGTTCAATGAGCACTTCCACAGATAATAACTAAGAGCTTTCTTTGCCAAAATTGCCATTATCGCATTCGAATATCTTGTGGCAGGTACGATGATACACTATGCCCAGGGAAGTCAAGGAAATTTTCATTACGAAAAGATCCTGGACCGACCGGAAATCGAACCCAGACAGCTTCAGCATGGCTTCGCTTCGTAACCACGAACTCTAATCATTCGGCTAAGGAAGGTCCCTCACTTCTTATCATACCGCAAGTTAATTATTCTACGATATTAAATTAGATAGACTTAGGATTTGTGAACGTTCAACAGCGTGGTCTTGGAAAGTATGTTCGATGTGTGTCGGTCTTATGAAATTTTCCAATACATTCCATACAACGTTGAATTGTAGTATGCAAGAGAAAATAATTGAGCGGTAAAATACGAAAGACAACGTAAATGAATAAATCTTGCAAGCTATCTCGGAAAATTTATTTCTGCAAAATAAGTGCTCATGCACTTGAAAACTGATTCCACACCAAACCGGTCAGTGCAAGAATCCGAATCGCCATTACACCTGGCAGTGCAGTGGGTTTGTCAAAGGGTCCCCGATCACGACCACCAGACTGTACAGAAAATCGGGCACATGTAATTCAGTATCAAATCAACCACTCCTGTGGCAAGTACACTACCCACCAAAAGTATGGAATCCATTATCGCTTACTCTTAATGTTACAGTACCTCTTAAAAATTTAACACACCTCATTCATATAGATTATTTCAATTTTCCCAGATACAATTTTACAACAATTTCACACCCTCAATCGGCAGTGTACACATAAAGGTGTACGAAACTCGTCACATGCTCAGGTTGGAGCAACAGCATTTGTAGTCAACAGTCACAGCCATAGTCTTTGTGGTCTCGATCCTCTGCATGCTTAGAGTAACACCTCTTAGGAAATTTAATTATATATGATGTTGGCTCATAAATATGCCGCAACAGAATGTTTACACAGACAAGTGTTGGGCCGAGTTCATTTTCGTTGTGGCTTTGGCTCGTTGCATATTCATTTTATTTGCCCTAGCCTCTGCGGCTCCCACTCTCTCCCTCGTAGAGCAGATATCCATACATACCAACAGCGCACATATGCAGAAGTGTAAGGTGTGTACTCGGTATGTTATCATCACAAATTTTATGCTCGCCAAGCATAATTTACTGCCGGCGCACCGGCAGCCTGCAGATAAGGGAAAGGTGCCACAAGGCAAGAGGGAGTTGGGCGGAACGTTGCAAATGTATGAACACCGCTTATATAGGTCAAACACACATAGGGATATGGTACCATCCCAGAGCTGTATGTCGCTTGGATGATAAACTTCAAAAGTGAGATAAAACTGCCGTAACCGATGAGGAAGTTGAAGGCGGTTACAAGTCATGGAAGAGGTTAATATGTCCCAAGTCTTGAAACGAAATATCTAAGCGAGATAAATCACGGATGGGAATCTTTTGGGGTAAATAATATGTTTCATCAAACATATCGTTATCAATGTATCAATAAGCAAATACTATTAGCCATACAAAAGATGGCAGACTTCAATGGGCTGGTCAATAAGTGCGAATACGTCAATACACACTTAAAAAGGGGCCCAAAACTTTCAGTGAAACTGGAAGAGAATGGGTTCTGAAGGCAATATTAATCAAAAATAATACAGTCTTGGACATACTCAGTGCTGTATGAACATTACGTGACTTTGAAAGTATCATATTGTCAAAGTATTAACTCTCTTACACCCAAATTTTTATTTTCGATCTGAGTATAATTTTTCGCTATCTAAAACCGATCTGAACACGTTTTGGACAATAAATTATAAATCATGAATTTTGGTTTTCGATTTTTCCAATTTTGATTTTTGAACATCCTTATCTTTTTTCATTTTTTCTTGAAGCCTCTTCTGGGTACCGATTTTTTTACAATTATGACAATAATAAATTTAAGTTTTTGCTAAACTTTTGAATCTTGTTTTCTATTGTTTTTTTGAACAATATTTTTATTTTTCGTGTAACTTACGGAAAAATCGATTTGAAATTATTCCAATCCCTCCAAGTTCTTCCGCTGTGATAGGTTGATTGTATAGAAATATAAAATGTACACATTTTTGTATTACAAGTTAAATTAGACTTAGGCATTTGTGAATTAAAAAAAATACAATTTTTCAAACATTTTTTTTTTCAAATAATAAAATGTTTCTAAAGTCGTATAAAACTTTTCTAATGGCGGGGTTCGGTAATAGAGGGTTAAATATTTTCGGAAAATATCGTTATGATCGGAAACATATAAGAAACTTATAATTCATTCACACATATTTACAAACCATTTACAATGTATTCACAACTCATTAACAATATACTGACATCCTAAGAAAACCTATTTATAACCCATTTACAACACATTTAAAACGCATTTACAACCTATTCACAACACATGCACAAAACATTAAAATTCATTTACAAACCATTCACAACAAAAACATGGTAAAAAGGTTCTAATTGAGTTGTGAATGTGTTTTTAATAAATTGTAATGGGTTGTGAATGCGTTATGAATGGGTTGTGAATGTATTTTAAATGTACTGTAAATATAATATACTCTCCCTTACTCGATTTTACTCGATGTAATAATGAGAGATTCTCTCGTCTCTCGCTCTACAGCGATTATAACAGCTTTAGGAAACTTTTTTACTATGGATCTAAAGAAAATGTCCTTGGCTAGCGTTTCATTCGAAAAACGCAACAGGAGAGCCACCAGCTAGTGACCAATCGATTAAATTTTCAGCTTAAGCGGATGTTCGGTTCTCCAGATATGTGCTCTTGAAAATTTGAGGTTTGGCTTCGATTCATCTTCACCTTAATGTGGCTCAGTTATTAATCAAAGAGAAAGTAAACAAAAAGATTCTCTCAATGTTAGATAGGTCCTTTGAAAAGTTTCGTAAGATCTCGTTTTTCAAAATCGAGTTAGAAAACCATAGAAAAAAAATGATTTTATGGCTACCTAGATGGTTTACAGAAATGAAATTTCCTGGCTTTTCCAGGTTGTACAACATAATTCCAGGCTCAAGAAATACTCTTATTTTAAATGGATAAAAAGTAATGATTAAATAATGATTTAAAGGTGTTGCAAGCTACCAGATTTAAAAAAAATGTGTGTTGAAACTATTTCAAGGTGGAATAATATCAAAGCTTAAGTTGTACTCTACGGGAGACTTCAGCATTTTTATATCGTTAGCTTTCAAGTGCATCAGTATGCTGCACCATAAAAGTTTATTGATTACTGCGTACTGCGTACTCGTACGGGCCATTTGGATACTGAAGACAGTTCAATGGACGAGAAAAGAAAAAAAAATACTTATGCTTGTGACAATATTTTACAACAAAAATAACGTTTACTGCTGTTTTCTAAATTGTATTCATAAAATTGTGATCACATGACATGCAAATAGCCAAGTTCTTAAAAAATTATCTAAACACTTCATTGAGTCGTGTTAAGGTGAACATGAATCGAAGTAATAACTCAAATTTTCAAGAGCACAAAGCTCTGCTCTGCTCTATTTTTTTTATTATTTGGTCACCATTAGCGAGTAACGAAGTGATTTTCATTACGAACAATTGACTGGTTCTTTAGATTTGTGCTATTGAAAACTTGAGTATTGGCTCAGTGTTACAAGTTATTTGCTTCATATTTGAATAAACACAAATAAACACAAATAATACACAGCGTAACAAAAATGACATTTTTGCGTGCTCGAGGATCAAATTATGTGTCTCTAGTATATTTGAGGTCATTGAATCTGATACCATTCTCACAAATGTTTCAGCATGTCACAATTTTTAGCTAAAGGTCGCCAAGTTGTATATAACACTGGTTTTATTGATGTTTACATTAAATATAAGCTATGATTTATCAAACTAATTTCTCAATTAAGATTTAAATTAGTTGAAATTGCAAGACAAAACCTTTTTTTTTCAACATACTTGCAGTCTCCATACAAATTTCTTAGTTTGGTTCTGGGTCATTTGGCCGAATACCATTTGGCCGAATGCCGTTTGGCCGAAATTGAAAACAAAAGTGAACTACAGTTGGTATGGACTTATAATGAATTTCAAAGAACTTATTCCGCTTATTTATAAAGAAGGATAAATCATCATTGATACACAAATAATAAGCTTTTTTGTATTTGTTCAAGAAACAGTCAGTAACGAAAGAAGAACATTCTAAATGTAAGCAGTTGTTCACTTCTATGCTAGCGGTAATAGCCACCAGCAGATGTTTTCGCATCGCGTTTGTAGTTAGCTTTTGACAGTAACTAAAACGGTTTAAGCAAAGACGAAATAAAGACCTCCATCTTCCGTGCAGTTGCCCAAATTTTTATGGCACATAAGGTAATAGAGCAAAATCTAGAATTCCATAAGAAGTGTGCTGCGATCTGTCAAACTTGGGTACTTTTTGTAGTACCAAGGGACCAAATGCAGTACTAGAGATGGTACCCAATCTGAACCCAAGTGGGACGGACCTGGTTTAAGACTTATTCGTCCTTCTGCTGGATCAGGTTGCTTCGATCCCTCGAATCGTACTGAGTAACATATGTCATAGTTCTAGCAACCACAAGTCTTGGCTTCTTTTTTTCACAACGGAGAAACAGTGTGCTTCTTTGACGTAAGTGATCACCGAGTCGCAAGCAACCTCAATCTTGAAGGAGAAGATAACCCCTGAGCTAAGAAAATATACTTTGAATAAGACGTTTTATAAGCTTTGATTCCAATATTTCTCTCTTGGAAGAACAGCCTATGACCAAAAGAAGAAAAAATCTCTTATGGAAATTTAAGCAAGTGTAATGCATATAATCATTATATTAGTAAAACTACAAAGGACTGCCGATGATTTAAAGAAGGTAAAATTCCCAATTGAAATCTAAGTTAAACTATTGCCGATAGTAATGAAACCAGTATAACTCGAAAGAATAGCCTATGTTCAAAAGAAGGACAATTTTTTTATGAAATCATTACACCACTTGAAATAATAATAACACTTGAAACCTTATTACATCGTTGGTAATCCAGAGGCAAATCAACTATCACCTCAGAGTCTTGGCGCGATGATATTGTGTCACACTTATGAATCCTACACATCAGCGTTGTAGCAATTTGATGTTTTTTGTTCGTGATTCTGCCAAAATTGCATTCGGATAAATGACCCTTTCGGCCAGATGGCATTCGGCCATATGGCGTTCGGCCAAACGGCATTCGGCCAAATGGCCGGACACCCTTAGTTTCTCTTCAATGTCAAAACACAATACTTTTCTAAACTACCAAAAAATAACTTTCTACCATCGAAAGTATTTTGAACTTTGTTGATAAGTATTATTATTATTTATTATTTATCTTTATTAGGGAGATTTTCAGCCCTTGGCTGGTTCATCTCCGAAAGATAAGTATTGTTATTCACATGAAGTTTGAATTCTGTGTCAAATAAAGCAAATAAATTGCCATACAAACTGGTGAACTTGCATGCAAGTCGGCTGAAATAGTCAAATTTTGCATTTTCAACAGTCAATAACTAAAAAACTAGATATGCCGTGATATTTTTAAAAACGGCAATGGATTCAGCAACCCTTAATTAAGTAAATTGAAGTAATTTGGTGCTTGAGACAAAAACGTGTTCCGCAGTGTAATCTATAAAACTTTTGAATCCCCGGATGGTTTATTCATTTTTATTCGGATAATAGAACCACGAATAATTGAGAACCCGGTTAATCAAACACTTAGGTATTTAGTCCGTCCTGCATAACATTCAAATTTTGTATTTTTGATGTATCTCCAGAATTGTTTGCATTTTATTAGAAAAAAAATGTTAGAAAACGTTCGAATATTCAAAGTTGCAGGGCTGGTAGATGGGCCCAGATAGCCGTAGCGGTAAACGCGCAGCTATTCAGCAAGACCGTGGGTTCGAATCCCACCGGTCGAGGATCTTTTCGGGTTGGAAATTTTCTCGATTCCCAGGGCATAGAGTATCTTCGTACCTGCCACACGATATACACATGCAAAAATGGTCATTGGCATAGTAAGCTCTCAGTTAATAACTGTGGAAGTGCTCATAAGAACACTAAGCTGAGAAGCAGGCTCTGTCCCAGTGGGGACGTAACGCCAGAAAGAAGAAGAAGAAGGGCTGGTAGTGACTTAGTGTCTCGAAAATAGGAACGTTAGAGACATTTTGCCTTACAAAAGAGACAAAATAGAGACTAAACCGGAACCAAAAAGAGACCAATTGATTCCTTATCAAATCAGACTGAGGATATCTTTTTTATATTCCTATTTTTTTATTAAATTCCTTGTGAAATACGACAAATAATACTGCTCGTATTACGATATGCATTTTTCAATGATTTTTCCAAGGAATTTCATCAGAAATCACTTCAGGTATTTGCCTAGAGCTATTACTCTGAAGATTCCCTCAGGTTAAAATAAATAGCTATTTTTTATTATATTATTATTTAAGATATGTGCACCCCGAGACTTGATCATCTCTTTAATTTTTAATTAAGTGATTATGTCCTATGAAATCCCTTCAAGAATTCTCCTGAGAAATTTATCAAAGTTATTATTAATATAGCAAGAACAACCACGGAAATTAACTCAGAGATCATCTGGAAATTCTTTAAAGATTGTTTCAGTTATTTTTCTAGAAAGTCCAAATCCTTCAGGATTTTATCTGGTGATTCTTACATCAATTTTGCTAGTACATCCTCTACGACTCCCGTTTAAAACTTTTTCCAAAATTCAACCAGAAATTTCTCCAAAGATGCCTCCAGAGATTACTTATAAAATTGTTCGTCAGAATTTCTTCAAGATTCAAACAAGAAATTTCTCTAAGAATATCTTCAGAAATTACTCATTATTACGAATTCCAACAGTATTTTCTTGAGATTTCAGAAGGAAGTCTTTTAGGATTTTTCCAAGTATTTTTTCCAGGAATTTTCCCATGAAAAAGTGAATTAAATTTGAGAAAATGTTCAAAAAAATTCGTGATAAAACTTGTGTAAGTTCTGAAGTCCATCTTGATGAATTACAAGAACAACTCAAAGATCCTTGAGGAAAAAAAATAAAGGAAAATAAATAGAGGAACTCAATGATGTAACACAGGATCGAATTTGAGGAACTCTTAGAAAAGTTCTAAAAAGAGGGATTCGTTAGAGTCACTGTTGATAAATTGGCGTTGGAATTATTGGAAGAAATTTCTGTGTATTTTTAGGGATGGTACACAAATTATGTCACGCTAAATTTCAACTTTTTTGACCCCCTCCACCCCCCCTTTGTCACGTTTTTTGTATGAGTCTTCCGAAATTTTTGTAAGGCTTGTCACGCTTGGCTTGACCCCCTCCCCCCTCTCGGAGCGTGACGTAATTTGTGCATGACCCCTTAGGAACTCTGGAACTATTTTTGGCGGGTTTTCTTGAACGAAATTCTGTAGAAATCGTTGGGAGATCTCCTAGAGTAACAATTGGAAGATTCGATTGAAGGATAAGTGGAAAACAAATTTGGAGGAAGTCTTAGGATAGTGTTTGGAAAAAAATGAAAAGTGATCCCTGATCAAATTACTGGAGTTAGGTAGTAACGTTGGAGTGCTGAAGAATTTCCTAGAGAAATTTCTCAAGATAGCTGGAAAAATATCTGGGAAAAGTGGTAGAGGAACCTCTAGAAGAATTTCAGGAGAGAACTCTGTAGGAGTAATTATTTCAGATGATATCTCTGTAAAAACCACACTCTGAAAAAAGGATAACTCCTGAAGCTTTTCTTGAAGATGCAGTTGAATAGTTTCGTAACAATCTCTGAAGCCTGCAGAACTTTGTATCAGAATTCACTGCAAGCAAGATAGAAAAAATACTTAAGAGACAATTTTTGTTAAAATATAAAAACTTAAGAGACGTTTAATAATTTTGTCTTGTATTATAGAAATCTGCAGCATGCCCTTAAATTGATAAATTGATTATTTCGAAATATTTAATTGAAAAAAAATGTGAGTTCCAGATTAATGCCCCAAATTCAGTTCAATCTACAATTTTGAACAATTTAAAAATTGTTCATGAAGGTGCCATTGAACCATTGCTAAAAAAATGAACCATGAATTATTGTTAAAAAAAATGTCTTCCTGATTGATATAGAAATTCCCTGAGAACTCCAGGTATTCCCTGGGTCAATAAAATCCCCGAATAGTTCCTGGTTTTCCAGGTAGTATAAGCCCTGATTAACAATAGGTTGTAAATGGCTAGTGAATGGATAGTAAATGTTTGGTAAATGTGTAGTAAGGCGGCATCCACAAATAACGTAACGCTCTAGGGGGAGGGGGAGTAGGCTCAACCGTTACGACTCATACAAAAATTTTATTTTTTTCATACAAAAAGCGTTACGAAGGGGGGGAGGGGGTCAAAAAATTTCCAATTTTAGAGTTACGTAATAAATGGACGCTGCCTAAATGGTAATTAACGAATAGTAAATGGTTTTAAATAGGTAAATGGGTTGCAAGTGAGTCGTTAATGGATTGTAAATGGGTTGTAAATAAATTGTGTATGGGCTGTGCATTAATTGCAAAAAGGTTGTTGAAAGGTTATATATGGGTCGTTGCTAAGAAAATCTATGATGTATTTAGTGAATCTCTTTGGAAGTTCAAATTTGTTTAGTGACATATTGAGAATTATTTCAAAATATCAAAAATTTCTTGACATTCCAAAGATACCCGAATATTCTATAAATTGCATTGGAATCTCTGTAATGTCCAAGAATTCATTTGAAACTCCATCAGAATTACTATAATTACTACGAAGTCTCTCTGGAATCCTGAGAGTCTAATTAAGATTAGTCAACATGATATTTAAATAATAATACTGCATGACAAATTTTGAAGAGAATTCCATACGACCGATTTTATAAGAATAATAAACAAGAATATTGATAACAATTCAAACATATAATATGTACGAACGATTCAACCTGTATGACCGCATTGCCCCCATTCCCCCTTCTACCATCACAATGCACCTACATACCAATATAGTCATAATCACCCGTTCGTTCACTCTGCTGCAACAACTTTCCGTTGGGTTGCCTTTAGTGGCTTATCTTATTCCATAAACTTTCGAGACTCACTCCGCTCGGTTGGCTCCGCTTCAGCCATTCACCGGCTCATTTATCATTTGTCCGTAGCACCTGCTCACGTGAAATTGGATTAGTGGGTGACAGAAGCCTTAATTCCACACCGCTACTTATCGGCAATGCGAGAGCCATATCACTTGTTTTGCCTTTCTCACGCATATGACGTGCTCTATCGATTCGAATCATTCAAAATAGCCCTAGCAACGGAAGTCAGTTCAATCATATGGTAGAGTGAGTAGGATTTCTTTTTATCATTTCGCAATTCCTACCCAACTCGTGAGTCAATTTTACGCTCAGCGTTGCATTCGTTTTTTTTTTCTACGGGGGCTACAGTAACTCTTTTGATCGACTTGTAGTTTAGGGGTTCTCAAATTGTTGGTTTGAATCAGATTTTTTTCGATTCAGATAATCTGAAACAAACACTGATAAGAAATATTCAGGTATTGGACGAACTGATAAAAAAAACAATACTAAATACAATTGGAAAATTTGTTTGTATTTCCCAAATTTCAAAAATAGTTCTATACCACGTCCCAATTGGTACAGAGCCTGCTTCTCAGCTTAATATTCTTATGAGCATTTTCAAGGTTATTAACTGAGAGCTTTCTTTACCAATTGACCATGTTGGCATATGTATTTTGTGTGGCAGCTACGAGGATACTCTATGCCCTGGAAAGTCGAGAAAAGTTCCAACCCGAAAAGATCCTTGACCGGTGGAATTCGAACCCACAACCCTCAGCTTACTTTGTCTTGCCATCAAGTAGGCTGTTGAAAAACGCCAAGAAACATCCCATACAAAATGATAGTTTTGTTCACTTTCGTTTCTTCGACTTTTCCGGTGAATATTTTGAACTTTTTATACATACAAACACGTCGGAACACTTCACGAACACTTTAGTGAAAGAATTGTCAAAATTTGGTTGCCCATTCGCAAGCCATTTCGTGACATACAAACACCACTCCATTTTTATTTATATATATAAAAGATAGATAGATAGATAGATGGACATATCGCTGTGTTCAAAAACGAAAAACCTTTGATTCCCCGACTAAGGGTACATAACAAAATTATATCAGCATATGTTATTATGTTATAAGTTTTTTTCGAACATAGGTTGTTACAAACTTGATGCAGGATGTTGTTAAAATAACTAAACTTATAACAAAAAGTGTATGAATAGTAATATAAACATAACAAAATGTGTTTTAATTCTATCAAAAACATATCAAACCAAGTTATAATGTTTGATACAAAGTATCAATATTATAATACTGTTCGATATACGATAATATTGTATATTATTGAAATGCATTACTATCTATTTATTTTGTTATAAAGTTGTTAAAAATGAACAAAAAAATATCTTAAAGGGAAATAAAACACATTATGTTATATTTCTGTTTTTTTATGTTCTATGGATAACGGAGCCTAACAAAATTATATCATAATATGATATGCATATCATATTCTGATAAAATTTTATTATATTTGTGTTACAAGCCTTTAGTCGGGTCTCCTTCAACGCTTACAGTTTTATTCAGAAAAATAGTAGTAAAAATCTAGTTTTATACAAAATGCTAAAATTTGAGATGGTTTAACTTCGGTTCCTCTTGAGTAATTTGCATGAAAGTTTTACGGAGAACAACAAATATGCTCGACTTTGTTGTCGTAATGCTTCACAATTTTGAAACATCTACTTAAGAGTTATACACAAGGTGAAACTGCTCAAAATTCTTTTCGGAAACAGTTTCCCCAACAATAGACTTATTCATACATATATACCATACGCAATTGTGCAAAAGACAAGTGGAGAAAAATTTGAAAATTTAATTTGATTGTCAAAACTACTATAACTTTGAGCCATTTTACCTGGTGTTTAGCTTCTTTATAATTGCTTCGAAAACTTTAATGTTTTGTAATAACGGAATTGAGTATATTTGTAGTTTACTGGTAAAAACTATGAAAATTACTTATAAGGGAACGAAGTTACATCATGCCAAAGTTGATCATTTTGTATAAAATCTGTTTTCTCCATTATTATTCTGAACACAACTGTACGTATCTTAAAGCAAAATACTTACCAACTAGATTTCTTTTTCTAGTTCTTCTTCTTCTTCTTTCTGGCATTACGTCCCAACTGGGACAAAGCCTGCTTCTCAGATTAGTGTTCTTACGAGCACTTCCACAGTTATTAACTGAGAGCTTTCTCTGCCGATTGACCATTTTTGCATGTGTATATCATGTGGCAGGTACGAAGATACTCTATGCCCTGGGAATCGAGAAAATTTTCTTTACGAAAAGATCCTCGACCAGCGGGATTCGAACCCACGACCCTCAGCATGGTCATGCTGAATAGCTACGCGTTTACCACTACGGCTATCTGGGCCCCTTTTCTAGTCTATCAACTAAATCTCTATTCCTAGTCGTGATATAACCTTTTTCAGCAAGGATTTGCCCAACTAATTGTTGAAAGTTGTCCTATTTTTTCTAAAACAGTTCAGTCAAGATACCAAAAAAATAAAATGTTTTTTTTTCTGGAAAATGGTCTTCCGATTGGTTAAATTCTGGGTAATGATTATCCGGTTAACGAAGAAGAATCTTCGAAAATTTTAATTCTGGAACACTAAAACATTGAGAGGGTATATCTACATGGACAATCTCAAATACAAATTGTCTTACAGTTCCTTCTGACAGAATCCTTTTTATAAAGCTACAATTACGGTTCAATGTACTTACTTTAGCTGTCGTACAAAAATGTACTTTTTTTTCGTTATCCTGGATAAAAAACAACTTGGACCTGTAAATTACAATTAGGAACCTCAATTGCGCTGAGCTTCAATTAGGGTTGCTTTTAAATAAAACTCTAATGCAGTCTCAATTATGCTGTCAGGAAAAAATACCCCATCCATATGTGAGTTTCCGAGGCCACTTCTCGGTTTTAATCTGATCAGCCCTACAACTGAGCAGCATACCTGAAAAGCGCACCTACATGTTTGGGCGGCAGAGCAAATTGGACGGCTTGCTTGTGGACCAATGAAGCAAGATTAATTACATGCCTTCATGAACTTGCAGTGGAACCATCCGATATTTGCTTGTATGCGTTGGCTGCTTCTGCTGGTTTATGATGCCGGGGATGGATAAAGTGCTGACTGGTGTCCACGGGCGTAGCCGGCGGGCCATTGCACACCTTCAATTAGTTTGCTGTTAAACTTAATAAATTGTTTGAATTTATAATTGTTTTTGGGGGGTCATACACAAACCACGTTGCTATTTTTGGAGGGGGTGTCTGACCAAAAACCATGGCTAATACAAATTTTAAAATTTGTGTAGTGATATATCTTGGTTTCCTACAAAAATCGTAAAGGGACGCAAAATGAATGCAGAGATTGGTAATAATGATCGTTATGTGTGAAATCTGTTACCAAACTTTTCAGTTCAGCCCTTACTGCTGGAAATCCTAGCTACACCCATGCAGGTGTTGGATATGCAGGCGGCTGACGGTTATTGACTTTATGCGCTGTCATGCAAAATGTCATGATATCGTGGGGCGCATCGGACGTAGATTGATTTTTACGCACCACTGAGCACATCGACACACGGTACCCAGATAGGACCGTACGTACAGGTGAATGGATGGCGTCTCTTGACCCCTTTTAGCTCCAGCACGGCACGATGGAATTCGGTGGACCCAGTTAGGCCAGGCAAAGGCAATACCTACATAGTCCGTAGAGTGCCACCGTCCGTCACCAACCAAGGATGGATACAGTTTAGAGAGGTGGGTGCAAAAAATATGTATGGAAATAAACACCGTAAACGATCGTAAATGGTAGTGCCTCAGGCTTCGCATCTACTCATGATTAGTGCACCCGGAGGCAGTAATTGATCAAGAAGGTGATGTTTTGGCAATCTGTTAGTGTGACCTATAGAAACGAGGAACGTATGTTGCAGTTTGAAAAGATGTTGTTTTAAGTTTTACTTCGGTGAATTGCTTCAATGCTTTACGAAGCATTGTAGAATTGTATAAAGGAACAGCTATAGTAAGCTTACATTGTTCATAATGATTTATAAAAGAAAATAAACTCTTGATTGACCTTCACTTACTCAATTAGCAAACAGTATAACTAGTATTAATTCAGATTTACTGTTGAATGTTTGAAGTACAATACTAAATTATAGTTATAAGCCTTCCACAGTCTGTATGATATTCGTTTTGGGAAAACCATGGTTAACCCCTCCACCGGCTGCTTCATTTTTCACCCATAAAAAATATTTAAATTGCGATTACTTTTTTGTTTCTCGATATTTTTGCACAATTTTTTCACAAGATCTCAAAAAACTCTTCTAGTTTGAGAATCCGTGTCAATATTAACCATTGGTGATCTGGTTTTGAAGATATTCCGATATTCCTTGGGGGACCGACATTCTCCATATCAAATGTCTTGGCGGCCATTTTGTTTTTGGTCAATTTATCAAAAAAAATAACTGTGGACTATACAATGCCAGGTAATAAGGAGCTAATTTGAGAAAATCATACAAATCGGTTCATTATTCTTGGAGAAATTTGAAAATTACGATATGAGGTTTTTAAGAGTTTTCAAGATCTTTATTTGCCCAGCGTGGTACCAGAAACATAAATGCTCATTACTCAAAGACGGCTGCACCAAATTGTTTCATTTTTTCACACCATGCTCGCGTTAATGTATCATTTCAAGGAGTGAATATCCGAATACGATAAAAATTCTGTAGGCTGAGATATCTTCGTGGGTTATGGCTACGAGTCGGGCCCCAAGGAATTTTGGAATATCTTCGGATCCAGATGACAAATTATCAATATCGACACATAACTAGAAGAGTTTTTTTGAGAGCTTATCAAAATATGGTGCAAAAATATTGAGAAACAAGAAAATTATCGCGATTTGAATATTTTTTTAGCGGTAAAAAATGACGCTGCCCGCTAGAGGGGTTAATAGTCTATTAGTCGCTTTTTTGGTCAATAATCATACTCACCAGCTACCATTTCGTTAAAGATCGTTTTCAAACCTTTAAAGATGAAAAATCTATATTCTAAGTTTCTATTGTAATTTCAATCTCGTAGGGGAACTAGGTGTAGAATGCGCCGTTGGGATAGAACGCACGTCCACAATATCTCCATGATAAAATATATTTTAGTTAAATCTGATTATTTCATACGATACCTGTATCAATTTTACCGCTTCTGCGCCATTCTCAATAATAGATCAGAAACCATCAGTGAAACTCAAATTATGCTGCAAAAACAAAAATCGAACGAGACATAAAACTGAAAATTATCTGCTGCATATACTTGAATTTAAAAAAAAGACGGATTTTGACACAAAAAAAAAACATTCGCTGTTTTGAAAATGTTTTACTATGGTTCAATTTCCTTAAAAAAAGGTTTGATTGCCTCAACACAATAACATTTTTTAGTAATTGCAAACTTTTTCTTCTTAATATTCGCATTCTTCGTTTTGGCTGACCTGTGCCTTTTGAGATCAGTTAAATAGACTATATGCCCTAAACTAACATTAGTTTTTATAATAAATCTTCGAGCTGTTTAGTAGAATACCTATAAGTAGATGAAAAAAACCGAATTTAGTACTATAAGATTTAATTCCACTAGAGTTTGTATCCTTTGACAGATACGCGTATTTCGACCTCAACTGTAAGGCCGTCTTCAGTGTCGTGTACTAGACTCGACTAGTCGACGAGTCGAATCTAGTACACGACACTGAAGACGGCCTTACAGTTGAGATCGAAATAAGCGTATCTGTCAAAGGATACAAACTCTAGTGGAATTAAATGGTATAGTACTAAATTCGGTTTTTTCATCTACTTATTAGTTTTTAACTGTTTAGGATTGTTCGGTGTCTGGTAGCCTAGTAAATTGTCTGAGAATTGCAAAATGCACTTACTATAGTTCGCAACACTTTCATAAACTTCAGATGGGACACAAATAGCCGTAGTGGTAAACACGCATCTTTCAACTAGACCGAGATAAGGATCGTGTTTTCAAATTCCACCGGCCAAGGATCTTTTGTAACGGAAATTTTCTTTAATGCTTGCAACACGATATACGAATGCAGTAAAGGTCAACTGGCAAGAAAAAAATCTCTCAGCTAATAACTGTGGAAATGCTCATAATTCTCGAGCTATGAAGTAGAAGTATTTCCAAGTTGTGAAGTAACGCCAGCAATAATAAAAAGAAGACTTCCATAACTTTTTTAAAAGCAGTTCTCAAGACCAGTACAATTCACAATATGTTTCTCATGTTGGTTTGGTGAACGAATAAATTAGCAATGTTTCAGAATAAAACACATCATAAAAATGATAACAGCTAATGGAAACCTTCGGAATTGTTACGTTGATTTTTCCAGGTGTTTTCAATTGTCACGCTTTTACATCGTTAAGATTATGCAAAAACATCCGTCAAGCACAAGGCGCTACGATTAAAATAAATTCTTCAATTTGTAGTCCGTAAAAATGTAGTATTGCAACAAACATGGGCTCATTCATCATGGCTTCCACCCAAAAACACTGAATCACTAACATGAAAATAATCTCAATCAAATCCATCATGAAAAAATAACTTTTTTTTTTAGTTCAGACAAGTGAGAGTTCTTTGATTTAAAACGATCTTTGATGATCTTCATATCCCTACTGGAATCCTTGAAAATCTCTCGAATAACCCAGGAATTCAAATTTTGATCTTTTAAACCAGTGGTTCCCAACCTTATCGAAACCACGGCCCCTTGGATATTCGAGAAACATCTCGCGCACCCCTTAAAATTTACATTCTTGGAATCAAACTTTATGTAAATTAGGAATTAATCTATGCCATAAGCGTTGAGTCAAATAAACTCAATGCAGCTCGAAATTACAATCAAACTGAGTTTACTTAACTACCAAACATCGACCAACTATTTTGCTCTGCACTCAAAAAGGTCTAGCAAGGATCCATTTTGCCCGAATAGAAAAAAAACCTGATTGCAATTGTTTATAGATGCCTAACGATGACTATGAACTATTTCATTTTTATTAGGGTCAGTTCTGCAAAGAAATATTCACAATTTTTAAAAGTGTGAGCAATACATAAGAAAATGTCGGTACTAAACAATCCCCAGGTGCTAAGCCCACATGTAAGCTCTGAGTGTTAAAACTGTTGTGTAAGCTTAAGTGTGAACTACTGAACTCTTTTTAAAAAAACGTGTAGCTTAAGGAGCATATTTTATTGCTCATGAACCCGTTTTTTTTTTAATTCGAATATCATGCATGAATCGTGCATGCCTACATTTAGGCGTATTATGCAGATTTGCAAATTTCAATTTTGCAATAAATGATTAAATACCCGAGTCGCAAGAGTTTTAGATTCAGGAGATAAGGATTTTTTTTATTCTTAAACCTGCTCTGTTTTGTGGTGATGAATTTCGCCCATATGTGCCATATTATTTTTTTTAATTAAAACAAATTTTATGAAATGTTAAATGCAATAGAATTTTCATGAAATAAGCAAAATCGATTGCAAACACTGATAGAGATCAATGAAGTCCTGGTTTAGTCGTAATTAATTTAACAATATTTGTATTCTGAAGGGTTATTTGATAAAAGGTTGTAAAATAGTGATCACTTTTTTTTTGATTACGGTATTTCGAAAAAATTCAACAAAAAATCCACAAGAATCGAAAACTTTTCACCAAAGATCTACGAAGATCTCGAAAAGATAATTATTGAATATATGTATTGCTAGATATCTATAAAAAAAACTTGGAAACTGCTTTGAATATTTTTAGAATTTTACCAGCGGGAAACATTTATAAATCAAAACAACGCTAGAAACTCTTAGAATATTGTGTCACACATCCGTCCAAAATCATCGCCGAAATCTATCAAAGATCACTTCTATATATATCAGTAGAAGACCTCTTAAATCCTGCGTATATATTCAAGGACATTCTGCCGATGGTTTGAGTTAGAACAATGATAATTTGGAGTTTTTTTTTCCTGTCAATACTAGGATCTCAACGGTTATTGAACAACAAAGATTCCTGATGAAATTCGATAAGATTAAAGCCGGAAATATGCTAAAAAAATATGCGGAAAGTATGATTATTGAAGTATTATTAATTGCATTTAAAATTCGACCTGGAAAAATACTTAAGCAACATCGATAAGATAAACTTTCCTATTTTGAAATCTCTTATAGACAGCATGTCATCAAAAGATTCAGCATTTCAAAAGTTAAAAAAGAAACAACCATTTAAGGCGAAGTAGGCCGTCATTGGAATTTGGACGCGTCGTTGATGATTGTTGCTAAATCATGTTACAAGTTCGAATTAAAGAAAATCGGTTGGTATTGCACTGACGCATCTGAAAAAATATAAGCATACTCTCTGCATGTCAGCGCATATAGTGATACTTTTCCGGGTGATTATGAGCTATGAGGGCTGAGTTTTTTCAATTTGAATTTGCGAACTGCAATGTCTACATGGCTGTCAAAACGAATGACGGGCTACTTAGCCTTAAACATACACTGCCCATCATAAGTATGGAATCGTTGCAATACTGAGTATTGCAGCACTTTTAAATTTAGCATCACCCAAAATCCAGTGGTAAAATTTTTTTCAACAAAAATAAAAAATCGCAGGGGCTCAAAGACGTATTTTTTAAGACGACCTCAAAAATACATTGATCTAGCACATCAGAATCATGAGATAATATTCATATTAGGTGATGCTAAACTTTTGCAAGAGTGTTGCAATACGCGATTCCATACTTATGGTGGGTAGTGCAACTCGGTAATAATACTCTCTTGTAAAACAAGCGAAGTTAGAATTTCCTCAAATTTAATCTTCAAAACCAAAAACTCGACATCTGTTCACAACGGCTTAGCGGACCCCCTGATGAATCTTCACGGGGATCCGCGGACCACCGGTTGAGAAACCCTGTTTTAAACCATTTTGCACGCCATCACACACCTGTAGAACCTCATTAGGGGTTAGAGTAGTAGAGAATGAAATTTAGAAAACTAGAGAATCAGTTCACCTCCTACAAACACCCCTACTGGAATTTGGCATGCATTCTCTGAAAAATCTTTGAAATGGCTCTGGAATTCGATTGGAAAAAAGGGGGCCTAATTGATTATAAGACAAATTTACGTGAGCTTCATAAGGGTTCCATATTCCGTCCTTAAATAAAATTTTTGGCAAAATTACTACTGGAGTAATTCTACTCGAGATCGACCCATTATTTACCTTTGGTCTACCAAATGTTCAAAATTATGCTTGTTGCAAAGCTATTGTCGAGTATGTATAGAAAAACTGATGGGCTCCCAACTAGAGGTACATGACAAAAATATAATAAAATTTTATCAGAATATAATATGCATATCTAATTATGATATAATTTTGTTAAACACCGTTATCCACAGAAAATATTGAAACAAAAATATATCATATTGTATTATATTTTTTTTTTAGTACACTTCTTTTTGATTTTTTTTAACTATTTTATAATAAAATTAAATACACATCTGTGCATTTTAATCAACTTGAGTTTTTGAATCAAGCGAAATATATATACTTTTTTTATTTGAGGACAATGAAAAAAAAAAATCTTTTGGGTTTATTAAACCAACAAAATTTGATGATCTGAATTTAATTATTGACTAATTGCTAGTTATTAAAAAGTGCCTAGTTGTACTTTAAATTACTTGTATTATATTAAAACATACATTTGTCTGTCTATTGCACCGAATATGAAGTTTTATTAGAATTGTTCTATATGTAATTGTTAAAAAAAAGCTGGTTGAAACCATATATGTTTCTGTCAATTGCACGGAATATCATGTTTTGTTAGAATTTTCATATAATTAATCAAAAAGCTCGTAACTTAATGAGTTATTCCGTATATTATACAGTGTTATAATTTTGACACTTTGTATCAAACAATAAAACTGGACTTGATATATTTTTAATAGATTAAAAACACATTTTGTTATATTTATTTTATAATTTATAGAACTTTTTGTTATAAATTTAGTTATTTTAACAACATCCTGCACCAAAATTGTAACAACCTATGTTCGATAAAATCTTCATATCATAATAACATAAGCTGATATAATTTTGTTATGCACCCATAGTCGGGCTCCTCAATAATTATCGTTGAAACCGCTTTTGGAATATTCACGATTTTTGCTAATTCTTGCCTAACTAAAATTGGCATAACTAAGATGTTTTTTCGACGATCATTCGACTGAGCTATATTTACGAAAATAATAATCTTTTAAACTTGTGCACTATATTACATTCATTCAGAAAAACTTAATTTTCATGGTGTTGGCAACCATCGATTTTTAAAGTTTTAACGTTATTGGAAGCTGCGTCAAATTCACGTTAAATATGTAAAGATCATAGATGTACCTATGTTTTTTTATACAAAAAAAAAATAAGTGTGATATCTCGGAACATTTATTACCCTGCTGATGCAATTTATGGTCATATAATGCTGCACGGTGTCAAAATCTGGATTATTTTCGGAATTTCAAGTAGGTACCAAGAATATTTTTCAGCCTTTGGACTTTCAAAAATTTTTAAATACTTTTTTTTAAAACAGATTTGCCTCGAAACTTGAAAAATCGCTTCTTGAATTTAGTATGGAAAATAACTTAAAAAGTTGAAACAATTAAAATTTTACCGATACAATATGTATTTGCAAACTTTTAGGAAGTGTAAACTTCGTGAGTGCACTAAAACTCGGCGAAAAAATCTTAGGCACTAACTGAGGGTCCTTTCTTAGCCTCTAGAGATAAATTCCACAACTAAGCCATTCTGAAGGTAACTGGGTTCGAATCCCAGTCGATCTAGCATCTTTTCATAATGGAAATTTTCTGGACTTCCCTGGGCAAAGATAATCATCGTACCTGCCATATGATATACGAAAACGAAAATGAACGAAATGAAAATTTATAACATATTTTGTTTCATTTCTGTTTTCTGTAAAGAAATTGTATTATAATTTTTGTATTTTTAACTACTAACCAGCCAAAATTGTCATGTTAGAAAAAAAACGTACTAAATGTTTCAATTTTGCCGCTCAAAAGTTCTCACTTTCTAGGCTGGATTCTATGAATATTTTCTATAAATATCAATGAAATTTTAAAATGGCCAAATGCCTTTGACGTCTCTTTAGATAAGACTCTTCTATTTATATTTCACTTGAGCTGTCCGGAATTTGAAACAAAATGTCCGGAATATGAGCCAGAAGAAAAGAAGCGCCCGCAAGAAGAATCATGAAAATTCCGTATATTTCTATATAATTAAAATTATTCATGTTACGGAATCAAAATCATCACCCACCACTCAAAAGTTTAGTGTTTTCAAGACTCGATAACGTGAAGAAAAAGTACAGAATGATTTGTTCTATATGCTGTTTTGATAAATTGCACCGTTTGCATTTACCGTTTTGAATCATATTACGGACACTTGAGGCCTCAGAGAAGCATAACTCGTCAGAAAGCATTTAAAATAAATCATTCTATATGAATCATTCCCCTTATTGTGCCTTCAAAACACTTAACTTTCGAATAGTGGGTGAAGCTTTTTTTGATGCTACATGAAAATTTTTAAATAAATGGAAATGTGTGGACTTACCATGATTCTTATTCCAGACGCTTTTTTACTTCTGCCTCATATTCCGGACACTTCAATTCGGATTCCCATGATGAGTTGTCCCAGATGAGAAATCATAAATAAAAAAGCCAAATCATTATTTGAAATTGTCAAACCTTTAAAGAGGCATCTCAGGCAGTAGAGCATTATAAATTTTAACTGACATCCATGGAAAACGAGCCTCGAAAATGAGAACTTCTGAACGGCAAAAATTGAAACATTTCTTGTGAAATGTTTCCCATAAAAAGTAGAGTGTCCGGAATTTTAAGCTGTCCGTAATATGAATCGAACCGCTAGCTGAGAAGCAAACACTGTCCCAGTGAAAACGTAATGCCAAGAATTAGATAATGAAAAAGAATAAGGACTAACTAAGTAGCAAAATTTGATACAGTTCTGTCTTTATCATTTGGTCGAGATTAATTTTGTACGAACAGTATCCTTGAATTCGTTATTCTACGCGTCACTGTAATAAATCGGGTTAAATAATCCCTACTATCATTGGAAGCTCAATTGGACATGTCATTGTATTACGCTTGTAAATACTATTGTATTCTTATATTTGATATTTGCTTGAAACTTTTTTCCTTCAATTAGAGTAATTAACATTAAGCGTGTATTAAGTGGTAATGTAATTAAGCGGTAAGTTAATTAAGTTAATTAAAGTGGTTATGTAATTAAGTGGTAAGCGCATCCAGGAAGAGAAAATAACATTTTCCATTAATTAGGAATAGAAACAGACGTCTTGGGATTGGTAATCCGTCGCTAATTTTGCAAGGCTTAGTTCAAGCTCCAATGATAAATGGCGCTCCAAGAGAAGAAAATAATTATCCAATAGCTTGACCAGGCTTGACCCACATTCTAGACTGCCAATCGAGCAAGTCTGCCAGAATGAAACAGCAATTTTGCCAGGTAATCGATTGATATATGTCTGGACAAAGTCATTGACACTGCTCCTATAATATTGGATAGTAGAATGAATGATTTCAGGACACAACATTCGCCGCTCATCGCTCACTACTTTTTCGCTGCTATTTTGTTGCCGTCATCGTGTGATTGACCATCGTTAAGGATACCTGGCGCTAAGTTTTCTTTATCCAACGGTGCCAAAAGCAATCGTTCCTTGTATATCAATTTGACGTGTTCGCTCGAAGGAAACTTCAGGTAAAAGAATGTCCAAGTCAATAATACTGTGCTTAAAATATTGATTAATACACAATGAAACTTAAAAGATGACAAAAAACGCGACTATTACTCAAATAAAACCTACATGTTTAGTTGTTGATTCCAACACCGATTCATCAACTTTGATAGCGAATACCGGTGAATGGTAAATGAAAAATGCACCGAAGTTGTGGGTGTAAATGAATAAAAAAAATATTGTTGAAATGTTTATTTTTTTTGTTATCGGTTCATAAAATTATAAATTATTATATATTATAAAATTATCGACCCCAAATTGTTAATTAAAGTTCCACCGGCTGTATAACCTCATGGCACTTGAGGTGAAACAATTGGAATCCAAACATGGCTGTCACAATGGCCGGCTTGTGCCCGTACTCACGATTTCAAAGACACAATTCTGCAGAAATAACTAACGTACGATGTCGATCTTCTTATTTTAAACTTTTAAACTTGCAGAGTCGTTTGAGTTTCCTTCGAGAGATTTGAAGCTTCAAAGTTTTGGTACATTACTGTGTGTGGGTGTCAAGCTGTTTCGCTTTAATGTTAGCTAACATATCGCTATCCGCTGATATTCAATATTTTCCCATTGAACATTTTCAAAATATGTTCAAAATATCAATTGCATTTCTAAAGCAGTTTTTCCTTATGCAGACTACGATTTAAAACGAAAAAAAAAATCCTTCGAAAGTATTTTGGGACTTTCTACAGAAAACGCTTTTCGTTTCCACCAAGGAGCAAACCGAACATGGGCGATGCTTTTGACAGTAGGTACTATTTTTACTCAACGACCTATATACACTTTCGTCAAACATCGCTTTGATTTTCGTAACGTGGAATTAAATTTATATTCGACGAAACGTTCATGCCCGCTTTAATCCCACCCTCGCGAAAAAGTATTTTTACGTATCTGATAACTTATCAGTAAACTGAACGGTAATTGATTCTGCTGAGCGCTTGATCTCCCAAGCAATTAGGAGGTCTACCGTCGCGCCAGTGTTAATTTTTAAATAGCTGAGAGACGAGCCGAAAAGAAACATATGATTTATGAGGTGTTGAACAGATTTTAATATTCAAATCAGTTCTTACAATTTTCATGTATTTGATAAGCTGAACCGTTCTGCATGAGTTATTTTGAGTTTGATTACAGTTTAGAATTTCAGTAATGATGTGATCATTCGATGTTATGTATACTATATTAAGTTAGGCGGTACAAAGATAACTGACTTATCTTCAAGGTCACTGAGAAATGAGACAATGATGTCTGAGCTGAAATGGAGACAATAGAGGTCATTTGGTATTTAGAATACGTTCGTTATCCAAAAAGATTTCAGGATTTCTTAACGTTATTTGTATTTCAACGTTTTTCTTGAATTGCTCTGACGATTTTTGACTGTACGCTTCGAAAGTCGAAGCAAGCGGTTTTGTTTTTTTTTCACCATCGCACAATGCGCTTATAGTATGGAGTTACGGGACAAAACTCAAAACTGGAAGACTAAGACGTTTCAGCACCTTGGTAAGCAGGCCTCAATCTTAGTGTTCAATGAGCACTTCCACAGTTATTGACTGCGAGCTTTTTTTGTCAAAGTTGTCATTTTCGCATTTGTATATCGTGTGGCAGTTACGATGATACTCTATGCCCAGGGAAGTCAAGGAAATTTTCTTACGAAAAGATCCTGCTCCGACCGGGAATCGAACCCAGACACCTTCAGCATGGCTTTGCTTTGTAGCCGCGGACTCTAACCGCTCGGCTAAGGAAGGCATATTACATTAGTGGGATGACGTAAGTATCTGGGAGTTACCTATAATTCGATCCATTTTTCGACTACAAAACTGTAGGCCGAGCAAATTAGATTCTGAATAGATCGCTTACCCCCGCAGCAACAAGCAACCATATCCAAGGATCAAACACTCAAGAATGGTTGTGGTAACTGATCAGCACATTGAGATGATCGAATAATGCGAAAAAAAAACGAGTTTTTCTCATAAACGTAATTGAATGTAATGTAATTATGATGAGTCGAATTTACCTCATTACCCTAAATGCCATTAACCTGAATACCATCACCCCGAGTCATTGCCTCGAATGACATTACAATGAATTACAAGATAAACGTACATTCAGGAATTCGGAGTAATGGTACATTCGGTGTGATGACATAATAATAAATTTCGGAGTAATGGAATAAAATCGATCTATACCGTTAGTCTATACATGAAATCCTGAAGAAATTATGGTATACATGCTTCAGAAATGTAGTAGACCAGCGGTTTTCAGATCATGCTCCGTAAAGCCTTGGCTGGTGCTCCGCGACAGTTTTGATTTATTTTTACCAATGCTTTGAAATATCTCAACTTTACGCGTTTTTAAAATACGTTTTTAATTATACCAAACCAAGCCATATCTTCAATTTTCAAAAGTACAAATTTAGAGAACAAAACAATCAATCGCGCCGTATCGATCGAATTTTCTTTCAAGACTACTTTTTTGTTCTCTAAATTTGTGTTTTTAAAAGTTTATAGGTGGTTTTAATTCGTCTTCACCTCATGATGTTTTTGACTTAATTATGGATTACGAAACACAGTTTTCATGAGTTTTATACACATGGTGTTATAATCTCAATCATTATCATTCACCTTGGTTATTTTTATAGAAATATCCAGAATTTGGGCTAATTTGTGGTTCAAACGTTAAAATATTCTGCCGACGAAAATTTTCCTATACATTTTGAATGGAACAGTTTTAGCTGCAAAACTGAGTTTTTTTAATTAAGAGTAAAAAACAATCATTAAACTTGAGAAATCCAATTTCCCCGAAAAAACATTTTGAATCTTTTAGGGTGCGAAAGTTTTGTTAGGAAACTTATCCAGGACGAAAAGAAAAATCAGGCGCATGCAACTTCGATAATGATCGAAATTTTGATCTCGTGATATAGTCAAACCTCCATGAGTCGATATTGAAGGGACCATCGATATCGAATCATGGAACAGATATTCTTTGGAAAGTTGTTTGAGGAGACCCATGATTTTTTAAATTTACCATGAGTCGATATCAAGTAATGGAACATCGACTCATGAGGGTTCGACTGTATAAAATTAGGAATATTTAATCACAAATATGAATATATCCATGAGTGCTGTACTTGTGGTTAACCCAACCAAACAGATTAATAAAGGCCTTAAAAAAGATATATTTTGCTAAAGAACCTCACACAGATGTTTGTATTAAAATAAAAAGTCCGGAAATTTCATAATCACAGCAAGTCTGCCGTTTTCAAGCCACGAATTTCGAAATATTTGGCGAAATACTTAATATTATCTCATTAAGATGACAAATAATCACAGTTTAAGCTTAAGTTTAAGCCTGAAAAATAAAGCTTCCTCAATCAAATAGAGCATTTCCATAGATTAGAATTACAGAGTTAAAATAAATTCAAAATAATAAGATTGCCATACATGAATCCCACATCACAATTTTCGTAGGAATTACAGGGTTGATATAAGCGTTTAAAATCCGGATTTAAAAAAAAGTGACTATGAAGAACAGGTGCTTCACGCAACAATTTTATTCCAAAAAGTGCTCCGCGGCCCAGAAAAGCTGAAAACCTCGGTTGTAGACCAATAAATTTCAAGAAACTTTACCAAGAAAGTTTTCTTGTTGCTCTTCAATTTACCGATCTAGAACTTTTTTTTTCCTATGTTGACATAGGATGACCCATATGAAACTGGTTTTCTGGCTCCCACGTTTTCGAATACCGTAAATACCCCGTTTGATAATGCGGATAACTTTGATAGTGCATTACGCTCCACACACTAAAAGAAATATCATGATTTCTGTTGATCAGTATAGCAAAACCAATGCAAAACTAAAGAATATTAGTATGACACTTCATGCAGGAGCTGTTTTCGTTTGAATCGAGAACATTTTAGTTGGTCGCTTATCTTTGATAGTCTAGTTGTCATAGAACTTGAATATGGTCTCAAATCTCTAAGCGAAAATCATTTTCAAAAACTAGAACTATTAGGGTCGATGTACCAGGGCCCAGATAGCCGTAGCGGTAAACACGCAGCTATCCAGCAAGACCAAGCTGAAGGTCGTGGGTTCAAATCCCACCGGTCGAGGATCTTTTCGGGTTGGAAATTTTCTCGACTTCCCAGGGCATAGAGTATCTTCGTACCTGCCACACGATATACGCATGCAAAAATGGTCATTGGCATAGTAAGCTCATAAGAAGTGCTCATAAGAACACTAAGCTGAGAAGCAGGCTCTGTCCCAGTGGGGACGTAACGCCAGAAAAGAAGAAGGGTCGATGTACCAATAGCCGCATAGCTAAGAACAAATATTCGTATAAAATCGAAAAATAACGCTAGCATCATTATTTTTACATCATCTGACAGCTTTTTAGCTTGGTTTTGTGGGAAAAATATAAAAACTACAATAGCTCATATATTTGTATTTATTATCGCTTGTGTCACTGTAGGAATACATGTGCCTATAGTAGCACTATTTCTAATTTCTGTTCCTATAGTAGCACTAGCATCACGGCGTTGGCAGAATACTAATCAAAATCGTATTTTTACAAAGCTTTTATATTTTTCCTTCAAAGTGTGGATCAAAAGCTTTCGTTTGATGTAAAAAAAGTTCTCAATTCATTAATTATTTCGTATAAAAAAAAAAGATTCTCTCAGTAATGCTACTATAGGAACAGTAGGTTTACTATAGGCGCAAGGGAGCTCAAATTTTAAGCAAAACTAATTATTTCGATCATTTTTTGAACAAAATCAAGCTATGTATTAATGGTACTTAGATAAATAGCTCCTGAACTTCATGTCAAAAAATATTTTGAAACGATTTATAGCAAACCGGCCGTAAAAAGCCACTAGTGCGACTATAGGGGACTGTCCACTAAGGGAACACTGACCCTATTGTAATCTAAGTCAGAAATTTCCATATAACTTTAAACGCCTAGATTTATGTAATGTCCTATAAATGTTACGTAGTACAATCAATTTTGTTCGATTTATACTCCATTATCAAAGTTACCCCAAAACAGAAAACCAACTTTTGATTATATGAAAAATTACATATCCATTCAAAATAAATATTTTGGCAATCTATCAACTGCAATCGATAGCTGCCAGTACTTGTTTTAAAAATATAAATTTTAATTCCTCGAAACAGCATGTATAAATATTCAAGTTTTCTCCGAAAAAAGCTTTACGGTTTTACGTTTACGGTATCTCATTGAAGTAGTCTATGAACCACCTCTAGAGCTTTGAAAAAAGCGTATTGTGATGAGTGAAGGATCACGATATTTCTTTTCGTTTCGGAAATCCATAAAACAACATATTTTTTTTTAATTTCAATAACTTTTAAATCAATTATTTTTTTTTTCAATTTTAACTTCTTTTCAAAGTAGTCTATGAGCGACGTTTAGAACTTAAGAATACACAAATTTCAGTGCAAAAAGATTGTTGATTTCAGTTATTCAGATATCTCAGATCAAAAGCTATTATTATTGAAGAAAAAAAAATAAAACGGTTACAAAAATAACACATCTGTTATTCTGTGCCGTCAAAAGATATTTTTTATATTTGCCCCAAACAGAGATATTCACAATCGAAATAGGCGACGAAAAAATGAACAGAAATAGCGAAATCCTTCACTCACCAAATAACGTACTTTTCAAAGTTCTAAAAGCGGTTCATAGACTTCTTCAATGAGTTATTAGTATTGAAAACACTGGAGCTAGAAAACCAGTTTTATATGGGTAACATAGGAAAAAAAAACTTTAAATCGGTCGATTTATGTGCTACAAAACATTTTTGTTTAAAACAATTTCCTAAAATTGATTACTCTACCACTTTAATGAAGCATGTATAAAATAATTTCTGCAAATAAGAAATTTGGTTGTTTCATTTCTATGAAAATGTGGATCTCCATGATTTAGAATAACATCAAACAAAGGGTCTAACTAATACAAACAACGTTGTAGAAGACAGTTTTCATCTAAAGTTTCATTCTAAAGATTTAGATGCATCTTCCGTGTAAATGTGATTTCAGGACCTCGGCATGAGTTGATAGCAAGCTTTTGACCTTCAAACAAATTTTCAGGCCGGCCATGTAGTACGCTCCACCAATATGTTGTAATAATTCTGAAGCTCCCTCCCTAGTATAATACTAATAAATTACATAGAATATCCAATGTTGAAACATTGGAACAAATGGCGAATAAAGTTATTCAAATGTTAAGACCAAAATCGTTGCAATCTTCTATTGTCACGATTAATGAGTTATATACCTATACCTAAGTTCATTGAAAAGTGATTTTTTTTTTCTCATAAGCAGGTGAATTTGATTCGCCTCTCAATATTCTGAACTAAGTACCGTTTTGATTCATATTACGGACAGCTTCAAATTCCGGACACTCTGCTTTGTATGGGAAACATTTTACACGAAATGTTTCAATTTTTGCAGTTCAAAAGTTTTCGTATTCGAAGCTCATTTTAATAGGAATTTTCCATAAACATGTTTTGAAATTTATAATGTCCAACTGCCTTAGGCGTCTCTTTAGTGGTTTGACGATTTCAATTGATGATTTGTCTTTCCTTTTATGATTTTCAAGAGCTGTCCGGAATTTGAATCAAAGTGTCCGGAATATGAGGCAAAAGCAAGGAAGCATCCGTAATAAGAATCATGAAAAGTCCACATATTTCTATTTATTTAATATTATTCATTGCCGGAATCAAAATCTTCACCCACCCTTCGAAAGTTAAATAGTTTGAAGGCTCGATAACGTGGAGGAATCATGTAAAATGATTTATTTTGTATGCTTTTAGATGAGTTATACATCACTGAGGCCTTAAGTGTCCTTAATATGAATCAAAACGGTACTACGGTAAATGATATGTAATATATTGTTAACAAAATTATGATAGTGTTGACTAACACAGAACAGCTAGGTATGAGTTATAAATGTAATGTTTAAAATGTACAAGACTCATGTTCCGAACACTTAAGGCCAACAGTGACTTTAAACACATCTTATAGACATGAATTAGCTAATGTTTGTGAAATTTTTATTAATCCGTAAAGTCTAACTGTTAGTTGTTGGATGTGCCGATAAAATTGTTTGTTGAAACTTGTTAAGTATTGTTTTCACGTAAAAATCCGGAACAACATGCCCAACACTGTGTTTATTCTGTCTCATATTCCGAACAACTTAATTAAAATTCCGAACAGCATGAATAAATCGTAATCAAATGAATACTGAACAAGAGAAACTTCAGTACTCTCCAGTAATAAAATAAATAGGAAGTCGTTAAAATTGCATTGCAATTGACTGCCATTTCTTTGTAATTTGATGACATATTCCTGCGAGACATTTCAACCAAATCGCCATACAAAAACCGAGTGTTCGAAATATGAATCTGTTTGGAATTTGAGACAAAACGGTACACGACTCTAGATATGAATTCTAGTTGGATTTATATGGTACAGTACTGAATTCGATTTTTTATTTACATATATTCAATTAACAAGTTAGATGATTTATCATTAATTTCTATTAATATCATGTTGAACATCTTGTTTAATCTTATAATATGCCATACTATGGCGTTTGTATTAATTCACCATTATAAACTATTTATCCGCAATAGCTATCGTCAAGAGTGTAATAATGGAAAAGAACCCAGCAAAATCATTTAAACGTTTATCACGTAATGAAGAATGATGTCCTTCATCATTTCATATATTTCTCGCAACCAGAATCTTACCATAGCAGTAAACTGAAGAAATTCGAAGCTACTATCCGTGTAGTCCCTTGAATCACTGCTCAACGAAGATTTCTTTTTTTGCTGGAAATTTCACCGAAAGCTTGATTCTTTTGGTAGCTGACAGCAACGTAACATGACTGATATGAGCATAAAATAAATTGCACTTTTTTCACTTCATTCCACAACGGCCGCCTCTTCGCCCGCTCGCTAGTTTAGGTTTAATTTATCAAGATTTCTTCTGCCCACACTTTTCGTTTCTTCCACGTTCTGACAAATAGATTTCTTTTGGCTGTAACCAGTGCACAACAGCAGCGGTTCACTCACGGGCCACGTCGATTTTGCACTTCCTGCACTGAGCTGATCAACTTCTGGTGGCGATTTCTGTAGGCTGTCCATCCGATGGACCCACAATCCAGTGACACTTCTTCTTCTTTCGCGAGAATCCAAAACATACACACATCAAATCGGCACTGGAACGGAAGTTGTGCTATTTTCGTATCCTACTATTGGGAGCAGGTTCCACAACGCGGCGAAGAATATCCGTTTACAAGAGCAAGAACAAAGAACGGAATCATCGCAAGCTACGTCAAGCACTGCACAACTGGTTTATCTTCCTTTTCCGCTGATAGTCAACCACTATGAACATTTATGTTGCATTAAAACAATAGAACAAGCGCCAAGCGACGAATAAAAGCGAACAGAGAAAATAAACCGACCAGACCAGACAACGCAACGGCACATGTAGGCTGACCGAAAGCCCCCTCGCGACTCAATTGAACAGAACTGGCGATGGGTGGATGAAGTGCTTGCTAGACTCTTGGGTTGGTTGGGTGGCTATCGGATTGTGAGAGCATACCGGAGAGCATACGACAGAGAGCGGAACGCTGCCGAAAGCGGAACAATGTTATGCTGAGGGAACTTCATCAACAAAACAAACTCAGAAATGGTATGGACGCTCTAGGTGCATAGGGGATGGTGAAATGGTTTGTCACATGATGGATTTATTACATACATCCTTGTTAATTTATAAGCTTAACCGTCCATCAATTAATCCATTAATCTAATCCATTAATCAAATTTGTTTTAACTCATAATTCAAACGTGGTAATTTTACATTATTTATTTTTTGTAGCTTTTCAAGTAAACGTTTTCAAAAAAAATGTACTAGGTACACCCCTAATGACCCCTAAGTTTAAAGGACTTCCTTGGCTTTGCCGTATTGTCCGCGGCAACAAAAGCAATCAAGTCTGGGATTGCACAATGAAAACTTCTACAGTTTAAGACCCTTTGAGGAAAACACCACACAAGGCGCGGACCAACATGCAACGCTTAGCACTGAGACAGTGCTTTTAAAATACTAAGCTGAGAAACAGGCTGAAACAGAAGAAGATAGAACATTCTCCCTTCCTTTTACCATGGTTCACCAAACAGCAAACACGTAATTTATGAATGACCCCCCTGAACTGATACCGTTGTTCGGTGTTTTAGAAGCTTTCAACAATCGCCATAGCTCATTTCCACGCTTCATTCATAACAAAAACAGAGCATGGGAGGAACAATGGGAAAATGGGCATTTTTTCCGGTGCAATAAGAGAGAGAGAGGGAAAAAATGAGCGTGGCAGAGACCGAAAGAGATTGCACACTGGAGTCAAAGAACCAGACAGATAGGTACAACATAATTATGTATGCCGACGCATTCAATGTGTCTCGTGGGTTCCCGCATGAAGCACTTGCTGCAGCTTTGTCAATTGGTGTACATGTTACTTAAATTTAAGGTTTGTTGAGCAAAAGTCTTTGTTACCGATTAACACTTATTTTGTTCAATAATGTTGTACGGATATTCTCTAGATTTGTCTACGTGAAAATATTACAAATGAACTTTAACACTTCACTTTTTGCAAAAAAAAAAAAAATACTAAAATCACTAAGGTATTTGCTCACCTTAGTGATTTTAGTATTTTATTTTTTTTTTTGCAAAAAGTGAAGCGTTAAAGTTCATTTGTAGTTTTAAACATACTCTAATAATCCCTCCCAAAGTTTAATATAAAAAGTGTAGTGAAAATATTGTTTTTTTTTTTTTACTTCGAGTATTACATTTATTTCTAATATCTGCGTGTTCTGTGTTAGACAACACTACCATTCCAATTTGGTAAAACAAATTTTAGCTTTTATTAACATTTTTTTAACAACATATTACATTACATTTGCCGTGGCATGTTTTGCAGGTGAGCTTTTTTTCAACTGCTTATAAAAGAAAAAAAACGCTTTCAATTAACTTAACCTAAATATATAACGCATTAATCGTGGCAATAGAAGATTGCAACGATTTTTGACTGAAATAATTAAGTATTTAATTAGACATTTGTTCTAATGTTTCAACATTGGATATTCTATGTAACTCATAGGTGCTATACCAGGGAGGAAGCTTCAGAATCAATTTCAAAAAATTTGTTTTGAATTCTCTGTAGAGCATTCTTCCTGGGATTACAACAGCTAGTCCATATTGGTACAGCATACAACATAGCTGGCCTAAAAAATTGTTTGAATTTCAAAAGCTGGTTCTTAGAACAAAGTTTCGATTTTCTATTAATAATGGGATAAAGACATTTTACATATTTATTACATTTAGCTTGAATGCCCTCAATGTGATTTTTGAAAGTTGTTGTTGTTGTTTGAGAGGGACTTTAACCCGAAGGTCATTCGTCCCTTTGATTTTTGAAAGTTAAATTCTTATCCAGCATCAGCCCTAGATACTTAACTTCATCTGACCAATTTATTGGAACCTCTCTCATCGCGACAACTTGTCTACTTGAAGGTTTCAAATAAAGAGATTTTGGTTTATGTGGGAATATTATTAGTTGAGTTTTGGAAGCATTAGGAGAAATCTTCAAATTGCAAGTATGAAGAAAAAATATCCATTTTTTTTTTTTTTTTTTTGCAATCGCCTCCAGATGACACGCAGACTTCGTCCTTTGGCGGAGAGGCCGGTGTCATCCGCAAACAAGGATTTTTGACATCCCTGAGGTACCTCAGGTAAGTCAGATGTGAAAATATTGTATAATATTGGTCCCAAAATGCCCCCCAGTTCTTACAGGAAGTCTTTCAGAAATGGAGTTCTGATAATTAACCTGAAGTGTACAATTTGACAGATAATTTTGAATTATTCTAACAATGTATGTTAAAAAATTAAAGTTTTCTTTTTTTTTTATTTCTTTATTAGTATCATTCCAAACATTACATTCATTATTTCTTATATCTAGGTGTTCTGTGTTATTAACAACACTATCATCCTAATTTGGTAAAACAAATATAAGATTTTATTAACATTTTGTTAACAACATATTACATTTCATTCGCCGTAGCAGTTCAGATTTTTTACAGGTGAGTTGATTTCACCTGCTTATAAGAGAAAAAAACGTTTTTAATATACTTAACCTAACTTAACCTAAACATATAACGCATTAATCGTGGCAATAGAAGATTATAACGATTTTTGCCTGAAATTATTAATTATTTTATTTGACATTTATTCCAATGTTTCAACATTGGATATTCTATGTAACTCGTTGGTACTATACCAGGGAGGAAGCCTCAGAATAATTTCCAAAATTTTATTTTGAATTCTCTGCAGAGCTTTCTTCCTGGCTGTTGTAATAGCTAGTCCATATTGGTACAGCATACAACATGGCTGGCCTGAAAATTTGTTTGAATATCAAAAGCTTGTTCTTAAGACAAAGTTTTGATTTTCTATTAATAAGGGGATAGAGACATTTTACATATATGTTACATTTGGCTTGAATGCCCTCAATGTGATTTTTGAAAGTTAAATTCTTATCTAGCATGAGCCCTAGATACTTAACTTCATCTGACCAATTTATTGGAACCCCTCTCATAGTGACAACATGTCTACTTGAAGGTTTCAAATAAAGAGATTTTGGTTTATGTGGGAATATTATTAGTTGAGTTTTGGAAGCATTAGTAGAAATCTTCCATTTTTGCAAGTATGAAGAAAAAATATCCAAACTTTTTTGCAATCGACTACAGATGACACGCAGACTTTATCCGTTGGCAGAGAGGCCTGTGTCAACCGCAAACAAGGATTTTTGACATCCCTGAGGTAACTCAGGTAAGTCAGATGTGAAAATATTGTATAATATTGGTCCCAAAATGCTGCCTTGGGGAATACCAGCTCTTACAGGAAGTCTTTCAGATCTGGAGTTCTGATAATTAACCTGAAGTGTACGATTTGATAGATAACTTTGAATCATTCTAACAATGTATGTTGGAAAATTAAAGTTTTTTAATTTTACAATCAAACCTTCATGCCAAACACTGTCGAGTGCTTTTTCTATGTCTAGAAGAGCAAGACCAGTAACGGACCAGAACGGATCAAATTTGTTACACGTAAAAGTTGATGAGTGGTCGAATGTCCATGGCGGAATCCGAACTGTATATTGGCAAAAAATGAATTTTCGTTGATGTGGACCATCATTCTGTTCAAATTGATCTTTTCAAAAAGTTTACTGATGGAGGAAAGCAAACTGATTGGACGATAGCTAGAAGCTTCTGCAGGATTTTTGTCTGGTTTTAAAATTGGTACAACCTTAGCATTTTTCCATTTGTCAGGAAAATATGCTAATTCAAAACATTTGTTAAATATATCAACTATGAATAATAAGCTACTTTCTGGAAGTTTGATGAGGATGTAGAAAATTCCATCATCGCCAGGAGCTTTCATATTTTTGACTTCTTCCGATTGTATACCATTACCCGGAATGCAATTTTCCGGAAGACCATTCACCGGAATGTACCATTACCCAGAAAAACCATTTACCGGAATGCACCATTTACCTGAAAGCACCATTACCCGAAATGCCAAATCTTCCATTTTCGACGACCTTCATCAGTACATTTGTATACAATTTTTATTTTCTTTCTTTGATGCTCAGCACAAAATATGTCACGCTAACTATGGACATTCTCGACTCCCTCGGATTCCATAAATATTTTCAAAAGAAATCTCCAAACAGGTATGGACCAAATATGTTGTCCTTCTTGTCGGCATTACGACTCAACTGGGACAAAGCCTGCTTCTCAGCTGTTCTAGGAGCATTTCCACAGTCAATAGCTGAGAGCCTATGTCAACCGACCATTTTTGTATTCGTTCATAGTTTGACAAGTATGTAAGTATACTAGCTCGGAAAAGTCGTCAAATTTGCCAACTAGAAATAATTTTGAACCTGCGGTATTCAATTCTACCAACCTCAGCTTGATCCTTCTGAATAGCTTTACTTTGCCGCAACGCAGGCCCTAAGTTATGAACAAATTTTACGATACCAAAATTTGATTGAACCTGTGATTTAATTAGAAAAGTATCGCCTGATATAGAAAACTGTGTCTTCACATTCAGGCTATAAAACTAAATATTACAAGTAAGGATAGAGAAAATGAAAAGAATTATTACAATTATACATTTGGCATCAAAAATGTGGTCAATATAAATCGAAAAAATCGCCTAACTGATAAGATAGGGGGTTTTTGAGTAAATGGAACAACCCAGCATTTAAAAATGTTTGAAGTTATGATGGTTTTCTTATTCCCTTAAGTTAAAACTAATTAAAATCTAATTTCAATATTGTATCAAAATAATAAAAAAACACTAATCTTGCGAGGGAAGTGACATGCAACAGTGCGATTCTCATTTTATCTTTATGATTTGAAAAAAGCTAAAAAAAATCAAGACGAAACTAAGAGTGCCTTGGTGATCGAGAGTAGGGACACTAGTCGCCATTGCACAGTGGTCCAGGAATCAGTTTTACGCGGAAAGATGCATTTTGAGCTTTAGAATGAAACATTAGACAAAAACGGTCCTCTACAAAGTTGTTTGTATTAGTAAGGTCCTTTGTTTGGTGTTATTGAAACTTAGGGTGGACCACATTTTCATAGAAATTGTGTAACTAACTTTCTTATTTGTAGAAATTATATTATACATGCTTCAGCAAAGTTGTAGACCATTCAATTTCAAGCAACTTTGCCAAAAAAAGTTTTTTTGTATCTCTTAAATTGATCGATTTAGAGCTATTTTCCTACGGTGACATAGGGTGGTCCGAAAAAAACTGGTTTTCTGGCTCTAGAGTTTTCAATTCAAATTTCTCATCAAAGTAGTCTATGAAACACTTTTAGAGCTTTAAAAAATGCGTAATTTGGTGAGTGAAGAAACTCGCTATCTCCTTCCGTTTGGGAGTTATTGTTGATTTTCTCTCAAAAACATGCCTACTTTGATTGTGAATATCTCTGATTGGGGCAAACATAAAAAATATCTTTTGACGGCATTAAAAAGACAAAATAAAATTGTATATTATATCAAAAAATTACAGATGTGTTATTTTTGTAACTCTAATAAAATGCACTGCATAAACAAAGGATTTTAAGCAGAAAAATTTTAATAACTTTTGAACTAAAATAGATGTCATCAATATTTTTGCATGACATGCCTACGTTTTTGAGAGAAAAACAACAATAACTCCCAAACGGAAGGAGATAGCGAGTTTCTTCACTCACCAAATTACGCATTTTTTAGAGCTCTAAAAGTGTTTCATAGACTACTTCGATGAGAAATTTGAATTGAAAACTCTAGAGCCAGAAAACCAGTTTTGTTCGGACCACCCTATGTCACCGTAGGAAAATAGCTCTAAATCAGTCAATTTAAGAGATACAAAAAAACTTTTTTGGCAAAGTTGCTTGAAATTGAATGGTCTACAACTTTGCTGAAGCATGTATAATATAATTTCTACAAATAAGAAAGTTAGTTACACTATTTCTATGAAAATGTGGTCCACCCTAATTTTCAATAACACCAAACAAAGGACCTTACAAATACAAACAACTTTGTAGAAGACCGTTTTTGTCTAATGTTTCATTCTAAGGCTCAAAATGCATCTTTCCGCGTAAAACTGATTCCTGGACCATAGTGCATTGTGAAGTCCATCTTTGGATTCCGAAATATTGAACATCAATAGATCTAGTTTTCCTTTGAATTTATTTGTTGTGCTATTTTTCTCCGAATTTCATAACTCTGTGTCTGTACCTCGAATTCAATACCAAAGTGAAAACTAGAAAGAACAATAAGCATTCATAAGAAGAAGATATCTGGTCATTTTCGACTAAACACATTTCTATTCTATTCTATTCTAAGCGCTTGCACAGCCAATATTGAAAAGCATCCTGGAAATATCAGAATTTTTTCTGGTATTTTCATGTCAACATTAATATTTGCAACACATCGATAATGTAATACAAATATTAAAATGGCAAGGCCCACTGTGCAGACTTGGTGTTGAAGATAAAATAAAAACTAAAGGCGATCAGTTTATTCACTTATGAATAACATGATAGACGACAGTTTTTAAATTTTATGAAGGATGAAACGGGGACAACCGTACCAACCGTTTCATTTTAGGGAATAAGTAAAATCGTTGGAAGTGGCTTTGCTAAGAATGTTAGTGCACACTCCATTGTTGTATGTTTTCCTTTTCCTGGGATGGGACATAGGTATTTAGGCCTCATGTCCTGGCTCTAGAGCCTTGGCTTAAGCGCCATTGCTCGCTCTCTGAAATGAAAAGAAAACTATCCCTATCCTGTTATGTAATTATTGTATGGAAAATACAGGGACAAGTGTTGGTATTCAAACATACGCAGAGAAACAAAATTGAAGCTAACCTTGAAGAATGAACCAGAATAATAGTGCTCTGGCAAGTACAAACTACAGCCTCAGCAATGAAATTTAGATACAGTGCCCTTTTCGGTTTTGGAAACATCCCGTTCTGTTTTAGCAACATTCGGTTTTTGTACCGTGTCAAAATCGAAAGGTTTTCCAATATTTATAGTTTATGACATTTATTATCTACAGTTCCTACAATTTGATCAGAACTAATGTTTTCTTATTCAATACACAATAAATGGTTTGGTAAAAATACTCTATAAAAGAGATCGTTCGATTTTGGCACGTTTAGTTTTGTAATACATTAAACTTTTGGATGTGTTGCCAGATTTAACATTCACTGTGTTAGAATCAAAATACAAATGAAAGATCTACAAAAAATAGTTGAATGGAACTATCTCACCAAATTTATGTTTGACGTCTTCACTCCAAACGCAAATCCAAATATTTCCTCTATGAAGAAAGGAGGGCACTTTCAAATCCTGCTTCCAGATCCCTTCGGCTCTTCAATTTACAATAACCAGAGATCTTCACTCAAAAGGAAAAACGTTCACTTCACTTTCACTGGCTACTAGTTCATCATTGACAGAAAAAAAAGGAATTTTGGCCAATACTCAAATATATAAGCCGAAATCTCATTTTCGACTAAACACATTTTACCGAAAAATGTCGAGATCGGTGTAACATTAAAGAATCGCCAACCAAATAAAGAAGGGTGAAAATCAGATTACCCGAAAAGGGTCATTCTAGAAGAAGGAATTTAGCCCGGTGAATTTAAAATTCTAATCAATGCTTATTTATTAACATTTGTACACTTGAAGAACCAACGTTAAAAGTAAAGTAACATAGTTGTAGCCAAACTTAGCAAGTTCAGCCAATACAGATAAGTAGTAAGAACAGCTTGTTTTCAAAAGAAGGGTGAATCATTTTTGAAATACAAATATATGAAGATGGTGCATATTGACATGATCAAGTATGAAGATATCTTAGACTCTTCTTCGATGTTTATGTCCCTGTCCATTATCGTTAAATATTTTTAAGTCAATTTACTGATCTGATTGTCGGTGAAACAATAAAAAGGACGATAATGAAAAAAGTCGACAAATGGAGAAATAATTTTCCGCTAAATGGTCCTTCCGGATAATAGTTTTCCGGTAAATGGTTCATTCCGGTAAATGGTTTTCCCGGTAAATGGTCTTCCGGTAAATTGCATTCCGGGTAATGGGTTTCCGGGTAAGGTCGGAGAAACCTTCTTCCAAATCAGTCTCCCAGGAATTTTCGAAAACGTGCTCTTGATTGAGATTATTTTCAAAGTTCTTAGTAACTTGATTTTCAATTGGACTAGTAAATCCTAATTTAAAATTGTGCGCGCTTTCAAACTGCAAAGCAAGTTTTCGAGCTTTTTTGCAATTGGTTAGTAATAACTTGTTTTCTTCTTTCAATGCCGGTATTGGCTTCCGAGGTTTTTTCAAAATTTAAGATAATTTCCAAAAGGGCTTAGAACCAATTGAGACATTTTATTTTCAAATTTTTTTATTTCTTAATTGTGCAAAACGTTTCTTGATTTCTTTCTGCAAATCCTGATGTATAATTTTCATAGCAGGAACGCGAGTGCGTTGAAATTGCCTTCTCCTCACGTTTTTAATACGGATCAAGAGTTTAAGATCATCGTCTATAATCACGGATTCAAATTTTACTTCACATTTTTGAATTGCAATGCTCCTGGCTTCAACAATGGAATTTGTTAAAGTTTCAAGAGCATTGTCAATATCAAGATTTGTTTGTAAAGAAATGTTAACATCAAGATTAGAGTCAATATATGATTCATATATATATTCCAATCGGCTCGAAAATAACCGAAAGTGGAGCTGATAGGATTGAGAATCGCTTCATGGGATATAACGAGGCTCATCGTTTCATTTCAATTACGACTGCGTTGTCGAAAAATACGATACTACCATAGAGTATCGACTACAAGATAAAACAAGAAGTTTAAAGGCACTTTTAAATATTTCCAAATGCATATGATAGCAGCTTCTCACATTCAATAAAAAAAACTAACGACTCATGTGTCTTCTCAATGGCTATAGTCGCTCCCAACCTCAAAGTTTATCATGGACTACATTATTTAAATGGTGTACGATTGATTAATGACTTGTCAAAAATCTTTTCAAACGCCTATTATCGCCAAATGGCTAACTAATAAACGATCAATCTTTACCGCTTGAATCCTCGTTTATTGGGCGCAGCAACTTGGCAAATTACGTCACGATCATGCTCGAGCGTGTGCTTTTGAAGCCTCCCAGCATTTAGTTAAGGTTCCGAATGGTGTTTTCGGCACCTCTTCCAGGCTGGGGCACATTCTTTCTTGAAATAAATTTCAACTCTTGTCACTTAGTTTCCTGAGTGAGGCAAATTAATATAGTGCAATCATGACAGAAGAATTCTGTTTTCATTAAAGTCCATCTTTTGCAGGGAATAGGTGCTGGCACCCTAGCACATTTCAAAAGCAACTTGGACATACTCTTCTCTTTCAAAGTTTCATCAGGATTCGTTTTAGTGAATTTTCGATAGCATCTTAAAGATAATCGCGCGTATGTTCTGGAGAGCAACTCTCCAAGAGAAAGAACAATCTCAAATGTGTTTCGCGACCATTAATGGGAACTAGGAAGACCGTCCCCCAGCCGTTGCCCTATGCCCAGATGCCAGCCGTCAACTAATGTATGAAATCAAGTGGCTTAAGCCCTATAGAGGTCTGAATTGGTAGTGGTGGAACGGGTGCAACCGATTATTATTGAAATCACTTCGAAGCTGGCTGGTTCCATATAAGGAATAATCGACAAACGACCGCTTCGAGACTTGTCTGGTGAGTCTTGCATCAATAGCGGTCTCTTGAAACAAGAAACTTCCTGCTATTCAAATTTACAAAACGATGGATTTTGACGCCATATTAAGGGGAGGGCTGGAGGAGCACAATCAATTTGTATGAATACTAAGTGGTCTAATAATAATCGCGAACAATGTCGTCTACTACTTGATACTACTTGACAAGCACAATTAACGACATCCGAAAGAGATGACTGTTCAAATTTTGGTATCTCTTATGGCACATATAGTGATCAAATATTTAGCACTTCTCTGAGAATGAATTTTTCAAATAAGCTGCTTTGAACGCATGTGCGCATTGATTCCAATAAAAGAAATAACTGGATGGCAGCTTGACCAAAACTAAAAAAGAAGAAACTGTTGACAGAATTTCAACTCATTTGATACTAAAAAGTTGAAATTAAAAAGTATAACGATTTGATACGATCAAAATCGTTATACTTTTTAATCATCCAAGCTCGGACACTGTTAAAATAATCAAGCTAGGAAAAAACTAAAAGCAAAGAAAATCCAATATCCCATATCTTCCTTGCCATCCTTATGATAAAAATAGTATTCTGTGAAATTTTCAGCTTTTTCGGTAGAGATATAAAGGTGGACTAAACACGATGAATGTTTATATGGAAATTATTATGGGGACTTTTTGAAAAATGTTCCAAACACATTAGTACTGAAATGCTAGTACAAACATGTCAGTCTAGTTATGCAGAAATGCCTGGACGAAGGTCAATTTTCAGAAATCTGGAAAATTCAGAAACTGGTACTTTACCGAAGGCAGGAAAACCGCCCGGGATCCTGGATCATATAGGCCTATATGTTTACTGGATACACTCTGTAAACTCTTGGAACGGGTTATCCTCAGCAGGGTGAGGAAATGCACAGAGAGCGAGAACGGGCTATCAGAAAGGCAGTTTGGATTCCGGAAAGGAAGGTCGACGGTGGGCACAATTCGGACAGTGCTCGATAGGGCCGAGAAAGCAATGAAAAAAAAAAGCTTAGAGGAGATCATTACTGCGCCGTGGTCACGATAGATGTGAAGAACGCGTTCAACAGCGCCAGCTAGGAGGCCATTGCCACTGCGCTGCACAGAAATCGGGTTCCCGACTACTAGTGCCAGATTTTGAAGAGCTACTTCCAAAACCGTATACTGAGGTACGAAACCGACGCCGGCCCCAAGGAGTTAAGAATTACGACTGGAGTCCCACAAGGTACGACGAGGTCCTATCGCTGGAGCTACCCAAGAGGGTTGAGATTGTCGGCTTCGCCGATGACGTCGTCCTAACGGTAATAGGCGAGACGCAGGAGGAAGTAGAAATGCTGACAATGGAGACAATTGGTCTAGTCGAAGATTGGATGGAGGGTGTCAAGCTGAAGATAGCCCACCACTAATCAAAGGTGCTACTAGTTAGCAACTGCAAAGCAATCATGCACGGTGAGATCACTGTCGAGGGGCATGCCATTGCATCACAGCGAAAGCTGAAACACCTGGGCGTAATGCTAGACGATCAGCTGAACTTCAACAGTCACGTCGATTATGCATGCGAGAAGGCGGCGAAGGCGAATAATGCGCTCACAAGACTTATACCCAACATAGGTGGTCCTAGAAGAAGTAAGAGGCGTCTTCTGGCTGTCGTATCAACATCGCTACTAAGATACGGTGCGCCAGCCTGAGGCGCGGTGCTACAGACCAAGCGGAATCGGGATAAGTTAAACAGCACGTCCCGACTCATCATCATGCGAGTGGTGAGCGCGTACAGGACTTTATCGTCGGAGGTGGCATGCGTAATCGCTGGAATGATCGCGATCTGCATCATTTTGTCCGAAGACATCGACTGCTATCAGTGAAGAGAAACTAGGCAGGCGAGGAAGTTGACAAGAATTCGTTCGCTGGCTAAGTGGCAACAAGAATGGGATGCCTCCGAGAAAGGCAGGTGGACCTATAGGCTCATCCCGAATTTATCAGCCTGGCTGAATAGGGAGCATGGAGAAGTGAACTTCCACCTGACACAGTTCTTGTCAGGTCACGGCTGCTTCAAGCAGTATCTGCATCGGTTCGACCATGCGTTTTCACCATTCTGTCCTGAGTGTATGGAGATTTAAGAAACTCCAGAACATGTTGTCTTCGACTGCCCGAGGTTCAACATTGAACGAAACACGATGTTGACTGCTTTTGGTGCGTACTTCAGCGTAGAAGGTGTGGTCCACGGAACGATAAGCGATCCCGATCTTTGGAATATGATGACCAACATGGTGATGCAAATAATGTCTGACCTACAGCACAACTGGCAAGAAGAGCAACGAAACGAGACGCAGAGAGCAGCGCTTGACGTCGGGACGTCGGGGCACTGAAGAACCGGAAGCCAAGCTTCCACTGGAATTGTCGGACTAATCTCGGCACTCGATAAGTCAGTCTGGTGATGAGAGGAGACCATCGGGCGCGATCGGAGTAGGCTAGATCCTCCGTCGGGAACTAGACCGTGTTGAACGAGCGTAACGTAGTATCGGTAATAAGTCGTCGAGGCGCCTGTGAACCGGATGTCACCCTTCAACCAAAATTGCAGAACCGACCCTTACGTTTGGCCGACCACCATCGAGTCGGAGTAGGCTAGATCATCTGCCGGGGATTAGCTGAGTAGATCGTGAAACTGCACCGGCAAATGGTCGTCGGGGCGCCTGTGAACCGGAAGTTTCCTTCCACCGGAATCGCAGGACCGACCTCGGCATCTGCCCGGCCAGCTTCGGAGTAGGCTAAATCCACCGTCGGGGACTAGCTGAGTAGATCGCGGAACTGCACCGGCAAAAAATCGTCGGGGCGCCTGTGAACTGGAAGTTTCCTTCCACCGGAGTCGCAGGATCGACCTCGGCATCTGCCCGGATAGCATCGGTTCGGAAGATCGTCCGTCGCCGGGGAAATCTTCGTCGCAGTAGGATAAATCCACCGTCGGGGGCTATTCTGAGTAGCGAGCGTATCACTGGCTTGAGTCGTCGGAGCGCCAGTGAACCGGAAGCCATCCTCCAACAGGAATCTCTGGGCCGACTTCGGCACTCTATCGGCCAACAACGGAGTATGAACAACGCGTAACGTTACCGGTTTCGGTTCCTCCGTCGAGATATTCTCGATCGGAGTAGGCTAGCTTCACCGTCGGGAACTAAGCCGAGTAGTATCGATCACGACGGACCGCCGGCTTTGGGTCGTCGGGGCTCGAACCGGAAGTCACTCCTCAACCGGAATCGCAAGACCGACCTCGGCATCCAGCCGGCCCGCCCGTAGAGCATGCCGAGCAGAAAAATGGATCCAAGCGCACCAAAAAAACACAGCAGCATCCATCGAAAAATTCTCACATGGCCCAGGCGTGTGGTCGGCCCCAAAATGTGAGTGACGTAGAAGAGACAAATTGCAGCTTGATCGAATAGAGCAAGAGGTGACGAAAAGGCGTAGAGGCATCAACCAGCCCACTGCCTCCTGAAGTAATACCATGAGGTAGTTCCAGGAGGACATCAGACTTGTAGCCCAAGCCAAAGAAAAGTGGCGTGGTACAGAGTTATTTCCACCTTTTTTCCGCACTCGAGACGCGCATCCCCAGTAGACCGTTGAGTAATAGACCGTAATAGACCGTTAAGTGAGAACCACAGAGCCTAAACCCCATGTGCTCCCCAGATAGCCGGGTTAGGTGAAAGTTTCTAGCTTTGCTAGAAGTGCGAAAATTCTATATAAAAAACATGTCAGTCTATAGTGAAAACTTGCTGAATTTATTCAGTCCGACTGATGAGAGAAGATATATTCATGAATTTATTTGCCATTATTTTGCTACATTTTGGATTATAGTCCGGCAAACTTCTGCGAAAATCTCAAACAAAATTAACTCTAAAAGGTTTCGTTTCTTTAGCAACTTCCTTTAATAAAGTTTGAAGAATAGGTTTTCACTATGGAATGCTAAGTCTGTAATTACATTACAGTACTATCTTACAAGGAACATTTGTACAAATTTCCTTATAGTTATTTCCATATACATATATTTCTAAGAGATAATCGGCCATTAAGCAATCAATTTCAACCGCTTGCCTCTTCAAAACATGTGAAAATTTAGGCACTTAAGTTTCCTATTTCAGCATGTTAAGAAATTATTTCAATGCGTAGAAACATCCAATAAGCTCAACTAAATCAAATCCAAGGTATAATCAACATTGTTTCTGAAGAATGCAAATCAATCATTCGCGGAAGAGATCACCTTTAAATCGAAAACATGGGAACAAACTGCAATGAGACTGTAAATGGTGCCGTGATCATTGCTTTTTTATGCATGGCGTTACAAATACAATTCTCAGATTCCGAATATAAACGTCAAACGTCTAAACTCCTTTTGAAGTTCTAGGTCAGTGTTTCTCAATTGGCAGTGTTTCTTGCATTGCAATTGGCAGATCATTTGAAGCGCTTTTCATTAATAAGAAATAGATTAACATTTGCAACGTTTTCGATTTTCCGTGATCAACTTTGTTATGCTAGATTACAGCTATATAAAAAACGATTTCAATCAAATTTTCCCAACTCTTTAGACATAACTTGAATTCAAACATATATTTTCCGGCAATTTTCCCAAAAACGATTTCAAAAGAAATTACAGTTTGACTAAAGTGAAATCTTCGACGAAAAATCAAACGATTTATCTGGAAATGGGAAGCCCAATCCTTTCACAACTACTTCTTCATAGTTTTCCCATGAATCGAAATTTTTGGAGCTAGAATTTTTCAAATTAATTGCTTGCAAAAAGTCATAGGTCATTTCGAAAAGTTATTGTTGAGTCAAAATGATCGATTTATCTATGAAAAACACTTATTCTATCATACTGCAAACATGCGTAAAATTTATTCCAAATCCTAGATTGTCGGGTAAGATTCCTAATGATTTCGACTTATTCTGGATAGAATTCGACCAATGTATTGTTTAATACTGTATGTAATACATAATAGGGAATAAAAATTTATTATTAACTGTTTAATAATAATACAACTATCGTATCTAGCGAATAGTTGTTTGGAATTAGGTAGAACAAAGAGCAAAAATGCCTCTAAGGTAAGATGCCTCATTTACCAAAGTATATTAGTAGTCTTATTCAGTAGTAAAGTTAGTAGTAAATTAGTAGCAAATTAGTCATCTTGGCATACCAAATCATAGAATATCAAAAACTATAATGGATCACAGTAAACAATTTTTGGATTCTGATTTAAGCCCTAATCCCCGCTTTCAACTAAATTCACCCAGGATCGCGGTACCAACAAACCTCTATGTGACATGTTAATGGAGAAACACTGGTCTAGTCAAAGCAAATATCGGATTCCAACTCGTTTTTCATTCCGCGCCACCAGCATAAACTGATGAGCCTTCTGTTATTTTTAACATCTATACAAACCAAAGCAAACCGATAGAATTTCGCTTATGAATACAGAACGACTTAGCATATCTTGTGAGTTGTTCGTCCTCATCGACCATGCTTGCAAGAGCAGAAGTTTTATGGAAGCAATTGATTTGCACATATCATAAAAGCCAAAGGTATGTCATCCTGGCCTAGGTCCCAAAATGTCATCCGATAAATTTCATGTCGCATTTATGGGTCGCTCTTTCATGTATTTCCAACAAATATGCTCTGTTTGACAAACAATTCCGAAAAATAATTACGACAAATGGGAATCTGTGCTTCACATACCTCTTGCTATCAAGGCGTTTACCCGTCGCGTCGCATAAATAAAAAGTGGAATAAAAGGAAATTGAAACGTCCGCGTTGAAATGGAGAGAACAAATATCAAAACAACGGCGTCTCAATGCTTTGGGTATTCGAAGGCAAGTGATGGGAAATTGCGTGCAAAAAGTGTTCAAATAAATCAAAATTTATGTGCACGGAAAAGCACTCAATTTAACAGAAAAATGTACCAACAACGTGAAATGTTTCCACAGTGGATTGAAGCTTGGTAAGCATCGGCGTGTTTATGAGACTTGGTTCAAAATATTTACAATCAGTCTCACTGCTAGGAAGCGAAACAACAGACTCAAGGCATTTTTATTTGACACACGTATCCAACACTAGGCTCATAGCATTGCAGATAGTGCTGAAATGAGGTCTTAGTTCCTCGGACAAAACTCTAGTTGCACACATTTTTGAGTGAGACACGGTGACCAATATTTTCCCATTGTAGAAGCCATGTAGTCTGTGCCAAAACCGTAATGGTTATATCGATTGTAAACTTGTCGAACGAACATTACGGGGATTTGTAGAAAGCATAATATGCATATCGGTGCAACACGTACCGGCAATCGTTGGATGGGAAATGCTTCAGCGCGTGGAGAATGATTTATACCCACAATTGATAAAGTTGAAGAATAATAGAAGTGAAAGCCGATTTTAAGTTTCATTTTTTATCTCGTCATTTTTTACGTTTTTCACACCAAATAGAAATGTATAAGTCATTTTCTGACATATGTCTGACAATTATGTCAGAAAATGACTTATACATTTCTATTTGGTATTGAACAAATATTTTCAAAACAAAAATTTCTATTATTTTAAGCGATGTCACCTGGTGCTCAACTTTCTAACAGCAGCTCTCCGAAAGACTTGTTTTTATTTCGCAAATTTAATTCAATTTGTCCATTTAATTCAATTGCAAAATTCGGGAAGCTACGTATTTTCGACTGTCTTGTTCTATTCGTCATGGATTTTTTGAAAATTTTGAAATTCGGCAGTAAGATGCGAAACATGGCCTTTCTTAGCCGAGTGGTTAGAGTCCACGGCTACAAAGAAAGCCATGCTGAAGGCTGTGGCGTAGCTAGATTTTTCGGAGCCCGGTGCGGAGTCCAAATAAGGGTATGTGCCAATTGAGTAGTCAATGAATCCAAACAATACCCAAGTAACCATGGAACACTATATCATTGCTTATATGAAGCAGCTGCATTGTCGTAAGCCTACCATTAAAGTTGTTCAAAAGTGGAAATGGGCCCTTCTGTACTGCCCATAAACGCATACTTGTCCCATGTGAATAGGAAATCCAGCAAACATGGGACTGACATGCGTTTATGGGCAGTGTAGTCGAATTAATGCAAGAATTTTTATTAAGCAACCAAGCAATTCAAAAAGTAATAATAGTGCATTGATACATTTGTAATGAAGCGTTAATGCTCTATTGCCTGACAGCTCTTGAAGAGTAGTGTTTGATCCTTCGACCATGTTGTTTGCTCCTGCGAGGGCAGGCGACGAGGACAGGATCTAACATGTCGCGCGTCGTTCGCGTACCACGGTGGAATTGTATCGCAAATCGTGTTAGTAGTGTTTGATCCTTTGATCGTGTCGATTGCTAATGTGGGGCGAGCGACGAACACTTGTTCGGCGTTCAATGTTTTTATCTAATAATATCGCTAATCCGGTTAGGCGCATACATTTCAAATTATATATCGTTTACCAAAACGAATCCTTTACCAAACCTTTCCCATATCCAAACTCCCAGTGTTTACTTGTGGAAGTGCAGAGGACTCCTCGGCTTTCTTGAAGCAAGCAACACGTCAACATTTCCCTTTCATCCTCAAATTGACCTGCATTCGGACGCAGCAGGCGCCGTTATTGTTTGTTATAACCATGAGAGCACCAGTACTTACACAATGAGGATGCTACTGATCCCGAGTAGTGTCCGTTGGTTCCCTGTGTAAGTATAGCTGTTCTTGCAATAACGTAGTAGCATCTGCAGGCGTTCAATCAATGCTCATGCTCATGCTATTGCCTGACAGCTCTTGAAATTTGTCGAATAAATGCAATAACGCATCAGTATTGTTCATATGCAGTAGAATACGTGCAATGTTATAATGCTTGTGGTTACTTGGGTAATATACTTTCAATCAACATTAATATTTGGGATTGAAAATAATAGACCTTGTGTTCATCTATTGTTGAAGTCGTTTTCAATTTTTATCTTGTAATCAAAAAGTCAATTAATTGAGAGTGATAAACCGATACAACCACTTCAGGAATGATAGCGGATAAGTGTTGAACATTAGAAACCTCATGTCAGAAAAATAAAACCAAGATGCGTCTGAACAAGAACCTCATTTCAATAAGAATTCCTCAAGTAATCCAATTAGACAACTCTCAAAGCATCTTTCTTAAAGTTTCTTTGGGATTTATTGATTTTCTTTAGACATTTTATCAGAATGTAATTCTGGTATTTCCTAAAAGTTTGCTTCATTTATTAAATAGAAGATTGCTTTACAGACATCCCAACAAATTCCTTCAGAATTTTCATTTGAGGTACTGTGATATGCTCAAGCAGTGTTGCTCAGACTCATTTCCCCGAAAATAACATTTTCTGAACTTCGAAGCCACGAACTACTACAACCATGCTCTATCCTCCTAAGATAGAAAAGCAGATGGTTAAGCTTGAGTACTGCACACAAAATCGATCAATTTTGATCCCAGAGAGCCACAATTCAAGTTTCGGTGAAATGAAATGAGTGAGTGAGTGCGAATCATTTCACCGAAACTTGAATTGCGGGCCACCGAGATCGAAACTGTCGGATCTCATGTGCAACACTCAAGCCCAACCACCTCCCCCTCCATCTCAGGAATACAACGCACAGTTATAACGGTCCATGGCTTCACAATTCGAATTTCGGGGAATTGAGTCTGGTCAACACTGTGCTCAAGTAGAACTTTTTCCAATGATACCCACTGATTGTATTGTCATATTCTCTGAAAAAGATCGCAGATTAGTTCTCAAAGATTGCTGTAAGATTTCTTTTGAAATTTGTCCAGAAAAATGCTAAGGAAATTTTCAGATTTTTATTGGAGGGGATCCCTTAAAAAGCTAGATATATTTCTAAACGAAATCGTAAAGATATCACTGATATGATATGATATAATAAATTCCTATGAGAGAGAAATCTTTCAAAGATCTCCGGATCTCGTCTGGACTTTTGTGGAAATCTTGGATGAGTTTTCAAAGAAACAAATAATGACATAATTGGAAAATTACCCAACCAAAATTTGCTCGAGGAAACCCCTGGAAAACCTCGAGTGGAACTTTGAGGAGATACAGGAATAATTGCTGTAGAATTTTGTGATTTTGAACAGCACATACATTTTTAAATTGAAGAATACAAGTAGAATTTGCTTCAAAATAATTTCAGAAATCTTAGAAAGTAATCAATTTCTATGAAGAAATGTATAAGGAATCCTTAGTGGAAATTTATGAGAATCCTTGAAAGAATTGATGGAGAAATTCCTGGGCTAATCAATAGGGTGAATATTGAAGTATTGGTTTTGAAAACAGCTGGAAGTATTTCTGAAAAATTACCATGAGAGATTTTCAAGGAATTCTTGTAAGGTTTCTCGAAATAATTTAAACGAGTTACATCAATCATAGAATAAACCTTTGTTATTTCCATGGAAAAAATCTGTAGAAAATTTTTTAAGGTATCTCAGTGTAATACCTGGAGAAACCTTTGTAAGCATTTCCGAAAGAATTTCCGTTGTAATTCCGTTGTTGGACTGCTGAAGGATATTCTGGAACAAATTTTGAATAAATTCCTCTTAGAATATCTTAGAAAATTATTTAAGAAATTTCAAGACAAATTCCTGGGAGAATTGCTACAGGAATCTCTACAAGAATTCCTGGGGGATCCCTGGAGAAGTATTTGTACCTGATATTGATTTGTATACCTGAAGAAAGCTTTGAATGAATCTCTAGAAGAATTCCTGAAGATGAAAATCAATGAACCTATGGAGTAGTCGCGTAGTAATATCTGGAGCCTAGATCATTTACATCAAGATTCATTGCATTGCGAAAATGGAACATGAGACTTTAGATAGATAAGATGTTTTGCTCAAAATAGAGACTTTAGAGGTCTTTGTTCACTTTTGTTCGCGTTATCGAAATATGTTTTGGTACTTTTCAAGAATTTATAAAATATTGTGTGCAAACATTCATTTCGGCTTGGTTTAGGATATGGCTCATAATAAAATTTTTCCAAACCAGTTTATGGCTTCCTCAGTCTCAAGCTACAGATACTTGATGTATTTTTGATTCTAAACGATGGTCTGTCCACCTGCTTACCTGCCACACGATATACGAATGCGAAAATGGCAACTTTGGTAAAGAAAGCTCTCAGTTAATAACTGTGGAAGTGCTCATAAGAACACTAAGCTGAGAAGCAGGCTCTGTCCCAGTGAGGACGTTAATGCCTTGAAGAAAAAGAATGCGAAAGAGGACCACGTGATTAATGAGCTGAAATAGAATTCAGGTTATCTTCTGCGTCCATGAGTCCTCTCGTGGTGTAAGGGTAACGCGCCCTATCTAGTGAACAGGGAGTCGTAAGTTCGATTCTCACCGAGAAGACGTATAACTTTTTCGCAAACTTCACATCGATTTGTCCATTTAATCCAATTGAAAAGTATATGTAATATTTAGCTTTTCGGAAGTTGTTAAATTTTGAGTTATCAAATGATTAACACTTCCGTTCGACTTACTGAAATCGGTGAGATTATTCCTGAAAAATCGAAAAAAATATCAATTTGTTTTGTCAAATTGGTAATTTTAAACGCATAATAGTTACATTGAGTTTACTCATGATCCTCGTAATGTAGTAGCAATGACATTCACATCAGAATTATTTTCTGACTGTTAACCGAACATGCAATATTAGCTCGACAAAATTTCGGCCTCAAAAAAGCAATTTTAGATCCTTGGTTGTTTTTAGAAATTTTAGTTACTTCCCATACTGCCGTAAAATGCACTCTTGGTAACCCGTTCAATCAATGCCTACTTTTGTCAAATGTTACAAATATGCGGTTATGGGCAGTGTAAAAGATTTGAAGAAATCTGAATAAGATAATAAGTGTTGTTGTTGGGGATTTTTTTTATTTCCGTACGGGTTTGGGCCGAAAGGTCTCAGATTTTCATGAAACTTTTTCCACAGGCAGGGCTCATCAATATATGAATAAAAAAAATTGAGAAAAATTCAGGGTCGCCTATTTTCCCGGAAAACTCAGTTGGAAATTTTTTGTTTTCTTCTGACACTTCTTCTTCTTCTTCTTTCTGGCGTTACGTCCCCACTGGGACAAAGCCTGCTTCTCAGCTTAGTGTTCTTATGAGCACTTCCACAGTTATTAACTGAGAGCTTACTATGCCAATGACCATTTTTGCATGTGTATATCGTGTGGCAGGTACGAAGATACTCTATGCCCTGGGAAGTCGTGAAAATTTCCAACCCGAAAAGATCCTCGACCGGTGGGATTCGAACCCACGACCCTCAGCTTGGTCTTGCTGAATAGCTGCGCGTTTACCGCTACGGCTATCTGGGCCCCTGACACTACTTACTTTGAAAAATCATAACTCAAGAACGAAGCATCATAGAAACAAAGTTTTTTTTATGAAAATGAAAGAAAATTTTCTCAGGAATAAAAAAAAATTAACTGGAAAAAGTTTTCCACAAAATTTTCCACGGTTGAGAAAATTCTAGCTCAAGAAAGAAGCATCGTAGAAACAAAGTTTTTTTTTATGAAAATGAAAGCAAATTTTCTAAGGAATAGAAAAAAATGTCAACTGGAAAAAGTTTTCCACAAAATTTTCCACCGTTGAGAAAATTCGTGAAGAAAAGCCGGAAAAACTATGTTGTAAACTCGTGTAAGATTTTCAAAGAAATATTTTTGAGAACAGAATTTTATAAATTTCAATCACTGAAATTTTTAAGATGTACTACTTTTTATTTCCTGCGTTTGGTCATAGTTTTGCGAAAAATGTCCAGATTTCTCGTACAAGTCTTTTCGTTCGAAAATCATAACTGAAGATAAAAGCGTCACAGAAACATTTTTTTTGTCAAATCGGAATCAAAATTTTTCTCAAAACTGAGATTTTTTGAAATGGAATAAGTTTCCCAGGACATTTTTCACCGTTAAGGAAAATAAATAATGATAACCCGATTAGCTATTCCAGCTTACAAACAAAGTAAATTTGAAAAGAGCGATCAATAAGATCCAATCCTAAACATTTTTTAAATACGCTCATTTTTCGTTCCTAAAACATGATCAAATATTGCCAAGCTGAGCTGTTTACAAATTCATACATTTATAAGTTTATAAAGCTTATTTTCAAATTTATAAGTTTACTAGTGGTCCCGGCAAACTTCGTCTTGCCATCAAGTAGGCTGTTGAAAAACGCCCTAGATCATCTCATACAAAATGACAGTTACGTTCACGATCGTTTTTTCAACTTTCCCGGTAAATATCCTGTAATTGTTATACACACAAACACGTCGGAACCCTTGATAAACAAAACGGAGAAAGAATCATTCAAATCCGAAGACCCGTTCGTAAGCCATTTCGTGACATACAAACACCATTCCATTTTTATTTATATAGATAAACAACACTACTTAAGAACGAAACAGCATAGAAACAAAGATTTCTTCAATAATAATGTATGCATTTTTTCCAGCTACCTGTTAGGTAACTACAAAATTGACAGTTAAATCAATGGGTAGACAATATGGCAATTAGGTATTTACCAATTCTGGTTTAAAGCGTTGAAATGGCTTGAGAATCATAAGTTTACCAAAAAACTAACAAAGAGTAGTGAGAAAGTGCAAGTGTTGTCAGCTGTATATTACTCGTTATTACCGAAGCTGTTGAAATGGACAAAGTTCAATACTACGAATACTATTCGCTATGCTGTAACCCCTTCGGACTGGACGGCCACAAATCAGTAAGGACAAATTTACGCTCGATTAGCCATGGTCTCATGACCAAGTTTCATTCGAATGGAGTTCGGTGGATTACGGAAAAGATGAAAATCTGCATGTAGTGCATGATTATGATTAACCAGAAACGAAAATCTTCTGGTGTTAGCAACCAAAGACAATCTTCCCGGTTGAAAAAATAGATAGTATTAAGATGGAAATGTAAGTTATATACTGAATAATTGAATAAATAAAATTAAAAATAATAATAATAATAATCTTATTTGTTCCATAGAAAAGAAAGAATCCCTTTTCAGTGTAATGAAAAATTGAGGAAGAAACAGTTTTTTTCAGTTTTTCTTAGCGGTGTAATTTTTCATGAAAAATATCATCCATTCCGACTGGCCGGCTGCTTGGGTACGTCAGGAGTTAATCATCAATATTAACCTCCTTTTCCCGAGCAGCCTAGATAGCCGCGTAGTGTCGGTAGCGGTTGTTTCAACTGGCTAAGAATTAACACTACGGATTACCTGTTCCGGTGGTAAAAGTCCACCTAACAGGTGACCCCTAATTCATGGTGTGATGCCGTTGGGTAGTGGACGCTTGCTGTATGAGGTACCAGTTTAATTAATATTATTTTGGTGTCATCCTTCAATTGCCCTTCAGGCAATGAGTTCTAAAAAATGTATTACCACCGTGTTAACGGGTGAAGAAAATTGAAGTGTCTCTGACCCGTCTAAATAGAAATATAGTGAAAGCAATATTTCTAGTTTGTGAAGCGCAACTTCGTCATTTAGTGCAATAGCTAATTTCTACCTCACACGTAGAAAGTGCGGCACCTTACTTGTATATGAGAACATCTCATCTTCCATATAGTGTTCTCACTTATAAGGGTAGTTAGCTTGACCTGAGTTATCTTCAATGTGCTAGTGTAACTCATTTCTTTCGGGCTCTGTTATAGCCGTGTGTAAAAACTACAGCCCGATAGCGCAATATAGTTCTGTACGCAGCTGGCTGTGATGGGACAACTGAAGTACAAAACTATGCGCTCAACAATGTATCTCCTATTGACACTACCTACCTACAGGGTAGCGTGCATCTGTGGGGGTATATGGTATATCAATATAACCGTGCGAACGAAAGTATTGTTGATTGATTAGCCTCTTTTTGAGAGTGGAAGAGTGGAATTATTTGTATGATCACTTGTTTGAATGGGGTATCTTTCGGGTGCATGACATTATGTGCGTCGGTAAAATATCCCTGAATTGCAAATTGTTCACTATTTGGTATTTCCACTAAAATAACATAAAGCTGTATATGTTCATGGGTAACGTATGACAGTAAATGTTCGTCGTTTGGTTGGAATACAGCGTTATGATTTATTGCATGTATTACAAACTAATTTTTTCTCTACATGAGAGTATAAGAGTGCATTATAATTTTTGAGCTTCTTGTACTACGTGGGGTATTTAAAGGTGTATGGCAAAATGTGCGCCTTGACTTTATCCCTGTAGTGCAATTCGTTTATGATTTTGTATAGACTCTTTTCTATAGCTTTTGGCGTTCAATTTTTCGCCAACAGTTTGTTTGTTGGTTCAACAACAATTATAATTAGACGATCAGAAGTAGGCATTTTTTTTCTGACTCTGGACGTTTGATTATTTTGACTTTGCGATTATATTAGTTTTGGTATAATAGCTGAGCTTTTAGCTAAATCCTTTAGTAGTTCCGTGCAGCATTCAGTGAGTTCTTCTAAAGCTTTTACTGGACGTGCTAAAGGAGAAATACTGCATGTTGGAAAAGAACTACAATGTGTGAAGCCCCTGGCCATGAATAGTGGTGATCTTAGTTAAGCCGCCAAAGGCAAAAACTATGCGAAAACCCAGAGAGATAAATACCGCAAAGCTGCTTTGACCGGTATAATCTCTCTTTGGGAAAACTAGCAGTTCAAGAACTTCATTGCGTTTGCAAATAAGGCTTAAAAGGCATATTTTATGAATGCGATGAATGATGAACTGATGAAGGATTTAAACGTCCTGCAATATCATACGGCACCTATTTCATTAATCTTATCATTCTTCGATTTTAAGCTCAGACTTGGAAAATCTGGTTTCAACTGGAAACCAGGAAACCCAAGACTGGCTCAAATGAAGTTTGCTAATAATAAATGAATAGGTGTCATTTGATTACAAATTCATTAATAAATTTATAATCTTCACTAGTGCAGTATTTGCTGCATTTCCCGGAATGCTGTTGAAGATTTAAATCAAAACGGTGTCTAATCGTATGGTTTCCCATAATTAAGCTGTTTTGGAAACTTCAGAAGGATTAAAAAGACACATATACTGAAAAGGACAGCTCCGTTCTTTTTCAGTATTTGTAATTGTTATTCAATCCTCCTTTAAGGACGAAACTTTTTGATAAACTACGGGTTTTCATATAGTTTCTTGTCGTGTTCTCTGAAATAATACAGGTTCTCGTACTCTAAAGGGCAAAGCATCTTCTGCTGTGGTAGATTATGTAACGTCATCATAGAGTGTGAGAATTTGTTTAGAAATCATTTTCAGTATCCCTCCGGGGGTGCAGAAGTGAAATTTGATGCTCATCAATTCTTACAAGCATCCTTCCAGGGTGTTTGTATGAATCTTATCATCCCTTACAAGTTTCCTTTTCTTTCTCCTTGTTTTCCTAGTCCTTTTCCCATCGGGTAAGTGATGAATGGCTATGACGTGCGAGGCACAAATCTCCCATTTGTAGGGGAACGTGCCGCCTGAGCCCAAATTCTGATACCAAAATTAAAAATAATAATAATAATAATCTTATTTGTTCCATAGAAAAGAAAGAATCCCTTTTCAGTGTAATGAAAAATTGAGGAAGAAACAGTTTTTTTCAGTTTTTCTTAGCGGTGTAATTTTTCATGAAAAATATCATCCATTCCGACTTATACTTCATTAAAACCAATCCCATATCTTTTTTTCAGATGTTTTAGAAAATTTGCAATTGCTTTGATAAAAAATCTTTGTTTTTCCGATGCATCGATTGAAATATGGGTTTTCAAAGAAAAGGCTTGTATGGTCATTTTCCACAAAATTGGCCATAACTCATAAACGAAAAAAAGTACATTTCAAAAATTTCAGCGATTAAAGCTTATGAAATTACCTTCTCAAAAATATATTTTTGAAAGTTTTCCACTAGGAACATAGTTTTTCCGGCTTTCCTTTACGAATTTTCTCAACTGTGGAAAATTTTGTGGAAAACTGTTTCCAGTTAATATTTTTTTTTATTCCTGAGAAAATTTGCTTTCATTTTTATAAAAAAAACTTTGTTTCTACGATGCTTCTTTCTTGAGTTATGATTTTTCAAAGAAAAGGCTTAAAATGGCACATTTGCACATTTTTTACAAAATTGGACATAACTCATAAACGAAAAAAAAAGTACATTTCAAAAATTTCAGCGATTAAAGCTTATGAAATTACCTTCTCAAGAATATTTTTTTGAAAATTTTCCACGAGTTGGAGCATAGTTTTTCCGGCTTTTCTTTACGAATTTTCTCAACGGTGGAAAATTTTGTGGAAAACTTTTTCCAGTTAATTTTTTTTTATTCCTGAGAAAATTTGCTTTCATTTTCATAAAAAAACTTTGTTTCTACGATGCTTCGTTCTTGTGTTATGATTTTTCAAAGTAAGTAGTGTCGGAGGAAAACAAAAAAAATCCAACTGAGTTTTCCGGGAAAATAAGCGACCCTGATTTTTTCTCAATTTTTTTTTATTCATATATTGATGAGCCCTGCCTTTGGAAAAAGTTTCATGAAAATCTGAGACCCTTCGGCCCACTTTGTACGGAAATAAAAAAAAATCCCCGGTTGACAAACCAATTTTTTTATGTAAATTTAAATGAACTCTCTTATTTCAAAAAGGTGATTCTAAACTTTCTAGTGTTTAAATAATGGTGATAAACCACTGATTTGCTTTAAACTAGAAAAAACACTCAGCTTAGCCTCTTATACGATAAATAATAATTAAAAAGATTTATATTGCAGGTTTAGGTAGATGAATCTGAATTGCTTGATTAGCATTAGCATTAACCATTGCTAGACCATTATATGAGGGATGTCTCCTTCCCGTCCGTTACCAGAATCAAAGATTTGGGACTAATCCTTGACTCTTAGACAAGATGGACGCATCCTCCAAAAGTTGAGTGCTGTCCTGGCCACGTCCTTGCGAATGCTGAGGAATGGGAAGGAATGATTAATTGAACACCTACTTAAGAAAGATACAGGGAACTCTACGACCTCTCTGTTACGGGATATTGTGAAATGTTGAAGGAATGGGCCATAGAATACGTTTGGTAGACGTTCTGGCACATATGAATAATATTTGGGCATTCGTTCATATTGGAACATACTCACAGAATTTTGAATTTGAAACCTCTGCAATAAATTATTGCGAGGAATAAATTATAAAACAAGCCGAAACACTAAGAGTAATATACAACTACACTGAAAATAAGTCATTTTATTTATTTTGCCCTCCAGGGGCAAGGAATGACAAAAGTAAAATTCAAATTTGTTCTGGCCTAATGATATCGAAAAATGGCAACTTCTAGAAAAAAGTGCTGTATGACTTGTAGATAATTGTCTATTTTTTTTATTAAAAAGCTGAGAAAAATCTCATTTGAAGCCTACACTAAAAAACAAATGATTTTCAAAATTTTAAGTCAGTTTAATAAAAAAAAATTTTTTTTTTTCATCAATAATGTAATATCTGTTATATAACCGATACCAATATTGAAGAAGAAAAAACAATAAAGGAATAAAATTTACGATAATGTATTTTTTATTGTATTCTAAAAGAGTGCTGTCAACTCCGAATATAATGTGAGGAGAAATGCGTCAGGAACCCTCTATATATGGAATTTTCGATAACTTTAAGTAAGCTGATTAGACAAAATTAACTCGCCCATTGAGCTTCATTGTATTCTGAGATGATTGTGACTTGCACTTGTTTAGTTTTGTTTGAAAATGACACGTCAACAATTTTAACTAAAGACAAGAAAAAGTTTTTACAGTCATCTTTCCCTTACTCGATATTGAAGGGACCATCGAGTTAGGGAGGTATCGAGTTACAGAACACAAAAGCAGTGCAACTGCGTTCCAAGGGACCAACGAGTTAGCCATGAAAATCAACTTTTACTATGGTTCTCTAACTCGATATCGAGATACGGAATATCGAGTAAGGGAGAGTTAACTGTATTGGGAAAACTTTTTTTTTCTTAAAAGTACTCATCTCGCGATGGAGGGTGGTAGTAAATCAAATTACCTTTCTTGAGAGAAAATAGTAATTTAACAAATATAATTCATTAAAGTAAAAATAATGACAATTTTATTTTAAATCGACTTTTAAATTTGGAAGACTTATTTTTAGCGTAGGCCTGAAATGATTTTTTTTCAGTATGTATTCTTATTCAAAATTTAGAAATTTATCACAAGTTAAGGGTATGCGATATGAGTATTTTCCATGTTGATACGAAACGAATTTTCAAAACTGTTCGTAGCGAAACGAAACAAATAATTCAAATATTCCGTGAAAACCGATACGATATTCAAATCCTCACGAAATGTTTTGAAACGAAATGGTTTTTTTCTGAATATTCCGCGTTTTTTTTTGTTTTGTGATAATTTCGGTATACATACACGTAGGGTGACTTCTTATAGTTTTGACAACTTCATTAAGTTTGTCAGGAAAGGGAGGCCTTTTTATTGGGCTCAAAATAAGTTTTTCATATAACGTGCACCTTAATACTAAACTTCATTCGATTTGGAAATGTGAAGTCGATAAGTACCCATAAGAACACTGAGAAGCAGGCTCTGTCCCAGTTGGAACATAACGCCAGAAAGAAGAAGAAAAAGGAGAACGGAGGAATTACCGGAATAATTGCTGTAGTATTTATTGAAGTATTAAATTAAATAAAATTTCTAAAAATCCATGATTTAGACTTATACTAATTATAATCAATCGAGATAAATTTGAAAGAACTGCAAGAGTAATAAATTGCAAGAGATATTGCTGGAGGATCTTAACAAGAATTCCCTGGTCGAGTTTAATTAGGATTTTCTAATTAATTTCCTGGGAAAATCCCTGAAGCAATGAGCTTTAATTTTCGAAGGAATCAATCTCTCAATGGCTGGGAAAGTAATGAAAAAGTCTAGAGGAAATAAATGAAAAAAAAATCCATGTGGAAATTACTGTGGGTATTTGGGGTTTGTCGTACAATGCTGTTGTTGATTTATATCGCGAATTGGCTTCGACGTGAATATATCATGGATTACATCACCAACCATAAGTCACTCCCAGAGCCTTACCTTATCCCACTAACCCAATATCCTTCCCGTGATAACTGTGGAGATGCAGAAGTTTCTTCGATCTCTATTAACACGTAGTAGTAACTACGAATTGTACGGTCATCTGTGCTCATGCTCAATATTGAGGACTCTTGTCCCGCGAGAATATTGCAAAAAGCCTCTTTTTAACATTTGTGTGGGTGTTATACTATATAGGAGTAAAAGCGTGTGCTATTTTTTTCGAAATTTCGCGAAATTCCGTTTTATTCCGTTTGTTTTCAATTTTCCGCGGAGATATTTTTACAATTTGGCGAAATGAAACGAAATCGCAAAATGAAAATTCCGCCTGTATGAGTTCCGAGGAATTCCGCGGAATTTCGTTTCGAAGCGTGTTAGAAGCAATCATTCGGTATTTCGCATACCCCTATCATAAGTCATCTGTACATTACTTTTTTGTAGGAGTTGCCGATAACATTATTAAAAAAAACGGGTGAAATAGTTTGGCCCTTTTCAAAAAATAGTCCAGATATTTTTTTTTTGAAAAACTAAGTAAGCAAAGTGACTAAGTTAGTCAAGGTCTATTCAGAGGACATTCAGAGAGTTTCATTGAATGCTGAGAGAGTGCTGGCGTGAAATTCGACAGTTGCGTATTTTTTCCAGGATTGAATCAAACAGTATATGTAGTTTCAATTTTGAAAGAGCGTATCACGGAGAAGCTTATATTTTTAGATAACGATTTTTTTTTTCCAAAGACACCGTCAATAAAAAAATGTAATCAAGCAATAGGTAGATCTGACTTTCATGAACTCAAGATCACAGCATTGATTAGTGTAATGATTTAATAAATATGACGGTAATTGTAAAGTCACGCAATTGCAGAGAATTTATCATTCTAGGGAAGAAACTTTTTTTTTCTTTATTTATTAATGTTATGAAAAGGAATTGCTATTATTTAGAGAAAATTGAGATTTATGTAAATGAAATATTCAAAGAATGATCGACTTTCTCAGCATCTGTCATGGCATTTATTAAACCCCATTCATTCATTTTCAATTTATCTTGCCTAATATATTATATTGGTTTGGTAGAAGGGCTCCGAAAGGATTTAAGGATATTTGGAAGGTTTTGCTTTTTGTCAGTGATTGATTGAGCACATCAAGACACACATTTGAAAATAATTTATTTTAACTACTAATGGTCAAATTGTAAATAACTTTTGACTTTAGGATCGTTTTAGGAATTTTTAAATGTTTATTAAAAAAAAAATCGACATTCAATCAACCACTGATTCGTAACCAGAAAAATGCGGTGTATGTTATCATACCCTTGTATTTTTTATATAAGTTAGTCACTTGTAGTTCCATCAGAGGATGTTTGGGCAAATTCAAGCGTACTATTTGTTAAATACCGTAAAACGAAGTAACATTGATTTGGGCTGTCCATTAACCACGTGGTCATTTTTTTTGGGATTTTCGCGGGCCGCATGCATGGGCTTCAAGTAATCTGAACCACAGTTTGGAACTTTGCAAATCTTTTAACAGGTATTGCATACAGGGGAATTTGGTTGTAATATGCACCTCCTATGCAAAACAACTTATTGGGGTTTCTATGAATATATTGGATAAATTTAGACATTGTCCGCGTATTTTTCTTATCTAATCGTATATTCGGGTTCCTTACTATCAGCCCGTGATGAAAAGTTGTTCCCAATTACTTCGCAAATAACCTAAAAGAGCATCGTACCAAGATGTGTTAATAAGAACAATTAAAGTGAATTTCTCACACCCTGAGATAAATTTTTACTTGAATTACAACTCTCACAAAAAGCCTAATATAATCGAAATGAATACCAAGAGTGAAATTGGCAAGTAGTGATTTAAATAAGTGATGATACAATCGAAAAACCAGTGTATTAGGCTCAGTGAAATCAAAATTGAGATCATGCACAATATAAAAACAAAAGCAACTATAAGTTATTTAAAAATGTTTTGGATCTTATGGGGCCCGGGGTTACACCGGTTAGCCTACTTATAAAAGCCATGTAAATGCTTTCAACTCATCATATCAAATCAAATAATGATCGATATGAAACGCGTGAGATACAACTTAACTACACAAATATTATGATTATTATGAATTCATGCTAATTTTGTCATTATACATAGTACAATTTACAAAAAAAGCTTTCCCCGTTTTAACAGTTTAATCGTTGACTTATCAAAGCTATTTTATTAAAGCACTAGTGACATAAGCTACTTCTAAACACATCTTTTAATGTTCCCTCATTTAGCATTCAGATCACAGCGGTTAGGTCGCTTTCCGGCAATACATTCTCTCCTTCTTTTTCACACTTGCACTTACCTTATGAACTCCCACGAAGTCGACAGTTGTTGGGGCGCTGCTAAAGTACATGACGAAGTGCCGACTACATGCTTCTTATCAGCTGCCACAACAGCAGAACTGATGTGATCGACCTTGTCTGCCTTCCGAGTGGACGAGCTGCGGAAGAGTTTCTTTTTCAATTTAGGTGTCAATGGAGGATCTGGAAATAATCCCATTTTCCCTGGCGCAACAAGCACTTCTCTTCTCGCGTTTCAGAGACGAACACCTCACACAGACCGAAGGCACTGCACCACCAATGGCAATCAAAACACACCCACTAAGGGATCACTGTAATCGATCTACGCGTGATGTATTGAATTATCTTGGCACAAATCACTAACATACAGCATCACATGGCTTTATCCAAGAAAGTTTCGAAACTAATTAAGTTAATTTAAAAATTAATACAATTATAGGAAGAAATGGGAAAGTGCAATCAACCCGGTCGAACCGATACGCAAAAGAACCCCGCACCGACTTCGGTCGTCAAACACCGCCAAAGCGTACTCATATGCGAGAGGCGCATGTTTGCCAGCTGCAAAGTAAAACATAGAGTAAGTAGGTATAACAACACATCCATGCATAACGTGCCGAGAATGCATCGTCATATTGCTGTATGCGATGCTGAGTTAATGTTGCGATTGATTGTGTTGGAGCACACCAACTTATGGCTGCATAAATACATAAGATTGGGTTGAGAACGTTGTTCATGGAAGGAACATGTACGCGATGTTAGCTCACTTGAGAGTTGCAGGCCACCTGTTTGTCATGATAAAACCCCAATAGGAAATTGAAAATAGCTCACATGCTAAAAATTCTACTTATCGTCATAGTTATAGAAGCCATACAAAATAACAAAATCTTTTACTAAATGGCTTTTTGGTAGAAAAAAAAATAATCTAGAGAATAATTTGAATAAGGTGGAAAACTGGTACAAACCGTGCTAGATGCGACAAGGTCTTACAGTTTTAATGCGCGTATCTGCCAAAGGATACACATTCTAGTTGGAATCAAATGGTACGGTGCTTAATTCCCCTCTCGTTTTTAGTAGTAAAATGCAAAATGACATTTTTTTTAGGTTTTCCTTATTTTACCATAGAACGGAATTGTAAAAGATAAAAATTATGAGTATTATTAAGAGTATAAGAAATTTTGAAAAAAGAGAGCATGATATATCAACATTTAACAATCCAAAAATAAATATTACATTTAAAAAAAAATACAAAGCATGCACATAAACTTTAACGTTAGTCATAGCTTATTGGAAACTGATTCAATAGCCAATCATGTATGTAGTTTTCAGTATTGTCCCAAATGACAGACAATTGTTTAACAAAATTGTTTTGAAATATACATAAAGATTGCAATGGTTATCCAGGAGATAATGTTTGGCTGCTTATCTTAATATTTTTAATATTTATTCAAATATTACATGTTCTGGAAATCTGCTAAATAGAGTATTTGTTTTTGAAATTTTATTCTCCTTAGCAACACTTCAAGAGAATATATTGGATAGAATTAATCACATACGAAAGTTGTCATATATCTCTTTTACACATATAAATTCAGTGACAATAGATAGTAGGGCTTTGTAAATTACAAGTTTTGAAAATAATACATTCTACACCTTTAAAAAAAAAAACAATATTTTTTTCGAGTACCCGACACTGAAGAAGTGTGTAAGTCACAGACGACATAGGCCTATCTGTCAAGATAAACAATATACTAGAGTTTGAAGGTATTTGCTTGCCTTACTAGTGATTTTTAGCATTTAATTTTTTCTTTTGCAAAAGCGAAGTGAAGTGTTTTAGTTTATTCAGTAGCTTTTTCAATAATACATAGATAAAACTATGAGAATTTACTACAACAGTGATGGCAGTTTTTCCAAAAAAAAGTCCATTGTGTTCTAAAAGGGCTTTTAAAAATAATGCATTTTGCTTTATTTTGCATTTAACCCTTAAAAGGCGTGGACGACTTTGTTTCAAGCTTTTAATCATATCTTTTGACTCAATAGACCAATTCTCAAAATTTTAACGGTATAGTGAAGGGGATTAGTTGCACTTTCATATGCATCTACTAGGATTTGAATACCGGTGGCCAATCCGGATAGGTTTCTATCTAAGTCGTTCTCAAACAAACGGTTACGGAACATGCGTTTGTTGCTTGATAAATACTTGTTTTTATTTATGAATCGTGGTTTACGGCTAACCAGCTGAGTGGAAGTTCAACAACTACCGAAAAGCTAAACATTACATTTAGCTTTTCGGTAGTTGTTAAACTTCCACTCGGCTGGTTAGCCGTAAACCACGATTCATAATTAAAAACAAGTATTTTTCAATGTTTATATGTCGTTTTCCGTAATCTAAAAGTTAATAATAAAATGCATATCTATTCCAAGAATACTATACAAATGCTATCCAAATCTTTCGAGAGATCTATTTGATAAATGTTGGGCTTATTAAGTTATTTATGGATTTTGCTCAATTGATTGATACCACAATGCCAATGTTAGGCTCTAACTGGTTCTCATTCTAGAACTCGATAAAATTTATTCAAAGCTGGCAAATATTATTTTAACGTTATATGGTTGGTCATGAATGACTACCACTATTCATATCATTGTATGAAATATGGATTTATTTATAAACTTTTTTGTTTCAAAACCTTTTGTTAAAAAAAGCCAAGAGATTTCTTTGAAGAGACATAAATAAATGTCTTAGAAGAAAGAGTAATTGTATGGTTCTTACTATTTTTCAGTTATTTACAGATGCAAAATATAATACACCCATTCATGTCTACATAAAATACGGAGAAATTCTGCATAATGCGTCAAATTTGTTTTATTTTCACGTTTTTTAAGATTTTCCGGGAACTCGGGAATTTCCGGGAAATTCAAATATTATTTCCCGTTTCCCGGGAAGTCAAATCCCGGGAAGTCAAATCTCGGGAAAATTGGACACTCTACTTCATACAGATTAATTTATATGTTCGGTACCGACGGCCGACTCGGCATGACCTAGAGCGTCTAAAGTAACTAGGTATTGCATATGCATACGCGCAGCATTTCCTGCAGCTAGAATTTCTATCTTGCCATGATCACGAGATAGAACTAGCTTAAAATTATCAACTGATTTATTTTTGTATTTTGTTTTTCAAGAATTTGTCTACGAATTGTGGCAAGAATTTCTCCTACGACAATTTCTTAAACAATTCTGAAATTTTCCAAGGACTCCGTCGAAATTTCCTTCAGGAATCTCTCCTGCTGCAAGTCATATATATCACTGATTGCTCTTTCCTTAGTTTCTCTAGATTCTAGAGGGCTCCACCAGTAATTATTTTTAGAACTCTCCCGGCACATCTAGAGATACTGTCAGATATTCATCTAAAAAAGATTTCTCAACATATCTCCTGAACTTTCTGCTGAAGATTTGTAGTAGTTTTGCCTTGAGTAATCCAGTAATTTAATTAAGATTTTCCTACAGAGACATTTGCCAATATTTTAAAATAAGTTTCTTTCTTAAAGGTTCATGATTCCAATTATGACAGGATTTCCTTAGCTGAGTGCACAATGGTCGAAAAAAAATGAAGTATGACCAAAACTAGTTTTATTGCCTTAATTGGTGAAATGTGTAATCTGAATATGTTATTTGGCATTTTTATTGTTCCAGAAGGGGTTATTCACATATTTCGTAACTTTATTATTTAAACAATTTTATTTCATTATAAATGCAATTAAATTCTAAATTTGTATATATCTCACAAATCATTATTTATCATGGTCTAATCGCTTATCAAAGTGAATCCTGTGACCCAACGATCCTTCCCATTAACAAACATCCCTCCCAGTAACCTTTGTGGAGATGCAGAGGCAAACACGGTCTCCAAATAGCAAAGGTTACACACTAACATTCCTTCCCCAAATCCCACATGACTGCAAGGACGTGGCCGGCGCCGTTATTGACCATGTATAAATAGAGGCACTGAATTATGCACATTGGAGAAGATTATGGCCAATCCCAGCCGAACTTCTTCTTTGTGCATTTTCACTGACTTCGGTCAATCACGGAATAGCAACCATTGATATGTGTAGTCAGTCTAAGCTAAGCTAAGATCTAAGGATGCTTTTTGATGTGCCAGTGAAACTCACGCAAACAAAAATGCTCTACTTCCTGCTGCATTTCCCGCGTTTGCAGCCTGTGATAACAGTACTGATTTATAAAATTAATGCACCCAACAAAACACGCGAGTTTCGCCAAGTTCAAGCCTACTATTACTACGATTCTCATCCCATACAAGAATATCTGGATTAACTACTTGATTCTTGCAACCTGGAGCCTTTGAATGAGTCTCAAAAGAAATATGAGAAGAATTTCTTGCAGGACTGCTAAGAAAAAATCCAGGAAACATTATATTTGGAATCTTCTTCTTCTTCTTGGCATTACGTCCCTACTGGGACAGAGTCTGCTTCTTAACTTCCACAGTTCTTAGCTGAGAGCTTTCTTTGCCAAATTTGCCATTTTCGCATTCGTATATCATGTGGCAAGTACGATGATTCTCTATGCCCAGAGAAGCCCAAGAAATTTCCATTACGAAAAGATACTGAACCGACCGGGAATCGAAACCAGACACCTTCAGCATGGCATTGCTTTGTAGCCGCGGACTCTAACTACTCGGCTAAGGAAGGCCCCAATAGATACTGCCATATGCAAAAATGGCCCATTGCATTGGGCGGGTTAGCTCCCAGCTAATAACTTAAGAAGTGCTGTAGGGTCTAGTTCAGTTGGTACGTAATGCCAAAAAAAATAATAAGATAAGAAAGATTCAAATAGGGCTTAATCAAAAGAAAACCATGAAAAAGTTATAAATGTAGTTGTTGTTTTTACAGTTCGATTTTATTTAGGAACGATAGTACTATTATTATTCATAAAACAAGTAATTAAACCACCTTGTTGGAAGTGTAAACATTGTTAAACTAATCATTTAGATACATTTGCTATTAAATTTGTGCATTTCGTTGATCAAGAATACAATAAAAAGAAACATTTATTTTTCACTTAAGGAATCAATGTTAAAGGCCACTGCAATATATTTATTTACTTGCCGTATTGTTGAATGGTAACATTAATTCTTATTTTTTAAAGCAAAGAGTTCTTAAATTTCTTATTATCTTTAACAATAGCTTCTTAAATTCAATCGTTTTCATGAAAATATAAGCGCTAATGTAGCGGAAGATAAATTAAAACCTGAAATTTTCTCTAGGGATTTCATATTTTAGTTTAATTTTAGAAACTATCGTGGATTAGAACTAAAAGTTTTGCTGTCTTGCGGTAGTTTAGAATTCCAAATGAGGGTTTCAGCTAACTGATCGTTGAAAACTTCTTCCTTTAATATTTTGTCCTGAAAATAAATATTTTGTAGATACGAGTAAAATTGAGCAATTTAGAAAATTACCTTCATTCTCAATTTTTGTCTCGTTTGATTGCAGCTGATAACCAACATGCAAATATGACGCCCAACAGCTGGAAAGCAGCAATAACGAAACCCACCGCTATGAGTACTACTGCATTCTTATCGAAATGCTCCTTCAATTTCATCAAGCACCCATCCTGCGAATAAAAATGAAACAAAATTTAGTGATGACCTTGCTCGAGCACCTACTAAATAACCTCACTCACCTGATAGTAACGGTCCATGAAGAGTGGTGGTGCATTCTTGCAGTCGTTGGTATCGGGGTCAATTAAATCAGGTTTGCAGCAACTGGCTGGCATGGTCTTATTATTATTGTCATACCAATTCTTGGGTCCTTCAATTCCACAGCACATCATCTTCTTATGGACACTATTCCACGCGGTCATGTCAGCTTTGTTACGTCTGGAAATAGACTTCTCCAGCTGCGATTGCAGAGCATTCTGCAGGTCGGATTTAAAAGCCACTGCTGCAATGGCGACGGCTACTTCTATGAGCAATACAATCAACAGGAAAACGGCGAAAGCATTCAGTAGTTTGGGTGATTCTTTTATGGCGCCATAACACCCGAGAGAGGCCACAAGGAAGACAAAGGTTCCAACCACGATCAATACAACGGGAGGCGCCATCAGCTTGTCCTCGACGAAATGTTGGTAGTCATTCACGTCGAGCAGCACTATTATTCCGGCAATTAAAAGCACTAACCCCGATACCTGTAATGGGAAAGAGATTTACGAAGGGGTTAATGACCAATGGAATGACTAAGCCCACGAAATCATTGCAACTGGTTTTCTTTTTTTTGTGAACGAATAAAATGTCCTTTTTAAGTGAATATCAACCACAAGGGTTGTGGTTTATATTAAATGTTTCTTTACATTTGTATTTTGTATCTTAGCTTTATGTGTAAAAGCTAAACTATATGAAACCTGGGCCACACCAAACATACACAATTCGAAAAACATCTTCTTTTACTTCCTGACGTTACGCCCCAACTGGAACTGCTTTTCTGATGAAAAAATTCACAGTTATTTTGAGCCCCGGTTAAGGTCAAATAAAGTGTAACAAGCCTTGCCAAATTTTCAGAGGACTCATACAAAAAACGTACGGACAAATCAATTACAATTATATCTCCAAGCGTCTCATATGCCTCATTGTTGCTAATTTGCTAATACACTACTAGATTTCAAAGCAATGAATATCAGCTGGTTTTTCACTGACATAGCTTAGCTTAGCTTAGACTGACTACACATATCAATGGTTGCCTTCTGTGATTGACCGAGGTCAGTGAAGATGCACAAAGAATCAACTAGAAGTTCGGCTGGGTTTGGCCATAAACTGCTTCAGTGTGCATTAGACCTGTTCACTTTTTCTAAGGTACCCTTGCCACATCAAATTCTGAACTTATTTATCAAAACAAGTTATCTGTCAAAAAATGAGTCAATTTGGTAAAGTTTTAGAGGTGTATCAAATCGATTTTGGGGTTTTTTGGACTTTTTCCCCGAAATGCGTTCCTGAAAACCAGAAAAATCATTGAAAATGATTCGAAAATACCACTAGCCTTTTGCTAACACAATAGTGTATCACTTTGCCCAAGACACTAGGGTGTTTTGACCGCTTCTACATTATGCTTTTAACGTAATTAGTCAAAAAATCTCGAAAAAAGCAATATATTTTTCCAGTTTGCCATATAAATTTCGATAAAAATCTTATTATATTTTGTATCCAGTTCAACTATCTATTTGATCTGAGTGTTACGAACATATCGTTCATACATCATTTTTATGAGAGAATTGATTTTCACTGCGAAATAATTGAAAGTTTATCACTCTATACCCTAAAATCTTATAGGGTTGCCAACACAAATACACTCTATGAAAACCACAGTTACCCATGATTTAGACGTCATGTCTTTGAACCCTACTGTCCATCATCATCGGCTCAAAATAGAGTTGATGGTAAGGTTTGGGTCTGGTCTGGTTTGGGTGGGTCAAATTTCTTCAATTACAAAAACAAAGATAAAAGGAAAGGGTTTTTTTGGGAAAAAAAAAGTAAAACATAAATAGTTTGTAAATAAGAGTTCATGCCGACACTCTTAGTGACGAACCATTCATAGTTTGTTGAAAAATCATATTGCCATTTCAACGTTGAACGATTAAATGTGGTCATACAAATTTTACAGATTTCAAATAAAAACATGAAACGAGCACACCAATTGATACTTGACTGAGCAGCCATAATCCACTTTCAGCTTCACGTAACGTTACAATCCGACAACACAATAAAAAAACTCTTGCTTGCTCGGGCTCTTCAACTAGCTACGGTTTTTCAACTAGCTACGGTTTTTCACTGACATAGCTGAAAAAGTATCAGCATACTCTTTGCATATAAGTACATATTGTGATACTTTCCTTAATGAATATCAATTATCAATTAAAAGGACTGAGTTTTATTGTTTAAAAATTACAAGTCAACATGGCTGCCAAAACGATGGGCTACTTAGCCTTAATGGTAATGGCAAACGCGTTCTTGGATTGTTAGACTGTCAAACTCCAACAAGTTGAAATTTTCCGTGCGCTGCTAACACATTTCTGTAAAAGATTTTAAATAAGTAGCTTAGCACGAAATACGCAATGAATTACGCCATTAAGTAAATCTCCCTAATGTTACTATAGGTACATGGGTTCCTTAAGTGGCCTAAGCAATATTTCAAACATAAAAATGACTTTACGCAGTTTTCATATTTTTCGTACAAAACAATGACAAAAAGCTTTCAGAATACGTAAAAGTAATACCGCTTGCCTAATTATTCGTTTTCTTTTTACAATTATTTGTTCTTAGCTAATCGGCTATTGGGGACTCGTAAGTTAGTTTAGTTTAGTAGTTTAGTTCGTACAACGAGGTTTTGTCTTATGGAACCTACTCATAAGAAATACATTCTTACTATTTAGAGATATTGTGCTTTTAAAGTTAGCGAAGCATATTATTGATTTATATGATTCATAACACTGCGGAACACGTTTTTGTCTCAAGCATCAAAATACCGCTATTTATTTAAGGCGAAGTAGGCCGTCATTGAAATTTGTACGCGTCGTTGATGATTATTGTTAATTAATCTCACGATTTCGAATCAAAGAAAAAGAGTTAGTTTTGCACTGACATGCCTGATAAAGTATCAGCATACTTTATGCATGTTAGCGCGTACAGTGATACTTTTTTCAAGTCAATATAAACTGTCAAGGCTGAGTTTTATCACTTGGAAATGCAAGCTGAAAAGTCATCATTGTTGCCAAAACGAATGACGGGCTACTTAGCCTTAAGGGTTGCTGAATCTATTGCCGTTTTCAAAAATATCGCAGCACGTCTAGTTTTTTTTTAGATATTCGCAGTTGAAAATGCAAAATTTTACTATTTCAACCAACTTGCATGCAAGTTTGCCAGCTTGTACGCATTTCTTTTTTATTAATTTGCCACACCATTCAAACTTCATGTGTAAAACAATACTTAGTTCATAATATTTTCGATGTTAGAAAGTTATTTTTTGGTGTTTTAGAAAAGTTTTATATTTTGCCATATAAGTGAAATGAAGAATTTGGTATGAAGACTGCAAGCAGCGACCCAAAATCTACTAGAGATACATAATTTGATTCTTGAGACACGAAAATATGCCATTTTTGTTAAGCTGTGTAATCAGGCCAAAATGTGTGCAAGGGCTTCCAACAATTCCTTGGAGTTTAAGCATATGATTCTACATGCATAAATGGACGTACAGTGAAACCTCCATGACTCGATATTGAAGGGACCATCGACTCATGGAAATATCGAGTCATAGAACAGCAATCCTTTGGAAACCTGTTTCAAGGGACCATCATAGCAACCATGAAATTTTGTTTCTAATATGGTTCCATGAGTCGATATCGAGTCATGGAATATCGACTCATAGAGGTATCACTGTATTCATAACTTCTAAGTACCGTAAAATGGAATAACTGAATGAAAATGGTGATCGACATGACGGTCTTCGCGTTTTTTGGCAAATTGTTTAAGACATTCTGAAGAAAAGAAATGCTTTCCATTTAATCGGAGAAATTTGTCACCCTTTATTTATGTCGGTTCTTGCACTTGAAACAATGTTGAAACAATGACAGTATTGATATCCTTTTCACCAAAGTATCGGCCAAACACCACATATTATTTGATCTGGAGAATGATACGGTATCACTGCCCAAGTAACAATTTTAGTTTTACGAATTACTTCCAGGGTGCTATAGATAAACGCCCATATAACCACGGTCAAGGCAATGGTGCCTTCGTCGCATCCCCCAAAACCTCTTGTAGATTAGAACGTAACTAGTTGGCCCACTCTGAAAGAGGCTATGAAGTGTATATTTGTGTCACACGAATAAAGCAAAATAGCATTTGGGTAGCTATTTTGATGCCACCTGTTCTGGATGAATGTCGCTTCATCTTGAAAATGGTTTTATCATAACGTCAATCTTTTTTTTTTTTTTAAAGCACTCTGTGCTCGTGGCCACTACTGTGCCGGAATAGTTGATCTGTAGCTTCTTCTTTATCGATACAGATCTATTTTCAACATATCTATATTTACATCTTACTTTCACTCTCTCCTACTCTTTTACTCTCAAGCAGGTAGGAGAGAGCTCTGCTGTTAGTGAGGCTAGCTGCCTGCGAAGAGGGTCAGTTTGTCTCAGTCACCATCTGATACTGACGGAGGATGGATGTGCTTCCCAAAGCACGGTCCTCCGTGAGGCGTCTTCTGGTGGCTGAACGGTTTTTTTTGTGGAGGGGCTGGGTATCGAACCCATGACCTTCCGCTTATGAAGCGAAAGCGTAACCTCAAGGCTACAGACCCCCCAAACGTCGATATTGCCGGATTTATTTCAACGTGAACAAAACAAAATAAGATTGAAAACACGGCTGTGATAGTTTATTTCGTAGTGCTTTTTATTTGAAGTGATTTATTTGGATACAGTGCCCAAATGTTTAGTGCCGAGTGAGATTTACTGTGAAATGTGATGAGAAAGAAGTAAATTTGCCTGTGCCCCCTTTGAAAGTGGCATATTTCTAGTTATTTAGCATTTGCTAAAATAAACCGCAGGTGAAGAATTGAACATTTCTTGGTTTGATTGGGCAGTAATTGTGCTTTAAATTATATTCAGTCAGTTTAATCATCACACCATAGCATCTGATGAGCGAATTCATGGAGATAATATGATTTGAAAAAGTGAAATTGTGGCAACCGGAGTGAAATTAATATGGCGGAACCATAATTTATAGAGTGCCATCGACAAATGCTGTTTTGTTATCATAAATACATAAATAAGGGCAAATGATTCGGCATTTGTGGATGTAAAATTGTCTGAATAAATGCTGATTGAGGATGATTCAGCTTTTTTTTCAATTTTTATGGTAACTAAGCAGCATTTAACAAAGTTTGATAGTTCGGGAGTGCTGTTTCGAAGAATATACGCAAAAAAATGAAAACGCCTATCAGTTTTGCATTTTCTCATTAGGAATAAGTGTTCCTTGTAATAACGCAACGTTAGGGACGTTATATTGGTGTGGTAAGTATTCAATTTGCAATGCAAATAGTGTTTTCGCATCTTATGAGCCCCAATACTGATTTGGGAGGTATAAATTAAGTAAGTCATCAGAAACCAAGTGAAAGTTATGCAGCTTAAATGCAGCTTTCATTACAAAAAGCTGTATTATATGAGTCTTTTATCATAGCCGTAACAAATAAGGGTCGTTCATCCACGGCAAGCAGTTGAAATAAGGTATTGTATGCTGCAATAAAGCAGGTTTTGTAGCCACAAAATTTTGACTTTATGTTTAGGCTCTAAAAAGTTTTGAGAACAGCCAAGAGCCGAATTAGCAAATACCATCTTTTGGCAACGTTAACATTTCGGTCGTCGCGCGAAATTTTGTAACGCGAGTAGTCGCGCGTTGTACTTTGTACAACACCCTTGGTTTTGTGTATATCCCAGGGGTCTGACCACTTAAAAAGATGTCGTCTTCGGCAAAATTATTCAGTAACTCAAGGGCTATCATTATTTTAGCCAAGGAATTCGAGATTTTGCAACTAGGCGGCGCTAGTGAGCATGAAACTTTTGTTTTGCAGATCTCATGATCCTGATCACTTAGAAAGATGGCGTCTTCGGCAAAGTTGTTCGGTAACTCAAGGACTATCATTGTTCGAGCTAGTTGATTCAAAATTTTGCCACCAGGCGGCGCTAGTGAGCATTGAACATTTGTTTCGCAAATATCTCTGGAGCCTGATAACTTAGAAAGATGGCGTCTTCGGTAGAGTTGTACTGTAGATCAAATTCTTTCTTTGTTTAATCCTTGAAGTTCGAGATTTTGTAAAATAATGATAGTCCCTGAGCTTTTAAACAACTTTGCCGAAGGTGCCTGTCTAAAAAGTCAAGATCCTGCAGTATCCGTCAAACAAAAATTTGATGCTCACTAGCACCGCCTGGTGGCAAAATATCCCATTTCTTGGATCAAATAATGATAGCCCTTGAACCACTGAACAAATTTGCCGAAGACACTATCTTTCTAAGTAGTCAGACTCCAGAGATATCTGCAAACAAAAGTTTCATGCTCGCTAGCGCCGCCTAGTGGCAAAATTTTGAATCAACTAGCTCGAACAATGATAGTTCTTAACTTACTAAACAACTTTACCAAAGACGCCATCCTTCTAAAAAAAACAAAAGTAAAACTTCCATGCCCACTAGTGCCACCTAGCGGCAAATTCCGAATTAAAGGAGGTACCATCAGATAGCGCTTCACCTCCAGAACAACTTTGCTAAAGACCCCAAGTTTCTAAATTATCTGGATTTTGAGATATACCGATTTCAAACTGTGGTTTACTCAAACCGCATTATAAAGTGCCATACTGTGAATAAAAACTGTCGAGTATTGGTTTTAAGATGATTCTTGAGGAATACATTTTGGTTTGGTGTCAATAGATATCTTTGTTGCAAAATGCTAGCATATAAATCACAACTGTTGTACAAAGTACAACAGCGCGACAGCCCGAAGGTTAAATGTCGCCTCTAAGTATTATAGCAATAACGTAACTGTCATAAAACATTAATAAATCCACACGAAAGCCAAGTTGCTGCGGAATTGTTACTTGGGTGGTGCAATAAGCTTGCAATTTTTGCACAAAATCACGACGAGAACAGCAGTTACACTTTCATTCACTTAGTTTTCAAACATTAATTATATTCATCTGGATACCAATGCACCATATCCCATGATTTCAATGCAGCATCTTGGCCAAGGACGCGCATTGGTTAAAACTGAATTGCAACGGCACTAATTCGGCAAATAATTACGCAATGCATTGTCCAACATAAGATCGATCAAATAAAACATAACACTGGTTCGGTGCTCCTTGCGAATTGCCTTTTAAAATAGCGATAAACGAATATTTTACAGCGATCTGCCTGAATTTTTTTTTCAACTTCACCCGCGATGACTTACTTTGAGCGTGTTTGGAAACAGACTTGACTATTTTTTTTTTTTGCATGGCACTGTCATCGGCAATCATGTAAATTTACGCTTCAAAAAGCTTGAAATTGAGTCATTCGCTAAACCTTTCTAGCTTGAAACATCTAAATCTGAAGTCGTTCAATTTATTGCTGATATTGCTTTAAAAATAGGTTATCAAGCAATTAGATTTTATGATACATCGTATAAAACATGAAATTAAGTCTACTTTCCGTTTGAGTCGATGAATAATTAAGTGTTATAAGGTTTACGTCACACGTAAAATTCATTATTTTTAAGAGTGTATAAGACATTTTATCTCAAACGGAAGTTAACATTATGAATTAGTTAGATTTACAACAGAGCTTTCATTTGAGCTAAAAATTTCTCATATCGGGCTATTGCTGTAGACGCAACAATCATTTATGCCAAGGTTGAGACAAAAAGGTTGGGCAGGTCTACTCTAAGTAATTCATTCGGTTTTGTTCGACACAGTGGCGCAAACAAGGAAGGGTTTTGGGGGTCAACCGTGAAACAAGTATTTATCGAGCAACGAACTCATGTTCCGTAACCGGTCGTTTGAGAACGTCACGACCCATTGGAAGCCCGCACTATAGAAATCTTAGCCAGCACGTCGTTGGCGAGTAATGTGATCTCGGGCAAATAGAAAGCGTTGTGTTTGGATGGGCATCTAATTCTTCCGAAAGAGGTACGCCTTGCGAAAGAGGACCACGCTGAGCTGAAATCGAATTCAGGTTAACGTCCATGAGTCCTCTCGTGGTGTAGGAGTAACGCGCCCTATCTAGTGAACAGGAAGTCAGTTCGATTCTACCGAGATGACGTGTAACTTTTGCGCAAACTTCACAACAATTTGTCCATTTAATCCAATTGAAAAGTATACGTAATGTTTAGTTTTTCGGTAGTTGTTAAACTTCCACACGGCTGGTTAACCACGAATCATAATTAATTAAAACAAGTAGTTTAATAGGTTTATAAATCCCTCTTGTAGATCTGGAGACTATATTCAGGAGCTTAGGCCAAGTATCACCAAACATATGTATTAATATTACACAGTTTAAACACGTCTCAACCAATCAAGAAAGCAAAAGTTGATAACAAATCACATTATACCTACTAAACTTATCATTCTCATACAACATTCCCAATAAATGGTTCTCAATCTAAATTTACGAACTTTAAAAAAAAGTAACGGTTATTAAATTTACGTTGAAAGAGACATCTTAAATTAAGGTTTTAGTGTAAATATTTTTTTGCAATCATGAGTTTATTAATAAGACCAATTTAAATAAAGTTTTCGACAAAATCCGCGATTAAAATTGAGTTTTTGATTAATAAATGCGTATTAACCCACCATCTCTTGCAAAGAATTTTCCAGCCGATCAAAAAAGCTTTGTGAATCGTAGTAGTGCTTGTAGCCTAATTGGCATTACGTCCTCACTGGGACAGTGCCTGCTTCTCAGCTCTGCAGTGTTCTTACGAGCATTTCTCCCGTTATTAACTGAGTGCTTTCTTTGCCAAAGTTGACATTTTCTCATACATATACCGTGTAGCTGCGGACTATAACCACTTGGGTAAGGAAGGCCCCGAAGTATTCTATTTTTCAAGATGAAAAATTTGATGTATAAATCTGAGCCAAGGAAATATATGCAATCTGTACCTTACGCAAATACAGATATATTTTAAGTATTATCATGGAACATGCTATGCTGTTAGAACCAGCATGCTGTAGCCGTAACATTTGTCTTCTGCCTACCGTGGTTACTGTTGTCGTCCTAGTTTACATATCGCCGGAATTTCCCATCAACTTTTCTCAGCCCTTTGCCCAACACCAGTAAGAATGTAATCATAAAACCATTATTTCCTTTCTGTGAAGGACATTGCCACCTTTAGAAATAGGAGCACGATGCTTATCTTGACATGTAATTATTTCTCGAAACGTGTGGGTGAACGAAGAAAGGTAATCATACAAATGCGCCAAAAGCCATTGAACTAGTTGTCGTGAAAATTATCAATACACACCAGCAGCATAGGCACTGGGTACATGTAGGCAGCTCCGGAGAAAGTGAGTGACATCATTAAGAGGGTGGAGGGTAATAAACGATTCTAACATTTCATGGTTCGTGAATGGTGTCACCGAAGCCGTGCGATCTTAATGGATGTGAAGTGCGTATGAACTCTGTTGGTCAACAAGCGGATGTAATGCAGGATTGTGTACTTAAATATATGTCATTGACATGTTGTATTCAATATAGATAGAACACGTTCGAAAATGTTTCAGCGCAGTAAAACTAGGACATTTATTGATTAAGCTTAATAAGACAAATACAAAATTATAGGCTGGAAGAGAAGTTTACTAACGTTTGCATTTGTAGTAACACAATACAGTGGTCAACATTTCCTGGTTTTGGTCTTTAATATGAATACAATTTCGTGAGCTGTATTATTTGGTAATATTTGGATATGTTTTTGTCAAAAACTCCATTTCGTAAAACGGTATACAATCCGGGTTGGCGAATAACTGGTACATGGCACAATGGTCGAAAAATAAGTTTGACCAAAACTAATTCTATCGCCTTAATCGATGAAATATGTAATCGGAATATGTTATTTGGCATTTTTATTGTTTCAGAAGGGGTTATTCACATGTAACATAATTTTTTAAAAAAGTTTTTATTTATTATTAAAATGCTATCAAACTTCACGGTGTCTTTGTGGAGCAACTTTATCACAAAAAAATAGGTAAGTCTGAAATTTCAAACTAAAAACAGTTAGATTTTTCTCTTTCATTTGCGACCAAAATCAAAATAATCGGTCGGAGGGTCCAGAATATATTTTTTTTAATTTTGTGTGAAGTGTTTATGGATATGTGTTGTTGTACCGACGCACATTGCGTGAAACGTATGGAGGTACGGGACAAACTGCAAGATCAAACCATTTGAATATCTTGGCATGGAAATTAAAGTTGTTCTTGGTCAAAAGAGCCGTAATAAGCATAAATGACATATGATATACGCATAATCGCAAAACTGTCTCAAGCATCATTTAAATTATTTTCCACGAAAAACCTTGAAAATCGTACTTAAATTGGTCATAATGATGTGAGAAGTTATTAGGAAATATTTCTCGCAAAACTTATGATCTCGTCCTAAGGTGAAGCTGCATCGAAGTCAAACCTCGAATTTTCAAGCGCAAAAATCTAGAGAACCTGACAACCTTTTGCGTTGAACATTGTATTAATTGGCGCCAGCGAGTGACCAGTGAGTTACCAGTTGTCTGTTTCTCTACACGACAACGCGGATCTGCTCAAATCTGAGTTGTTTCAACGCAAAACCGTAGTTGAGCCTAATAACCCAAATTTGGCTAAATTTCCAAGGCCTCCATTAAGTACTTTGCCTTTGAAGCCATAAGAAAAATTTACTTAAATTTGCTTTGATTCAACGCTAAATTGAATTCATTCAACCCAAGCTTGAGAATAATGCATTTACCCTAATTTGGCTTATTGGGCCAAATTACCCCCATTAGGTAGGTGTAGCTCTCTCTATTTTTGACAACATTGGTGGGGAAGAGAATAGAGAGAGAGAATACTGAGAGATTTTGGGTTGAGAGAATAATAGATATACTTAATTTTGGGTAAAGTCAACTAAAAAATTAGGTGAAATTTTTCCGTGTAGACTTCTGCTTTTGAAAATTCGAGGTTTGGCTTCTATGTATCTTCACCCTAAAAACCATTGGTAACCGAATGTGTAGCTCGTTATTATTAAGCAGATAAACGGACCAAAATTAAAACTATCACCGCTGGGAGACAGAGGAGGATCTTCTCTTTATCGTAGCATTGTGGAATAAGGTGTAAATCCATTCGTTTGCTCAGTAACTACAAGCTACACACCTATGACTTTTAGGGCGAGATCATAAATTATGCGAGATTTTTCTCTTTACTCGTAGATACAAAAGTGACTTATACACCTTTCAAACAACACAATTTCAGTTATTCGAATTGACTAGTAGAGAGCTTCGCATGTGATAAACCTTGCTATAAGGCATGTAACATACTCGCCCCATGGTGCTGAAAAATACACGTTTCGAGTAAAAAAAGCTATTTTTTGAAACTTGCTATGTTATCTTAATTTATTTGCAATGGCAATCATTTGAATTTGCATAAATCTTTGAGATCTAATATTTAATTTAGATTTTACCGGATGTGGCCAGTCGGACATAATGCCCTGGAGAACCGGCTATAGATTTGTTAGATATTAAACCGTTTCAATGCTCGAAATGTAGATACCAAACATATAAGTTCACAAAATTGTGTTTTCATAAGCTTGGCACAGGTGTATAGATACAAATTGGCCAAATTTGAGACATCTTGAGGACCCTTAAATGAAAAAACCTCGCTTATCGTACACAGCTTCAGCGTGGTGGTTCGAACGGTGGCAAACCGCGCGACGACTGAAGGGTTAAAAAAAAATATGTGTCCGCATTATAGCCGATTCCAGAATCTATCGGTGACTTGAAATTTGCCAACCTCAAGGGGCACAAAAGTACAGCTCCCTTTACACCCGACCTAACCCAGTAACCCACCTGAAACACTCCGAAAACCTGAGCATTTCCGAAATTCTTTGGCCACTTTTAGAAACTAGATACAGTCGACTTTCCACATCTCGATATCTCTCGATGTCGGTGATTGCTTCGGTCCCTTCATTCTGCAAACGTTTTCGCTCCCCATATCTCGATATCCTCCTTATTTCGATATCTCCACATCTCGATGCATTCTTGTTGATTTTTTGTTCCCATTTATCTCTCTTAATGTCGATATGAACATGATCAAAGGTTACTAGACTAGATTTAAGGGATTCAGAACAATTTGGAAACTCGAAATGAAGTTTGTTTGTTTATTATTTTCCTGGTAACGGAGTGATTTTCAATCTAGTGTTCATTTAGTTAATGTTCTTTGTCACGATCTCTCCCTATCTCGATGGTCCCTTCGATATCGATATGTGGAGAGGCGACTGTATGTGTACGGGTATAACATAAAAGTATTGAAATCCGGTATGTAATCACTTTCAGTTTTAGTTTTTTTCACTCAGGCCTATACGGGTTAAAACCATGTGGTGGAAAATTCATTTACATCGGTCTTTTAATAACTTAGATCAAGTCGTTCTTTGAATTGGCACCCTCAATGTAAAAGTGCTAATGATCTTCTATTTTTAGCCTACAGTGGCGCCTGCAACGTCAGAGGAATTGATGTTGCATTTAAAACAAGTTCACAGTAGACCAAATATACCCCTGCATCTACACCAGTTTATGCGGGAAGGTATAGGGGTAAGGTAATTTTATGGCAGAGATGCTTTCTTTTGACACTGCCTATGTATCAGGCGTAAGGAAAGACGTGCCCTAATGATGGAAGAATGGAAGCGTAAGGAAACGCTTTCTTTTCCATCTCTGGTTCTAGCGATTGCTATAAATGGATAGTTTTAAGTGTGATGGATTAGGAGCTGAGAAGAAGCAAGTGAAAGATACAAATACAAAGTACGAGGAAAGGAACATGTCTGGGATCAAACCTATGACCTTCTGCTTTTGATGCAGAAGCGGTAGCCATTAGACCACCAACCCTGTCATTTACCATGATGGTCAAAAATAATGAAAAGAATAAGTATTTTTAGACAATGATATAAACATTATGATGATATCTCGTAACAAAACAAGTTGGCTGAAACTGGCGATACAAGACTAGAATAATATTTTTCCATAGTTTCTTTAAATATGATGTTAAATGCAATTTCAAATTATGATTGATTTCGATCAAGCTTGAGTGTCTCCATACCTTTTTAAATTAAGTCCATTTTAATTAAGTTCATATATAAGACGATACGACGTATATCTGTCGTGTTAGGAACACTTATAATTTCTAAGAAATGTATTTATATTTTGAAGATATGTTATTCCAGACAAGCATTGCTATATCTAACAGATTTTTTCTTCCAATATAGCATCTTGTTTGGATCATGATTTCTCTATTTTTCAAAGATGTCCGGTATTTGATGCTGTCCGGTGTTTGAGAATTTCTTCGTTTTTAACAACACTGTGTCCACAAACTAAAATATCTGAAATATTTTGGAGATTTGTTCGAAAAAATGTTGCTGTGCATATTTTTAAATGTGATCGTTTCAAAGATTTAAGCTTTAGGAAGTGCGGAATGAAATTTAATACAGGAGATTCTTAAAGAAACACCTGAATATTCTCTACACAACATACACTCCCGTGCATAAGTTTGGGTTCACCCCCTAAAAAACATGCAAAAGTGTTCAGTCCATATCTCTGTGGTTACACGTCCAATTCAAACTCTTTAAGCCGCATTCGAAAGGCAAAGAGTTATTCTTACTTCGTATGTATTTTTCCAAAAACATTCTTTGAACTTTGTATACTAAATTTGTACTTTAAGTTGTGACATTTCTCAAAAAACACACTGAAAAAACATTACTAATTTTCTCAGCATTGGATCGACCAAAACTTTAAAACAAGGTGTCATTAGAATCGAAATCTTATATTCTTTAAAGAGCACTCATGAAATTTTTGCGGAAAAATCTGAAAACTATTCATAATCAATGAAACAGTCAGTCAAGTTATCGTGCAAAAGTTTGGGTTCACCCCTCAGTATGGTGTATCGTGCAAAAGTTTGGGTTCACCTGAACTTACTTAAATCTGTTAAATCTCAAACCAATCATGTACGTGCCATTATTTGCGCTCAAAAAAGCTTTAAACTATTAAAATCGGTTGAAAAATGGCAGAGATATTGACAAAAATTATGTGCGTGCGGCTCAGGTGAACCCAAACTTTTGCACGATTTGCACCATACTGAGGGGTGAACCCAAACTTTTGCACGATAACTTGACTGACTGTTTAATTGATTTTGAATACTTTCCAGGTTTTTCCGCCAAAATTTCGTGGGGTCTCTTCAAAGAATATAAGATTACGATTCAAATGACGCTTTGATTTAAAATTTTGGTCGACCCAATGCTGAGGAAATAAGATATGATTTTTCAGTGTGTTTTTTGAAAAATGTAACAACTTTAAGTAGAAATTTAGTATACAAAATTCAAAAAATGTTTTTGGAAAAATACATACGAAGTAAGAATAACTCTTTGCCATTCGAATGCGGCTTGAAGAGCTTCTTTTGGACGTGTAATCACAGAGATATGGACAGAACACTTTTGTATGTTTTTGGGGGGGTGAACCCAAACTTTTGCACGGGAGTGTATGTTACCTTTTTAAAAGATGTACAAATGCTTATTGTAAATTCAAGTCATTTCAACTTTTTCATTATTTCTGGTTTGAATTGCGTCAAAGCACATACACTTAGAAGGAATCGTGTAAATTTAACAATTAATTTAAATCAACCGAGCTTTATGACGCAAATATGAAGGTTCAAGTGACGCAATTTTCCGTTACATTGACACTATTCATGTTCGAATCACAAATGTTTTCAGTCGTCTAAGACTCAATTTTCACTCCCGAACATTTTTTTGATTTTTTTTTTACTAAATTTTTACTTAAAGTTATAGGGTGTCTTAGAAAGTATGGGCATGACTTTGATAACGAGAATAACAATACTTTTCCAAACAAATACATATTTTTATATTTTTGTATTTTTCCTTAGGGCATTTTAAATGCTGTTTGTGAAAGTTTTGTGTGTTAAAATATCCTTTTACATAGAAATATTTGATTTTAGAAAATCCATTCTAATCCAGCCAGCACAGACTCTACTTTTGTGTTTTGTTGGAACTTAACTAGTTATGAATGTTTTTATCTATATCCTTCGCTGTGATGAGTTCAAGTTCACTGTATCTAAGATGTTCAACAAGAATGTTTGTTTAAAATCTTATTCGCCTTTGCTTGGAAACATTTGATAAAATGGAAAAATTCTAAAAAGTCGCTTGTTTTTCTTTCTTCATGAGATAACTTCACGAAATCATAGGCTTTAAGGTATTTCAAATATCCATACTTTTGGATAGGCAACAAAAAAGAAAATAGATTTTTGCATGTTTTAACAGATATATAAAGACTTGGTTTTGACCCTATTAAAAATCGATCACTGCTGAAACCGGATTTTTAATTTCTTTTCAAATTTATTCTTAACTTTATAATTTACAATAAAATAAGTGATAGACTGATCATTTATCGTATCGGCAATGATAAATATATTTTATTAAGTTTTTAATTGTACGTACTCTATGACGTAGCACAACTTTCGTACAACAAAGTCGTTCGATTTGTGCAAAACTAAGAGCAGCTTCCAGAAACGTAACACCATCAACAAACAGATTGCGAAAAAATCGCCCAAAATTCATAACCTGCTCTTGATAAGTGCAAGGATAAAATATGTGAAAATCGGATTTTTATTTGCACTAGTCTCCAAATGGCAGTATGGTAAAGTCGTGCCCATACTTTCTAGGACACCCTATAGGACATTTTTCAAAAAAATAAAACACACCTAAAAACATGGCTGATTTCCTCAGCATTGGATCCACTAAAATTTTAAATCAATGTGTCATTAGAATCTTTATCTTATATTCTTTGAAGAGCACTTACGAAATTTTGTCAGAAAAATCTGAAAACTGTTCAAAATCAATAAAACAGCCATTCAAGTCACCGTGCAAAAGTTTGAGTTCACTTGAGCCGCACGCAAGCTCTGCCATTTTTCAACCGATTTCAATAGTTCATAGCCTTTTCAAAGGTTAATAATGGAGCGTGTATGAGTGGTTTGAAATTTCACAGAATTTTTGCGTTTTAGGTAAGTTCATGTGAACCCAAAGTTTTGCACGATGACTTGAATAACTGTTTCTTTGATTTTGAATAGTTTTCAGATTTGTCTGCCAAAAATTTGTGAGTGCTTTTCATAGAATTAAAGATTACTATTCGAATGACACATTGATTTAAAAATCTGGTCGATCCAATGCAGAGGAAATTAGCCATGATCGTTAGGTGTGTTTTTTGAAAAATGTCTTAAATTTAATTAAAAAATTATTATACAAAACTTTTTTTGGTTTGGGTGAAACCAAACTTTTGCACGGGAGTGTACATGGAATACGTATTATTCAGTGTAAAACAATAATATTTTCGTTGTTTTTTAAAGTACAGTATGAAATTACCAATACTATAAATATGGGTCATTCCATACCAAGTGTCTACAAAAGTACAAACGAGTATTCGAACATCGCTCAATTCAACTCAATTTAGGTCAAACGTTCATTCACTTGATGTGTGTAAAAGGCAACATGTTTATGCATTTGGACTAGTGCTTATATTCTTCAATTTAAAGTATCAAAACCATTTGACATGGAAAAATGGCCTTCGGCAATATTGAATAAAATTGTTTGAAGTTGCATAAAATTGTTATTTTTTTTTTCGATACAGTGATGCGCCACATTAATTTACTTGAAGTTTTAATATTTTAAATCGTTTTTTTCGTCGAATGAGCATTTTTGGTCCCGTTAGTCACGATGGAAATTGAAGCTCAATATACTTAGCGCAGCTCCTCATACAATTTCAAACAAAAGTTCAAAAACTCTTCTTTTTTATATCTAATAGTTTCGAAGATATAAATTGAAGAATGCAACCAAAATCATGGGTTTTGCCAAATTTAGAACTAATGTACACATTAGAATGGTTCAAAATTTAAAAATATTTGAATATCCAATCTCCCATATCTTTCTTATTGTCCATTCCATAAATGAATCAGTGAAATTTTCAGCTTTTTCAGTGGCGATTTAAAGGTGGACAAAGACAACGAAATTTCAATATGGGATGGTAAATTTGTACCGTAAAGCGGGGTATCTTTGATAATGCGAGTAACTTTGATAGTGCGTTACCCACCACATACTAAACGAAATATCATAATTTCTGATAATCGGTTAAGCAAATCGAATGCAGCTAGAGAATATTACTGTGACACTACATGTAAGAGCTGTTTTCATTTGAATCAAACATTTAGGCTTTATATACGAATATTAAAACTTAATACGATTTTAGCATTTTCCAAAAGCTTACAAACAATCTGTTCTAGTTTGTTCTGAATAGTTGGTCACTTATCTTATCTTAGGTATGCAATGCCCTATACATGCTACGTAATGCATTCAATTTTGTTCGATTTATACTCCATTATCAAAGTAACCCCAAAACAGAAAATCGACTTTCGATGGACCAATTCACGAGTTCACTACTTGAGCGGTGCCGTGTTATTTATGTGACCATAGTAACCGGTGAATTCGGCACCGCTCAATGGATCAGTGCACGAGTTCACTAATTTGACGTTTGAGCGGTGCCGTATTCATTAGTTGCCATGGCCACACAAATAACACGTCACCGCTAAAACGTCAAATAGTGCACCCGTGCAAAGGTCCATAGTCAAATTAATGAGTGCGTGCACTAACCCATTATATGAAAAAATGTACATTTATACAAAATAAATCTTTTGGCAATCTATAAACTGCAATGAAAAGCAAGGATGCCAGTACTTGTTTTAAAAAATATAAAATATAATTCTTTGAAACAGCATGCATAAATATTCAAGTTTTCTTAGAAAAAACTATCAAAGTTATCCCAGTATACGATACTTACATTCCAGTACTAACGTGTTTATAGCATGTTTCAAAATTTATTCGTAGTAATTTACATATAACCCACATCGTCTTTGGGCCACTTTTAAATCACCACCTAGAAAGTTGAAAATTTCACAGAGCACTATTTTCATGCTAAGTATGGTAAGAAAGATGCAATTGGAACCTTAATCATTTTTAATTTTGTACCGCACTAATGACACACATAAAATAAATAAATATTCAATCAAAATGTTGTTGAAATCGGTGATGGTCGATTATACGTGCTTTGGCTATGTATAGAATGACCATATCCACTTTTAAGGAGTGTGCAGAAATAGTTTATTTCTACAAAAACCTTTAAATTATTGCGAATTGATTTTTTTTAATGTTGATTTAAAATAAAAACATGTAATTCGATCAAAATAAAAATAAATGATTTCCGACCCAGAAAGCTGTTTGCATGCCACTTGTAAACGTTCACTTGTAAAATGCAAAGGGTGATTGCAGAAATATATTTTAAGTTTGTTTTTCAAGGCTTTCGAAATAACAAATTTCTTATTTCTATAATGGCATGCAAAGTATAAGCTCTCGTTACTGTTATAATCCACGAACTGTTCTCTTACCGCAAATATGAGATTGAAGACAAACAATAAATATTTGATCGTTGTAGTCCCACAGGAGCCCATTCTTGCTCTGATGTTATCCAAAAATTTTGATTTCATTTTGCAGCAGGTTTTCACAACGTTTGTCTTCAACGGTTATCTGCTCTACTGGGAATCACTTTCACTTATCCTTTCTTTCACAAAAAATCACTTCACTCCTTAGAGACCACTTTTCGACAAATCCTTTCGAGTGCCCGGAGCGGACTGAATCAATGTTGGCTGGCGTGCGGTCATTTGAATATACCACCTTTTCATTATATACATATCAGAGGGCTTTCCAGTACATTTATGCTGCCAAGCCAGCACCTGGTATGTCCTGAATAGAAAATATCCCCCATCCCCCTTAGAACAAACCCTCAACGGCAGGTCAAGCACGCTGACCGGTCACTTGATGTGCCACTTTTCCATGTGTTTGCGTGGAGGATACCATGCGCACGATTTCCTCGGAAAAGCTGAAAACCACGCAACCATCGCGGTTTGTGCTTCCATTACGGAAACCTCCATAGTCCGATATCGCGTTTGGCTTGGGAGCTGGCTGGAGGTTGAATCGTTATGTATTTACTTTTGATCTACATTTATGTCCACTTTTGGACTCCTATGGCGTGTGGTGCTTTGCCTAGCTGTTGACGAAAGCTTTGTGGTGGATATTTATATTGGACTAACTCAGAGTTTAGAAGCCATCGAAGGCTTTTGTACATGCAACATTAGACAAAAGCACATAAATCATAAAGGTCTGGCTTTGCGACACATAAATCTGGCAAAGTATTTTTTTATAAACCAAAAAATGCTTGGATACTTTGATAAGCGCTTAAATTTTATTAACAAATCTCAGAAATTTTGGTTTAAAAGCCAATATGTAAGGTTTTTGAAACAACAAGTTAGAAGGTTTTTAGTTAAAGTATTATATCAAATAAATCAATGTTCCATTGATTTTTAAAGCTTTTGATGAGGTTTCTTACATATTTCCCATAATTTTAATTTTGAAACACCCCATCAAATTCCAACCTTAATCTGGAACCACCAACAAATACAAAAATATTGATGCAAAAATCAGAAATATAACTCATTGTGATTATTCCTAAATCAATCGTACGATGGCAAAACTAGAGAATTTTACAACTTTGATGTCGCCACCCAGTACTATAAGATTAACGATTCATTGCTTCCCATTAACTTCGAAACTGAAAAAAAGTGTTACTAAATTGAATTATGCAAAAGTGTTACTCTGCAACTCAATGCCCACGGTTATATTTATATTATTTATAACTCATTTGCAACCAATTTAAACTCATAAACAACTCATTCATAACTAATTGATAACTCATTTACAACTTCTATACAACTCATTCACAAGCCATTTAAAATGTATTTAAAATTCATTTAAAACCCATTCACAACACATTTACTGCATATTAACAACTTGCTTACAACTCATTTATAACTCACGTACAACTGATAAACAACATTCTCACAAATCAACTAAAACTCATAAGCCTATGCATGCCAGAAATTTTTTTTTTTCAAGTTTACCATGAGAGAGAGCGAGACAGCACCTACACACGGCACACAGTAAAAGTCAAATGAACAAAAGAATTTAAGTTACGTACACGGCAACGATCTACTCAAATATTTGTTGTTTCAACGCAAAATCGTAGTTGAGCCCAATAACCCAAATTTGGCGAAATTTCCAAGGCCTCCATTAGGTAGTTTGCCTTTAAAGCCATAAGAAAAATTTACCTAAATTTGGTTTGATTCAACGCAAAATTGAGTTCATTCAACTCAAGCTTGAGAATAATGCATTTACCCTAATTTGGCTTATTGGACCAAACTACCCCCATTGGGTAGGTAAAGCTCTCTCTATTTTTGACAACATAGCGGAAAAACTATCGTCTGTATCATGAAAAATTTTAGAAAAAATATTTTTTGTTTCATCAATCCATACTCTAACTTTTGTCCATAGACACCAAAGTGGTATCTTCTACCGTTAAGGCGATATAACTGAAAAACCGATGACCACCCGCACGCTTCCCATAGGAAAATGTGTTCTATTGTGGGCCTCATAACCGTGCGCTAACGGCGGCATTAATTTACACACATTGTAAGTGTAATGCAGTGAACCATCCTTCCCTTTCCGGTCAGCAGAACTTTTCGTCAATCGGAGCACTCGCCATTGGTCTGTTGGGTGTTTTGTGTGCCCATTATTAGCATTGTTATTTAGTTTTAAAGCTAACAGGAAATTTCCTTTCGATTTCACTAAAAAACGTTTGTTGTACGATGCATAGTTCAGGAGATATGATTTTTAAAGCTCGAGGTATATAGGGAAATCGTGAAAATTCATCTAGAGTTTTCCGGGAAAATAAGCCACTATATATTTTTTGAATTTTATTTTTGGTCATGTATCCACGAGCTCTACCTCTGGTGAATAAATTAGGTAAAATGTTTCTTCCGTGTACAATGGCTCATTTCTGATACCTCGTAAATTCTCACGATCAGTATCATAAGGGCGTTAATGCAGTGATCGATTTCTTTTTATCGATTTTCTTCTTAGCTAATTCTGTGTTGTTTTTTTTTCATAAGGGCTTATCTGCATTCATCGATTTCTCTTCATCGTTGCTCTCTTTGCGCTATTGCAGAAAACTGATTCTCTTTTCATACCATATTTTTGTGCTGTAGGATGAAGAGTCACTATATCTTGCTTCATTAACAAGAAATATCACAAATTTATCTAATCGAGCGAAGTTATTAGCGAAAGAGAGAATCGATGAAGAGAAATGGCTCATGACAGAAAGGCCCCATTGAAATATCAGCACAGAATTACTTGGCCGGGCGACTGTTCTCGGCTGCTATTTTTGACTTCATCCTTCTTCTTACTGCACCATAAGATGCAAAGAAAAATCGATGAAGAGAAATCGATTACTGCAGTCACGCCCTTATGATACTGAACGCGAGAATTGTTTGCCAAATCTCGGTATCGCTCGCCGAGATCTCGATGAAAAATTTATTTTGTTAATGTCAGTGAAATAAAATGAGAGTGCTTGTGACTCCTATGATTTTTGGTTCATAGGCAAAGAGAGTTAAGAAAAAAAAAATGTTTTTAGTAACATAGATTTTGAGTGCAGTCAAAGGTTTCTATTTTTGCTCAAACATTTATCCTGCAATTTTACTAAAAAAAATAATGACGAAAAAAGTAAAAAATGTTTCATTAAACAACAGGCGCCATCCACAAATTATGTAACGCCTTAGGGGGAGTAGGCTCAAGCGTTACGGCCCATACAATAAATTAAAACAAAAAGCGTTACGGACGAGGGGGAGGGCGCCGAAAATTTCCAAATTTTAGCGTTACGTAATCAATGGATGCCGCCACATTGCAGAAAGAAGTTTTATCAAAGTATGAAACTGATCTAGGTTAGCTACAACCTAGCTAGATCAAAACCAACAGATCAAAACGTAGTGCAATTTATTCACAAATACTTTGTCGAAGATACCAAACCTCTAGCATGAATATCCAGAGTAATCCTCATGATCTAGGGTCGTTAAGATCTGAGAAACCTAAAATAATTACATTTGCGGAATGTTTGGCACGATTCTCGTGCAGCTTGCAGCACGTGTTTGCAAAAAAAAAATGTACTTGTTTTATTGCTTTTGGGGAAAGGAGATTGGGCAAAAATGTATGGAGTTTGGTCCCGGAATGTACACGGATGACTGATATATCATTTGTAAGATCTAAATGTGACAAGAAAAGGTTTGTCATGCGGCCAAAAATATTCGTCATGGGAGAAAAAAGTTATGTGTGCTGGATTGATGTAAAAAGGGGTATGCTCTGGACAGTTTTTCATTAAATAATATTTTCTTGCGCAAATGTTATGAATTCGTGCGTATGTATGTGCATGTTTTTATTTGAATTGTAAATATCTCAGAAATGTAGTTATTTGACACATATTTCAGGAGGTTTTGAGTTGTTGCAATGTGAATACTTAAAACATACGGAGATAAAAACAAATAAAGATATAGGTATGTGCGTTAAAGAAACACATCACTTTAGGTAACAGTTGAACACAAATATCAAATCGTATTATCCTATTTCAGTGTTCTAGCAATAATAATCATTCCAGAGCTGCATGACACACTTCAACCGGGAACAACTATCATTGTGATGAACGACATGCAAAAACAAGAGATCGGATGGTAGTCGATCAACAAAAGAATGTGCATGTTGAGGATCAACGGTCGATCAACGGCACTGATGATGACAAAGACACAGCTGGAACGCTAGTAGGACCTCCACCCAAGCTTCCCAAGATCATTATAGGGATTAGAACACCAAGGTGAGGAATTGAGATGGACAACTGGGAAGATCAGTGCTCTCCGACTGGCGAACATGAATGTTCTACGGTTGATTGTTTTGCCGTTTCCAAGAATATGGTCATTAGTATAACTTACATGTGTGATAACATTTAAACTGTGATTAAAACTTCCTGTCGTTAACGACGAACAGTACAGACGTCCGCCTCAGCATGACCTTCAGTCGCTCCGCATCTCGAGCAAGCGTAACCGGACTAGGTTTTGCTTGCTGAAACCCTTCTTGGCTGTTGTACTACAGTAAAAGTAGCCATCAACTCACAGGCAGTGCTGGAAAAGTTCCCATCACGAAGCAGCTCACGAGTGTATACCAATGCTTAACAAACATTACAGACTCGCGAACTGGCTAGTCCGCACCCGCTTGCTCAGAAGAACATGTCAAAAAAGTAGCAACAAGCTCGGGAACGCTTACTCGCGAGTAACCGAGCAAGACGTGATTTATTATGGTTTCGACAAATAAATTAATTGTATAACCATCAAATCGACAGTAAACTACTGGTTTGTAGTCAAAAACTCTTGTAAACCATAAATCTTGGAGGGGAAGCCGCTTTTTCCCAAAAGCACAATATGACTCTGAACAGTTCCGAACGGGTTCGCGAATCACTTTTAGCTTCGGTTACTCGGGAGCACGACGGATGCGAGTAAACCAGCGCTCTGACGCTCGGGAGCGTTTGGTTTTGTTTTTGCTCCAGTTCAGCAGAACAGTTCGCCACTTTCCATCACTGCCACAGGTGAATCATTGCGCGTCGAACGTAGTCTATATCGTACGATTGTTTTGACGAAGGGTGTAGAATTATTCTAGAGTAAAAGAACGTGAAGTACCATACACAGAAGCGGAAGCAGCAGACCTGTGTTTATGGCACAGGCACAGAGGTTCAAGTCAATGGGGAGCATTTCTACGTCAGAATGTTGGACAATAGCAGCCAACCAGATCCCACTTTAAGAGTATTTAAGGTGGCCGTTCAACAGCATTCTTGAACAGCAATTTTTAAGGATGGCATATGAATGGAACTCATCAAGATGAGCCCGGAAAAGTTGGTCACTTGTCTGCTTCGGCTGACAGTAAGAATCTGGGAGATATAACAGCGGTAAGAATAGTATAGCCAAGGGGTTAAATACCCTATCTACAAAAAAAGTCTATCTATCTGTACTTGCATAGAGGCTATCAAGGGATTGCACACAAGTTATTGGAGGGTCATAGACGGAGAGAGAGATAGGAGATGATATAAGATATTATTTACTCATTAGAAAAAAAAATATGTCATTGGGCTCCACGGCTTTCGTATACCAACTCGTAAAACGATAATGATAGACATTTTAACTGGTTGGATAATGTAGGAGTACATGTGACACTAAACATCCACGTATGCAGTATACAGCCCGAGATGGTTTGTCATTGCACTATGGTCCAGAAATCAGTTTTACGCGGAAAGATGCATTTTGAGCTTTAGAATGAAATATTAGACAAAAACGGTCTTCTACAAAATTGTTTGTATTAGTAAGGTCCTTTGTTTGGCGTTATTAAAAATAAGGGTGGACCACATTTTCATAGAAATTGTGTAACTAATTTTCTTATTTGTTGAAATTATATTATACATGCTTGCGCAAAGTTGTGGACCATTCAATTTCAAGCAACTTTGCCATAAAAAGTTTTTTTGTATCTCTTAAATTAAATTGACATAGGATGGTCCGAACAAAACTGGTTTTCTGGCTCTAGAGTTTTCAATACAAATTTCTCATCAAAGTAGTCTATGAAACACTTTTAGAACTTAAAAAAAATGGGTAATTTGGAGAGTGAAGAAACTCGCTATCTCCATTCGTTTATGAGTAATTGTTGTTTTTCTCTCCAAAACATGCCTATTTTGATTGAGAATATCTCTGATTGGGGCAAACATAAAAAATATCTTTTGACGGCATTCAAAAGACAAAGTAAAATTGTATATTATATTAAAAAAATACAGATATGTTATTTTTGTAACTCTAACGAAATGTCTTGAAAAACAAATATTTTTAATCACAAAAACTTTAATAACTTTTGAACTAAAATAGATATCAACGATCTTTTTACATGAAAAATTGCGTTTTATTAAGTTCTAACAGTCGTTTATAGACGAGAAATTAATATTAAAAAAACTAGAGTTGAAAAACTTATTTTTGTTGGACCACCCTGCGATGATTACGAAAAAATGCTCTAGATTGGTCAAATTTTGAGCAACAGAAAAACTTTTTTGGGCTAAGTTGATCCAAATTTCAAGTTCTACTGCATTACCTAAGAGTATATACCAGAAATTTTGCAAATAAAAAAGTTGATTCTATGATTTGTGTGATATTGTGGACCACACTAGTTTTAAATGGCACAGTATGAAAGCTTACATTTATAGAAACATTTTTGTAGGAGATCATTTTTGTCTAAAATTGTATTTTCATGCTCAAAATGCAAAATAATAAAAAAATACATACTATGAAAATCTTCAAAATAGTTTTAGAGCCCTATCTTCCTTATTTCAGATTTCTCGACTATTTTAGTTCAAAAGTTATTAAAGTTTTTCTGCTTAAAATCCTTTGTTTTTCAGGGCATTTTATTAGAGTTACAAAAATAACACATCTGTAATTTTTGGATATAATATACAATTTTATTTTGTTTTTTGAATGCCGTCAAAAGATATTTTTTATGTTTGCCCCAATCAGAGATATTCACAATCAAAGTAGGCATGTTTTTGAGAGAAAAACAACAATAACTCCCAAGCGGAAGGAGATAGCGAGTTTCTTTCACTCACCAAATTACGCATTTTTTAAAGTTCTAAAAGTGTTTCATAGACTACTTTGATGAGAAATTTGAATTGAAAACTCAAGAGCCAGAAAACCAGTTTTGTTCGGACCACCCTATGTCACCGTAGGAAAAAAGCTCTTAACTTTGTAGAAGACCGTTTTCGTCTAATATTTCCGTCTAAAGCTCAAAATTAATCTTTCCGCGTAAAACTGATCCCTGGACCACTGTGCATTAATTCAAACATATAAAATCCCAAAACCACTTAAATGTTAATAATAAGTTCATATGAGCATTTCAACTCACATTTAACGTTTTTGATGCTGATGATGTTGTTCATTGAGGTAGAGTTGATGGTTTTATTGATCTCTTTAAAATATCCGTTCTTGTGAAATATGTACTTTAGCAAAAATAATTACAGTCAGTTCTCTTATAAGACACCACACACTTTTCATTCACCACTATTTCCCAATTGTTTTTTATCGAATATGACTGACGTTTTTATTTGAATATAAGTCATAATCAGTGTTGCTCAGACTCATTTCCCCGAAAATAACATTTTCCGACCTACGAAGCCACGAACTACTACAACCATGCTCTATCCTCCTAAGATAGAAAAGCAGATGGTTAAGCTTGAGTACTGCACACAAAATCGATCAATTTTGATCCCAGAGAGCCACAATTCAAGTTTCGGTGAAATGAAATGAGTGAGTGAGTGAGTGCGAATCATTTCACCGAAACTTGAATTGCGGCCCACCGAGATCGAAACTGTCGGATCCCATGTGCAACAGTCAATCCCAACCACCTCCCCCTCCATCTCAGGAATACAACGCACAATTATAACAGTTCATGGCTTCACAATTCGAATTTCGGGGAAATGAGTCTGGTCAACACTGGTCATAATAATACCTAATTGTGAACAAAAAATATCGTATAAGTCTGTTACAAAACCGTTAGGAATTGTAATTAGTATAATGTGGGTATCAGGGTATAGTAGAAAACTTTACTGAATATACATATGTATTTTATAACGATTTTTAATGTTATTACGATGTTATGTTATAAATGTTATCACCATATAATGTTTTCATCTCTTAATCAAAGTCCTAATTCACTTATTTAAAAATTAGAGATTTTAATCATCGTATAGGTGCAAAAAAAAATTATGTTTTTATTTTTAATCGATAAAACGTATAGCAAAAAATAATAAAATACATGAAAAATCTATCTCAAACTATGCGAAATAACTTTTTTCTCCCACGACGGATATTTTGACCCTATACCAACTTTTTGTTGTCTCACTTAGTTCTTTCAAATGACATATGAGTCATCTGTATACATTCCGGAGTTTTGCCCAATCTCTTTTTGAAAAATATTTTAAACGCATAAGTACTGTAGTGGAAGTACAAACTTATCATCCCATAGTGAAAACTCATTCTTCACACCTTAATGATAGATGTTGCTAAAGAAACAAATCCCATTTGAGCTAATTTTGTTTGTGATTTTTATAGATGTTTGCAGGGCTATAATCTCATATGAAGCTAAATAATATCAAACTAACTCAGGAATATCTCTTCTGCTATCCGTCTAGCTAGTTTTTACTATTGGACGATAAGATTTATTCCAGTACTAACGTGTTAGGAACTTTTTCAAAATTTATCCATAGTAATTTCCATATAAACCTAAATCTTTGGGCCACCTTTAAATCACCACATAGAACGCTGAAAATTTTACAGGACACTATTTTTATGTTAAGGAAGGTAAGGAAAATATGGGAGATTGGATTTTCAAACTCAAAACCGCCCTATTGTTTTGCAATACCCAAAGACAGAAGAGGTAGGAATTTTAAGATTCAATGCAATAAACAATGCATACACATTAAACATTGTTTTTTAAGGTAACTTAGGACCAGGCACCCGAATTGAAGCATCAAGCACCCTTCATATGGTATGCCAACGATCCACAACTAATCAAATCGAACAAGTCGCTTACAGAGGTTGATAAAACCAAATACCGTTTTGACTCATATTCCGAACACTTAAGGTCAACAGCGACGTTAAATGCATCTCATAGGCATAGATGAAATGATATTAGCGAAAATTTCAATTTCTTCGCAAAGACTCATTGTTAGCTGTTGAGTGTGCCGATAAAAATATTTATTTAAACTTGTTTAGCATTGTTTTTATGTAGAAGTGTGGAACAACATTTTGATTCAAATGCCGAACACCGTGTTCATTTTGTCTCATATTCCGAACACCTTGATTCTAATTCCGAACAGCACGAATAAATCGTATTGAAATGAATAATTTCGCCAATAAATTAATCTGAGCTTGCTCTACTGACCTCGAACTAGAGAATGATCACTACTCCCGAAGTCTAAAATAAATTAGAATATGTTTAAATCTAATTGCGATTGACTGCCATTTCCTGGTAATTTGATGACATATTTCAGCGAAACATTTCAACCAAATCGCCATACAAAAACAGAGTGTTCGGAATATGAGTCTGTTCGGAATTTGAGACAAAACGGTAGGTGGAACATTCATCCTACCTGTGCCCACCTACGTCTAACACTTTTCCAGTTTACAATAAGTTAACCATAGTCGAAAATCTATGGCAGCCAGTCAACGTTAATTATGTGACTTGTACTACAATATCGCGTTCTCAGGCATCTTGTTCCAGAAGTAACACGGTATTCCATCATCTAACTGGAATGGCTGGTAGCCTGCAACAGGGATCAACCAGCACGAATGTAAACTTGCGATGACAAAACCAGCCACAGGATTTTGCAGTAAGTTTAGACTATTGAATAGGGTAGAAGCATCGGCTTCGACAGTAGCGCCAATTATAGTCAATTGTCCATTATGCACACCAAACCAGCATGAAGCATTTCATGTTTAGCACAACACATTTATATGTTAGAGATTTTTTTTACACGACAGTGCAAAAAAAGTTTCCATACATATTTTTCTGCCAAAACCTTATTTTTGCATGAAACGTTGAGAATTGGTGTTACTTTTTTTTTCACTGTTTTTGTAATTTTGAACTGAAAACTTTTTTTTTGCACGGTACGCATCCCCCGTGCCAAAACAGAATCGGGTATATTCATTCGAATCGATTCTATAAATAAATAAAAAAAGACCTACCATTTCAAAGTTAAACGGTCCAGGTCGGACTCGATCATCCGGAGACGTGTTTTTTGTGTATGCTGATCAAAAATTTGTTTTTCTTGTAAAGAACCCTCCTGTTTCTAGAAATAATTTCTCGCTACGCCACCGCATCATATAAATAAAACAACGAAAAAAGATAATATTTCTTTTATCGTTCAAGTTCAATTTTTATCGTTCTTTTATCGAAGATTGCAAATTTTTTTTTTCTTAATGATTCGATTATCCGGAGGATTCGATTATCCGGAGTGGAAAAAATATATTCAGCACAACCACAGATTCAATCTTGACCAAACACAAATTATTGACCATAGCTATAAACACACACTTTTACCATTTCTAGAAATGTGCCACATCACAAACACAAGCTACACAGTTAATAAACGAACAGACGTAGATCGACTTAACACTACTTACGCAGCGGTGTTACACAGCATAGAGAATACAAACGCACGCAATAGAACTAACACAGAACGACAGATAGTAGACCAAACCTAAATTATTCCGATAGGGCATCTTTGCTACCAATAGACATTGAAGCATAGATAGAAGGGTCGCCAAAAAGAAATTTTCGCCATTAGCCAATAGTCCGTTATGAGTTTACAAAAAAAAACATCCAAGTGTAAGATTTTTCAAAAACGGTTAACGATGTTATAATATTTTTAAAATAATTTTACAGCATGTACCTACAGCAAATTTACCAGTCAGTTACAGTTAGACAAAACTTAAGACCAAAAACGACAGAATTAGTGTAAGTTGTACTGACGAGACTATATAACGGACAACATTATTAGTAGCATATTTACACACTTCCAGTTCCCCCTGAACACCAACCCCGTGTCGAAACGTTGGGCAAGTAATAAACACAGATAACAGATGTTTATGCTAGAACAATAATTTTCTGGAAACCTGTGTAAATATCCAAATTGGAACTCCTTGCAATCACTAGCGCCGCCACACAGCGAATTGCGTCAATCAGTGGTGAAAATCAGTATCTTGAAATATTTCATATTCACCACTGACATCGTCATGGGGACTTAGCGATGACAGCGCCACCGCGATGTTGCTACTTGTGTTGCCATTTAAAATGACCATTAATTGCTTACACAGTTTTACAATCGGACTTCAACGTCTGTTATCTGTGTAATAAACCTCGTTTTATTCCCGAAAAGACTGCGTAGCCGTTAAATCCGATCGAGATAATGTTACAGTCGAACCCCCGCCAGATTATTGATTATCTACTTTCAGGCAATTTGACTGTGTGCTTTTGGTTATCTTGAGAAGTTCATTACAGTGCATTTGTAGGGTTTCATTTATGTTTTTAGTTAACATCTAAACTGCCCATAACTGCATATTTGTAACATTCGAGGTTGCGTATTAATTGAGTTGTAAATGAGCTGCAAATCAATTTTAAATAAGTTGTAGATTTGTTTTAATGAGTTGCATATGAGTTATGAATAAGCCCTAAATGATTCGAAAATGTGTTCTTATCAGGTTTAAAAAAATGTAAATGAGTTCTACATTGTTTGCAAATAAGTTATGAATGAGGATAGAGAATGAGTTGTATATAAGTTGTAAATCTGCTACAAATGGATTGTAAACGGATTGTGAATGTGTTTGAATGAGATGAGAATAGGTTAAGAATGAGTTGTAAACGAGTAGTATATGAGTAATTTAGAAATTTAAATAGAAATTGGAATTGGCATTGGAATTGGTATTGGAATTGGGATTGGTATTGGAATTGGAATTGAAATAAGAATTGGAATTGAAATTCAAAATTAAATTCAAAATTAAATTTAAATTTAATTTTAATTTTAAATTGCACTGGAGATTGAAATTTAAATATAAAATTCAAATTCAAATTTAAAATAAATAAAATTGAAATTGGAATAAGATTAAATTTAGAAAAACAGAAAGCAGACAGATGATTCTTGATTAAGTAAGTATTTTTTTTACCAACATGATGTAAAAATGGTGCTCCCTGCTAAGTTACGGCTCACGCTATTGTTCATTATTAGAGGAGCGACGGATTGCAGAGGAGTTTCGAAAAAAGAATTTGGTGAGTTTGTTCTGATCAGCAGCGCATAATCACAATGCGTAAATACTTACCATTTGTCGGCCAGAACGTCTACCGAACGTATCCTTTGGCACTACCTTTTCCATCAACATTCCACAACATCTCGTAACATCTATGGGAGGTCGTAGAGTTCTCTGCATCTTTCTTAAGTAGGTGTTCAATCAGTGATCTTTTCCCATTCCCTAGATTTCGCAAGACGTGGCCAGGACAGCTCTCGATTATTGGAGGATGCGTCAATCTTAGAGTTATAGGTTAGTCCCATATTTCTAACTTTGGTAACGGACGGGAAATAAGCAACCCTCATACAATGGTCTAGGACTGTACCACCTACGAAATTGTGCGAAATGCTTAATGATAATGATAATGCTTACAGAAAACAATTTTTAATTGACTTCAAATTTTGAAAATCTTTTTTTTTTCAGTGTTAATAACAAATAAAACGATTTTCAAATGAAATTTTCGAAATTATTAACCTTCCAGTCGTCACGCGGTTTGTCACCGTCAGAACCATCACGCTGCTCTTGTGAACGAAAAGCGAGGTTTTTTCTCCAGTGTTGTACAAAATACAATAGCGCGACGACTGAAGTGTTAAGTAAACTGATTAAAATAAATTGACTCTCTTATAGATGGTTCATTAGTGGATACAGACATTTTATATATTTGTTACACTTGGCTTGAATGCCCTGAATATGATTTTTGAAAGTTAAGTTTATATCTAACATGAGCCCAAGGTACTTAACTTCATTTGACCAATTTATTGGAACCCCTCCTATCGTGACAACATGTCTACTTGAAGTTTTCAAATAAACGGCTTTTGGTTTATGTGGGAATATTATTAGTTGAGTTTTGGAAGCATTAGGATAAATCTTCCATTTTTGCAAGTATGAAGAAAAAATATTCAAACTTTTTTGCAAACGACTACAGATAACACGCAGGGTTCGTCCTTTGGCGGAGAAGCTTGTGTCATCCGCAAACAAAGATTTTTGACATCCCTGAGGTAACTCAAATAAGTCAGATGTGAAAATATTGTACAATATTGGTCCCAAAATGCTGCCTTGAGGAACACCAGCACTTACAGGAAGTCTTTCAGATTTGGAGTTCTGTTAATTAATCTGAAGTGTACGATTTGACAGATAACTTTGAATTGTTTTAACAATGTATGCTTGAAAATTCAAGTTTTTCAATTAAGGCTTGATTCTTCAATGAACATTTGTTTATTTCCTATTTCTATTACCTACTTACAAAGCAGAGGCTAATTAGTAATTTAAAACATGATTTTTAGTTTATTGTTATGCTTAATAACAAGGTTTGTATCTCAGGTGTATATTTGTATAATACTACAATAGATCAGCACTAAATAATGGTAAAATCTTGATGGAATAAGTAAATAATTATTCAACACGATAAACTAGCTATTATCGAGTATTTGGAGAAAAAACATCAGAAAAAAATCCTCTTCTACACTTCAGACACCACTACTGATGCCTGATTTTGGTTTATTGTCATGATTTTGTTGATGATGTTTGTATTTTTGCAAATTTCACTGTAATGATTTTTGTTTTCCAAATAGGTGGAAGACTTGCCGTAATAAGTACAGATTTCAGCCAAACTGGATTTCGTATGTAAAACTAAATATTTTTTTACGTATAAATGTCACATTAACTTACACATCTGAACTGTTTCACGGTACCGAACATTAGAAAAAATTGTGGATAATTTAATTTCTACCTTGCTATCCAACAACAACGAAAACTTATAAAAATTTACTGAAATTTAGTTTTTGATACGGAAGTCGATGAAAATTCGTAAAAAAAATAGAGCAATTTTCAATATTTTCTGTTCATTGTATTCAGATCTACAAAGGAACAAAGGAGAACATATATATACAGCCATTCCATGAAAAACCGATCTAGTGGGTCACCGAATTCCGTGAAAATTTGCTATTTTGTTCCTTATCCGAAATAAGGATACACGTATTTTTGGATTTTTTGATTAGGGTGACCATTTCCAAAATAGGGTGACCAGAAAAATCGCGATTTTGCAAAAAAAATATTTTTTAAAAAATTATAACTTTTGAACCGTTTGACCGATTTTCAATCTTTTTGGACCAAATGAAAGCTAAAGATTTAGACGTTTCAGGAAAAATGTAAAATTTTACAAAAAATGTTTTCTTACATGAAAAAAAAATAATAATTTCCGTTTTTTTGTGTTTTGAAGGTTTCGGGACCAAAGAGGCTATTGCTGTTCTAATTTTTTCTTGAAAGTTCGGTTAATTTTACGTTTCCTGTCAAATTTTCTGCACTGTATGTTTTTTAGTTTTTGAGATATATTTTTTTGAAAATTAAAAACCTGTCATTTTTCAGCGGCACACACTGTAGGTCTCAGCGCATTAGATTCTTTATTTTTTAAAAAATCATAACTTTTGAACAGCTCAACCTCAAGCTTAAAATTTCAACTTTTCAGACAAAATTGAAAAATCCGAAAAAAAAATTACATGAAAATATATAAAAAAAAATTTTCAGAAATTTTCATATATTTTCATGTAAAAAAAATTTTTTTTTCAAAGTTTTATATTTATTTCTGAAAAGTTGAAATCTTAAGCTTTCATTTCATAAAAAAAAAGATTGGAAATCGGTTGAGCTGTTCAAAAGTTATGATTTTTTTAAAAATTAAAAATCTAATGCGCTGAGACCTACAGTATGTGCCGATGAAAAATGACTGATTTTTTATTTTCAAAAAAATATATCTCAAAAACTAAAAAACATACATCGCTGAAAATTTGACAGGAAACGTAAAATTAACCGAACTTTCAAGAAAAAATGAGAACAGCAATAGCCCCTTTGGTCCCGAGGCCTTCAGAAGACGAAAAAAACGGAAATTATTATATTTTTTTCATGTAAGAAAACATTTTTTGTAAAATTTTACATTTTTCCTGAAACGTCTAAATCTTTAGCTTTCGTTTGGTCCAAAAAGATTGAAAATCGGTCAAACGGTTCAAAAGTTATAATTTAAAAATAAATAAAAATTTTGCAAAATCGTGATTTTACTGGTCACCCTATTTCGGAAATGGTCACCCTAATCAAAAAATCTAAAAATACGTGTGTCCTTATTTCGGATAAGAAACTAAATAGCAAATTTTCACGCAATTCGGTGACCCACTAGATCGGTTTTTCATGGAATGGCTGTATACATATATATTTTTTTTTTCAAATTTATCATCTTTATAGGCTGTTTTGCATTGAGCCAATCTGTCGTAAAATGGTCTACTTTTCTGCACTAAATTATGGTGTGCCATAACAATTGAAATCAGATTCGTTATGCATATTTCGGAACGCTTCTTCATCATGCAACTGTTTTAAGTTTTGTAATATATTATTACACAAAAATTTATATTAATTGTATAATAATGGTGAATGCATCTTGATTTGATTACTGATACCCTCAAGTGGTCTTCTCCTAAATTGCAAAAAATGTTGTACGCAACTCGTTGCAGATCTCGGCAAGCCTCGTAGGATTAATATACGACTCGTGCTGTAAAAATCATCATTCTGCAACTTGTTCCGTAAACTACTATTATGTAACAAGTTGCATAATGATCATGTTTACTGCACAAATCGTTTATTTATCCAACGATTTGGATAATTACGACGAATGTTGTAATAATAGAGATCTGCAACGAGTTACGTACAACATTTTTGCAATATCGTAGAATACCACTTAGTCAAATAAAGGTACAACATATATTACATAACTTAAGTAAATGAAAAATCGAATTTAGTACATTAAATTCCACTTGAGTTTGCATCCTTTGACAGATACGCGTATTTCGACCTCAACTGTAAGGCCGTCTTCAGTGTCGTGTACTAAATTCGACTAGAAGAAAACCATCGTATGCACACATTATATATTTAAACTAGGTATAGTCATACATAACTTATATCATGCCTACAAAAATTATACAAAAAGCGTGATAAAGTCGGCATGATTGAAACTTAAGCGTTAACTCAACTAGAAAAGGCCTGTGATAACAATGATTAACCTCTGTTTCTGTTGATATGCAGTAAGTATTTTATTTAAACATCGAAAGGAAAGCCTTAGTAAAAAATTAGCATGTCTCGTCTGCAACCTTGAATGAAATTGTGTCCTTGAAAATTGACCACGGCAAGTGTTTATTCAATTACTTTCGAAATGCACACCTGATTACCATTTTCATTTGACTTAGCAGGTGGTGCATCTTCTTAAAATAATATATTGCCCTCAGACGAGACGACTGCTATTAAGATTACAAACTTAACACGCTATGTGATTCAGTATTGAGGGAAGGAGCGAACGTTCTTTATAATTAAATGAAATATTTACATTGAAAATAAATAAGGCAACGAGCATCAGGTATATTCCAGTACATAAACATAAGTATAAAGATGTAGTCAACAAAGGAATGCTTTCTTCACGCAAAAATCCACTTATAATGCTTCCATTTCATCGATCGAGCTTGTGTCGCAGGAAAATGTCGTATCCAACTGGTCTGGTAAGATGAGTTGCTTGGTAGGTGGTAACTTTTTTGGAAATTATACAGTTCAATGAACCGCCTGTCATTCTGTTTAATGGTTGCAAAAGCTGGTGGAAAGTGTCAATGTAACAGATGATTGATGGAACATGTTTCAGCCTAGTAAAAATCAGTATCCAAGGGCACGAACTATCAAACTGCCTATCATCAATCCTAGCACAACATGAATGGGTCTAATAGATTGACCGCCACTGCATAGCTGCTCTGGTTCATCGAATGGTGATCTGGAAATTAAGAATAAAAAGACAATATTTGTTTAATTATTTGGGTACAACAAAAAATTCAAAGAGAACAAAAAAGATAAGAATCCAATTGGTCAAGGTGAAGACCGGATAGTATCCTTTGGAAGGACATGTCCTCCTTTGGGATGGTACACAATTTATGTCACGCTAAATTTCAACGTTTTTGACCCCTCCCCCTTTGTTACGTTTTTTGTATGAATCCTTCGAAATTGTTGTATGGCTTGTCACGCTTAGCTTGACCCATCCCCCCGTGACGCGTGACGCAATTTGTGCATGACCCCTTTTCGATAATATGTTCTCCCCGTTCTCCTTAAGCCTACTCTCCTACTTTCTCAAACTGAGCGAATATTTTATGCTATTTAATTATTTTAATTTCTTATTATAAAATGGCAATTCTTCGGTTTGAATTATTTCACCGTGTTTAAAATTTGCAATGGTTACCTTTTATTTTTGCGTTGCATTTTTCAAATGTTCGAATATTGATATTGAAGTTATGAACTAGTCTAGGATACTCGCCTGGAAGGATTTTTACTGTGATTTTATGGATTTCTCAGTCTAGGGAAATCAAAACGGATTTCCCTAGACTGAGAGCCATAAAATCACAGTTATGAACTAGGGTTATTTACAGCTTGGACACCATTCGACAATTATCGGCAACCAAATTTTAAACACAAAATTTACAGTGTTTTTCCATCAAAACACATAAATGAAAACATTCAGATGATTCTTTGTTCTGTCAGCTTACCGCTGACGAGATTTTCGAGGCTGAACAAATAATATCACCAAAGATGTCAACAGTTTTGATTAAAGGATAATCAACAAGAATTTCAGCGGGTGTGATTTCAATCGGTTCTCACCTTTATTTAATTTGTTATTAGTATCATTCTAAACATTACAATCATTTCTTATATCTAAGAGTTCTGTGTTAAAAAAATTTTTTATCCTAATTCGGTAAAACTAAATCAAGCATTTATTACCATTTAATTAACAACAAACAACTACAAAACAGAGTCTTTTTGATCAGTAACTTTGATGTTTTTGTTCAATTCCATATGTTTTGTTCAATCTAAAGCTGATTTTACATCAATAGTATTCAAGTTGGAACCCCTGCAATCGCAAACCATTTTATTTTAACTGTTAAATATTTCATACTTGTTAATCTCACTCGAAAGCTATCAGTACATTGTACAATTATCTTAAAATGATGTTTATACTTATATGTAACATGATCATAACCTATATATTTGCAGTTTTCGAATCCTAGAAGCTGTGCAAAGCAACCTTGTGAATAACCTTGTGTGTAAGGATAATTCCAACATGCTTTTAATATTAATAGGGGAATCGCCCTAAAGGGGACGGACCTGGTGTAGTGGTTAGAATACTCGCCTCTCACGCCAAGGACCTGGGATCGAATCCCATCCCCGAGATAGTCACTAAAAATTTCAGTGACGACTTCCTTCGGAAGGGAAGTAAAGCCGTTGGTCCCGAGATGAACTAATCCAGGGCTAAAAATCTCGTTAATAAAGAAAGAAAAAAAAAATATGCCCTATAGATAAAGCACAACACCAAACAACGTATTTGCATGCAACAGCCGATGACATGGTCGGAAAAATTCTAACAAAAAATAATCTAGAATGGCGCGGAAATCTAACGCAAGTTCTATTGCACAAAGCGTTTAATGTCCGACGACACTCATTAAATGGCCACCAAATTTGTCAAAAAGGGCTCAGAAACATTATTATTGTTTACCTATGTAGTGCTTTAAAAGATAAATGACTTTAAAACCATTTCCAAATACAAGAATCCAAAGATTTTACCAAAGTGATCGAATGAATTTTAAAAATAGTTTCGAGAAAAATCGCATATTCACATTAATATATCCTTATTATTATTTTCCAACCAGTTTTAACGAATTTCGAAATCGTAATTTTTGGTGATATTCAGTGACTAACAATATGGACCCCTTAAATTTTACAATGCAGTTTAATTTCACGGAACAAGCCATAAATATATTGGTATATTTTACGGTATAAATCGAATGAATTTTGTAGCTTAGAAAAAATAGAACAGATATATTTTACCACAACCAGACTTTTTTCATAAAAATTCTTAAAAATCTATATCTTAATATAATTTCCAAAACTTTTTGTCCGTTTTATGATCTCAATTAAATATCCTTGTCTTATAAGTTGCTCACATAATTTTTCTCAATATTATTTCTTAGTTTTGTAGATAAATGTATTGGGCCCATAAAATTTGAACAAAATGTTATGAAACGTTTTCAATATCTAAAATCCACAATACAGCCAAACCTCTTTTTGCACTCACTTTTTTTACGCTCCCATTTTTTGCGCCCCCTTCATTTACGCTCCAAATTCCAACTTACGCTCCCTCCTTTTACGCTCCATAAATTCCATTTACGCTCCTGCCTGATAACGACCCACGAGAACCAATTTAGTAGCGTATTCTTGGAACTGGACCGATAAGTAGATGCCGGAAATCGATGTCTGATACCATTTTTAATCCTAGATGCCGACTTCCGGTTTGGGAAAATCACTTGAAACCCACAAATTTGGGTATTTTTGAAACGGAACCAATGGGTAGATGACGGAAATCGATGTCTGCCGCCATTTTGGAATTTAATAGGTTTCAAGTGATTTTCTCAAACCGGAAGTCGCTATCTTGGATTCAAAGTGGCATCGGACATCGATTTCCGTAATCTACTCATCGCACAATGGTCGGGCTCCATATAAAGGGGCGGCCAAAACTACCAAAAACTTATTTGAGATTTTTATTATTTTTATAATTTTCAAATATACCTCATGTGTTATATTATTATGATCCTTAACTGAAAATGAACTAGAATTTAAATTTCTGTGACTTTTATGACGACAAACAGGCTGAAGTCAAAAAATTGAAAAATGTAACAATAAAATAAAGCACAAAATTTATAATCTAGGAATGCAATGTTTCCCCAACGTAACGCACTATCTGAAAACTTATGGCTCAACACTTTTATCGAGCATGAGGATGGAAAAAAATATTTGATTGAAGTTTTAATACTATTCAATATTACACTTTAGTAATTTTGATGATTTTGAACATGAAAAACAACTCTTGTCGCGTCATGTCGCCGCCATTTCGAAAATTGCACATCATTGCACATTTAGATCTCACAAAAAACCTTTAAAATTTTTGCAGAAATTTGCTGATTTGCAAGTCAGAGCTATTTGAATAATTCAATATTTTACATATATTTTGACGATTTTTTTCATACAAAGTTTATATCAAATATATTTAACCACTATTCATACACATTTTGATCAAACTTGATCAAATACAAACAAAATTTGTGCTTTCAGCCCAGTTTGATAACAATTTTAATATATATTTTTTTTTAAGTTACGCAATATGTGAATAACCCCTTCTGAAACAACAAAAACGCCAAATAACAGATTCAGATTACATATTTCATCGATTAAGGCGTGAAAATAGTTTTGGCCAAACTTCAATGTTTTCCGACCATTGTTCATAGGTCGCGTTCCAAAAATACCCATATTTCGTGAGTTTCAGGTGATTTTCACAAACCGGAAGTTGCCATCTTGGATTTCAAAATGGAGTCAGACTATGGTTTACGTCATCCTTGAGAAGAACTACGGATAAACCCACCTCTTCGCAAAACTTCTCGAGAAAGAACGAAAAGCTTTATTACGGCTCTAATTCTTTTTACGCTCAAAATTCGAACTTACGCTTCCTCTTCTTACGCTCCAAATTCCAACTTACGCGCCCTCCTTTTGCGCTCCGATTCTTTTTACGCTCCCACAGTTAGGGGCGTAAAAAGAGGTTAATTGGCAGTCCCTATCACATTTTTTTTTTCCTCATCTGTAGAGCCTTTTAACCACTGCTTCCATTATTTAGGAATATTGTGGTATGACCCATATTTTATTTGGCGCTCATCAAATATCCTTTCACAATTGAGATGTGATAGACATTGGTTGATGTGTCACACTGTCCCAACTGGGCACAACTCGTTTTATAAAGTCTATTACCCTATTAGGACTACCTTGCCAAATTTCCAAGGGCTCTAATAGCCCTTTTCCAAATGTTAACATTCTTTGATTAAGCAATGCATCGCAGTTACAGAGTAAATGCTCAGCAGTTTCGTTTTCAGCTTGACAAAAACGACACTCAGAGGATTGTATTTTTCCTATATTTTTAAGATGATACCTACTTGGGCAGTGACCGGTCATCAGGCCAGTTATTACCCTAAGATTTCCTTTATTAAGATTCAGTATAGCCCGGGCTTTAGCTAGACTGGGTTTTATGAATCTTTTCGCTTGCTTGGATGTATCCGTGGCGTTCCAATTGGATTCTACCATGGACATTTCCCAACTTTTCAGTTTCATCCTGAGAGTGCACTCAGGAATACCACAGAACGGTTCAGGGCCGACAAAGCTCGAAGCTGCACCCTGTCTTGCTAGATTATCGGCGATTTAATTCCCCTCAATTCCACAATGGCCGGGCACCCAGTACAATGTAACTTCGTTTCTACTGGCCAATTGCTTCAAAGAAAGAATGCATTCCCACACTAACTTTGATCTACATGTGAATGCCTTTAGAGCATTCAAAGCTGCTTGACTGTCTGAGAAAATACAGATCTTTGCAAACCTATAGTTTCTTTTGAGACAAACATTTGTACAGTCAATGATGGCTTGTATTTCAGCTTGGAACACAGTGGGACTGCGCCCCATAGCGATTACCTTGCTGATACCAGGGCCGAAAACTCCAGCTCCGGTATTGTCGCCCATCTTTGACCCGTCGGTATAAAACACAATAGAACCTGCACGTAAACTTGGCCCACCAGAATCCCAAGTATAGTGGCTTGGTTTAACCACTTTAAAGGGAACATCATAGTTGGTCTTCGTTGTCATCCAATCTTCTATTGTTTTGTTATCTGAATTCAAATTGAACTCCTTGATGATTTTCATGTGACCAATCAAATCACCATCTAGTATTTTATTATAACGAATAAACTGCAAGGCATTTTTTGCAGCTTGCAGTTTAATGAATTGATGCAAAGGCAGTATATTAAGAAGGGCATCCAAGGCAACCGATGGTGTACTTTTCATTGCCCCTGTCATTGATATACAAGCAAGTCTCTGCAACTTAGCCAGCTTCTTCTGAGCGGTTACCTCATTTGTCTTGGGCCACCATACCAGTGAAGCATAACTAATTTTTGGTCGGACTATTGCTGAATAAATCCAGTTTACCATATTAGGTCGCAGTCCCCAAGTTTTTCCTAGGGCTTTATTGCAGACCCATAGGGCATTAGTACCCTTATTTATGACCTTACTCAGATGAGAGTTCCAGTTCAATTTCTTATCCAAAGTAACACCAAGGTGTTTAACTTCTTCCGAAAATTGAATTTGAACTCCATTCAAAGAAGGCTGTATAAGCTTTACCTTTTTCCTTCTGGTAAAAGGCACGATAGTAGTTTTTGAAGGGTTTACGTTTAACCCCTCTTTCCTACACCATTTGAGAGTAATGTTTAACGCAGTTTGCAACCGATCGGAAATCGTGTTATCAAACTTTCCACGAACCAAGATGGCCACATCGTCGGCATATCCAATTACCTCAAAACCTTGATCTATTAAATTTTTAAGGAGTTCGTCTACTACAAGAGACCACAGTAAGGGCGATAACACTCCTCCTTGAGGACATCCCTTCGTAGATCTTATAGATATTTGCGCACCTCCTAGATCAGCAGAAATTGTGCGACCCTTGAGCATGGTCATAACCTATTCGATAACACTTTTATCCAAGCCCCTTGCTTTCATGGCTGAACTCATAGAGCTATAGGATGCATTATCGAATGCTCCTTCAATATCGAGAAAAGCAACCACGGCTATTTCTTTGGCTTCAAGAGATTTCTCGATTTTATTTACCAGCGACTGCAGCGCCGTAATGGTAGATTTACCTGATTGATACGCAAATTGGTATTTACAAAGAGGCATTTCTATTAAACTTGTTGACTTGATGAAGTCATCAATTATTTTTTCCATTGTCTTTAAAAGAACAGAGGAAAGGTTTATAGGTCTAAAGGCTTTGGGAGTTGTTTTATACTTTCTTCCAGCTTTTGGAATGAAGACAACTCGAACCTTTTGCCACGCTTTTGGAATATATGAAAGCGCAACACTTGCTTTGAATATTTCGGTTAAGAGCGGACTAAGCGTCTCTTTTCCTTGTTGCAATAAGCCTGGGAAAATATCATCTTTCCCGGCAGATTTGAAAGGCTGAAAAGAACTCAATGCCCATTCGACCCTCGAAGGCGTGAAGATTTCACAAGCTTTCTGATAGGCATTTATCGACCATACATGTCTTGCCTCATCTGAGACCTGTTCTTCATCCGAATATGGGATCGATTCAGGGAAATGAGTTCTCATCATTACTTCCAGTGTTTCAGAACAGTCAACAGTATAACTGCCGTCTTCTTTTTTAAGGCTACCTAGACCATTTGAATGGTCTTTTGAAAGGACTTTGTGCAGCCTTGCAGCTGCAGGAGCGTTGTTGATGCTTTCACATACTCGTCTCCAGTCCTTACGTTTGGCGTGCCTTAGTTCTCTGTTGTATTCTGTTAGGGCTTTTTTGTATTCAACCCAATCTAAAGTGATCTTTGCTCTATTGAACAACCGCCTGGATTTCTTCCTCAATCCTGCCAGCTTGTCATTCCACCAAGGCACATCCCTGTAAGATGACCTTTGTTGAATAGGACAGCTAGCATGATAAGATGAGACCATTTGATCAATGATCCCATCAGAGGCATTTTCCAGTTGTGAAACAGTCGTGAACTGTTCACCGTTATACGAATTCTTATTCGTTAAATGAAAACGATAGAGATCCCAATTGGTTTTCTTCGGGTTTCTGTAGCTTTCTATTATTTCTGATCCAGCTTTAAAATCGAACCGGATTTGTTTATGATCTGACAATGATTCTTCATCAGAAACATGCCAGTTCACAATCTTCTCCGATAACAAGTCGCTACAGATCGTGAGATCAAGAACCTCTTGTCGGATAGAGTTTACAAAAGTAGGAGAATCATCTCTATTACATATGTCTATGTTGTTAGACGACATGTAGTTTAAAATATCTTCTCCTCTTTTATTAATATCGGTGCTGCTCCAAATTGTATGATGGGCATTTGCATCGCACCCTATTATAAATTGGGCATTAATTCTCTTACAGTAGTTGACAAAATGAACGACAGAGCATGGAGGCACATCTTCAACATCTCCAGGAAAGTAAGCAGAAGCAATACATACCTCCGTTTTCCCACGGATAGTTGGCACCTCTACTTTGATCGCAACAATGTCTCTAAGGATAAATTCTGTAATTGGGACAAATTTTGTGTCCCTATTTACAAGAATAGCCGTCCGTGGTTTGGACTGAGTTTCGTCGTACAAAACTCTACAACTGCTCGAAGGGCAACCAAGTACCCTTCCATTATTTACCCAGGGCTCTTGAATTAATCCCACATTGATATTTTCCTTGGTGAACCTTCTGCTGAGCACTGCTGATGCGCCCTTTGCATGATGAAGGTTCACCTGGATAATTTTGATTCAATTCATATTACATTAACATGCTCCCACTCGTATCAAGCCTCTGATTTGAGGCTAAATATGAGTAGCCGATTATTTCGGAGAAGTACAAGGTCAACTGCGCCATTGCTCCGGGTAGCACAGTAAGGGCATAATACTGTGGAGGGTGCCCTGGTACTCCACAGGCACCGTTCACGGTTAGGTTTCTTTTGACCCCCCTAACCATTCATTCCTAGGCACGGTATGCTTTTAGCCGCATGACACCATGAATTAGGGGCCACCTGTATGATGGACTTATACCACCGGAACAGGCAATCCGTAGTGTTATTTCTAGCCTTGTTGCAATCGGCTACCGACACTACACGGCTATCTAGGCTATTCGAATATAGAAGCTGATATTGAGGATCAACTTCCATTGAGGCCGAATAGCAGGTCCCTATCATATGATGCAGCTCACAATCCCCCGAACAAACCAAGCATTGCAGATGACTGATATATCAACTTTCGATTTTTTTGTGATTTTTTCAAATTTAATGGTGAATTTCAATCCCTTAAAACCCCACGTGTCCTTAACACCCCATTCTACGGTAGAGGAAGGGGTGGTAAACTGAACACCTTATGAATATCGTCTTGTTTCTGATAGAAAAGCGATTTGTATAGTTCTATCGCACTACATCAAAAAATTGAGATGTCTTCAATTGTATAGACTATAATAGCTACATTTTCACATATTTTTATCGCTAACAAAAAACGATGAAAATGTTCATTTTACCTGCACTATGCGGGTAAAATGAACAGCTGTTGGTGGTAAAATGAACATCTTGCGAAAAAAAACGAGAGCAAAACAAATGTTTTTGAAAATTTTCATTGCATTACCGAGAATATTCTAACCCACTCAAGAATAAATCTAAACGTATCAGATTTGACATCATATCATAACGATAGAAACTTGTGAATTTGGCAACTCTCAAACGTCAAATCAGTGAACTCGTGCATTGATCCATTCGATAGCATGTGTTGTTATCATTCTGCTATCATTGAATATTTTTGTGTATGTTATAATTTCATGTAATAAAATTATAATAATAAATTAAAAATTAAGCATTTATCTTATTTAAGATTCGTTTTTATATCAAACAAAAATATGACTATTTCAGTAAGTTCTCAATTTCCATTGAATGATAGCAAAAATAGTTATCAATTTGCTTTCGATGATAGCAAAAATAGTTTTTAATTTGATTTCACGGGGAATATCCATTTCTGCTCTCAGTTTTTATATTTTCACCGTTAAAACGACCAAAATGACAAAAAACTGCGTTAACAAAACCTGCGACATCACAACATCAAAATAAGTTTTCAATATGATCTCAAGCTTTGCTCGAGTAGTCATGCAATTTAAAGCTATTCCTTTAACATACAAACATGAATCTACAACTTATTCCTAAAATAAGAGCCTAAACATTTATAAGTATAAGAGTTAGTTTTTGGACTGAAGATCTCTTATGCTAAAACTTATAAACTAATTTGTACAGAGTAGTTAGTAGGGGAAGTGGTGGAAAAATGAACAGGCGTGGTAAAATGAACACCGTGCCTTGTACCGAGAACAAACAAATTTCAATGAATTTTTATCACGCACGGACGATTCAGAGTATAAATCGGAGTGTTCGGGTTGATACGGAAGTCAATTGAAGTGAAAATATTAACGAAAACTAAGGTTTTAGGAAACCACGTTTGAATATTAGAACTTACGTAACTTTTAGCTCGGAGGTCTTGAATTTTTTTTAGTGAAATGAATATCGTTATGATATGTCAAACCTGGTACCTTTGGTTTTTTTTTTGAATCATTAATGGTATATTTTCGGAAATGCAATGACATTTTTTAAAAATAGCTGTTTTGCTCACCTTTCTTGCATGATGTTCAAAAGCTGTTCATTTTACCCACATAGTGCAGGTAAAATGCACATTTGCATCGCTTTTTGCGATAAAAATATGTGAAAATTTAGCTATTATAGTCTGAATTCGTGTCGCTGCTATATATAACATCCCAATTTTTGATGTTGTGCGATAGAGCTATACAAGTTCTCCGTTTTTTCTATCAGATTCAATATGATATCCTTAAATTGTTTATTTTACCACCCTTCCCCTACGGTCTAACGCATATTTGGAACAGTATTTAAAAGAATTTTTAACTGGAATACTAATTGGATTACGCGGATAGTTAAAAAAACCAAATTGTAAGTAATAACTGCCTATATTGACGATATTAGATTCATTTATAAAAAAAAAATTCTTCTGATCATGTAACATTATATCCTTTCTTACTAACACAAACACCTTTCCGCGACAACCGTGGAGATGCAGAAGTGATCTCCCTATGCTGCCCCGATGACCGTAAGGACGTGGCCGGCGCCATCATTGACTTCATAATTTTTCAGTTTCTCAAAAGTGTACACTGAGGATCAAGGATGGAAATCTAGTGATCATGACAAAATCCACGATGCATCGCAATTGTTCTTTATCGTGCGATCAAAGCAACAACAATTAACCTTTTGTAGTCAAGTTATCATAACAAACTTTGCTGCGCGAATAATGAATCGTGTTGCGTGCATGTTAGCAATTAATTGTTCGCGAATCAAAGTTCTATCATTTTTAAGGATTTTTCCACTTTTACTCAGTGATTTACCTCTGGACATGTTGTTTGTGATTCTGAAACCGTTTGAACATTAGTTGAGCGAAAAATAGTAGCGCGAATGCGGCATGATTCAAGTTGATCGCTACTTGTAACAACATCCGATAAACTCCTTGTCCCACGACAAACTGTGCATCGGATGCATCATGTATCCTTTCCACGCACGCGTAGTGAGCTGTTGAAATCATGCTGTTGCTAGAGCGACGGCCCTCTTAGACCGTTCAAGTACTGTGTTGTTTGTCGCTAGAGACGATTTTTTTCCATCCTTGCTGAGGATGGTAAGCCTTTTCCAAGCTCCTGGGATAAAGATCTACCAGTAAACTCTAGTCCTGACTGCTTCAAATAAAGAGGATAGGATATTCTAGTAACCAAAGGAATACTTATAAGGGGAGATTCCCCAGTACCGGACAGCACCAAATACCGGACAAAGTCGAAAAATTGAGAAATCATGATCCAATCAAGGTGGTGTTTTAGTAGAAAAGAAAGCTCTTATAGAGAGTAATGTTTGCATAGAATATCACATCCTTGAAATATGCATGCCTTTTTAAAAAAAGTGGAGATGTTTGAAAAATGTTGAAAATTTTACGTATCGCCCTAAATTTGAACCTTATTAGTAGTTTTTTTGAAGCATGATCGAATATAATCATAATTTGAAAAGTCAGGGAGGTCCGTAGCCTTGAGGTTACGCTTTCGCTTCATAAGCGAAAGGTCATGGATGCACAGAATGCCTTAAAAAAAAAAAAAATTGAAAAGTATGAATGTATTTTGTACCATATTTAAACTGAATATAGTCAAACTACAATTTTAGTCCAGCATCTCCTTTCCCCCAGTTTCGGACAACTTGATTTTTTACACGATATCTTTTTCATTTTCGCACCAGAGTCTCAAAATACATTCATTTTTCATGGATTTCATCGATCACGGTATCAAAGATGAAATAAAAATCAGAAGAATGAAAATTCAGAACAACACGTAAAATGTGTTGTTTTTATCATACATGAAAAAGGTTTTTTGATGACCAAGGGGCTGTCCATTAATTACATAAGAGGTTGTGGGTGGAGGGAGGGTTCGAGATTTCTTACGCGCCACACAAATTATTTTTAATTTTCATACAAACAATCTTACCATGGGGGGAGGGGGGGTTGAAAAACCGTCAAAATTGTCTTACGTAATTAATGGATCGCCCCCAACTTGCAGACTGAGTAAAACTTAAGCTACGCTTGTGAATGTTACTAATGCATTAAATTGGCAATGGAAAAACTATTCATGGAATAAAAACATTCTATGATATACAAATTTACAGACTTCGAGGCATTTCCAGATTGTGTCCGGTTTTGGGAGCCACATTTTATGACAGGTCAATTTGGTACTAAAACACATAATCAAAATGCAATGTAAAAACTCATATTTATATTTTCAAATTTATTTTTGTACGCTACAAAAATGGTAAATTTTGCCATAAGTGGGCACCAAGACCTCATAAAATCAATAGTTTTTGAATAGTGAATTAAGCGGCTTAGGTGTCTGGTACTGGGGGATCTCCCCCTAGTTGCCGAGAATAATCTTGGGACAAGAAAAAAAATGAGCCGAATTCAACAATGCGTTTTCTAATCTTTTATTTATTTAGTTCTCTAGTTAGAAGAAGTAAGGACTAGGATTCTGATGCATGGACAATATCTGTGTAATTTCTCGGATTTAGCAAGGGATCCGATTTTGACTGATAAAGGGGCGCGCTTGTGGAAAGTGTACTCACCACATTCATCGATGGGTTAGCGGAACCTTTGAATTAGAATCCTTTCCTGTGATCAAGTTACGAGTTGCAACGTTAAGAAAACCGAATACTTTGTCACTTCTTGATAGTGACAAAGTAACACGACATGCACTTAACAAAGGACACGGGATATACTACAATAGATCAAATATTGGTCGCAGTGGTTTATGTTCCGAACAGAAAAAAAGCATAGATCGAAATACTTTTGCAAATCCAAAGTCGTCATGAAAAGAATATTGGGTTAGTAAGTTACCCAAAGAATCAAAATGTACGTATAACGAAATCACCTCGAGGCTTCGCATGTGCAACATTTCACTTATGAGGTGTCGCGAAAACGCCTTCTACGTACAAAAGTGGAGGCGATATACGTGCATATATTATGTGATGAATAATATCATACAATGCGCGTGTATAAATTTTCTGCCGAACTAACCTGTTATCTTATGCGACTTAACTTATGATAACAAATGTTGATTTGACAGCTGCTACGGATTGATTCCACTTACTTTGAACGAGCGTACGGGACGAAACAAAATGTAAAAATGAACTCAGAAAAAAGCGTTTCATGCGAGGAAACTCATCAATCTGACGATTTTATCCACCGTGTTTTGCGAGTTTGATGTAATTTGTATGAATAAACGAGTTATTACGTGAACTTTGATGCGACTTCTGGTTGTCTGGGTAATGTAAGGATCTGGATTGGTGATTCAATCATTGAAATATTCACGACTAACGGAATGCGCAATGTTACTTCACGGTGAAATTGTCTCTTTTGCTCTTCAACAAAACTTGAAAACATTGGTACCAGTATCTGTCAACTTTGAACTTTGGAGAGAAAGAGAGCGATTTTTGATGACGTCACCGCGCAATGGGCTATATCGCATGCTCCTTTCCCGCAAGAGCAAGCGATATACAGGGTGTCCACACCGTATATTATCCGTAAAAACTTTGAAGACGTATTTATGCAACCAAGATAAACACATTGAGAATTCCTACATGGTTCAATATTTTGACCTGATATTTATAAGGAATATGTTTGACTCATTACTGATGTCAACTATTTGTAAAACCAATTCAAATGTGTTAAACGGTCTTAGCGAACGCCGGTTTTCGAGCGTTATGACTGATGAGAAATGTCTTTCAAACACACAGGATTTGGATTTAATAGTTTTCTGCTTCAGACCTACACACTTAAATTATTTTACAGGAATTCGTGAATTTCACCGTAATCTCAACAGTTGAAAAGTGAAATAAATTAACAGAATACGGTGATTTTTACAGTTTTCGGTAAAATTTCACCGGAATCCGTTGAATTTCAATTTATTTCATCTAACTGTTCAGCTGTTGAGATTACGGTAAAATTCACGGATTACGGAAAAATAATTTAATAAATAAATAATAAATTATTCTTGAAGTCAAGATCCTAACGATAATTTCAAACAATAATTAATCTTTTTTAGAATTTAGGGAGAAAAAATCTTTAAAATGGCTAGCGGCCCTCAGAAAAAAAAAACTCTGATTGAATTCAAGCATTTTCGGGTTGTGAATCAATTAATTTTTAAACATTTTCCATGTATACAAGTATGTCATAAAGTCGTTTCGTTTTTCAAGTTACTAAAGTATACAAAAAATCCCAAATGGTACCACGTCAAAAGGCATGATTGAGTATTTCTATCTCACTTCGAAATGTATAAACACAATTAATCTTTTAGACAGGAGTAAAATAAATACTTTTGAGCAATACTTTTAATAAATCTTGTTAAACAAAGAGTGCATTAAATGAATAGAGCGCGTGATACATGGATTACCCATGAAGGGTCCTTTACACTCCATGCTTTCGCTTACCAAATCCAAATATAATGCATAAATAAGTCAATCAAGACGTTCTCACTAACGACGTATTTTATTCGATAATTACTTTGATATTCACAGTACGCCGATCATTTGATCCAACCCCGCAACGTATAATATGGCAATCGCGATCACAACCTTGAGAACGGCGTTGAAAGCGAATAGAGAGAAATAGTTGGTTAAATAATACAAAACAATGATAAATGATCCACGACAAACACCTACAAAAGCAACACATAGCTTTACTATACGAGAGCGAATGACAGAGATGATAGCTTAGTACAACAAAGATGAATTGAACGCCACAAAAGCCGGTTCTACAGGTGATGTGATGAAGTAATCAAAGATAATTATTGAAGAGTTAAAAGCCACGGTTTTAATGTTACGTCTCGACTTAACAAAATGAAACAATCACTTGCTACAGAAAGCGTTAAACAAGTAAATACTGAGCGACATTATTGAACGAAAACAGTCTATAAATATTTAACTGATATTTACAGGATTCCGATGATTCCACAAGCCAGTCTGCCTCCAGCATTTCCGGTTTTAAGCGAATCTGGATGGTTAGTTTTGCCAAAATCATCGACTCCGGCGTGGACGACAATAGCACGGCCCAAAACGCTGTAGGATCCGAACAATGAAACGACCGTGTCCGAGAATGAGGTCTTTGCTATTCCATTTTCATCGGCAACAACATTTCCCAGATCACCAATGTGACGAACTTGATCAGCTGGGCCGCCATGAGTCACCTAAAATGTAGAACCGTTAAGTCTTTGAACGATCTCTTTATACCGTGAGAAGATAAATCAACCTTATCGGGATTATAGTGGCCTCCCGTGCTAGTGCATCCATCGCTCAAGTCACCCCTTTCGTGAATATGGAATCCATGCTTTCCGGGACTGAGTCCAATGATGCTGACTTCAATCAAAACCGGCTCGGTACATGATGGCTGGGATAGAGTTACGTTTCCAGACACGCCGGAAGTGCCTTGCAGAAATACGATCGCCTTTTTGGACTGCTCCTATTGAAAGAGAAGAAGACCATGTTTAAATAATTCAATGAAAATTAAGATTGATTACATATTGTTAATAGTGTTTATACATTTTCGTCCCATTTATTTGGAAATGACCCACTGATGCTGAAATTTTCAGAGATTTGTTGTTCTATGTAACAGGAAAATTTTAGAATCATTGACGAGGAGAATAAAGGGTCAAAATATGATATACTAGAATTTTCAAGTGCACAAATATTGAGAACTACCTGACCAGTGGATTACAACAGAGTTGTTACAGAATAAGTTACTCAGTTAGCGCGTTTTTTCTAACAAAATATGTTATAATTTTGGCTGGTAAGTAGTCAAAATAACAAAAAATTTAACACGATATCCTCTACACTAAATTAAAACAAAATATGTTATAGAGTTTAAACAAAATGTAACTCATTATATTTCAAATCAAACAAACATGTTATTTATTCTGTTATTTTCCATAACCGAGTTATAACAAGGTTTGTTATAAGCGATAGTTCCGAAGAAAATATAACAAATTGTGTTATAATTATCTCTTGAATTGGAACAAATTTGAAACAGCTTTTGTTATTATAACTGATGTTATTTTAATTATGTTAAAATTTCCTCCATCAACTCAAAGTGCTTCTAACAAAAATGAAACAAATTTTGTTATGTGTAACAAATCTTGATATAATTGTGCTACAATTTTGTTGTTATCCACTGGTCGCGTAGACATTCGTTTATGCAGAAAAGTTGATTGTTTGGGCATTCGCTGGTGGTGACCAATCGATTAAAATTTCAGTGCAGAGCTCGTTCTGTGGAGAACCATTCCTGTGCTCCTTAAATCAACATGTATGACTTAGTTTTATTTTCACCTCAAAGCTTTTAATCTAGCTTCTACATATGGGATCTAATGGAAAAAAAGATTATAAATATGTCAGAAGACAAAATTTTATATTCATATTCACATGTTCTGGTATTGAACTTTGATTGACCATTTTTCCCTTGAAAAAGGCCACAACAAATGGCCGAAACGTCGGGCAAAATAAATTAAAACGTTCACTGATTAAGACTGAGATAGCCGACAACCACAACTTAACGTGGTTTCGGTTTATCGTGTAATTTGAAGGTCAGCAATTTCACCTGATTATTTTTTTTTATTTCAAAATATTTTTTAAATAGCTCCGGTACTTGTAACTTATTGATAATTTGGTTTTGAACTAAGAAACAGAAAATAAAAGAATCACAACACTCCTCAAAACCTCAATTGAAACCCTGACCGGTACCTGAAACTTGATAAAATTTATGTGAATCTGAATTATTTGTAGATTCAAATCATATTTGAGGTATTTTCAAAATAAAGTACATGTTTTGATTGTAACTTTTGATCACTTTGTAATTTTGATTCCTTTCGAAATGTTATTTATTTTTTTTTTTTTTTCAAAATAAGACTTTAAGATGTAGCTGTTTTTCATTTAAAAACTTCAAGATTTCAATCTCTAGTTTAAAAAAAAATTGTCTCGCTCTACAAAAGTTATGGATTACAAAAGTTAAGGATTGAATAGAATATTGTCCTCATTGTTCATTTCCAACAATTTCAGGAAACATCAACAACAGAATGACAAAGCAAGTATCGCTGTATAGGAATCATGCATTCATATTTTCAAATAATCGCTCCGCTATCATGTATCACTTGGTAGTTTAGCGCTAAAGTATTGGATTCTGAATCTGAAGGACGCGTGTTCGAGACTGGGTGGCATTTTTTTTCCCCGGAATTTTGTGGCATCGTATTGCTGGCCACGGAAAGTCTGAAAAGTCGAGCGAAGTGTGTACAGTCGACTCTCCATAACTCGATATCCAAGGGAATTTATTAGCGAGTTATAGAGCATACCGACAGAAAAAAAAACTTAAATCAAAGGATCAAATTTCTATGTTTCCAATACTTCAATGATCACTTTTGTGAGAAAGTAATGTTATATTTCGGATAGCATTTTGAGACATTATATTTGGATTTTTTTCAAAATGCTCTAGAATTTCTTTTTTTTTTGTCATTGAGAATCAATGTTTTTATTTTCATGTTTTTCAAATTTTATTACAACTTGCAAGTCTTTATTCACTTTCAAAAAAGAAATGATCCATGTTTTCCTGTGCAAAAAGGATTTCGAGATAGATATCGAGTTATGAAGGGAAATTTGCCATACACGTGACATCCACTACAAGAGACATCGAGTTATAGAAATATTGAATTATGGAGAGCATGATATATGGGAATTTAGGGGGACCAATAAATACATCGAGTTATAGAATAAATCGTGTTATAGGATATCGAGTTGTGGAAATTCGACTGTATATGGCCTGCACTTTGGTATTTATATAGCCGCCTTTCAATGCATTTTATACGAGTGAATTGATTCATATAGAACATTGATTTTCTAAGTGGGTGAATTCGCCCCCCGGGGGCGGTTTTCAGATCCAAAGGGGCGAAATTTGTAATACTTAATTTGGGTGGGGAGGGGGTGTAAAAAAGAGGAGTGAAAGTACTAGTATGGGAGCAATTAAAAACGAACGCTTGGAGAGACATTCCTGTTTTGATGAATGGCTATATCTACTCTAATACATCTGAATAATTTCAATATATTCGAATTGTTATCTTTATTATCGAAACTTTCAACCGGTTTGTCTCCAAAGGATACATTTGATTGCTCGATATCAAACTATTTCACCTTTTTTGTATATGTTGATACCTCTGAACATTCTAGTTTTTAAGTTATGATAGTCAAAACTTTATAATTCAACATTGATATTCCATAAGCATTCATCGATTTTTCTTCATCGTTGCTTTGTTTTTTTTTTTTTGCACAGAATACCGATTCACCGTAACACGTTTTCGTGCTGTATTTAAGATTAAAAACTTCTATATATTGCTCAATGAACTAAATATATTACAGATTTATCAAAATTGGCAAAATTGTCAGCGGAAGAGAGGATCGATGAAGGGAAATCTCTCACGTCAGTTAAGCCCTTATGATGGGACAGTGTACAATTGTCAACATGTTTCTGTTATGCATTCCATCAATTCATGAGAATTTCAAAATATAGAATCGCTTTATGGGATTTAATTTTTAATAACGTAGGTAGTTCTGAATTATTCGCAGCCATAGATAGCGTTCAGTTTTTAAATGATTTGTTTTACACTACTCATTTTGAGGGTTTGATTGCATGCATGTTAATCAGCATCTATAGTACAATTAATTTATAAATCACATTTAGGAACATTTGGCAGACTAAAACTGGGTTCTAAAGATTAAACCAGTAAATGTAAAAGGCATAATTTATCTTTTTATAGTAGACCTTAAAATATAACTGAGCGACATTGCATTGCAAACTGAGTAAAACTTACTTGTACTGAGTTCAAGAACAAATAAATTTATTTTTTCAAACATATGAATTAAGTGGATTATTTTTTAAATGTTAAATTTGCATAGAACCATTTTCAGAAAAGTGAAACATACCCAAAGTTTTCTAACCTTATTTCAACATTGCTTGAAACAATTAAAAGATCACATGTGGCAGATAGTGCATCACTCTCTAATGGATATAAGGTCGCGAACATTTTTGGAATATATGTATAAATGTTTCAAAGCCGAGTGGTTAGAGTCCGCGGCTACAAAGCAAAACCATGCTGAAGGTGTCTGGGTTCGATTCCCGGTCCGTCCAGGATCTTTTCGTAATGGAAATTTCTTTGACTTCCCTGGGCATAGAGTATCATCGTACTCGCCACACGATATACGAATGCGAAAATGGCAACTTTGGCAAAGAAACCTCACAGTTAATAACTGTGGAAGTTCTCATAAGAACACTAAGCTGAGAAGCAGGCTCTGTCCCTGTGAGAATGTTAATGTCAAGCAGAAGAAGAAATGCTTCAAAATCACACATGATTTTTATTACAATTAATAAACAACAACTTTTTAATTTGATAAATTCTCTGTACGTCTGTGATGAGATATTGATCAAAACTTCAGCGCAGTGTTGCGCTCAATGAAAATGTTTGCATATCAGGGGGGCGATTTATAAAAATGATGTTCTCAAGGGGGCGAAAGTCAAAATTATATCAACCAAAATGTTGGCTGGGGACAAACTATAGGCCCTTGTTTCTGCACAACATAGCACTTACTATCAAAAAATATAATAAGGGCAATCCTAAAATATATTGTCCTCAAGGGGGGCAAAAATCGAATAAGTTTGGGAAAAAGAGCATGAAAATATCAAGTAACAGAGCTAACCCGATCAGTGGATTACAACAGCATTGTTACAGAATTTGTTACTCAGATAGTACTTTTTTCTAACAAGATGTGTTATAATTTTGGCTTATTAGTAGTAACAATAGTAATAAAAAATGTAACAAACTTTTCTCTACATTTAACAAATTGTAAACGAAATTCAAAAATATATAGGTAACTCAATATGTTTTAGGTAACTCAAATATAGGTCACTCAATATGTTTTGAATCGAACAAAAAAATTTACAAACATTTAATCCAAAAATTTTAACTTGACATAAAATTGACCATGTATAAGCAATTGCATTCAAATTCTTCATTACAAACTGTGATATAATTATGTTATGAAATAAAGCACTGAATTAAATTTATGATTAAAATAAGACAAAATTTGTTTTTCGCAACAAATTTTGAAATAATTGTGATACAATCTTGTTGTAATTCACTGATCGGGAACTCAGTTTCTCAATTTGAGTTCGACATTCGATTACTAGCTCGACCTTGAGATGGTCGAATTATAAGCTTTTATTGCAGCCTGACAATCTGAACGGAAGTATATGACTTTACCCATTATGAGCTGTTACGTGGTCATAAGGGCGGTACAAAATACAAAAAGGTTTGAAAACCCGATCTCCCATGTCTTCCCTACCATCTTTATTGTAAAACTAGTGTTCAGTGAAATTTTCAGCTCTTTCGGTGGTGATTTAAAGGTGGCCCAAAGACGATGTAGGTTTGTATTGAAATTAGTATGGACAAATTTTGAAAAATGTTCCAAACACGTTAGTACAAATTTATCATCTCATTGTGGAAACTCATTCTTCAAACCATAATAGTTACTGAAGAAAGCAATTCAACCCAATGGACGGATTACACATAATATCCAATCTTGAACAATACAATTATCGAATAAAATATTCAATAATTAGAGTAAAGTAGGGCAAAAGTTCGAGCGGGGCAAGGGTTTCTTTTTAAGATTTCTAGCTCGATCAAAAACGAAACTTATAAACGTCATGGTGGTTCGAATGCTATTCAAGTAAGAGACTTTTACTCCAAATATCATTAAATTCGATTGAGATTTAGCAAAGTTATGGCTATTTGTTATTTTTCGACGTGAATATTGTAATTTTTGGTGAAACTTTCGTGGCATGGAACCAAATCTTTTTCAATGTTTTATGTAAGGGCTTGTCTAGGCCTATCAGAAGGATGCTTTGACGTGTATTAGTTTTCGCATAAACGTTTAGAAACAATTTTTGGGCCATAGTGGGACAAAAGTTGCCTAAAATCTACATATTACCTTCAAACTTAGCGAAATTTGCCTGATTGTGCAAAAAATGACACCAAAATTTTACATTTTTTCTTAGTTTCGCGAAAAAACTGCTATTTTTGGGCATATTACAATTAACCTTGCCTTAGGCAATTTTTTGATGAAAATAAGTGTGTATTTTACTGCAAACATAATTTCACGGCTGGTATAAAGTATGCCTGTCATAAAAGTAACAGTATTTTGTGGTTTAGCCAGCGAACATTTGCCCCACACTAGATTCGAACTTTTGCCCCACCGGTGGGGCAAAAGTTCGTTTAAGACAATCAATTTTGAAACTGTTTTAACTAAGAATGGGTAGATATTTTAACACAAGTTCGTTCAGCAAAATTAAAGCCAACATGTTGAAGGTCCATTTAATTTGTTTTCACTGCTATTATTTTTCAGGAAACTTTGATTATACCGCTATGGTCGAACTTTTTCCCCAGATAAAAATCGTTTATTTAACGACTGTGACGAGCTTAACTTGGAAAACTCAAAGTCCTGTATATTTTTCCTTAGCTTTAATTTTACCCCACAAATGTTATTGAAGTTTGAAAATAAACTTCAAAATTATTGTACCATTAAAGAAAGTTATTGGCACTAACTTTCCATTTTTTACTAAACATCGTACCAACCTCTGCCATAAGATCCTCAACATGATTACAATTCAATTTGCAACAAACAAAAAAGGAAACCTGCCAAACTTTCACCAGTTTTAGGATGCTGTCCCTTTCCGTAATCTATGTTAATATGCCAAATATGTGAAATAATTAAGACATTCATACTATAAGCAGGAACTGTATTATTTTTAACATATCAAAAATATCAATGTTTTTACAACAGAAATTCAAGTGCAATTTCCAATTTCCACCGGAATATTTTTCTCTACGTTTACTAGAACACCAAAATGTAAGAAGATCAAATCTGTTTGAAAAATATGTTAAATCTGTTAATTAAAATCATTTCAAATTATCGGCTTTTAAATAAATTTAACAATTTTGTTTTACAATTGCTTTACTTTTTTCATTCTAAAACTACGTGGGTGCTTAAAATTTTCTGTGAATTTGGCGAAATATTGTTAATGCTTATTTAATGATCCTTTGTCACAAATAAACAATGCTAAAAAGAGTTTCATTTACATGCTTGATATATTTTCGAGAATATTACTTATTATATGGAACAAACCTGAAGTGTATAGATGCATTGGTTTTAAAGTTATCGTTGTTTGAATTTTACAAATTAAGTTCGTCATAGTCCCTAGAATTAGTTTTTTTTAATCTTCTGTGAATTCATCTAACCTGTCTAAATTCGGCACTGCTACGGCAAATAAAAAATGTTGTTAACAAATGACAGAACGGCGAACCCAGATAGCCGTAGCGGTAAAGGCGCTGCTTTTCAGCAATACCAAGTAGAGGTCGTGGGTTTGATTCCCACCTGTCGAGGATCTTTTTGAAAAGGAATGTTTTTTGACTTTCTAGGGTATACAGTATTTTCGTACTTTGCCACACGATATACGCATGCAAAAATGGTCAATCGGCAGAGAAGGCTCTCAGTTAATAGCTGTGGAAGAGATCATAAGATCACTAAGCTGAGACACAGGCTCTGTCTCGCTTGGAACGTAACGCCAGAAGGAAGAAGAACGGAATAAAACAATTCAGTTGATGAATTGTAGTCCTTCCGGAAGTGTTCATTTATCATCATTTATTATATTTTTTGTAAGTCTTCATGGTTGCAATCACCTACGTTTGCCTTCTACATTGTTCCGTAATATGTGAATGACACCTATCAAACGCTGGCCACTTATTTTCAAATCAGTCTATCAAATTGGTTTCTTTACAACTGTTTTATCATCATGTGCGTGATCTATGGCTTATCTACAGTGAAAGAAATTAATAGCATCATCGCAATAAACACATTGTCAATGATAATGACACGACATTATAGAAATTCACGTACACATTATCGCCATCATATTCGAGTTTATATAGTATGATTATTTCACACGCGTTAATGTACACCAGGTAAGCAAATTGAAGTATATAATAAATAAGAAGTATCAATTAGTTTTCACTTCTTATAAGAAACATTTTTTTAAATTACAACAAAAAATATTCAATTCGTCAAATGAAACCTCTCTAAACATAGTTTGCTGCAAAATGTTAAAACTGAGACGAAATTTTGGATTACCAACATATCATCTATATCAGGTTTTGTCAATATTTGAATTAATGGCGATTACATGTTTCTGCTATTTTCGGCAGTTTCTGCAAATTTTGTCACACCGTGTGTATTTGCATTTAAAAAAGATGACACTTAAATAAGATGAAAACTGGTACAACAGTGACAACCAGAGAATTTACCCCAATATTGTTTATTCAAGAATCATTTAAATTAAGCTGACAAAAGCTTTATATACGACGTTTGTTTTTTCTTTCTTTCAAGGCTATTGTAAAATATTTCACAGTTTTTCTTTTGTTCATTGTCCAATTTTTGAAAGATGTAGAGCTGCTAATCATTCAAATCTCGCATAGCTTGTGATCTCGCCCATTACCTTTGCATTGTAACCGAGTGTGTAGCTAGTTGTTACCGAACAAAGCATTGTTGAATAACGTGTAAATCCTTACATGCTACGATGAAGAGAAGATCCTCCTCTATCTCCCAGTTGTGATAGTTTTCATCCTGGTCCATTAATTTGCTTTGAAACAAGAAGCTACACACTCGGTTACTATTTATTTTAGGGAAAGATCACAAATTATGCGAGAAATAAAGACATATTTATCTACCTATATCTATTAGGGTGGATCAAAATATCGTTTTTGCTCAACACCGCTCATTCGATGTTAGATCAAATTCTGAGTGTTCTGCCAAAAATTTGAGCTCATTTGGATGAAAACTGAAATTGCAAAAGCCCTTTAAAGTTTGTACGGCATTTACTATGGAAAAAGAACGCAATTATTTCAACCGATCATAGTGTTTTCCCATGTTAACTTGAGGGTTAGAGCTACGCTGAAACTGTTAGATACATCCGTCAGTTACAACTTTGCCGAACAAATTTTGGAAGGACACTTGGAATTTGATCCTAAATTGAATAGGCGGTGTGGAGCGAAAACGAGTTTTTCAACCACCCTAATATCTATCTTTGGAACACATGGTAATTAGGGGAAATAACACATGCGAATAAGGAAAACCATTAAAATTTTAAATATCACACTTAATGCACATAACCTACAAAACGATCTGTAAGAAACGGTTGCATATCTAAATTTGAAGCTATAGAATACCTAAGTAAAACGTCTCTTTACGCGTTTGTAATTTTATGAATACTAAGAGAAAATCGCGCCAGTACAGCTAAATTCAAAAACAGCACAATCTACTTTAATAATTTGTCTTGCAATACTGCAAATCATTCATAACTCATTTAAGCTACATGTAAATTTGATCATGCTTGCAGATTTTATTCAATTCGCTTATATGTATTCGTCATACAATATGCATACTTGTGAAGCAACACGCCCATCCCACTACAATAGAACTTGGCGTTGCCGTCGGAAGTCACACTTTGATTTTGGAACCACACCGCATTGTTTACAGAGCACCAATTGAACTAAATTGACCTGATAATGGTCCCACTCTTGCACTGCAATGTTATCACTTCGTTTTAGATACACACTTTTTTATCAGCCTGCACCATACAGTTAGATGACCTCAGGCGCCCTTGTGCAGCATGGAAACTATTCTATTATAATTCACTTATTTGGATTTAATTTGAAACTCACAGCATATACTGAAGCTAGACAGCTAACAACCGCCAAAACGATTAGCACCTTCATGTTTCTTGTTGAACACTTTTACTATTAACTATAAAAAACTACACAATAGAATTGAAGTACACAACTGAACACGATGGAGTCTATTATACGAATGTTCCTAAGTTCCGAATGCTCGACGAGGACAAGCTCAATTTTATCCGCTCCGAACGATCTCGTGATCGTTCTCGCTGGCTCCGGTATAACGAACCGTTCTGATATGATAAACTACCTGGGATTACGACGCCAAGAGAGTCGGTTATCCGACCGCGCCGATCAGAACTGCGACGAGAGACAATTTCGTAATTCAATCACCAGTGCAGCTGAGATACGAGACGCTCTTAAAGAGTTTTAAAGGTGTCGTTTATTCACGTGTATGGACTGGTTCTATTACTCTTTTTAAATGTAGTAGAGCTTCGACGGAATTGCCTAGGGCACTCACGCGGGCAGAGTCACACTGTTGTTCTCGGTGTCTTTTCGAATGCATCTAAATAGTATAGAGGCATTCTCAGGAAGTATCGTAGACGCCATCCATTTACCTTTATACAGGTATGATAACTATATGAATATGGAAGAGGTTACTATCTTTAGACGTTTGCAACGAGGGTGCAGCGTGGTTATAATCCTCTGAGACATACATACTTGCATCCCGACACAATGGAGGTCACTGGAACACGTGATAAGTGCTTCGCAAGGTTAAGGGCAACATGTTCATCAATTGAAACATAACCAATTATGTGAAACCATTTATTTCAATCGCAAAAAGCAACACGTTATGGAATTAAATTGAGAACCGTTGGACTATTTTTTGATCTGGTAGAATTCAACCAAGCAAAATTTTAAATTTTTACACACATGATAATGGCAAATTAAAAAAACGGGCGCATTTCTCTTTCAATCGGTTTTATCAAAGAAACCAGTAATAAATAATAATCGATAAAGCTATCAGTACACGATTTACCAAATGTGCAATTTTATGGCTAGGAATGAATGAACAGACAACTTCAACTCTGACAAAATCTTTGCAATGTTAAATGTTTGTTTGGCTCTGTATAAAGCCAAGCCAAATATCATCGTGTTCTGATAGTTTAAATTGTTTAGAGGAAACGAGTATTGTTATTATGCGCCTTCCATGGACCAGCAGTAAATTCCGCGGTTACAAAGCAAAGCCATGAAGGTACTTGAGTTCGATACCCGGTCGGTTTAGGATCTTTTCGTAATGGAAATTTTCTAGACTTTCCTGGGCATAGAGTATCATTAGAAAACCTGAATAGGATAATTATGAATAGAATAGCTGATACAGCTAATACTAATCAACAAGATATAACGGCGAAAGGTCATTTGTGCTCGAACATTTCTCAGGTCAATTCTATTCGTTTCACAATATTGCACTTTTAAACTACTTTAATCGAAAGTCTCACGGCAATGCAGCTGCGTTATATAAACAATGATATTAGGCTCCATGGCTGCTTGGTAAAACGGTCAATGAACTATTTTTTTAAATTTAATTACTCAAGCAACCAGCATAGTGCTATTATATCTCGATAAAATAACCTATGAATGACTTATAGAGCTTAAGAAAATGCAAATATTCATGCAAAAAGATTGTAATAATGGTTATAGTAATACAGTTAACGTAACCTCTTAATAACGTAACTCGATAGAACGTAATTTTTACCTCGATATAACGTAACTTTTGTTGGCTTTCATTTATTTTATTTTTTTTTCAATTTTTATTAAAAACATGGATTATGAACTGCAATAAACATTTTTCAAGTTTCAAACACCAACCAATACTAAATCAAAACAATACAAGCGTTTATTAATACCGAATACAGTCATATACCGATATCGAGTGAGCTAATGTCATTATATTTGTACACGTAATTCTTTCTTCATTTTTGTTGAATTAACGCTCCCTCTGGAACCAAGCCTGCTACTCACTTCAATTTTCTATGAAAACTTTAATAATTGATTTAGACTCTGCATTCAAAAATACTAGATCGAACTCAGATAAGATTTGTGTGTCGTCGGGCCACGTTGCCATCACCAATCTATTTAACGTATATTTGATAAACATATTTTTCTTAAAAATGCTTCAGGAAATATTGAATTATTGCTTTGGGAATTCTTACAGATATCCTTCAAATGGTTTCTCCAAGAATTTGATGTTTCTCCTGAAAATTCTCCACGGATTTCAACTAGAATCATTTTGAGGATGCCTCCAGAGATTCCGCCAATAATTTCTCCATGGACTTATCTTAAACTTCCCTTTTATTCATGTATAAAACTTAAAATTTATTCTTAAAATAATGCCGACAGGCATATTCTAGAAATACCACAAGTTAACCCTCCTGATATTCATGTTTTTAAAACTTCTAAGATTTTCTTCAGAAATGATGCCAGAGATTCCGGGTTTTTTTAACCCGTATAGACCTGAGTGAAGGAAAAATTACTAAAAACTCTCACCGCTCAGCAAGTACTTAACGGATTCAAATTATTTTTTGTCAGTATACTGGCACACATATCTAGTTTTCTAAAAGTGGCCAAAAGATTTCGGGAATGTTCATGTGTCCGGAGTTATTCAGGTGGGTTGCTGGGTCAGGTCGGCTGAAAAGGGTGCTGTACTTCTGTGCCCCTGGATGTAGGCAAATTTCAAATGTAGGCCTGTTGAGAAACGATTGAAACCTTGTGTCCTGCATTTGTTTGACCTTTGGAATAACCATTTTGGGTCCCCAGGATGCCTCAAATTTACGACAAAGTGGCCAATTTGTAACTAAACATATGTGTCAAGCCCATGGGAACGTATTTCAGTAAATTATTATGTTTAATCTCTACTGTTAGAGAATTGAAACGGTTTAGTATCCAACAAATCTATAGCCGGTTCTTTAGGGCATTAAACCCGAGTGGCTTCATCCAGTACATTCTAAACGGTGCTTACCTCTTCATTTATAATGTTGAATATCAGGTCTTAATGATTTATGCAAATTAAAATGACTGCCATTGCAAATATATAAAGACAACTTGTCCCTAAAAATAGCCCTTTTTTACCCGACCTGACCCAGTGACCCATCAGCATATCTCCGACTACAGGAACATTCCCGAGATCCTTTGGCCACTTTTAGGAACTAGATATGTGGGCCAGTATACTGGCAAAAAAATATTGGAATCCGTTAAGTATTCGCTGAGCGGTGAGGGTTTTAGTATTTTTGCTTTCACTTAGGCCTATACGGGTTAAGTGATTTCAGAGATTCCTATAAGAGTTTCTAGAAACATTTCAGCAGTATTGACTTAAGGTGAAGATGAATCGAAGCCAAACGTCAAATTATCAAGAGCACAAATCTGTAGAACCAAACATCCGTCTAAGCTGCAAACTTAATCGATTGGTCACTTGCTGGTGGTGACCAATCAATTAAATTTTCAGCTCAAACGGGTGTCCGGTTCTCCAGATTTGTGCTCTTGAAAATTTGACGTTTGGCTTCGGTTCATCTTCACCTTAACGTCTTCCTGTCTTAAGAATCCCTTGATTGATTCCATCAGAAATTTCGCATTCAATTCTACCTAGAAAAGGGTTCAAATATTCCTTCAGGAATTTCTCCAGAAAATGTTCAAGAACTGTGTCCAAAAAAATTCAAGATTCTAGGAATTTGAAATTCAACTATTTTCTTCTACTTCTTCTTGGCATTAACGTCCTCACTGAGACAGAGCCTGCTTCTCAGCTTAGTGTTCTTATGAGCACTTCCACAGTTATTAACTGAGAGCTTTCTTTGCCAATTGCCATTTTTGCATTCGTATATCGTGTGGCAGGTACAATGATACTCTATGCCCAGGGAAGTCAAGGAAATTTCCATTACGAAAAGCTCCTGGACCGACCGGGAGTCGAACCCAGACACCTTCAGCATGGCTTTGCTTTGTAGCCGCGGACTCTAACCTAAGCTAAGGAATGCCCCCCTAACTAACTTTCAACTATTTTGAATTTCTCCAATAGTTTTTTTCTAATATATCTATGAATTCTACTGTGTACAAAAATTTGTACATTTGTTCATAAATTTCACCTTGTAATTTCTCTAGGATATAAAGTGGATTCAACTATGAATACTTCAAACCATTCTATCTATTTTCTATCAGTGATATTGAGTCGTGTTTGATCTTTCGACCTTGACGCTTGCTCCTGCGGGGGCGGGCGACGAGGGCAGGATCAAACATTTCGAGCCTAGGTCGAGTAATGAAATGAAAAAGCGCCGCGGATCGTTAGTAGTGTTAGATCTATTGATCGAGTCGCTTGCTCTTGCGGGGGCGAGTGATGAACACTTGTTCGAGGTACAATGCGTTTATCGAACTATATCGCGAATCCGATTAGGCGTGACTATATCATGGATCGCATCACCAACCATTGGTGACTCCCAGATCTTTACCTTATCCCACTAACCCAATATCCTTTCCATGACAACTGTGGAGATGCAGAGGTATACTCGGTCTCTAGTAACAACGGCTGTCTAACTAACATTCCTTTCCTTCTCCGATGACCGTAAGGACGTGGTCGGCGCCGTTATTTACTTTTAAAATTTGAGCTCTCGATTTGTGCACATTGAAGAATGGTTAGCTAATCCCAAGCCCCATTCGTAAATTCCCTGTGCAACTTCGATTGTTCTGGTCAATCACGGAGTAGCAACTACGAATTGTACGGTCATCTATGCCCATGCTCATGCTCATGAAGTTTTCTACCAGTAATTTTTTCATAAAATCTAAATAAACTTTTTTTAAGAATTCTTGGATCATTCATTCTAAAATTTCGTCAAGAAATTACTAAAAGATTTGCTTCAGGAGTTTTACAACGAGTTCCGCATACCAAAATTCTTGAAGTTCAATAATTGCCAACTATAAATGTTCATTGACTGCTCAACATTTTTAAAGATTAGTTTCTTAGTTTAGATAGTTTCTCCAAGTGTTCAAGGATTCCTCTAAAGATTTTTCCTGAATACATTTCTTTAAGGATTACTGCAATAAAATAATAAAAAAAAATAAAATTAAAAGAAAAATACACAAGAAAAATATAAAAAATATGTGTTAAATAAACTGAAAATGCCTGCTAGTTCAATAATATCAATGCAACACCCCCTTTTCTCATCAAACAATACATGTTGAAAGAAATTTAACAAAATATATTTTGCTTCGATATAACGTGACCTCTATATAACGTAACGAAAGTAAAACTCGAGTTACGTTATATGGAGGTATTACTGTATCTACTTTAGTTATTTTTTTTAGTTTTTCCTATACAAAACCTTCGATTTTCAAGGCATGTTATTAGAGTTACCTAAAATCCTAAAATTTTTAATGAAATCATGTTTTTATTTAATAACACGAAAGAGCATGTTACTCCAAACTACTTAAGCATTTTTTTCCGCTCAAATAATGGCTATATCATGTTTAAACTTTAATTTAAAAATTTGTTCCATAATTGAACCTTGACACTTTTGATCATGTTTGACGTTCGCTTAGTCGACAAAAACACCACAGGGGTTTTAGTTCGACCACTGGGGTTGTTCCTATCTGACATTTCGTAAGGGACACGGAACACAAAATACACCCAAAATTTGAGTTTAAGCCAAAGGATGTGACAAAATCTAATAAAAAGTTTTTTGGGCTTAAAGCAACGGAAAACATTAAAAAATTGAGTAAACATGTGTTTTTGGCCTAAACTTAAGCGTTTGGCACTAAAATTGGGACAGGGCTTTAGGACCCTATTAAAACACATCTACATTTTTTATAAAAGCATAAGTATGAGCATAAGCATTGATGACCGTACAAATCGTAGTTGCTACTAGGTGATTGATTCTTCAATGTACACTTTCGAGAATTTCAAGCATTAAAATGTCAATAACGGCGCCGGCCACGTCCTTACGGTCATCGGGGAATGGAGCGAATGTTAGTTTGACGACCATTGCTACTAGAGACCGAGGTCAGCTCGGAGATGCAGATGCTTGGATGGGTTGGAGTTTTGTTTGTTTTGGTAAGTGATGCGATTCATGCAACCTTAGTTAAAAAAAATCACTTATAATTAATGTAAAGACAACGTGGACATGCGGTATCGATACTTTTATAATGATAAAAATCAGATAAAAGTAAATGTATGGGATGTTTAATGTTAATGTACAATAGTCTATGTCGACACTTACAGTGACGAACTGTTATTATTCTGTTAAATCAATCTGTTTAAGTAACATTCCCACCGTTGGCGTTGTCATGATAAAAATACGTTTCATAGCATATCGCACATTTATCTATATAAATAAAAATGGAATGGTGTTTGTATGTCACGAAATGGCTTACGAACGGGTCAACGGATTTGGATGATTCTTTCTTCGTTTTGTTCGTTAAGGGATATGACGTATTTGTGTGTACAAAAATCTGAAGATATTCACCTGGAAAGTCCAGGTGAACTGTCATTTTGTATGGGATAATCCATAACGTTTTTCAACAGCCTACTTGATGACAAGGCGAAGTTTGCCGGGACCACTAGTTCTCTTAAATAAAAACTTGAAACGAGCTCATCAAATTGATCATCCATCCTTAATTGAGCAGCAGGAGGTACTTTAATCAGCATGCTCATTTCACAAAAGCACAATATCACTCCCGTGACGCGAAAACCTAAATTGCTCTCAGAATGCCGAATGCGTGCAAACTAAAACCAGAAAAAAATCCGGCGATGCGACAACGCAAAAAAAAACAATTTTTCTGGTGAAGATGTAACGAAGCCAAAACTCAAACCCTCAAGTGCACAAATCCAGAGAACCAGACAGCGGTTCAAGCTGAAAACCCGATCGATTGGTCACCACCAGCGAGTGAGCCCGATCCGCTGTCCGGCTCTCCAGACGCGTGCTCCCGAAAATCTGAGGTCCGGCTTCGATGCATCCTCATTTTCTGCTTGGGCTTTAACGAAGCACTGCCCAGAATAAACCGCTTCATTTCCGCTATAGACTAAGTAGGCGTGTTTTTGCAAGGAATTAACTCCCAAACGGAAGGAGATAACGATTTCCATTACTCAACAAAATTACGCAAATAGCACTACACTTTCCAAAGTTCTAAATGTAGTTCATAGACTACTTTGATGAGTTATTAAATACGTTTTTGGCACAGTTGCTTGAAATTCAATGGTCTACAATTTTGCTGAAGCATATATACCATAATTCATAGGGTTTTCTTTGCCATTTGACCATTTTTGCATTTGTATATCGCGTGGCAGGTACGCAGATATTCTATGGATTGAGATTCTTTATAAAAAGATACTCGAATGGTGGAATTCGAACCCATGGCGCTACGAGTATCTAGAGCCCAGCTGGGACCTACAACCCTACAGGAGATCTGAACTTATGTATATCTGGTAAAAAGAACTCTATGTTCGAAAGAAATGAAATATTTTGATCAGAATTACAGATGCTTAATCTCTTATAAATAATCCATATAACAGTTTACCCTTTTAAATATAATCTGGTTTTCATTAGATTTAACAGTGTTATAAAATGTCAGTGGACAGCATTTGTAACAAGAACTCGAAAGAACAAACTTTTCAAGGTGAAGATGAAACGAAGCCAAACCTCAAATTTCCAAGAGCACGAATCTGGAGAACCGAACATCCGTTTGAGCTGGTTCTTCAGATTTGTGCTCTTGCAAATTTGAGGTTTGGCTTCATTTCATCTTCACCTTGAAAAGGTTGTTCTTTCGAGTTATTGTTACAAATGCTATCCACTGACATTTAATAACACTGTTAAATCTAATGAAATCCAGATTATATTTTATCTTCACCTTTTGAAAAAAAGGAATAAGTCTTATAAAATGCTTGCAAATATGATGTTGACACAGCCTCAGACTAGAATTCTTATTTATGAAGATAATAATTATAACGACAATAAGCATTACAAAAGAATTGATAGATTGGCCAAAACAAAGTAGAATCTCTGATAACGGGATAATATCCACTAACAGAATACATCGAAAAAACAACTAAAACATGAAAAAATAATGATAATTTTACGTCGTTTTTTACGCACCGTTGCTTACCGGCTCACATTACAGTCGCATACCTTACAAACCAAGATCAGTCCTATATTATTGCCCACAAAAAATATTGTGAGCTATTCGGGGTTATGGCTCATTCGTGGTAAAATCGTTCGGGGTAATGGCCCATTCGGGATAACGGCATTTCGAGGCAGTAGCGTTCGGTGTAATGGGACGGAGCCATCGATAGGCGATACCAGTTCTGCGGATAACCCAATAAATAACGGCACTACTGCAACTATAGGAACACCCACAATCATTAAATCATTTACTTGTTTTAAAATATAAAATAAAACCATTAATACATAATTTAGGAATAATCAGATTTTCCTCCAAAAACCTAACAAAGTTACTCCGTTATTTGGTACGCCACATATACAATATCCGATATATACACTGCTTTTCATAATGGTATTACCACCCTTAATTTTCCGTGTACAGGAAAGTATAAATGCAGTAGGAAAGAGCTGAGTCGAAAATTATTTCATTTAATTAGTATAACGGATGTTATTCACTTATATGACATATGAGACTTTTCAAAATTATATAACCACTTACGCAATGTCGTAAGTTAAATAAAACAGCTGTATTCGTAGCATTCAATGCTTATGATAGAAATAGAAAAAGTCTTGATAGTCCCCTGTTGAAATTGTTCAACATTATCTTTTCAACATAAGCAAAGCAGTGTTGCCAGATTGAAGAGTAGAGTGCTGCGTATTTTTTTAAATGTCTCAAAACCAAAAATTCCTACGCTCATTTAAATTGAAATCACATAAAAATACCTCAAATTTCTAGCCAAAAATATTAAGATTTAGAGGTGGCGCAAGCGACTTGAAGGTGAATTTTCATGTTCTGAAGTATGACCTTCTGTGTAGTCTTGTTTGCTATTTTCCAACCAATTTTGAAGCACTTAGCATCATTTTTTTCAAAGTTAAATTTATAAAAAGTTTGTCGAATATCAAATTTATCAAAAATTAGAACTAGTCTTTGTTAAAAGCAGTTTTCTACAAGTTTTTTTTCTCTTTTTACTAAAAAAAATCATTTTTTTTTTACCATCACTTTATTAAAACTTAACCGATTCTAAATCTTTTTACATGCTTTTAAAGCAAATTTAGTAGGTTTTAAATAGAAGGTACAACAAATTAATTTAAAAATTGTTTTGACTTATTTATTTAGCCAAAACTGCCCGAAAACATGAATTTTCAACGTAAAATATATATTTTTCGAATTTTTGTCAGTTAAGCGTTGATACTTAAGCTGGAACTGGTTTTTCTCATTTATTTAACCTTCAGAATGGTCTTAGAAGCAATTTTTCATAAATTTTACAACAAAAATATTTTTGAATTTTTTAAAATACAGTGGAACTTCCATGAGTCGATATTAAAGGGATCATTGACTCATGGAAATATCGAGTCATGGAACAGCAATCCTTTGGAAAGCTGCTTCTAGGGACCATCATAGTAACCATGAAATTTTGTTTTAAGTATGGTTCCATGAGTCGATATCGAGTCATGGAACATCGACTCATGGAGGTATCATTGTATATACATTTTTCAACTTAAATATATAACAAGATGCGTCATAAATTTAAGTTGAACAGCAAAAATGTAATTTCCAACAAAAAAATATCAGCACTTCGAAGAAATTTGATTTTTTTTTCATTAAAAATCCTGTTTTCCAGGTAGTTTTTGTTAAAGAACCTAGTCAAATATTTTTTTTAAATTAAATCTGTTATACAGGGTGTTAGGTTCATGAGTGCAGACATTTTAAGGGGTGATAGAGGACCATGTTAGATGAAAAAAATCGTTCTACGGATATGGTCAATTCTTAACTGTTACCGAGTTATCAAACATTTAATGTTTCAGGATATGTTCGTCTTTAAGTGGTAATAACTTTGGAATAATTCAACGAATCTCAATTCTCTTACTTCCATTTGAAAGCTAATTAAATTTCCAATCCACTAACAACTTTACATCTAATGGGTTTTGTAAATAAATTCATTTTTAAGAGCAAATAAGTTCAAAGGTAGTGATTTTTCTCTTGTTTTTGTCAGTTTACTTTAAAAAATGCGTAATAAATTTCATGCTTGTCTTAAGCAAAGTTGTGTGCTTCAAGCTGCTCTACAATTCGTTCTTTGACACCAAACTGCTATCTCTACGCGTTCTCTTGTAATTTTGATTTGAACACGCCACTTTGGGTCATAACTTTTGGTCCGTAAACGCAACAGGTAACAGTTCATTTCACCCCACTGTGTTGCATAAGTTGTTTGCATCCGCGCACAGCACACTTGATCTCAGGTTTAAACAACAACAGCTTGGCGCGTATGATTAAGCACACGCTGATGTGCGTTCTTTTGCATGCTGTTTGAAACTTAAAATACATCGTTTTTGTCCGATGGAAATCAACTTTTCAAAATGTTGAAGGAGTGTAGTTAAACATTGATCGGTTTGTTATTTTTCTGTTGATGATTGTTCTGAATTGTAACAAATAATTGTCATTGTCATTTGTCATAATGTTTCAAAGTACTGCATAACAGTATTGATGGAACGACATTGAAAATACAGAAAATTTTCATCTGGTTGATTCATATCAGTTTATTTGAAGGTTCTATGCAATGTTCCAAAGACTACAAGGATGCTGTTAAACATTTGAAAGCAGTAACACGCTTACGATACTTAAAAGTTTTGAGTGTATCCCAGTTCCAGTTTTACTGTGAATCTCACACAGTGGGGTGAAATGAACTGTTACCTGTTGCGTTTACGGACCAAAAGTTATGACCCAAAGTGGCGTGTTCAAATCAAAATTACAAGAGAACGCGTAGAGATAGCAGTTTGGTGTCAAAGAACGAATTGTAGAGCAGCTTGAAGCACACAACTTTGCTTAAGACAAGCATGAAATTTATTACGCATTTTTTAAAGTAAACTGACAAAAACAAGAGAAAAACCACTACCTTTGAACTTATTTGCTCTTAAAAATGAATTTATTTACAAAACCCATTAGATGTAAAGTTGTTAGTAGATTGGAAATTTAATTAGCTTTCAAATGGAAGTAAGAGAATTGAGATTCGTTGAATTATTCCAAAGTTATAATCACTTAAAACGAACATATCCTGAAACATTAAATGTTTGATAACTCGGTAACAGTTAAGAATTGACCATATCCGTAGAACGATTTTTTTCATCTAACATGGTCCTCTATCACCCCTTAAAATGTCTGCACTCATGAACCTAACACCCTGTATAAACAATATGAAAACAACTAAATTAGCTTAAAAAAACATGTAAAAAGATTTGAAATCGAATGAGTACAGTGGTGCATCAATACCCGGACGCTTAAGTCGACACAAATGTTCAAATTCTAATATGAATGCGTTGTTTTAGAAAATCCTTAATGTTATAGTGTTTTGAACATTTTTTCAATCCAGACCGTCACGAGAGTGATGAACTTTTAGGTAAAAAATATGATTTTAATTTAAAAATCATTCAAATAATTAAGCATGTCTTGTCTATAAATCCGGACACCTGATGCAAGGGATGTCTTTAAATCCGGACACTTTTGGATCGTAATGTGGACAACTGTTTTAAAGCATGTACTTTTCGTTTAATTTAATCGAAAATCATGTCAAAACACAATGAAATATAAATCTTAAATAAACTTGATGTCCGCATTTGCCCTTAAATATCAAAGAGAATAGCATGTTTGTGAAAATTGTGGTTTGATTACCTGAGTTTAAGTTCATGTGGCTTGAGCTGAATCGATGCGGGCTGAACTGTCATTAAGGAAGATATACTCAATTTTTCAAACATTTTCTTGAAATCTGATGACTCATTACACTTTTTATTGTTATTTTTAAGTTTTATCTTGCTTTTTCTTTCTCAAAACATTCTTGCATTAGTGAAATGTGGGTCTTTTGGACGATGACCGGATATTAAAATACTGGCTCGTAATCCCGGATAGTCTCTTTACACCTTAAAAAAAACCATTGTTCAACATATTTAAGCACAGTGGAGTCACAGAACATTCAAAACATATCTTCTCAAACATTTTTTGTTAAAACTATCCATAAAAATATATTTCACAAACGTTTCATTCAACCAAACATTTTTCGCTCGTTCATCGAACGTTGAACATGAGTTGGGGCGCGACGAAATAACGACCCATCATGACCAAATTATTTGTTTTTATTTTTAATAATTATTTGACAGTGATTACTAGATTGAAAATGGCTCTACTCCATTTGTCATAATGCCATTTGGCATAATGCCGTTTGGCATAATGCCAATTGGCATAATGCCATTTGGCATAATGCCGTTTGACATAATGCCAATTGGCATAATGCCATTTGGCATAATAGCCATTTGGCATAATTTAAAAAAAATATATTATTTTTCTATCACATTTCAAAACGTTCATTTAAGTGCTTGAAATTTTTGTCCAGGACAAGTAAAATTTACTGGAAAAAGAGGAAATATTGACAATGATTTTATGTCCAAAGAAGTTAATGTGAAGTAAGTACGAGGAAATACTTCAAGAGAGGCTCGTTGCTCATTTTAAAAACTATATTACGTAGAAATTCTCGCACTGAAAAAAGTCACAAAGTGCGCGTTTGAGGCTGACTACGGTCCATATAAATTTTAAAAATTTTGTAAGGAAGAATGACCGCGAGGGGGGAGGGGATTGGGTCTGAAATTCCGAAAAAATGACCATGTGGTCCCTTAGTAAAATTCACCTTCTTTCAAACATGAGCTATTCTTTTAAGATTGCAGTTTGGCGAATCATAACTTTTATAACGTGCTGCTTCGAATTGTTGGACACTTTGAAAGCCGGACAGTGGCCTTTTCACGATGTTTTTGGACTGAATTCTATTTTTTTTGTCTAAAGTTGTCGACGTCCTCTACACTTTCCATGCATAAAGTAGAAGCAAAATGACATCTGGCCATTGGTTGTGTCGTTTGCTCCTATGGGTTCGCGCTGTGCGAGGAAAATGAGGCGTGATCGTGTCAGTAGTGTTTGGTCCATCAATTGTGTCGCTTGCTCCAGCGGCAGCGAGCGATGGGACCAGAAACACACTCGTTTGGCATGCAATGCGTTGCTGAGTAAAATTGGGAATCCACTTAGGCGTGATTATATCATGGATCGCATCACCGAGTAGTGTTTGATCCGAGGAATCTGTATACGGTTACGAAAAGAGTATCGGTTCAGAGTATTTAAAATTATATCTTTATCGTTTACCAATCTTTCTTATATCCAAACTCCCAGTGTTTTCTTGTGGAAAAGTCGAAGGCACTACGGCTTCCCTAAAGAAACATTTCCCTCCCATCCCCAAATTGATCTACATTCGGATGCAGCCGGCACCGTTAATATTTGTTATAATAATGAGAGCACCAGTACTTACACATTGAGGATGCTACTGATCCTGAGTAGCGCCGAGGTTCCCTGTGGAGGTACAGCAGTTCTCATGCAATTAAGGTCAGTGTCCAGGATTTGAAACGTCCGGGAAATTCGAATCAACACGGTACTTAGGGCATCCGATGTAAATTAAAACCGACCATGGCGTGCCTATGATTCGCCATGCTGCCATGCTTAGGTTTGAAAGAAGGTAAAATTTCTATAGGGTGTTTTGCCAATTATTGAATGCCTAAAATGCTCACTAATTGTTGAACACTTCATTAGGAACACACTTATTCAAACTATAGGCAAGATATTATGCCGTTCAACAAAAGGCAAATTGTTCTGCTGAATTATTAACCGTGTATCAACTGATTGTTGTAGCATTTAAGGCAAAGCAGATTTTCCTTCTTTGGAACATTGTATGTTCTTCATAATTCACTTCGATGCCCTCATAAATAAAAAAAATCAATTTATTTTTAAGGATAGGCTAGACGGCTGCGTTTGCGGTTACGACAAAATCGTTTCACCCAAGCCACGGTCGAAAATCGAGCTAATGCTTTACAAATAAGTAAAGCCAGATGTTCAGAGATTGATGATTTGGAGAAGTGTATTCTTCAAATTATGCCAAATAGCCATTATGCCAAATAACCATTATGCCAAATGGAATTATGCCAAACGGCATTATGCCAAATGCCATAATGCCAAATGGGGTAGAGCCATTAAAAATAAAAATAAAATGACCAGCATTGTCAATAGTAAAGGGAAAGAATATAAACCAAACATATAATCGCTTAATTTTAACTATAATTATGTAATATAACCAGAGTGTCCGGATACACAGCGTAACAAAAATTACATTTTTGCGTGTCTCAAGGAACAAATTATGTGTCTCTAGTAGATTTGGGATTGCTGAATCTGATGCCATCCTCAGAAGTGTTCCAGCACGTCACAATTTTTAGCTACAGGTCGCCAAAGTTGTATAAAACACTGGTTTTATTGATGTTTACATGAAGTTTAAGTACAATTTATCTATTTTTTTTTGTAATCTAATCCACCAAACTTTCATTTCAGATATAAATTGATTGAAATTGCACGATTAAATTTTGATTAAACCGATTTTTTCAACATGCTTGCAGTCTCCATAGAAAATCCTTCGTTTCTCTTATATGGCATAATACAATAATATTCTAAACAATCAAAAAATAACTTTTCCGCGTCGAAAGTACAATAAACTTTGATGAAAAGTATTGTTATTTATGATATTTTTGAAAACGGCAATGGATTCAACAAACCTTAATTAGGTGAATAGCGGTATTTTGGTGCTGGAGACAAAAACGTGTTCCGCAGTGATATCGGTACCGTCCGGATTTTGATTCATGAAGTTATGGTCACACAAAAATGATTTTTTTTGTAAAGAGGAAAAATTTGGATAAAACTACTTTTAACTAAGAAGAGTTTTGATTTTAGACAAATTTGATTTTCCACAAAATTTTTACAAATTAAATTCTGTAAAGAATAATGTCAAGAACTTCAAAATTGGTTGGAAAATAACAAAGTTATGAAGACCTCACTGAAGGTCATATTTCATAACTTGAAAATTCACCTTGAAGTCGCTTGCGCCACCTCCAAGCCTTAATATTTTTGACTCAAAATTTTGAGGTTTACATTTTTAGGTGATTTAAATTCAAAAGAACACACGAATTTTTGGTTTTGAGACATTTTAAGCCGCACTCTATTGAAAAATCTAAAATCAGTCTTATTCTTATTCTGTTCTTCTTTGAATCTATAGTTTTCTGTCACACAACTTTTCTAATAGTTTCAAAAAATGAAAAGAATCGACTGAAAAATGGTGGGATATAGCTATCTGAAGTTGACCATGTCATATGAGAAATTTTATATATCCGCTATTGTAGTGCGGATACTGGTTTTTCACACTTTTAAGCCAATCATGAGAGTATATATAGCGGATGTATTGAGTTTTTTTTATTTTCATCCTAATTTTCCAAAGAAGTTTTGTGGAACTGCACCTGAAAATTTAACATTTTGTATAAAAATTGTTAAGTAGATGAAAAACCGATTTTAGTACTATACCAGTTAGTTCCACTAGAATTTGTATCCTTTGACAGATACGCGTATTTCGATCTCAACTGTAAGGCCGTTGAGGTCGAAATACGTGTATCTCTCAATGGATACAAATTCTAGTGAAATTAAATAGCATAGTACTAAATTCGGTTTTTCATCTACTTATAGGTTTTCCACTAAACAGCTCGAAGATTAATTTTAAAAATTGTTTTTTTCTTAGTTTGGCCTGCTAATATGCCGAGCAAGACTGATATTATTTCCCATCAATAAATTTGTCTTTATTCTTATTCTGTTCTATATGTTGAAGGCACAAAACATACCAATCTTAGTTACAATATTATCAAATTTATATTACTTTTTTTTAAATCTATATAATGATAACATTTTTCTGAACGAGTTTTCTGAAAATAAAAACTTTAATAGGAAAATTGCAATACGATGGCAATAACAATTGCTGAAGTATTAAATGGTTTTGTGTTTCCTATTACTATCGGCACGTGAACACATTCACATTCTACGTGTCGTTTTAGTTTGTTAACATTATCTCCTTATACGTTTGTCTATTCAAGATTTATTGCGTGTGATGGAAGTGCTAACTGTAGTGAATGCAAATCCAAGTCTTGTGATTGAATGCAAATTCTTAAGCAAGACTATTTCCTCTGCAAAAATATGTAAAGATGTTGTTGACCGATGCAGAGAATGAAAAAAAAAATCAATATCCTGAAATCACATACCTGAGATAACTATGGAATTGCACACAAATCACTTAGTTGAAGAGGCAGGTCATGCACCAGTGGGACTGAGTAGCAAGTTTGTTTTCTGTAATTTTTGTTATATTCTGAATCCTTTCATTTTGACAAAACAGTTCGAAGCGGTATGGTCTCTATCTCGAGATCATAAAAAAACAACTCGAGTAAACAGATCACGTGATAAACCGGTAGACCTTGCAACGAACTTTGCTCTCGAGAGGATCTGAATGCTCCTCAACAGTAAGCAATCACGGCACGGGTTAAACGGTTTAGTTTTCTTTCCAGCACAAAAAATAAGTCTGCTAACCGAAGAGAAACGGGTTGGAATTGGAACGCATTGTCGCCTTCCATTTACTCGTGTTATACATATCTAGTTGGTGACCTTTAATAGATAGGATCAGCTTTTTGCATCACTTCAACTGCTTGGGGTCATTACCATTTCCGTATTGATCCGCGCTAGGTGACCGTTTCAGTAACGGAGTAAAAAAAGCTGTATAGCCTTAAGGTTATGGAATAGAGCAATCAATTGCATGATCCAATTATACAACAGTCATCGGTGAGCCTACAAAGCACGAAATCGCCTTATCAGTGGAAACCATCAAACCTCGTCCAAAGGAAAGGCAGACGGCTTGACTCGCTGAGAACGTTTCCATTCTATCGCCGAGAACAAAAGATGAATCAGCGAACAACTAGCAATCAATCAGAAAGCGTGAGAGTCATTAAACTTTGCACTTCCGATATATGTCAACAAAATAGCAGGTTTCCTGAATTAATCAGTTAGAACGTTCAAAATAATGGATTTTCGCACGTCAAGGTCAAGTTTTGACCTATGAGTATTTGCTCTCCTACGCATCATGTATGGTCTACATTCATAAACAAATGCTAATGGAGCACGAAAAAATCAAAACATGTATGTTTCACGAAGCAACAGGTTTTAAAAAGATTGTGTTGGTATCTGCCATTCACAGGGATGTTGGAACGATTCAATCAAGAAGAATCATGTATAACACAAGAACATATGTACATTGAAAACGAGCGAATAGTTTGAGCAGGTAAAATTGCTCTGAAACATTTTATTTGTATGAGGACAAGTCAAATAAAATAATTGTAAATTTATCGAAAGTAACAAAAAAAACAAACCATAAAAAATAAGATCTCTGTTACAAATATATAATTTTAAATAAATCACCGAAAAAAGCTTGAAAATAATGCCATTTTAAAATGCTCATTTAAGGGTGTCAAAGAAAATCAAACTTTTAGTTAATTCCACTGTTTTTTTAAATTTATATAAGTGTCTCTTATATGCATTGTTATTGGTAAGTAGTATTAGACTTGAATTGATAATGATTGTTATGTTTTGTTCATAATTGTTTTTTTTTGAGGCGATGGTGATCGATATTCGACCAAGTAGGGTAACTCGGTGTACTACGCTTCATTTTCACGGGATTGAGGCTTCTTTTACATGTAAATATGATCACATATCTTAAATATTCGCGAAAAAATGATGTTGCGCATATACACTCCCGTGCATAAGTTTGGGTTCACCCCCTAAAAAACATACAAAAGTGTAGAGAAACTTAAAAGTAGATGGAGTACCGTGTACCTTTTAATTCCGCTCCTAAATGCTTATCTTTGACAGATACGCGTATTTCGACTACCACTTGCAGTCTTCTTCAGTGTCAGTTACTCGAACCCAAACTTTTGCACGATGACTTGACTGACTGTTTCATTGATTTTGAATACTTTCCAGATTTTTCCGCCAAAATTTCGTGGGGTCTCTTCAAAGAATATGAGATTACGATTCTAATGACACTTCGATTTAAAATTTTGGTCGATCCAAAGCTGAGGAAATTAGATATGATTTTTCAGTGAGTATTTTGAAAACTGTCACAACTTTAAGTAAAAATTTAGTATACAAAATTCAAAAAATGTTTTTGGAAAAATACATACGAAGTAAGAATAACTCTTTGCCTTTCGAATGCGGCTTAAAGAGTTTCAATTAGACGTATATTCAGAGATATATGGACAGAACACTTTTGTATGTTTTTGAGGGGGTGAACCCAAACTTTTGCACGGGAGTGTATGTTCTTTCAGAAGTATAAACAATCAATATAAATTCTAAAATATCGAAAATCAGGTTTTTGGATTGAAATTTTGTTTCTGATAAGCAAGCCTCAGGGTAAATATGTTTATGTTTTATTTAAGACACTTTACCATTTGTCATGGCATTCGTGTCTGATTAATTTCAGGGTAAATGAAACCCATTCTTTACTATTATACTTATTAAAAAAAAACTTTTACAGGAAGACGAATGCTAATGGACCCTTTTAAGCTTAGCAAGTTATGGAATTCTCCCTGTAAACATTTTTACAACGCTGTGGACCTTTTCTATGAAAGGGGCATATTGTTGTTTTGGAACATAAACATTGGAACCGTTTAAAAAAAAACATCCTGTACACTTTTTTGAAGCAACCTAGAAAGTGAAAGTGCATTTGCTACTGCGATGGAGCAGTATTTCCTTTTAAGCTTACTTTGAAATTACGGCGCGCAACTTTAAGCTCGATTTTCTCACAGAAAAAAACCTTCAAAACCGGCTGCGGTTGTACGGGAAAACTCGATGCACCAGATGATTACAGCTTCTATCGAACCACAATGGACAAACGAACTGTAACAAATGTATTCCTGAAGAAGGTCCAAAAAGGGACGAAACGTTGGGTAAAATAAAATAGTTGTTTATTTTTTTTTTTTTTCAACTAAACAAAGTCCATCATAACACTGCAATGCATTGCTCAGACGTATTAAGAGTCATTTATTATTCATGGGTGTATTCATAACATTATTAATTTGTGAAAAAAACCCAACGTATTAAAAGATTCAACCATGGCATTTTACAATGTCAACAGTATCGTAGGTTTGCTTTAAGAATGATAACTCAGCGTACTGCAAGGATTTCAGGTACCGATAAGTTTAGATTTTAATCTTAAAATGGGTAGGTGAGTTAGAGTAACTCATTCACACGTGAGCACTCATGTTTTGTGGATGTATTTGTGTCTACGGCAATAGATCATTTTGCGAAATATTATCAATATTGATATTAACGTTGTATTCACACATTATTTCCCCCTTTTTTTGGAAACGTCTTACACTTGTTGCTATTTCGCGAGAAGATTCGTTACTGTGAACACAGACATACTATCAAAACCGAATGCTATCGCATGCGTGAGAATTCTAAACTCACTTGCACGTTAATATGAAACAGCTAAGAAAAAATTGCAAATTCTAGTTTATTTTTTATTGTATATATGTATTTGGAGAATTGAAAAAGCGATCAATATCTTATTTTTCAAAAGAATGCACTTTTAGCTTCACACGATTATATAACATTCAATAGTTGAAAATTCAACGTATTGCTTTAACAATGATAAAATTTTGTTTATATTTACTATATTCTTCAGTTTACACTACTTTGGGATTTAAATATTTTTATCTGTGTGAACGAACTTTTGCCCCACTATGGGTCCAAAATGGTTCCTAGGGCGATTTAAACTTTAAAAATGTTTGAAAATCCAATCTCCCATATGCTCCTTACCATCCTTACCATAGAAATAGTGTTCTGTGAGATTTTCAGCTTTCTAGCTGGTGATTTAAAAGTGACAATGTAGGTTTATATGGAAATTACTATGGAGAATTTTCGAGAAAAATTGCCAAACACGCAAGTTCTGTAATGTAAGTAGAAACTTATCATCCCATATTAGAAACACATTTTTCAAACCTTAACAAAGGATGTTGCTGAAGAAACCAATCCCTTTTGAGTGAGCTAATTTTGTTTGGGATTTTTGTACATGTTTGCAGGGCTATAATCCCATATGTAGCTTAATAATAGCAAACAAACTCATGAATATCTCTTATGCTATCCGTCGGATGGATTTCTTTCTTTAGCAAATTTCATAATTATGGTTTGAAGAATGTGTTTTTACTATGGGATAATAAGTTTGTACTTACATTACAGTACAAGCGTGTTTGGAACATATCTCAAAATTTCTCCATAGTAATTTTCATATAAACCTACATTGTCTTTGGCCCACCTTTATATCACCATCTAGAAAGCTGAAAACTTCACAAAACACTATTTTTATGGTAAGGATGGTAAGACACATATGGGTGATTGGATTCTCGAACATTTTTAAATTTTGAATCGCCCTAATGGTTTTAAAGCATTCATGCAGAAACTAATACAAACTGAAAAAAAAATCTACAAGTCAAGGCATGTATATTACGTACAGATTTGCGCAATGAGACACATGATTCGAGTGTGGTAGCCATACCAGGTAAAGAAAAATAACAAAATAATGATGAAATAACAACCAATTTTGCAATCATATCTTGTTTAACCATTATGATGTTACGTATTATCATATAACATTATTATTATTATTATTATTATTATTATTATTATTATTATTGTTATTATTATTATTATTATTATTATTATTTATTGAAATTCGTAACTTAAGACACACACATTTTATGTTACATGAATTATCATGGTGGAATTAACGTTTAGTTTGATTTGAAACTGGATTGAATTGGATATTTAAGTATAAACTGACATTTTAAGTATAAACAGACAATCCCGTTAACTATCTCAACAGTAGCGAAACATACAATCATAGCCAAATTTGGTATTGATCCTTGAAAGTCATGTAATAACTTGTAGCAATAACAAAATATAAAAATTGGACTCGGAAAGAATGTGGCATTTTGTTTTGGGTGTAACTTCTTATCGCGTGGGTAAAAATTGATGAAATTTTGGGTAATATTAATTTAGAGTGTGTTCTTTATGTAGGCCAGATTGCGATCGGTCAAGTAGTTTTCAAGATGCATTCAAAACAAGAAGAGCTACGCTAGCAAATCTTGGGCGCGGTGGTCGATAATCCTGGTCAGTCGCACAGATGGATCGGCAAAAGGCTTCGACTCCACCATTCCACCGTGTCCCGCATTGTGAAGATATTCCAGGAGACGAATACCATCCAGCGGCGCGATGGAAGCGACCGAAAACCGAAAACGGAATACCCAGAGAAGGCGCGGAAGATAAAGCAGTACTTTAAGAATAACACGAATCCTTCCACCCGAGACGTGGTTAGTTCGTCGAAGTGGTTCGTCCAGCAGACCATGAAGCGGACTGAGCTACGTGTTTTTAAGGTCAGGAATGTGCTAAACTGGACTGACAATCAAAATACGGTGGCCGAATTGCGTGCGCGGAAGCTGTACCGTGAGTGGCTGGTCAAGCCAGGCTGTCTCGGCGGACACCAAACAAATCTCCGGCCTCGAATTTTTTTGTCGGTACGTCCCGCATGGATCTTCCGGTAATAATAACTTATGCATACTCAATTTTGGTATCATACCATAATTAGGTATTGTTCAGTTGTCAATACCTCATTTTGGTAATCTAATGATATTTGAAAAAAAAAAATGTTTAAAACAATCAAAAATACTTCATTTTGGTATTCGATAGCTATTGAGGACTGCTGGAGGTATTGAGCTACTTTTGAAAAATTTAACTTTTATATGAAAATCCGTCATGTATTATTTAGGTATTACAATACCTGATCTAAAGGTATTTGTAGAATATGCAGAAGGTATTAATTGAGGTATTTGACCCCTTATGCAGGGCTCATCCATACCTCATTCAGGTTGGAAGTATTGGAAATTATCTGGTATGGAATACCTCAGATTGGTATTCATTGGTAGTTATTTTCTTCTGCTCGGGTTACAAGCGGCACCATAAACGGGCAGATTCATCGAGAGGAATGCAGTGCGCATCGTACCTTCGTGCTGTGCGTACACGAATTCTCTCTGCTCTTGGAAGTTTTCTTAAAAACTACCTAAAGCAATAAAACAGTACTTTTCAGTGCTAAAATTAAAAACGGTACTTTTCAGTGCTACTAAAACAGTACTTTTCAGTACTATTTTTTCTACTATTGATCCCTTTACGATCCTTGTTTGGACCCGTGCCTTCGATTTTTCGTTGGACCCGTTGGCGAAAGCTTGCGGTGGTAATCCTTCTTGGACACCGTCTTGGGAAAAACCTCTCGAAGGTCACGTCTTTCTCGTTTATTAACTAAACATGGTATCAACAACTAACAAAAGGAAGGGTGAATCTCTGAATTCACTACTTCCTTCCAAAAAAGTGGGTTTTAAAACTGTCACTACACGTGACAAGAATGGAAGAAAGGACGTTTCTCCGGAATGCGAAGTTTCTTCCAAGGGTGAAATAAATAATTGTATCGAAATGAGCAATCAGTTCGATGCTCTAGACAAATTTTCCGAACACCAAATCGAAGCAGCCTCTAGCCCAGGCTCTTTGATTCAAGTGAGGAAGCAAAGAGTGCCGCCTATCGTGGTCAGTTGTTCCGAATTTGGGGGATTTAGGTAGGAGATCTTGAACTCCATTAGGGGAATCAAGGTTTCCTTCCAAATCGCAAAGAAAGGAGACTGTCGCGTTTTGCCGGAAACTCTTAAAGATCGTGAACTTCTTCTCAGACATCTTGAAGAGAAGAAGCACAAATTTTTTACTTATGACGACAAAACTGAACGTTTGTTCAAAGTTGTCTTGAAAGGTCTCTCAAGTGACTATAAGTCACCTGAAGAGATCAAAAATGGAATAAATGATTTATTTGGATTTTCCCCAGTCCAAGTAATCATTATAAAAAGAGAACCCAATCTGGCATTGTTCGGAAGGGACTTTCTCAAGAATATTATTTAGTTCACTTTAACAAAAAAGAACTAAATAATATTAAAGCTTTAGAAAAAGCAAAACTTATGTTCGATGTTCGTGTGACATGGGAACATTTCCAGAAACCTGGAGGAAATTACCAGAACCCCACTCAGTGCCGTCGGTGCCAAAAGTGGGGTCATGGTACAAAAAATTGTCGCATGGATGCTAAATGCATGATTTGCGGAGGTTCTTCTCACGCCAAGGACGTCTGTCCTGTGAAAGAAGATACCAGAAAGTTTGAATGCGCCAATTGCAAGGGCCCTTATAAAGCTAACTTTTGGGAATGCCCTTCACGCAAGAGAGTCGTTGAGTATCGTGCCAGGCAGATGAAGGATAATATCCGTTACGATAACGGTCGTTTCCGGAATTTGCCTGGTAGAGTATCGAACAATGCTCATTTTTCAGTTAACGATCGCTTGATTAGGAATCATACCCACCAGGAAGATCATAATCATGCTCATTCACAAACAAATTTTAATCCGTCGGGTAGCCGTTCGAATCTTTCAATTTCGAATGTATCTACCCACGGAAAATCCTTTGCTGATATCGCAGCAGGTAATTTAAACTCCTCCCCTGTTCGTACTATGAGTACCCATTCTACTTGTTTCAAATCAAATGGAAAAACCCTACCGCCACAGGTAATTCCTACTCCGCTTCTTCGTCTACCGAAAATTCTAATGGGAAATCATCAGATGTACCCACTTCAAGTGATATGTCTGCCTCTGATTTTAATTTTCTAACTGAACAATTGAATCTAATGATTGATGCAATGTTCAAAGTCACCACTATGACTGAAGCAGTCCAAGTAGGTGTAAAATTTACAAATCAAATTGTTATTGGATTACGTTTTTCTAATGGATCCAAATAATAATTTAAATTTTTAAAATGGAATGCTCGTTCTCTGAATGGTAAAGAGGACGAGCTGTTTAATTTTTTTACAGCTAATAACGTGCATATAGCAGTTATTACCGAAACTTATTTAAAACCTGGATCCAAACTAAAAAAAGATCCTAACTTTTTTGTTTATCGTAATGATCGACTTGATGGGGCATGTGGGGGAGTTGCAATCATCATTCATAGGCGTATAAAACATCAACTGTTTTCGTCATTTGAAACTAAGGTTTTTGAAACTTTAGGTGTTTCTGTTGAACACTCAGCTTGGTAAATATACTTTCATAGCTGCCTATTTGCCTTTTCAATGCTCTGGACAGCAAGTTAATTTGCTCCAATCTGACTTGCGAAAATTGACTCGCAATAAGTCAAAATTTTTTGTCATTGGTGACTTTAATGTCAAACATCGGTCATGGAATAATTCTCAAAGTAATTCCAACGGCAGAATTTTATTTGATGAGTGCTCTTCTGGATATTTCTCAATTCAATACCCTGATAGCCCTACATGTTTTTCCTCTTCTAGAAATCCATCTACGATTGACTTGGTCTTAACCGACTCTAGTCATCTTTGTAGCCAATTAGTTACTCATGCTGATTTTGATTCTGATCATGTGCCTGTTACATTTCAAATATCCCATGGAGCGATTCTCAATCCTATCAGCTCCACTTTTAATTATTAACGAGCCGACTGGAATATATGTATATGAAACGTATGTTGACTCTAATCTTGATGTTAACATTTCTTTAGAAACTAAACTTGATATTGACAATGCTCTTGAAACTTTAACAAATTCCATTATTGAAGCCAGAAGCATTGCAATTCCAAAATGTGAGGTAAAATTTGAATCCGTGATTATAGACGATGACCTTAACCTCTTGATCCGTCTTAAAAACGTGAGGAGAAGGCAATTTCAACGCACTCGTGATCCTGCTATGAAAATTATATGGCAGGATTTGCAGAAAGAAATAAAGAAACGTTTTGCAGATTTAAGAAACAAAAATTTCTCAATTGGACCCTGGCTCTAAGCCCTTTTGAAAATTATCTAAAATCTTGAAAAAACCTCAGAAGCCAATACCGGCATTGAAAGAGGAAAACAAATTAGTTAGTAATAATTGCGAAAAAGCTCAAAACTTGCTATGCAGTTTGAAAGTGCGCACAATTTTAATTTAGGACTTACTAGTCCAATTGAAAATCGAGTTACTCAGGACTTCGAAAATATTCTCAATCAAGAGAACGTTTTCGAAAATGCCTGGGAGACTGATTTGGAAGAAGTGAGAACTATTATTAAAAAATTCAAAAATATGAAAGCTCCTGGCGATGATGGAATTTTCTACATCCTCATCAAGAAACTTCCAGAAAGTAGCTCATCATTTTTAGTTGATATATTCAACAAATGTTTTCAATTAGCATATTTTCCTGACAAATGGAAAAATGCTAAGGTTGCTCCAATTTTAAAACCAGACAAAAATCCAGCAGAAGCTTCTAGCTATCGTCCAATCAGTTTGCTTTCCTCCATCAGTAAACTTTTTGAAAAGGTTATTTTGAACAGAATGATGGCCCACATCAACGAAAATTCAATTTTTGCCAATGAACAGTTCGGATTCCGCCATGGACGTTCGACCACTCATCAACTTTTACGTGTAACAAATTTGATCCGTTCCAACAAAACTGAAGGCTACTCTACTGGTCTTGCTCTTCTAGACATAGAAAAAGCATTCGACAGTGTTTGGCATGAAGGTTTGATTGTAAAATTGAAAAACTTTAATTTTCCAACATACCATGCCCACACAGTTACGGATCACCCACAGTGACGGATCACTTTGGCGTTCAACATCGGATAACTCGCTCAAAACATAAACGTTGACGTAAAACATATTTTTCCCATGTTATACTATTTGTCTTCTACAATTTGTAATGTTAAGCACAACATTCAACCGCTAAATAACGGTGTATTTGACAAATGTTTAGTTGGTACCACACAGCTATCATTATATGGTCGTTTTCTGTAAGAAGTGCCGTCAGCATTCATAAGCTCCCATAGGTGGTAAAATTCAAATGTTTTAGCATAAAACATGCTCGTTCGCTTCGATTTAGTATGAATTCATCTTTGGAAAACATTTTTCTTGATTGTTGATTACAAATACCGAATATTAGCACTTCTAACTAGTGATCCATAATATGGACCATAAAATGATTGTTTACCACGGTTATGGATCACTACCAAAGAATGTAGATTTCTGCCATTTTAAGCATTAGATTCAACGTTTTCAGACAATAGCACTAAGGATAAAATTAATAAAATATCAAGGTTTGTAAATTCCATTTTTAAGCAGACAAAAATAGGTGGAAAACTTGGTGTGGAGCGAAAACAGTACATGTCTCAGTTACTGCAATGCAGTATCACAAAAAAAATGGCATTTTACCCTTGTTTCCAGCTCTAACACTGCTATTTTTGCAGTAATATGTGACACATTGTTAACTTTCGCCAAATCATGCAATACAGATGCATTGAGTTGAAAATCTCTTGATTTTGCGCACTGATCCGTAATATGTCACAATTTGATCCATAATATGAAAATTGATCCATAATATGGTTTTCAGAAACCGATTCAATTTTTAATTTTCATACAATCCTATGTAAATATTACACTTAAAACAGTTTACTAACCGAAGTTCCAATTTAAAACGATTCAATTCGTGTTTTTAAATTACAATTTTACGTTTTCCATGTGGTTTTATTGAATTTTATAGGTTGGACTCCACACTATTTGATCCATAACTGTGGGATCATGGTACATTGTTAGAATAATTGAAAGTTATCTGTCAAATCGTACACTTCAGGTTAATTATCAGAACTCCAGATCTGAACGACTTCCTGTAAGAGCTGGTGTTCCCCAAGGCAGCATTTTGGGACCAATATTATACAATATTTTCACATCTGACTTACCTGAGTTACCTCAGGGATGTCAAAAATCTTTGTTTGCGGATGACACAGGTCTCTCCGCCAAAGGACGAAGCCTGCGTGTCATCTGTAGTCGATTGCAAAAAAGTTTGGATATTTTTTCTTCATACTTGCAAATGGAAGATTTCTCATAATGCTTCCAAAACTCAATTAATAATTTTCCCACATAAATCAAAAGCTCTTTATTTGAAACCTTCAGGTAGACATATTGTCACGATGCGAGGGGTTCCAATAAATTGGTCAGATGAAGTTAAGTATCTAGGGCTCATGCTAGATAAGAATTTAACTTTCAAAAATCACATTGAGGGCATTCAAGCCAAATCTAACAAATATGTAAAATGTCTCTATCCACTTATTAATAGAAAATCAAAACTTTGTCTTAAGAACAAGCTTTTGATATTCAAACAAATTTTTAGGCCAGCCATGTTGTATGCTGTACCAATATGGACAAGCTGTTGTAATACCAGGAAGAAAGCTCTGCAGAGAATTCAAAATAAAATTTTGAAAATGATTCTGAGGCTTCCTCCCTGATATAGTACCAATGAGTTACATAGAATATCCAATGTTGAAATATTGGAACGAATGTCAAATAAAATAATCAATAATTTCAGGCAAAAATCGTTACAATCTTCTATTGCCACGATTAATGCGTTATATATTTAGGTTAAGTATATTGAAAACGTGTTTTTTTTCTCTTATAAGCAGGTGAAATCAACTCACCTGTAAAAAATCTGAACTGCTACGGCAAATGAAATGTAAAATATTGTTGACAAAATGTTAATAAAATCTTAGATTTGTTTTACCAAATTAGTATGATAGTGTTGCCTAATAACACAGAACACCTAGATATAAGAAATAATGAATGTAATGTTTGGAATAATACTAATAAAGAATTAAAAGAAAATTCGAGAGGAATGCTTGCAGAAGCGCTTGTTGCCCTTCCTCTTCTCTCACCGTGGTCCCACGCTGTTCCGGCCGGATCTCGCTTCGTGCCATTGCGCCAAGCCTGTGATGGATGGGTACGAAGCGAAGGGCGTTAATGTGGTCCCAAAGGAGGCGAACCCGCCAAATACGCCAGAACTTCGTTCGATCGAAATTTTTTGAGCAATAATGAAGAAGAAGTTGAAGAAAAGCGGAAAAATATTCAAAACCGATGAAGCTTTGAAAAAAACTGGGAGAAATTGTGCAAGAAAGATGGGAAAAACCTCGCCGAAGATATCATGAGCAGTGTTCAAAGAAATGTACAAGCATTCAGCTTGGTGAAGGAAATTCAATAAATAAATTCTCGCAAGATTTCTGATCTCGCCCTAAAAGCCATTGGTAACCGAGTGTGTAGCTCGTTGTTTTTTAAAAGCAAATGAATGAACCAAGACAAACACTATTACCACTGGGAGATAGAACAGGATGTTATCTTCATCACAGGATTGTCAAATAACGTGTAAATCCCCTCGTTTGCTCAGTTACAATAAGCTACCACCTGGTTACCAATGGCTGTTAGGGCAAGATCAGAAATTATGCGAGAATTATGCCAAAATATAGCTAATATATAATTATTTAATCCCTGAAAATTTGAGAAGATTCCAATATAAAATTTCCAAGTCCAGTCTTTACTATCATGATAAAATTTGTTGTTTCTCAAAATATACTGAAAAACGTTAAATAAAGAATAACAAAATTTGCCATCACTGTAAAATATGTCATTATTTTGATATTTGAAAACTGTGTTTAAATAATTTATAAGAACAAACGAATATACAATTTTGCCACAATATCATTGAACATATAAAAAGCAAATTTTTTTTGCAGGTGGCGATAAGCTTACTTTTCAACCATGCTTAATTTAAATATGTAAAAAACCGTTTCTCCACCACCGCTTAAGCCTTAAACCTGGTTTAATCGTATGGGTAAACGTGGTTTACGGCTTAAGCGAAGGTGAAGAAATCGGCCCTTAGTCAGAAAAAATTACCATTATTTTATTCTACTCGAGAAAAGCTTATTTAGTTATTGTTTTGTTATCAATATTCTAATGATAATAAGTACCACGCAGTGAACCTTCTACGCATTAGCTATAATTTTGCTGAACATTTTTTTTTGTCAAAATATTTACCCATTTTTAGGCCTTAGAAACCCCCATAAATAATAAATCAAACAGGATTTTACTTTTAATTTAATTCCATGCAATGAAAGTTTGACCGAAAATTCCAATTTTTACGTCTCAAAACAACAAATAGCCTAAACTTTTCCAAAAATCCTAATCGATTTTTATGATATTTGTATTGAAAGTCTCTTACTTGAATAACATTCAAACCACCATCATGAGATTTGTTTTGAATTGAGCTAGAAATCATAGAAAGAAACTCTTGCCCCACTAGAACTTTTTCCCCACTTTACTCTATTCATTTTCCTGTAGTCCTAGATTTCGTCATTGATTTCACGGTATAATTACATGTGTATCAACATTAGATTGTCTTGTGAAGCAAAACATAGGCTGACCATACGTACGTATTCAACGGGACAATACCGTTTTTAGGTCTTTTTAATGAAAATTCCCATTTTGTCCCGTATTTACGAAAGTGATAGAAAATGATGTATGAATTTCGCGTTATAATAAAAACTTAAAGTGCAATTCGCTTCGAAAGTTTGTTCAAAGACTTACTCACTTATTTCTGTATTCAATAGTTAAATTTTATTATACATAATTTCTCGAATATAATCAGGGTTGATGACCCATAGGCTAGTTCTGCTAACTAAGAATCAGTTAATTCCTAGGACGAATGCGTAGATGCATTAGCAACTTTCTTTAAAGTATCCAACCAATCATCTCTCCCTACTCCTCAGCTGCCTCAAGGATAGATCTCGATTCTCAATCGTTGAAGAATGCATAAATGTTGTCTAAAAAGTAGAAATTAGTAACAAATCTACGGACGGGAGAGACAATTTACATTTATAGTGTTTTATGTCCTTTCAACTTTTGAACTTGTCCAAATTAATAAATATCGAATTATAATTCATAAATTCATTATTTTTTATTGGAATTTCAACAGCTGAACTGGGTAAACAGTTTTGTATAAGTTAACACACTCTGTTGATTTTTGAATGATGTTTAAACTTACCCCACTACGTTGATTTAGATTACCTTATTGTTACGTTTTCGAGATTTCTCAGGAATCTTTAAAATTTTAAGTGTGAAGAGTTTAAATTTTGAATGACAATTATCACAACTCTTTAGATTGAAATTAAAACTTTTAAATGCATAATTTATTGGTAAAAAAAACGTTATATTGAGCTTATGTTAAAAATGTCCCGTTTTTTATATTTGTACCGTTTGTGTCTTATTACCTTATGGTCAGCTTAGCAAAACATGAATGTCCTAAATGTAAAAAATAATGAAAACCGACTGCTTTGCTCATTGAATATGAAATGTAGTGGCTTGACATAGCCAGTAGTGTAGAATATGAACGGCGTGAGATTTAAAAAGGAAATTTGGTAGTGGTAAAATTTTGCTTCCCAAAATATGGATTCAAGATGTTTTTTTAAGATCAAGTTTAAATCTATGCAAAAATCATTTAAAAAATAGCGCTTTATTTTGGCTATAATTATTTTATTTCTCTTACAAGGAATAATAAAAATGAACAGAAGGCACGTTCGTTTTCTGAGCAAATTCAACTCATGCTCTGAGTAGTATATTTCAGTAGTGTGCCGCTATGCGAGACGCAAACCTAAGCAACAATGTTCTGGTTATGGCCACCGGATTTTTTGGCTCAAATAAAAATAACACCAGGTGGAGCTTCTGTAGTACACTGATAGATATAACTACATAAAAACTTGTTATTATATGCTAGCAATATTGTTGGTACCCTTAACTGATTAAAATGTTATGCATCAATGAGGGCACAGTTTATAAAAACATAAAATATTTAGCTAATGTAAAAAAAACATGATTTGCTTCTTATTAATTATTGAAAACTTCCTTGTTTGCAATAAATAGTAAATAGGGTAAAAATCTAGTCTTCGCCCCCAAGAAATTTGCACTAAAATAAGTCTGAATTTGTATGAAGGGAGCGAAAATTAAAGCAGGGCGAAGACTAATACGTCTGCCCTATACATATATGTTTCACTTATAACTAATATCTTATTACATTTTCCAAGATTACCTTTCAATATTTTATGAAAATTTCATATTTTGTTGTTGAATTAACGTTTCAAGCTCATGCGTAAACCTTTGAGGTCATTCTGAACATTACGATAGGCAAGAGATTCCTTAGATTTTTCAACCATTATTGCATACTTGAGCGAAAGATTGTTAAGCTGCCAATTATTACTCCGTAATAAGTTGGCACGTTGCAATCTTATTTTATTATTTTCAGTGGAAAAAGTTGAGTAAATTAATTTTCTGTACCACTTTTAAATTATCCTCTCCTAAAGTTTTAGAATTAACTCGACGTGGACCTAAAAATAACTAAATTGAAACACCCTCAATTTTCTAATTATGTTGGGAAAGTGAAAAGTTTATCATTAGAGATTGAATTTGTGTTTGCTTTTTAGGTAGCTGTAAGTAAACAAGGTTAGCAATTATCATAGAAATACATAACGTGCTGATAATTCAAGAAACACTTTACTCGAAGCGTAAAACGCTATTAGAAATCATGGAACTTCACTAAAAGTTTGCCAAATATAACGATATAAATGTGCCTACTTCGGACAGCGGATAGAAAGGAAGACGTTGATTGAAATGTTCCAATGTAAGAGAACGCACGAAAATCACGTGGAATGTCTATATAAAGCTAGTTGGAAACATAAAAAATGGGGTATAGGTCTATTCATACAAAAAAAGGGTTCTAAATACTTCATTATTCGTCCCAAGCAATGATTTCTCCCGAAGAGTTATCCGACGTCATATCCGACATTCATAAAAACAAATAAAGAGCGGTAAAAATTCTACAGAGCTGAAATGCAATTGATATTCCACGATATAAGAACTAAAATTGAAAATGTTATAGTTATGACGTTGTCGAATCATTTGAACAAATATAACTGAACAGAAGAAAATTGAATTGACAAGAATTAAGTTTTCTTCATTTACATGTTACTTATTTTATTGTTCATTAGGGGAGTCCCAATAAATATTTAAGTTAATAGAAAAAATGAATATAACTGTTAGTTTTCCAATCTACTGTTCAAAACGACAATTTTTTTCACTTGCCCCACTTGTGGGGTAAGTGAAAAGTAAGGAAACGTTTCCCAAGTTTCTTTATTTCCGTCTATTTTACATAAAAATCAATTTTAGCAAACCGCTTATATTTGGTGGGAGTCGGTCGGTTTATTTCAATTTAAAGTCTTTAGAATTTGAAGAATTTCAAATATACGATTTTTATTACCCACTTGCCTCTCGGTACCTTAATTCTAAAATCAGTGAAAGATCCTTCCCAACGAAAAATCATTCATTTAACAAACACCATTATAGTTGAACGAAGAACAAAGTAAAAAAAGAATATCTTGTTTCTGACAAGTCGAAATGTCGCCTTTCGAAACGTTTAGTAAGCGGTTATCAAATGTTAATCATTCTAATTCATAATACTAAAAATTGATTTAAATAAGAATCCAAATAGTATCTTATTAGCTTCCGATAAAGCAAAATTTTCATTCAGTTGTCATTACCATTATTAAACAATAATTAATCATGCACCCCTATTTGCGGCTGTGAACTGTTAGTTGGTTTACAACCCTTGAACAATTTTCAATAGAATCTCGACAGATGTCTTAATACACGCAAACAAATGTTGTTGTATAATCTACCAAATCCATTGTAGAATTAAAAACTGTACCAACGACTACAAAAATCTGTTATGCTTACTATAATCTGGTAAAAATCACTGAGCAGTGCAGTAAATGTGACAATGTCCATAGAAGCATCCTCTACAAAGCATTGTATTTCAATCCGCGACTCCCATCGTAGGTACAACACAGTGTTATCGAAAGTGTAATGCCAAAATGTCAAAGCAAGAATATTTCTTGTCATAAATACTGCAACTCTGTTCAAATAAACCGCATATATTGACTATGTTTTGGCAGAGTCAACAGATTAATGTAGTCGGTTGAAAATCATTGTTGCTGTTCTTAATTTAACCATAGATTAAGCCGCTTCTACAATAAAATCTGTTTCAGTGTGGTGTCCTGAGAGAATTCTGAACAGAAATATGAACTGGATGCGTTCTGAAGAGAAAATAATGTCATGAAGATGCCATGAAGGCTTTTACAACGCCTTTAAAATCTTGTTAGTATTTCAAAAGTACACAATAGTTTTGGGATTATTTGGTCCATAACTCTGAATGCAACTGTTGTATATAGGGGGAGATCTCCCAGTACCGGACACTTAAGCCGCTAAATGAATTATTCAAAAACTAGTGATTTTATGCAGTCTTGGTGCCCATTTATGACTAATATTACCTTTTTTGTAGCCTACAAAAGTAAATTTGAAACTATAAATATGAATTTTGACATTGCATTTTGATGATGTGTTTAGTACCAAATTGACCTGTCATAAATGGTGGCTCCCAATACCGGACACGATCTGGAAATGCCTCGAAGTCTGTAAATTTGTATATCATTGAACGTTTTTACTCCATAAAATGTTTTCCACTGCCAATTCAATGCATTTGCAACATTCACGAGAGTAATTAAAGTTTTACTTAGTCTGCAAGTTGGTCATCAAAAAACCTCTGTCATAAACGATGAAAAACATCACATTTTACGTGTTGATCTGAATTTTCATTCTTCTGATTTTAATTGCATCTTTGATACCGCGATCGATGAAATCCATGAAAAATGAATGTATTTTGAGACACTGGTGCCAAAATTAGAAAGATATCTTGCAAACAATCAAGCTGTCCGAAACTGGGGATAGGAGATGCTGGACCAAAATTGTAGTTTGACCATATTTAGTTCAAGTATGGTACAAAATACATTCATACTTTCAAATTATGATTATATTCGATCATGCTTGCGTGATCCAAATTATTTTTCCATATTCAAAACCACTACTAATTAGGTTCAAATTTAGGGCGATACGTCAAATTTTCAAACAATTTCCAAACATCTCAATTTTTTAAAAAAGGCGTGCATATTCCAAGGACGTGTTGTTCTGTGCAAACATTACTCTCTATGAGAGCTTTCTTTTCTTCTAATACAACATCTTGATTGGATCATGATTTCTCAATTTTTCGACATTGTCCGGTATTGGGTGCTGTCCGGTACTGGGGGATCTCCCCCTATATATGCATATTGCAACAAGAATTTTATGATGATTTTGAACAAAGTCCTGTAGTGTTACTGACCAGAATTTTTAAATATTAACGATTAGAATACTATTGAAACAATGATTAGAATTTTATTTGGCCAGAATTTGGCCCTTTCTTTTGAAGATTAGATGCGAAAAGTGTTCCGGGACACTTTATAATCTAGAAGCGAGTCATGTAATCTAAATCTGGGACTGTCCTTCACATTCCGGGACCTCTGGTTACTTAAATATAGATGATATTATCCTAATACCCAATACCAAAATACATTCGGATTCATAAAAATACGACGAAACTGTGATGCTATTCCATGTATTAAATATTTATCAAAATATACATTTTTATTTTTTATCGTTGGAGAACATTGCTTTCAGTACGTGGGTGTTGAATTCGAATGGCAAACGGTTTAAATATATTTTTGTCGACCAAGGGAAGCGGTTTGGAGAGGAACGTTGTTCTCGATGTACTGAGATGACATATCTGAGGGTTTCCCGCTACGGTGAGACCGTTTCATACCTCGTTTTTTGTCACTGTGTGCATCTATCATAATTCCTTCAACAGTTTGAAGGCTCTGTGCGCGCTGTAAAGAGAGTCGGAGAGGTTTCTTTGGTGGTGCTGGTCTCATCCTCATTGGACCAGACGGTTCTGAGGCATATTGCTTGTTGTTGTCGCTCTCGAAATCGAGACTTTTCACACTTCTCATTTCACGACGAGAACTAGCTTCGTTTGGAAGAGTCAGTTTACGCCTATCAGATGTTCCATTTAGATATTCAACGCTTCGTGCATGAGATCTATGATAATGGAGATGGCGGCGGTCTAAGCCGTTGTCCAAGTCATTTGCGCTTCTTTGTAGCTTGGACCCGTATTGTTGCATATATCTTTCTCGCTCTAATCGTCGTGCTTCACGTTCGCGTTTGTCCCTTTCTTTCTTTTGATAATATTGTGCAGTGCTATTACTCATATCACTATTGATCGATATTTTTGAAGACGACATAGAATTCCTGAGATTGTGCTTGAGTACATTTCCACTTGTTAATTCTCCATTGATTTTATCACATTCTTTTATAATAGTTGTCGTGGTTACGTGACCCTGATGTGTCTTTGGACTTTCACAGTTTGGAGGAGTTTTCGATGGTTTTCCATCAATGATTGTTGTAACAAACGAACCTCTTTGGTAGATTTGTGGCTTATTGTCGGGGGGAGTTGAAGGCGGTGAGGTGATGCTTATCGATGTAACATGTGCTCCTCCGTTGCCATTGATAATACTAGCCTGAGAACTACCACTATCAGTATTATTGTCTTTTGTTGCAATTAGCTCTTTAACTTGGTCTTCTAAGTACGATATCCGATGTTTAAGTCGAACGTTGTCAGCTTGTGATTGATGTAACTGTTGTTGCGAGAATGGTAAAGATTTCTTTCTCAAGACGACCATCTCACATTTACCAGACGTGCTCATCAGCTTCTGCAACTCTTCTCGTGTCCTACCGGGAACCATTTTACCATTCACTTCAATGATGCGATCGCCTCGATGAAGACCTTCACCGTCCAGGGCCCAATCAACCCAGAAACCGGGAAAGTCTGTTTTCATACTGGCATTCCATCGACCTGGAGTGGCTTTTACGGCATGCAATGTTAGGTTTATTCCGGTTTGGAGCATGCCGTACAGAGAGTTGGACTCTGGTTTCGATTTATCTAACCTAGCCTGAAGTGCTCTAGCTTCTTCTACTAGTGACAATAGCTGCAGTTCTTCACGCCCCAAAGCGTATTCCAACTCTGCTTGGCGTATTCGAATGTCGATGTTGCTGAAAATATACGAATAAATTAAAAACGTATATTTTTATCTGACGATTAGTGACGGTTTCGTCACAGACAAACAGACGATAGAACCTGCTTGATCGCCAAACAGTATTAGGGCACTTGAAACCTCCTTCCTTTTGGCTATTTTGGTAGTGTTATTCGAAAAACACGCCAAGCCGTTCCCGTTAGGGACGTTTGTCATAAGGAAGGACGTTTCAAGTAATACTGTTTCATATGGTATGCCCTCTCAACATCTAATCCAATTTCTCTCGCCGTTCCCTACGGCACCTATCCATCTAGTATTCCATACACTCTCTTATTTCGAGCAAAATAGACCAATATTCCGATAAACAAATTACATATAATAATCACGGTCGATACCTTTGTATGTAAAATAACAAAAAACAAGGTAAATGCTGTTTCTACTTAAAAAAAACGATTCCGTTGTCCAAATTTCATAAGCAACAATAAGTACTGTTTTGACTCATATTCCGAACACTAAAGGCCAACCCAGTTAACCACGTATCGTATAAGAATGTACATCCAAAATCACATATTTGTACGTCGAAAATCAGAATCGCATATAATGCCAAATAAGGCGTTATCAATGTCAACACAACTTGTATATAAATTCCCAATACGATTCATAAACGACAATCTATGTTGACAGCAAAACAAGTCGTGAATAGTGCAACATATAATCGCATTAAGTTGTATAAACTAACAGATCATATATCTATCCAGAAAACATCATATTAAATCGCAATAACTTAGCAAAAATTGCCACCCGAACCTGGTATCTGCGGACGATAAAGAACAACAAAGCTAGTGTCGCTGTACATAAAACATGCATTAATATTGGCAAATAATCACGTATCTATAATGCAACCTTAGGTGGTGCAATGGTAAGGTGTCTGATTTCTGATCCAGAGATCCCGTGTTCGAGGCTTATCGGAAACTTTTTTTTTATTTTCATCCAAATTTTGTGGCATCGTATATCAGATTGCAGAAAGTCTGAAAAAGTCGTGTCAAGTACGCATATAGCCTCCACTTTGGTATGTATATAGCCTTTTCGATTGAATTGATTCATATAGAATGATGTATAACAGAAGTTATACCAACCAAAATGTTGACTGGGAACAGTGTCTTCAAATGCATCTGATAGGCATAAATTAGTTGATATTTGTGAACATTTTAATTTATTCACAAAGCCTAACTGTTAGCTGTTGGGTTTGCTGATAAAATTGTTTATTTAAACTTGTTTAGTATTATTTTTACGTAAAAGTATGGAACAACGTTTTGATTCAAATGCCGTACACTGTGTTAATTCTGTCTCATATTCCGAACACTTTGATTCAAATTCCGAACAGCACGAATAAATTGTATTTAAATGAATATTTTCGCAAATAAATTTATCTAAGCTAGTTCTACTGATCTCAAACTAAAGAATCATTACAATTTCCAAAGTATAAAATATATATAATGGCGTTTAAATTGAATTCCAAATGATGGCAGTCATTCCTGGTGATTTGATAATATTTCAGCGAAATATTTCAACTCAATCGCCATACAAAAACCAAGTGTTCGGAATATGAGTCTTTCCGGAATTTGAGACAAAACGGTATGTTCAATGCAGCACAATTAGCGAATTATTATAAAATGTGCAGTATTTTTTTTATAGATAGCCTACCTTTAGGCTTATCTTGCGGTTCAAGGTGTTTCTAATTTTGAAATAATACATAAAGTAAATGACTTGTAAGAGCTTTCATATTCAGCTAATTCGGCATCAAAGGCCATGATTTTAATAAATAACGGTATTTTCAATATTATCGAACATTGTTTACTGGTGATCAATGTTACCTCAATTTAGCTTTATCAGCTTTATCTTTGTTTGTTATTGGTAAGATGGCGTCTTCGGTTAAGTTGTTCAGTAGCTCAAGAGGTATCATTGATCGAGTTAGTTGATTCTTAATTTTGCCATCAGGTGACACCATTGAGCATGAAACAATTGTTTTCCGATCGCAGGATCTTCACGGATTACGGTAGGTTAATTTAAGCGTGCACTCTATACAAATAATAGGCTTTTTTTTATTAAATGTATGAAAGTCTTAAGCTATCAGTACACACTTTACCAAGTGTGCACATATTTGGCTTTTTGACGTTTCAGACGTTTTGCCAATGTTTGCCGTTTGCCTTATTTGCCAAAGGTCAATACATGTTGATCAAACATCTGACAAACTCTTATATGTCCATGTTTGCCACTCGAGAACCGAAAGGAGTTGCAAACTTGACCAAATAAAATTTGTTTTTGCATACTTTTGCAATATATATTTTGCCGTATCTGCAAGTATTGGCTATTACAAAATAATACAAATATTTGCACAACAATGTTTTTGCAAATTTATTTGGTCAGTACACACACGACAAATAAATTTGTCAAAATTTGGCAAAAATTTGCACATATGGCAAACTGTGTACTGATAGCTTTAAGGTGTGCAGATTCGGGTTCGCAACATATGCAAAAGTTAAAGAAATCTATTTGTTGTTCGAACTACCAGTTCAAAAAAAAAGTGATCCGTCAAAAGAAATACTTTCTACTTGGAAATAATTGTAATAAACCTACCAAATGAATGACATGACTTAAGGAATTTGCTGTATCATACAATTTCAAATAAAACTGATATAAGGTACCGCGGGGCAAGTGGGTAAATGGGGTAATTTGTATATTTCACTGAATATGCGAATCAACGTTTTGAACCCATGCGTAAACCTTTGAGGCTATTCAGAACATTATGATAGATAAGAGGTTCCTGAGATTTTTCAACCTTATTGCATAATAAAGCGACAAATTGTTAACCTTTCAACTATAACTTTGTAACAAGCTGGGGGCGTGCAATCGTATTATGATTTTTTAGTGGAAAAAAGTTGCGGAAAATATTTTTTCGTACCACTTCTAAGTTATCGTCTCTGACAGTTTTAAACTGAATTAAAAAAAGTTTCAGAATTAATTTTAAATACCTAGACCTAAAAATAACTAAATTGAAACATCGTCAATTTTCTAATCACGTGGGGCAAGTGAAAAGTCTCTTATTAGAGAATAAATTTGTGTTTGCTCTTATGTAGCTATAAGTAATAAGGTTCGCAATTGTCATCGAAAAACAGAACGTGCTAATAATTCAAGAAACGCTAAAATCATGGAACCAACATTACGATATCAATGCGTATATTTCGTACAGCCGATTGAAAGGAAGACGTTGCACAAAAGACGGGCTCCATATAAAGGGGCGGCCAAAACTACTAAATACTTTTTTGAGATTTTTATGTTTTCATCATTTAAACATATAGGGTCGATTGCCAATTATTGCACACCACCCAATTATTGCACACTTGCCAATATTCGGGGAATATTATACTGATGGCAATGAATTGTAACCCTAATATTTATGCTAAACACTAATGAATACTGCATTCCAGCTATTAGCAGTTTAAAAGTTATTAAAAAGTTCAAAATCATGCACTTAAAGCGAAATTGAACTATCGTGTGCAGCGCTATGCAATTGGCACCCAAATTGTTACGTAAATAACACTGAGTAACAAAAATGACATTTTGCGTGTCTCAAGGATCAAATTATGTGTCTCCAGCAGATTTGGGGTCGCTGAATCTGATGCCGTTCTCAGAAATGTCCCTGCACGTCTAAATTTTTAGCTACAGCTCGGTAAAGTTGTATAAAACAGTGGTTTTATTGATGTTTACATGAAATTTAAGGTATGATTTATCAAACTTTTTTTGTGATCTTATCCACCAAACATACCAAATAGGACTTCAACTTTCATTTCAGATATAATTTGGTTGAAATTTCATGATAAAATTAAGAATAAATCGGTTTTTCCAAGATGCATGCAGTCTCTATACAAAACTCCTCGTTTCTCTTATATGGCTAAATACAATACTTTTCTAAAACACCAAAAAATAACTTATGAGCATCGAAAGTATTATGAACTTTGTTAATAAGTGTTGTTATACACATAAAGTTTGAATTCTGTGACAAATTAAGCAAATATATTCCCTTACAAGCTGGCAAACTTGCATGCAAGTTGGCTGATATAGTCAAATTTTGCATTTTCAACAGGTAATATCTCAAAAACTAGACGTGCTATGATATTTTTGAAAACGGCAATGGATTCAGCAACCCTTAATTAAGTAAATAGCGGTATTCTGATACTTGAGACAAAAACGTGTTTCGCAGTGTAATCAAATATTTCCCGCAATTGAATAGCTTCTAGCGAAGTCAAATCTAAATGGATCTATTATTTTTTTCAACGAAATTGAAGATTGAACTTGGTTTTACTTTGTAAAAATTTGAACGCTCTAATAATAATTATAATTATTCAATAATTGAATAATTTAATTCAAATTTATTGGCTATGGAGAAAACGTCGCAAGGTATGTAATGTCCATTGTTACAGAATATAAGCAAAAATGACAGAACAAAATGCAGTATACTGGCCATTTCTTCGAAAAAATCATTATTTCTTCGAATTATCATGCAAACTCATCATAATTCGTCAAATTTATTGTTTGAAATGTTGTATCACGCAGTCTTCAATTGCACAAGCGAGTCAACTCCACGCAAAAAGCAAAAGTAAAGATGTGTGCAATAATTGGGCTCAAAGTGTGCAGCAATAGGATGCGGATGTTTTCGGAGTATGCAACAATTGAGTTTTGGCAAGGGTTTATGAATGTTGAAAAAAGTCAATCAAATCGAATAAAAAGCACAATAATCGATGGAAAATCTGATTGCCGAACATATTTTCTGGTTTTGAGTAAATTTCAATTTAAGTTGAAGGGATTCTTACATATTTGACAGCCAAATTACTGACGCTGCTACCTTAACCGTGCAATAATTGGCAATTTACCCTACCTCATGTATTATATTATTATGATCCTAATTTGAAATTGAACTATAATTTAAATTTCTTCGGCTTTTATGACATCAAATTAGCTGAAGTCAAACAATTTAAAAATAATATTATGAAAATTTATTGGCTTTTCTCGGTGAATTTCAAATTTGTCGCCTCGACCTGTGAACCATATTGTTCGGCGTATATAACAGTTCTATATATCGTTGGCATATTTTCGGAGATTGATACGAAAGTGACGTTACTTATTGGATTTTTCGCGCTTAATCTCGCATACCCCTAATTTGCCCAAGTGATCCTATTCGAACTGAAGTTAAATTTCTTTGCCAATTTGATTCTACATTTTTTTCACCGAGAATAGCCAATAAATTTCCATAATATTAAAGTCATGCGGTGATTAAACCTTATGAATGTAATATTGAAAAATGTAACAATAAAATAAATATCAAAATTCATATTTTAGGAATGCTAGATTTCCCCAAAGTTATGTACTATCTGAAAGCTTATGGTTCAACACTTTAATCGAGCATGAGGATGGAAACAATATTTGGATGAAGTTTTGATACTTTTCAATATTACACTTTAGTAATTTTGATGATTTTGAACATGAAAAACAACTCTTGTCGCGTCATGTCGCCGCCATTTCGAATATTGCACATCAAAAAGCATCCTTAGATCTTACAAAAAACGTTTTTTTTTGCAGAAATTTGCTGATTTTCAAGTTAGAGCTATTTGAATAATTCAATATTTTACATATATTTTGACGATATTTTTCATACAAATTTCATCTCAATTATATTTATCCACTCTTGATCAAACTCGGTCAAATACAAATAAAATTTGTGTGTTCAGCTAAGTTTGGTTCCATTTCTAACGAAAAAAGTACTTGTAAAAAAAGCTACGTAATATATGAATAACCCCTTGTGAAACAATAAAAACGCCATAAAACCTATTCATATCACATATTTCATCGATTAAGGTGATAAAACTAGTTTTGGCCAAACTTCATTATTTTCCTACTATTGTGCGTTGATTGAAATGTTCCAATATAAGAGAACGCACGGAAATCTCGTGGAATGTCTATGTAGTGTTAGTTCAAAACATAAAAAAATGGGGTATTGGTTTATCTGCACAAAAAAGATTACAAATACTTTATTGAAGGATTCCGTTCCAAGCAATGATTTCTCCCGAAATGTTATCCGACGTCATATCCGACTTTCTTAAAAACAGATAACGAGCAGTAGAAATTCTACAGAGCAGAAATGTAATTGCTGTCCCATGATGCAAGAACTAACGTTGAAAATGTTGTGGTTATAATGTTGTCGAATCATTTAAACAAACATAACTGAACAGAAGAAAATTGAATTGACAAGAATAACATTTTCTTGGTTTACGTGTTACTGATGTTTGTTGGAACTCCTTAACTAATGTAAAAGGTAATAGCAATCGTAAATATAACTGTTAGATATTCAATTTATTGGTCAAAACGATACATTTTTCACTTGCCCCACGTGTGGGAGCCAAGCTAAAAAATATACACGACCTCATTTATTTTAATTTAAAATCTTTATGGTGCAAACAATCTCAACTATACGATTTCCATTACCCACTTGCCCCACGGTACCTTAACACATATTTGAGACTTTGATTAAATTTTGATTCTTATTAGCAAATTTTACTTACTCAGTGATGTCCAACTTTTCCAACGCGCTCTTCAAGTTCCTTATTGCAACCTTCTTGTTTTCCGCTTCCGATCGCAGCTTCGTAACTTTCTGTTCAGCAGCTGGTCGTTCTTCATCGTCAAATGCAGGTCCTGTTGGTCTAGGAAGTTTCCCCAGCCCGAGTTGCAATCGCAGACTACAAAATAGTTGATTACATTATTGTGCGAGACCAATCAGGGAAAAACTCCAGCAATATAGTGATGCTTACTTTTGAATTACTGCTTCTCGATCTTGAAGGGCAGACCTCATTTCCCTGCCTGGAGCGGAATCCGGTCTTGGTGATGACCGAGCCGAGAGGGAACCTCCTCCGAGAGAGGTTCCCTTTCTTCTTCGTGGTGTTGCGCTGCTCAGCGAGACTTCTATGCTAGCCATCTGAAACGTGTAAGGTAAGACGGTACGTAAACGACATAGAAACGCTCTAATGAATATCGCCAGAATAATTCCCAATGGAGTTTATTGTGGTTGCTGAACTGAAGTAACCTTCCGTTGTCTTTCTGGTCAGCGAGCATGACGTACCTTTGCTTCCAGTGTTTCCAACTGAGCCACCCTCGGCGGCTGGTGCGGATGTAGTTGCTGTAATTGTTGGTGATTTGTTTTTCCCTGGGGTGATAGAACGGTCTGGCGAGGAAAAGATAGAATTGAGACGAATTTTAGACATTGTTTGGGTACTCTACTGTGTAGCTAAATTTATGCATAAAATAACAGTTCATATGATTTACTTTCTGCCGTGTGTAATTTCTATATAGAATTACAAATGTGCTCAGTTGCATTATCACAAAATTTTAAATTTTTCGAAACATCTTTATAAAAATTAAGCGCCAGGTGAAATTACTCAGAACTTCGTCTACATATGTTCACTAGACTGATGCAAATTTTGAAGTTTTTGCTCCCCTATGCTTAAACGGTGTCAATTATGATGAAAATCATTCTCCCAAAATTTGAAGTGATTTGGAAGAAATTTGGTTGTGCACAGGCCATTTGGAGTTTCTATGGAAATTACTATGGAAAAGACAAACCATTTGTGTTCAGTCCTCTAACTGCTCGTAATAATAATTTATGGAAAAGTGAACAAACTCTACTCATGTGAAATCTTCCCAGCTACAACTTTGCCGAAGACCACATTTTGATGGGGCGTAAGGATAATTTATTATTGATCATAACCAAGTCTAAATCATGCTGGGATGATCATTTAACCAGTCTTCAAAGATCATCATTGCTGCACAGATATTTTGAAAAGCATGCTTTGAAAATATCAATGCTTCGCGTAGGATTCGCGCCTTTTCAATTCAATTGCTCCTGTGCTCACTTGATAAAAAATAATGCATCATAATAATCATTTCACCGCAAACTGCATACTCTAGACCTCGGATTGCCAGCCTCGGTAAGCATAAAAACAACCCCTTTCAAAAAAGCGGTTTTCAGCGAGCTTTCAATTGAAACTTCTTGAAACCTATTTCAAACCTATCTAAAGGGCAATGTAAACAGTATAGTAAATAATTCAACGGGTCGGATTTGCTTGATGGAAGGCAGTCGTGTTCCAACCAGCAAATCCCCGCTGTATATGTTTAAAAACATTGCAGATCAGACTGTCAATAATTTCAATTGCTTTGGTTTGGCACCCAGTCTTATGGAATCAGAAGAAATACATTGCGCTGATTTATCAAGTGGATAGGTACTGACAAGCACTTTTTGACCTTGCAATGAAAAGAAAACATTCTTGGTTGCTAAGCCTACCAACAATGTTTGTTATCCTCCTGCAGCCCACGGTAGACACAACAAGGTAGGCTATTCCCACGTGTAAACAACGATTTTCCATCAAAGCATGTGTCGTCATTCCTATCGTCAAGCATGAGGCCTTGAGGATAGTAAAGGAGAGCAGGCCTTGCTTTCCTTTGTACTCGTTCGAGTTTGCGATAGGAATGACGTCACTGCCAAATGTCATTTTTCGGAGTATAATACCTTGCTTCTTTTTACCATGCTGCAGCCTAGTGCGCTAAGTCGAAGGAGCCTCAAATGATTCAAATAAATGATGCAGTAATCATAGCCTTGTTGGATTGGAAAATAAGGATCGTGCATTCTATTTCTCCTTGTTTTATACATCAAAGCAACGAAATGCAAAGGCAATTTCGAAGACTGCATTTAACTACTTTCAGAGCAACACTGCTGTTTTGCTGTAGAACATAGTAGCCTGGATTACTTCGATCTTTTCTACCCACCAGGAGCACCACGGTTGCCTGCCGAGCAGTTGGTTAAGCATGCAAAATGCAAAACCAGTTTATGATTAAGAATAGCAATTTATCCTTAACGATCAATGCTCCGTCATCGTAATCATCGTCATCATCGAGACTTCAAAAGCAGTTTTTCTGTTCAAAACAGAAAAATATTCGATAGAAATGTGTTTACTGTGCTTCTATTGGACAATAGAATACAGTGAACACATTTTCCTGTAAATTTTATTGATTTTGAACGAAAAAACTGCTTTAGAAAATTCCGAAATCAATGACGGATCCTGCCCCCTTAAGTCCTATCAATATGTGGTCTTCAGCAAAATTGTAGCTGAAAGGATTTCACATGAGCAGAGGTTGTTCACTTTTCCATAAAATATTATGTCGAAGAGATAGAGACCTGGACACAAAAAGTTGGCGTTTTCCATAGTAAGGGGTCATGCACAAATTATGTCACGCTCCAAGGGGGGGGGGGGTGGTAGGGAGTCGAGCCAAGCGTGACAAGCCTTACAAAAATGTCGGAGGATTCATACAAAAAGTGTGACAAAGGGGGGGGGTCCAAAAAGTTGCAATTTAGCGTGACATCATTTGTGTCCCATCCCTTACCTTCATATAAACTTCAAATGGCTTGTGCACAGTCAAATTTCTTCCAAATCATTTCAAACTTTGGGAAGATGCTATTTCACAACAATATACAATATACATACATTCAACGGACAATCCTATGCCTAATTGAACAATGATCCTTAATCTAATTATTCTAAACCCTAATCCTATCCATCCTACTCTTAAACATGGAGCTATTACAAGTAAAGTCGAAACAATCGGAGAATCTATTGAATGAGACACACATTTTACGTATAGGGTCACTTTTACCATAGTTTGTACATCGGAATGGAAGAGCAAAGAAGGATGACGAGCGAAGTATACGAGTTGGAGCTGAGAAATGGAAGTCACTAAGTATACTAGGTGAATCAATTTCACCTAGAATAATTTTAGCCGCAACAAAGCCTCAGCTTTTAAGCGACGTGCCGAAAGTGTTTCGAGGTTGAGCAATAAGCATCGGTTTTCATAGGGAGGCAGAACAATTGGATCATTCCATGGAAGATGGGATAGGGCACGGCGAATGAAGCGACGTTGAACAGATTCCAAACGTAATTTCCATGTAACATAACTAGGCGACCAACAGAAGAAAACTCAAGAATTGAATGAACTAATGAACAATATAATGAAAGAAAACAATATGGATCACGAAACGACTGACATACTTTTGAAATGAAGCCGAGCTGGCGGTTAGCTTTACAAATAGTTGAAGTCATGTGTTCAACAAAATTTAACTTGGTGTCCAGTATAACTCCCAAATCGATGATTGACGTCACACGCATCAGAGAAACTCCATTTACTCTGTAGACAGCATTAACATTGTTCAGTTTGCGGGAAAATGTTATGACCTGACATTTATCAACACTTAATGACATTTTGTTTCGGCTACATCAATCCTCAAAAAGCGTAAGAAACTGTTGAAGTGCTTGCGCGTCATCGGGAGAACGGACATCGTTGAATATCTTTAAATCATCCGCGTATAATGACCGGCAGGTATGAGGTATTTTCCTTGTGACGTCGTTGAAAAACAACGAGAACAGTGTGGGGCCAAGGTTACTGCCTTGTGGCACACCCGATGTAGCGGCAAAGGGGGATGAGCAGCAGGAGCCAATTTTTACTTGCAGCGACCTATCTCGTAAGTAAGAATCGAACCAGTCTAATAGTATGCCACATATGCCGAGTTTTCTTAGCTTTGCTATAAAAATATCGTGGTTGAGACAATCGAAAGCAGCTTTGAGGTCCGTATACACAGCGTCAACCTGTGTACCTTGATCCATTTTGCGGAGTACAAATGAAGTGAACTCGACCAAATTTGATGTGACGGATCGACGTGGAAAAAAGCCATGTTGTTTTGTGCTAATGTAGCTTTTGAAATTGTGTAGCAAGGATTCATTTACAATCACTTCAAACAGCTTCGAAGAAGAACATAACGAAGTAATTCCACGATAGTTGATCATGTCTTGGCGATCCCCTTTTTTGAAAACTGGAAACAAAAACGACGACTTCCACTGAGCAGGAAAAACTCCTGAGGATATAGACAGGTTGAAGATATGATGGAGCGGAAGTAACAATTGCTGGATACATTTTTTCAGGACGTAAGTTGGTATACCATCTGGGCCAGGAGAGGAACTAGGTTTTAATCGTTTGGAAGCTTTAATAATGTCCTCTGCGCTTATGTGTAAATTGTTTAAACACGAAATGTCGGCAGGAACATCACTGGTTGCAGTATTGATGTCACATTCAGACAGATAATCAGCAGTAAAAACGCTAGAACAAGTTGCATTTTTCTTTTGCGCTGGATGCTTCTTGGGTGTTATAGTGCATATACACTGGTAGTCCGCTGTCCTTTCGTTTGATGTAGACGAAACTCCAGAAACTTTTTGGGTTACGTCGGGGATTCTCTTCCGAACGCCGGATGTATTTTTGGTATTGGCGGTTGTTTTCTTTTCTGTAAACGTCGCTTACGAAATGAAACCGTTTACGCGTCACGTACTTACCTTACCAGTCAGGCTAAGGCCTGGGTGGCCTCTGCTGTACGTAGGAGACGTCTCCATTCGACTCGGTCCATGGCTGCCCGTTGCCAGCCACGCATTCTGCGAAGGGTCCGCAGATCGTCCTCAACTTGATCGACCCATCTTGCTCGCTGCGCACCACGTCGTCTTGTGCCGGTCGGATTGTTTTCGAGAACCATTTTCACCGGGTTGGTATCCGACATTCTGGTGACATGCCCGGCCCACCGCAGCCTCCCAATTTTTGCGAGGTGGACAATGGTTGGTTCTCCCAGCAGCTGGTGCAATTCATGGTTCATCCGCCTTCTCCACGTTCCGTCTTCCATCTGCACTCCGCCGTAGATGGTCCGCAACACCTTCCGTTCGAAAACACCAAGGGCGCGTTGGTCCTCTGCACGTAGGGTCCATGTTTCGTGCCCATAGAGGAGTACCGGTCTAATCAGCGTCTTGTAGATGGTCAACTTCGTGCGATGGCGAACTTTGCTCGATCGGAGCGTTCTGCGGAGTCCAAAGTAGGCACGATTTCCAGCAACGATGCGTCTCTGGATTTCTCTGCTGGTGTCGTTGTCACGCGTCACGTAGCACCTATTTTTACGAAGCTCCATTGAGATTTTAAATGGAGCAGTTTTGGAGTAATCCACGGAAGAGAAGGCTTGGGCTTACATTTTGGAATAGTTGCTTGCAGAACGTTCATTATCTTAGTTGTGTAACGTTGAACGGCATCATTCACACTTGAAGAACTAAGAATCTCTGACCAATCTATATCTCCTAGACGAACAGCTAACAGTTCATAATCAACTTTGTTGAAATTCAGAGCAGTGGGATCGAAAGGGTCAGGAGAAGCCTTAATACACACCGAATCAAAAGTTATTTCCAAAGACGGATGGAGCTTGTCTTCACCAATAAGAGGGTATAATGCGCGATGCACAGAGGCTGCGTCCTTAGCTTTATCACTCATAAAAATTAGTTCTAAAATCCTACAGTTACTATTACGATGCTCATTCATTTGGTATAAGTTCAAAGAGTCAAAACTGTCTATTAGATGGCTAGCGTAGGAAGGTACAGAGTTATTGGATTTCAAAATTTGCATCACTCTACTGCTCAGCATATATGCGCCAACGAACGGTAAGCCCGATGGCATGAAGGACGAGTACTATGAGAGCCTGCATAAGGCCTACAGAGAGTGCCTAAAACAAAATGTCAAGATAATCATCGGCGACGCAAATGCGCATATCGGGAAAAAAGATTTCTTCCTACCCATCATTGGAACAGAAAGCCTCCAATCCGTTACCAATGATAATGGCCTGCGGCTAGTATCCTTCGCCGCTGCTAGAGGGATGGCAATCAGCAGTACCCAAGTAACCATTAGCACTAATAATAAGCCCTTAATCAGCATCATAAATGCGTACATGCATTATAATAGCACCACAAATGCTTACACACCTTATAACAGCACTTCCGCTGCATAGAAACCCTATTACAGCATCATTAATGCTTCTAAGCCTGATGCATACGGGCATTAAATAAGCACTATATTGGCTCTATATTCGCATACAGGGCCTGTTTAAATGCCATCCAGTGTTTTGACAGATATACCACGTGCTTTGTGTTTACATATAGTGGTGAGAGGGAGTCAAACATAAGTCTCACTACTACAATTGCAGGTTTTATGACGGGGAAAAGTGGTGGTTTAAATTGGTCACTTTTCTTTCCAATACTATTCATCTTATGTGGGCGAAGGAGCAAAGGAGCAGAACTTCAACAACTCAACAATACAGGTGTCGCAGGTTCGAGACGCAAAATGAGGAATTTCATCATCATAAAACAAGGATCAATATGTGGCAATTTCAAGTCCTCAAAAGGATGAAAACCACCAAAATGAATAAGTCTGATACGGAGAAGTACTATCTCAATCATTTTATTACATTTTGCATACTATTCGAGGTTTCCGTTTTCATTCATTTATTTATTTACCTCGTGTACCAGCTGCTTGGCCGCATACGCGAAAGCTCTCTGGCTGCGTACGCGAAAGCACAAAATATTCGCCCGAAAAACCTGGCGAAAACAACTGACGTTTCTCACGTGGTCTTATATCAGCACTAGTGATGCCGAGAAGCACGGTTATATCTTCGCATTATAATGGCACGCTATTTCGCCTTTTCTGGCATTATAATAGCATTATATGCGTATATAAAACTGACAAGCATCAAATGATTACCCTATATGCGCATATAATGCTGTTACCGTGCCGCATTATCGTGCTTACTGGTTACTTGGGTACCTACTTCGCACGAAAGAATATAAGCAAACACACCTGGTGACACCCGAGTGGCGATGCCTGCTCCCAAATAGACCACGTGCTGGTTGATGGGCGACATTTCTCAGATGTCATAGATGTCAGGACCTTCCGAGGCCCTAATATCGACTCGGATCATTATCTCGTTGTGGCTAAAATTCGGGCGCGGTTATCCAGCGTCCCGAATTCCAGAACAAACAGAACGCTGCGCTTCAATATGCAACGCTTGTCGACTGATGGGGTAGCTGCACAGTACTGCCAGCAGCTAGACGGGCAGTTGGGAAGAATAAACGTTGCTGGAGACGTCGACAGCCTGTGGGACCCTATCCACGAAGCTGTGACAACAACGACACGGGAAGTGATTGGCACTGGTCAACGACGAAGACGAATCGACTGGTTCGAGGAAGAGTGACAGACATGAAGAATGTCGCCAGAAGCCGTATGCTTGTGGCCGGTACCCGACAGAACAGAGAGCGGTACAGGGCAGCGAGAGCCGAAGAAAAGCGAATCTACTGCAGAAAGAAAAGGCAGCACGAAGAAAGTGTGGTAGCTGAAGCACAAGAAAGCATGAACCGGAATGATATGCGGAGATTCTATGCAACGGTCAATGGTGCGCGGCACAATTCCGTACCAGTGCCCGCCATGTGCAATGATCGAGAAGGGAATTTGCTGACCGATAAAACGGCGGTGGAAGGAGCACTTTCATCAATTGTTGAACGGTGAAAATGGAACAGGATGAACATTGATGATGACGATCAAGCTATGGACCCACTGACCATAGGAGAGGTTAATAAGGCTATCAGCGAGCTGAAGAACTGTAAGGCTGTTGGGAAGAACGAGATCCCAGTCGAGCATCTCAAGCACGGAAGTGAGCAGCTTTATCAGTCGATCCACCGAGTACTTCCGAAGGTATGGGAGGACGAAGAATTGTCCACCGGATGATTGGATGGCCTCATACGCCCAATCTACAAGGAAGAGCACAGATTGTAGTGTGCCAATTACAGAGGAATTACCCTGCTGAATTCGGCGTACAAAATTCTGACGCCCATCCTGTTTAGCAGACTGAGACCGCTCGAGGAGTCCTTCGTCGGCGAATATCAAGCTGGTTTTCGTGAGGGCCGCTCGACAACTGACCAAATGTTTACCTTGCGAATGATCCTATATAAATTCCGGGAGTATAACTTGCAGACTCACCATCTGTTTATTGATTTCAAGGCGGCGTACGACTCAGTGAAAAGAAATGAGCTGTCTCAGAAAAAGTCTGAACATGGTTTTTCGGCGAAACTAATTAGGCTGATACGTGCTACGCTAGATAATTCGAAATCAAGTGTTCGCATCGTAGACGAGGTGTCAACCAAGGTCACACATGCTCCTTGGCTTTGCGGACGATATAGGCCTAATTGGAATCGATCGCAGGTCAGTAGAAGAGGCATTCGTGCCTCTGAAGAGGGAGCCAGCGAGGATAGGCCTGACCATTAATTCTATCAAAACGAAGTACATGGTTGCAGGTAGAGATAGAGTCAGGCCTGGTGGTGTAAGTGCTGAGGTAGTGTTTGATGGGGATGTGTTTGAAGTTGTTGAAGAATTTGTTTACCTTGGAACACTTGTGACATGTGACAACGACGTTTCGCACGAAGTGAAGAGACATGTTGCGGCTGCGAATAGGGCCTTTTACGGACTATGTAACCGGCTTAGGTCCCGCAGCTTGCAAACGGAAACAAAATTTGCCCTGTATAAAACATGGATTCTTCCGGTGGCTCTCTACGGCCACGAAGCGTGGACGTTGAAAGAGGCAGACCGGAAAGTTTTCGGTGTTTTCGAGCGTAAAGTGCTGCGGACAATACTCGGTGGGAAACTCGAAAATGGTGTGTGGCGCAGACGCATGAATCAGAAGTTGTATCAAGTGTACAAAGAAGCGAATATTATCAAGCGTGTAAAATACGGCAGACTTCAGTGGGCTGGTCACTTAGTGCGAATGTCGGAAGAAAGAATTGCGAAAATAATATACAGCAGGTAACCAGGTAGAGGTCGACGGCTTCGGGGAAGACCACGAATACGCTGGCTGTACGCAGTGGATGAGGACCTGGCGACCCTAAACGTTCGGGGCAACTGGAGAAGTTTCGCCCAAGACCGACGAAGATGGGGCTCTAAAATACGCCCGGCAATGGCGTAACGCTACGCTGTAGCCATCAAGGTAGGTAAGGTAGGTAGGTAATGTGGATATGACCTTGGGTGTGATGGAAGGTTTACAATTAAATAACGTTTAACGTTAATTCTTATGCGATTTGTCAGTTACATGAAGAATGTTATAAGATTTTTGAAATTTTCAGTAACATGATGTGTTATGAAGTTATTCCCGAGCAGAAGAAAATAACTAATGAATACCAAATTGAGGTATTCCATACCAGATAATTTCCAATACTTACAACCTGAATGAGGTATGAATGAGCCCTGCATAAGAGGTAAAATATCTCAAATAATACCTTCTGCATATTCTACAAATACCAAGCTGATAACTAGATCAGGTATTGTAATACCTAAATAATAATTGATGGATTTTCATATAAAAGTGAAATTTTTCAATACTAGTTCAATACCTTCAGCAGTCCTCAATACCTTTCGAATACGAAAATGAAGTATTTTAAATTGTTTTAAACATTCTTTTCAAATACCATTGTAATACCAAAATGAGGTATTGATAACTGAACAATACCTAATTGTGGTATGATACCAAAATATGGTATGCATAAGTTATTGGGGAGTTATTTGTTCCTGCTCGGGTTTATTCAAATTCAAAAGTTTATTTTATTAGTTCATGTTTGTGGATTAACATCGAAACTGTACAAATAAGACAATAATAAACAGTTGTTTCTCGAAAAAAATACTTAAGTATGTCAGAATAATGCATTAGACATCCCTAGACTTATGAGATGTATTGAACTTATTATACGAATGCATGTAGTGGATCAGTTGGTGTTGTGCTCCGCCACTGATCGGTGTTGGTTGACAGCACAATGAATGAATGAATTAAAAGTAATTGTCGCGTTTCGATTACGTAATACGAAATTGTTGAGTTCTCAACGGTTTAGATTCATGGAGACGAGACAAATATCTCAGTATCGCTGAAAATAAATACGATTGACAATTTCAACTACGCACAATCCAAATTACTACATGTAAAGAAATTTTGTTCTTACATTGTTGAAAAAGACGAACACCTGGTGAACACAATTACACTACCCATCAATCAAAGTCAAATTTCGTGCAAGAATGAAATGGTTTGAGCATGCGCACATGAGATAATTTCAATTTAATTACAGGCATTCGGACGGATGCATCAACCATGGCCTCACCTAGCGCAATTCCACGTGACGTACCAGAAAGGGGTAGGGAGTGATTCAGTCCACAAGTCATCATTATTATACCCTCTGCTGCATAGAACAAATATAATTTACCTTCCCTCGCGTTCGCCACATTATCCACGCCTAGAAAATTGACGACCTTGTGCCGGCCAAACCCAAACGAGCCGCACTTCTCAATCCACCAAAAAATAACTCGAGGAACCAACAAAACAAACTCAGGCCTATTAACTTTTGAATCAAATATGTAAATCTGACAAACCTATTTCGGTTGTTTCACACCCAATAAAGACTTTTCGTGGTCATAGGAACTAACTCGTAAGAAACGTTTTTACCATCAGCGTTGATTTGTCTGCATTGTATGTATAGCGGTTCTGGTATGCGTTCTTACCATTGATGTGGATCTCTCAGTCGGAAATCCTCTCGTGCTAGGTTGTGGTTCGCTGACGATGCTTTCCGTTTCCATCACGATAGTGTCATCGTGCCGTAATGTTTATTGTTGGAAAAATCTGAAAAAAAGAAGAATAGAAATAAATTAATGTATTTATTTCGTCTGGCATGTTAAAAATGAAGAATGCTAATAAAGAGGTTAGCAAATGTGGTTTTTCGTAAATCTTATTCGTAAGTCTAGTAAATAAGATTAACAATATTAATAACTAGCCTACACAACGTGGCTAGCCACGTCCCAACGAAATTTCAAAGCGAAAGTCTATGTAGGGTAACCAGTATATTTTAGACCTCTATATGTTTCGGATTCTCTGGGTCATTTTCCAACAAATTTCCCAGTTGAAATCAAAAGACCAACTCAGTTTGCATGTTATTTTGGATGGATAGGACTGTTGTACACTTGCATCAAGCGTTTGCGCATGGAAAATATCTTTTTGCAATTTCTCATCGTAATAGGCTGTTTTTCATCACGCCAATCTGTCATGAAACGGCCTACTTTCCTGCACTGAAGTATGCAGTGCGGGAATAGTTATTACCAAACTGAAACCAGTGCTGTAATGATTCATTACGCAACGCTTTCTCATTACACAACAGTTTTTCAGAAATTGTCAAATAATGGTGAATGCATTCCGATATTATTTCTGATACCCTCAAGCGGTCTTCTATGAAATTGCAAAAAATGTTGTACGTAACTCGTTGCAGAACTCAATTTTTACAGCACTTGTCGTAATTATCCAACTCGGCAAGCCTCGTAGGATAAATTTACGACTCGTGCTGTAATAATCATCATTCTGCAACTTGTTCTGTAAACTACTATTTTGCGATTCCGTTGCAAATCAATCAACTTTTCATTGATAAGATGCACTATAAAATGGCCTGCTTTTCCTACCAAAAAATCAATGCTGTAAAGTGCTACTTTTCAGCACTGTTTTCGGAGCTCAAAAGTAGCACTTTTCAGTACTGTATGGAAGGTGTCAGTCAAATATCTCATTCTATTCTGCCATAGCATCTGATTTTATGTCACAAGACTGGTGATGTTGTCGGCGCGATAAAAAGTTAGAATAAGTTTCTCGTCTAAGTTAGATTTTTCTCAGAATCTATGCGAGATACCTAACATCGGAAGTGGTGCATTCGATTCGCATCCGCATGCGCTCTAATACGCCGTACTTCCTAAACAGGGTATCTTGCATGGATACCGAGAAAAAATCCATATTAAGCGAACTGCATTTTCAGACCGATCTGACAATTCGTGTTTGGGAATGGATCGTCCAGCATTCGTAGAAATGGCAGCAGAACCCGCTACTGTACGCATTTGTTCTGTTCTCCAATAGGAAACATTGGTCTGTATGATCAGAACGAGAAAATTTGTGACATTCATAGATACTACATGTCAAGGCATACGCGATTGAAAAATACTGAAATAATACTACACATGGCTGTACGCCCACGTGGTTTCTGTTGAAATGTTTGCTTGTGCTTTTGAAAATGATCCAGCTTAAACGAATTTTTCGTAATAGCAAAAAATGTTATATGCAACTCGTTGCAAAACTTGATTTTTTCAGCACTCGTTGTATTTATCCAACTCGGCGAGCCTCTTTGGATAAATGTACAACTCGTGCTGAAAAAATTATCATTTTGCAACTTGTTGCATAAATAACTAATATATGACTAGAATTAATTAAATTCAATCGGTTCATCCACGCAACCATTAGAACACGTTACACACTGAAATTGGAAACGTCAAAAAAAATTTTTTTTTCTAATTTCTAGGCTAAAAGCATACAATTACTTTAGTTTTCCATTGTTAATCGATTGATTGGATTATGCGCAAGCTATAAAACAAACAGTTTCTTAGGCTTTGTCTCCAATCGAATGTAAACGCAAATGGCCCAAAATATATACTTTGTGGGTCCAAAATGTATTGGGGTGTCCAAAATAGTGGAAAACAATGCTTCACAATTCCATTATTTTTTACTTATTTTGGACTATTCATTACCATGTGCGTATTTTTATCTCAAAAAGGAAACTGTTCTCCACATTTGGCATATTCATTAACTTGGTTATGCTTTGCAATAAATTATATGGGATGAAAATCCAAAATCACTTCCTTAAGGGGTCAAAAATACGACCTTCACCCTAGGAGAATTCACAACGCTTCGAACATCTCCTGTCAGTGCGACTGTTCTCGAAAATCTCGTCAGGGGTAAGCTGACAGAATAAAGAATCATCTGAATGTTTTCATTTGTGTGTTTTGATAGGAAAATACTGTGTATTTGGTCTCTCAAATTTGATTGCCGACAATCTCTTAGAGCATAGGTTCCCAAACTTTTTAGATGCGCGACCCACCCAGCCATCATGCGTCTTCTTCGCGACCCACCAGAGAGAAATTATTGTACAAATGAGTTATTTATTGTAACTTTCATTGTCTTTCGATACTTTGTCTATAATTAATGACAAGGCGCGATAAACATGCTCAAAATCAGTTGAAAGTTTTAGTTTGAGTTGGAGTTTTAGAAAAATGAAATGTTTGAAAGTCGTTAGTTTTCATTCTTTTCTTACTTTACCGTCGAAATAAACTATTTTTTAACGAGAGGTTAATAGAAATTTAAAGAATATTTAATTTTAAAGGACTAATTATCATATACAACCATTTTTTGCCAAAAAACTAAACAACTTTTACCATTAAATCACAATTATTTTAAGAACGTGATAATGTTTTTAGCCTGCTATCAGTATACAATTTCCAAGCTGGACATTTCAGTATAACAGCAATTTTACGATATTTATTTTTTGTTGAAGTTTCCAAATATACTTTTAATAATTGGAAATTTGTTGCGACCTGACAACTTTGACAGAAAAAGTTAAGATGTGTCCACTGACGTAAATAAAATCTATGAATATAAAGATTTTTATGAAGTGACAACATTCAAAACGAAGAAAATAGATAGAAAATATGATTTTTTTTCGCGACCCACCAGAGACTACCTCACGACCCCCCTGGGGGTCGCGACCCACAGTTTGGGAAACTATGTCTTAGAGCGCATGATATTATTGACCGCAAAATCGCCTAAATTTATGCATTGGTCATACTATATCGAGCACGTGGCCATAATGCTGTTGTAATGTTCTAATCTGAAATAATAACAGCCTCAAATGTAGTTACTGGTCGGACTCGATTATCCGGAGTGTCGATTTTTTTTCACTCCGGATGATCGAATCACTAAAAGAAAAATCAAAGTTTGCGATAAAAGAACTTTAATATTATCTTTTTTCATTGATTTATTTATAAGGGGGTTCTAGAGAAGAATAAAATAATTATGGTTAGCATATACAAAAAAAAACCTTTTTCAATCCCCTCTTCTCTTAACTACAGTCGAAGCTCGTTATAACGACAACTTTTATAGCGACAAAAGCTCTCTATAGCGACATTTTCGATCCCTTTAAAAATATTCCAATATTATAACTGTTCTCTATAACGACTTTTCCTTATTACGACGGTCCCTTGCGATGTCGTTATAGCAAGCTTCGACTGTACGTCCAAAACTGCAAAACCATTCATATTGTGTATTACAATATCAAATTATCTCAAATGTATGCATAAAAACTGCAAAACAAGAATACAGGTATGTTCCGTTCTTATCAACACGATCAGTTGACAAAAACGGAATAATTTTCTTGGACAAAATATTTTTCAAATTTTAAAATAAAAAATATTAAAACGATAATCACATAAATGTGCTTTGCATCATGCGATGGGTCATATTTGTAAAAATAACTACAAGATAGTGGGTCAAGTTAATAATTATTTCTTTTTTATTAAAGATTTAACAAGAAACAACTTCTTTTTCTTCTCTCATCATCAGCCTTCTGCTCTACGGTATTACATGCCAACTGTGGAAGAGCCTTTTTCTCAGCTTACTTGAGCTTGAGCTTAAGCTTGATTGGGGGGATGGGCCATTTCGCATAAAGACGTTTCGCATAAGGACGTTTCGCATACGGACGTTTGGCATAATGGAAATTTGGCATAATCAGAATTATATGCCTTCTTTAAAATGCTACCTGTTCCTGTATGAAACCGCTTTATGCGAAACGACCATTATGCCAAACGTCCGTATGCGAAACGTCTTTATGCGAAATGGGTCACCCCCCTTGATTGATGACTGCTAGGGATTAACAGACACCCTCAGTGTATAAGTCCTGGAGATCTTCTATTTTTAGACAACAATGGTGCCTGCCACGTCAGAATGCAGACCAATGAGGGGAAGGGTGAGGAATTGATGATGCATTCATCTGGCTCCCACGGTTGACCGTATATAACCACTGCGTCAACGCCAGTTCATGCGGGAAGGGTGAAAAGGTGGGGTAATTTTTATGGCAGAGAGGCTTGCTGGTTTGGTTAGCAGGCTACCTATGTATCAGGCGTGAAGGAAGGTATGTTATAATGAAGAACGAATGGAAGCGTAGGGTAACGGTTTATTTCTGTCCGTCTCGGTTTCTAGCAAATGCTATGAACTGTGATAAATTAAGAGTGGTAGATAGAAGCAAGTGAAGGATACAACTACAAAGTACGAGAAAAGGGACGGGCCTGGGATTGAACCCATGACCTTCTGCTCATGAAGCAGAAGCGGTTGCCATTAGACCACCAACCCCGTCATCCTTTTTCTCAGCTTACTGTTTCTATATACACTTCCGTAGTTATCAACTGAGAGTTTTTTTTGCCAAGGTACATTTGTTGCATTTTTAACGCCCGATTGGCGATTAAATGTGGGGTTATGTTGCAAAAGTTTTGCAAGCCTTAATATATATTGTCAAATCTATTCTGTAAAATGATCGTGGTGATTTTTCTTATTAACTTATCACTACCAACTTCGACTGAGATGCACTAATCGCTATTCTAGAACAGTGCCACCTTCACCTTTTAACTCTGCGTTAGTTCACGAATATGCTAGCACTAAACTAAACTAAAGTTCTACTGTTTTGTTTTGTAAAGCAATATTGAATAGATTTATCAAAAACACAAAAGTGTACAAACTCCAGAACAAGCATAACCAAATTAAAAGAACAAGCATAACCAAAGTAGATGATTAATGACTATAAAATATCCCTCATAACAAAGAACTGAACATTCTCATTAATATAAATCTATCACATTCACATCGAAAATTCTATAATGCTACGTTCTATAAGAACAGGAAAGGTCTCTGACACTCTATTAAGTACGTATTCAACTAATCACAAATTCCAGTTGTTGCTAGCAGGCTTGATTATACTTCTCAACATCATCAGAGTTCGGCAACATACTCTAGATTAGCGTGCTGCTTTTGCCTCTTTGCAACGGAGCGAAAAAATTATAAGCAGAGACAACGAAAAATGAGAGAGGAAGAGGCAGAACAGAGTAAAATTCCATAATAAAGAGTGCCATTACAACTCCGCGAGGGCTGTCTTGTTCGGGCGGGACACTGAAGCAACAAGAAAGAAAGAGTGCCAGAGTACCACCGTCGTATTTTTTTTTGCACGCTCACTCGAATCGTTTGAGCATCTTCATCTTTTTGAATGGGTTACATACATGGCCTGATTCGCTACTCTCCAAACAGTAACACACATGCGCTAGTGTCTATGCATAAAAAATCGCTGAAAGGTAATGCGAAAAATATTTGTATGGCGAAAATCATCTAACAAATTACTTCTCAAAAATGGTTACTCTTTTCGAAAAAATATTTGGTACCGGTTGTACGTAATGATAATGACTATCACTATCGTCTACCAAATATGTTTTTCAATTAATGCTTTCATTTACGGGAAATTTGAAATGCCTTTCCCCATACAAAATAAAACGAGAAAACTTTTGCTAATCAACTGTGGACAGGAGCAAAACAGGTAATCTATTATCAAGACCTGTGTTAAAACATCAAAATCACCTCTTTTTTGTATCGCAGAGAAGTTCTGTCTAGTATGGTTGCTAGGACGTGGCCAAAGCATCATCAGGACTGTTGAAGAATGCGTCAATCTTGTCCAACAGCTCACGTTAAGTTTTGAAACTAATTTATTGGCGGATAGGAAGGAATCAAACCATATTGAATCGTATATGACTTGACACCTACCATGTATCGTAGGTGATTAACAGTAACATAATGTCGAAAATTGAACCTTGAGGCTATTGAAAAACATTTAGTCAATATCGTCTTGGAACTTAGGTTGGAATTGACGACACCCGTTCTGAATTAATGTTTAAGTGAGAGTGAGTAGCACTTTCCAGCACTGGGTCCATCGGTAGGAAAAGTAGGCCGGTATGTTGATCAACTTCTCAATGAAATGTATTACTTTGTCCAGTTCAATAAATAGATTCCTCGTTAAATCTTTTATCTTGAGTTGCATATAATCTGTCATAGACGACAGAACCATCGTAAAGATCAGTATTTTGTATATTTTTCTATATTACGACTGAAATTTCACAATGTTCACGCGTCCGAAACAAAAATAAAATCATAACCTATTACATTTTAAGTTCTAGTGAGGACCTTTTTAATCGGTTTGGTGTTAATTATGATAAAACATTTTACTATTTTCAAGCTGTCCAACGATATGTTCAAATGATTTTTCCGTTCAACAGAAACAATTTTCGTGAAAGATTTGCTTGTTCTTGGGCAATCAATGTCGATTTTCTCAAAATTAGGTTGTGACAAACTAGTTTTGAGAATATCGACTTCGCATTTAACCCACTGATACATCGTCATAAAGGTTAATTTATTTATCAACTTATATTATCTTTCCAAAACACAAAGATACATCGAAAACAAAAAAAAAACTATTCCTGAATAATTTATGAAACCATACATTGGTGCAACTAAAAAAGGTTTTTATCCTTAAATTTGGGAATACTAGATGTTATTCAAATATGTTTTTCAATAGAACTGGACTGAATGTACGACTTGTGGTAGTGAATTTCGAAGGTTTTTGTTTTATTATCGTATGTAACGTAGTAAATATGATAGTAATCTGTCGCTTTGATGTTTTCTCAATGCGATAATAGACTTAAATATTCTTAATGAAGCATAATGCTAAATTTAGATGATTGGAACACAACAATGTTGCGCAATGTAATGAATGGTATTCCAATTCTTTTCACATTAATCTAGATATTAAAATGAGCTTTATATTGTCATAAGCTACTAAAAGGGATGTATGTGATTTTCCCAAGTCATTCATCATTGTTTGTGATTGAGCAAACAACTGCAATGTGCTTTACATTTCGTGCCGAAAACAGCTAAAACAGTTACCAAATTAAGAAGACGATGGCACGAGCGCCAACACCGGTAAATGATTTGCACGTTTAAAGCGCAATAATTTGTCTTTGCTTTGTTTTAGCTTGTCTGGCTTCGGAAAGTATGACACAAGTAACAACTTTATTAATTCGTTTCGCCGCGGAAGCGTTCAGCGCTGGGTGCACTAAATACTCAATTTCAAACAATATTTCTGAATAATTCGATTTTTTGAACATTATTTCCTTTTGTATCAAATTTATTTGAAATTTATGGCAGAAGTTTCAATGACTGTTGTGGGAGTAAAACCCAAACTAATGTACACTAAACGCTTTAGCTCTCATAATTCAATAGCGACCGACCCGAGGAGCTGAGGAATGGGGAAACACTTAAATAATAATGCAATGTAAGTAGCGATGCTTCGTTCATGTTTTTGCATACCTCTTCATTGCTGCTCCGAGGCAAAGTCGATCATTGTAGTGATTCGTCGAGCTTTCAAAGTTTCAACTGATCGTGCAAATTGTGGAAGCTTGCCATGAAGCAAAGAGAGGTATTTAACTGCTGCGGCGAATGGAACCGAAAAGACGTCGAATGAAGAACCATGAAAGTAATAAAAAAGGATCACTAATGGAAATTGTACAATGCAACCTTATGAAAAGCTTGAAATAATCAATAGCAGCAAAGGCAAAATTGAATATGTTGCAAGTAGAATTTGTAGCAAAAAATGAGCATGAACCTGACGTTGAATCACGACACATTATTATGATGTTATTATATATTATAAGCGTTCTTTCAAATTGTCAGCATTTTTACAAACAATCCTCTAGTAGTTTTGGTGATAAGTACCATCAACAAAAGCGGTGAATCAGAGTTAGAGATAGAATTATCTAAATTATCACGCCAAGATATCGTGTGGAGCAAATTACTTGATCAAAAAGAATGCCAGGAAGTGGAAATCATATTTTTGAGTTTAAAGAATTATTGGGCATTTCATGATTTGCTTTGGCATATTTTTTTGCCCAATCGTCTGAAACTTTGCACAAAAAAACACTTTAGAACGGAGCATATTGTGGCCAAGTATTAGCCTTGTAGCTTCCAAACACCCGCTCTGTCGAAATGAATCAATGTGACGAGAATAGGATCCAGTTCCTTATATTTTCTATTTGTCTTCCACGCCACAGTCATTTTATTTCAAACGGCGAAGAGGTTTACAAATGTTTGGAAAAGCAATAAAATATGGGATGGTGGGTACTTATCCAGACATCGTCTTTTGAATCCTCTTTGCCACGTTCTATTAAATTTAGACGATATCTTCCTTCAGATAGTTTCCAGTCCATTAGGGAACAGCTGGTTCGTGTGCTTTCAGCATCATTTGAACCTTCTCTATCAGTCAATTGTGGAATGTGACCGAACGTTTCGTCGCCTACGGCAACAGATGGATTATCAACTTAACCTTTTTTGGCCGGTTTCCTTTTATGGTAACACTTCAACTTGACTTACGGAGTGCTTGCTCATGTACCAACACGTTGTGCTATTTTCTTGTTTGGCAAATATTCGGTCAGTCTAAATATAACTGTTACAGTTGTTCTTGAGATGGTGCCAAGACCAATGTTATGTTTTGCATGCTTTGAAACGGCAGATTGTCATTCTTATGGCTTGTTTATTTTTCCTAAATCTCAAGATATATGAAATATAATTTTTCATATCGCCATTCCATCATTCAATTCGAACCATCTCCACTTAGATTGTATTTTCTAGCCGACCGTAAGGCTATGTCACTCAACATGGTACAATTTAAATAGCTCTAGTCTTAGAATGAGTCAAGCTGTCTTGTGTTTATCGATGCGTATCGCCGCTCAGTAATCGCTATGTTCATACCAAGTAGGTTCACATGAAGTTGCTTCTCTAAATGAATTCAAAAAGAGTAGAAATTTTGTCGATTTTACTTTTGTTTTGGATAGAACAAGTTGTAGGATTAAGGGCACAATAGACACATTCAGTAACTGCTCGTTTTAAGGCCATATAACGGCATTACATGTTAGCAACCATCAGTTAATTTTCACGTTTTATACATGCTCTCTTCATTCTTTGTGATAAATTGTATATATCGTGATATGTGATAAATATATTGTGATTAATGTAATGTTTCTCGAATTTCTCTTAAATCATTTCTTTACTTATTCTGAGAATTCAATAAGCAAAAATAAATCAATTTTCAGTACATAACTGTTTGTTTGTTTTCAATAAACCCATGTTTGACACACCAACGCATCAAAATAGATTTTTTTGATAGTTGCAATGAACATAAGATGCGTGTAGTATCGAATATGTTGGTGATATGGTATGGTATTGCTGTTTGCGTTTGACATACAAACCTTGTCTAAATCTTGGGCTTCAAATGCGGTAACACAAAATAATCTGAGGACTCTTAGCAACCATGATCCATATCATCGCTAACCTAGCAAAGAAAATTGATCTTTGACTTAGCCTTCCTTATAAAAAAATCTTACCGCATTTGGTGTTCCCGCATATGATATTTGCGTTTCAGACGCACTCATCAATAATTTTGGTTATAAATATTTATTTATTTATTTATTTTATTCTTCCATGAACTTAAGAGCATGTCTGTTACACTGCGGAACACGTTTTTGTCTCAAGCATCAAAATACCGCTATTAACTTAATTAAGGGTTGCTGAATCTATTGCCGTTTTCAAAAATAACCCAGCACGTCCAGTTTTTCAGATATTGGCTGTTGAAAATGCAAAATTTAACTATTTCAGCCAACTTGCATGCAAGTTTGCCAGCTTGTAAGGCAATTTATTTGCTTAATTTGCCACAGAATTCAAACTTTATGTGTATAACAAAACTTATCAGCAAAGTTCATAATGCCATCGATGCTCATAAGTTATTTTTTGGTGATTTAGAAAAGAATTGTATTTTGCCATATAAAAGAAGCAAAGAGTTTTGTATGGAAACTGCAAGCATGTCGAAAAAATTTATTTATTCTAAATTTTATCGTGCAATTTCAACCAAATTATGTTTGAAATGAAAGTTGAAGGCCTATTTTGCATGTTTGCTGGATTGGATCACAAAAAAGTTTGATCGATCATACATTAAATTTCATATAAAGATCCTTTAAACCAATGTTTTATACAACTTTGGCGACCTGTAGCTAAAAATTGTGACGTGCAGCGACATTTCTGAGAACGGCATCAGATTCAGCGGCACTAAATCTACTAGAGACACATATGTAATTTGATTCTTGAGACACGCAAAAATGTCATTTTTGTTACGCTGTGTTATATTTCAGTTTGTCTAAGGTAACATGAAGTGCGTTCTAAAAAAAAACAATCTATTAGAAACAGATCAAATGTAAATCTTTAATTGACTTACAGCAACTGATTTCTAAAATATGGTACATTCAAACCTCCATGAATATATATTGAAGGGACAATTGACATGACTAATGGGTGTTCATTAAAAAAACCTACTCCAATGGGTGTTCATTAACAAATGATAGCTTTTTCAGTCGATTGTCCGACATTTCCCCGAAAACCATTTATCCGAATACTATTTCCTCGAATGACGTTTTCGCGAATGAACCACTTCCCCGAAAACGTTTTTTCGGAATGTACCATTTCCCCGAAAAAATTCTAATGTTAGCTACTTCCATCGGGTTATATTGTATTATAAAATCCATGTGTTTGAAGATACTGGTGTTCAAAATGATGTGCCGCGTGCATTAAACTCAAAACAACATAAAAAACATTCAATAGCCTGACATGAAAAATCAAGCTCATTATAGGCAGTTTCATTGTAAGCGGTATGTTGAGCATATGGCTGTTTAGCATATGGACATTTGGGCGAATGGACATTTGGCTGAGTTTTGCTTCTTAAAATTACGGGTTATACTTTTAATTTATACTGTTTCAATAATTATTGGCACTTAGCTAATAATATTTCAATTTGAATTTTCCTTTCTTCTTTTATTTATATATAAAGAACAGTCTTCTAATTAAAGATTAAAAATTCCTGTTGAAATCAGTAGTAGCTGTAAGCAGAACAATATTAACATAGCAATGCTTCAAACAACTGCTTACGATTGAAAAAAGAAAAGCCTAGTTTAAAAATTATCTCCTTTTCGTGGTGCGTTATGGGGTAAAGATCTACCAGCATGGTTCGCTTGACTGCTCAAAGGAAGAGAACAGGATGTTATAGTAATCAAAGGAACACTTATTAGTCCTTGTTGCATTTTAAACCTTGTTGAAAGACGAGATTTTCCCAGGTGCCGAGAATGATCTTGAGGCATGGAAAAATAATGAGTCGAATTCAACCATTTGTTTTCCAATCTTTTATTTATTTAGTTGTCTAGTTTGAAGAAGTAAGGACAAGGATTCTGATGCATGAACAATATCGGTGTAATTTCTTGGCTTCATGAAGGGATCCGATTTTGACTGATAAAGGGCGGGCCTATGAAGAGCGTACTCACCACACTTTTTAGAAGGAATGAATAAATAACGGAAGCTTTCAATTAGAGTTCTTTCTAGCGAGTGATCAACCTAGAAATTACAACTGTAAGAAACCGAATGCTTTATCACATCTCGATAGTGACAAAATAACACGACATGCACTAAACAAAGGACACAGGATGTACTACAATAGACCAATTTTGGTCGCAGTGGTTTATGTTCCGAACAGAAAAAAAAGTAAATGATTATTAGAGCAGTAAAATAAAGAAGAACGTCCTATGTTTAAACAAGCAACTTTTATTATATCATTTTATTGTTACAGAAAAAAAACCAGAACATTTGCCTATGTTTTATGGGACACAAACTACTAATGCGGAAGCAATAATCGAATGATAGCTTCGAAATGATGAGCTAATCTATCAGATGCGTCCCAATTAAACTTATCGACCCATTTTTTTTTGGGTCACGCCTTTGAATCCTGCACACAGTTTTCAATCAGTAAAACTGTATTTCATAGTTTTGTCGTTGCCCGTTCAGCTAAATGTCATTTAGATGAATTTTGCCCGGACAAACGACATAAGGCATCATATTTGCTCGCCTCTTGGACAATCTTTCGAAACCCTTCTTCTACATTTTCTACATTTTTGATGCGATTCTTAGCATAATAAAGTTTTAATACGGAACTTAATTTTTAACATATTTGAAAAAGCATGCCTTCCAATAAAACCTGTCATCGATTTCCAATCCAAATATCTCGTCTGTCGTTTTTCGATTCAAATCATTCATAAGAGAATCATTAGTTTGAGCCGACTACCTAACTAACTGAATTCTGTTTATTACTATGACAGTTGAAAAAAGTGTTTTGAAAAAGCTTTTGGGGAAACAGTATATTCGGGGAAATAGTTATCGGGATAAAATCCTTCGGGAAAATGGTTTTCGGGGAAATGTCGGACAATCTTTTCAATCACAGTAAAAAAATTTTTTTTCTCGACGAGTTCAATAGTTTATTTCTCAAAAAAACATCAATGACTGTCGGAGAAATGGCCCTGATTAGCCGTACGACCAAACTTAGCCGCGAAGCTCTCACAAGAGCACTGGGCGGCACTGACGTCCATCTTCCGGATCCTCTTGATCAACTGCTTCGTATCCTTGGCCCGCCAATTATTTTTGTAACAAATATACTGTGTGTTGTATACTTTCTTTGCCGGTTGCCGTACGATGATACTTTATGTTTTGGGAGGTCGAAAAAATTTCCAGCCCGAAAAGATCCTCGACCGGTGAGATTTCTACCCAAAACCCTCAGTTTGGTCGTGCTAAAAAGCTGTGTGTTTAATGAAACGGTTATCTGGGCCTCGATTTCAATATATTTTTGTTATAAAAAAATCATCTGCTGGTTAAACAGAATGAGCAATTTGGTTCGATTTCAGATGATAAAACCTTTTTTCTTGGGATATATTTTACGCAATTTTCACAATTTCGAGGCTGACGCTATGTCCAAATCATTGTTCAAAACTAAAAGTGTATGGATACCATACCAAACGAGAGCCAGGAATTTTTCATTTTAAAGGAAATAAATAAATATATAACTCAAAATAACTACACAACGCGCTGTTCGATTATAGTTAGACAAATAACGTACTACTGGTTACATTAATCAGTTAACGCCTAAAGTATCCCACGCCACCCAAAAATGTCCCGAAATTGTTATCATTTATAACTTATTAATAGTTACCTATGATCCCATAAAATAAACATAGTTTCAGTTTAAAAAATGTATACTGTGGTGAATCAAAACCGGAAAGTACCTATATCCAGACACTCTAATGATACATTAATAAAAGGCAAAATTAAATACAGTAATGTCCCGCTTTTGTCAGCCCCATGCTGCATTTAGGGTTGACAAAATCGGAAAAGAGCTAAAATCGAAAAAAAAACACATTTCGACTGATTTCAAGTTTTATTTTAACGTATGGACTTAGTTGTATGATTTTGTTATTATAAACATTATTTTTTACTTACATTTTCTTTGTACCGTAATCCAAGGTAACATTGATAAGTTTTTTTGGATAATTAAGAATTTCAAATTTCAAAATTTTGGTTTTTAGATGATTGTATAGACGTGGCCAAAGATTGTGGTGATAGCGTCGATGAACGCAGTTGACGAAAACATATGAAAATTATACACTCATGTAGTGGCTTAAATTGAATAATTCATGAAGTGATGGCTTGATATCAGACATGTTGAGTAAATCAACGTTTAAAATAGTTAAAATATCAAGGAGAAGAGGTTTTCCGGGAATGAAGTGTGTTAATCTCGGACATTGTAATTAAATTGTTAATTTATTAAGCATTAGAGCATTATTTACTGGTAAAACTGACAGAAAACTTTCAAAATGCGATATTTTGTACAGACAGATTAAACTAATAAGTTATGCTTGTAGCTCAAACCACAGTCATCTCAGTGCAGGCAACAGTACTACAAATTTTGCTTATATTAAAATGTGTTATTCATCACATAACATGCACATGTTCCTAAGAGCGTAAATAATTGAGTTGATTTGAAAATTTTTAAGTTTTCTTTGAATAGTTGCATGTTTTTCAAGATGTCCGGATTTTGATTCGATGGTGTCCGGATTTATAGACATGATTCAATGCAGGTGTCTGGATTTAAGAACAAGACAAGTTTCATCGTTTAAATTACCGTGATGCATCAATACCCGGACGCTTAAGCGGTGATAAATATTCAAACGAATTTATAAACAGAGAAAGTTCAATGAGGTACTGATTCTGTCAAAATAATCTATTGTGACTTTTCGGTCTAAAGTAGTGAAAGCGGGATAGTTATATTATAGTTAAATAACTATCCCGCTCTCACTACGATTGACCGAAAAGCCACAAAAGAGGGTTTTATAAACAATCCAAACCGGTCGTATCAAACAGCTGTCAAAATAATTTAACAATATTTGATTTCCACAAAATGACATTAATTTGCCTAAAGATTATGGTATGACGTGTGAACGAGACTTCTACAAACAATTTTTGTCATGTCGTCTCCATGAACTTCGTTTTACAGACAAACAGTCTAAAACAGGCCTGCCCAACCTTTTTGGCTCTTTTTCTACATAAATTGTTGGTGCGTTCGCAAGAATAGACCAATATGAACAAATTAGTCTCAAATGAAAGCTTAACAGTATATCTGTCTAATCCATGCTGAAAACTTAAATTCATATAAAACTCTTCGCTAGCGATGCAAACAAAGATAAAATCAGTCCGGCCCGCGGGCCGGATCATTTTTTGGACCCAATTGCGTCGGTAGCAAAAAGGCTGATACAAATTTTAAATTTTCAGTTTGGATTAGATAAATATACCACCAAGCATTCATTTGACACTAATTTTGTTCATATGAGTCTATTATTGCGAACGCACCAACCATTTACGTGGAAAAAGAGCCAAAAAGGTTGGGCAGGCCTGGTCTAAAACAAACAAGATTTTTAGTAGTCTGTTAGGTGAAAAAACTTTTCAATATTTTCTTCAATTTCTATGTCTGCTCAAACACATCCTTTAGACTTCTATCATGCAATTTATGTGGAAAATGCGCTTCAAGTTTGAATCCACTGACAAATAAATAAAAAAAAGATTCTCTAATATTTTAAATAAAATAAATTCGGAGTTTAATTTAAAATTATTATTTAAAAAAGACAATTTACACCGTCTTCAGCACATAGGCTGCACAGACTGAACAATCACTAACATTAGGCAACGGACAACACAAAACACCCAGTAGTCCAGCGATGAATTTTTCGTTTGACGAAAAGTTTTCACCGACTGGAGCGGGGAATCGAACCCACACCCGTGGCACAATACGCCTAGACGACTGACGCCGCTAACCGCAAGGCCACGAACCTTACAACTGATTGTACTGAAAATTTGTAAAACTGAATTTGAGGGGCGAAAATGCTAGAAAGGGGGCGAAAGTGATGGTATGGGAGCAATTGAAAAACAAAAATAAGTTTGTAAGAGACACTCATATTTTAAAGAAAGTATATACATCTAAGGAAGAATTTTTGATTGCAAAATATTTCATCTGTTCTTGAGCTTCAATATAAATTATGATAGATAAATTTGATAATTGTCATTGAGATCTGAATGGTTTTTGCCAAAAAATAATATAGAATGTATTTTGAAAGAAGACAATATGTGAGAACTTCTGGGGATATTTGAAATTTATTTTCAAGTCCAAAGTAAAGTTTGGTGACTTTTTAGGGGATGTTTAGAATAAGGCAGCTTAGGATTCTATTATTTTTCACGCATTTGTAACACTACTTATTTTGGTATTTTGGGTTTAAGGATTCTAATCAGTATTCAGAGTACACATCGTTTTATAAATAAATTTATGTGACTTTGTCGCATCGCATTTCAATTATAAACGACTAAATGTTAAACCACGTTAATCACCCTTTTCAAAACATTCGTAAGCTGCATAAAATTACATACATCAAAGCTTAAAAACAATCCAAATTTCACTTAACGTTATATATCAGTGAATTAAGAGTTGTATTTGCGATAAATAAATAAATTTTGCATATTTGTATATATCTTTGTGGAAATTATGATTTTCAAATCATGTAATTTAACCAATTCTTCCGGATTAAAAGGTTGTGATATGTTTCTTGCTATGATAACTAGAGCCGCTACGGTATTTCAAAAGTAGCGTTCAAATACTAAGTGGAACAGATTTCAGACTGGATTATTTTCAGGACAGCCGAAAATGTATTACCCAAAATTTCGTAAATTTTTTTAAGCAACTTTAGAAACATTGAAAAGAAGACAAAAAAGCAAAAAGTGAACCATTTTTTTGATGATCACTCAGTTGCCAGGATACTTGAGACTTGTTGATACAAAAACAATTGATGCGATGCGTATGATAGATATTGCATGACTCTTTTAGGGATTTACAAGTAGAATACATTTTTTGAGGTATTTTAACTGTAGCATTAGGTTGACTACTACACCCTTTAAATTTGTCAAATTCTCTACTAATGATAAGATATTGTATAACGTAAGTTTACCGCTTAATACAAATGCTCAAATTTCATATCAGGGGGGGGGGGCGATTCCAGAAAATTTTGGTCTCAAGGGGGCGAAAGTCAAAATAGTTTGAGAAACCTTTATTTAAAACATGAGTATTTTAAATATTATCTTTTTGTTCTCAAACACACTCTCTGATTTTTTTTGAGTGTGTTGTTGTCAAAAAAGTAAATACCTAATAGAAAATGTATTTGATTTATATATCGATTAACAGACAGACAGATTGAAAATCTTGGGTTTTTCGTAGGTCTGATCGAAAAAAAAAATCATCTAAAATGCATACGTCTACTCAAACATTTTCACTGGGCTTGCATAAGCAAACTCATGCCGAAAAAAACTACATATCATCACTTTGCATTTTGATTTACATGCAAACAGATAGAAAACCTTAAGTGTTTCGTAGTATTTTGTGTAAAACAATTTTGAATGTTATCTATAATTTCTATCTCCAATGAAAAATGTTCACTGGACTACTGCAATCAAATTGTTAAAAATAGTTAAAAATGAATAATAGCAAAATAAGTTTTGAGTGCAATGAAAATAAAACAATTTCAATGCATTTCCAGAATAAAACTCATGTCGAAAAGACTATATGTCATTGCTTTGAATTTTGTTTTATTGTTGAATGCATTTCAAAAAATGCTAAGAATTGTCTACTGCTAAATAACTTTGGGGAGACACATTTGATTCGACAAAAGTAAAATTGACGTTGATCTTGAATGATGAATGGTTCCATTGCTGGATGATTGTTTGAAATCGCTTCGGAAACAAAGAAAGATATGTATTGTCAAAGTTAAACTTCCAACAAGACCACACAGAAGGTGGTTTTTGATTATAGACTTTCAGTGAAGATCAATTGTCAAAGAAAGCTCTCAGTTATTAACTGTGGAAGTGCTCAAAGAACACTATGCTAAGAAACAGGCTCTGGTTTTGTAGGGACGTTACGTCAGAAAAAAAAAGAAATGCAATACATTCGATCGTTGCATGGTTCGAAACAAACTTCCAACAACAAAACAGTAATGACCATTGGCCTGAATTGCGTTTCATGTTGGTGTTGCTCAGAGACATCATAAAAGCAAGCACACTCTAATTTCATCATTCTCTTTCTATGTAATTATTTCCATTATCGTGTTTCTCGGTCTGGCTTTGAATTCTAATCATCATGTGGAGCGAGAGATGGGTTGGTGCAGCAAATGCATCGATTTTCAACGATGTTTTTAGCCAATTACAGATGGTAAGCCTCATCATCATAAGTACCTTCAAGCTGATCAGTTCGAAAACACTCACAAAGGGGAAGTATGCTTCAACAAATCGTTCCGTCTGTACAACTTCTCCAACGGCTATAATTTTTCAATCCCTCCAACGATGGTATAAACGATGATTATTCGGAGAAGCTCTCGACGCAAGCCATGATATAGGTAATTAAACATGTCCCCTTGAGATCTTTCTGAGTATAATAGTGACCATTGTATGAGTTCGATCGAGCAACGTATAATCGCTACAAATTGTGGTTAGCCCAGGTGCACCCATCATTGACCGACCGGGCATCCGCCAAAAGTCAATCATGCGTTTCCGTTTCAGCAGGCAGCGACCTGAGGTTCAGTTGACCAAATACAATTTGTGGAAACGTACCGTACCGTTCAAAAATGCATGTATCTTCTTCATGTTTCCAGTGCAATAGTACAAAAGAAGCACAAACCCCCGTCATTTCACGTATGAATGCACCGATGCACCAATGTTAATGCAGCACAAACAATGCAATAGCTTACCCTCACTCATCCCTTTGATTGCAATCCTAGTGCACTTACTGCGAGGGGTGGTGATTTATGGCGCCCGAGGCTCTCTAGACATGCGGAGTTCAGATCTTCCGTACGCACAGCTGAGCCCACCTTTTTTCTCTCTCGTAAAGTTGATAGTGATTTCTATCTACATCGCGTGAGAATTTCTTATGTCAGCTACGGTATGTTTTGTGCAAGCGAAAAAAGTCAATTTTCTTTCTGCCCTCGTATCTTGGATGAACTCAATTATTTTATTGCATGTCTGTTGGAATCGTTCTATTGCGCCAGGTTGAGGTAGGTCAACGTTTCTCCTATTTGTGGTTGTACGCAAAAGTGTTACCAGCCCAGTTGTTGTGGTATACACACTAAGCTCGTACGGTGAATTTCACCGTAATCTCAACAGCTGAACAGTTCGGTGAAATAAAACACCGTAATTCCGTCGAAATTTTACGGATTCCGGTGATTTTTCACGGAATACTGTAAAAATTTACCGTACTCCGTTAATTTATTTTACCGAACTGTTCAGCTGTTGAGATTACGGTGAAATTTACGGATTACGGTAAAATAATTTAAGTGTGTAGGATGATTTTGCAATAACTCTAAACATTCTATTTTTCATTTTGTTTTTCTAAAAAAAAACCCTAAAAAACCCTCAAAAATAATTGGCATGGGTCTATCATCAGCTCTCCGGGCGAATGCTTTTCTAACACCATCCCTGTATCACTTATGAGGGCGTCACTGATTAGGTGGCCTCTCATTAAGTGAATGATATGTCTAGGGACCAAGTTAGCCGTAGCGATGAATTCGCAGCTATTTAGTAAGATCAGGCTGATGATTGTGGATTCGAATCCCACTGGATGTGTATTTTTTCTGGTTTTTAAGATTTCTCGACTTCTAATGGTATGCTCAGTTCAGAACTGTGGAGTTGAGATATAGGCTCTGTCCCAGTTGGGACGTAACGCCATAAACAATTTGGAAAATCCAGCTAAAGGATCCTAAAAGCCAACTGACTTCGAATAATTGCTCTCTCCAATTGCATCACGTTCACTTTTCCAATCTAGTACAGCTTGTGGTTTGCTGACTCGTTAACAATCCTTTGCAAATCCAACTCTTGCTAGCTCGGAAACCTATAGATTCCTGCCTGTTGAACAATGTTCACATACACGTACAGCACCGAACATGGCCAAGATTTGTTCGTTTACTCATTCGAACAAGTACATTTCCGCTCTGATCACTCCATCACAACCTGCGGAGTGTTATTACACCGCACAACATTAAGGTCACACGATTATGGCTCGGCTGGTACAAATGAAACTGTATACAACATGTTTGCTAGCAACATCTTCAATTATTAGCTTTCTTTGCACTTCTTCCTCTTGTGTTCGAGGTGTTGTGTAGTTCATTTCACCTCAACCGACGAAAGTTGGCTTGTTCGTTTAAATTTCATTTTATTGATTTACATGTCTGATCAGCATGGATCCGTCCCTTGCAAAAAGTTATACTACCTTTTTTATTGAATAGCGTTTAGCAGAAAAAACTCTGACATTGCCTTTTCTTTCACCATTCATCATAAGCAAGACGCATGATCCATCGTATGATCCATAAGTTGCTGGACTGGTTTATCTGTCAGTAATTAAACTATTGATTGAGCGATCATCGAGAAAGTCCATTACTGAGTCACTGACTGGACTTTTCATGGTCGAGAATGCATAATAAACGCAACACTGTAGACTTCGGTGAAAATATGTCGCTGATCAGCATAAGAAGCTTCCATTATGATAAATTATCTACTTATACAGATGACAGGTATATGCATCCTGTAGCGCATGCTGTAAGTAATAAAATTGGATCTGCAGATGTTTGCAGCTCTGCTCAGTTAAAAGTGAATCTATTTTACATTAATCTTGTAAAACGCCTTTGGCTTTAACAATTAGCGGCAGGATGCATTGATTTATATAATTTCAATAATAATTAATATGCCATCCTGGTGCTTTTGTCATGGTTCAATGCATTGAGCGGAAGTGAACCTAGTCAAACACCATCACGTCTAATGGATTAAGCGTGATGAAAAAGAGTTCGTTCCACTGACTGACCAAAAATCCAAAGCACACATTTCAATCGCCAAACATCATCATCACCATCTTTAACCACGCGAGCAACTGACCAAGGTGCACTCTTTGTCTAGTGGAAAAGCGCATAGGACCAATATATGATATTCACGCTTTTTATGCGATGCTGAAGAAGTAGGTGAGATATAAACGCCTAATGATATATTTGGTTAACCACCATTGCAGAAAAAAAAACTAAGCAAACATAAGACAGCCGAAGTATGTTTTGAATATCGCTACATAACAATAGCCAATGATAGTAATTTGTTTAATTTGGATTAATGGAAAAAGTTGTTCGCTTGGATTGGGTTTGTAACCAATTAAACTATGGTTTGTTCGAGGGAAACAATCAGCGACTTATGAGATAATCATAAAAAGATACTTGGGCTTTCGGTATCATATTAAATTATGTAAGATATTTAAAGTGTGAAACGGAGCTTTGATGAGTGAAACCAAGTTTGGTATGACAAGAGAAAAGCGCGAAAGCATTTGAAAATCCACTAGAAAAGTTGAAATCTAAACTATTGCTTGTCACAAAATGCGATTTTATCAGAATAGTTTGATTTGCATATTTAGATATTGAAAAAAAGAACAAAAGTTGTCAGCACTTTGGGACCGTTCTTTTGTGGAAATGGATAACCACTAACCAGTTTCCAACGGATTTTGCTCAATAGGTAACATCCGTCATAAAATAAGTTTAAAACAAAAATATCAATAAAGATAAAAATTCACACCACCTAAAAATATGAGCCAAGTAAAATTTGAGCATTTGACAATTCCTCAGGACACCAGAGATTGGATTAATTGAATATAAAGTTATTTGAATCAGAATCACTTGACTATGAAGTGGCATCAGTAAAGTATAACTAATCAAAAAGCATATAAAATAAATCACTCTGTAGTATTCCTCCACGTAAACGCTTAACCTTCGAATGGTGTGAGCAGATTTGGATTTCGCAACATTAATAATTTTAAATGAATATAAATGTATAGAATTTTCATGATTCATGCTCTAAATGCTTCCTTACATTCGCCTCCTGTTCCTGACCAGTGTTGTAAGCAATCACGTTAGTTGTCACGTTTTTTGTTGATATTCGACAGCGCGTCCCTTAAGCATTCACAACACGAACGATCAAACGAATGTCGGAAAGAAAAATGTCAATTGAATGTCTCAGACCACGATAACCTCGCTAGGAAACGTAATAGGCGCTGTTATCAGTTTTTGTGTGTCACATTCGACATAGGAAACAAGCAAGACCAAACTATTCATGATGTTCATGATTCGATAAATCTGAATTATATGCAAAACTTATGATTTATGCTAATGTCATCGTGTCACGCGACATTCAATTGATATTTTTTTGTGTTTCTCCATGTTCACTCTACCGCTCGTGCTGTGTGTGAGAAATGACGGTAGCGGATAAATGCAGAAAAATTAAATGGCTGCTAACCTTGGTAACGAAACGAACGTCGCGTAAAGTGCCGAATGTCCTAACTCTTTGATTCATGGATCAGCATGGATCTGTCCCTTGCAAAAAGTTATCCTTGCAAATTGCGTACAGGTAATTAAAAACATAATAAAAATAGGCAACGTAGAAACAGTGAGCCTATTTGACGTTAGTGTTTACCGAGTTGAATGACATATCGCCTAATTTAGCCCTTGTGCTAAAGATGTGTTTTTAATAAGACTTTTTATGAGTATATTATAAGGAATGATTCCAATAAACAATGGAACATATTCAAATAATAAAGAATAGCTTATGATCAAAAAAAGGAAAAATCTCTTATAAAATTTAAGCAAGTGTAATGCACATAATTATTATATCAGTATAACTACAAAGAACTGGCGATGATTTAAAAAAGGTAAAATTATTAGTTAAAATATAAGCTTAATTATTGCCAATAGTTATGGAACCAGTACACTTCGAAAGAATAGCCTATGTTTGAAAGAAGGAAAATCTGATGAAAATCACTCTAAACCCTAGCACAAATTAATTGGCTGATAAGTTATTGGACCACTCTTATGAATCGTACTCGTCAGCGTTGAAACAATTTGATTTTTTTGTCAAATGGCCGGACACCATCCGAAGCGCATTGCCCAGCCTCATACCAGACGTGCCAGGTCAAAGTGCAAACACGAAAACAATTGCCTGTCAAAACAGACCATTGGTCGAAAAAGGTACTCACATCGTTGAGTGAGATTGAAATAAGGCACTTTGTTGCTAGCTCGGCCATGTTACCAGTTCACATTTTTTTTCAATTTTTCAAAAAGTTTGAGTTATGTGTATGAAATGTTTTTGTTCTAAACCTTTTAATACAGTGGTTCCCAACTTTTTTGAAGAAGCAACCCCCTTTAAATTTCTTCAACCATCTTGCGGACCGCTAAAATATATGTTCTCGAAATTAAAGCCTATGAAAGACCTCATAATAAATCAAAAGATATTCTTCGTCTGCCACCGAAAAATCACGTCTGAAATCCATCATATGCCAAAATTATGTGGATCCAAAAATTATTCTAAGAATTTTGCCTGGAGTCTACTAAACATCTTTCCACAAGGAACTTTTTAAATGGATCGATGGCAACAAACAACAACAAAAATCAGATTCCCAGTAAACACACCATCGTATATGGTGGGATATAAGAGTACAAATGTGGAGGCGATAAACGTACATCTTGCACGCAGCCTTATGGCGCATGTACGTATATCGCCTGCACATTTGTACTCTTATGCGCTATCGTATACGAGTTTGTGTTTACTGGGTAGTTAAGAAGCTAACGATTTGTGTGTATTCGGAGGAGTACAATGAAGATTTCTTTGAGAATCATCCTGAAAGATATTCATAAAATTTAAAAGATTTTTTCCAGGCATCTCCAAGGGTTCCTCCAGAATTCTCAATGCTCACGCCAAGATTGTTTTTTCAAGAATGGAATTAGATATCAACCAAACATCAGTTCTGTTAGTTGTTTCCAATATCTTAAGAAACTTGCCCATAAACTTCATACAGGTCAACTGACCACATTTGGAAGAATTTTTTTGAAAATCATCAAAAACCTTGTCAAATATTAGAAATCTTTCAAGATAAAACTTTAGTATCAAGGTTTCAGTGCAAACAGTGAAGATTTCGAGTTTCTGCAGTCACTTCAAATGTTTGCTCTCCCGAAAAAGGAAGACCATTTGAGTTTTTCATCACAAATCTCACGCTTTAGATTTTCGTTGAAAATCACTCAAGCTCATGCAGACAAAAATGTTTCTGTCATATTAAGTCAAAAAAGCTTTCGAAACCTCATGTATTTTTTAGGTAAGAAAAGTTTGTTGTATTTTTCTACACGCCGAAAGGAATCACTGCACAAGCCACCATAAGTTCATATAAAAAGGGCATATTTTGGATTAAGTAGCTAACTTTTTAAATAAATAACCTAACTTGAGCTCACATAAAGTGCATTCAGTTGCCTAAATAGAGCAATGTTTACCATAAGGTACGAAAAAACTCAACTCGTACTTGTTCTGAACTTTCTAGTTAATATAAGGGCATGAGTTACTTTTTCTAGAATCAAGTTCACTGAACTCAAAGTCTACTAGAAGTGAACTTTTCAGTTCACTGCTCAGGTAAAATCCGAACTTTTGGTTGTTTGGGTGTTTTGTGCTAAAAGACTACATTAAAACAACTTATCAATGGTTTTCGGAAGAAACAAAATTGGTAGTACGTTAAAAGTGATCTCTTGCAACACGAATGAAGAGATTCGTCACATTTAGGTGCCTATTGGACGATTGACAAAGTCGTGTCTAGTGAACGAATCTAGTCTAGTCGTTTTTATCGACCTGACAAAAAAAAAAGCGCAGCACTTTGTTTATAGCTAACTGTCAATCATGAAAAATGACACTTATTTATAATGGCTCCGTGAACCCCCGAAGAAGTCGTCATAGCCCCCTAGGGGTCCGCGGACCACCGCACAGTGATTCCTCTCCATACAAAAGTGGGAAAAAAAATCTTACAAAGGTATTTCATATTCTAATGCAGTTTTTTTTACTTTAATAGACTAGAGCAGTGATTCCCAAAGTGGGCGAATTCGCCCCCCTGGGGGCGATTTTCAGGTCCAGGGGGGGCGAAAATTTGTAAAACTGAATTTGGGGGGCGAAAATGCTAGAAAGGGGGCGAAAGTGGGAGCAATTGAAAAACAAAAATGGATTCAAGGTTCGTAAGAAATATTCATATTTTAATGATAGCATATACATCTGAGACGGTACACAAATTATGTCAAGCTAAATTTAAACTTTTTCGAGAGGGTCCCTTGTCTCACTTTTTGTATTAGACCTCCTAAAATTTTGAAAGGCTTGTCACGCTTACCTTGACCCCCTTCCCCCTTGGAGCGAGACAAAATTTGTGCATGAATTTATTTAACACCTAACTATTTCATCAGTTCTTTACTCTAAACGCGCTCGTTTTTAAATTATGATAGACAAATCTGAATCTGAGATCTAAATGGTTTTTGCTAAAAATATTATTGAATGCATTTTGAAAGCAGAAACTTTTGGCGATGTTTAAAATTTATTTCTAAGCCGAAAGATAAGTTTTGCAACTTTTTGATTGGGGATCTTTAGAATGAAGCAGATTAAGTTTCAAGTGTTTCTCACACATTTGTTAAAATACTAATTTAAATATTTTGTTGACACGCATACTAATCAGTATTGATAGTAAAATCATTTTATAAATAAATTTATGTGTCTTTGTTGGACAAAAATCGAGTTTCAATGATAAAATTACTGAATGCCATATACGCAAATCACCCTACCTTAAAATAGGCTTGAGTGACATGAAATTGCATGGATCAAAGCTTTAAAAAAATTAAATTGAACGTTATATTACAGTGAATGAGAAGTTGACACAAGTTTTTTTTTCATATAGTTTGTACATAGATTGAACTGTTTCCAGAACAACCGATAATGTATTACTCAAAATTTCGTAAATTTATTTCAACAATTTAAGAAACATTGAAAACGAGCCGGAAGTGAGACGAAAATTTTTCCATGATCGCACACTAGCCAGGATAATTGATTTTAATGTAAAAACAATTTATGCATATGATAGATATTGCATGACTCTACATGTAGAAGACTCTCTCTTTGAGGTATATTTATTGAAGCATAATGATTGACTGCTACACCCTTTGAATTTAACCAATTTTCGGTATACTTATGATGAGATATTGATCAATACTTTCATACCAGGGCACAGTGCGTTGAATGCATGGAGATGCGGGACAAAAATCAAAACTGGAAGATCAAGCTATTTGAGCACCTTGGTATGGAAAAGAAAGTTGTTTCTGGTCAAAAGAGCTTCAATTTGCATAAATGACATATAATATATGCATAATCGCAATACTGTCCTAAGCGCCAATTTCATTATTTTCCAAGAAAAACCTCGCAATTTGTACTTTTATTGCTCATAATAATGCAACATGTTTATTGCAAATTCGTCTCTTCTCACTCGTAGCTGCAAAAGTAACTTATACGCATTTATGCAAAAATCGCATTTTTTTATTGTCAATTTTTCATATAAAATTTTGATAAAATCGTGAACACCACACTTAAAATATATTATTTTAAGCATAATCGTGTTATGGTGTTATGTCTAGTCGAGCCGAGACCACATAGCGTTCGGATTTTTTATCACAAACAACTCATTTTCATACTTGTGCTGGTTAAGGAGTATACCTTAAAATAGTCAATAATCTCGAAGAGTTGCAGGGAGTATCTTTCCGACCTCTTGGAGGACACTCTAAGAAACATTTCTGTGATTGATTTAGGGTGGAACTCGGTGGAACTTTTTTGAATCGATAATCAAAGCTACATGTTAGTATTTCATAAGTATGATTTCGTAGCCAACTCATCGTACTGATTTCTCATATTCAAAGTTAAAATAGGTGTGCTTATCCCATCAAGTATACTTTACCAACCTTTAGTCATGTTCTCTTTTAGATTATGATTGAATGGATTGGTTTCAGCATTCCCCGTACTGGTTGAAAGGAATGCTGTAAACATGTGGAAAAATTTAATTTTCTGCCACTCCGACATCTGTCACTTTCGATGCTTTAAGTGCTTTGTATATCTTATCAATACTTGTTTCAAGAGTGGATGCTATCTATAAGCACTTGTGAATAAAATAACTTCAAATTTGATTTTTGTCTATGGAGCAACGCACTGTGCAGGGGGCGCTTCAAAAATATATCGGTCTCAAGGGGGCGAAAGTCAAAATAGTTTGGGAAACACTGGACTAGAGAGTGCAACTATTTGTCAGCATCACATAGTTAACCCATTTTAGATATTTTTTTCATATATCAGAATTCTATTTTATCAACATGTGATATTGGCTTTGTCATGCTATACGGCACTTGAGCCCAATTAGTGAATGATTTGAAAATGGAATCCTTTAGTATCGTTATAGAAGTATCTAATTGAATATTTTTCAAACTAATATGCCTTTTTATTGGCACCCAAGTAGAAGTTTCCATTACACTCATTAATATATGACCGTATTCAGTATTGCCATATCCAATCAGGTTAGTCAAACGACAGAAACCCAATGTTGCGCAAGTTTGCGCAATATTAGGTTAAGGTTAACCGAAAGTTAACGGAAAAATCTTCAAATTAAGACTAGTGTGATATGTGTGCGAGTATGTGCTCACATTTAAAAACTAAGTTGAATTTCATTTGATTATCCACATATACTTCACAGAGAAGCAAAATATACAATTACGAAGGTCTTGTTGTTCAAAACGCTATAAGAAAATCGATTTCCACTCAATCCTAATGAAATTTTGGAAAAAGATTCTAGGTATTCAATTATCGTATAAAAATACAAAAATATTTTGGAAATTAATAGTGTAAGTGAATTTTTCGACTTTTTTCCGCCCTCGCATCACTGTGCACCGGTTGGGAAACCCTGTTTTAATATTTGAAGCTTTTTTTAAATTCTTTATTAGTATTATTCCAAACATTACATTCATTTCTTATATCTAGGTGTTCTGTGTTAGACAACACTATCATCCTAATTTGGTATGACAAAATTAAGCTTTTATTAACATTTTGTTAACAACATATTACATTTTGCCGTAGCAGTTAGGAATTTGGATAGGTGAGTAATATTTGATGCTTAATTAATCTAACATTTGATGCTAAGTTACTCTGCAGTGCTCCAATAATTATAGAAACTAAATAGTGAGCAGTATAGTTGCAATTTCGCTCTTATAATAGCTCGCAAACTCTATTGCGCGAATCAAATTATTCGTGCAACTAAACACCAAATTATAAGCCTTCATAGTATACAAGATTTCTTTCAAAAAACATATGGTAGCACTCTCTTTTTGTCGTCAGGGATTTTGACTAAAACACAACGGGGTAGTCACAGTTGAGCTGTTCCCTCCTGTCGTAGTGCCAGCAAAGCGCGAAAACCGAAAAAAAATGAAAATCACTCCGGCGACACAGCAAACAAAAAAGGCTTACTTGGGCTTTTTGAAGCACACTAAGTTAAGAAGTAATTCAAACTTGTTTTACTTGAATTTCAAGTGAATCAGTGCTGTATTCGAAACTAATCAGACCAGAACCATTGGAACATGAAGTGAATAAGATACTTGAATATGATTCCAATCTGACCTGAAACATTTAAATATGAAATTATTCGGAGCTGAATTACTTAATTATGAAGTGAATTGGACCCCAATCACATGAGTGTATTATATTTCTATATGTGTAGTATATTTCTAGAGTTTTTCAGTAAATTGCTAAATAAAGGTTTGTAAAAATTAAAACATAAAATGTTTATTTTACAAATTCAAAAGCATTCTCAATCAGGGGTTGAAGAAATTTGAGAGTAATACTTCAACTGCTACAGCTCTGAATGTATCGGGGGTAGAAAATGCATGAAAAAACCATCTAAACAAGCTCCAAACCTGGAGGCACTATTGCTTTAGGATGTTCGGGGTTATTTATCATGCCAACGAAGTCAAACAGCTACACCCAAGGGTAAATAAGCGACTGAATTGGGTTTTATCATAGCTTTCTCTTTGGGACTCTCCTTCGTTACTGCTGTTTATCAAATTTGTAACAGCTAACGAAACATTGTCGATCATGGACCGATACAGATGCGATATTTTTCTTCGCTTGCTTTGATCGTGCTTCAAATTTATTTGAGAACCAATTCTTCGACGCCTGTTCTCATTCAAGCGAACGTTTTCGATAAATTTTGGGGAATTGGAAGTAGTGAGAACTATTATTTAACTTTTCAGTCGTCGCGCGGTTTGCCATTGTCAGAACCACCACGCTGAAGCAGTGAGCGATAAGTGAGGTCTTTTCATCACTGTTGTACAAAATACAACAACGCGACTACTGAAGTGTTAAAAAAATTAAAAAGAAATTCTTTTGCTGTGATGTGTTCAGTAAACATAAAATCGTATTCGTTAGTACTTAAAAGTACTGGAGGTGATATACGTACATGTGCCATAAGGTTGCATGCAGAATATTTATACACTAAGCTTTTTTTTTCACATCGGGTCGACGTCTCGCGTAAAAAAACCGCGTTAATTCAATAAGCTAGATAAGGATAGATGGAGACTATTAGTACTCATACTTTTAGATATCGACTACTTGTTTCCAATGCGTTTGTTTAGTTTAAGTTTTATTCATGTAGACAATGATGTTAGATGAATGTAGCAAATAAAATAAATAAATAAATTAATTAATTAATAAAAAAAATCAAAAATGCTTGTAAGCTGAGCCAAAAAGTTGTAATTGTCTAACAATTTCTTGGACAGTATTTGTTTCTTGTTCATAAACTTAAACCTTTAAGCTTTTATTAATTGAAATCACATTCAAGAATGACAATCAACACTCAATTATTAATGATTGTCAAAATATTCGTGTATTATATTCACCAATTTTTGAAAATGTCTTCCCTTTAGAGGTAGAATTTATCGTCATCGACTGTTTTATTACACAACACATTCTTTCAAATCCCGAGAATTTATTTGATTTTTATTCTAAGACGAATGCCCACACAATAAGCAGTCTATCATGGCAGCTGTTGCATTTATTAGCATTCTAGAACAAGTTCGCATCGGTTATGAATGGAAATTAGCAGTCGAGTTCAACCTACGACGAGGGCTTTGCAATACTAAAGCCGTTGAATGAACTCCTCATTTTGTCATTTGCTCTTTCGCGCACCCAAAACCCACCACAACTCTATTAGAAATTGAAACTGAAATAGCGCATCTAACATTTCGGATACGACGACGACATCGGGTGCGCATTTTGCAATCATCATCAGCCACTCCAATTATGAGAAGCCGGCTGCCCCTCGCAAGATCAACGCCCAGCCTAGTGGAACCCGAGCAGAAGAACATGGCAAACGAAAACCATATCATGGTATTAAAATAAAAAAAAAAACCAGCATACTTGTGTATGCTTTTTTTAAGGTGGTAATAGAAGGTAAAATACCAAAATTCAGAATATGTAAATGAAAAAAACTGAAGAATTTTAATGCTGAATGCTTAACAAAATGTTGTAAAGCGTGTTCAAGAGATCCATAAGCTGTTCAGCAGGCATTGAATAACACATTCATAGCAAACCATGTTATTACGATGGTATCTGATACCACACCAAGCTTTGTAAGTTTTCACGGAATCTGCACTGTGAATCTTTTTATCAAGAAAATCAAAAAAAGCAAAGCTTATAAATAGCTAATTATTAAATTAAAGTTCAACATGATCTTGATCAGGTCATCGTACTTATCCAAATAATAGCAAAAAAAAAATTGAGGTTTTATAACTCAGTTTGGTATGCGATTGTTATAGGTTTTTCGCTTCTTCGACCTTTTGTTCTTTCAACCTTTGCCTTTCGACCGTCTGTCGTTTCGACCTTGTGTCTTTCGACCTTTCGTCATAGATTTATTGTTATAATCTAGAAATTTTCTCCTAGTCGAGAAGGCAAGCCAGAGCAGACACAGAAAGTGTGTGGCAAGTCGAAAATTGGCCGAACCCACGATCTAGAGAAACAAACACTCGAATTTTGCCCGTCTGCTGAGGCGAAATGGAAAATGACACAATACTCCAGTTTTCAATGAGCTGTAGACTCATCAACAATTGCATAAAGTAATGAACTCAGTTCGGTACCTTGTCTCGTTCATGGCTGCTTCCTAGATGCGACCCGCGGATCAAATATTGGGCAAAGGGAAATTCACACTTATTTGAGTGCCATATAAATAAAAAGGAAACGTCTATAAAGATGATCACGACTTTATAAGTGAAGGGAGAAGTGCTTGGGGAAGTGTAACGAACCATACAAAATTGGCAGCTCTTTACAAAATACGTGACGCAGGGTTAGGGGGGATTGTTTGGAAATGATCAATTGTTGCGTAACGTAATTGATGGACGTTCCCAAATGCTCACTGATCGCGCGTGTGTTTGCTCTCAAAATTGCACCCAAAATTGAGTAAAGTGTTTTCACAGAAAGAAAGCTCCGATTGTTGTTCCGCACAGAAATTGGCATCCGCTAAGAGTTCGACGTGTTATTTTCCCATAGTTTTCGACGAGTTTTCCTCCAAAGATTGGCTGGCTATCATCGTTTTCGCTGCTTAGCCATTTTGATTGAAATTTAAAGAGTTGATAGCAAAACAAGTAAACGATCGTTGCTCTGATGCACCCTCGATTTGTTGGAAACTGATGTTGTCAGCGAAACTATTTTAGTTTGTAATAAAATACTTACTTGGAGTTAGAGGTTAGTTAACTCCTGTTCAGATGTCCAAAATTAATTTCAAAAGGTGTTTTTAATTTTTTTAGTATTATTCCAAGCATTACATTCATTTTCTGTGTCCTCAGCTTAGACAATGAGAAAATTTTGCCAATTTTAGTTCTAGACAAACAAGCGTTATTTTATAGTTATATAGTTTTTGTAGAACAAAATTCTGGTTTTTGGAGATCCATTCTAACATGACTTCTTCATGTAGGATAATGTTATCATCTTTTTCAACTAGGGAAAGTGTACCAGTTATGGTCATAGTGGTTCCCTATTTGGCCATATGCGAAATTTTGACAACTTTCACATTTTAAATCTTTTTGAATGTTTTAACATGGAGATATATCCTAAATATAACTTCTACAACACACAAAAATTCAAAATATTCAGACATTAAAGTAATCACGTATGGCGAAATAGGGAACCACTATGTCCATAACTGGTACACCTACCCTAACTTGGTTTATTTATTGAAACAAAAGAATCGAATGTTCTTTCCTCTACGAATCAGAAAAAGCATTTTATTTTCGCATACAATTCAAAAATCGCATCTAATTGTTGAAAATATATGTTTTTTCGGTCTCATAGGACGAAAAATGTCTCAAATAACTTGGTTCTGTCACCATTGAATATTCTGCCTGTGACACGGTTTTAGGAGCAGTTGCATATTATGGGTTTAATTAGCCTTCATTTTTTGTCAAACATCGTTTTGAAGAAGAAATTTATCCCTTTTTTAGAGACAACTTAGATGGACACAGGATCACAGTTTTTCAGTAAGATAGTCGTGTATAACCCTGAGGCTCTCAGCACTAATTTGCACTTTTTAGATAAACATAAAAATTGTTTGAACGGTTTGAACAATATGCAGGTGGGGTTCATTTACAAATTTCATAATGCTGAAAATGGCCATTTTCGGCACCCATCAACCTCCGCCAAACGCTTTTGTATAAAAATATTACAAGTTATGTATGAGTATCCACACCCTTCAGTCTTATGAAATTTGTGAATAAACTCGTTCAATTCGGTCATTGGTCGTTGGTGCGATGGTTTATAGATTATAATTATAACCTTTTTTTAAGTTTTCAGTACGATGCTGGCTTACTCCCTAAAGACTGGAAAACTCACTTAATTAGTACTCAATAAATGCTACCTCGTTGCTGAGCGTTCTAGGATGAGCTGTAGTTCCCAAGGCTGTTGTTACGCTGATTTAATTGGGTCATCCCTTATAGTTGCTTCTACATATTACAAGGTAGTTCTTCCTGATACGTGCTTTATTTTAGAACGGTGTTGTTATAAGGAACAAAAACTTCATTCCGTGTGAGTGAAATTAAAAAAAAACCTCTATGAAAATGTTCCAAATAATTACGAACGTTAGCTTGATTGGTATGAACGAAAAGAAAATACATTGATACACTTTCAATTATTCGCAGTGAAAATCCATACCCACATGGCGGTTGGGTGATTAAATGTTCAAATTAAAAATGAACACCAATGGTTTGCATGAGATATCGTTCTAATAAGCAGGGGTGCACTGTACTCGCAAAAGTGTTTATTATGATGTTAATGTACGAAAAACGTTTTTGAATGGACAACTTTCAAACATTATACTACAGCTTTACGTTTTCCTTTGTAATTAATCGGTCACAACATGCAAAGTTCGACCGAAAAATACAATTTTAATGTTGAAAAAACGGCTTTAGGACATTTCGTCGAATGACATTTGGTCGAATGACGTTTATTTGAATGGAAATTTGGGTCGAAGGCTTATATTGAAATGGTTAACTGAAAGATCATTTGGTAAAATTAACGTATTCTTGGAGGTCGTCCATAAATGACGTAGCATTTTAGGGGGGAGGGAGGCCGTCAGGAATTTGTGACGATGTGTGATTGGGGGCCGTAGCGGTAAACGCGCAGCTATTCAGCATGACCATGCTGAGGGTCGTGGGTTCGAATCCCGCTGGTCGAGGATCTTTTCGTAAAGGAAATTTTCTCGATTCTTAGGGCATAGAGTATCTTCGTACCTGCCATACGATATACACATGCAAAAATGGTCATTCGGCAAAGAAAGCTCTCAGTTAATAACTGTAGAAGTGCTCATAAGAACACTTATCTGAGAAGCAGGCTTTGTCCCAGTTGGAACGTAACGCCAGAAAGAAGAAGAAGTGTGATGAGGGGGAGGGAGGGGTCCCAACTAGTGGACGAAGCATTTTGAATCATGTCGGTAAAAATAGTAGAGATGGTCGGGTTTCACATTTTTCAAACCCGAACCCGACCCGTACCCGACTTATTTTATTTCTTCAAACCCGGACCCGACCCGAACCCGAGAGAATAATTGAAAAGCAAACCCGGACCCGACCCGAACCCGAAAAATGTTTGCTGTGTGAACCCGAACCCGACCCGAAACCCGAATTTTTTTTTGTAAGACAAACCCGAATAAAACCCGAGTTTGAAATCATGGTAAATTCATCGTTTCTGATACTTAGAGAAGCTTTTAGGTTGTTACTCTGTTCACAATTCTCACCAAACCCGTCCTAAACCCGACTCAAACCCGACTTTTTGTAAGCCCGAACCCGACCCGTACCCGATAATTTGTAGCCTCCAAACCCGACCCGAACCCGAACCCGAAAAAAATAAAATTTTCAAACCCGAACCCGACCCGAACCCGTCGGGTTCGGGTTCGGGTCGGGTTTCGGGTTTGAAAACCCGACACCCGACCATCTCTAAAAAATAGTAGCGTTGAACAAAAAAATGTTGACAAACAGTGCTTGACTTGCTTGACTCTTTAAACGAGGTTTTATTTGATGATTTCGTTTGATAGGAATACAATTTTTCTGAAGCTTGAAAACATTATGTGAATATTAGTTTGAATTCGTGTCTAAATTAATTATTTAATTAACAAACAATTTTAAAGAATAAGTTAATGATAAATCAATGCTTTATCGACATGGAAAATTGTTTTATATTTGTTATCAAGACATAGAATGAAGCTTCTTAGTTTTATCGCGTTTTATTCTTATTTTCTGTTGGAGTATTTTTTCTTCAAAATAGTAGAATATGCTATTTAGGCAATTATGCAATTATCATCATAGTAAAACAAGATATTTATTCAGTGTCATCAATATCAATATTGTCCCATCAAATATCTAAATCACTCGGTAATTCAGGGAATGCATTTTTATTGATTCAATATGAGTTGTTTAAGCATATTTTAGTATGGGAAACGATAATGAAATATAATTGGAAGATTAATGAAGCATAATTTGTATAATAATCGCTAAGAATTTTGAAATATTCCAACAACTACAATTGTTATTTTTCTCTACTTAGCTACTGTTTGCTTAACGGATTTGAATTTGGATGATAACTACAAAGATCCGTTCCAAATTAAGGTAGTTAGTTCATCATATGCAATGAAATCTGTTTCTAAACAACTTATAATGAAAAAAATCTCTAAAAGAAGAAAATTTTCGTTTAATACATTATAAAATACATTGTACCCTAACTCATCAATGGATGTTTAACCGATCCAAAAAAAAACGTTTCAATTTTCTCTATCGTTAACTTGTTTTATAATTTTATGATAACAACAGCAAAAGTATTACAAATTAAATTTAACCTGCATGAAACTGGAAAACAAAATTATATAATTTAGACAGGAAAAAGTTTATTTAAAACTGTTTTCTAAATGCTTCAGTTAGTGATTCATATCAAGCTTTGTTTTGAATTTCTGAATTTTAATGTATTGTTTTAGCCCAATTGCTGATGGAAACAAATAAAAAATAAGGGGGGGTGCTTGATATGCTACGTATTTTCCAACGGGGGGTATGAGCATTTGTGACGAAATGCTACGAGGGAGAAGGGGGTGTAAAAAATCCCTGAAAAATGCTACATCATTTATGGACGGCCCCTTGTTAATAATCTGAATTAATAACTGTTGTTGAATGAAAAACGGGACATTTTATGTAGCCATATTTTAAAATTTCAAACATCTGTTTGTTTGTGATTTGAAGTTATGTCAATATCTAGGATTTCGATGATTTCGAACTTTTTAGAAGTAGATTTTTGTAATATTTAGCTTTAGTGAATTCATTATTCTCTGAAAATATCATCATTCTTTGGAAAACTGCTCAACCAGTTTTTATTTTATTACTCGAATTTGCGCACATAATGTTTTTATTATTTATTATTAATTTTAAATGTCATCGTACCTCGTACTGAACTGCTGATTTTCATCAGATGGAAGAATTCGGAGAGAGTGCTCGGAATCTTTTATTGAATTCCGGGTCTTGCAGCTTACGGACGTGGGTAAGGTTTTTGAATGCGGAAATCATAATTAAAACGGCAAGAAAAAAATGCTTTAAGGTAAATCTTTATAGCGAAGTGAATGCTAGGTGTCGGTAACTCTACTTATGGCCAATTGGCTTATTGTGACTTCCAGCTTAATAACATTCTTAAAACAAATATATGGCTTAGCTGTTGATGACCTCTGGTGAATAACAGAGTTTTCAGTGAAATCTTTTATTCATTAAAAATGAAAATTGTGCTAATTCTGTGTATCGGGTAAGGGAAAACGAGTTGACTGAGGAGACAATAGGTGGGTTTCCTTAATTTAGGATCAGCTTATCTCGAATCGCAGAACATGCCTGAACGAAAAAGCAGCATGAAACATTAAAAACGCAAGAGGTTGATCAATATATTGGGGAAGCCTTCATCAAATTGAATAACAAATTTTTCCTAGTCTCATAAAGATTGTTGGTTAAATGGGTGATACTTTTTTGATTATTCAATCATTCTTGTATTAGCGACAACATGCTACTCTCGACGATAGTCAGGCCAAACGTAAAACTTTGTTTCCATGCTATTTAGAATCTACCACTATCCTTTCCACGAAATGTCGGTTCGATCAAATATCAAATGCTTTCTGTTGCAACTAAGCCTTTTCGACCAAATGTCCATTCGACGAAATGTTCGTTCGACCAAATGTACTTTCGACCAAACGTCATTCGACTAAATGTCATTCGACCAAATGTCATAGATTCTGAAAAAACAACAAACAGCCTTATCTTAATATGGCAGGCGATCTGTTCTTCGTAAAAATGTCCCCAAAACCAGCATCTCCTTCTTCTGAAGTTTGACGGTCTGGCTGAATTTGGCATCATGCGCGCTATGCCTGAAATATGTTATGTTGTTAAAAATGTTATAAAAATCAAATTTACATACAGTATGCAAAAAAAGTTTATCCACCCCCCCTACCAATTTAGAATTCTTTTGTTTTTCTGGTGAAAATCATGTCAATTTAATGAGTGTTTCTCCATGGTTTATCAATTTATGTTTATTTATCACATTGCCATTAAAAAAATGACGTTTAGGGTGCCGGTGCCATTAGTGGACTACCTAAGCTATAAAAAATCATAACAAAATAACGAAAAACCCTAACAGAGATCTTTTGGCGTCAACAGAAAGATTTCAACCTCTACTATATGGGGAAAATATAAAAAGAGTGATAAAACTAATTTTTTAACATAAAATCGCTTGAGCCACTATTGGTACACGTGTTCCAGTAGTTGCGCTAGTGCTCCAGTAGTAGACGTTAGGGAATGATACAAGGAATTTTAAACAAAATGGTAAATTTTTACATAGGTTTAACATTTTTCCCTTGGAACAGCAACTAATATCTTTCGAATGAACCATAAAGATTATCTCTGACACTTTTCTTCATTTTTATACATCCATTTTAAAAACAGCTTCCAACCGTTGATCCACTACTGGAACACGACGGCTACTATTGGTGCAAGGGAGCCAATTTTTCACGTAAACCTAATTAATTATATGACTTTTTGATTAGATAAAAAGCTGAAATTTGGCAAATCGACTAAACTAGAGGCGATCCATCCACCAAAAATAGCACATGTCGTTTTTATCGAAAAATGTACGTTTTATTCCATAGTCCAATCTACTGGTACATTACAACCATTGGTACCGGCACCCTATATATTTTTTTTTTCTGATTTTATGTGATGAATTATGAAAAAGGGTAAAATATAATGCAAAAAAAGTTTATCCACCCCCAATCGGATACTAAGATTTAAGTGTGTATTACAGAGTTTTAGTGTGTATTTTGCAACTTTCTCGAATGTAAACATTGTGTCTAGCATCCATTTTGTGCTCTTGAAGTTTTCGTGCTCAAAATTTCAGTTTCGTGTTAAAATTGGAGGTTTTTTGTTGCAAAATGCCCAAAAAAGCACAAATTTCGATCAGCATCCGAAATGTGATTATTGAACATCACAAAACTGGCAAAAGCTACCGTGATATTGCCGGAATTGTGCAGCTCCACAAAGATACGGTCGCTAGGATTGTGCAGATGTTTAAAAAGCGTGATTCTATCTTACGTTGCGTTGAATGTATGGAGATGCGGGACAAAAATCAAAACTGGAAGATCAAGCCATTTAAGCACCTTAATATGAAAGGAAAAGTTTTTTCTGGTGAAAAGAGCTGCAATTTGCATAAATGACATATAGTAAACACATAATCGCAAAACTGTCCTAAGCGCCATTTCCATTATTTTCCAAGAAAAACATTGTAATTTGTACTATTATTTCCTATAATGATGTAAGAAGTTATTTGCAAATATGTCTCTTCACACTCGTAGCTCATATTTTTAAAATTAAATAAAATTTGAATAAAATCTTGGAAACTTCATTTCAAATATATTATTTTAAACATAAACTTGCTCTGATGCAATGTCTGGTACAGCTTTGACCACATAGCGTTGCGAGATTTTCGGATTTTCCATCACAAACAACTCCACTTTCATACTTGTGCTGGTTAAGGAGTACACCGAAAAATAGTTGAAAATCTCGAAGAGTTGCAGGGAGTTGCAGCTGTATCTTTCAGACCTTTTAGAGGACACTCTGAAAAACATGTTTGTGAGTGACTTAGGGTGGAACTCGGTGGAACTTTTTTTGAATCGATAACCATAGTTACATGTTAGTATTTCATAAGTTGGATTCCATAGCCAACTCATCGTGCCGATTTCTCATATTCAAAGTTAAAATTGGTGTGCTTATCCCATCAAATATACTTTACCAACCTTCAAACATGTTCTCTTTCAAATTTTGATTGAATGGATTGGTTTCAACAACCTCCGTACTAGTTGAAAATAATGTTGAAAACATGCGACAAAATTAAGATTTTCTGCTACTCCGACAACTGTCACTTTCGACGCATGTTGTAGTCGTTTAAGTGCTTTATAAATCTTATAAATACACGTTTCAATAGCCGATGTTATCTATAAACACTTGTGGATACTTATTATCGCCGAATAAAATAACTTGAAATTTGATTTTTGTCTATGGAGCAACGCACTGTGCGTCCTTCAAAGACAACTGGCCGAATTGACAGAGCTATCGTGAAGAAGGCGGAGCTGGACCGGGGACTATCAGCTCCGAAAATTGCGAAACAAATTGAAAGCGAGTTTTCCATTCAGCTGACATCACAATCCGTACGAAATCGTCTTCATAAGAAAGGTCTTAAGGGCAGAGTAGCACTTAAGAAGCCATGGTTGTCCGCAAAAATATCAAAAAAAGATTGAATTTGGCCGAGGACCACATTTCATGGACCAGTGATGACTGGAATAAGGTGATTTGGTTAGATGAGACGAAAGTAATGCTATTTGGATCTGATGGTATCACAAGAAAATGGCGGAGAACCGGTGAAAGTTTGAAAAAGGAAAAAAGGTTTATTATTTTAAACATAAACTTGCTCTGATGCAATGTCTGGTACAGCTTTGACCACATAGCGTTGCGAGATTTTCGGATTTTCCATCACAAACAACTCCACTTTCATACTTGTGCTGGTTAAGGAGTACACCGAAAAATAGTTGAAAATCTCGAAGAGTTGCAGGGAGTTGCAGCTGTATCTTTCAGACCTTTTAGAGGACACTCTGAAAAACATGTTTGTGAGTGACTTAGGGTGGAACTCGGTGGAACTTTTTTTGAATCGATAACCATAGTTACATGTTAGTATTTCATAAGTTGGATTCCATAGCCAACTCATCGTGCCGATTTCTCATATTCAAAGTTAAAATTGGTGTGCTTATCCCATCAAATATACTTTACCAACCTTCAAACATGTTCTCTTTCAAATTTTGATTGAATGGATTGGTTTCAACAACCTCCGTACTAGTTGAAAGTAATGTTGAAAACATGCGACAAAATTAAGATTTTCTGCTACTCCGACAACTGTCACTTTCGACGCATGTTGTAGTCGTTTAAGTGCTTTATAAATCTTATAAATACACGTTTCAATAGCCGATGTTATCTATAAACACTTGTGGATACTTATTATCGCCGAATAAAATAACTTGAAATTTGATTTTTGTCTATGGAGCAACGCACTGTGCGTCCTTCAAAGACAACTGGCCGAATTGACAGAGCTATCGTGAAGAAGGCGGAGCTGGACCGGGGACTATCAGCTCCGAAAATTGCGAAACAAATTGAAAGCGAGTTTTCCATTCAGCTGACATCACAATCCGTACGAAATCGTCTTCATAAGAAAGGTCTTAAGGGCAGAGTAGCACTTAAGAAGCCATGGTTGTCCGCAAAAATATCAAAAAAAGATTGAATTTGGCCGAGGACCACATTTCATGGACCAGTGATGACTGGAATAAGGTGATTTGGTTAGATGAGACGAAAGTAATGCTATTTGGATCTGATGGTATCACAAGAAAATGGCGGAGAACCGGTGAAAGTTTGAAAAAGGAGTGTTTGCGGCCTACAGTCAAGCATGGCGGTGATGAGTTACTTTACCAACATTGATTTTTCAACCAACTGAGCATGACTTTGATTTTTTCTGCAGGTAGAGTCATGGTGTGGGGATCTATGGCTACATCCGGCGTTGGAGAACTTGAGTTTATCGATGGAATTATGACCAAGGAGGTTTACTTGGACATTTTGAAGCGAAAACTACCAGCGTCTGCCCAAAAGCTTAAGTTAAGGCACAGATATACATTCCAACAAGACGGAGATCCGAAACATACCTCAAAGCTGGTTTCGCAGTGGTTCAAGAAAAAGCGTATTAAGGTTATGGAGTGGCCAGCACAGTCTCCTGACCTTAATCCGATAGAACATCTCTGGTCAATCTTGAAAATTAAGGTCCAGGAGCAAAAACCAACAAGCATCCAGCAATTGCAGCAGGTAATCTCAAGTGAATGGGACAAAATCACCCCGGAAACAACTGCTAAGCTTGTTGATTCAATGCCCCGGCGATGCCGAGCAGTTATTGAAGCCAAAGGTGGTCTCACAAAGTACTAAAACTATGTGTGTCAGAGGGGTGGATAAACTTTTTTTGCGTCATTTTTTAACTTATTTTTAACATCAGCTCTCAAATGCAAGAGAATTTGTTTTTTTTTACATCGAACTCGCACGAATTGAACTTGTTTTTACCTAAATAATAAGAAACTGAACAACCTAAATAATAAGAAACTGAATAGCCGTGTTCTAATTTTTTAGTGGGATTTTTGGAAGAAATCTAATTTTCCACCGGGGGTGGATAGACTTTTTTTGCATACTGTAAGATTTTTCTCGCTAGAATACAGTTTTTGAGTTCTGTTTTCATAATCGGAAAATTTTAAAATATTCCATCGACGAAATTTTGGTTTTTTCCACTTTTTGCAGCTATGTTTCATACTAAAACCTATGAAAAACACAATTTTCAACGCATTTAACTGATAGAATATTTTAGAACCATCTGATTATGGAAATATAAACCTAGCAAGAAAAAATCTTACATACATTACGATTTTTATAATCAGCTGGTTCAGAAATAGCGTATCATGCCACTACACGAAGAACTTTCTTGTGTGGTATAACGCGAATAATGTTAATTTCGTGCCGCAAGAGTTTCCAAATTTCCCGGGAAATGAAATTTTAATTTCCTTCTTTTTGTTTTATTTAACCGAATCGCTAAGCTGTTGAGATTACGGTGAAATTCACGGATTCCGGCAAAATGAACTTAGTGTGTAGCATTACGCAATCTGCACAAATTAGTAGGTGAAACAACCCTGAACTGATATATAAGGGGATTATTGGGAATAGTAGGAAAAATGTCTGTCAAGGGGCCCGATAGCAGTAGTGGTAAACGCGCAGCTGTTCAACAAGACCAAGCTAAGGATCGTGGGTTCGAATCCCGCCAGTCGAGAATCCTTTCATGAAGGAAATTTTCTCGACTTCTCTGGGTATAGAGTATTTTCGTACATGCCTCACGATATACACATGCAATAATGGTCAATTGGAAAAGAAAGCTCTCAGTTAATAACTGGGGAAGTGCTCAAAATAGCACAAGGCTGAGAAGCAGGCTCTGTCCCAATAAGGGCGTTACGCCAAGAAGAAGTCTGTCTCTTATAGACCATATTGATGCCCGAGCTACAGAAAAAGTAGGTTGGGTAAATCCGTGCAGATCATATGTAATATGATCGAACCTGAGAAGTAACAATATGGGAAATAATCAACTTTAAAGGGAAGTCCTTTTGTACTAAGTTTTGTATTTTGGTTCCAATTGCTGAAGCGCAATATATTTAGATCAAATACTTCTTTAAATTGGTTAAAGAGCAAGGCATATGGTTTGAAATTTCCGTGCCCCTACACAGGAAGCAAATGTCGAATGTCAAATATATCATTGTTCCTTTCTCTTTGACCGTTGCTTTTTGGGCCCCAGTAATGGGTTTGACTTAATGGTGGTTATTATTCAACCAGGCATCAATGTGGACTTCTTCGTCGTTTGTGCTTGGCTCGATTCGTCTTCATTCAGAGGGCTTTAATCGACAGCAACGGCCAATCATCGACGTAAGTGTGAGAAAGAACCTTAGTCCATAAGAATGAATGAAAAACAAAAAAATGCAACGAAAGCGGTGCATTTGAGAAACAAGTTGGAAGAGTCAGTTGGGCAGAAACAAGTCAACGGAACGTTTCATGGCAAAATGTTCTTAGGGGTTAGCGCGCCAAATGAAAATACTCCGTTTATGTATATACCAAACTAATAATAGCTCTGGTCGGGCTAAAATACTTCGAAGAAACAGGTTCTTTATCAGAAAATTATCTCACGCTTCGCTGACTGTAAACATTGCGTTTTTCTCATGATACTTGCTTACATTATGCATATTCCAGACATCGACATGTCTGGAAAACGTTTAGGGTAAATGATCCAATAGTTGTGGGTACTCCTACAGTTGCGATAGTGCCATTTTCACAAACTTCATTGAATTAGCTACTGAAGCAGTTATAGGAAATTGAATTGAGCTTAGTTTTGCCACTTTTGGAACCACTACCCTATGGGAATTCATAATGAAGAGAAAACTAGAACATTGGTTTTTTGGTTAATTTGTCAAAGAAGATTCATTATCTTGCAGCGAAAAGCTCTGGTTTTCTTGTGAATTTGACGAATTATTCTTAAACTGTTAAGCCATATCGTATTTCAAATAATATGCCAATGATTTAAGGTTAAGCCCTTATTAGAAGCAATGTGTAACTCTCAAGTCAAACGAACAGCACGTTTTATCAAAAAAAAATCATCCAAGTTAGTAAATTTATGCATTTTTTCTAAAGAACACGCGGCGAACCTCGAAGAAAAGCAACAACCGCGGTTTTGCTTTTTACTTCGTCGTTATGGAAGGCAACATTTTTATCAAACGCAGTTTTTCTTTCCTTTGGGGAAAATGCGCGTTTTAGAAACTTTGCAACAGCCGCGTGGTTTATCATACCCAATGAACTAGTCTATAAAATGTATGGAAATGCTTGTTTTTCCTAATAAACAAATAAAAAGTTCTACAATGATTTAGAATATTTTTATTTTAGAAGTGAGTTTTTTGATAAATTGGATGATGTTTAAAAAGTAACTGATATGAAATTTAAGAACTCATTGTTAGGCAGAAGTTCAATTTTCAAAACTGCTATGATTTCAAACAATTCCACCTTCCTTTTGAGAAAGGCACTGCAAATTTTTTGATGCCTGGGTTTTAGAGTACAGCCTAGGTTGTTTGACCGTTGTTTTAAATTATTATAAAAATATAATCTTGGATACTTCGAAGAACATGTAAAATCGGTAACATATTGAAAAACGAATTACTTGAACATAATTAGAGAAAGAAAAAACATTATTGTAACCAAACTTATATGAATTCTTTGTGTAGTTTAGCTTTGTATTTGATATCGAAACAAATTGCTATTCGTCAAAAACCAAACTTTCATATTTTTTTCCATTTTACCATCCTAAGCTATATAGCCAAACGTAGGACTTGTTAAGGGTCGTGAGTTCAAATCCCATTGGTTGACGATACTTTCGAATTGAAAATTTTCTCGACTTCTCAGGGCGTACACGATCTTCGTATCTACCACATTCTTCATCTTGGTTTAAATGGTTTTATTTGACAGGACCTTCAAAATATAGATTACCAATAGTCGAAATGTTTCAATTCTAGCGTTGTTTAAATAATGGATGCTGTCTTACGTCGTTTTTCATCAACCGCAAAGCTTTTATTTGGAATCAATGTTAAATATGACTCTAAATAAGAGATACCATTATCAATGCTTTGGATTAACGCTCATATTCTAAACCAGGTTGTTGAATTTTGCACCCGAGATAGACACTTAAATAAAACAATAATAGTCCTCGAACATTCAAACAAGTTTCAAAAATTGAATTTAAACTCATTTTTCAATTTCAATGTTGAATTAAAAAAAAATCACTCGTTTTATATGGGTTAAACATTTGCTTTGTGATGTCGCTTTCAAATAGAATAAACAAGCATAACCAAACGATAAGCACATCTCAGATAAAGAACACGACCAGTGAATGCAATTAGTTATTATTTATAAATTGAAATACCTTCTTGCTTATTTCATCTCCGTCCAGCCGCAAATCACATCGGCATCACATTGGCATACTTGTTTGATGCATCATCCGTAGAATCACTTGTCGTTTCCCTCTTTATTCGCAGAATCACTCCAATCCGCTGTTATATAATCCACTTATTCAGGATGATAATTATCAATTTGTATGTTATATGATCCGAACAATTATCAAATTTTATTTTTCAATATATGCACTTCTTTTCTCTTCAGACACTGCATCACACCGTTGCGTTCGATGCGTTTAATCCATGATGTGAGTTTTTCGTGCTTCACATCATTCGATGATGATTTATCCACAGGTAGATCTCGGATTGATAAAGAATGAATATCTTCTTGAGGCCCACACCACAAACTTGGAAACGTAAACACGCCACCAACAAATATGGAATATTTTCTCACGCCTCAGACCGCTTGGGACGACCAACGTTAACTCATATGCACAAAAACCGTGTACCTTCTGCAAAGGGAGAAACACTTTGACGGAACGTAGGCTCGAAGCACCGCACGCGTTGAAGTCCACTGACTAACTGAAGCCGACAACGACGATGCAAACGTTACGCTCGCGTTCATTCAAATGTTTTGTGAAGCACGTTTTGCGCTGGTTCCAGTCAATCGTGCGTCGCCGTCGTAGTGAATGAATGACGAAGCCTCACGCGTCGCGTCGCCTAGCACCGCATCACGGTGCAGTGTTTTCGATTGATGTAACGCTTGCATTATGAGTTGATCAGGGATTGAAAATTAGGGAAAATAAAATATGAGAAGAGGCTGGTCGTCACTACAATGGTTGTCGTTATAGCAAGCGTCAAATGTAATTAGCATCAAATGTAATATAATCAAATGATAGGCAAACCTTTGTGTTAAGTTCTCTCACTCTTCAGGTGTATGGAAAAGTTATGCTACATAGTTCATAATAGTTTATAGAAAAGTTTTACTGTTTGACGTAACATCTGTATCAAACTAGTATCGCGAAAAAAATGAAGGAGTCCTTGCCCTATCTTTATAAGGTCATAAAATAATTAAGTCCAGTCTGTTGAAACACCTACCATATCATGCTGAGAAAATCATTTGATTACTTATCGAAATGATCGCCTTGATGGAGCATGTGGTGGAGTTGCTATCATCATGCATAGTCGCATAAAATACCAACATTTTTCGTCATTTGAAACCAAAGTTTTGTTGTTGTTAAAAAATAGCTTGGTGAATATATTTTTTGCAATTTCTTATAGTAAATAGTTGTTTTTTTCATTTCGAAATCTGCCAAGAAGTAACGTACTTTCCTACATTGCATTATTCGATGTCGTAAAAGTCAGAAAGCTTCTGATATCAATTGCATAATGACAATTACGTAATACTCTTCCATTAGGCAAATGTTTTGTGTGGCATGGTATTTCATTACACAAGAATTTTTCGAAATTTGAAAATAATGGTAAATGCATCACGATATGATTTCTGATACATTCAAATAGCCTTTTATTAAATTATGAAAAATAAAACTCGTTGCAGAACTCGATTTTTACAGCACTCGTCGTAATTACGTTTCGTGTGTAATAGTAGTTTACGGATCAAGTTTCAGAATGATGGCTTTTACAGCACGAGTCGTAAATTTATCCTACTATGCCGAGTAGAATAATTACGACGAGCGCTGTAAAAATCGATTTCTGCAACTAGTTACGTACAACATTTTTGGCAATTTCGTAGAAGACCACTTGAGGGTATCAAAAATGATATCGGAATACATTCACCATTATTTTACAATTTCCGTAAAATTGTTGTGTTATGATTCATTACCCAACTCAAAACAGTTGCGTAATGAGACAATTTCAACGCACTCGCGATTTTGCTATGAAAATTATATGGCAGAATTTCCAGTGCACATAACCTTCCCGCTGTGCGTACACAAATTCTCTCTGCTCTTGGAAGTTTCTTAAAAAAACTACCTAAAGCAATTGAACAGTTCTTCTCAGTGCTAAAAAAGGTACTAGTCAATGCTACGAAATCAGTACTTTTCATTGCTACCTTTCTACTATTGATCTCTTTACGATTCTTGTTAGGACCCGTGCCATCGATTTTTCGTTGGACCCGTAAGTGAGAGCTAGCGGTGGTAATCCTTCTTGGACACTGTCTTGGAAAAAACCTTTAAGAAGGTCTCTTCTTTTTTCGTTTCTTCACTAAAATTGGTTGCAACCATGAACAACAGGAATGGTGAATCTCAGAATTAACACATAAGCCTCCGACTCAGCGACACCCTCATAAGTGCTACGGAGTGGGGGTTGGGGGAGATATTAGGTCATCAGGATTCGCCTGAAAAGCTAGCGATGGACCCAGAGCACTTGTTGTTTAATTGTTTTTAATTTAATCTCTTGAATGCCGGCAATCAAAATGAAAGATGTTTTATTTACATAATGAAGAATTTTGTTTCGCGTAAAAATAGTCGATTACTTGTTCAACGGTATTAACGAGCTGCTTTTTACCTAGTAAAAAGCAGAATAGATCCCTCCAGGGTCATCTAATAAAAAAAGGTTTATGAACTCCGCGAAGTGACCGGTTGGAACAGGTAAAATGAGGTGCGACAATACACGAGAATATAATAAAAAATAAAAATAAAAAAAAATGAAAAAAATAAATAAAACAAATATTTACAAAGCATCGTTAGTTCCATAATATCCGACGTCCATGTAAGTATAAACGGAAACCGCAGAAACAGGTGACACTCCAAAACGCGAAAATCTGATCTCACAATCGTTACGTCTAATTCGGGTTTTCTGTATGAAAGGAACGGACTCACCAAATGCTTGCATCCTCCGGAAAAAAAAGTTGCTTAATCCTCCACCGTCACGCCGGTCAACGTTCACCACACTCTTGATTGAAGTACTGCACTAGAGCAAAAGCTGCAAACCCCGCTTCTACTATCCTTATTTTATTTTTATTTATTGGGGATTGCAAACGGAAGTTGCAAATTATTCTCACAGGTTCACAAACTGAATGCATTCGGTTATTTTCAACGCGACTCTGAACAACACATAAAACGCGGAAGAGGAACAATTTAATGCCGGAAGAATACTTCACTTCACTTTCACGAAGAACAATTCTACAAATATAAAACGATTGAAACATTCGCACTATTTATTACACAGTTGATATCGTTGAAATATTATAATTGTTCCGGCCGAGTTGCGATTGCATCAGCCGAATTGCGCGGAAACGAAAAAAAACGTGACGGTAGATTCAAAACACAACCGCTCGCGGGCGTGGCTTGCTGCGATTCCTCAAAACATTACGAACGACCTTTGCATGTAACTCAAAATTCAAAGCGATGACATACAGTTTTTTAAACATGAAATTGATTGTTAAAGTCAAGTGAACATGTTTGAGTAAAAAAATGGATTTCCGATAATACTGAAATGTTATTTTACTCAACAACACAAAAAACGGATTTTTCCCTAACTTTTTTCGTCTGTAAATCAAAAATTAAGGCGAAGTGTAGTTTTTCCGTAATGAATTTGCCTGTAGAAGTCAATTGAACATATTTGAGTATAAGAAGAAAGCTTTGATAGTACTTAAAATTTATTTTACCCATAAAACCACACAAAAAACGCATTTCCTGGGCTTTTTTTTGTCAGTATATCAAAATTAATATGTTAATTTTTCGGTTGAATTTACTTGCAGAAGTGAATTGAATATTCTTCTTCTTCTTTTTTCTGGCGTTATGTCCCAACTGGGACAAAGCCTGCTTCTCAGATTAGTGTTCTTATGAGCACTTCCACAGTTATTAACTGAGAGCTTTCTTTGCCGATTGACCATTTTTGCATGTGTAGATCGTGTGGCAGGTACGAAGATACTCTATGCCCTGGGAATCGAGAAAATTTCCTTTACGAAAAGATCCTCGACCAGCGGGATTCGAACCCACGATCCTCAGCATGGTCATGCTGAATAGCTGCGCGTTTACCGCTACGGCTATCTGGGCCCTGAATTGAATATTATACAGTAGAAAAATAAATATTTGACTACACTCAAAATTGGTTTTACGTAAAAAAACAACATAAACAACTTATTTCCCGAGTTTGTTCATCTGTAAATAAAAACTCAAGGCAATGACACGAAGTTTTTTCAGCATTATTTTACTTATTTAAGTCAAGTGGTCATTTTTCAGCAGAAATTGAAATTTTTGAATACACTCAAAATTTGTTTTACTTACTTTTATATTACGAAAAACCCTATTTTTTGGACTAGTTTTTGTCTGTTATTCAAAATTCAATGCGATGACATATAGTTTTTTCGACATGAAATTGATTGTAACAGTCAAGTGAACATGTTCGATTAAAAAAATGAATTTCCTATAACAAACAAAATTTATTTTACCCGGAAAACCACATAGAAACCGTATAAATTGAGCTTTTGTTTGTCTATAAATCAGAATTAAAGGCAATGATATATTGTTTTTTCGTCTCTTACCATCTACAAACAAGCTCGTGTTGAAAAAATACATATCATAATCCTTAATTTACAGGTAGACAAACTTTAGGATTTTTTTTGTTGTTTCTCACTCAAAATAAATTTTAAGTGTAGTCAAATAATTACACTTGTTCTCAAACATGCCCACTTTTTTCTACAAGTACATCAATGTCGAAAAAACATATCCTATATTTGAATTGTAAACGGATCCAGAAAATAGGGTTTTTCGTAGTATATAAAGTAAGAAAATATTGGAGTGTGATCAAATATTTTAATATCTGCTCAAACATGTTCACTTGAGTTCTACAAGTAAATTCGTGCCGAAAAATTACATGAAACTTCATTACCTTGAGTAAGCATGAGTTTTGATTCACGATCGAACAAATTTAGGACATAAGTTTTTTGTGTTTTTTTTTGTCAGTTCGTTTATTTGGTAGGCTCAAGCGTGTTTTACACTTTACGGAGCCGATAACAAAATGGTATTTACAATACATATAAATTAATAAGAAAAAAAAATACATTTAATCATGATAAACTTCTATTTGATTCACATTGACATTACAGACTTCTGCTATCCTAATCCTATCTTCTTCAATCAGCTTTTGTCGCTCGTTCTCATCATCAAACCAATCATAGGTAGGAACCCTGAATCTTCTCTTCGCAAAAGAGGAACAGGGTACCACGGAGTGACTGCTTTGCTCACTTTCGCTTGTTGATGTATTGATTATGTTCAGTTTTTGGTGGATCTGTCTGTCTACTTCGGAAACAATAGATACTTGTTCCTTCTTTTTTACTTGAACATGTTTATTAGTCTTTTACTTTTACCTCCAAAAAATATATGTCATCGCTTTGAGTTTTGAGTTACAGAAAACGGCTCCAAAAAATAGGGCTTTCTTCACTAGTTTTGGTAAAAGAAATTTTGAGTGTAGTCAAAAATATAAATAACCTTCCAAATATGACGTCTACAATTAAATTCATGTTGAAAAAAATTAAATGTCGTAACACAGGTTTTTGCAATATTTCCATTAATAGAATTTTTGTGTCCTATCAAAAATTTTTATTTCTGCTCAAATGTATTATGTTTCTTGTGTAGTTTTCTGGGTAAAATAAATTTTGAGTGTTATTGGAAATTTATGTTTTTACTCAAACATGTTCACTTGACTTTCACAATCAATTTCATGTCGAAAAAACTGTATGTCATTGTTTTGAATTTTGAGTTACAGGCAAAAGGGTCCAAAAATAGGGTTTTCCGTAATATTTAAAGTGAAAAAAAATTTGAGTGTAATCAAAAATTTCAGTTTCTGCTCGGACATGTTCACTACACTCAAACAAGCAATTTAATGTTGAAAAAACTACATGTCATCGCCTCGATTTTGTTTTATTGCTGAACTTGTGCAAAAAAAGCGTTCTTGAAAAAAACTAGGAAGAGCCTTTTGCTTAAGGTGATTATAGAACAAAGCCACACCTCAAATTTTCAAGAGCACAAGACTAGACAACCAAACAGCGCTCCGCGTTGAAAATTCATCCCATTGGCCACTACCAGCAAGCAAGTAATTTGATTGATTTTCAACGCGAACTGTTGTCAGATTCTCCAGTCTTATGCACTTGAAAATTCAAAGTTTGGCTTCGTTTTATAGTCACCTTGATAACTTTGGATAGACGCATCTATTTCAAATACCCAAAAATGAACATCTTAAATAGAGTCCGGTTCCATAGCTGATTTTTTTTTTTTTTTTTTGAAAATCGCTTCTAAAATTACAAAGATATGCATGGTCAAAGTTGTACTTCCGACTCTCTGAGGGGAGTTGGGTGTACAGGTGATAATGTTGATAATTGCATTGAAATCATGCTAAATCAGTTTGATACTTAAGATAAATTTTACGAACACCAAATTGAAGCAGTCTCTAGCCCAGGCTCTTTGATTCAAGTGTTGAAGCAAAGAATGTCATATATCGTGAATAGTTGTTCCGAATTTGCAGAAGATCTTGATTTCTTCTTCTTTTTTTTTTCTTCTTGGCGTTAATTCTTCACTGGGACAGAGCCTGCTTCTCAGCGTAGTGTTTTTACGAATACTTCCACAGTTATTAACCCTCTAATACCCAACCCCGCCTTTAGACTGGGTACACTTTGAAATTTTGTGATTTTTTTCGTAGCTCGGAAATCAAAATGATTTTATTTTTGGCTTAAACCTTGACTCATAACACGCATATGAGAAAAGTTGTTTATGACTTTTGCAACTTTTTTGTATTCTTGAAAATTGTTATAAATATTTTTTCTTACATAACCTACAAATACCTGAGGTTTACTTAACGTGTAATATAAAAAATCGTACCATTTATATTATTCTACTAACAACCTATAACAGAAGAGCTTGGTGGTATTAAAATAATTTCAAACCTGTTTTTCCGTTAATTACATGGAAAATAAAAATATTTCCAGAATTATATTTCAATTTATTATTTTTTTATTATTGCCAAAACCAGTAACTAGAAGAGACTACAAGAAAAATGAAAAAGGATAGGAATGTTCAAATATTAAAATTATAAAAATCAAAAACCAAAATTCATAGATTTGCAAATTAAAATAAATCATTTCCCAAAACGTGTTTAGAATGATTTTAGATAACTAAAAATGATATTTAGATCAAAAATAAAAGTTTGGGTGTAAGAGGGTTCACTGAGAGCTTTCTTAGCCAAAGTTGCCATTTTCGCATTCGTTTATCGTGTGACAGGTACGATGATACTTTATGCCCAGGGAAGTAATGGAAATTTCCTTTACGAAAAGATCCTGGACTGACCGGGAATTGAATCCAGACACCTTCGCGTAGGCGAGTCGTCGAGGCTTGTACCAGGCAGATGAACAGTAACGTTTTTCGTTTCCGGAGTTTCTCAGACAGAATCTCTAACAATACTTATTTTACGGATAACGATCGCCTGCTTAAGGATCATACCCATCTGGTAAATTATAAACATGCTCATGCACAAGCTAATTTTCTTCAGTCAGGGTAGCCTTTCGAATCTTTTAATTTCGAATGGATGTACTTAAGGCCCAAGTAAAAATGGTGCAAAAGTCAAAACTGAAAAAAGCAGTTTTCTCTTTTTAAATAGACAAATCGAAGAAAATAAAAACACACAGCTCTTTTATTTGCCAAATAAAATGGCTATGTATTTTTATTTTCATCAATTTGTTGTTTTAAAAGGAGAAAACTGCTTTTTTCAGTTCTGACTTTTGTGCCATTTTCTCTTGCGCCTTAAGCAATCTCGTTTGCCGATATTGTAACAGGCGATTATAACTCCTCCCCTTCAAATTGTCATCCTATAGATAACCGTTCTAATTGTTTCAAATTTCTTAGAAACCCTTGTCGCTGCAGGCAACTCGTATTCCGTCTCTTCATTAACATATAATTACAACAGAAAATCATCAGAAAATGCACCTTCTTCTAATAAAATGTGTCACTCTGATTATGATTTTTTAACTGAACAATTGAATCAAATAATTGAAGCAATATTCAAAACCACCACAATGGCAGAAGTAGTCCAAGTTGGTGTAGAACTTATAAAATTGTTATCGGATTACGTGTCTCTAATGGATCCTAATGATCGTTCTTTAAATGGTGAAGAGGTCGAGCTGTTTTATTTTCTAACAGCTAATAACAAACATATAGCAGTTATAACTGGTGCTTATTTAAAACCTGGATCCAAACTCAAAAGAGTTCCAAACTTATTTGTTTATCGTAAGGATCGGGGCATGTGGGGGAGGCATATAGAACATCAACAGTCGTATAAAACATCAACTTTTTTCGTCATATGAAACCAATGTTTTTGAAACTTTGGGTGTTTCTGTTGAAACACAGCTTGGTAAATATACTTTCAAAGCACCTACTTTCCGTTTTAATGCAGAGTAGTGTGTGATCCTTTGACCGTGATGCTTGCTCCTGCGGGGCGGGTGAAGCGATCATATTAGTGGCGCTCAGTGTGGCGAGGGTAAGAGATGTAAGAGCATTACATCCAGGTAAAATCGTTCTTTATTATTATTTACTCACCTATTACCATTTGAAACTAAATACGTGCCAGGGTCGAAAATTTAATTTTCGATTCGGGAAGTGTAAAAATATTTCATATATCCATTTGATATCTGGGTGTTTTTATGCGGGGCTTACTGTATATGAAAATGACCTCAGAATGTGTGTGTATTTACTGCCATTCTTGAAATGAGTCGTTGGAATTTCAGTAGAGCTATCACCTTTCATCTCCCGGGCTAAAATTGTCTGCAGATATAAAGATATCGAAGGGTATCAAAAATACATGCATACAATTTTCTTCCATAAAAGCACTGCCGGTCAGTGGGAGGTGAATTGTATACACACACACACACACACACACACACACACCTACTTTCCGTTTTAATGCACTGGGCAGCAAACTGACTTGCTGAAATTGACTCGCAATAAGTCAACATGTTTTGTCATTTGTGAACCTCACAATCCAATTCTGGCTGTGAAAGATGAAAACAAATCATTTCTAACTAATTGCGAATTAGCTTAAAAACTTGCTATGCAGTATGAAAGCGCGCACAATTTTAATTTAGGACTTACTAGTCCAATTGAAAATCAAGTTACTCAGGACTTCGAAAATATTCTCAATCAAGAGAAAATTTTCGGAAATTCCTGGGAAACTGATTTGGAAGAAGTGAGAACTATTATTAAAAAAAAATCAAAAATATGAAAACTCCTGGCGATGATGGAATTTTCTACATCCTCATCAAGAAACTTCCAGAAAGTAGCTTATCATTCTTAGTTGATATATTTAACAAATGTTTGCAGTTTGCATATTTTCCTGAGAAATGTAAAAATTCCAAGTTTTAAACCAGACAAAAAACTTGCAGAACATGTGTTTTATCGTAAATCTAAAAAACTTTAATTTTCCAACATACATTGTTAGAATAATCCAAAGTTATCTGTCAAATCTTACACTTCAGGTTAGTTATCAGAACTCCAGGTCTGAAAGACTTCCTGTAAAAGCTGGTGTTCCTCAAGGCAGCATTCTGGGACCAATGTTATACAATATTTTCACATCTGACTTACCTGAGTTACCTCAGGGATGTCAAAAATCCTTGTTTGCGGATGACACAGGCCTCTTCGCCAAAGAAAGAAGCCTGTGTGTCATCTGTAGGAAATTGCAAATAAGTTTGGATATTTTTTCTTCCTACATGTAAAAATGGAAGAATTCTCCTAATGCTTCCAAAACTCAACTAATAATATTCCCACATAAACCAAAAGCTCTTTATTTGAAACCTTCAAGTAGACATGCCGTTGCGAAGAGAGGGGTTCCAATAAATTGGTCAGATTAACTTTAGTACCTAGGGCTCATGCTAGAAAGAAATTTCACTTCTAAAAATCACATTAAGCCAAAAGTAACAAACATATACAATGTTTGAAAAACAGTCAAAATTGTTTCACGTAGTTGATAGACGGCCCCTTACGTTAGTTTATGATAATTGAAAGCGTTTTTTCTCTTTTAAGCATGTGAAATCGATTTACCTGTGAAAGTTCTGAACTGCTACGACAAGTAAAATGTTTTATGTTGTTAACAAAATTGTAATAAAAGCTAAATTTAGTTTTACCAAATTAGGAGGACAGTGTTTTCTAACACAAAACACTTAGATTTAAAAAATGAATATAATGTTGGAATAATGCTTACAAGGAAATAAAAAAAAAATTGAAAATAAAATGTGTAGATGAATGGCAATCGCGTAGGATAAACTTCTAAGCGAAAATTAAACTTCGCATACGAAGATCTTCCAATGTGGAGGTTCTCTGTAGTCAACTTCCTAAAGCAATTGGCCGTTGCGGCTCTCAATTCAAGGGTAAGTTGCGGCAACATCAGCGCAATGAAGGGATCAAATTACCAGCCCCGCGTTTTTTTGTGATCGATGAGTTTGCTCTCGTGGCAATTCGAAAGACAAACAAACATGCAGACCGGCAATTTGAGCATAAACGGTTTGCTCGGTGAAAACGAACTTTATTTGCTTCATATGATTTGTAGGTAAAGCGATTCGTCTGCTACCAGAAGACACTTGTGTTTACATAATGCATCTCAGGATGGTCGAAGTTTGAGAGCCACTTACCGAAGTAGAGAGGTTGATTGAGCTTCATCTGGATCTGGTGCTGAACTACGCCACCCGAACACTCAACGATGATTTTCATTCACTCGAACCTAGAGCCAACGCTTTCCCAAGGCGAATGGTGGCAATTATGTTTATTGTTACAATTTCTCAACAAGCCTTCATATGCCTCCGCGTGCTGTTCTCAAGTGGGAATTGTTGCGTTTTTAATTTCTATTTTCTCAGTGTCTAACTAGAACACTATTGGGGAACGTCAAGACAAAATGAATTATTGTTTCATTCCAGTAAGTAGGTACATGCACAACGCAAGAGACGCATTTCGCGCCAAATCGTATTCCGAGCTGGTAGCACCCTCTCAGGTTTCAATTGAATTTGCTGGATGTGTGGGCCTTGACAAAATAAGTCACCTTACATACTCAGTGCTTCTTTTCAAATCTATTGATTTGGTCAATCATTCGATTTCAAATGCTTACTTTTTTTTCTAGGTTAACCATTGCTTTCCCACAGCTTTGTTCGACAATTTAACTGTCGAAGTGGCGTTTTTAAAAAATGCTTGTGCAACAGTTTTTATAAATAAGCAAAAAATTTAAAAATCACATTACACATCAATAGTTAGTTGATTATTTTTCAATAGTTTGACCTTCAATGTCTAATGAGACAAATGAGCGCATAAATTTATTCCAATCTTTATTGAGCGTTCGTTTTTAGCTACCAATTCAGTTTAGCTAGCGTTTGTCGAAAATCAATGGATCACCTGTGCTACCATGAAAAAGAGAGGATTGATATAGACAATGGGGCATCCTTAGCCGAGTGGTTAGAGTCCGCAGCTACAAAACGAAGCCATGCTGAAAGTGTCTGGGTTCGATTTCCGGTCGGTCCAGATTCTTTTCGTAGTGGAAACTCCCTTGACTGCCCTGGGCATAGAGTATCATCGTACCTGCCACACGATATAAGAATACGAAAATGGCAACTTTGGCAAAGAAAACTCTCAGTTAATAACTATGTAAGTGCTCATAAGAACACTAAGCTAAGAAGCAGGCTCTGCCCCAGTGAGGACGTCATGCCAAGAAGAAGAAGAATATGGACAATGTTGGAAATTGCATCAATCACCTGAGAGATCGTGAGACGAAGAAATGATTTTATCTATGACGATAAAACTGAACGTTTGTTCAAGGTAGTTCTAGAGTCTCTCATAAATCAGAGGACTCTCATAAATCACCTGGAAGGGATCGAAAGTGAAAAGAATGATTTACTTGGGTTTCCTCCAAGGTGCGACCCAACTGGGACAAGGCCTGCTTCTCAGCTTAGTGTTCTTACGAGCTCTCCACAGCTCGAGCTCCGATTGTATTAGTCCACAAATTCGAAATAAATCTGAGATATTAAAATGGGGTTTCATTGGTCATGATTATCAGAATAAATTTTCATTTATTTAGTTAACATCTATGCAGATAACACTGAATCAACAATTTCACACCACAATACTCGGTTCGTGGCCGCATCTCTCCATCCTCGGTTCTGCCCAACGCTCGCCAAATCGTTACGCACTTGATCCGCCCACCTAGCTCGCTACGCTTCACTCCTTCTTGTACCAACCGGATCCGAAGCTAAAACCATTTTTGCAGGGTTGTTGTCCGGCATTCTTGCAACATGCCTTGCCCATCGTATCCCCAGCCCAGCTTTGACCACCTTCTGGATACTGGGTTCGCCGTAGAGTTGGGCGAGTTCGTGGTGCTCCTTCTCCGCCACACGCCGTTTTCCTGCACACCGCCAAAGATCGTCCTAAGCACCCGACAATCAAAGACTCCAAGTGCTTTTTTTTCTAATCTTTTTGTACCGCAGCTTCTTGTGGAGGCCATAGTAAGCCCGACTTCCACTGATGATGCGCCTTTATATATCAGGGCTAACGTTATTTTCAGTCGTCAGCAAAGGTCCTAGGTAGACGAACTCCTCGACCACCTCGAACGTATCCCCGTCTATCGAAACACTGCTACCTGGGCGAGCCCTGTCGCGCTCGGCCCCACCAGCTAGCATGTACTTTGTCTTGGTCGCATTCACCACCAGTTCAACTTTTTCTGTCTCGCGTTTCAGGCAGGTGTTCAGGTCTGCCACCTTTCCAAATGTTCGGCCGACAATGTCCACATCATCCGCGAAGCAAACAAATTGACTGGATCTCGTGAATATCGTACTCCGGCTGTTGAGCGCGGCTCTCTGCATAACACTTTCTAGCGCAATATTGAACAACATGCACGAAAGCCCATCACCTTGTCGTAGTCCCCGGCGGGATCCAAACGAACTGGAGTGTTCGCCTGAAACCTTCACACAATTTTGCACACCTTCCATCGTTGCTCTTATCGGTCTCGTGAGCTTCCCGGGAAAGCTGTTCTCGTCCATGATTTTTTAAGGCTCTACGCGGTCGATGGGGTGGGAGGATTTGCCGTACAGTAAAGATCTGGTCCGTTGTTGATCGGCCGTCAACGAAGCCGGCTTGATAACTACCCACGATGTCGTTTACTACAGGTGACAGACAACGGAAGATGAACTGGGATAATACTTTGTAGGCCGCATTTCAAACGGTGATCGCTCATAAGTTCTGACAATCTAACTTAACGCCTTTCTTGTGGATGGGGCATATTACCTCTTCCTTCCTCTCCTCTGTTCTGTTTCCCAGATTGTGCCAATCAGCTGGTACAGACAAATGGCCAGCCTCTCCGGCCGCATCTTTATGAGTTCAGCACCGATACCATCCTTACCAGCAGCTTTATTGTTCTTGAGCTGATTGCATCTTTAACCTCCCTCAAAGTGGCGGCTGGTTGGTTTCCATCGCCCGCAGTACTGACGTAGGTATTTTTTCAGTTGTCCCGACCTTCATTGCCTGTGCTTTTAGCGTCATTCAGGTGTTCGTCGAAGTGCTGTCCACCTTTCGATCACCTCACGCTCGTCCGTCACAAAGCTCCCATCCTTATCTCTGCACATCTCGGCTCGCGGAACGAAGCCGTTGCGGGATGCATTGAGCTTCTGATAGAACTTACGCGTTTCTTGATACCGGCACAGCTGTTTCATCTCCTTCCACTCTGTCTCCTCCAGGCGGCGTTTTTTCTCCCGAAAGAGGCGGGTCTGCTGTTGCCGTTTCCGTCTATAACGTTCCACGTTCTGCCGGGTCCCTTGCTGCAGCATGACCGCCCGCGCTGCATTCTTCTCCTCCAAAACCTCCAGGCACTCCTCGTCGAACCAATCGTTCCGTCGACTCCGTCCCACGTACCCGACGTTGCACTGAGCTGCATCGTTGATGGCTGCTTTCACTGTTCTCCAGCAGTCCTCAAGAGGGGCTTCATCCAGCTCACCCTCTTCCGGTAATGCAGCCTCGAGGTGCTGCGCGTACGCAGCTGCGACATCCGGTTGTTTAAGCCACTCTAGGTCATACCGGGGCAGCCGTCGGTACTGTACGTTGTTAACGACGGAGAGTTTTGGGCGCAGTTTGACCATCACCAGATAGTGGTCAGAGTCGATGTTAGCGCCACGATAGGTCCTGACGTCAATAATGTCGGAGAAGTGCCGTCCATCAATCAGAACGTGATCGATTTGCGATTCTGTCTGCCGTGGTGATCTCCAGGTGTATTGGTATGGAAGGCTGTGCTGGAAGTAGGTGCTACGAATGGCCATATTCTAGGAGGCGGCGAAATCATTTAGTCGTAGGCCGTTTTCGTTCGTCAGCCGGTGGGCGCTGAACTTTCCAATAGTCGGTTTAAATTCCTCCTCCTGGCTAACCTGAGCGTTTAGATCTCCTATGATGATTTCAACGTCGTGGCTTGGGCAGCTGTCGTACTCGCGTTCGAGCTGCGCGTAAAAAGCGTCTTTATCATCATCAGTGCTTCCGGAGTGAGGGCTGTGCACGTTTATTATGCTGAAGCTGAAGAACCGGCCTTTGAGCCTCAACTTGCACATTCTCTCATTGATCGGCCACCTTCCGATCACGTGCCTCTGCATATCACCCTTCACTATAAAAGCTGTTCCCAGCTCGTGTGTGTTGCTCCAGCTCTGGTAGATGGTATGGTTACCTCTAAACGTTCGCACCATCGATTCCTTCCAACACACTTCCTGCAATGTTACGATGCCGAATCCGCGGTCCTTCAGCACATCGGCGAGTATGCGTGTGCTTCCGATGAATTTGAGAGATTTAAAGTTCCTCATACCGAGCTTCCAATTGCTAGTCCCTTTTCGTCGCTGTGGTCTTTGCCGATTGTCCCGATTCGTATTCTTACGTTGATTATTCGTTGCTTGATTTTTTTTATGGCTGGCTTGCAGGGCCTGATGCTAACCCCCTAGATTTCCAGAGGACACTTTCCCCTAAATGTTCGGAACACCATAGTGCGTAGTTCAGCTTATAGTCCTTCTTCGGCACTCGGACGATGATCAGCCGCCCCTGACATAGGGAACAGACGCTGTTGTGAGCCACTCCTAACATGGAGTACAGACGCTACTGGTTTGCAGAAGCAAAAGCAAACCCCCCTTCCCTGTCAGCATACGGCCAAAGTTCCTACCGGTTGGTTACCCGAGCTTCCCTAAGGTTACTCGTACCTCGTCCAATACCGTGAGTAGGTAGGGATAGGAGTGGCTGGGCAGGAGGCTAAGGACCACACAAAGGGGTCTATTTTATTCTTGCAGGTACGCGAGGTATCAATGGTACGCCATACCCAGCCATTTACCATGTCATCAGAATAAATATGACATCAAAATTTGGTTCAAAGTTGGTTTGTTTAATAATTTGTATCCTATGGGCGGAGCTTTGAATAGGAAGTTAGATGAAGCTTGGAGTTACGCCCTATTCAGGTGTAACCATTAAAACACCAATTTTAAATAAAATAACTACACTGATTGGAAAAACAAAGTAACGGCAACCGTATCGAGGGTATATTTAAAAATATGTTACTACTTGATTTCAACGGAACACGGAAAATTATTAGTGAAACTATACCGTTGTGAATTTTACTATGGTCTGACAACAAATTTTTGGCGTAGTGAAGTTTACCACGTCCATATTCATGATCAACATAGGGGAATGGTAAAATTGCCCACACAGTTGTTGCAGTCATATGGTAGGATATTTTGACAGTAATATGAAAACAAAACAGCGGTCTGGTTGATTTAATTTATTTTACTTCAAAAACTGAATCAAATTACATTATTTGGTCGGCTACGGCTTCGATTGCGGCGATACAGTGCAGGAACGAACACTTCTCGGTAGTGTTATTAATCACATTTATTTATTTCGTCAATCAAATTGTAGACTACATGTTTGCTTAATACTATGTTGTATTATATCTAAGGGAATTAAAATATTGCCTAAGCTTAGTTCGCGACATGGTCAAATCAATTTCTGTGTAATGCTGGTTATAAAGAGACATCATTTGATTTATTGGTCCGAACTTGGCATAATTAGTTCGATGATTGTTTGATGCGAACAAATTCCGATTCCTCAACTGTCTGGCGGGCGTGTAGAAATTCAAACTAGATAAGAGATTGGTGGAATCATTACGATGCGATACTATATCATTGACAAATGAAATCATGGCTAATTCGCGACGCTCCTTTAAAGTTTGGATGTCAATAAGCATGCATCGAGCCTCGTATGATGGCAGTGGAAACGTTGTCCAGCCTAATTTGCGTAAGGCATATAAAAGAAATTGCTTCTGTACTGATTCGATTCTATCCTCATGTGTTTTCATATGTGGAGACCACACAATACTACAATATTCTAAAACTGATCTTACATAAGCAATGTACAAGGTATTAATCGTATATCGATCCCGAAAATTGAAGCTAAAACGCTTAATAAAGCTTAACATATTGGTTGCTTTATGGACAATAGTATTATAATGGTCAGTAAATGTAAGTTTAGAATCTAATATAACACCTAAATCTCTAATCTTATCGCACCTTTGAACGTCTTGATTTTCTAAAAATACAGTAATCTGTGGTGTATTACGTTTTCTGCTATATGTGATTAGATTACATTTTTTGACGTTTAATTTAAGTAAGCTTTTACTACACCATTTATCAAATATACTTATTTCATTCAGATAAATGTCGCTCTCTTTTTTGCTATTGATTTCCATAAAAAGTTTCATATCGTCAGCATAAATAAGAATTTTAACATGTTTTATCACATATGAAATATCATTAACAAACAATATGAATAACAATGGGCCTAAATGTGAACCTTGGGGAATTCCTGATGTAACTTGAACAGGTTTAGATAGTTTTCCCTCAAATCTTACTATTTGTTGGCGATCTGTTAAATACGATTCAATCCAGTTGAGGAGTTTCATTGCAATTCCCATTTTATTTAGCTTAAAAATCAACATAGGAATATCTAGTCTGTCAAATGCCTTTCTGAAATCGGTATAAAGTGATTCGACGTGGTTACCTCTATCCATTGCATTTAAAGTGTAATTAACAAATTCCAAAAGGTTCGTTGTAGTAGAACGACCTTTAAAGAAACCATGTTGTACATTCGTTATCCTATGTTTTATTTGGCTAAATACTTTTTTATTAATGATTGATTCAAATAGTTTTGGAATGGATGAAATAATAGCAATTCCACGATAATTTCGAATATCAGATTTTTTACCAGACTTGTAAATGGGTATAAGAAATGACCTTTTCCATTCTTTTGGAAATCTGCCCTTTTCAAGTGACATGTTGAACAGCCAAAATAATGGTGCTGTAAATTCATTGGCTAAGTTTTTCAGTAAAGCAGGTGGGATTCCGTCAGGCCCTGATCCTTTGGAGGAATCTAAATTCTTCAGTCCTGTTAAAATGTCTTGTACCTGTATTTGACTAACGCCTACATCGGTTGTAAAATCAGGAAAACTAGAAAAGTGCTCAAAATCACGGTCATTATCCGAGAAGTTTGTATAAGTCTCTTGGAAAAAAAATCAGCAAAGAGATTGCAAATATCATCTTGATTATCTGCTACTTTATCATCCAATGTCATTTTAGATGGAAAGTCGTTAGACTTCATCTTAGTTTTAACATAATTGAAGAAATTCCTAGGGCAAGATTTTGTATCATTTTCAATTTTTGTGTTGTACTCTTCAAGTGCAGTGGATATGGCCTGATTAAGTTGGTTGACAATATACAAATAATTTTCTAAACTTTCTTGAGTTTTTTGTTGTCTGTAAATTTTATGAGCCTTTTGCTTACGATTTTTCAAATTTTTTATTTGCTTATTAATCCAAACAGGATTTTTTGACCCATTCCTACGACGTCTCCGCAAGAGTGGAACATCCATCTGAATAATTTCCGACAAAATTGAATAAAAACCCGTAACTGCATACTCCAAATCTTCCTGATTTTTCAAAACGGATTGCCAATCTATACTATTCAATTTCTGTTTGATGCCGTTATAATTGGCGTTTTTATAATCAAAGAAATTCTCAAAGTCATAGTAGTCGGAATTATGATAATTATGAACAAAGATTGAGTACTCGATAGCTGTATGAAACGCTTCATTTTTCCATAGTGGAGAAAGAGATTCGTTCACACAGAAATCTTCCATTATGTTTGAGAATAAGAAGTCCAAATAACAATTTTGTCGGTTTTTCACATGATTGATGATACCTATTGCCATCATCCTCGACGGCTGGACGGGGTCAGCTATCTTTGGTTGCTTGCCCTGTGTGTCCTGCAGAAGAAGTTCATTCCACCACCAGGTTTACGTGTCCACTGATGTTCTTTCAGCTCAGACTGGGCGCGATGTCCTGTTCAACGAACCGACGGAAAGTGTTGATTAGATTCACATAAGATTTCAAGCCCGAATGACAATTATTACCTGTAGTTCCACCGAAATGTCGGTACACCCGTTCAGGGCGTGGATCACCTCGTCAATACACTCGACCTATTCGTAATTCTAGGACGTTTCCCAGAACCGGAACAATCCTCCGGGTTGAACGTCTTCAGTAACTCGTCCAGCATGAGGTGGATTCGGCTGATCCACTTCAACATGGATTCATTCACCATTCTCAATGTTATGTTCCTGATAACAATCTGTAAAATTGAGCATAAATTGATGTGTACTGTTCTCAATTTTTTGGGTATTCACTTAACGGTGCTGTTTCGAGACAAACGACTATCGTACAACAGCTATCATCATAAAACTGATTTTAATTTACAGCGAAAAAGAGTTGGTGTTTTGTACTGGGTTTTTAAGAAACTGCAGAATAAAAATGGCGAGAACATTTCAGTGAACCATTTGGCATGGTAACTTTCACAATTTCAATTATTATTAATTCGTGGTTGTTGTCATATTGTTTTGATACACATGACTGATTTCGTGGTTATGGTTACTATTTTTTGGCATAGTAGAAATAAGAACGGTTGTATATTTGAGTATACTATCTTTTTTCTATCAGTGTAGGCATTCTCATACCATTAAGTATGTTCAAATGTTTTCAATGGCACATTTCACTTACATACCGCCGAACACAATTAATTATTTTTCCAATCACTCAAGTGCTGTAAGGCATTACGGAACCATTTTGTGTTATTCTTATTATTCATAAAATATTACTATAGCCCAATTAGCCACCCCTTAGCTGTTCCGGCTAACTTTGTACTGCCCCAGACCCTAAACTTCAATTACTGAGCAACGCACTTTCGGCCAAACTATAGCACTCTAGACCACTGTCAACACTTTTGTAGCATACATTATTACATTTAGATTTTTCACAAATCTACAATTTCACCTATGGGTTTCTCGGTTTTTTTCGATTACAAAAGCCCGTAAGAGTCCTGGATAGAAACAATAGTGAAATAATTGTTTAAATCAATTAACCCATTCTCAAGCCAACTCTTGACAAGAACGCCACAGTACTTAAAATACGATTCAGATAAGTATGAAACATCCGTTATTATTTGGTTTCAATGAATTCGAAATCATAACACCTGCAGGGCTTAATTTTACAAGTCTCTCAAAAATTTCAAAACCTCTCTTGAGACGATTATATATTTTAACCCACAATGTCATTGTCCCTATTATATAATTATCTTGAATTACATTGCCCCGTGATATTTTAATTCGAAGTAATACCATTCTAGGAACTGGAACTCAAGGTTTTTGATATTCGGGGTAATGGAAAAGTTTAGGGATATAATGTTAAAAATATTTATAAAATATGGTTAAACAGAGTTGTTCATGGATTCTCCGTAAATTCCAATTTGGTTACCGGAAAATCGTAAATTATTCGGTAGCCCTATTGGTCTATTTAACATTATATGGCTCGAATCCTACACGAACTAAAGATTTCTAAGTAAAATTTTATCTTTTTTCGTTCGCAAACTGTGTTTGTGAAATAAGGACTGACTAGCTGCTATAACCCTTTACAAACGCAAAAATAATCATACTTTGGGAGCTAAAGAAACTTTCCGAAACTTACGAAGACAAATATTTGAAATTAAGCTCTGTAAGTGATACTATTTTGAATCCCATCCTACAATATAATTACGGATGATCTAAATGATTGAATTATATTCTTCCATTTGGTATCACTGCATTTCACGTCGTTAATCACAACTCCCCCCAGAGGTTAAAGTTCACAATTATGGAGATTTTAACCTACGCAATGCTAATTTCATTCGGGACTCTGAAAATGAAAGTATTTTACTCGCAGTCGTTGGGTACAATGAAACATTGCAGTTTATTTTCGATAAAACCGCAAATTTAGGATTAAATCAAATTAATCATATTAGAAACAGACAAAACTGTTATTTGGATTTCTTATTGACAAACATTTACGAAGATTTCTGTGTAACTGAGTCATTGAATCCATTATGGAAAAATGAAGCGTTTCACACAGCAATCGAATATTCCCTATTCATCCATAAAAATGCAAGACCCAACGGCTATGAATACGAGGAAGCCTTTGAATACAAATCAGCAGACTATGAAAAAATTAAATGTAGATTAAATAGTGTTAATTGGCAAGAAATAATCAGAAATAAAAGAAATATCGAAACTGCTGCATACATATTCAATAAAATTGTATTAGAAATCATAAAACAAGAAATTCCTTCCAAAAAAATACGGCGAAACCACAGTACAAAAAACTCCAATATGGTATAACAACCACATAAAAAATCTGAAAAACCGGAAGCAAAAGGCACACAAAATTTATAAGAAACACCAGAAAGATGAAAACTTAGCAAAATATTTGGACATTTGCAATCAATTTAATCTTACCATCAGTGATGCTTTTGAAGAATATACTTCAAAAACTGAACTTGAAATTACAATTACGTAGAAACAAAACTAAAATCTGACAATTTTCCATCCGTTATGCACCTTGTTGAAAATGTGGATGAAAACTCAGAAAAAAATTGCAATCTATATGCAAATTTTTTCCAAGAAATCTATACTACATTTTCGGAAGAAGACCGCGATCGCAATTATTTTGCGTTTTATCCTGAATTTTCTAGAGATATTAGTGTAAAGCAAATCCATGTGCGGGAAATTTCAGACGCTCTAATGAATTTGGACGTTTCAAAAGGTCCCGGCCCTGACACGAATCCTTTTTAGTGCCTATCTTTAAATCTGGCCGAAAATCTGACATACGTAATTATCGTAAAATTGCCATTATCTCCTGTATTCCAAAACTTTTCAAGTCAATTGTCAACGAAAAACTATTTCTTCAAATCAAAAATAGAATGACTGACACACAACATGGCTTCTTTAAATATCGCTCGACCTCAACAAATTTACTTTAATTTGTTGACTATTCATTGAATGCAATGGACAATGGAAACCACGTAGAAGCTCTTTATACGGGCTTTAGCAGGGCATTCGATCGCATATACATACCAATGCTAGTTTTCAAACTACAAAAAATTGGAATCGAGCCAGGACTGCTGAAATGGCTTGAATCGTATTTAACTGACCGTCAACAAATAATAAAATACAAAGGAAATAAATCAAAACCAATGCACGTCACTTCGGGTGTTCCTCAAGGCTCTCATTTGGGACCTCTTCTTTTTATTATGTATGTAAACGACATTTCCTTCATTTTCAATAAACTCAAAGTGTTAATTTATGCCGATGACATGAAGCTCTACCTGGAAATAAGAAATGAAGAAGACATCAATGTATTCCGCAATGAAATATAAAAATTCTACATATGATGCAAAAAAAGCCTATTAGAACTGAATGTAAAAAAAATGCAACCTAATATCATTTAGCAGAAAAAGAACAACACCACGAATTTCAATTTCATTAGGAAATCAAATTGTGAGGAAAAAATTTGAGAGTAAGGGACTTAGGAGTAATCTTAGACTCTAAGCTTTCTTTCGTAGACCACTACAATACAATAATTCACAGGGCTAATAACATGCTAGGGTTCATAAAACGCTTCTGCTACAACTTTCATGACCCATACACAATTAAAACTCTATATATTGCATATGTAAGATCAATCATGGAATACTGCAGCATTGTATGGTCTCCTTTCTCAATGACACACGAAGAAAGATTAGAATCTGTACAAAAACAATTCCTACGATATGCTCTTCGTAAATTAGGTTGGACATCATTTCCACTTCCATCCTACAAAGCACGCTGCATGCTTATTGACATACAAACTTTGAAAGAGCGGCGTGAAATCGCAAGAGTTTCATTTGTAAATTATATCGTTTCGTAACGTATTGATTCTACAGAAATCTTATCAAAATTAAATTTCTACGTTCCTTCTAGATAACTACGAAATCTTAACTTATTCTTGACAAATTATCATCGAACAAATTATGTCAAAAACGGGCCTCTAAATCAAATGATGGCCATTTACAATCAACATTTCGAAACTATTGACTTTTCCATGTATCGGCAAAATCTAAAAACATACTTCAAATCCATTAGAAATCGCAACACATAAAATAAAACATAATGAAATTAACATTACTTAAACTACACTTTCTTTTTCGATAATTTTTATAAATTTCACAATTTTAGTATTAAGAAATAAAACAAAAATATGTATATGTAAAATGTACTAGTCTACGTCGGTTGACGAAATGAACAAATAAATCTTATTTTGTTCCATACACTGCTACCCATAACCGACAACTCCGAAAGTATTGCTTGACGTATACTTGCGCATCGATATACAACATGTAGCAATGAGATGCATGTAAAATAATCTGGATTCTATCAATTTATGTTCATAATAATAATACCATTTTCAAGAAATCTGTACAATATAAATAATGACACACGCAATATAAATAATCACAAGAACTGCATTGCTAAGATGGAGAAGTGTGAAATTAGGAATCAATTATTTTCCTATATTCGACCTCCGAATTTGTAAGTTTGTTAAAGTAACTTCGCCTGTCTCTTATAATTTGAAAGCTTCGTAGATGATTCTGGACAAAAAATTTTGTCTTCATCCCGATGAACGAGTTGACGTATTCAAGCGCCTCCCGCAATCGCAACTATTTCATATACCTAACATAAATCTTCTTATTCAATGTTATTTTTCTCATTCACGTGTATTCTACCTGTACACGCTATGTAACGGTTGCTCAGGAATACCTGAAACCCTGAAACATTAACCCCTTTTCCTGTCGCTGAGCAGTTCAAATGTTACACATCGAAATTTTAATAGGGGTTATTCCTCGATGAAGAGTTGTTTTGTCCCTTTCGTCTGTGTACATTATGCTGGTGCTTCCTGTGCGGACTTTTGTCAGTCGATAGCTGGAGGAAATTCGGTGCACATACTTACATACTATAATCACCCGCGGATTAGCACAAAAAGCTCAACTGGTGAAAGGGTGATGTTGGATCATTAGACCATTGTTTCTAGCTGCGTAAATCATGGAATTAATGATAGATCGTAAATTAACCAGGTTGAAAATATATGCGCTCGCTTGAGAATGGAGTCATTCTTTTGGAAAGGGTTGTGCTTGGTTGCTTAAAATACTTCACCATATGGTACACGCGATGACTGGTTACCGAATGAACGTTTGCTCATTCATCATATAGATATACGGCAGGCTATTATGAATTGGCACCTGCAAGAAGTTGGACCTAACTGAAATTAACTCGAAAACATTCTCTCGTTCAAGATGAACGGTTTTCGTTGACCTTGACTGCCAAATTAAAAATTGTAATTAACGTGTTCGTGGTGCGTAAAATTACTTTAACATTTAAACTTTTCCTGCTTTCGAGTGGTTTAAACGTTGGTAAAATTATGAATTTTGTACTTTTTCTTAATTTTTTTTAGAAGAGGTGCAGAAAGATTACGCACAATGTTTTCGAACGGTCATAGCTCTATGATTACGCAGCAAAGAGTTGAAAAATTCTCGTTTTGATGCAAATATATAGAATAATTATATTATAAACTTGTTTCAACATGTATTCTGTGAAATTCATCATGCTGTATATCTGAAACCTTCAAAGATACCCCATTTCACGGTACGATAAATCGTATTCGTATTCGTTGATGAAATTATTTCAAGACCATCTCATGAAGGGAAACGATGAAGCAAAATCAACGGAAAACATACAACCTTCATCATCGCTTCATCCTGAGTGCAGCTTCCGGAATACGACAGGGGAATTATTTTCCAACCCAACCAACGCATCTTTGCGGGATGATTTGTTGCTATTCGATTATTTGATCTACATGGGCAAAGCAGAAGGGTAGCACGTATTCCTGCATTTCAAGTGACTGTGTGGTATGATTTTTTTTCAAATCAAGGGAACGAAATCGAATAAACAAACACGGTTAATTGCATTCATTGTTATGGTAGCCGAAAAAAAAACCGGTAGCATCCATTTGTAAACATTTGTGCACGTGGCAAGATCATATGATATAAATATTGCATATAGAACAAATAGGGGTTATGAATTATTTCAAATTAAATTCTTGAAAACGATAATCGTGAATAAATAAGAAAAAAAATTTTAAGATTAAATAGCACAAAGGCCATTTGAGCAATGGTTTTCCGATGAAAATTTGTTAGAATTATTGTTATGTTATCGTTTTTCCATAGAACCGAATAAACTTGTAACTTTACTTATATAATTGAAAAACTTATGGAATTCATAACTTAGTAAAATATTAAATGGTCCATATATTATAGTCACTCATAATTAAGTTTTCTGTTCTGCTACCTTACATTTTGTGAATAATGGCAAAGGAAGGAAAGAAGACCAAGCCCCTTTCACGATCTATTGAAAACTGACGAAATCAAATAAATGGACAGATAATTGAATTGCATGATGATTGAGCGTTGACAGTTTCGAATCAAGAGGCAGATGTTCGGAACAAATTTATATGATGGTTCTCATGCTATTGTCCCATTTTTAAATTAAGGGTATGGTGATATCTCAACTTGTTTGGATTCAGATATGGTACCTGTACCAGTGATAAAGGTAGTTATAACGGGTCGAAGAATAAAATGTCTCCAAATATAAACGGACACTTTCGTTTTATAACTAAATACGTAGGTTATTTAAAAGCTTTTCTATTTTATTCACGTAAAAATAATCCTAAAATATAAACTAGAAATGGGTGACAAAACGTCGGAAGATAAAACGTCGATCGAATGCCAAAACGTCGAAGGGACAAAACGTCGAATGCCAAAACGTTGAAAAGACAAAAAGTCAAATGTCAAAATGTCAAATGCCAAAACTTCGAATGCCAAAACGTCGAAAGGATCAAACGTCGAATGGACCAGACGTCGAAAAGAAAAAAAAAATAGAAATGCCTGATAAAATCTCGATTTTTTTATGTTAATCGAAGAGAAATGAAGAAAGTAGATGAAACCGTAACTTAAAATGCAAATATTTTATAATGTTTTCAATAGTCAAGGGAGTAGAAAATATATTTCTTCATTGTTATCACTGTGATACTAATTGATACCGTAATTTTTAGTAGGTCTTGGAAGGGATAGTAAAAAATTAAATTGAAAATTTACAAAACTCGTCGAAATTTTTAAGGCATTTATTTTTAATTTTCTACATACTCAAACAGACTTTCAGAGTTCGGTAATGAAATTTACCGAAACAGACCGGTAATTTAAAATTTTACAGTTGTTTCGGCAATCGCTTGGAAAATTACCGGAATTTGTAAATCAATTTACAGAATATCGGTGATGTCATCCTATTTTAACGAGTTCGGTAATTTTATTTACCGAAAACATCAGTGAAACAGATCCATCACCGAGTTCGGTAAATTATTACGGATCATTCTGTAAATTTCAGCTGTCACGGACCTCGATATGTTTGTTGACAACGGTCATACACACGCAGTGCATATTTTCCTCCTTTTCAGCGCAACGTAGACGACTCACGAAATTTGTGGATTTATTCATTGAAATCTGTGAAAAACTGTGTGTAAGTATCCTCTGAGTTCAATCCCATTATAAGCAACTAGACACAACAGTCTTTATAGCCGTGTTAGATTTTATTTCGTTCTATTTCGTTGATATTCTCTCTTCAGAAACAAAACCAGCCTGGATCCCCTTGCTTCGAGTGCCTGCAGATCGGCTCATAAATGTTAAGAATGGCATGTGGAGTGCTGCATACATCGGAAATACTTTTATATCAGAACAAATGCATATATCTAGAAATAAAAGATACTGCAAATTGCATCTTGCTTTTGTTTTATTTTTGATCGATTGAGTAGCCGGGGAACGAAACGAAAAAAACTGAATTACCGTATAGGTCGGTAGATGGGCCTAAAATTTACCGAAGTGTTCAGTAATTTTTGACGTTTCATGGCAAATCACAATTTACCGATCGTTCGGTACTCTTTTCGTTTACCGAACGCATTACCGAATGGTCAGCTGTTGAGATTTCGGTAAATAAATTACCGAAGTCGGTGATTTATTCCAAGTGTGTACTATTATTTTTAACGATTTCACCCGGTGCTTAAGTTTTTAACCGATACTGTCAAATTTTGTGATAATAAAATTGAGGATATATGTACAGTATGGCCCATAAAAAAATGCGAAAATTGTTTGAACGTGAATTTAACATCCACAAGCGTTACTTTCATTGTTTTTGCTAGTGAATGTAATTTATGATTATTGTAGTATATTCTGACACAACTTCGCTACCCATGACAATTGTTGTCATATTTTTCTTGCTGTCCTAAATAATGTAATAAAGCAAAGAAGTTCAAAGGTTTTGTCCGCCCAAAGCTAGAAACAGCGTCTGATTATCGTATACTCTGGTGATAAACTTTCCACCTTCAAAAATCACACTTTATTGTTGAAAATTTTAGTTCGTTTGGTATCAGAGGATGGAGGAGATCTTATAGAACGTATTTTTCATGATCACAATAAAATATTTTGCCAGGGTCATAGTTTTGAGGGCATTTGCGTCTTATAGGTTTAATATGCCTTTATTTTTTGTTAAAGCTGAATAAAAAATAAATACGGAGGCCTATAACAGATTTTTGAAGATGAAATTTGTTCCTTCGGCTAGAGACAACTTATATCAATACTAGCTCATAGGTTTTGAGCAAAACGGAGCCGCTTATCACACTTACATGAATGTTCAAACAAAGCTCTCCAAAAAAAGCCGTTTTATCGAAAATATATTTAAGTCTCCAATGACCCAGGTATGAACCAATTCTGTTATTTGATATGGGCGTATGCTGGAGACAAGGCCAGTGAAGAATCTCACACCATCGTTGATGTTTTAGAAGCTTTCATCACACAGATATTGAACTCGACCTCCGCATGATAAAATTTAAAGGGATATTTCCAATTCCTCTCTGGTAAGGTGAAAGTAACAGATAAAAATCATGTCCAAAGCAAAAAACTGAGTCTAAATAGATTAAACAATACAAATAATGAATAATATTTATGTTTCATTCACGTTTTCCATGTAAAAACTACCATAAAACATGATATGACGATTTTCGCATTTTTTTATGGGCCATACTGTAGTTCTCTGTCAAAATGTTATGTCGATTGCTGATAGGGAAACAAAGTTACAGCATGCCAAAGTTGAGCATTTTGTATGAAAATCGGATTTCACTACTATAATTCTGAACACAACTGTATGTAATCCTAAATATTTATTTCTGAAATCAATCAACGATCTATTTGTGATTATTAGAGAAAACGATAAGTAACTTTTTAAATAATAAAAAAAAATCACTAAGTGTCAAAAATCATGTGTTAGTTGTTAATAATCAGTTCAGATCACATTGAATTAGTTAAACATGCAAATTAAATTGAGTTATTGAAATTATCCAGTTTCATAAAATCATACCACCCTATACGAACTGTTATACGTTAATTTATTTGCTAAATAACGCAAACTGCAAACACTCTTGTAACTATCCCACAATAACACATTCACGGAACACGAAGAGGGACGAAACAAACAGATAAGTCAGTTAGTATCCAATCGACAGGCTTGTGTTCGTAAAGGAAGAGTTGAAACAGGATTACTATGAAGAAAATAGAAAATTTTGCTGTTTCCAACACCGTCCACATCGCAACTATTTTGTCCTTAGCAACGCAAGCTATCCAAAAACGTTCGCTTTCGACGTTTTGTCTTTCGACATTTTGTACCTAAACCGCGCACAATGAACCAGAATTCCGTTTTACGCGAAGAGATGCATTTTGAGCTTAAGAATGAAACATTAGACGAAAACGCTCGTCTACAAAGTCCTAGAGACGAACCAGCCAAGGGCTGAAAGTCTCTTTAATAAAGAAAATTCATTCATTCATTCGTCTACAAAGTTGTTTGTATTAGTAAAATCCTTTATTTGGTGTTATCGAAAATTAGAGTGGTCCACATTTTCATAGAAATGGTAAAACTAACTTTCTTATTTGGTCGGCGTTAAGTCAGAGTGGACCATGTGACATTTTTCATATTTTGAGAAAAATGGGTTTAAGATCTAACGCTCTGTAATTATTTAACTCATTTAAATTTTGATTCAATACTTCTACACATCTTTGTGTTACTTTCAAAATATATGATGTAAAGTGATGATCATGAAAAATCATAATCCAAACCTCTGATAGAACGATTTTTTGATGGACTATGTGTACATGATCCACTCTGACTGAAATAAACCCGAGCAGAAGAAAATAACTTCTGAATACCAAACTAAGGTATTCCATACCAGATAATTTCCAATACTTACAACCTGAATGAAGTATGAATTAGCCCTGCATAAGAGGTAAAATACCTCAAATAATATCTCAAGCATATTCAACGAACACCAAACTGATAACTAAATCAGGTATTGTAATACCTCAATAATACTTAAAGGATTTTCATATAAAATTGAAATTTTTCAATAGTAGTTCAATACCTCCAGCAGACCTCAATAGTTGTTTAATACCTTAATGAAGTATTTTTAATTGTTTTAAAGATTTTTTTTCAATACCATTATAATACCAAATTGAGGTATTGACAACTGAACAATACCTAATTTTGGTATGATACCAAAATATGGTATGCATAAGTTATTGGAGATTTATTTGTTGCTCCACGGGAAGACCACCTTTCAATGAGTTGGTTCACTCTGACTGAACAATTTCTAGGAAAATAACAATCATTTAATGCTTGCATGGGAATATCTCTTAGATAAATAGATTATCAAGACCCGACACCAGCATCGTGAATTCTTCAATAATCCATATCGTCAATATCAAAATCAGTGGCATTACGATAGCTTAAAAATTAAAGTTTTTCATGGCCATTGAAGACTAGAAATATTCAAATATGCGTTCAGTCAGAGTGGACCAAGTGAAAATCTTGAGTACCATCCAAAATATACTGATCCAATGAACGGGTTCTAGAACATTCCATACATACACCATAGATCTTTCATAAACTTCTATCCAACTCTGAAATTGGCTCAAAAATACAGTAATCAATCAGTTTATTGCTTTTCAACACTTGCTCCGCTCTGACTGCACAGAAATTGTTGCAATTTCTAACCACCCGTCCAAATATGATAAATGGTCAACAATCAAAATCAAATGCATCGAATTAAGTAATATTTATAAATTTCTATTGATGGATGAGTAGAAGAATTATTGGATGTCGGGTAATCTGACAAATGTCTTGAAATGTTTTTCATTTCCTCGCGTTGATCATTTTCGCTGTTATGGTAATAAGCACCACTTTTATCGATTTTTATTGATCATTCAAAGTAAATTTATAACATATCTCTCGTAGTTTACAGCATTCATCAAATCTGATCAAAGTGAAACGGAAGTAATGTGATTTCGCATCTAATGAGAGAATAATCCAATTTTCTCAAGTTTTGTACTTGGTCCCCTTTGACTCAAAGACAGAACGGACTAGATGATATTTTGACGTTCTAAAGATACGTTCAGAACTCTATAGGATTTGTTTTTCTCGATACTATTTTGATGCACATGTTTCATCAAATAGTGATGTTCTATTATCACAGCATATAATGCAAATATTTTTACATTTTGGATGCTTGGGGTAGGTTTTCCTGAAACCATAAAAAACGCTTGATCCATTCTGTCTGAAAATCGACCATTTGTAGAAATTATAATATACATGCTTCAGTAAAGTTGTAGACGATTCTACCCCATTACCCCGAATCCCATTACCCCGAATGCCATTAACCCGAACGCCATTACCCCGAATTCCAAGACCCCGAACGACCCATCACCCCGAATGATATTACCCCGAATTCTAATATCGTGGTGAAATGTCATCAATATCATCATGTCAATATAATTGTAAATTCGGGGAAATAGCATTCGGGGTGATGGAATTCGGGGTGATGGTACATTCGGGGTAATGGAGTTCGGGGTGATGGCAATCGGGGAAATGGCATTCGGGGTAATGGGGTAGAATCGTTGTAGACCATTCAATTTTGAACAACTATGCCAAACAACGTAATCTGTGAAAATCAATCATGTTTGAGACAATAGAGATAAAAAAAAGTTTTTATCCAAAATATAACGGGGTCGATTATCGAAACATCAAGTACGAAATAAATTCGATCTTGATCGCTGTTTTCGATACATCAGGTACTTGAGCAAAAGCTAGGTGCTGAGAAAAATATACTGTAATCTTTTAAACTTGGGTAACGAATTTATTACTAGACCAGCTCCAAGTTAGATCTTTACTATAACGTCTTCATTTTATTTCTGATCTAAAGGTTATCGCTTTTTCTTCCATGGCAGAATATCTTGAGTTCATTTCCTGGTCCATCCCTTATAACAAAGAATTGAACATTGTCTGAACGAATATGTCTATCTTATTACATCGAACATTCTATGATGCCATGTTTCATAAGAAAACGAAGGATATCTGAATCTCTATACGTGCTTAAGTCAACTAATAACAATCTCCAGCTGTCGCTAGGATGTGGCCAGGACAACCCTGACTGTTGAAGGATATGTCAATCTTGTCTAGCAGCCCTAGTTAAGCTTGAATACTCTGTTTGGAATGCGGTCGAGAAGGAGACAGTCCTTATCGAATGGTTTTGGACTTTACACCTACTGTACATGCGAATCAACACTAACAAAATGTCGAAAATTCTACCCTGATGCATTCTAAAAGCATTTGGCTTGCTTCAAAATAAGTCTTTAGTTTATATTCTAAGCATCAAAAAAAAAATATCAATAATTTTGTGTTAGTGAAAACGAAATAATTTGTTGAAGAAATCGGAACGTGACAAAAACGGAACATACCTGTATTTAGCATTTAGAGCATGAAAATTAAATTCTAGACAAAAACGGTTTGTAAGAAAATTATTTCTAAAAATGCTAACTTTTTATTCAGTGTTATCTAAAATTAGGGTGGTTTACAATTTCATATAAATAATACAATCAACATTCTTATATGAACAATATTGGCATATTAGGCAAAGTTGTAGAACTTGAGAAAATGCATTTTTTATGGATTAAAGATTGTTGATATCTATTTTAGTTCAAATGTTTTTGAAGTTTTTCAGTTCAAAATTATTTGTTTTTCAAGGCATTCTATTATTGTTACAAAAATAACACATCTGTAATTATTAGTTGGTATAATATACAATTTTATTTTGTCTTTTGAATGCTTTTATATTTCCCCGAATCAAAAATATCCGTAATCAAAGTAGGCGTGGTTTACAAGAAAAACAACAATAACTCTGGACAAACATTTCAAAAGGGCACAACGACGTTGGTAAACATTGACTTTGCAAGACGCTGTAGAGCCCAATTCAACTCAATCACGCTCACCAATACCATTATCAGGAAGAGCTAACACCAATCTTCCTGATAGTGGTGTTAGTTTGCGTGGGCAGGCGTTTCTGAAAAAAGGCTCAAGACCTCGTGGGCCCTTTTCAAATGTTTATCCAGAACTTTCAATAGGAAATTTGAAAGATATAACGAGTTCCTTCGCTCAGCGAATAACGCAATTTTCAATTTTATTAAATCGTTTCATAGAAGACATTGATGAGATATTAGAACCGAAAATGATGGAGTCAGAAAACTAGTTTTCGTTAGAACATCCTATGTCACCATAGGACAAAAGCTTTTAACCGGTCAATTTAAGAGCCACCTACAAACTGTTTTGTCAAAGTTTATTTAAATTGAATGGTCTACTTTTTTCTGAAGCATGTGTATCAGACATCGTCATTTTGCGCATATTATAGCTATCCTTTTCATAATAAATTCACCTTTCTTTTTCAAATAGGCTGTTCTTCAAAGCATTGCATTGTGTCTGTGTGAATCTCACCAAAATTAAAGGACAAAACCAAACAAAACTTAATACGTAAAAATTATTTTCTGAAAACTTAGCTCCTTTTTTGTCTTTTAATATTCGGGATAGTGGCGTTCGGGGTAATAACTCATTCGGGGTAATGGCGTTCGGGGTAGTGGCATTCGAGGTAGTGGCATTAGGAATAGTAGAGTCTCGTAAGTATTATGAACTATATCAAAGTATTCGTAACACATTGATTTTGAATTCTGTTATTAATTAAGCACATAAATCGTCATATAAGCTGGTTAACTTGCATGCAAGTTAACTGAACTAGTAAAAGAATGCATTTTTAACAGCCAATATCTCAAAAACTAGTGTTATGATGGTTTTAGAAACGGTAATGGATTAAGAAATTGAGTAAATTGTGGTATTTTGGTGCTTGAGATAAAAATTGTCAAAATGTCATTTGGTATTTTCAGTTTTCTTGGAGATAACTTAATCGATTTGTACGATCTTATGTGAGATACCAGATTTTGTTCAGCCCATATTTTAGTTTTTTTTTTAATTTACTAAAAAACAAAATGGCGACCTCATAAATTTTGTATGGGAGATGTTTGTCCTTCAAAGAATTTAAGAACATTTTCAAAACTAGATGACCAGTGCACTATGGGCCAGAAATCAAAATTTCGCGACAAAAGTCCAAAAATCTTTTTCCAATAAAATTAATTATTGAGATGAATTTCTCATTATTGGGAACATGTGTGATTGTATATCAACTATCTTATATGATTTATTACATTATTTCATTGTACTTTATAGAGGTCAATTTTGTTTAAACTGAAAAACTTGTATTTCAGCCTATTATTAGAAAATTTAGTTTGAGGGGAAAAATGGCAAGAAAAACAATTGCGTGTTCATTTTTCGAAAGCAAATTGAGTGTATTTCACATGTGTGATATAAAAATAATGTTAATTTTAAATTTAACCATTGATTTTACAATGTACCAGTAATGTTTACTATATTTTTACTAGTTCACCTTAAAAGTTTAGTTATTCCACCGTATTCGGCTTTCAATCAGTTTGAGGTGGAAGCCTAGACTCCACTCTTTCTTGTGCTACCAAAAGTTTTTGCATATATTTGCGGATGGCCGAGATACAGCGGTTCATGTACAAACGATAATTTAGTTAATTTTTCAACCCTATATTTTAAACTTTGCTGCTTGTAATACAATCCAACCAATTGAATAAGTTTGATTGGTATAAAATCAACTAAAGCTGCCATAACGCACTACTTTTGAGCAAGGATCCGTTCATGAGCTAGGAGACTTTTAGAAATCTAGGTAGGGTCGGTAGAAAAATTACAAAACAATTATTTTTTGCAATTTCCTTTGAGGCCAAGTTATATATGGGATGATAAGATCATAACAGAGGAATCCGTTTGAGGCTCCCATTATAACGACTTAAGCGTGGTTTCTGGACAGCCTCCAGGTTAAGATTAAAGACTTTTGAAGAATTATGAAACGACTGAAATTGTTCTATGTTTTTATACAAATCGCAATGGCATCAATCTAATATGAACATTTAGTAGACATTTTCTAAAAAGAATCTTCCAACCCTGCTGATTATTTTTCAACCAGGATTTTACAAAAGTTATAAAAATCAAGTAGAAACATCCATAACCTGCCCGTTTTTAAACTTGATGGTTCACTAAGAGTGAATTGATATTAGGAAACAATAGATAATAAAAGAATTAGGCAACATCATGTACTATCCTCCTATTGGTGATCAAAAGTGAGATTAGGTTGCGAAAGTTTCTCAAATAGAAATAAATATTAACGGTTTCCTGTGCCTTAAATTGCAAAAGCTTGTCAGTTAAATGATTGTGGTGATTTTTCTTCCAAAGTTATCACTAGAAATTTTGATTACGGTGCACTAATCGCTATTCTAGAAGAGCACCATCTACGCATTTTCGCTTTACGTTAAATAACCAAAACTACGTTGGAATATCAGAAAAAAGATATATAATAAAAAGATTAAAAAAAAAACAGAACTAAAAAGGCAGCAACAAATGACCAGGTCACAGGCCATCAATGAAGAAAAGTAAAAAAATCCTTTTAAATTGCTGCCAGGTATATTGGCAACTCAAGCGTAATATTGCTGGGAGAATGTTAGTAGTTTGAGCATATGGACTGTTTAATTATGCATTAACGAATCATCTGATTTAGTTGCAATCAAATGAAGATTAAGAATTCTGCTTGATTTATTTCAATTTAAAATCAATCATATATGAGATCTACACAAAAATTCATGATTCTTATACAACAATTTCCTGCAAGTATTAATATAATGAAGTCAAAAAGATGGTGTAAACCGGATGCTCTGATGTTAGAACACAATAAATACGGCCTCCATTACAGTTAAAGTATTTCTGACCATAGTGTTTCGAAAGTGAATTTAATTGAAACGCTTGAAGCGCGAATATGAAATGGTCACCTTTTAAAACAATATAGCGCCTAAAAATATATAGTTCATATCAACTTGTTCCATTTCGGACAATGACTTTATGACTCTTTCATGGTTTTATGGCTTTGTTGTAGGTTATGTACAGTGAAAACGAAGCAGCGTTATAAAAAAATAATAGTTTAGATGATGAAGAATACTTTGAAATGTATAAATCATATCTTTGAAAATGTACAATGCATTTTGTAATATGATGTATGAGCGAATTTGAATTGAACTTAATTAACATATTTCTCCAAATATTCATCATCCTTACAAATATTCTCAATTTGATTCAAAATGCATCATAATCGTCCCAAACACGTCTTTTATATGTTTTTTTAAGTTTGTTTTACTTTTTGGTTGGTTTTTGTTCATTTTGAAAGTGTTTGGAATTTTGTCGCGAAATTTTGATGTCTGGCCCATAGTGCAGTGATAACACCGATTCATAAATAAAAAAGATTTTTTTGAGAACTCTTGATTAAATAGAGCAAAGATAAAAAAATTATCACGATTCAGACATATTTTGTGGCAATAAAGATGATGGCATACATTCTTCGGTAGAGGCATGCATTCTTCGTATTATTCAACAAGTGCTAACAAGGTGCAAAACTCATTCTACTACTTCAAATTAAGATTTCGTTAAAATCTAAGATGGCCGCCAGATATTTTCACCGAAATTAAAACTCTTATTGTTCGCTCGACTCAATGAAAACACTTACAATTGAAAACATGTTTCTTTATTGCACAAAAAATATGTTTTGTCATATACGTTAAAATCGTAGTACATGATTTTGAAAATTGCCAATTTCATAGGGTAAATACCATTACACCCTAGTTTCTGTAGCCGATCTTACTCAGTTTTTTCTCTGCTTCTTGGTGATCTCAGAATTCAAAACGAGCGTTGCGCCAATGGTAAAAAACGGTTTTTCTCACAAAATTCAAGATGTGTTATATATGTTATATAAGGGAAATATGAGACATATCACGTGAATAAATACCTAAGATTCATATAAAAATGAACTTTTTTCGTAAGCTGTTTTGCTAGTTGGCGTACGAGGGACTACCATTTTGAGAAAGACGGATTTCACGCCAACTCGACAAAGGGATTGGCAGCACCCCTTCAGAATTCAATGAAACTTTCTGGGTGTGAAGACTATGTGAAACTAAGATACTTTACATACTTTGTTTTTTCAAAATCGATCTAGACTAACATTTGGAAAGGGTCAAAGTTTTTTTTTACTTTTTTTATAGACCCGTATAACTCGAAAACGGTAAGACCTACAAAAAAGTGTTGTATGGAGGACTGTCGTGAAATTCCCTGACGTTTTAGAGAAAAATATTGAAAAAATAAAAACACATTTTCTACACTGAAAAAAAAAATATTCAAAACTTTAAAGTCGATTTAAAAAAAACGGCCATTTCAGATTTTGATCATCCTTAAGCAAAAAGTTTCGTAATTAAATTTACTAAAATTCGTCCATACATTGCAAATTGGGCATATTTTAGGGAAAAAAGTTTTTCTAACATCGAATTTTTTAAGTCCCAAAGTTTTTTTTTTTACTTTTTTTATAAACCCGTATAACTCGAAAACGGTAAGACCTACAAAAAACTGTTGTATGGGGGACTGTCGTGAAATTTCCTGAAGTTTTAGAAAAAAAATATTGAAAAAATAAAAACACATTTTCTACACTGAAAAAAAAATGATTCAAAACTTTAAAGTCGATTTAAAAAAAAGGCCATTTCAGATTTTGATCATCCTTAAGAAAAAAAATTTGTAATTAAATTTACTAAAAGTCGTCCATATATTGCAAATTGGGCATATTTTAGGGAAAAAAGTTTTTCTAACTTCGAAGTTTTTAATTCCAAAATGAATTTTTTATTTTATTTTTATTTCGCTTTAAATAGTCTAGTATGATCATATTTTCAAGTGATAAATGAGTTTTAATCACAAAATAGATTATACAGGTCGGACTCGATTATCCGGAGACTCGATTATCCGGGGACTCGATTATCCGGGATTCGATTATCCGGAATTTTAGACTCGATTATCCGGAATTTGTTTTTTGATGTTCTTGTTTTTCAATTTTTATACATAAATCTGATATAATTTGGTATTGCAATATACAATATGAATGGTTTCGCAGTTTTGAACGTATTTAATAAGAGGGGGGTTTGAAAAAGTGTTTTTTTGTGTATGCTGGTCAAAAAAATTTCTTTTTCTTGTAAAGACACCTACTGTTCCTAGAAATAATTTCTAGCTACGCCACCGCATCATATAAATAAAACAACCAAAAAAAGATAATATTTAAGTTTTTTATCGAAGATTTCAATTTTTTGTTAGTGATTTGATTATCCGGAGGATTCGATTATCCGGAGTGAAAAAAAAATCGATACTCCGGATAATCGAGTCCGACCTGTATTTGTTTTATTGGGAGTAGTTAAAAGAAATAAAACGGAATTATACAGTTTTTTTTAATTAAATTCAATTGATCTTAAATCGACTTTAAAGTTTTGAATATTTTTTTTCAGTGTAGAAAATGTGTTTTTATTTTTTCAATATTTTTTCTAAAACTTCAGGAAATTTCACGACAGTCCCTTATACAACACTTTTTTGTAGGTCTTACCGTTTTCGAGTTATACGGGTTTATAAAAAAAGTAAAAAAAAAAACTTTAGGACTTAAAAAATTCGATGTCAGAAAAACTTTTTTCCCTAAAATATGCCCAATTTGCAATGTATGGACGAATTTTAGTAAATTTAATTACGAAACTTTTTGCTTAAGGATGATCAAAATCTGAAATGGCCGTTTTTTTTAAATCGACTTTAAAGTTTTGAATATTTTTTTTTCAGTGTAGAAAATGTGTTTTTATTTTTTCAATATTTTTCTCTAAAACGTCAGGGAATTTCACGACAGTCCCCCATACAACACTTTTTTGTAGGTCTTACCGTTTTCGAGTTATACGGGTCTATAAAAAAAGTAAAAAAAAACTTTGGGACTTAAAAAATTCGATGTTAGAAAAACTTTTTTCTCTAAAATATGCCCAATTTGCAATGTATGGACGACTTTTAGTAAATTTAATTACCAAACTTTTTGCTTAAGGATGATCAAAATCTGAAGTGGCCGTTTTTTTTAAATCGACTTTAAAGTTTTGAATATTTTTTTTTTCAGTGTAGAAAATGAATTTTTATTTTTTCAATATTTTTCTCTAAAACTTCAGAAAATTTCACGACAGTCCCCCATACAACACTTTTTTGTAGGTCTTACCGTTTGCGAGTTATACGGGCTTATAAAAAAAAGTAAAAAAAACTTTGACCCTTTCCAAATGTTAGTCTAGATCGATTTTGAAAAAACAAAATATGCAAAGTATCTTAGTTTTACATACTTTCGACATCCAGAAAGTTTCATTGAATTCTGAAGGGGTGCTGCCAATCGCGTGTCGAGTTGGCGTGAAATCCGTCGAAAGCCGAAAGGAGCACCCTTAAGTTTTAGTTTTCACTTGTGATCAGTGACATAAAATTGGAATTCTAACGATGGGTGCTGATGGTGGCCTGGTTTCAGCGAGAATTGCTCTAGTATGTGTTATGGATTTTAGCCACACATCAACATCAGCATAAAACATTCATATGTGGATTTTTTCATAGCGCTGCTGATGGTCCACCTATACGAATTGGTAGTTCAAAAATATTGGTTTTAATTTTACAAAATGTAAATGGCAGATACATTGAAAATAATTATTAAGGAATTCATGAACTACTAAATCCATCTTTTCAGCTAAGTTTTTGATAATTCCTTGTATTTAATTTCTTTATTGGTTCTTCCGAAAACATCAGATTTATTTCAAGAATTTATAGAATAGTTTTTCCAAGATTTTATTCTGAAATACTCCAAGCAATTCTTCTAGAGATTTTACAGAGCCTCATTCAATGTTTAGCCAACTGGTTCCTTTAATGTTGATCAGAAATTTCAGGATGTTATGTTAACATAATTGGACAATTTGGATATACAATGGAAAAGCCTAGTTTTTGTAATAAAAAATACTGAACTGAAGTATAGGGATGAAAATAAGAAACATTGGTATAAAACGTATGCAAGAGAATATGAAAATATGATATATTGGACTTATGGGACAATGCGTAGACTTTAAAAAGAAAGTTTTTTTAAACAAGATATTCCGACTTATTATCAACAATAAAGCTAGGTATGCTGTTCCGCTCAAGAAAAGTAAAAATTTCTTCCCAAGAAATGATCAAGAAATTTCCTACAGTGAGCTCCATTTGAATTGACATTTCTTTTCAACTGCGTACTGCGATCAAAGAAAAATGTTTTTCTTGAGCATTTCTTGCAAGAAATTTCCCACGCATCCAGATAGGCGATTACTTTTCTGTTGAAGTGCATACTTCGCTTAAGCTTTGAAATCTGTTGTAGTTTATGACTGTTGAGATCGTTTCTGAATCAATGACAATTGCTCTGAAAATTTTCTAAGAAAATTCTATCATAGAATTTTTTGGAGTATTCTTCTCAAAATATTAACCCTTTTATGTATTCAACAGAATTACTTTCCAGTGATTCCTCCACAAATATCCACCAAAATTGCGTCTTGTGGAGATATTTCAGGATTTTTTAAAGCTTTATGTAAGTATTTTAAAATTCTTCCGTTGACGGACTCACCAAATGGAAGCTCTTGATTTACCTAATAAAAGTTGTTCTGCTGAATCGTCGTTTTATTAATACAATTAAATAATGTTTTATTTACAAAATATACTGATCACAAATGTCAAACGAATACTTAATTATTATGTTTTCAAGCAACCATTTTGACTGCATATCACCAGTACAAAGTAAACTTTGTCTCTCCTTTTCAAAGAATATTGGCATCTGAGCGTAAAGGTTGGTACGACGGTCCACCATCCGAATATAGCTTCCGATTTGGATATATTGCGTAAAGCAGAAGTTGGATTGACGATAAAATGCACCCCAAAAGATTTGGAATCTGAAAGCAAAGCATTTTAGACACTATATAACAAATTTTGAGAATCCCTTACCTGAATGAAACTATCTTCAATCACCATTCCATATATAAACCATTGAAGGGATACGAAAAAGGAAGAAATAATAATCGGAAAAGGTAAACTCTCCGTGTTCTTAGTTCTTATCACTTGAGCTAATACTGTTAGAGGCGATGCAAAGAATAGCACTCCAACGCCGCAGCAAATAAGACCTGAAAATAAAATAAAAATCTGAACAATCTATTGCTAAGAAAATTTATATCTTCTACCAATAACTTCGAGAGCTGTTTCCGAGTTTGGTTCGTATTTTGTGTATACGCTACACGCCAGTATAAAGCAACAGACTGCCAAGAATTGCCGAACTACGGTGCGTTTGTTCACAGAAAAAGTAAAGTAAATTATCACGTATGCGAAGAACAAGGCTGACCCTATGGTGTTAACAAAAATTATTGTATGTTCTTCCGACAACAATCCGTACTTCAACCACAGAGAACATCTGAAAGAAAGTTAAATTGACATTTGGAATCGTTGTTAACTTTCACAAATCATTCTAATAAATAGTGATAACAAGATATATGGATGTGGATACTTACGACAGGAAGCCCGAAACAAACGGAAAAGCAGACGTCTCTCCGGTTGACTTTTTCCTTATATATCTGTGGCATATCACACTGAAAATAAATGATAAGAGGTAAGAAATGTATGCTTGTTGCTGATAACATTTCACATCTTACGATCCAGTCAAAAACTGCAATACTGTTGATATAGTGGCAGAAGATGCCAAAATATCTTTAAACGAGAGATCATCAAAAAGTGGCATATCACTAGCAACTGTTTGATATTCAATAGGACAAAAGGTTTACAACGAAATTATCTCTAATTTGCCACCAACAATCAGTCGAGAAAAATTGCCATCCAAGTAGGCCTTGTACGTTGGCACTTTTTTATAATCACATCTGATAGGTATGTTGTTATCCAAGCCGACTGCGATGTGATCGGAGTTTGAGCTGTGTTTACAATCACAACTACTGTAATTGTAATCGTGAGGAATGAGTTGAGTTGTCAAATAAATATCAACACTTATTTTTACCCCTTTGTTCTATGTATTGGTTGGATAATGCAGTATAGGCGACTTGATGTTTCTCGAATGTTAAAAAAGTCATAATTAGATAAAGATTAAGCATTGTTTTTTCATTACATTACTTTTAAAATTCAATTGTTTCATAACAAGAAAAACGTAAGAATGGAAACATCAATATATTCTGGCAAAATATCGCTCTTTGATTTATAAAAGGCTTGTAAAACAGTGAAGATCATAGAGACATGAGCGACATCTCTCTCCATATCTGTTTCTAGATTGCCAATTATTTATTACGTCGCCATCTATGTATCACAGTGCTGAACTAAGTGTGAATGCACCTGAATATGAGAGATTTTTTTAAAACCAATTGGAATAGAAGTTGTTGCTTCCAGTAAGAATCAATGCAACTGTGATGTATTTGAAAACGCTCAAAATGAGTTTCAATTCATCTTTTTAGTGTAGACAGTGTCTGCGAGTGAGGTATGGCTTTGATATATCTGCACCTTAATTCATCTTATGATTTCAGAAGTTTTCTGGTATTCCTGTATGAACTCATATAGAAAGTCCCTTAGGCTTTTTTATAGAAGTCAAGTGACATTATCCAGTATAAAATTCAGAAAAAATACTCGAAAAATAGATGATTATCCTAAATTTATTCAAGAAACTACAAAAAAATTAAACTTGTTCTAAATCGAACATTATTGTTTTAAAATTATATGATGAAGGGTGTTGAAAGCTTCATGTTGGTTGAAATGTTTTTTTCATTTGTTTATTGATTAACGTCTCTACCAGTAGCTTTATTATGTTACCCGGCAGCCTTACAAGTTTCCCTGATGTAAGATAAAATGTCTTAAGCGCCATTCCGAATGGAGACCACTAACCGTTTTTGGCCCGACCTTTTCAGACCCTTCAGGAGAGGGTTAAAGATTTTCCCGAAAATATTGGGCGAGAAACGAGTTGGCTGACCTAGGGAAGCAAGATGCCTCACGACTGTGAAGTCGTGCGAATCAGAAAATTTATGTGTGGAATTACGAACACGACACTTCAGTAGCAGTTATTCTCTTCGGACACACGAACATCGTACGAATCACAATCAGTCGAACATTGTCCCGTAGATGGGCTACATCGCGCCCGAAACCGATCAACAGAAAGGTATTTTTTAAGCTTTTTTGACGATAGTAAGAACATAAGCGTTATGTCTTGTCTCACGTCGCGTTTTCGTGAATGTCGTGTTGTTCTTACGTTAGCTCAAATCACGTAAATCTATAGTGATTCGTAAAATAATTTTTGCAATTTCTCATCGTAATAGGCTGTTTTTCATCACGCCAATCTGTCATGAAACAGCCTACTTTCCTGCACTGGAGTATGCAGCGCGGGAATAGTCATTAAGCAACTGAAACCAGTGCTGTAATGATTCATTACGCAACGCTTTCTCATTGCGCAACTGTTTTGAGTTGCGTAATGAATCATTACACAACATTTTTTTCAGAAATTGTAAAATGATGGTGAATGCATTCCGATATAATTTCTGATACCCTCAAGTAGTCTTCTGCGAAATTGCAAAAAATGTTGTACGTAATATTTACTAAGGGGTCATGCACAAATTACGTCACGCTCCAAGGGGGGGGGGGGGAGGGGGTCGATCCAAGCGTGACAAGCCTTACAAAATTTTCGAAGGACTCATACAAAAAGTGTGACAAAAGGCGGGGGGGAGAGGGTAGAAAAAGTTGAAATTTAGCGTGACATAATTTGTGTACCATCCCTAATGTGTATACCACATACTTGCTATAATCACTAAATTCTACTCGTAGCATCACACAATATCTGATTTATTACGAATAATTGATAATTGCCAATAGGGGTCTTCCTTAGCCGAGTGGTTAGAGTCCGCGGGTACAAAGCAAAGCCATGCTGAAGGTGTCTGGGTTCGATTCCCGGTCGTTCCAGGATCTCTCCGTAATTTCCTTGACTTCCCTGGGCATAAAGTCTCATCGTACCTGCTACACGATGTACAAATGTGAAAATGGTAACTTAGGCAAAGAAAGCTATCTGTTAATAAATGTGGAAGTGCTCATTGAACACCAGTGGTGGGAAAGTTCGCATCACGAAGCAGCTCATGAGTGTACACCAACGCACAACAAACATCACAGACTCGGGAACTAGCTAGGTGTGAGTAAGTGCGCACCCGTCTGCTCAGGAGAACATGTCAAAAGAAGTAGCAACAAGCTCGGGAGTCTTTACTCACGAGTAATCGAGCAAGGTGTGATTTACTATGGTTTTGACAGACAAATCAATTTTATAACCATCAAATCGACAGTAAACTACTAGTTTGTGGTCAAAAACCCCTGGAAACCATACATCTCGGAGGGGAAGCAGCTTTTTTCCCAAACGCACAATATGACTCTGAACAGCTCCGAAGACGTTCGCGAATCACTTTTAGCTTCGGTTACTCGGGAACACGACAGATGCGAGTAGACTAGCATTCTGACGCTCGGGAGTGTTTGGTTTTGTTTTTGTTCCAGTTCAGCAGAAACGTTGACCACTTTCCATCACTGTTGAACACTAAACTGAGAAGCAGTAAGAACGTTAATGCCAAGAATTAGAAGAACAATTGACAATACGGCAAATTGAAATATACGGTGGCAATGATGATATCGATGACTGGGGCACTTCTCCTCACTGTTCTTAAATTCACAAACCATTACATTCTGAATTATAACTAAAGGAAGGTTGCAATTATGACAATTAACTTAAATTCAAATGCAACAAATCACATGGCGAAGTTAACGTCATGCGGTCGTGTCTTGTACACAACCCCCACTGATTTTCTGAAAAGGTCTAGACATAGAAATAGCATTAGAAAATGTTTGGCATAAAGGCTTGATAGTAAAATAAAAAAAAAATCGAACGTTCACTGTTAGAATAATCCAAAGTTATCTGTCAAATCGTATATTTCAAGTTAATTATCAGAACTCCAAGTCTGAAACACATCCGTTAAAAGCTAATTTTCCTTTAGGCAGCATTTTGAGACCAATATTATACAATATTTTCACATCTGACTTACCTGAGTTAGTAAATTATGTATTTTGGACAGGCTAAGGATACGTCTGGAATCGGCGATCGATTGATTGTCTTAGATACTAATATTTTATTACGTTATGATACTTATATAATTAATGTCTCATTGTACTTCGAGTTTCTGAGGAGAAAAAGCTTACAAAATGTAGCATTAACTGCCAAAATAGCGTTTTTGAGCGGCCTGTCTGTTATACATTTCGGACATCAAATATACATTTTGGACACCCTCATATAAATATAATTTGGACAGGCGCGTTATATCAATATCTATTCAATGGTTTCTTATAAAGACGGTCATATCATAATTTTTTAAGAGTTTACATGTGACTTATGCATTTTTTCGCTTATTGGATGTGTATATTAGTGATAATCAATAATTTCATTTAATGCAAGCAAATATCATCAGATCCACGAAATATGCTTGCAAGTATGCATGCATGCGACATTCCAGTGCGTTTCGTCAGATGGCCAAATTATATCAACTGAACAAAAATCGTAATCTAATTTGGACACCACCTGATTTATGCCTTATATAATCATGTCGAAATTTTAGATGAACTTAGCTTCAATTTTAGATATATTTTATCATATTCCAACCTTTAAACTCTTTTATGAATGCCAGTTCTGGGCGCTATTATTGCGTTTAATGTATGTTCTTGATATCCTCTTGCATTCGTAGGTTTCACAGATGTTCTGTTGATACAATTTACAATTCACATACATAAATTGCTCATCATCTCATTGTAAATGAGCATAGAACGACCAGTCTGTCCAAATTATATGCATGTCCACCCAGTCAACACGAAATCGTATACGATAATGCATAAGAGTACAAAAGTGGAGGCGATATACGTACTTGCGCCATTAGGATACATGCAAAATGTACGTATATCGCCTCCACATTTGTACCCTTATATCTTATCATATGCGATCGTGTGTTTATTGGGCAAGTTATATACGTTACCCTACTTCAGGGATGTCAAAAATATTTGTTTTGCGTATGACATAGGCCTCTCCACCAAAGAACGAAGTCTGCGTGTCATCTGTAATAGATTGCAAAAAAGTTGGGATATTTTTTCTTCATATTTGTAAAAATGGAAGATTCCTCCTAATGCTTCTAAAACTTAACTAATCATATTCTCACATAAACCAAAAGCTCTTTATTTGAAACCTTCAAGTAGACCAGTTGTTACGATGAGAGGGATCCTAATCAGGGTTGGGAAAAAAATCTGAAATTCATTCTACAGTAGCCAAACAAAGCCAATCGCAGTCAGCGAAGCCAGTGAAACTCACGCCTATCGCTGCTGTAGGCAAAGAGCCTTGAAAATTGCAAAACACCCGTTGCTAAAGGCAACTCAAAATTACTGTAGAAAAATGTTCCATGGACCAATGCACGGGTTCACTATTTGACGTTTGAGCGGTGCCGAATTCACTCGTTGCCATGGTCACGTAAATAACACGGCACCGTTCAAACGTCAAATAGTGAACTCGGGCATCGGTCCATTTCCCGCTGCATTTCCCGCATTTGAAGCCTTCAATGACACTAACGATTTAGAAAATTCATGCACCCAATATGGACCAATGCACGAATTCACTAATTTGACGTTTGAACGGTGCCGAGTTCACTAGTTTCTATGGTCACATAAATAACACGGCTCCGCTCAAACGTCAAATAATGAACTCGTGCATTGGTTCATAGGCTACTTAATGAGATTCACGATGCTTTCCCAGTACAGTAGTTTACTGGGAAAGCCACGTGATTTTCGCGAAATTCAAGCCTACTAGTATTACCATTCCCAGCACTGATTCTAATAAATTGGTCAGATGAAGTAAAGTATCTAGGGCTAGATAATGCTGTATCAATATGGACTAGTTATTGTCATACCAGGAAGAAATCGCTGCAGAGGATAAAATTTTGGAAATGTAAAGTACTAATGTGTTACATAGAATATCCAATGTTGAAACATTGGAACAAATGTCGAATGAAATTATAATTAATTTTTAGACAAAAATATTTGCAATCTTCTACTGACACGATTATTGCATTATGGAGTTAGGTTTTTCTTCTTCTTCTTATTGGCATTACGTCCTCACTGGGACAGAGCCTGTTTCTCAGCTTAGTGTTTTCATGAGCACTTCCACAGTTATTAACTGAGAGCTTTCTTTGCCAAAGTTGCCATTTTCGCATTTAAATATCGTGTGACAGGCACGATGTTACTCTATGCTCAGGGAAGTAAAAGAAACTTCCATTACGAAAGATTCTGAACCAACCGGGAATCGAACCCAGACACCTTCAGCATGGCTTTGCTTTGAAGCAGCGGACTCTAACCACTCGGCTAAGGATGGCCCCCATATAATTAGGTAAAGTTAATTGAAAGCTTTTTATTCTTATAAACAGATGAAATCAACTTACCTGTAAAAACGGCAAATAAAATGTAATATGTTCAAGATGATAGTGTTGCCAAACACCAAAAAAATAAAAGAATTCAAAAAAGTTCATCGAATTGAATTAAGTATTAGAAATTTACAAACCTTAGCAAGAAAAAAATGTTAAGAAAAAAAATAACATTTATTCTAAAATAAACTTGTTACTTCTAATGATATACATTAAATGACAAATCATTTCAAGCTTACACAACTTTTTTGAATTCTTATTAGAAGCGAAATAAAAGCAAATATGCATGTAGGTAACGCAAATGCATACAACCAGCACGAGTCAACCCTGTTGGACCGACATCGAAATGCCAAACTCTTATGAATGTATACGACCCAGACCATAATATAGTGTGCAAAAGAAGTGTAAATGTTTGTATCAACTACTGTACAGATGTATAATGCTGATATGTTGATCTGCCACACATAGCACAGAGGTACCAGCTATGGCATTGGTACGAAAGGCAGATTCGGCTGTCTGTCTGTCAGTCGTGAAAGTGGCATGTTTTGAAGAGGCCTAATACACCACAGCGTTTTTTTGTTTTATTCCGTCCTCTACTCATATTTCATTATCAACGATGTATATTTGGTAAAGTAAGGATTAGATGTTATCAATACCGTGCAGTTCATTTTCCAATACCTCAACGCTCGGGTGAGATTCTCTTGACATCCCGTAACTTTGCTTGCAATTACTAGTGTTATGCAAAGTTCAACGCTATCATTACATTACGTAGATTTTTTTCGATAATGAACGCAACGATGAGAGTGATATGAAGAATTGACGAGCAGTTCAGAAACAAAAAGAAACTACAAAACTGGTGTACAGCAACGTATAAAGAATTCAAGACACGCAATTGAGACACGGTCCAGGCTTTACGAAATGGATAGCCACGACCAATCGGAGTCAATAATACTCTATGCACCGGAAGCAAGTGCAAAAATTGTCAGCACACAACGACCAAGAACGGTAAGTAGTAAATGTTAATTTTCGGGAAGCGATACTGCTATAAGTGGCTGCCCTTCAAAGTGCGAAAGTAGGAGAAAATGTGCCTAAGCCTTTAACGTAAATAGAAATAGTACAGCTACCTCCATACATAGGCAATTCGTAATTCATAACAAAACAAATGCAACCAGTGAAACTCGTTTGTATCCTGAAACGATAGAATAATACTTGTTCTGCAAGCTGGCATTGAGAGCAGGTTAGAAGTGATTGATAAACCTACGATACAGTTTAAATAGACCAGCCCATTAACAGTAGGTGCATTCAAAATGCATTTGAAGTCTAGTTTACACGATAGTTAGCATACTATTGTTGTATTACTCTGGTTCATTCAGGAATGTGTGCCAATTCACATGCAAACGACAAATGTTGATAGATCATTCGCGTCGAATATGCAATGTTGGATCAATAATGGATATACATAAAGAGAATTAAGGTATAGACAATAGGCGCCGTTAACTGAAGAAATGATTAACCTTACGTTCAAAGTTATTATTTTCATAACATTTTTTTGTTTGTTTTACTCTCAATAAATTTGAACCTTTGGTTCAGCATTCGTTTTTAATGATAACAGTTAAATTCAAAAGTACGCATTAATACCATGTGATCTCAATAAAGGTATCCCGAAAAACGGAGATGTACAGCTTCAGTGGCATTGAAACAACAAATGAAATCAATTTATCAACAAGACACTTAATTATTGTCATCGAGGTGATAACGCTTCCACAATTCAAATTTAGGAGCGAAGATGCTAATTCGGTGCTCCCCCATTAACGAGGTACTTTTCGTGCTCTCACAAATTCGATAACCGACTGACACGATAAGGGATTTGCTGACCCGTGATTACAACCACTAATTATGTACACTTTCGGTTTTCGTCCGGTAGTGAAAATTGCTAAGAAATTGCTTCTTAATTGCTCACCAGACCCATATCTCGTCTAAAGAAACTGACTGATACGGCGCTCAGACACGGTAAGGTTCGATTGGCTCAAACGGCCTCAGTAATTGCTAGTGATCGGGCTTGAACGGGTGCTTAGTGAGTGCAGAGTATGGAGTTGGTTTAAATCAAGCACTTCAGAAGCTGTTAATTCGTAACGCGTATCAAGGGCAACATTGTTGTGCATAATTTTCTAAACAATGGATAAAACGGCTACTGGTAAAGAAGTACGTATAGTGTGTGATTGTTTTGTTCGAGGTGCATGAATAAATCAAACAAAATGTTTGGCGCTAGAAAAAACTTCATTGTATCAAGATATTATGACGGTTATTTCGCCACGGTATTCCTTAAATTGTTGGTATCAGCAAATTTGATTACTGTCGCGTGTATGATACGGGATTCATTTGATAGACAAGCCAATAATAGGTTTGAGCGTTCATTACATTTTATGCAATTCCACACAATCTCGTGGATCATTTCAATGAAATCGAATTAATTCCAAAATTTCCGTTCCATTTCCTAGAGAAATAAATTGTATATTCCATTGTTGAAGCGTTATTCATCATTTTTGAACAATAAACGAATCTTAAAAGCCACTGGACTCGGTTCACCAATTGAGGGATTTAGTTGGACTTATTGCGTCATTTTTTCTTATTTTAATCCTCTTATACCCGCATTTAAGCTTTTGGATTTTTTTTTTGTATATTTTCATAGCTTTCAAATCAAAATGATTATTTTTGTGTCCAACTGGTTGAGCCAAAACATGCATATCAATAAAGATTTTAACATGACATTCGAAGTCTTTTTGTATTTTCAAGTTGTTTGATTTTTTCCTATAACCTATAAATGATTGAGTCTTATTTAGAGTGTTTTGCATAAATTTTGTACATATTGGAAAACACCTCACAATCAATCTAGCAAAGAAGACCAGCTTTAACTATTTTTTTTCGTTAGTTACATGCCAAATAAAATATGTTGAAATAAATCTGTTTCGTCCAGGATGCACCGGCCTTACGTTGTGTGTGCGTTTTCTTTTTACATTTCTCGCATAACTTGTGATCTCGTCCTAAAAGCCATTGGTAACCGAGTGTGTAGCTCCTTGTTTCTAAGCAAATGAATGGCCCAGGATGGAAATTATTACCACTGGACGATATCATCGTGGCATTGTTGAATAACGTGTAAATCCATTCGTTTGCTCAATAACAACTAGCTACACACTCGGTTACCAATGGCTTTTAGGGCGAGATCATAAGTTATGCGAAATTTCATCAATTTCTTATATCTAGGTGTTCTGTGTTAGGCAACAGTATCATCCTAATTTCGTAAAACAAAATTAAACTTTTATTACATTTTGTTAACAACATATTACATTTCATTTGTCGTAGCAGTTCAGAATTTTTTCAGGTGAGTTGATTTCACTTGTTTATAATAGAAAAAAACGCCTTCAATTTACTTTACCAAACTAAATCTAAATATATAACGCATTAATCGTGGCAATAGAAGATTGTAACGATTTTTGCCTGAAATTATTGATTATTTTATTTGACATTTGTTCCAATGTTTCAACATTGGATATTCTATGTAACTCGTTGGTACTATACCAGGGAAGAAGCCTCAGAATCATTTTCAAAATTTTATTTTGTTTTCTCTGCAGAGCTTTCTTCCTGGTGTTACAACAGCTAGTCCATATTGGCAGTGTTGCTCAGACTCATTTCCCCGAAAATAACATTTTCCGAACTACGAAGCCACGAATTACTACAACCATGCTCTATCCTCCTAAGATAGAAAAGTAGATGGTTAAGCTTGAGTACTGCACACAAAATCGATCAATTTTGATCCCAGAGAGCCACAATTCAAGTTTCGGTGAAATGAAATGAGTGAGTGAGTGAGTGCGAATCATTTCACCGAAACTTGAATTGCGGCCCACCGAGATCGAAACTGTCGGATCCCACATACGAAACACTCAAGCACAACCACCTCCCCCTCCATCTCAGGAATACAACGCACAGTTATAACAGTTCATGGCTTCACAATTCGAATTTCGGGGAAATGAGTCTAGTCAACACTGCATATTGGTACAGCATACAACATGGCTGGTCTGAAAATTTATTTGAATATCAAAAGCTTGTACTTAAGACAAAGTTTTGATTTTTTATTAATAAGTGGATAGATACATTTTACATATTTGTTAGATTTGGCTTGAATGCCCTCAATGTGATTTTTGAAAGTTAAATTCTTATCTAGCATGAGCCCTAGATACTTAACTTCATCTGACCAATTTACTGGAACCCCTCTCATCGTGACAACATGTCTACTTGAAGGTTTCAAATAAAGAGTTTTTGGTTTATGTGGGAATATTATTAGTTGAGTTTTGGAAGCATTAGGAGAAATCTTCCATTTTTGCAAGTATGAAGGAAAAATATCCAAACTTTTTTGCAATCGACTACAGATGACACGCAGGCTTCGTCCTTTGGCGGAGAGACTTGTGTCATCCGCAAACAAGGATTTTTGACATCCCTGAGGTAACCCAGGTAAGTCAGATGTGGAAATATTGTATAATATTGGTCCCAATATGCTGCCTTGAGGAACACCAGCTCTTACAGGAAGTCTTTCAGATCTGGAGTTCTGATAATTAACCTGAAGTGTACGATTTGACAGATAACTTTGAATTATTCTAACAATGTATGTTAGAAAATTAAAGTTTTTCAACTTTACGATCAAACCTTCATGCCAAACACTGTCGAATGCTTTTTCTATGTCTACACTGAGGAAACGGAACGTATGAGGTACATAAGATTTTCTTATGGAATAATGACATAAGAAGTATTTTGTTTTTCATTCGAGAATCTTATAACATTCCATTGCAGACTTATGAAACAATACTTTCATAAGAAACTCGTTTTGGTTATCATACGCATTGATCATTGGCTTTCATAAGACAATCTAATGGAGTACGATTTCCTTTACAATATCATACGAAAATCTTATGAATTACGTGGAGCGATGGTAATAACATAATATTCACGATTGAGATTCATAAGCGCGCGTATGACAATTATTATTAACACTTGTGAAAAACAGTCGACTTCCTATCGAAAAACACGTAAGAATTTCATACGAATTTCTTATGAAATAAAGACATAAGAAGCATCTAATGAGACTCATGAGAAAAACTTGTGAACTTCCATCGATCATTGCGTTCATAATATAAATGGGTATAATATCATAAGATACTCTTATGAAGGATCATAGATATCAATTATGGAATTCTTTTCGACCATTATGTATTTATTTGAATTTAGGAAAATAAAGATATTCATAAGATCTCTAATGACAACGACAAGAATTTCTTGTGAATATCGGACGTTTTGTATTTCATAAGACTCTTATGAAAGAGAGTAAACCAGTCGAGAAATCAATTCACAAGCGTTCTCTTATGAAATTTGTACGCAATTTCTGGCTCAGTGTAAAAGAGCAAGACCAGTAGAGTAGCCTTCAGATTTGTTGAAACGGATCAAATTTGTTACACGTAAAAGTTGATGAGTGGTCGAATGTCCATGGCGGAATCCGAACTGTTCATTGGCAAAAATTGAATTTTCGTTGATGTGGGCCATCATTCTGTTCAAAATAACCTTTTCAAAAAGTTTACTGATGGAGGAAAGCAAACTGATTGGACGATAGCTAGAAGCTTCTGCAGGATTTTTGTCTGGTTTTAAAATTGTAACAACCTTAGCATTTTTCCATTTATCGGGAAAATATGCTTATTGAAGACATTTGTTGAATATATCAACTAAAAATGATAAGCTACTTTCTGGAAGTTTTTTGATGAGGATGTAGAAAATTCCATCATCGCCAGGAGCTTTCATATTTTTGAATTTTTTAATAATAGTTCTCACTTCTTCCAAATCAGTCTCCCAGGCATTTTCGAAAACGTTCTCTTGATTGAGAATATTTTCGAAGTCCTGAGTAACTTGATTTTCAATTGGACTAGTAAGTCCTAAATTAAAATTGTGCGCACTTTCGAACTGCATATCAAGTTTTTGAGCTTTTTCGCCATTAGTTAGTAATAATTTGTTTTCCTCTTTCAATGCCGGTATTGGCTTCTGGGGTTTTTTCAAGATTTTAGATAATTTCCAAAAGGGCTTAGAGCCAGGGTCCAATTGAGAAATTTTATTTTCAATTTTTTTGTTTCTTAAATCTGCAAAACGTTTCTTGATTTCTTTCTGCAAATCCTGCCATATAATTTTCATAGCAGGATCACGAGTGCGTTGAAATTGCCTTCTCCTCACGTTTTTAAGACGGATCAGGAGTTTAAGATCATCGTCTATAATCACGGATTCAAATTTTACTTCACATTTTGGAATTGCAATGCTTCTGGCTTCAACAATGGAATTTGTTAAAGTTTCAAGAGCATTGTCAATATCAAGTTTAGTTTCTAAAGAAATGTTAACATCAAGATTAGAGTCAACATACGTTTCATATATATTCCAGTCGGCTCGTAAATAATTAAAAGTGGAGCTGATAGGATTGAGAATCGCTTCATGGGATATTTGAAATGTAACAGGCACATGATCAGAATCAAAATCAGCATGAGTAACTAATTGGCTACAAAGATGACTAGAGTCGGTTAAGACCAAGTCAATCGTAGATGGATTTCTAGAAGACGAAAAACTTGTAGGGCTATCAGGGTATTGAATTGAGAAATATCCTGAAGAGCACTCATCAAATAAAATTCTGGCGTTGGAATTACTTTGAGAATTATTCCATGACCGATGTTTGGCATTAAAGTCACCAATAGAAAATGTCTTTATTTTGATCTACCTACCGTCACTACACGTTACACACTGAAAGTGAAGCACTCAGATTTTTTTTAAATGTTAATATGAGATTTTTCCAAATTCTATGACTAAGATTGCTACGGTTTCCATTGTTGAGCGATTGATAAAACTATGCGCGAGCATATTATCCTCTCAAATTGCGTGTACGACTTTTTTTGTGTAAATTCTTTAATGAGCACAACAATTTCAGAAGAAATTCTCTAGTTAACCTTAAACCAAATAGATTTTTGGATGATACTTTAGGTCGAACTTTACAGCAATTCTTCCAGACATCTCAGGAGACTTTCTTGTAGAAATTATTGGAGGTTTGTTTAACTGAAAGGATCTATGGAATAGTACCTTGGAGAAATTCTTGTAAGAAGTTGTGAAGATTTTCTGGATTGTTTATAACTTTCACATGAGTTAATTTGAATTCTTCTTTTTAGTTTTTCTCTTCGATTTTCCTGTATGAATCGATGAAAAAATACACATATTGTGAAATAACAAAGCTGGTTGATTTTGAGTTTTGAACGAATTATTTTAATATCAATAATTAAGAGACGTTACAGTTAATAGCAGCACCTCTTATCAGTTTTGCACAAATCGCGTTTTTTTTTTCGAACGATTTTGTTTTAAAAAAACTGTGTTTGGTTAGAAGGTGCATCAAAAATCAGAAAAAAATATATTCAACAGTGCCGATACGATAACTGATCAGACTATCATATACTTTAATAGAAATTTTAAGCTAATGTATATTAAATATGAATAGGAACAAAAAAAAAATCGATTCCAGTTGTGGTCGATATAGAAATAGTAAAAAAAACAACAATATCTATGTATTGATTTAAAATTGATGTTGCCTTTCGAAAAGTATGACATTTGGCTTAATTAAACCTGAAATGTGTAATTTTTATTCTTATTAAAAAAAAACAAAATCACCTGAAAAATTGTAACTTCGTGAAGTTGTGGAAACGAAATCATATGTTTTTTTCCGAATTTCGCAATTTTGTCAAGAGCAAAGCAAAGCTAAATAAAATGTTAAACAATAATCTATGGACAAAATCTTAGATACTTAAACATGTCACGGCAAAAGAATTCGATAAAAATATTTTCTACTTGTTATATTTCCACAAAACAAAAAAGTAAAATATGCGCTGGCCAGGTAAGCATTGATTTTCTAAAATGAAAATTGAATTTGAATTTGATCAAAAAATGGTCGTGACTATCAATTAAATCGCCTAAAGAAAAATGCAAATAATACGTTTAGCATAATGGTCGTTTGGCATAATGGCCGTTTGGCACAATGAGTGATTTTAAAATAACTGTTTCCATCACAATATATCGTATATACAGTATTGGACAGAATATACGACGCAATGACCATTTTTCTAGTGCCCAGAATAATCTTAAATTTTCACCGCAACTTAAAAATAACTTCAAATTTACTAAGCTAAAAATTCAGAGTTTTTCATAAAAAAATCTTTTGAGTTATCATAAATTTTGATAAAAAAGGTAAAATATGAATTAAAAATAATTCTTAAATGGAAATAGTTTGAGTAATAAGGACTGTTCATTTCAGTAAGTGGACACGTATTTTTTAAAGCAAACTGTTTATTTTCGAACAAATTCATGAGTTCTCTTGAAATACATGGAAATCAAAGTAATCTCGACCAAATTCACATAAGTTTGAACATTTATTGAGCATTCCTGGATAATGCTTTGACTTTTCTCTTGATGCCTCCCATCGGGTTCTGCACAACTTTCTTCGTAACTTTTCTTTGTGTTGCTTATCACATTTTCTTGAAAAAATCCATGGAACTTGCTTATCTTCCATCCTTCTTAACATGTTGTTTGATTAATGCCCAATATTTCCAAATGGGGCGTAGTTATGGGCAATTCGGTAGAATCTGCCATATTTCAACAAATTCGACTTTTTCCTTCTTGATCATCTCCAATGTAGCTGAAGCATAGTGAGTCAATGCCAGGCCTGGCCAAAACGATGATGGCTTGTTATACTTTCGGTAGATGGACAGAAGACGTTTTTAAATGCATTCAGTTCTGTAATTTTCGCCGTTGATTGAACCCGTTGTGAAAAATGTAGTACTTTTCATACCGCAGGAGCAAATTGCTTGCCATAAAAAACTGTTTTTTTCCCAAATTTTTCTGTTCGGATGTATTGCACGTCGTCATAAGCATCTGTTTTCGATACGTTGTCGAAAAATTGGAATTTGGCCACTTCACGATTTAAGCCAAATCTCGGAACGACAGCTTTTCTGAACACCATTTGTGCAGAATAAATCTGCGTGTCGCCATGGTAAACCGACCTATCGCTTAGAATTTACAACTGTTTCATGTCAACTTTCTTCTGCTGTCAAAATAAATACCTGCGTACACACTGAAACAAAATTTGAAATTTTTCCTTGGAATTTTCACACCAAAATGTTAACAATTAGGTGTCCACTTTCTTTAATGAACAGTCCTTATGCCCTTCTGCAAAAATATTTAATTGAATGAGACACACAACTTTGAAGTATACCATTTGACAATAAAAATGATTGTTTTCAAAAATTTCCCAAAGTAATTTTCTAGTGGTATTAAATGGTATAGTACTTAATTTTGACATTTTATTTACTTTACTCTTGAAAATAGCCTATGCTAAAAGGAAAACAAAATTAATGAATACTTGTTTTTAATTATGAATCGTGGTTTTACGGCTAACCAGCCGAGTGGAAGTTTAACAACTACCGAAAAGCTAAACATTACATATAATTTGCAATTGGATTAGATGGACAAATTGATGTGAAGATTTGCGACAAAGGTACACGTCTTCTCAGTGAGAATCGAACTCACGACTCTCCGATCTCTAGTTGGGGCGCGTTACCACTACGCCATGAGAGGACACACATCAATTTGTCCATCTAATCCAATTGCAAATTATATGTAATGTTAAGCTTTTCGGTAGTTGTTAAACTTCCACTCGGCTGGTTAGCCGTAAAACCACGATTCAAAATTAAATACAAGTATTTATCGAGCAACGGACTCATGTTCCGTAACCGGTCGTTTGAGAACGTCGCGACCCATTGGAAGCCCACACAATAGAAACCTCAGCCTGCGCAGTTGATGGCTAGTGTAGTGTGCTATTCCTATACCTAAAAAACAATGCGCTCTCGGGCTAGGCATTGGATATATATAGAAAGCGTTGTGTTTGGATGGGCATCTAATTCTTCCGAAAGAGGTGCACTTTGCGAAAAAGATTATTGAGCTGAAATCGAATTCAGGTTAACTTATGCGTTCATGAGTCCTCTCATGGCGTAGTGGTAACGCGCTCCAACTAGAGATCGGGGAGTCGTGAGTTCGATTCTCACAGAGGAGACGTGTTACTTTTTCGCAAAACTTCACATCAATTTGTCCATTTAATCCAGGCCTGCCTAACGTACGGCCCGCGGGCCGCATCCGGCCCGCGACCTCATTTTGTGCGGCCCGCAGAGGGTTCGAAGATTCTTCTCATATTTGGCCCGTTGGCTATTCCACCAACCCGAAGAGCATACCAAGACTAATCGTTTTAATTTACATTTTAGTTTTAAGCTAACATTTTAGCTCGGTAATTGTTTATTTTGTGAATGATTTGAGTTCTTAATTTTAGAATCTGGACATTTTGCAGCTAGATTTAAGCACTGTCGATTGCAGTTTTTATAAAGGTTAAAATTGTTCTACATAAAAATCTGACTTGAGGTAATGATTTGAGGTTCATTATGAGAAAAAACACAAATATCAGAATAATATTATTGGGATTACAACAAAAATATTTCTACCGTGCCTTCTTTCAACATTCAGTGAATGAAGCCTGAACATAACTCATTGTCAAAAGGATAAATTTTCAAACAAAATTTCACTAAATCAAGGCTCAAACTTTCACAGAACTTTGGAAGTAAATTTTACCAACAGCTGGGCGTGATTTAAAACGTAATTTTCTTAAATCCTGGAAAAGGTTACCATATAACACCATGTAGGATTTTGACAGAATCTTAAGCGAAAAAATTATAGAGTATTGAGCAGGTTTGTTTTTGTATACTGGTAAGCATTCACAACGTTTTCAAGAAAGGATTCCGGAATGATTATTGGGTGAGATTTTGAAGGAATCTTAGACACGATTCTTGTAAAATCCTGAAAATTCCTACCAAGATTTTCGTAAAAGTTAGTTCAGGGTTTTAAAACATTCTGGGCCATTCTGATAATACTAGGTTGGATTCTGGAAGAATTCGGAGTATGATTTTATATTGTGTATTTTTTTCACTAGTGGACTGCAAAGTGCGGCTTCATAAGCGCGAAAATGCGAATAAAATTGCGGGATTTCATCGAATCATGTTGGTGTCTTCAGAGCACTTATTCTTTGGCCTGTGATGGATAACCCCGCTGAAGACACCGACTCGATTTGATGCAGTGATGCATTTTGAACTGAACGCGAGCCAAATGTGAACGAGCCTTTTTTGAACGAGAACGCAGTAAACATTGAACTTTCGTGCAAAATTTTGTCAATGCTCAAGAACGCCCCGTTCACTTATAAATGCTTACTGCAGCCAAAAACATGAAAAAAAACACGTCAAACTATGTTGAATTCATATCATTCCAAATTGATGGTACCATCGAGGTTTCCTAGCATATTTTGTATGACTTTTGCATGGCAATGTATTGTGTATGAGCCTTGGGAACAATTTTCTTTCTGCGTTCATTTTCAGCTCCCATGGGTTCATTTTTTTGAACTGATCAATGTTCAAGCCTACTTGATCCCTCGTTCAAATATTTCAACTGGAACGCAAACTGAACGCGTTCAAATGCAACACTGATTTGATGTAATCGCGCACTTTTATTAGCGTTCCCGCACTTGTGAAAACTTCTGCGATAGTCCAGTGGTGAAAGAAATGCGCAATATAATCCTGGGCATTATTCTGACAGGATTTTAAATCTCTGGTGTACTCAGGTCTTTCAATATAGGCTGGAATTTATTTCATAATTTTTAAAAGAGGCTTTCACTGCTTTCACGATATCTAGCAGAATGTTTCATTTGTTTTTCGGTTTTTCCAAATGAAATTTGCTTCGTTCACCAATTTTTGACATATTTCTTGAACTTCGTTCACTAATTTTTGTCACACTTACTGTGTTTATTTTATGAGAACATTACGAGTGATGAACAATTTTGGAACTTAAGGCAAAAATACTTCGAAGCTAAACCTCGAATTTTCAATATCACAAATATAGGGAACTAAACAACCAACAAAACAACTAAATCTGCTGTAGTGACCAGTCGATCAAATTAACAGCGAACGATTGCCTAGTTTTCTAGATTTGTGCATTTGAAAATCCAAGGTTTGGTTTTGTCAGATTTCATGCACATATTTGAGCGTACAAAAATGTGGCCCGCCACACAAATTTTTTTCTGCGATTTGGCCCGCGGTTCAAAAAGGTTGGGCAGGCCTGATTTAATCCAATTGCAAAGTATATGTAATGTTTAGCTTTTCGGTAGTTTTTAAACTTCCACTCGGCTGGTAGCCGTAAACCACGATTCATAATTAAAAACAAGTAAGGTACAGTGGGGGAAGTGTATCAGTGGGGTAAGTGGATCATTCGTCAATATTAAGCATAAATACTTGAATATGTTGAATGTTTTTGCACCATTGCTTCGTTTTAGGTTATATTATTACGCCCACACTGATACAATTGCAATACTAGTACTACACGTACACTAACACAAGCAAACTTGTTAGCTGCAAAAAATAATTTAATTAAAAATTGTTTTCCATCAATCAAAAATCCATTGTATTTCTGTCTAAAATCGAATACTATTATTTTTCTCGACACATGGTGAGCATTTCAGTTCTAATTGAATGAATCACGATGAAAAATATGTATTTTTATAAATAAATTCAGATATATTATACATGGTACACTTACCCCTACTTTTTAATGGGGTGGGGTAAGTGGATCAAGTATTATTATCATTTATTGGTAGACTGCTTACGAGAATTTTAATAAGTTTTAATATCAGCAAATGTTGTTTTCCTTTATTTTTTCCATTCCCAGCTTAAATTCGTCAAATTGACCATAGAAAATATGAATCATTCCACCTAAAAGTTTTTTTTCACCTTTCTGACTCAAAAAAATATAAAAGAATAATAATTTCAAAATTCACACGAAACTTTTCGTGGTTTATCTAAACTGTGTTGCAAAAGAGCAAAATATACTAATTTTCCAACTGAAAGCATAGTATCGTACCTAATTTGACCATATAAATTGTTCTAGACAAATGATACAAATATATTCAAAAATAGAATAGAATAGAAGGATTTCAGTTTGTTATTCAAAAGTTAATGCAACTAATATTTTTAAACTACGAATGTTTTTTCGAAAACATCGTTAGGAATAATCCTACAATACTTCTGTATAACTTATGTGTATAAATGGATGAATTTTCTCCAAATTATGCTAGTTACAGTGTCTTTTTTTGTTTGAATTAGTGTGAACCAATGTATACATATTTTTCATAATATTTCTATTAAATATAATTTTTTATTAATTTGAAAGTATTAAAATGTAACATTACTAGCACTAATAACAAAAACGAGAGTAATATCATTCTTACTATACATAATTACACCACATTTGTTTTGAGAACAGATTTTTTTATTGGTGATCCACTTACCCCACCATGGTGGGGATCATTTGGCGCAAATTTTTAAGTCCCTCATACTCAATACATAACAATCAGAAAAATCGAAATAAATGACGATTCGAAGTATATTAGTCCCTCATTTATTATCCACAGTAAAAAGTTTGAATTACATTATTCACGTTAGCTGTACGTAACAATGAAGTTGACTATTGATTTTTCTGTATCCACTTACCCCACGGTACCTTATGTAAAGTTTTTTAATTTTACGATCAAGCCTTCATGCAAAACACTGTCGAATGCTTTTTCTATGTCTAGATGAGAAGACCAGTAGAATAGCCTTCAGATTTGTTGGAACGGATCAAATTTGTTACACGTAAGAGTTGATGAGTGGTCGAATGTCCATGGCGAAATCCGAACTGTTTATTGGCAAAAATTGAATTTTCATTGATGTGGACCATCATTCTGTTCAAAATGACATTTTAAAAAAGTTTACTGATGGAGGAAAGCAAACTGATTGAACGCTAGCTAGAAGCTTCTGCAGGATTTTTGTCTGGTTTTAAAATTGGAACAACCTTAGCATTTTTCCATTTGTCACGAAAATATGCCAACTGAAAACATTTATTAAATATATCAACTATGAATGATAAGCTACTTTTTGTAAATTTCTTGATGAAGATGTCTAAAACTCCATCATCGCCAGGGTCTTTCAAATTTTTAATTTTTTCATTAAAAGATCTCACTTCTTCCGAATCAGTCTCCCAGGAATTTTCGGAAAGATTCTCTTGATTGAGAATGTTATTGAAGTTCTGAGTAACTTGATTTTCTATTGGACTATTAAGTACCGTAATCCGGGGTAACATTGATCGGAATGACTCATCTCGTAATAAGTTAGTATCATCATTTATTGATGAAACATTTCCAAAGCATGAACGTTGCTTCTCTCTTTTTATTTATAAGCTATTAAAAATTAGGGTTTGTCAAGTTTGCGAAACAATGATTTCAATGGTTGAGGATTACGCTACCGGAGATTCATGTCTCACATAAGTTCTGCAAGCGATATGAGCAAGTAAAATGCGGTTCTCACTAAAAATGGCATCCTCAAAATCGATTCCGCTGTCAAAACTTTTATAAGTATGTTCAATTACGCAACATTAACGAATTATTGTTAAGAATGTAGAATTCCCTTAGGAAATTGCCTACCCTTTTTCGTATTCCGCTGTTCGAGATATTTTTAATTTTAAAATAACTCAAAAAGTAAATGAGATGTAAGCGTTTGGACATCATATTCGGTTTCAGGGGCCACGATTTAAGTAAGTAACGACATTTTCAATATTACCGAACGTTGTTTACATAGATTGATCAATGTTACCCCATATCAGCTAAAAGAAAAAATCACATAAAACATTTGTGTAAACATGCTTAAATCTTTCAAAAAACAAAATACATTATATAGTCACGAGCTATGGGGGGTAGTACTTGTTTTAAAATACAAAACTCACAACATTTGCATTATTGAATGAAATATTTAAAAAAATATCCTAATAACTGATCACTTACGGTACTTAATTAAAATTGTGCGCGCTTTCAAACTGCATAGCAAGTTTTGTTTGTAAAGAAATGTTAACATCGAGATGACAATCGGTGTATGTTTCATATATATTCCAGTCGACTCGAAAATAATTAAAAGTGGAGCTAATGGGATTGAGGAACGCTTCATGGGATATTTGAAATGTAACAGGAACAACAGAATCAAAATCTGCATGTTGGCTACAAAGGTGACTAGAGTTGGTTAAGACCAAATCAATCGTAGAAGGGTTTCTAAAAGAGGAAAAGGGGGTGTAGGGCTATCAGGGTATTGAATTGAGAAATATCCTGAAGAGCACTCATCAAATAAAATTCCATGGGGTAAGACACTCATTAATATTGGTATTAATATCCGTTAATACGGATTAATATATATTATATTGATGATATCATTGAGTTACCTACGATTTTCCTAAAGACATCTGACAGTATCTTGAATTTAAGACAATGATGGGGGTTTATAAACAAGAGGCTAGGGATCGTGGATTATATGTCTTGCCGATCTGACATACCATAGGAGACAAATTGCATCGGAATCGAGTTGCGGAATGACCCGAAGATCGTAGGAAGATGTGAGGCATTAATAACAATGGAGCTTCACTGAATGTGATGCATCGTACAAGGTGCCAGTCTCCTTACAGCCAGACTCCAGATGGATGTTGGCATCAAACAGTGTGGTCTATGTTGCATCGGACGGATTTCTCATATTTTTTGCTCAGACGATCTGACGATAAACACATTTTGTTTTTTCATATAAATAATAAATTTGCCTTGGCAACTCCGGCAACAGGCAAAAAGCAAAACTCCATGCATACTTGATAATCTTCTCAATATCAATATTAATATCATTAATAAATATTAATATTTTGATACTGGATCTTGTGTCCTGCCCCATGTAAAATTCTGCCGTTGGAATTACTTTGCGAATTATTCCATGAGCGATGATTAGCATTAAAGTCACCAATGACAAAAAAATTGACTTATTGTGAGTAAATTTCCACATGTCATTTAAAGCAAATTACTAGCTGCCCAGTGTTTCAACACAAACACCCAAAAATTCAAAAACTTTGGTTTTAAATGACAAAAAAAGTTGCTGTTCCATACCTATATGAATGATGATTGCAACTCCCCCACCCTCGGTACTGCCCCACGCTCCCCAAATCGATACGCACTTGATACGCCCTCCTAGCTCGCCGGGCTCAACGCCTTCTTGTACTAACCGTATTCGAAGCGAACACCATATTTGCAGGGTTGCTGTCGGCATTCTTGCAACATGCCCTGCCCATCGTAACTTTCCAGCTTTGACCACTTTCTGGATACTGGGTTCGCCGCAGAGTTGGGCGAGCTCGTGGTTCATCCTTCGCCGCCACACACCGTTTTCCTGCCAACCGCCAAAGATCGTCCTAAGCACCCGACGTTCGAAGACTCCAAGTGCTTGCAGGTCCTCCTCAAGTATCGTCTACGTCTCATGCCCGTAGAGGACTACCGGCCTTATGAGCGTTTTATACATGGTACATTTGGTGCGGGTGTGAATTTATTTTGTTCGCAGCTTCTTGTGGTCGCACTAGTAGGCGCGACTACCACTGATGATGCGCCTCCGTATTTCACGCCAACGTTATTGTCAGCCGTCAGCAAGGATCCAAGGTAGACGAACTGTCGACCACCTCGAACGTATCCCCGTCTATCGTAACACTGCTACCTAGGCGAGCCCTGTCGCGCTCGATCCCACCAGCTAGCATGTACTTTGCCTTGTACGCATTCACCACCAGTCCAACTTTAGCTGCCTCGCGTTCCAGGCGGGTGTACAGGTCTGCAACCGTTTCAAATGTTCGGCCGACAATGTCCATATCATCCACGAAGCAAACAAATTGACTGGATCTCGTAAAAATCGTACCCCGGCTGTCAAGCCCGGCTCTCCGGCTCGTAAGCTTCCCGGGAAAGCTGTTCTCGTCCATGATCTTCCATAGCTCTACGCGATTGATGCTATCGTATGCCGCTTTGAAATCGATGAAAAGGTGATGCGTTGAGACCTGGTATTCACGACATTTTTGTAGGATTTGCCGTACAGTAATGATCTGGTCCATTGTCAATCGGCCGTCAACGAAGCCGGCTTGATAACTTCCCACGGACTCGTTTACTACAGGTGACAGACAACGGAAGATGATCTGGGATAATACTTTGTAGGCCGCACTTAGAATGGTAATCGCTCGAAAATTCTCACAATCTAACTTGTACCCTTTCTTGTAGATGGGGATTATTACCCCTTCCTTCCACTCTACTGGTAGCTTTTCTGTTTATCAGATTGTGCCTATCAGCCGATGTAGTCCAATGGCCAGCTTCTCCGAGCCCATCTTTATGAGTTCAGCTCCGACACCATCTTTTCCAGCAGCTTTATTGTTCCTGAGCTGGTGAATGGCATCATTAACCTCCCACAAAGTGAAGGCTGGTTGCTTTCCATCACCCGCAGGCATTTCCTCCGTTGTCCCGTCTTTCATTGCCTGTGTTCTCAGCGCCATTCGGGTGTTCGTCGAAGTGTTTCTTGCAGCTTTCGATCACCTCACACTCGTCCGTCTAAATGCCCCCATGCTTATCCCTGCACTTCTCGGCTCGCGGCACAAAGCCGTTGCGGGATGCGTTGAGCTTCTGATAGAACTTACGTGTTTCTTGAGACCGGCGCAGCTGTTCCACCTACTCACACTCCGTATCCTCCAGGCGGCGTTTTCGTTTTATCTTGAAAGAGGCGGTTCTGCTGTTGCCGCTTCCATTTATAACGTTCCACGTTGAGCCAGCACCCTTGCTGCAGCATGACCGCCCGCGCTGCATTCTTCTCCTACAAAATCAGTCATTGTCCATTGAACCAATCGTTCCGTTGACTTCGTCCCATGTACCCGACGTTGCTCTCAGCTGCATTATTGATGGCTACTTCCACTATTCGCCTCGAGGTGCTGCGCGTATGCAGCTGCGACATCCGATTACTTAAGCCACTCAAGATCATATTGGAGCGGCCGTCGGTACCGAACGTTGTTAACTACATAGAGTTTCGGGCGCAGGCGATAGGCCCTGACGTCGATAATGTCGGAGAAGTGCCGTCCATCAATCAGAACGTGGTCGATTTGTGATTCTGACTGCTGTGGCGATCTCCAGGTGTATAGGTATGTAAGGCTGTGCTGGAAGTAGGTGCTACGAATGGCCATATTCTTAGAGGCGACGAAATCAATGAGTCGTAAGCCGTTTTAGTTTATCAGTCGGTGGGCGCTGAACTTTCCAAGTCGGTCTGAATTCCTCCCCCTGACCAACCTGAGCGTTTAGATCTCCTATGATGATTTTGACGTCGTGACTCAGGCAGCTGTCGTATTCGCGTTCGAGCTGCGCGTTAAAAGTGCCTTTATTATCATCAGTGCTTCCGGAGTGATGGATGTGCACGTTTATTATGCTGAAGAACCGGGCCTTCCTTAGCCGAGTGGTTAGCGTCCATGGCTTCAAAACAATGCCATGCTAAAGGTCCGGGTTAGATTCCCGGTCGGTTCAGGATCTCTTCGTAATGAAAATTTCCTTGACTTCCCTGGACATAGAGTATAATCGTACCTGCCACACGATATACGAATGCGAAAGAAAACAAAGAAAGCTTTCACCTTATAACTGTGGAAGTGCACACAAGAAAACTAAGCTGAGAGGCAGGCTCTGTCCCAGTTAGGACGTTAATGCCAAGAAGAAGAAGAAGAAGAACCAGCCTTTGAGCCTCAACTTGCACATTCGCCCATTGATCATCACCCGATCACGTGCTTCTTCATATCACCTATCACTAGCTGTTCCCAGCTCATGTGTGCTTCCGCAGCTCTGGTAGATGGTATGGTTTTTTCTAAATGGTGTTCGCACCATTGATCCTTTCCAACACACTTCCTGCAACGCTACGATGCCGATTCCGCAATCCTTCGGATAGGAGTTGCTGGGCAGGAGGCTTAGGACCGCACAGAGGGGTCTATTTTATTCCTGCAGGTACGCGAGGTTTTTAGCTTAAACGGATGTTTGGTTATCCAGATTTGTGCTCTTGAAAATTTGAGGTTTGGCTTCGATTCATCTTCACCTTAACTGTAGCTAACGAGGGGTCCATCAATACAGTTTCAATACTTACTTAACAGAAACTTCCGAAGCATAAATTTGAACATTTTGAAAGATCAAGTGCAAACAGTGAACCGGTCTCAGTAAGAATTACTCAATATAGTAATTGGATTGTTGTACGCTGAAGTTAATTTTACGTGTTTTTTGCAAGGTTTTCTTACGCAGTTTTTTAAACGGTACCGCGTTTATTCAAAAACAGACGTTAACCCTCTAATACCCAAATTTTTATTTTCGATCTATATATCTTTATATGTATATATCATTTTTAGTTATTTAAAATCGTTCTAAACACGTTTTGGGCAATGATTTATATTCATTCGCAAATCAATGAATTTTTATTTTTAAACGTCGCTATCCTTTCTTTATTTTTTCTTGAAGCCTCTTCTAGATACTGATTTTTGGCAGTTAAATTTTTTAAATGTATTAAATTTTTATTGTTTTTCTGGACATATTTTTATTTTCTGTATAAATAACGGAAAAACAGGTTTGAAATTATTTAAATACCACCAAGCTGTTCTTCTGTGATAGTAGAAAAATATAAAAGGTACGATTTTTTATATTACACGTTAAATGAACCCCATGCATATAATACAATATAATACAATAAAGTTTCAAAAGTCAGAAAAAGCTTTTCTTATATGCGTGTTATGAGTCAAGGTTTAAGCCAAAAATTGAATAATTTTGATTTCCCAACTACGAAAAAATACACAAAATTCCAAAATGTACCCCGTCTAAAGACGGGGTTGGGTTTTAGAGGGGTGATTTTTTTTTTAAATAATATTTAAAAGAAATATTTTTTTTTCCATACAAAACAATATTCTACAATATGATTCGTATTGTCATGAAAAGTCGAAACACATGAGGTCTATTTTTACGTCGTTTTTTTGATTAATGGGTTTTTTTCACGCTGTTCTTTTTTACGCGAGGCATCGATCGACGTAGAAAAAACCTTAGTGTACACGTTGAACAATGTTACACAGAGTTAACTACGACTCACACAAAATTTTACGCTTTTGTGGTAACACATAATTTGTGTAATTTTTACACTTCCTGAGAAATCGATGTTGTGCAGATTATTTCTTCTGCTAACACATGGACAAACATTATTTGACCGATATTTATAAGAAACCATATGATTATAGGGAGACCAGGTGGATGTTATTCAATTGGCAAAGGATTTTAAATAATATCAACGGGATGATTTGGTTATTGAAATTATTTATAGTTTTAAGCAAAACCTTAATGTTAAAATGTAGGTCATGTAAAAAAGTTGTATTAAAAAACATGTTCAAACTTTAATGTATAAATGTCATATGTGTCCGTATTATTTCTGGTTCCATCCGGATGTTGCTCGAATTGTCGCCCATTTATGATGCGTGGAAAAAATGGTCATAAATATGGCAATAAAATAATGATGGTAATAAAATTCCGATACCCTTGCAGGAAGCAAAATGGACCTTCTGGCTATTGACCGCTGGTATTTCCACCACTTTTGGAGCAGCAATACCGACAGGCTACAACATTGGAGTGATCAATGCACCAGCAAATGTAAGAAACACAAATTATCGCTAATGTTAAAGTTAGTATGATCTAACAGTCGCAATTTCTCTTTTCAGTTCATAAAAGACTGGTGCAATGAGACGATATTTGAAACCTATGGAACAGTTCTTACCGAGGGTGAACTGGACACGTTTTGGGCAGTTGTAGTATCAATCTTCCTAATTGGTGGGGTCGTCGGTTCACTTGGTGGAGCGTGGTTAGCAGATAGACTTGGACGGTAAGTTCTTAAGTGACTTAATTAGAGAGTGTTTAATTTTAATTTATTTTCGTCTTTTGTTGCAGCAAACGATCATACCTCACATGTGGATTTCTTCTAGTATTAGGTGGAATTTGTTTTCAGTTTTGTAGAGCTGTATCATCGGTAGAATTACTACTACTGGGACGAGTGCTAGTTGGATTAGCTGCTGGTCTGACCACAAGTACGGTTCCAATGTACTTAACCGAGCTAGCACCAATTGAATTGCGTGGTGCTCTTGGTGTATTTTGTTCCATGGGAGTGACAGGTGGCGTGGTAGTTGGACAAATATTGAGTTTAGAGGAAATCTTCGGTACCGATGAACTGTGGCAGTTTGCACTTAGTTTCTATGTATTGTTAGTTATAACATTTTTCGTCCCTTATCATTGGCTTCCGGAAAGTCCAAAGTACCTTTATGTGATCAAGCAGAAAAGGGATGAGGCGATAAATGAAATCAAGAGATTAGGTGGCAAGAACGTGAAGGACGAGTACATAAAACAACAAATAGAGTCTATGCGCAGTGAAGACATCCCCAATAGCATAAGTGATGATGAGGAGACGCAACGAAGTAAACCGAAACAAAGGTCATTGTGGTCTGTCTTAACTGATCCCACTTTGACACTGCCTCTAATACTAGTGTGTGCCTTACAAGGAGGACAACAGCTATCCGGTATCAATGCGGTTTGTTGATGAATGAATGTTATTTTTGGTTCCTCTGTTCTACAAAGTGCTCTTCATTTTCAGGTGTTTTTCTACTCCGTATCGATTTTTGAGTCCGTAGGGCTCAGTTCAACGAACGCGAAGTTTGCCAATCTTGGGGCTGGTTGTCTGAACTTATTCGTTGCCTTCTTCACACCCATGCTGATGGAAAAGTTCAACCGGAGATTCCTGGCACTCCTATCCTGTGCCATGTGTGCGGTGTTCCTTTTTGCACTGACCTTCGTTGTGTATTTTATTGTAAGTATTATTGAAAACTTTACATGTTAAAGATGGGGCCTTTCTTAGCCGAGTGGTTAGAGTCCGCAGCTACAAAGTAAATCCATGCTGAAGGTGTCTGGGTTCGATTCCCGGTCGGTTCCGGTTTTTTTTGTAATGGAAATTTACTTGACTTTCCTGGGCATAAAGTATCTCGTACCTGCCACACGATATACGAATGCAAAAATGGCAACTTTGGCAAAGAAAGCTCTCAGTTAATAACTGTAGAAGTGCTCATAAGAACACTAAGCTGAGAAGCAGGCTCTGTTCCAGTGAGAACGTTAATGCCAAGAAGAAGAAGAAGACATGTTAAAGATACCGTAATCTAGGGTCAAATTGATCACTGAGGCGAATTGGAACAGGTCTGAACCTATTGACAATTCCTTCCAAGGATGCTAAATGTCTCGTTGATATCACAGATATTATTTTTTTTTAGTTTATATTTGTTTATTTGTGATTTAAACTATATGTTAACGTTTAGTTTTGCACATAATTATTTAAGTATTGCTTTCGAAGGTACTGTTGGGCAAGTTAATTTCAAACAATCCGCTGGTACCGTGAACGTACCATATTTGACGCGGGTCCAAACTTGACGCATTTTCTAATTAATTTTATCATAGAAAAAATCCAGTTCAAACTAGCACTCGAAAATTTATTGCTTATTCTCCATTTACATGTTATTGAAGGATTCCAATTGAAAAAAGATTATTTTTGATTAATAATAGGCAAAAAATAAAATTTATTTGAAAATGCATCCTACCAGTGCGTCAATTTTTTCATTCCTTAGTGAAAATGCTAAATATTGTTAATCAATTCTCGTTAAAATATTGTGGTCTTTTACATCAATATCATCAACAACAGCCAGTAATATCCTTTTATTCATGAACTCACGTCGACATTTTTCTATTTTTAAGGTTTAAGACATATTTTTGTATGAAAATCTTGTGCGTCAAGTTAGGCACACAATGTTCCTTATTATTTGCTTTTTTGCTCAGCATGTTTTGTTGGATCGAAAATAGGAAAAGAAATATTTATGGCGCTTGCATTCAAAACAGAAACAATCCAATGCTTTATGAAATCACATGTAAAGGGTCATCCATAGATTACGTCACGTTTTTAGGGAGAGGAGGGGTTCAGGGAAACGCAAATGCTCATACAAAATATTCGCACTTTCCATACAAAAAATATGGCCAAAGTGGAGAGGGGTTGAAAATGGTACAATTTAGCGCGGTTTATGAACGTCCCCTAATGTTTCAATGAAGCTTAAATAAATACGTCAGGAGGTGAGGTGTTGGTTCAATGGTTGGTTAAGTAAAAATTATAGAATAGGGGGTGTCCATGAGATAAGTGTCACAAATACATACCATTTTCTACAACATCCGCCCTACGTCACACTTTTTTACGAAACCTTAAAAAAATTATGATTCCTCATATTTTGCAGAACAGCTCCTTCCTCTAATAAAATGACGTAATTAATGGATGACCTCATATATGGTTCTCGAAAGATTTAGATGCCATACTGCCGTTGGTTGCACGCATATTTGGGCCGCGGCCCATAAAGTTTACATAGAACAAGGAACAAGTAGGCGTAGTTCACGTGCTGTAATGAAGATTCTCAAACAACCATTTTTGGAATAGGTTGTTTTCGTTCTAGTTTTCGACCAATTTTTCCTTTTTTTTTGCAACTTTCTTCCCCGTTCCAGCGAAACGTTGTTTTCAAACCTTTCCCTTGTTTGATACCACGACGAAAATACATTAAACTAAACAGTAATACTTGACTATGGATTGAACTCAATCGGTTTATTTTCTACACTTAAACTGGTTTTATTTTCTGACTTAAACTGAATGCACAGCAAAAGTACTACCGATGACGTCATTCAAAATTTTTTTTTTTAAAGTTCTAACTTTTATGTTCACTCTAAAGCGCTTTTTCAATAAATTAAACTATTGAATACTAAAACTACTGTATATTTGAAACTTTAGCAATTATTTTTTGTGCGTCAAATAAGGAACATAGTGCGTCAAATTAGGCACATTGAAGAATTGATGCGTCAATTAAGGAACCTAATATGTTCCACAAAAAGTCATTAAAACATGAAGAAAAAAACGTTTAACATATGTTTACTGATTTTTCCCTAATTCTATAATAGTTGAGCTAGCATTGCTTCAAATTTCAACAAAATCGGACAGATTTTGATGATTTGACAAATGTTTGAATTCAGAATTTTCTTAACTGCGTCAAATATGGTACGTCCACGGTACTTACCTTACATGCAAACTTTGAGTGTTTGATTTGTTGCGTAAGCTTGAATGTAAGATACTTAAGCTTTGGTACCGGAAGTACGGGTAATACCGATCATTTTTTGGTATCAAAATTCCGATACTGTAAAGCATTGAGTACTGGTAATTTCGGTACCTACTGATGAGAAACCTTATAATCGTTCAATAAATATGTAAGTTTTGTAAAGTTCGTTGATGGAAATTTCTCAGGTCAATCAAAAAACCTATTATTCTCATTATCATGTCAGGCGATATGGTGTGATCCATTCTGGCCGAACAGGTTCCGCTTCCGTTGCCGTTCCGCTATCATTGCGCGTGGGCCTTTAAGAATGGTTTATCACCGTACATAAATTTATTTGCAACTTGTTTCCGTTAAAACATGTCGTGAAACATTAAAAAACTGAGGGTGAAGTTATTGAACGGAGAAAAAAGAAGATCCTATGATAACCAACAGGATTACGATGATCGAATACAAATGAAGTTACTGATGGTGAACATTAAGCTTTCCAGACAGCTACGTACAAATGTAAAGAAAGGTTTCAGGATATTGAAGTATTTATAGGTGCTTTAATTATAGCGCAAAGATTGATAGAAATTGATCGGAATAAATCATCGAAATCACGATGAATGGGCAACAATTTGAGAATCATCCGGATGGAGCAGAAGAGCTATCTTCGTGTCTGAACAGGGGGCCAACAAAAGAGGATTTCCATGTCGGCTTACACAATTGTTTACTCATTTACTTGCATATTTCTAGGAATCGTGTAACTATTGAGCAATAGCACTCTAAAACCAATTCCGTCATTATGCACCTTACCCACGTTAAACCCACGTTAATGAGTAGTTAAAAGTTAACGTGAATAACCCAAAACTGTCAGATTCCCCAAAAGTGTCAGATTCCCAAAAATGTCAAAACCATGTTGGCCACGGTTTGGAGTTTGGAGAGCCCGTGTGTCTGAATGTTTTGTTATAAAAATACGCACATATAAGGCAGTTAAACATTAAAGTTTGAACAAGCTTTGTATTTTGAAATACTACTTTTTGAATGAAAAGTAAGACGGCCGGTCACATGTCAGACAAAACTTGAATTTCAATACATACTTTTTGATATTTCATGAGTGATAAAGTTATAACGGTTTGCCCATTATTATTATAAGACCATATTTTGTAAGTGTTATAGATCATAAACATGAAGAACAATCTTCAGCAAACTTGTTTATATTGCCGAATCAAAAAATGTTGCAAATTTGTTGTCCATTTTGACGTCATTATCTGATTCAAGGGACCCAAATTTAGTAGCTGGATAATGGTTTTATGCTTAAATCTGTTTTGATTTATGATAATTAACTTCGCCTCTCAATGTCTAAAAAACTTAGAAACCTCACCTTTAAGAAAAATTCACATTCATTTTTTACGCATATGCGTTTTTATTGTTCAACTTTATATGTTGGTCATATGGTTAAGCAGTATCTTACATTTTGATCATTTTCTGCTTATCATATTCTAAAATCCCGTCCCTACTGGGACAGAGCCAGCATTTAAGCTAAGTGTTCTAATTGCACAGTTATTATTTGAGAGCTTTCATTGTTGTGTGTTTACCGTTACCACTATCTTACCCCGATTTCACATCATCTCATAGTTTAAAACTTGTACTTTCATATGCGCATAAAGTGATCTGGCACGGTAAATGGCTGGGCATGGCGTACCATTGGTACCTCGCGTACCTGCAGAAATAAAATAGATCCCTTTGTGTGGCCCTAAGCCTCTTACCCAGGAACTCCTATCCCTACCTCCTTGTGGTACTGGCTAGGGTACGAGTAACCTTGGGGAAGATCGGGTAACCAACCCCGGTGGGAACTTTGGTCGTATGCTGACAGGGAAGGGGGGTTTACTTTTGCTTTTGCTTTGTAAATCTGGAGCGTCTGTACTCCATGTTAGGAGCGGCTCACAACAGCATCTGTTCCCCATGTTAGGGGAGGCTGATCATCGTTCGAATGCCAGAGAAAGACTAAAGAGAAGCAAAACTGCCCACTATGGTGCTCCAAAGATTTAAGGGGAATGATCCTCCGGAAATCTAGGTGATTTGTGGCAGGCCCTGCAAGCCAGCCGTAAAAAATCAAGCAACCAATAATCAACGAGAGAATACGGACCAGAACAATCGGAAAAAAACCACAGCGACGGAAATGGACTAGCGATTGGATTGTGGAAATGCAACTCTTTCAACTTCATCGGAAGCACACGCATACTCTCCGATGTACTGAAGATCCGCGGTTTCGGCATCGTAGCGTTGCAGGAGGTGTGCTGGACAGGTTCGATGGTGCGAACGTTTAGAGGTAATCATACCATCTACCAGAGCTGCGGCAATACACAAGAGCAGGGAACAGCTGTTATAGTGATGGGTGATATGCAGAGGCGCGTGATTGGGTGGCCGATCAATGAGAGAATGTGCATCACGGTGTGCCAGAAACCGTTATTAACAGAAAAAAATGTCCAAGAATTTGGCACCTACCATTCGAAAGATATAGTATTCAAGCATCTTCTCTGTGAATTTGAAAATATTTTATCGAGGGAATCGAAAGTTATCGTGATTTGAAAATGTTTAAGTATTTTGCATGGGATATTCACATGCTTCAAAATATTCCTGAAAAGTGCTTCATTATTAACTTGTAAACAAGCCAAGTAACCATCAGCTTTTCATAAAGCATTCAAAACATGTGATATTGAAACATCTTTTCTGTGAATTTCATATCATTAGGTCGAGAAAATCAGAAGTTATAGTAATTTGTATATTTACCAATATTTCTATGAAGTTTAAATTAGAGAATTTTTATGGCTTTGTTATATCAATGCACAGAATTTACAAATGAAAATGTCCATACGGACTGACACTTGGCATTCAAAAGATGTATTATTCAAGCATCTTCGAAGCTAGTTTGAGAATACTTTATAAAGAGACAACATACCTAAAGTACTTTGAAGTTTTAAACCTATAAAAAAGTATATTTTGAATATTAAATTACCACGTTCAATGTTTTTACCACTACTAAATGCAACAAATTCTGTTCAGCATGCTTATCAATGTGATTTAATAGCGTGATTGACCGCCCACTGTTGCTTCTCTGTTATTACAAGAGCAACTATGCTTGAACAAGGCACCAACGGATGCTACTTAGGATTAGTCGCAGTACTCTCAGTGTGTAAGTAATGGAATTCTTATTTCTTGTACTAAGCAATACCAGTGCGACTGCGTCCAAATACAGGTCAAATGGGGTTATGGAATAAATATTTACGTGATACTATCTTTGAGGAAGCCGTTGGAGTCCTCTGCGCTTCCACGAGAAATCAATGGGAGTTTGGAAAATTGGATGGCGTTATATTACAGATTCGTCTTAGTAAACAAAACGCTTAATTACAAAAGTCCTAGGAATCATCACATCATTTTCACTAGTTTTACCTCCCTCAAAACATAATGAATAAAAAAAAGCAATCTTTTTATATGTACAAGACATGACTGAAGATTCAATATGACGATACCTTTGATCACGAACCATTCAAAGATTTTGCAAGATGCAACTCATGCAGCATCGATCCAAAAAGTAATCTATCAGTATCTAAAGGAAAAGTCAACACTTATAGTATCGAATAATTAAACAAAATATAAGGCTTGTTGCATTTAAATATTCTGCAGAATATGAAATAATGTTTATTTCTACAATAACCGACAATTAACTATCAATTGAATAAATATATAAACGTATCCCCTTTGCTTATTTAGCTTGTTTAAAACACTAGCATAAAACGATCTCACCTGATGATAATCCAAACCTCGACTGAGCAACAGGGAGCCACTTTCAAATTATTGAGGTTCACCAGTATGCTTACCAATAAACACTGCCCAGCAAAACTCGTGGAAATGAAACAAAATTCACAAAAACGAACCCATTTGCTTGTGATTTAACGAAGCACTGCCTTTCGTTTTTGTGTCGCAATTATCAAATGCGTGTTGCGAACACTATTTTAGACGATTGAATAAAAAATCTCAATGACTCCAAAACTTCAAAGTACTCTAGCTATGTTGTCTTTTGATAAAATATTCTCAAACTAACTGCGAAGAATATTGACCACTAAATCTTTTGAATGCTGAGGGTCTGTCCTATAGACATTTTTATTTATAAACTAGGTACATATTTATAATAGAGGCATATAAATAAGCTCTAGTTTAAACTTCATAGAAATAATGGAAAATATACAAATCACTATAACTTCAGATTTTCTCGACAAAATCATTTCAATTTTACAGAGAAGGTGCTTGGATATCACATGTTTCGAATGCTTAATGCAAAGCTTGTGTTAACTTGGCTGGTTTACAAGTTAATAATGATGCACCGTTGGGGAATATTTATAAGCATGTAAATTTCTCTTCTAAAATAACTCAAAACTTTTAAATCACGATAACTTTAGATTTCCTCGTTAGAATATTTTCAAATTCACGGAGAAGATGCTTGAGTGATATATCTTTCGAATGGTAGGTGCCAAATTCATGGACATTTTTTTCTGTTAATAACGGTTTCTGGCACACCGTGGCATGTTTAGGCTCAAAGGCCGTTTCTTCAACTTCAGCATAATAAACGTGCACAGCCCTCACTCCTGATGATGACGCTTTTTACGCGCAGCTCGAACGCGAGTACGACAGCTGCCCAAGTCACGACGTCAAAATCATCATAGGAAATCTAAACACTCAGGTTCGCCAAGAGGAGGAGTTCAAACCGACTATTGGAAAGTTCAGTGCCCACCGGCTGACGAACGAAAACGGCTTACGACCAATCGATTTCGCCGCCTTCAAGAATATGGCCATTCGTAGCACCTATTTCCAGCACAGCCTTCCATACCGACACACCTGGAGATCACCACAGCAGACAGAATCGCAAATCGACCACGTTCTGATTGATGGACGGCACTTCTCCGACATTATCGACATCAGGACCTATCGTGGCGCTTACATCGACTCTGACCTCTATCTGGTGATGGTTAAACTGAGCCCAAAACTCTCCATCGTCAATAACGTACGGTACCGACGGCCGCCCCGGTATGACCTAGAGCGGCTTAAGCAACCGGATGTCAGAACTGCGTACGCGCAGCACCTCGAGGCTGCATTACCGGAAGAGGGTGAGCTGAATGAAGCCCCTCTTGAGGACTGCTGGAGAACAGTGAAAGCAGCCATCAACAATGCAGCTAAGAGCAACGTCGGGTACGTGCGACGGAGTCGATGGAATGATTGGTTCGACGAGGAATGTAGGCAGATTCTGGAGGAGAAGAATGCAACGCGGGCGGTCATGCTGCAGCAAGAGACACGGCAGAACGTGGAACGTTATAGACGGAAACGACATCAGCAGACCCGCCTCTTTCGGGAGAAAAAAACGCCACCTGTAGGAGACGGAGTGCGAAGAGATGGAACAGCTGTGCTGGTCTCAAGAAACACGTAAGTTCCATCAGAAGCTCAACATATCCCGCAACGGCTTCATGCCACGAGCCGAGATGTGCAGGGATAGGACAGGGAGCATTTTGACAGACGAGCGATAGGTGGAAGCAGCACTTCGACGAACAACTGAATGGCGCTGAGAGCACAGGCAATGAAAAACGGGACAACGGAGGAAATGCCTTCGTCAGTAATGCGGGCGATGGAAACCAACCAGTCCCCGCGGTACAAAAATATTAGAAAAAAAATAGATGCTTGAAGAGGACTTGCAAGCACTTGGAGTCTTCGAACGTCGGGTGCAGGAAAACGGTGTATGGCGGCGAAGGATGAACCATGAGCTCGCCCAACTCTACGGCGAACCCAATATCCAGAAGGTAGCCAAAGCTGGAAGGATACGATGGGCAGGGCGTGTTGCAAGAATGCCGGACAGCAATCCTTCAAAAATGATGTTCGCTTCGGATCCGGTAAGTACAAGAAGGCGTGGAGCGCAGCGAGCTAGGTGGGCTGATCAAGTGTGTATCGATTTGGCAAGCGTGGGGCAGAACCGAGGATGGAGAGATGCGGCCACGAACCGAGTATTGTGGCGTGAAATTGTTGATTCAGTGTTATTTGTTTAGATGTTAACTAAATAAATGAATGAATTAATGATAATATGATCTACATCTGCATCTCCTGTTCAGTTATGATAAATTAACCCAAAAAACTGCAAAAGCTCGTTTGCTTCTAAACTTGCGAGATGCCGCATATAACTAAATCAACGATATCTGAAAATTCCTAAATAAAATCTAAAACTGTAACATGTAGAATACAGAACATGTGTAGACAACAAAAATAAAAACACTTTATAAGATTATTATCAAACTAATGAAATTATGAACTTGGTGTCGTCTAGCATTTTCTGCAACTTTTGTGAAAACACCTACCTTGTATATTGAATAGTAAAAACATGTATTTTCTATTTCACTTTTAGGGGAATAGATCAAAAAGCTGAATACATCCAAAGGAAGCACTTTTACTTACTGAAAAAGTTGTTACTTAAAAGCGTCAAAATAACGAAATATCTTACTGTGCATTGTGTTAATTTCATTTTTTTTATATTCGTGCTAATATTAGGAAATATTGAATTTTATTTTATGAAAAACCCATTACGTACACTTATTGAGATCAACGAAGAACTGATATTGCCGAATCGAAGTTAACAATATCTTAATTCCTAAGTATAATATAACGAAAAGTTATAGTGATCAATTTGCCTCCAGTTTATCGAATCATAGCTAGAAAATTTAGGGATTGGCTGGTTATAACAAAATAGAGTTATCAAAATATTTTGTAACAAAAAAAGTTGCTTCAAAATGTAATTTTGAAGTTAAAATTCAATTCAAATGGCATCTCAAATCCAGACATATAATTCATATTCAGTTATGCTAAACTTTTCAAGGTGCTGGAATATTCAGTATATGTGTTCCAATACGTTATTTTATATTATTGATGGGTGCATTGAAAATCCTTAGCAAAAACTGTATGAACATCATGCAAAATTTTATGCCCAAGCTATTTCATATAGAACGAATATACAGAGAATTGAAATCCATCTTAAACTTAAACTTCTTATTTTTCAGAATCACGTGAGCTGGTTTTCATACGCAAGCATAATTGCCATACTGTTGTACATATTATTCTATCAAATTGGCCTTGGCCCGATACCATATTTTATTGGATCAGGTAATAATGATTGATGCAAGGTAACACATTTGAACTAACCAGGTTCCATTTGTTTCAGAACTGTTCGAAGTGGGTCCTCGTCCAGCAGCTATGGCAATGGGCAGTATTTCATCATGGGGATGCAACTTCCTGGTGGCCATGCTTTTCACCACCCTGCAGAGTGCTTGGGGAGCATTCGTCTTCCTTCCGTTCACCGTTACCTGTGTGCTGTTAACGTTATTACTTAAATACTACTTACCCGAAACCAGAGGGCGACACATTTCGTCCATTGTACCTCTCGTATCAAATGGCTTCCGGTCAAAACCGTTGGTGCCTTGGTCGTAGAACATAGAACAATTTTTTTTCTCACGCTTTGAAGACGACAAATAGGATTTTTCTACAAATTTTTGCTCAATTTTTTATCGCTAATGGCTATGCTGATTCACGCTGTGTGGGCAAACACAACTCAAAATCGAATTTACAGAATAAACTAGTGCAACTCACTGCGGAAACTTATTCACGTGTTTTATTACATCCCAGGCGCACGATCGTGTAATACCAGAAGTCGCGAAAGATTTATAACCTTTTACGCTGTTTATCGTACCATTTGGCACACCTTTGCGGTTATGTGGATAGCCGTTTGTAGTTCATCATTAATTGCTCTCTAATCTTTCACACAAACGATTGTAAACTGTCTAGGGTAGATATCATATCCTCTCTTGAATACCAGCAATGCATTTGTAGGCTGCATTTGAATCCTAATTGTGGTTTGAAACTTGTTCGGAATGGATCTCACGCTACCGGTTAGTAAAGGAAGTATTTCATATCAGAACGGTTGATAAAGAACTATTTTGACAGGATTCTGGATGGACAACGTGTTTATTCACACTAGCTGTGACAACCACTTTAGGAGTTTCGATTCCAGTAGGCATCAACATTGGAGTAATCAATGCTCCGTCAGTCTATATAAAATCATGGATCAATGACACTATCTATGAGCGCTATGGAGTCGTCTTGTCGTCCAGTGGGCTGGATATGCTGTTTTCCATAGTAGTTTCCATTTTTTTGATAGGAGGAGTGATAGGATCCTTAAGTGGTGCGATAATTGCTGACAAATTCGGAAGGTAGTCATATGGATTACTGAAATAAGACATTTACCAACACTATCCATTCCAGGAAAAAATCGTATCTCATTTGTGGAATTTTACACACTATGGGCGGCTTATGCTTCGTGTTCTGCCGACAATTGATTTCCGTTGAATTGCTTTTGCTCGGTAGAACCCTCGTTGGCCTTGCAGCTGGCTTAACAACTAGTGTTTTACCAATGTATCTTGCGGAGGTATCTCCAACGAAATTGCGCGGAACTATCAGTACATTGTGTGGATTGGGTTTAACCGTTGGAGTGGTTGCTGGGCAAATTGTTAGTCTTGATCAAGTACTAGGAACTAATCGTAACTGGCACTACGCTGTTGGAAGTTTCACTATTCTGAACATCTTTTGCTATGTGCCATATGCTTGGCTACCAGAGAGTCCCAAATATTTGTTTAGCATCAGAGATGATCCAAAGGGTACTCTCATAGCAATTCGTCGTTTATTTGGAAAAAGTTCAATCAGTGACGATTACGTAAAGCTCCAAAGAGAAAATACTGCAACGGCAAGCATATCCAGTGATTCCGAACAGAACTTCAAAATGATGGACAACGATCCAGCAACAAGGTCCATGTGGTCAGTCATAGCCGACCCTACGCTAAGGTTACCTCTAGTATTGGTGTGTGCTCTGCAAGGTGGTCAACAACTATCAGGAATTAATGCGGTAATACTCTTACTTTATCTTCAAGAAATGTAACAAACATAATCCTTCATAAATTTCAGGTTTTTTATTATTCAGTGTCAATTTTTGAGTCGGTTGGGTTGAGCTCGACGAGTGCCAAGTTCGCCAATCTAGGAGTGGGCTGCTTGAACCTGTTAGTCGGTTCATTGAGTCCCTATCTGATGGGACATTACAATCTATTTATTTATTTACTGCTTTAGTCAACAGGTGAAGTTCCCACCCCAATGACAATTGATCTTAAGTCTAAAAGCAAAAAAACCAAAACAAACATTTCACATGAATTAACATAAAAATTGTCTAAAATTACACTTATTTGTTCCACGCGACACATTAAAATTAAACACATGATAACAACTATTAAACACACGGGACATGCTACGCATTGGTTCGTGAAGGCCATAATTTGTTCTGGCGGAAGGAATGTTCAGAAATGGATGAAACCGGAGATTTCGGCGACGAGTGTTGATGTCCAATGAACTGAGCAGCAGAGGGCTGTCTATCGATCCTTGCAAAAGGTCAGAGATGAAGCACGCCTTTGCTACATTGCGTCTAGGTTCCAGAAGGTCCAGATCAATAAGTTTGCAGCGGCTTTCATAGCTTGGCAAGTTCAGTGGATCTCTCCACCTAAGTCGGCGAAGGGCGAAGCGCACGAATTTGCGTTGAATGGCCTCAATTCGTTGAATCTCGTTCCTGTAGAATGGTGACCATACAACCGATGAGTATTCCAGGATAGGGCGTACAATTGAGCAGTATAAAGCTTTCAGGCAATACACATCGGTGAACTTTTTGCTGAAGCGGAACAAATAAATAAATAAATAAATAAACGGCCTATATTTGAAAATTCATAAAATAGAAAATTTGAAACGTCTAAAAAAGGCTTAAAATGGCTAAGAACGGCTTAAAGGACACTTTGCTTGATTTCTTGTTCGTTTTGTGCGTTATACATGTTCTGCGTAGCAATGTTGATTCATTTAATGGTATGTTCTGTCATTTTGGTTTGAGGAACAATTAATGCATTTTTTAATTGTAGGATGTCATTTCCTGGTTCAACTATGCTAGCATCTTTGCGATTCTTCTGTATATTATATTTTTTCAACTTGGGTTGGGACCGATCCCATTTTTTATCGGATCAGGTATGTTCTATGAATATGTGTCATCTTGTGATGGGTTGAAAACTATTGCGCTTACCCTAGTAACTGTTTACTGCTAATCAAAAAGCATGACAAACCTAAGTTATTTCTGATCACCTTTATGCTCCCTTTCAGAACTCTTCGAGCTCAGCTCTCGCCCATCAGCCATGGCCCTCGGAAGTCTGTCGTCGTGGGGATGCAACTTTGTGGTTGGAATGCTATTTCCGCTTCTTTCAAGTGCCTGGGGTGCTTTCGCTTTTCTACCTTGTTCAATCACCTGTGTGCTGTTAACCGTTTTGATACTATTTTATTTACCCGAAACACGTGGACGTGACGTATCCGATGTTGTGGTGTTAGTTTCAAAAGGATTCAAATCAAAAGTGGTGTAGATAACGATGCAAACAATTGAGAAAATATGAATCTCGTTCGAAGACCTTTCCGCACACTTCACTAAACAAATATTTAGGTGTTTGTTTGGCTTCATCAATAGACAGATCCACTTGAGATTTAGTCAGTCAGGTTTTTCTGTCTAGCACTTCCATCGTCCACATTTGTAAAATGGACTTCCAACTACCAGTACGTAAGAATTTTTAGGCATAAACGGTGTAAAATATAATATTCTTATAAACTTTATTAGGAAACAGGATGGACACCAAATCTCGTGTTATTTGGCTTTGTCATATGTTTCGGTTCGGCTGTTCCATTAGGAATGCAAGTTAGTGTAATAAATGCACCAGCTGAGGTGAAAAACTGAATAAAGTGGAAATTTCCTGTTATTAGTAAAGATCGACTTGTTTCACTATGTAGCAAATCCAACAGTGGTGTCGAAAGGTACTGACAGCTCGTTTTGGTGCAACCCTTTCAACTGAAGAGATGGAAATACTGTGGGCATCTGTCGTTACTTCAACATTGTTGATGGGCATGGTTGGTTGTTTTTGCGGAGGAATTTTGTCTTCAAAACTCGGAAGGTAAGTGAGCTGGAAATTAACTGTTAGTCGTGCTGCTTAAAAATATATCACAGATTTGCCGGGCCCAGATAGCCGTAGCGGTAAACGCGCAGCTATTCAGCAAGACTAAGCTAAGGGTCGTGGGTTCGAAACCCACCGGTCGAGGACCTTTTCGGGTTGGAAATTTTCTCGACATCCCAGGGCATAGAGTATCTTCGTACCTGCCACACGATATACACATGCAAAAATGGTCAATTGGCATAGAAAGCTCTCAGTTAATAACACTTCCACAGTTATAAGAACACTAAGCTGAGAAGCAGGCTTTGTCCCAGTTGGGACGTAACACCAGAAAGCAGCAGCAGATTTGAGTACGGTTTACAAAAAATCGGGCTCTTGTGGACCAACACAAAATTTGTGTGATTTTTACACAAGCTTGAAACCCGCTCATGTGCTGGTTTCTTCTTCTTTTCCTTAAATTTTATGACACACAGACTGCCCATAACTGCATATTTGTAACATTCGACAAAAGTAGGCGTTGAGAAATGGAGTACCAAATGTGCGTTTTATAGCAGTATGGGTAGAAACTAAAATTCTAGTGTTTTATAGAACAATCTCACAGCCAAAATTGTCCTTGCTCCAAGTGATCTCACAATTACTTGTCACTTTCCTTACAGGACATTAGTACACAATTCCCTTCACGGGAAGAGTGGACGTCTGGCTATTTGGAAAGAAGTATATCAAACAATATAGTATGTTACACTGATGGCTCCCTTCTTGAAGGTAGAGCTGGTGCAGGAGTATATTCTCGTGAGCTAAGGCTGAATCAGTTTTACTCACTTGGTAGAAACTGCACCGTTTTTCAGGCGGAAATATTTGCTCTTATGTATGGAGTGCAATCAGCACTTCAACAGCGCGTAATGGGTAAAGTCATATACTTCTGTTCAGATAGTCAGGCTGCTATAAAAGTTCTCGCTTCGACCAAATCAAGGTCGAAGCTTGTTATCGCATGTCGAACTCAAATTGAGGAACTGAATTCAGTCAACTCTGTAAACCTTGTATGGGTACCTGGCCATTCTTCCATCGCTGGAAATAAATTGGCTGATGAGCTAGCTCGCGATGGAGCATCGCATGACTTCATTGGCCCTGAGCCGGCTATTCCAATTTCGAGGTGCTGGGTGAAGCTTCAGATAAACTCTTGGCCGGCAACTCAGAACAAGCAATATTGGAATAGTTTGGAGTCATGTCGTCAAACAAAATTGTACATTACTGAGCCATCTCCAAGGGTGGCGAAATATTTAACAAATCTGTCAAAGCAGAATTGCAGTCTCTTGGTCAAAGCGTTGACAGGCCACTGCCGACTCAACTATCACATGGCAAATATTCAGTGTGCTGACTCATTTGTGTGTGATAGTTGTGACTCCGATTATGGAACTTCGTATCACCTGATATGTAACTGTCCAGTTTTTTCGCAAATGCGATTCCAATTACTTGGTAAACACTTATTAAGTGAAACTGAATTCAGAAGCCTGAATCTTCAGGACATTCTGTTATTCTTAACCCGCTGTGGTAATGAGCTATAGGCTCTCTTTACGCTCATGCGTTTTGCAGTGCCCTTTTTAGGGCGCTGTTCGAACCCATTGTGGTATGGAGCTATATGCTCTCATTTCGCTTATGCGATCTTCCCTCTTCAAGGGACCCCACTCCTATTTCCTCCCATCTTTCCCTTCCCTTTTATCTCTCAACGGGTAGATGATGAAATAGGCTCAAATATGGCGATGGCACAAATCTCCCAAATGGTTGGGAACGTGCCTTTGGAGCCGGCCTTCTGATACCTGATACCTGATTGTCTAATATTTGTACCCATCAGGAAGATTATAACCATGCTCATTCACAAACTAATTCTATTACGTCGGGTAGCCTTTCGAATCTTTTAATTTCGAATCCATCTATCCAAGGAAAATCCTACCAAAAATCTTAACGGAAAATTATCAGTTAATGTACCTACTTCAAGTAATATGTCTGCCTCTGATTTTAATTGTCTAACTGAACAATTTAAATTGATGATTGATGCAATTTCCAAAGTCACCACTATGCTTGAAGCAGTCCAAGTTGGTGTAAAATACTTTGTTAGAATAATTCAAAGTTTGACAGATATCGTACACTTCAGGTTAATTATCAGAACTCCAGGTCTGGAACACTTCCTTTAAGAGCTGGTGTTCCTCAAGGCAGCAATTTGGGACCAATATTATACAAAGTTTTCACATCTGGCTTACCTGAGTTACCTTAGGGATGTCAAAAATCCTTGTTTGCGGATGACACAGGCCTGTCCGCTAAAGGACGAAGTCTGCGTGTCATTTGTAGGAGATTGCAAAAAAGTTAGAATATTTATTCTTCATACATGCAAAAATGGAAGATTTCTCCTAATGTTTCCACAACTTAACTAACAATATATCCACATAAACCAAAAGCACTTTATTTGAAACCTTCAAGTAGACATTTATTGAAAATTAACTGACGGCATTGTGTCAACAGTTTGTCAAACCTTCAGATATATTGAAATCTTTTAATTGGCGCAGCATCCAAAATATAGAAATTTTTATGGTTGCCTCAGCATTTTGCTAAATTTTGCGACCTTCAGCGTACGATTTCAATTCAGTAGGAAAATCTGATTATACTATTGAAGTATTTAGCTGCCCGTGAGGTACTCGGATTTGCCCATTAGAATGCATTAGCGTCCTAATGCAATAATAAATCAATCGGATTACAAAGTCAGCTAAAAACAGAGTAAAATGGTCGTACTTGCATTTTTAGGTGTTATAACATATTTGGACATAAAATGTTTACAGCGAAAGCAGAACTCAGTGTTGACCTTTGGACTCGATTTTCTTGATTGCCAATTCTGTAAGATGTGACAATTAGTTTTCAACCGGCAGTTGAGTTTTGCAATGCTGATCTAGTTTCGACCTACTGCAACAATACTGGAAATGATTTCTATTGTAAATTTTTGCACTTAAAGATTATTCTTAAAGTCATTCTCATTGTTGAAAAACTCGGAAACATATTTTAAGAACAACAGAAGAAGAGCGATTGAATGGTGCCACGCTAGTTTCTTGTAATCTTTCTAAATTCATTTTACTTTGCTTTGCTTTTACTTTACTTAAAAAAATCGTCGACCCGATTTTTTCCAATATATTTTCGAAAAATATTTTAAAATTTGCATGACATTTGTTTTATGATGTATAAGGAGATCAGAGGACCATGTAATCAGCTTGAGCTTTAAGCAAAACTCAAACATTTTATAATGCACGAATAAAGAGATTTTTTTAAATAAACATTTTATTTTGAAATCTTGTTTGAGTTTTGCATTTTAAACTTGACATACACTCTTAAAAATAATGAAAATTACTGTGGACGTAAGTCACGTTATGACTGAATGACGCATGATGTAAGTGATGGAAGGACACAAAACGTGTTTTTGAAGATGTATTGAACAACAAATGTAATTTTACATGATAAAAGACACGGAAACGATGGCACTGTAATCGACATTTACCAAATCAGACACTGATATATTTGAAATTCAACATAAATTTACGTCATTTGGTTCGCTTCTTTTATGTGCATCCAAAAGACGTAAAATCACATGATTTTTTGGGAGTGTGTACGCTAGACGCATAGAGTAAGGTAAGGTTTTTTTCACGATAACGATTTCTTTTTATACGATTTGTAGCTCAATTGAAAACAAATATTATAAATGTCATGGTGATTCAAGTGCTGTTTAGGTAAAAGCTGGGGGCTCAGATAGCCGTAGCGGTAAACGCGCAGCTATTCAGCATGACCATGCTGAGGGTCGTGGGTTCGAATCCCGCTGGTCGAGGATCTTTTCGTAAAGGAAATTTTCTCGATTCCCAGGGCATAGAGTATCTTCGTACCTGCCACACGATATACACATGCAAAAATGGTCAATCGGCAAAGAAAACTCTCAGTTAATAAATGTGGAAGTGCTCATAAGAACACTAAGCTGAGAAGTAGGCTTTGTCCCAGTTGGGATGTAACGCCAGAAAGAAAGAAAGGTAAAAGACTTTTACACTAAATATAAAAGAAATTGATAGAGATACGGAAAAGCTATGGCCATTGGCTTTTGGTTTAAGACGTGAAAATGGTTATTTTCGGACGAACTTTCATTGCCTGAAACGAAATAAAAATAAAATCTTAAATAGTGTCTGGTCTTTCCTTTGCTCTTGTGAGGTGACCCAGTAAACACACCTTCGTATATGAGTGTATATAAGAGTACAAAGGTGGAGGCGATATACGTACAACTTGCATGCAGCCTTATGGCACAAGTACGTATATCGCCTCCATCTTTGAACTCTTATGCGCTATCGTATACGAGTTTGTGTTCACTGGGGAGTGACAGAATCAAAAACAATCGTTGTGCGAGAGTGAATATAAAAACAAACTCGCATCAGTAGTATGTGTTCTTTTGATTCCCTTGCATACTCCTGTAAAGTTTGCGACGCAATCAAGATCAATCGTGTCCGGTTCGCGTTGTGCGAAAAGATATTCACATTCAGTTGAGGATAGATTGTCAACTAGTGAGATCGTTGCATGTTGTTATCTGGCTTCATTAATTTTTTTTTTACAAACAAACTATGGATGGTCCGTCACTAAAAGTGTCGACATAAAAAAAGGGTTTATTATTATCCTGTTTTATTTAATTTTAATATACACATGCCTTTTTTCGATATTATTCAAAATAACCTTTGAATAAATTGACATTATGAATGTGAACGTACTTTTTTAATCATCTACCAATATATTTTCAGCGCGAGACAAACATGCAAAACTACCCGAACAGTGGATTACATCAAAACTATAGCACAATTATATCAAAATTTGTTACAAATAACAAATTTTGATTCATTTTTATTAGAAGCTCATTGAGTTGATGGATGAAATTATAACATAATTAAAGCGAAATCAGTTCTAATAACAAAGTCTGTTTAAAATTTGTTTCAATTTCAAACATAATTATAACTCAATATGTTATACAAAAACTGATATCAACAGCTAATAACTAATTTTGTTATAATTCTGTTATGGATAATAACAAAATGAGTTATATTTTGGTTTGATTTGAAACATAATGAGTATATTTTTTGTTGAAGTTATAACATATTTTGATTCAATATCGTTTTGTGTTATTTCAACTTCCAACCAGCCTATATTATAACATATTTTGTTAGAAAAAAACGCGCTGACTGAGTAACAAAATCTGTTACAACTCTGTTGTAATCCACCGTTCGGGTGACTGTGGATATGCAGAGGTTTTTTCGGTCTCTAGAATCAACAATCATTACACACTAACATTCCTTCCCCATCCCAAAAGACTGCAAGGACTTGGCCGGCAACGTTATTGATCAATTATAATTAAGCTGCTAAACTGTGCACTTCGAGAGTAACGGAAAGTCTCATCCCTTATTCACTTCGATCGAAATACAGTTTTTACCAGCTCCGATCAATCAGGGAGCAATCATTGCACAATGGTGCTAATCGACAATTTAGCAGGAAAAAAGTGTTTTCTCTGTTCTTGTCGATTTTAGACGTTCGATGTCTTCAGAGAAGTTATTCGTAACTGAGTTTTGCATCTTCTAATGAAAAAAGTTGAATAGGGCGGCCCTTATTTAAGTTAAAATATTGACTCAAATATTTTTGTTTGATTAAATTTGTGGTTGCGCTTTCTGCAAACTTTTACAAAATGTTATGTTGAACAACTTTGTCGAAGACACTTTTGATCTAACTCTTCATTTGAGCTAAGTAAATTGATTTTGGAAGTTTGAACTTTGTGTGGACCCCAAAAATCAGTTATTTTGGTCTAACTTCTTTTATTTTTTCGTAATGTGGTCTTCAGAAGAGTTGCAGAGGAAGTAATGATACACATTTTTGCTGAACATCGTAAGTTTGTAATTCTTGTGATTTTTAAGCGGAATTTCAACGCTAACAATCAGTTTAAGGAGTGTTCATTTGATAAAGTGGACACCATGTGCATGTCATCTATTTAATTATTCAATGAAATTTCAATCGTTTTTTTGCACATCGTTCGACTAGTATTGTACAATGTTGTGATAATAAAAATTCTCCAAAATAATTATATTTCACACGAATATGGAACAACGATTAGAGCGGTCGATTTTTGGAGGTTATTAAAATCAATAATTGTTAGAAATTGGCTGGAGAATTCGATAATTTATATTTTTATTTTCAAAAAAAGGCTTGTTCTTCGAAAGCATCATCAATCAGAAGCTTGACGAAAAAAAAAAACAAGTTACTTTGGGAGCAATAATTTTACAGATATAATAAAATCATTTTTCCCGTATATTTTTAAAGATTCAAATATTTTTCTTGCTGCTTGCTTGCTGAGATAATTAAGTATTTTTAATAAAAAATCGTTTTTTGCTCTTAAGTGTTTTAATTTTTAGTTTTTTTGGCCTACTATGTTCTACAATGTTTTTATACTTATCATTTGCTACAACTTTGCTGAACATACCAAAGTTATATTCCTTATGGTTTTCATGTTATTTGAGTATTTCATCTTAAAATTAGCTATTTTGTATGCCTTGTATCTCAACTATGAGCACCTCAAAAAAATATGTCTTTCCACCACATGATTTTGCAGTCTTTCAAGTACCTGTGAGCAAAATTTGAAGAAGATGATATTTTTCTATCTCGTTTAAAATCGATTTCACTAATAGACGATATGAGATAAATCCATATTTATTAAATATTCATACATGTTCAACTCTCAAAAGTCATGGCTACCTAATCACATCAAACCAAAGGTAACACGTGTATTTATGTAGAATTATAAAGTACATCGTTCTTCAGGTGTTTTCGATTAACTTGGAAGCTTCTGCAAGAAATGCATCGTCTTTTCCTTAACCAGTATTTAATTCATTCCTAAGCAAGATCACTGGATTGAAAGTCAACATAAGCCATATAAAATACATCTACAAAATTTACAGTCTGATTGAATTCTGTGGCATGATTTTCCCAGAATCATCTGTTGGATTTCACATTTCATATTTTTCTTTGGTAATGCGGCATGCCAGACAACACCACTTCCGTGCAATAGTTGTAGGCGTATCAGTAAGTGTGACAGCATTCTGAAGGATCGCCACGAAAAGCCTTCAAAGGAAGGTTGGGGCTGAGACTGAACGAACCTCTTCCAGCTGGTAGGAACTCAAATGGTCGTAATAGGGCTCACCGCTTTTCACGGGAAGTAGATTTTGTGTATTTCTTTCACTACTGGACTGCGAAGTGCGGCCTCATAAGTGCGAAAGTGTGAATAAAAGTGCGGGATTGCATTGAATCCTGCTGGTCTCTTCAGAGCACTTATTCTTCGATTTACGAAGAATAAGTACCCCGAAGACACCTATCCGATTTGATTCAATTGCGCACTTTTGTTAGCGTTTCCGCACTTGAAAAACTTCTGCGATAGTCCAGTGGTGAAAGAAATGCGCAATACAGTAACAGAAATAACGGGACTTGACAAACACCTCGTTTTTCGGATCTCAATCATTTTAAAAGTAGTCAACTTTAATCGGGAGATTAACGAGGAGGCATTTGAACAGTTTTTGACAGAAACGTACTGTAGTATCGCCAGTTCTACGATTGGTACGTACTCTCTCCAAAGCTGCAAAAACTACTTTCGCATGGAGTGATGTTGTCCGGCATGCCGCCGAAGAAGCATAAGAAATGCGGAATAAATCCATCAGAAGATTCTGGGAAAATCATGCCACAGAATTCAATCGGACTGTAATTTTTGTATATGTATTTTATACGGCTCATGTTGACTTCCAATCCAGTGATCTTGCTTAAGAATAGATCAAATATTGGTAAAAGAAAAGACGATGAATTTCTTGCAGAAGCTTCCAAGTTAATCGAAAACAACTGAAAAAATATGTACTTTATATTTCTACATAAATACACGTGTTAACTTTGGTTTGATGTGCTCAGGTAGCCATAACTTTTGAAAGTTGAACATGTATGAATATTCAATAAATATGGATTTATCTCATATCGTCTATTAGTAAAATCGATTTTAAGCGAGATAGAAAAATATCATCTTCTCCAAATTTTGCTCACAGGTACTTGGAAGACTGCAAAATCATGTGGTGGAAAGATATATTTTTTTGAGGTGCTCATAGTTGAGATACAAGGCATACAAAATAGCTAATTTTAAGATGAAATACTCAAATAACATGAAAACCATAAGAAATACAACTTTGGTATGTTCAGCAAAGTTGTAGCAAATGATAAGTATAAAAACTTTGTAGAACATAGTAGGCCAAAAAACTAAAAATTAAAACACTGAAGAGCAAAAAACGATTTTTTTATTAAAAATACTTAATTATCTCGGCTCTTAAGCAAAACCGAGAAAAAGTTTGTTCGGCAAAGTTGTTTCTATGATCATTTGCTACAACTTTGCTGAACATACCAACTTACGATTCGTAAAAATAAAAAAGTTGGCGTATACGTCAATCTTGCAATCACCGTAAAAAATTTTTGATTAGTACATTTTGTAGTACTGAAAATTCTGAACATATTCTCAGAAGAAACTATGGCTCTAAAATCAATAAATCTTGACGAAAACCTCATGTCCGCCTAAATAAGCTTCCTGGACCAGTGTGCACTGCTGTAAAAAAATCGATTTTATTTTCCACATATTATTTTCATACTATATCATTCTAAGATTACCAATTGAAAAATTCGGAGAAAACCGTTTACAATTTGCTGTAGATCGATAAATATGCGTACATGATTTTAAAAGTATGAGACTTTTTAGTAAAACTACCATAAACAGTAAAATTTATACTTATGCCTGTGGTTTAAACTCACGATTCAGCTCTCGTTTTTACAAATATAGTTTCTTTAGTAATCCAAACTAGTTATGGACACGCTTTTTACTTTTCTCTTTTGCTGGGAGTGAAAGGATGGTGCCAAAAGTTGATGAGTGGTCGAATGTCCATGTCGGAATCTGAACTGTTTATTTGCAAAAATTGAATTTCCGTTGATGTGGGCCATCATTCTGTTCAAAATGACCTTTTCAAAAAGTTTATGATACAGGAAAGCAAACTGATTGGACGATAGCTAGAAGCTTCTGCAGGATTTTTGTCTGGTTTTAAAATTGGAACAACCTTAGTATTTTTCCATTTGTCAGGAAAATATGCAAATTGAAAACATTTGTTGAATATATCAACTAAAAATGGTAAGCTACTTTCTGGAAGTTGATGAGGATGTAGAAAATTCCATCATCGCCAGGAGCTTTCATATTTTTGATTTTTTTAATAATAGCTTTCACTTCTTCCAAATCAGACTCACAGGCATTTTCGAAAACGTTCTCTTGATTGAGAATATTTTCATGAGTAACTTCTAGAGATGGTCGGGTTTCGCATTTTTCAAACCCGAACCCGACCCGTACCCGACTTATTTTATTTCTTCAAACCCGGACCCGACCCGAACCCGAGGCAACAATTGAAAAGCAAACCCGGACCCGACCCGAACCCGAGAAATTGTTGCTGTGTAATCCCGAACCCGACCCGGAACCCGAAAAAAAAATTGTAAGAAAAACCCGAATAAAACCCGAGTTTGAAAAGATCGTAAATTCATCGTTTCTGATGCGTATGGAAGCTTTTCGGTTGTTACTCTGTTCACAATTCTCACCAAACCCGACCTAAACCCGACTCAAACCCGACTTTTTGTAAGCCCGAACCCGACCCGTACCCGATAATTTTGTAGCCTTCAAACCCGACCCGAACCCGAACCCGAAATATTTCAAATTTTCAAACCCGAACCCGACCATCTCTAGTAACTTGATTTTCAATTGGACTAGTAAGTCCTAAATTAAAATTGTGCGCGCTTTCAAACTGCATAGCAAGTTTTTCAGATTTTTCGCAATTAGTTAGTAATCTAATTCTTCCGAAAGAGGTGCACTTTGCGAAAAAGGACCACGTGATTATTGAGCTGAAATCAAATTCAGGTTAACTTCTGCGTTCATGAGTCCTCTCATGGCGTAGTGGTAACGCGCCCCAACTAGAGATCGGGGAGTCGTGAGTTCGATTTTCACTGAGAAGACGTGTAACTTTTTCGCAAATCTTTACATCAATTTGTCCATCTAATCCATTTGCAAATTATATGTAATGTTAAGCTTTTCGGTAGTTGTTAAACTTCCACTCGGCTGGTTGGCCGTAAACCACGATTCATAATTAAAAACAAGTAGTAATAATTTTTTTTCCTCTTTCAATGCCGGTATTGGTTTCGGAGGTTTTTTCAAAATTTTAGATAATTTCCAAAAGAGCTTAGAGCCAGGGTCCAATTGAGAAATGTTATTTTCAAAATTTTTGTTTCTTAATTGTGCAAAACGTTTCTTGATTTCTTTCTGCAAATCCTGCCATATAATTTTCATAGCAGGATCGCGAGTGCGTTGAAATTGCCTTCTCCTCACGTTTTTAAGACGGATCAAGAGTTTAAAATCATCGTCTATAATAACGGATTCATTTTTTTTTGAATTGCAATGCTTCTGGCTTCAACAATGGAATCTGTTAAAGTTTCAAGAGCATTGTCAATATCATGCTTTGTTTGTAAAGGAATATTAACATTAAGATTAGAGTCAATAAATGTTTCATAAATATTCCAGTCGGCTCGAAAATAATTGAAAGTGGAGCTGATAGGATTGAGAATGGCTTCATGGGATATTGGAAATGTAACAGGGACATGATCAGAATCAAAATCAGCATGAGTAATCACTTGGTTAAGACCAAATCAATCGTAGATGGATTTCTAGAAGATGAAAAACATGTAGGGCTATCAGGGTATTGAATTGAGAAATATCCTGAAGAGCACTCATCAAATAAAATTCTGCCGTTGGAATTACTTTGAGAATTATTCCATGACAGATGTTTGGCATTAAAGTCACCAATGACAAAAAATTTGACATATTGCTAGTCAATTTTCGCAAGTAAGTTTGAAGCAAATTAATTTGCTGTCCAGAGCTTTGAAAAGGCAAATAGGCAGCTATGAAAGTATATTTACCAAGTTGTGTTTCAACTGAAACACCTAAAGTTTCAAAAACTTTAGTTTCAAATGACGAAAACAGTTGATGTTTTATACGCCTATGAATGATGATTGCAACTCCCCCACATGCCCCATCAAGTCGATCATTACGATAAACAAAATAAGCAAAACATTGCATCAATCATTAGATTCAATTATTCAGTTAGAAAATTAAAATCAGAGGCAGACATATCACTTGAAGTGGGTACATTATCTAATGATTTCCCATTATTATTTTCGGTAGACGAAGAAGCGGAGTAGGAGTTACATGTGGCGGTTGGGTTTTTTTTCCATTTGATTTGAAACAAGTAGAATGGGTACTCATGGAACGAACAGGGGAGGAGTTCAAATTACCTGCTACGATATCGGCAAAGGATTTTCTGTGGGTAGATACATTCGAAATTGAAAGATTCAAACGGCTACCCGACGTATTAAAATTAGTTTGTGAATGAGCATGATTATGATCTTCCTGATGGGTATGATTCCTAATCAAGCAATCGTTAACTGAAAAATGAGTATTGTTCGATACTCTACCAGGGAAATTCCGGAAACGACAGTTATCGTAACGGATATTATCTTTCATCTGCCTGGCACGAGCCTCAATGACTCTCTTGCGTGAAGGCCAATTCCAAAATATTTACTTATGATTAGCCCCGCAATTAGAGCATATGAACTGGTTCCTTAAGTTATTTTATCAAAAGCTCTTGCAAGTTAGATTATAAGTGCATTAAAGCACACCGTGCAAACCTCAATTTTCGCAGCGGTCTCCCGGTTTCTTAGTTTTGAAAGTACATAGGGTGCAGAGCTACTTGGGCACTACCATGATTCACTTTGGCACTTTGAGCTCAGTAGCTTTTAAAAAAACCCCGCTGCCCAAGTGAATCAAAAGTGCCAAGAATACGATCCGGCTCCCTACGCATAATTGACACAAAAAACTATGAAGCTTCCTGAATCTTTTTAAGACTTTTTTATACTATTGTAAATAAAATTTTATTATATTTTAATAATTAGGAAACATGACACAGTTTTAAAAGTATGTTAATTTAATGCTCTTGAAGCTGCTAAATAATCGTGGAAATTGCGAACTATTCATGGATTGTTGTAATTTTGAAAGACAAAAACAACACTAATTTAACACTAGACAATGGACAAGCATGCTCCAGAGGCACAGCCGAGTAATATATCTGACGAAATGTTTCGACGACTGAAGCGGAAGTCGAACGCACATCTCATGACATGATGCCTTTACTGCCTGACGACACTAACTGCACGGCTACAAAGCCCAAGAATTTACATACAAATCTACTGAATTTTAATAACTTCGTAGTGGTTCGAGAGTTTCCGTAATTTGTGGCTTTCACGACATCGCATGTTATTACTTAATACATAAACATTGTAAATGCTTTAAAACATGTAAGGTTCACCAACTAATGCTTTTCTCTATCCGCAGAAAAAAATCGTTTTTAATCTCCAGCACACTGCTACTCTTCGCAGCACCATGTTTTTTATTCTGCAGAATGGCATGGTCAATTGAACTTCTGTACTTGGGCAGACTTTCCGTCGGGTTGGCCCTAGGGCTTTCATTATCGGTGATACCCATGTATCTGGCTGAAGTATCGCCCCTGAAGCTTCGTGGAGCCATGGGAGTGTTGCTTCCCTTAGGAATAACCGCAGGTGTAGTGCTCGGACAGGTAGTTACTCTTGACCAATTGCTAGGTGACAAAGATCTGTGGCACTTCGGATTGGGCATTGGTGGATTGCTTAATTTTATCTGTTTCGTTGCTTATTGGTGGATGCCCGAGAGTCCAGAATATTTGTGTAGTTTCAAAAACAACCCAGAGGAAGCCTTGAAAGTTATAAGAAAATTGCTTGGGCAAAACAGTGTTGATGGTGCCTTGGAAAAGCAAATACGAACAGGATTCGGCATTGCCCAGAAGTCTAAGGGACTATCAGTTCGAGATATATTGACTGATGGCAAATACAGATTGCCATTAGCTTTACTGTTCCTCATGAATGCTGGCTGTGGACTCTCCGGAATTAATGTTGTAAGTATTTTTAAGTCATATAGGGTGCAGAGCTACTTGGGCACTTCCATGATTCACTTTGGCATGAAGGGTTTTTCTTGACCGAAACGTCTGAAACTTTGCGCAGACGACTGCCGAAGTGAATCATAAGTGCCAAGAATTGGATCCGGCTCCCTACCTTACGCTTTCTGATGATTCATTACTTTATAATTTCAAACAGATATTCTCATATTCTGTCTCAACACTGCAGCGAATTGGAATCAATTCAAATGATGCAAAGCTTTTCAGTGTTGGTTTTGGGTGCATTAACCTAGCGGCATCAAGTTGTGGTCTGTTTTTGATGGATCGTTTCAACCGAAGACCAATGATGCTGATTTCCTGTATCGCTTGTGGAGTTACTCTGTTATTGAATACAACAGTAATTTATTTCATTGTGAGTATGATCTGAATGTCTTGTCAGCATGCTTTACCTGAGTTGTTTTTCTTTTGAGTTACAAAACATAACATATTATGATATATTGTTCCAGAATGAAGTCAGTTGGTTACCCATGGTATCCGTAGGGGCAATCGTGCTGTTTCTGCTGTCATACCAGACTGGAGTCGGCCAAATACCATTCTTCATCGGAGCTGGTAAGAAAATCAAATGCTTAGGTTATTTTAGATCGTTTGATCAATTTTATGCTTACAGAAATGTTCGAAATAGAAGCACGGTCATCGGCACTCGCTTTGGGGACTTTTGGTAATTGGCTTGCTAATCTTATTATAGTAATGCTGTTTCCTATTGTACAACATCTATGGGGAGCATTTGCATTTCTACCATCTTCCATCGTTTGTTTCGCATTGGCCATTTTTGTTTATTTCTATCTTCCGGAAACTCGTGGCAGGATTGTGAGTGATACAGCACTACTAATATCGAAGGGCTTCAAATCTCATATTCGTTAGTGGAAAACATTTATTAGGCCCTAATGATGCGTTTATAAACTTGTAAACAATAAACAAATAACAGTTATCACAGTTTTTCTCGGTTTCTGAAGTATTTCTTTCTGATTGCTTTGAGTTCGTCGAAAAATACTAAGACCAACATTGAATGTGGTCCGATCCTCATGTAATGAGGCCAAAAGCCTTTGTACAAGCCGGCAACTCCTTCCGTTTTGAGAATTTTTAAAAAGCAATCAACAACCCCGTTGTAGTAAATTCCTTTTCCTTTAGCATCTACCCCTTGATTGTACAAACGAGTAGCAACTACGTCTGGAGGAGTCATAGTAATAGCCATAACCGTTCCACCGGCTATTCCTGAGAGAAATGAAACCAACCGATCCGATTGCTGGGCATGAAGAGGATGCCTCAGAAGTATGTCTTTGGTGTAACCATATCCGGCCAGTTGACCACCACTTCCCAACATTGCTCGGGGCATAGTCACAGCCACTCCTCTGTATAAACCTCGGATTCCATGTTTCTGGAATATTTCTTTCAACGCACTCATCATACCGGTGTGTTGATGCTGATATCCAACGGCTATTTGCGTTACGGCTTGTGATTGCAGGTGAGTACGAAGCATGAAGAATGGGCTTGCTAGCGCAGATCCTATGAATCCACCGATGCCGCCCCAAAAAGCGTTTTTCCAAATGGATTGCTTTCCATCTTTGGTCCTAGTGTATCCATTCTCAAAGGCGGTATTGTAAATTCCCAACCTGATAAATGAAGCAATTGTTACACACGTACATAATTAAATGCGGTATCAATGGAACTTACCTTGCAGAATTGATGCCAAATTGAAAACACAGCGATGGTGTCAATCCTTTCTGTAATGCCCAATATCCATCGTTTTTGGCGATCGTCACAAACGCATCCAGGATGCTTTTATAAGGCTTAGCGTAGGTACCCTTGGCAGCTAACTCTCCTTGTAGTTGCATGCGTGTTTTGACTACCTGTCAATCGAAAAGAAAATATTGTGGAATTACTTACATTAATTCAAAGTGCGATTAATAGAACAAAAAAGGTTTATCACAGTTATCGGGAAGAAGAAAAGATCCAAATGTTCCAGCGTCGAAAAAAATTCAGCATTTTAATCAGAACAATTTGAAGTTGGTAAGACTGACAGCCTTTGTCTATCCAGCCATTGTTATGAACTGAGAGCTTTCTTTGCCAAAGTTGCCATTTTGCGTTTGTATATCGTGTGGCAAGTACGATGATACTCTATTCCAGGGATTCCCAAAGTGGGCGAATTCGCCCCCCTGGGGGCGATTTTCAGTCTCAAGGGGGCGAAAATTTGTAAAACAGAATTTGGGGGGCGAAAAATCCACAAAGGGGGCGAAAGGCTAACACGGGAGCATTTAAAAATAATTACTCGTAACGTTTTGAGGACACTCATCTGGAGGTTTATCAATTCCAAACATAACTATTTCCAGGACTATTTTACCTTAGATCTTTATATCTCTAAATATAATCATTTTAAAAATATGATACACAACACTTGATGATTGTCCAACACAAAATGAGTTTTTTTTTATAAAAAAGACACCGACACGTTAATGCTTCCAGTGGACGATTTGCCTTTTGAAGGAAGCACGACAATAGACAACGGACTAGTATGCAACGCCCAGTGGCACAGTCGAAATACATTCCTGACGAAAAGTTTTCAAGATTGAAGCGGGAATCGAACCCACACCCCTTGACTCGATGTGGATAAATGCTTGGTAACACTAACCGCGCGGCCACGAGGCCTTAAAACATTAATAATGGGAAATTAGTATGAAATCAAATTAACGAATCATTTTACATATAAGCGCCAACTTGGACATATTTATGGGGAGGGTGAAGGTTTTTTTAACATCACACAACTGCAAACAAAATCAATGCAGTTCACCCAAATATGACATATTCATGTGAAAAGAAGTGCATTTGCTTGTAAAACATTGCATTTGGTTCAGTTTTGAAGAGCTTTGCCCCCAACTATGTCACAAGTTAGTGACTATGCATACATTACATTTGAATAGTTGAAACTGGGCTGAATTTATATTGAAAACTGATTCAGCAGCCTATAATGCTATAATTGCTATTACAAATAACAGTCCAGTAAATCATTCCTAATAATTGTGGGTTATTGATATTTATGAAAATGTTTTTAAATGCACAAACTAGTTATTGTATTATTACTCTATGGATGTACGAGCCGAGGATATTTTTTGGCGTACAACGCTTAATTACAATATTTGAATTACATATCAGGGGGGCGATTTCAGATAAATATTGGCCCCAAGGGGCGAAAGTTGAAAAAGTTTGGGAAGCACTGCGTCTATTCTCAGGGAAGTCAAGGAAATTTCCATTACGAAAAGATTCTGGACCGACCGGGAATCGAACCCTGACACCTTCACCATGATTTTGCTTTGTAGGCGCGGCTACACTCGGCTAAGGAAGGCCCTACAAAAAAAATCGTCGCAGAATGACACATTCAAAACTGGGGCCGGTTCAATTCCGTTTTCGTAAAAAAAAATGGCTTGTGTCGTTTTGGGATTAAAATAAAGACCATTAGCGTTAACTAATGGCAAGGTCTTGTTGATCGTCAGAATAAGCCTATTTATTTCACCCGTCAGGCCAGAAATATTCATTTGTAGGTCATCGACATACATGTGATATTCACACTGCAGGTTATTTGAAAGGCTGTTGATTAGGGTGCGGCTTATTTTTCAAAAGTTCTCAAACCCTAAAATTCGTATGCTCTACTGAATTTAAATCACAATAAAAGAGAAACCTCAAAATCTGAGCCAAAAATATTGACATTTAGAGGTGGCGCAGGCGTCTTGAAGGTAAATTTTCAAGTTATAAAAAATGACGTTCAGTGAAGTAAACATAACTTTGATATTTTTCAACCGATTTTGAAACTTTTAGCAGCATTATCTTTCAAATTAAATTTATGAAAACTTTGTAATACATCGAATTTGTCTAAAATCAAAACTTTTCTTAGTTAAAAATACTTTTATCCAAATTTTTCCTCATTTTACTAAAAAAATCATTTTTGTTCGATCATAACTTCATTAAAACTCAATCGATTCCGAATCTTTTTACATGTTTTTGAAGCAAATTTAGTTGATTTTTACTGTTCATAGAACACATTTTTCTAAAAAATAATTTTGACTCGGGTATTCAACAAAAACTACCCAACAACATGTTTTTTCAATGAAGAAATCAAATTTATTTGGATTATTTAAGTTTTTTTGCCGGAAATTGCATTTTTTCTATAAAACTTAAATATATAAAGCATCTTGCCTTAATTACAAGTTGAATAGTGCATATATTTTTTAACATATGCAAACATAATTTTGTTGAACAATTATTTAAAAATTGTTGCAAAGTCCTTCCCAAAGGTTTAACAAATGAGAAAAACCTGTTTCAGCTTTAGAGATAATATTTAACTGGCAAAAATTTGAAAAACTGGCATTTTTCGTGAAAAAAATCATATTTTTGTGCAGTTTTTGCTGAATAACTTGGTCAAGACATTTTTTAGTGAAATGTGATGTATGAAAGGTTTGAAAACAATTGAATTAGCTTAAAAAGCATGTAAAAAGATTTGGAATCGGTTGAGTAATCATGAAGTTATGGTCAAACAAAGTTGAAATTTTTAGTAAAATGAGGGAAAATTTGGAATAAATTACTTTTAACTAAAACTTGTTTTGATTTTAGACAAATTTGGTGTTCAACAAAGTTTTCACAAATTTAATTTTGAATGTATTGATGCTAAAAGTTTCAAAATCGGTTGAAAAATAACAAAGTTATGTGTACTTCACTGAGCGTCATTTTTTATAACCTGAAAATTCAACTTCAAGACGCTTGCGCCACCTCTAAATGTTAATATTTTTGGCTCAGATTTTGAGGTTTCTCTTTTAATGTGATTTGAATTCAGTAGAGCACACGAATTTTTGGTTTTGAGAACTTTTGAAAAATAAGCCGCACCCTACTGTTGATGAATAGGCTAAACAAGAGAGCACTAAGGCGCGATTGAGGTGTACCTGCGGTAAGCTGCAAGAGTTGAGAACATTTGTTTCCCAACTTTATAACGTGGCTTCTGTCCCATAGGAAGGATCCGACGAGGTCACATGCAGCTTAGCAAGAAACGTTGCACTCGACAACTGTTCGTTGATTTGTGCAAGCAAAACCTTTCGAACACTTTTGACATGGCTGGCAAGACGTTGATTGGGCGGAAATACTTCGGATCCGTGGGATGCGAATTCTTCGGAATGGGGGTGATGATTGCTTTTTTCCACGCAGCAGGAACTGCCCTGATTCAATAAATGAATTGAACAAATGGACCAGCAGCGGAATGATGAAAGGGCAGAGCATTTGCACAAATAATATGGGTATTCCATCGGAATCTGTAGCATTGGTTTCGATTCCAGCTATACGAAGGGCTACTTCAGCTGAATTAATATGATGGAAAGTGAATTCCCATATCTGGGTATGGCGTGGTGCTGTTCAGTAGGCTGGGCAGCTCATCATCATCAATTGCTTTATCCACATGAATTTTCTAGCTATTATTGTGTATTCCAACCCGGCGTAAATTGTTCCACAATGTCTTGGCCGGCAGATTTTCTGTCGGCGTAACGTTTGTTAGCTGCAGCTGCCCATAAAGGCATAACTGTCCCATATGGAATTAGTAGGCATTGAGAAAACAGCGCTCAAAGTTTGAAGTTTGCATTTTCATACAAATGTTTATAATTTTCTAGTAAATTTTAAAATGCAATATTCTTTTAGCTCCACCCCACAGAATACTCAATTGGCTAATATTGATCAGTGAAAAATATAAAGTTGAACATAATTCCAGTTTTGCAGTTGCTATTGGGGTTCAAAGTTCATATAGAGACTGTTATGCCTTTATTTTTCAATATGGGACTGCACCAACTTCATATTTTTCCACAACATTTTCAAACAAAGTGTATAAATTTTCATATGCCTAGTGAACTGCATATTAAAACATGAAAGTTGCGATGAAAAAAGTTGTTGGTTCGAAAATCAATATGGGACAGTTATGCTTTTATGGGCAGTGCAAATATCAGTGAATTGGCTCTGTCGCGTAAACGACAGTAGTCGTTCCATTGGGGGTCATCTCTTCTTCTATTTGGGTTGCGTGAATAGAGCTTGTACGACAAGTCTCTAGTAGCGATTGCCTGTTCGCAGTAGCGTAGCTAGGGGGGTGCGGTGGGTGCAGTCCGCACCGGGCCCCGAGCTCCTAGGGGCCCCAAAATTGCAGTAAACATTTCTTATATCACTAGAAGTTCGACATAGCTTATAGAAAACTAACAATTTGTGAAATCTTAAAATAATGAGCATGTCAAGCATAAGTTCTGGAGGAAACTTGGATCAAAGCTGTACAGGGGCCGCCTGATTATCCCTTAGTTTTAATATTTTAGAGATAGGTTTAGAGTGAGCCGAGTGCCCTGGGGGATCGTGGCTTTTGGCCTCCACATTTCAGAGGCCTTCACAAATATTTGTTTTGTAAGTTATTTGTCTTGTTGAACTGAGTCTTCTAATAACTAATTAAGGCCCGGCTGTAGATGCTTACATAGGCTCAAATACCAATTATTGAAGATGTTGAGTCTAATTACGGCATTCAATTCATAAATATTAATATTTATATAATAATTCATGAATTCTGATTTCAGGTCAAATCTACCCAAATTTGAAGGTCTCTAAAAATCTGGTGCATTGGTGAGCTTTTAACTTGTACACAATTTTACGATCTGAACCATTGTCATTCATTTTAGAATTGATACATAAACCTTCTGAATAGTATATAAACATAAGTTCAAGACTGAAGGCGTAAATTTTTTAGATTTGAACGTTTGAGATATATTTCAAAATCGTGACTTTAATAGAATTAGGGCCAATTTCTTCACCTTCGCTTACGTTTACCCATATGGTTAGACTAGGTTTAATGTCTAAGCGGTGGTGAAGAAACCGCTTATAAGTAATCAAAAGATTTCGCGCAATTGGAGTGATTTTTGTCTCGGGTTTCTGGGAAATGCTATGTGAAAGCTCAAAAATTTTAGTCAGTGTGTATTAGGAATCTTGGTGAAGAATTTGAAGGTGATTAGCAACTTCCCTGTTGATGATGGATTAGTAATTGGTGAGCTCGTTTCATGCTATTATTTCAAATTGGTCAAATATGTTAACACAATCCCTTATTGTGACAACGGTATTGATATTACGTTAAAGGATTCATTCAAAGACATTGATTGGTTCGTCACCATAAGTGTTGACATATTTGAATTCCTGTTATACATAGCACATATTGACAGATATATACCTTTACTCTGGTTTATGTTATTACAAAAAAAATCTGAATGGTTTGACAATAGAAGTGTCGACGTTTTCGTTAGAAACTGATATATCACTTTTTATTTGAACTCTCTTTACTTACAAAAGCTTTTTTTGTTATCATCATAAAGATGCAGAGGTATACTCGGTCTATAACAATTTAAATCACAAACATTTCTTCATTTGCTCAACGAACGCAAAATATACTGTAACATGAAACACAACACAATAGATGTTTTTTTACGATATTTAGAAAATCTTTGAACGGTTCGTCACCATAGGTGTCGACATCCCACTAACAAAAACTCCTTCCCTTGACCACCATGCAGATGCAGAGGTATACTCGGTCTTTAGTAACAATGAATATCATACTAAGATTCCTTCCCTTCCCTGATGACCGTAAGGACGTGGCCGGCACCGTTATTGACTTCAAAATGTTTGGAATTCTTGAGGTTGCACACGAAAAATGGTAAACTACTCCCAAGTTCCATCTATTAATTCCTTGTGCAATATTGATTATTCTGGTAAATTACGGAGTAGCAACTACGAATTGTACGGTCGCCAATGCTCATACTCATGCTCATATAGGCTGATGCAAATATTTTTTTCATATGTCCTTGACCACTTGGGTGGCACAAGGCAGGGAAAAATATTTCGGGTACATACTTGGGTACATTAAAAAAAATACAAAAAAAAACAATTTTACAAATTTTAATTTTATTTTTTTTATTTTGAACAGTGACTATAAATCGATATTCTTTCAGGTATTATTTTTAAAGTCCTCCAAAAATAACTACCAGAAATCATCCAAATTAATTCTCGGATGGCCGTAAATAATTCATCAGGATATTTCCTTAAAAAAATCCTGGTTATTTACATGAAATTATGCCATAGTGAAATCCATTTTTTAATAAAACATATCCAGCGTATATTTTCCATTGCTTTTATGTAGCAATGACACCAGAAATTTTTCAAGTAACTTTATAATAATGCCTTCCGCCTAGAACCACAATAATATTGCTAGTTACAATCAATCTGGCGTTCCCAAATTCCTACAGCAATCATTTCAGAAATATATCAAGGTTTCAACCTAGAATTCCACTAAAGAGACTTCTGAGCATTTTCCTCTGAAAACCACGTACCCTTGGCCAAGAAATCCCGTGGTTTTCTTAATAACTTCAGGGATTCTACCACGATTATTTTACTTACATATTACAAATATACCCAGAGGCGCGTCCACATTCAAAACCATGGGTAGGACAAACGTTCCAAACAAAAATCTCCATATCCAAGGAAGTCAAGAAAAAAATCAAATTTATAGGATCCTTGAAACAAAAATGAAAGTGATTGTTTTCATGTCAGTAATTTCCACAAGATTCAGAAAGCTTCAAGATCATTGGTAAGATCAACTTCATTAGTGGTTTATTATTCAATCAGAATTTATATCCTTTTTAGGATCAGTTCACTTAGACAGATTTGACAAAAAACTAGAGCAAATTGCGAAACCTAACATACAGTGATTTTGTTCTATAATTTCCTTATTTAAACATTAAAATGCTGTGGATCTGTTTTGTTTTTCTTTGTATTCTTTTTCGCATTTTGAATATCATTTTTGACGGAAGGCCTCTAAAGTCAGTATTTTAACAAAAATAATCTCCAAGGTCACTTTTTTATTGTTCTAACTGCAGAGAATCCTGCTGCAAAATTTGAAGGGTTCTAAAGAAAACTTCAGACTATTGCGCGTTTATTACACAGGTTCTTCAGAAATTTCTTCATAGAGTAGGTACTAAAGAAAGAGTTTCAGGAATTCTGCTAGTATTTTCTTTAGCGATTTTCCAGCATATTTACAGGGGCTCTTTCAGAGATCCCTCTAGACATTTCTCTTCAAATTCCTTTACCAATTCTCCAAACCTTCCAGTGACGTTTTAAGGGATGCTTAGATGAATTGCTTTAGAATTTGCTACAGGAAATTCTTGAATGAACTGATGCTCCAGTAATTTCCACAAGGCTTATGGTGAAAGTAATTTTCAGTAATTCTCCCAGATGTTTATTGACTAACTCTTTCATGGATTGTCCCAGCTGTTACTCTAGGAGATTTTCCAAAGATTCCTACTGGAGTTTTTTTTCCAAAGAAATCCAAAAAGGTTCATTCCAGAATTTTTTTAAAAATTTTGTTCATGGATTTTTTTTGAAAGATCTATAAAAATTCCTACTCCAGTTTCTCAAGTTCTCTTTCCTGGCATTTTCTTGTGAAATCGTACAATAATGCATCAACAATTATCCAGGAATTGCTGTAGCTTATTCAAGGTTCAATCCTGCAGTTGTTTCAAACAATTCCTCGAGTGATTTTTCATGTAAAATCTTTCTCAATATTTTCATAATTTATTAAAGATTTTACACCAGATAGTACTTTTGCAATCATTTCTTCAGAGAATTCTCTGAAAAAGGATAAGTCAAATATCCCTGGAAATAATTTGAATATTTGGGAAATTTCTCAGTTTTCTGGAAGAATTCCTGAAGGAAACTTATAGAAATCTTCAGCAATAATTTTGTGGAAATCCTAGAAAATGCCTGAAAAAAAATGGCTAAATTCTTGTAAATGTTCTAAGCAAGAATCTTTAAGGATGTTCTAGAGAAAATAATCGCAGAATCATTGGATAAATTCTTGGATGACTTAAGACTTCCTTGAAAAAAATCTGAAAGAATCTTTGGAGGAATTACTGATGAAATCTCTGAGGTTATTTCTTTAATTAATCTTAGTATATTTCCTGATTTCCCACAACTAAACTTGGAAGGGTTCCTCAGGAATTCCGAAATGAACTTCTGACGGAATCTTTTGAGGAAACTCCTTGGGCAAACACCTGAATCAATTCCTGGATAAAATAATGTAGAATTTCATACAGAAATGCGAGCAGTAATACTTGTCATAATGTCATGGGTAATTCGCAAAAAAATCGATCAAATATTCTTAGAGAAATTTCTGATAAGGATAAAAGTTTTTTTTTCCTAGTTCCTATTAAGGTTCTTTTTGTTATCTTGGTTTTTGATTCCTTTTCGAACTCTGTTTGATTCTTGTCTTGTCTATTTTTGTTTTTTTTCAGGCAACAGGTCTCTAAAATTTATATTTTTAAGACACTTAGTCACTACCAGCCCTGTTAAGCAAGTAACTTTTAATTTCTGTACTATCGTGAATCGCAAGTCAGTCCCATATGTAAAAAATAGGCATCGGTAAAAGGTACTGAGAATTCTTGCGCGTTTTCGCCTAATTCAACAGAAAAAGTCGTGCTGTATTATCAGTGCAACTGAAAGGTCATTGGAAGATACGCTGAAAACTGATATCAACTCAGTTTGATTTGCGATTAATAGCAATGGTGCAAACAGTATGTGAACGAATCTAAAAACTTTCGTACTAATTGTAAAACCACTTAACAAGATCGAGTTTCTTTGTAAATGATTCAATATGCAGAAACTCCTTCAAATATTTTGCTGTATTTTTTTTTTTTTTAATTCTGCTGGCACTTTTTGTGTTTCCGGCAAGAAGTCTTTCAGAAATTCTCAAAATTATACCGTTCCCGTAGCCGTAGCAGTAAACACGCCGCTTGCCTTGAGAAATCAAAAGCATCATCAGCAGTCGCCAGCAGCACAACGCTAGTGCTGTGTATAACAAGCGAGCTATGCTTAAGATGCGTATACTCAGTACACGATGCTACCGGTCTTGGGTTAATCCATGAATTGTTCCAACGATTCTTTAGGAGTTTTTTGATAGTTATCTATGAAATACAGTAATTTGTCAAGAAATACTTCCAAAACAGCTTATGGCAATATGTCCAAAAACATCTACATCTGGCTATAGAATTCCTGTAGGAACGATGTCACTTGGTCCTACCCACTTCCCGCGCCACTGAATATACCCCTTGAGATTTATCTGAGTATTTTTTCTGGTATTCATTTCAGACGTTTGAATTTTTCAGATAATTGGAAATCCTTTTAGATTCGTCCTTTATTTTTTTTAGGGAACCCTTATTAGATTCGCCAATTTCTACCAGGAGTCCTTCAAGTGATAAAAGCAGTGATTTCCTCAGAAACTAATCATTAACGGTTCTACCATTTCTTTTTGTTTCAAGAATTCTTTTGAATATTCTTCCAAGATTTCTCTAAGACTGCTTTTATAGAGAAATTATCGAAAAATCCGAGAATTTAAGGAATTTTGATAGAGTTTCAGGAAATCATTGTTCCTTCTGAAGAATCTCTGCATATCGTTTTTCAATGTATATTCGAAAATTTTCTCCACGGATGCCTCTATGAGTTTTGCTGAGAATGCCGCATATAGGAATATTTATTATAAAACAGTTTATCTTGATTGCCTCCTAGATCAGCATCAAAACCACAAATGATTTCAGTGATTTGCGCAATACTAGAATTTCAACAATTTATTCAGCGGTTTCACTACATATTTTTCTATGAATTGTTCCAAGATTTTTTCACGAGCCTTCAAAGAGTTCAGCTAGGAATAACCGTAAGCGTAGTACATAATACCGTACAACATATAAAAAGTTATCCAAGAATACCTTTAATGATCGTTTAAATAAAAAAAAGTTTAGTTATATTTTGTGATTCTACAAGGCATAACATCAAAAAGTATTTCCTGTCGAAAATCCTAGCTACGCCTTCGGAAGTGTATTTTGAAAAAAAAAAAAAAAGTTGAACGTACGCATGAGCTCGGTTATGAAAGGCATATTTTGCAAATCTCTATAAGGGCCCCCAAATCTACCTCCGCACTGGGCCCCCAAAATCCTAGCTATGCCACTGCCTGTTCGATTTCTCTACTGATCCATGGAGTTCGTTTATCCCGGATAACAGCTACGCACTCTGGGCATGTGTTTGGAGAAAATTCTGTAATTCCTCGGTTACAATTTGCGTTTTGGTGCCTACGTTAGGGCGATTCAAATTTTAAAAATGTTTGAAAATCCAATCTCCCATATGCTCCCATAATTCTTACCACAAAAATAGTGTTCTGTAAAATTGTCAGCCTTCTACCTGGTGATTTAAAGGTGGCCCAAAGACAATGTAGGTTTATATGGAAATTACTATGAAGAAATTTTGAGAAATGTTTCAAACACCCTAGTACAACAGCGCGACGACTGAAGTGTTAATATCATCAACTTATGTTTAGGTGGCCAATTCGAAGGTTGGAGAGTTGATTAGGGGTCTGCATGTTCGGTTGATGTTTTCCGTTGGTTACCGTCGTCAGCTCGTAGGTATTTACAGTCGGGAATCAAAAGATGTGTTTGTTGACAGTGCATCATAAAAGTCTGCGGTTTCATCGGGATCAGAGGTAGCATGCGTCAATTGCAGCAGATGACTGGTATCACGAACCGGAAAATACTCTTTTTAATTGGGCAGATGAACAGAAACATTATCGCGCCGGACAAACACCAAGTCCACGTCCTTTGTATGCTTTTACCAGATCGCAAGATTGCAGGGACGAAACGATTTGACAGAGAGAACTTCGTTGATTGTAAAGCGGTACTTTAGGTTACGGTAAGTAAGTAAGTACGGAAAGTTTTACTTCTTTGTACCTCTTGAAGTAACTTCGCAGCACTGTTTCTTTGACTTCTTTGCTGTCAAAAACAACTATGATGGTTGGAGAAAGTCATCGATCGTTCCATTTTGAAGCTTTAACTCGTAACCGGAAACAGCTGTTGATGTGGATGATTGCTTCTTCCAGGCGCAGGAAGACGAAGAGCTTTTCGATCAAATTCCGAACACATTCGCCTTGCTGGAACGGAATCTTCTTTACAGCAATCCTGCAGCAATTCACACTCGATGAGCAAAGATTGACTGATTTTGGCCCAGATTCAATTCAATTTTTTCCTGGATTTGACAGATTAGATCATTCTGCTCGGGATTTCTTTCATCATCATTAGTGGACTTCATGGCCGTGCGGTTAGTGTTACCAAGCATGTAGCAGTATCGAGTCAAGGAGTGTGGGTTCGATTCCCGCTTCAGTCCGGGAAACTTTTCGTCAGAAATGTTTTTCGGCTGTGCCACTGGGCGTTGCACGCTAGTCCGTTGTCTAGTGTGGTGCTTCCTTTATACCTTGGACAGACATCTGATACATATACCATGGTACAAGTGTTCAAGAAAATTATTCCAAGGCTATCTTGAATGAAGACAATTATTAGTATGGAACCCATTTCAAAATAATTGTACCATGGTACTTATACCACAAGTGTGTCATAAGTATTAAAGGACATAATCGTCCACTGAAAGCATCAACGTGTCCATGTCTTTAAAAAAAAGAGATGGTTACGCAGATGATCGAGCTGTTTTTATTGGTACTTCTGCACACATCCATTTCAGCTTCCAGCCTGCTTATCTCGGTCGATACATCGTCTACACGGAGAACAGCGTAGCGGTTGGAAATACTATATCAGAGGTTTAAATTGAATGCATTAAATTAAATTTGTGCAGACTACATTCGCATTGATTTCGAATATTTTGTGCATTCAATTTTACCATGGCACCAATTGGACAGTAAAAATTACTTTATCATGGTTAAAGATTTGCAGCAGACCAGAATCGAACCGAGGATCTGGCGATTGTCAAGCGCGAACGCTTACCGCACGGCTTTCGATACGGTTGAATGGAGTGGGAACAAAACGTAAATAAAAAGCGGTCATGATAGCTCAATCGTAGTTGGAATAGTAAATTTAAAAACTCATTCATCGTTCTCATTACTTCAACGCTTGTTTCAGTGTATAATCTTTTTGGTAGCTGACTTTAGGTATGTGGAAACTGCTTATTGCTGTGGCTTGGCAATGAGTCTTCCGAGAAATGAGCATTCCTCGCAAAAATACCAGAATTTTCCAACAACGTGCAGAATAACATCATTGATTTTGATTAAAACTGTATTGAACCAGTTTTGGCAGCTATCACACATGCTTACTTTTTTGGGCTTCTTGGTACCTTTCGCTTTAGTAGCGAGGGTAGCGTCTTTGCCACATGCGGAATAGATATCCATTTTCACTTTTTGACCCAATTTTACGGGCTGACGACAAAGCATGGATTTAGCTGTACACGCTAAGAAAATATTATACTAGATGGCTTAAATACCATTCTAAAATCATATTCGGTCTATTCACTCATTGCAATGCATTTAAGCATATTAATCTTGGCTAGTATAAATGTATTTTATTTCGATGAATGATTTTTTGAGAATTATGCGTTTGATGCTTAAAGTTAAAAAATCCAGTGCTTTGAATAAAATTAGCCATTTTTCTTTATATACAATAAACAAAGGCCAACCAAATTAAAAGAATGTGCATTTTTTGCATGTAACTAATTTATTATCATATGAATCATGTAGTTCTCTCCATTTTTGCTATCCATAGTTGATGCTTTCTCCAATCTGTTCGTTTTTGTTCCGCCCACGACGACTGGAGGGGATTAGGCCCATTTTAAAATGATCTGGAAAAGTTTGACAAAATGATGATGAGATTCCGAAATGAATACGACAAACGAACTTACCGTTTCCTGTGGCAGCTTTTCTGGGAAGAATATCCTTTGAGGATGCTGTTTTTGTTGTGATCCGAACGTGGCACAATCGCGGAAAGACCGGTGTTGCTTCGGCGAGGAATGATCTACTCCCGGCATAGTACATTGTTGCTTTTCCATCCAAAGAGATTCACTTGATATCCACAGACAAAGAAAGTTGGATTGTCACGACACTCGGATTAAAAAGAGAAACTTGGTTGAACACGATGTGATGTTGATACCGAACTGAACAAAATGGCACTTTATTTTGAATAAGTCCCAAGCGTAGCGTGATTCACTACATAAGCACAGAAAAAAATAAATCGCGGATAAGCATGATAAAGTATAAAATAAAATAATTCGGTTAATAATTTTTAAGCTTCTCAAAGATTAAAAGAGCAAAATATTGAAAAAGTAATATATCGTACACTAACTAGTATTTTCCCTTCCCAGGTAGCACACATGTTATTATTGAGGCAGATTAACTCTTATATGACCAAATTTGGTTATATATCAGTTGATATGCCTTAATTACAACATGTGTGTTACTCGGGTTTTCTCCGTGTAGTTCCAAACGATTTTAGGCTACGGCAGAATAAGGTCCTTAAATGTTTAATGAAATCTTGTTTTTATTTAATTACACGAAAGAGCATGTTACTGCTTCAAATAAATAAATAAATAAAACTGCAATTATTTTAGCAATTTTTCCCGTTCAAATAACGGCTATATCATATTTAAACTTTAATTTAAAAATTAAGTCCATAAATGAACTTTGACACTTTTGATCATGTTTGACGTTCGCTTAGTTGACAAAAACACCACAGGGGTTTTGATTTTAACACTGGGGTTATTCCTATCTGGCATTTCGGAAGAGATATGGAAAACATAATACCGTTAATTCGGGTGAAATTTTATTATTATTAGCTTTATTAGGGAGATTTTAAAGGAGTGAAATTAATCAGTGGGTGAAATTGATCACCGTGTCACTCGATTTTATTTCTTCCTAATGGAACACAAAAATCAATGTAACCTGCAGTGAATGAACGTTCTTTGTCGTAAGTATTGTCAAATTGTGTGTTGTGAAGTTTTTTGCGTTAAGAATGTTTATTTCCGTGAAAATAATGTAAAATTTCAAAATCATGCACGGTGCAGCATTGACAAACTTCAATAAACTTCTAGTTCTAGACAAGGATTTGAACATAATATAATCCTGCAAGTTTGTGAGGATGCTTAAGATATATCCCCAAACCAGATTTCATAACCGAAACTCGTTCATTCGCTTTAGGACCCTATTGGCTGATACTTAAAGGAGGTTATGATGATTACAAATCATTTTTTTTTTTAAGGCACTCCGTGCTCGTGGCCACTACTGTGCCGGAATCAGTTTATCTGTATCTTCCTTACCGATACAATTCTATTTTTAACAAATCTATATTTACATCTGCTTTCACTCTCTTCTGCTCTTTTGCTCTCACACCGAGCAGGTAGGAGAGTGCTCGGCTGTTGGTCCAATCAATTTCCATAAGCCATAGTCCATTGCTCTCGCGGTGGTTCGTTTTGCCGTGTTCCTGAGTCGTTTGAGGCTAGCTGCCTGCGAAGTGGGTCAGTTTGTCTCAGTCACCATCTGAAACTGACGGAGGATGGATGTGCTCCCCTCCTAAGCACGGTCCTCCGTGGGGCGTCTTCTGGTGGCTGGACGGGTTATTTTTTGGAGGGGCTGGGAATTGAATCCATGACCTTCCGCTTATGAAGCGAAAGCGTAACCTCAAGGCTACGGACCCCCCTAATTACAAATCATGAACAGTATTGCTTATACGCTTCGAAGAAGCACAGGTAAAAACAACTTTGGACAGCTACATAAATCGGAAAACTGTGTAAAATGGTACTTCAGCGAATCGTGAATCGCGCGTATTCGAATTTGCTTTTTTGCAGTGTTACCGTATATAACTGTTTTATTTTATGTTCAAATTGTAACTACAAGGTCTACTAATGATTGATGACATGAAATAAATAAATGCAACATAGGCTTCTCCTCTGGATGACGGAACGTGCGTGGCATCTTTATAAGATTACATTTACGGACCTGAACACTACAATTATTTTTATTCTTTCTGGCATTACGTCTCATCGACAGGATTCTCAAACATGAAACAGAAACATTGGGTATTTTAAGATGGTTATAGAATGAAGCCACACCTCGAATTTTCAAGAGCACAAGTCTTGAGAACCATACACAGCTCTGTGTTGGAAATTTGATCGATTGGTCACCACCTGCGAGTGAGCAATTAGATTGATTTTCAGCGCAAACGGTTGTCAGATTCTCCAGATTTGTGCACTTGAAAATTATTTGAAAGTTTGGATTCGTTTTATAATAACATTGACGCACCAGTCAATTTAGTGAAACGTTCAAAAACGAAATCTTCTTCGGGGCAGGCATCATTTCATTGTTTCCGATTTTTACCATACATGTTGAGAATTCAGTTGGTGAATGTCTTTCTCTACCATATAAAAGATGTTTTAGGGAAATCAGTAAAGTTATGCTGATGCCAATATTATTTGACACTTTAAACTACACATATCACAATATTAGTGACGAACTACGATCACTTCGCCCATTATATTGGTCATTTCTTTCACCACTGGACTATCGCAGAAGTTTTTACAAGTGCAAAAACGCTAATTAAAGTGCGCGATTGCACCAAATCAAATCGGTGTCTTCAGCGGGCTTAATCTTCGCTATCCAAAGAATAATTGCTCTGAAGACACCAACATGATTCAACGCGGTATTTCACCCGATCTTACGGTACCACAAAATGTTGTCCAACTTTGCAAATAGAATGGCTTATTTATTTATTGGTTGAACATTGAACGTCGTCGACAATTCCACTTCACATTTTTCCCAATCTTCTTAGAAACTGAGATCAATTGCAATTAATAATTCAAGTAAATACGATTTTTAAAAGTACTCACCTCCAAGGGATTCGTAAACAGTGTGGCTCCCATCGATGCGACGCCTCCAAGTAGAAAATCGGTAGCATACATCCTTGAATAAGATTCTTTTGCAACTAATAAAATGATATTCGTTAAATCGATCGAAAACTCTATTTACAACTGAAATTAATACTAAAATTATGTACAGAAAACCGGCAAACTAATGATGTTATATCATTAGCTGCGACCGTTTCCCAATAACGTAGACACAACAAAATAAAAACTCTCTATCAGGTAAGACGAATCGGTGAGCATAAGGAGTGGAACAAAAACAATTTAATTTACCTTTCGCCACTGACGTGAGCTTTGACGTTTGAACGAACGAGGGGTTATTCATAAGCTGACTTGTGAACCTTAAACGTCATGACGTGAAGTTTGGCGGATGGAAGTCGTCACTAAGTGCAATGTTTATGTGAAAAAATCATCTTGGTGAATTCGGTCACTGAATATAACACATGTTTAGCATTGAAAGAAAATAAGTTTAGAGAATAAAATACAAATCGTTCGTAATACATATTTCGCCACAGCCTGCTGAACGGATTAACGCTTGCTTTTTATATTTCATCCTGGGAGCGCCAGCTATTTGAACTGATGGGGACTACGCACAGTCAGATTTAATTACCGGAGTCTGTGAATCTGCCGGATTTTTTGACTACCGAAAAACTCAACTAAATGGAAATAATTGGACAAATAGCTAACATCATAATGCCTGAAACAAAAAATAAAAAAAAATTCCACGTGTTAAATGACTAGCCCTTCTAGTTTGAGCGATTCGGTATTATTTCTGTAGCCATGGAAACGAGGGAACATGGCAACATTCAAACGACCAATAAATGAAATCGTGCATCGCTTGAAATGAATTATGTTGTGTTGGTCCAAAATTAGATTGGATAAAAAAATATTATGAAAGAATACAACGATCTCCATTGAAAATTAAATTTATTTTTTATTTATTTATTTTTTTTTTTTATTTTTTTATTTATTTATTTATTTATTTATTTATTTATTGATTGATTTTTTTCAACTTTTGAATCCACAAGCTATTTTGAATAGGCGAACTTATTACGACATCAAATGAATATGAATAATATTTTAATAAGATTAGCTTTTCAGACAGTGCGCAAGTCTATTATCCAATTGTCTACATCTTTTCAACTGACAAACCTGAGTATGACTCTGGGTTTGACCGCTGTCAATCTATCTTTTTATTTTGATTTAACTTCATGCAGTTGCAGCAAGAACAAAAAAAGTTTTGCAGTGAGAAAAGTAGAGAGCTCGAAAAAATAAAATAAAATAAATGATGAAATTTTGCTGATAGCCCATTTATTCTTAATTTGGCCTTCTTGATAGAGAGCAACGACGATGCAAGTATTTTACTTCAAAGCATTACTCTTAGTGCAGATTTTGCATGAGATTCGAGGATCGACCAATACGCCATATCGTATTTGTAAGTGAAGTTGATATCCTAGTAATTTGCATGATTCATTCTACGTTGTCGTTTTTTGTGTCATATTTTTCCAGATGAAATGGTACCGGAAGGGATCTGTAAGTCTCGGCGGCTTCCCCTGTTTGATAATTTGCTTACCCAAACGGATCCTATACAATTAAAAAACCCTGAGAGGGGCGCTATTTTCCGGCAAACCTGGAATTCATCATCTTTCAAGAGGTTTGGCGATTGCAAGTTTTACTTGCAGGCACCTCCAAGTATGGGTCTATACCTGACCGTTAGTATTGCAAAACTAAGAAAGAATAGTCGTGGCCATTGTATTGATAGTATTGTGGTCAAGAAAAGCAACGAAAAAAAATACGCATTTTGCGATGCAATGGATGATGACGATGAGCTGAAAGTGTATGCCGATGATCATGGGAAAATGCGAGTGACTGTAAACTTGGATACCGGTTTGGCCTTGCCAACTCTGGACGATACGCTGGAGGTCCAGTTTATTGCAACTGTTAAACGGGATTGCAACAGCCTAGAAGGATATTCACCATGCGAAGATGATGAGGATGATTCCTGTATTTACAAAGATTTTTTCGAAGATGGATATGTAAACTGTCCTGAGTGTACTGATGAGAAAGGTTGCTTCAAAGAGTCAGAGCAAGTTCAGATTATGAATCCTTCCAATGTTTTTCTGAGTGCAATCATATCCCTGTTGGGAACTACGATTGTATTCGGGGGTTGTCTTTGGTGCCTCTATAGATACCGAAATTGCATTGGCAATTGCAATAGCAACAGTGCAGATACAGCACGCAATAATCAAAATACGAGAACTGTGGCAGCGGAGCAAATTCAAGTAGAACTGCAGTCTTCTGGAAACGATATTCAGCCTTCTGCGCCACCCGACTACGACAAAGACCTGCCACCTACTTATGAATCTTTGTTTCCGGTAAACCCATCGGGTAGAACCAGCCCCTAACCAGTCAAGATAGACAATTGATTTGCTATACTTGAGTTTGTTGTTTAGATTAACTTGTATTATTGGTTTTAAATTAAATATAATTAGTAGATACAACGTGAATGGGGAGATACACTGTCGCACCTGAAAATAAGGGTAAACTCATGCCACGTCTCGTAAAAAACGAATGAACTGAACAACATAATGTAATTGATTCGTAATCTTTTGCATTTGATAGTGTAACTTTTATACTAGTTTTAAGTGCTCGAACGTATTCACATTTAGATCTGTGTACACAAGAAACAATAATAATACAATACGGTGAATGTATTACGAAATCTTTTAAACAATGGCCGTTTAATTAATTTTAGTTATTTATTATTAAATTCTGTCATTTCCCCCGAGTCAAGCCCAAATATGTAGGTAGAATTACGACAAACGGAGAACGTTCTAGTGTTTTTTATTGTAACAAACAGAAAACGTAAACGCATAACCAATTCACAAATGCTATTGAATGTACATATTGAAACTGTATGTTGGAATATATGCATTTCCAAATTTTACCAGAGTCATTCTTAGCCCCCGAAAGATATATCCGAAAAATTCCCCATTGAACCATCATCCATCAAAACTCGATTGACTGTTATCAAACTTCACCGGACTGCAAATACCACGGAGTGATGGCGTGGATGCAAAATGCTTATCAAGGGCAAACAAATTACCACGCTCAAAACATACAATGTAGGGATACGTTTAAGGGGTAAAGCGGTACCTACATGGATTTTTTTATTATAAGTTCTGGGATGTAATTTATTGATTTTAAGCGCGGGTCTATTCCAAAAGCAACAATATTCGGAGGTATTCTTTTGCCTAGTATAAAAGTTCACCGTTACTGAAGCAAAGTCCTGCTGAAGGTGTTTGTGTTAAATTACCGTACCTGCCACACGATATAGGAATGCAAAAATAGCAAATTTAGCGCCATACCTTGCACACCTAGAGCCTAAATTTTCACACTTTTAAGAAGTTCTGTAAAAATAGGAGTTGTTTTTTATTCGATTTCAATCATTTTTGCCGAATTAAATGCTTGGGTTGTGAAGTATGATACACTGATTAAAGTTTTAAGTTAATTTAATCATTACGTAACCGGAATTTTTGTTAAAAAAAAAATGAATTCCAGACCCTTGAAATTTAGCTTTTATAAAATTTCGTATATTAATATCCGGCAGATCACACACAAGACTTGCTTGACAGAGTTTGTGTAAAGCTATGGGGACTGTCCATTTATTTATTTTATTTATTTATTTATTGTCACCGTCTCGAATTGTTGCATTCCACAGACTGTTTCTTATGCTAAAAAACCTTAAGCCTATAGGCCTATTCACATGACGTCTCAAATCAGCTGATCGGGAAGCACTTTGACAGTTCTTCTATGAAAATGACAGGCTCGTGTTAGCACCGGTCCTCCACCGATGTAAACAAATGCATAGACGGATCTGTCACATGAAAAGGCCTATTCTTAAAGACATACTTGGACACATTAAAATCAAACAATGCACTCACACAATTGAACAAACGGAAACATCTAGACAGCGGATTGTTGAATCCGTAAGAAGTCATGTGACGTCTAATTTGCAACAAATCACGTTCCCTCAGTTGACGAAGCGGCGCGTAGAACTGAACGTCTTCCAGAAGTGCAGGACAATCGATATTTCCCATGATGAGATCAAAAACGAAAAGCCTTTGCAGATTGTTACGTCTGGCGTCCAACATCTCCAGATTGATGAGCCTACATCGTGCTGGGTAATCCGGCAAGTTGACAGGATCTGACCAAGGCAGCTGTCGAAGGGCGTACCGAATAAAACTCCGTTGAACTTTCTCCAGCTTGACGATTTGAGTGGTGTGATGCGGTGCCCATACACATGCTGCGTACTCCAATATACTGCGAACTAACGAGCAATACAGCGATTTGAGCGCATATATATCCTTGAAATCGTTTGTACTGCGACGAAGGAACCCAAGGGCCGCGAACGCCTTGGCATTAATGACAGATATATGCTCGTTGAAACGCACTTTTGTATCGATGATTACTCCAAGATCACGAATTGATTCCACGCGTTCAAGCGGTTCCGATCCGATCTTATAATCGAATTCGGTGCGTGATGGTCGACGGGAGAAAGCGATGGATTTACATATTTTTATATTGAGCTCCATTCCGTTCTTCTGGCACCACAATGCAAGTTCATTAACATCAGCTTGAAGAGCGCAACAGTCCAGGTGAGATGCGATGATTCTGTAAATTTTTAGGTCGTCGGCGTAAAACAGCTTTCCGGATTTCAGCCGAAAGCACAGATCGTTTATTAACAAAACGAAAATCAGAGGCCCAAGCACACTTCCCTGCGGTACACCAGACGTTACAGAGATGACGCGAGAATATGTGCCATTGATGTTAACAAATGCCTTTCGGTTTGTCAGATAAGATCGCAACCAATCAGCAATCCAATTTGGAAAACCCAAGTGTCTGAGTTTAGAAATGGCGAGATCATGCGGTACCTTGTCGAATGCTTTGGAAAAGTCAAAGTATATGGCATCAACTTGGTGTTTATTTTCAATTTCCGTCGAGAGGAAACTCGTAAACGTCATGAGATTCGTTGTCGTTGATCGCTTTTTAACAAATCCGTGTTGGAACTGAGATATCAGCGGTTGAGATGCAGTGTACAGGACATTATGAACCAATTCTTCGAAGATTTTCGCCAGGCAGCACAGAATTGAAATTCCTCGATAATTTTCAACACCACGAGTAGAACCTGCCATAAAAATCGGGATGACTGAGGCTGTTTTCCAAAGCATCGGAAAAGTTCTGCCTTGGAGCGACTTGTTGAAAATGATTGTCAATGGAATTTGGAATGAATCGGCACATTCCTTGAAGAGTAACGGTGGAAGATTGTCGGTACCGGGGCCTTTACTGGTGTCCAATTTTTGCAAGGCAGATAATACATCCTGCTGAGCAAAGTCAAAAGGCTCGAGGTTTAGATCGAAAGTGGGACAATTCCTGAGATTGTCTGGCGAGAACGTCGGCGGGCTTGTACAGTGTACGTTTTCAAAGAAGTCTGCAAACAAATTAGCAATACCTTCGGGGGAGTTAGCGACGGTCTCTCGGAAAGCCATTTCAGCTGGGAAATTGTTCACACGTTTGCGATCCCGTATGAAGGTCCAGAAGGCGGAGGGATCTTCCTTTGCAGTCGTTTCCATGCGAGCAACGTAGCGTCGGAACGAGGTTGTTTGACAATCGATATAGCTGGCTTCTAGGAGACGAAGCTTGTCACGGTACTCAACAGTCCGTGACTGAAAATAACGCCTTCGAGATTTACGAACAATATTGCGAAGGTGTTGCAGCTCGGATGTCCACCATGGATGTTTGAAAGGATGTGTACGTCTTCGTCGTTTACGCGGAACGTGCTCGTCCAGAATGCGATACAGAACTTCATAAAAAGTACATACCGTTTCGTCCGTGTCCTTACCGATGAACAGTGTAGCCCAATCGACGGTAGTGATAGCGCCTTTCAGCTCGTCGAAATTACAATATCGAAATAATAAAATATTTATTATGTAAGGGGTTGTGGAGTAAAGGATTTTTTAGATTTCTTACGCGCCACACACATTATGTTTAATTTTCATACAAAAAAAATACCATGGGAAGAGTGCGGGGGGTATTGAAAAACCGTCAAAATTGTCTTACGTAACTAATGGACCGCCCCAAGTCAGCTTTATGATAATTTGACCTTGATGTTCTAGATCAGCAACGAACTCCATGGGAACTAGGCCTTCAGTTCTACAAGCGTAGCCAGTGATGTCCCGAAGAGTTAGGAGCAACAACAATAGACTCCTGAAGATATATTTTGTCAAGTTCTGTGTAAAACGACCGTTTAAGGTCATACAAAAACTTTAATGAGCATAGGTCTTACGATCTACAAGCTTAACCAACTTATGCCAATATACGATTAAAATGGTTGATCAACTTACCCCATCCCATTAAAAAGTAGGGGGAAATGTACCATGTCATATATTTTTTTATTTATTTATAAGAATTACGTATTTTTCACCGTGATTCATTAATTTGAAACTGAATGTTCATCATGTGTTGAAAAAACTACTAGCATTCGCTTTTATGCCGCGATACAATGGATTTTTGATTGACAGAAAACAATTTTGAAATGAACTGTCTTTGCAGATTGTGTAAGTGCAAGTGTAGTAGCAGTTTTACAGTAGTATTAGTGTGATCGTAAGAATATAACCAAAATCGAATCAGTGCGCATCGTACCTTCGTGCTGTGTGAATTCTTTCTGCTCTTGGAAGTATATTAAAAACTACCTAAAGCAATGAAACACTTTTCAGTGCTAAAACTTAAAACGGTACTTTTCAGTGCTACTAAAATAGTAGTTTACGGAACAAGTTGCAGAATGATGATTTTTACAGCACGAGTCGTAAATTTATCCTACGAGGCTTGCCGAGTAGGATAATTATGACTAGTGCTGTAAAAATCGAGTTCTGCAACGAGTTACGTACAACATTTTTTGCAATTTCGTAGAAGGTATCAGAATGCATTCACCATTATTTTACAATTTCTGAAAAATTGTTGTGTTATGATTCATTACGCAACTCACAACAATTGCGTAATGAGAAAGCGTTGCGTAATAAATCATTACAGCACTGGTTTCAGTTGCGTAATGACTATTCCTGCACTGCATACTTCAGTGCAGGAAAGTAGGCCGTTTCATGACAGATTGGCGAAATGAAAAACAGCCTATTACGATGAGGAATTGCAAAAATATACTTTCATAGCTGCCTATTTGCCTTTTCAATGTTCTGGACAGCAAGCTAATTTGCTCCAAACTGACTTGCGAAAATTGACTCGCAATAAGTCAAAATTTTTTTGTCATTGGTGACATTGGCGCCAAACATCGATCATGGAATAATTCACAAAGTAATTCCAACGGCAGAATTTCATTTGATGAGTACCCTTCAGGATATTTCTCAATTCAATACCCTGATAGCCCGACATGTTTTTCCTCTCCTAGAAGCCCATCTACGATTGATTTGGTCTTAACCGACGCTAGTCATCTTTGTAGCCAATTAGTTACTCATACTGATTTTGATTCTGATCATGTCCCTGTTTCATTTCAAATCTCTCTCATCTTGATGTTAACTTTTCTTTACAAACAAAACTTGATATTGACAATGATCTTGTTCCATTGTTGAAGCCAGGAGCATCGCAATTTCAAAATGTGAAGTAAAACTTGAATCCATAATTATAGACGATGATTTTAAACTACTGGCCCGTCTTAAAAACGTGATGAGAAGGCAATTTCAACGCACTCGCGATCCTGCTTTGAAAATTATATGGCAGGATTTGCAGAAAGAAATCAAGAGACGTTTTTCACAATTAAGAAACAAAAATTTTGAAAATTATATTTCTTAATTGGATTCTGGCTCTAAGCCGTTTTGGAAATCATCTAAAATTTAAAAAAAAAAACCTCAGAACCCAATACCCATTGAAAGAAGAAAATAAATTATTACTAACTAATTGCGAAAAAAGCTCAAGAGCTTGCTATGCAGCTTGAAAGCGCGTACAATTTTAATTTAGGACTTACTAATCCAATAGAAAATCAAGTCACTCAGGACTTCAGGACTCAATCAAGATAACGTTTTTGAAAATTCATGGGAGACTGATTTGGAAGAAGTGAGAACTATTATTAAAAAAATCAAAAATTTCAAGGCTCCTGTCGATGATGGAATTTTCAACATCCTCATCAAGAAACTTCCAGAAAGTAGCTTATCATTCTTAGTTGATATATTTAACAAATGTTTTCAGTTGACATATTTCCTGACAAATAGAAAAATGCTAAGGTTGTACCAATTTTAAAAGCAAACAAAATCCTGCAGAAGCTTCTAGCTATCGTCCAATCAGTTTGTTTTCCTCCATCAGAAAACTTTTTGAAAAGGTCATTTTGAACAGAACGATGGTTTACATCAACGAAAATTCAATTTTTGACAAGGAACAATTCAGATTCCGCCATGGACATTCGACCACTCATCAACTTTCATGTGTAACAAATTTGATCCGTTCCAACAAATCTGAAGGCAATTCCACAGGTCTTGCTCTTCTAGACATAGAAAAAGCATTCAACAGTGTTTGGAGTGAAGGCTTGTAAATTTAATTTTGTAAAATTAAAAAACTTTAATTTCCACATTGTTAGAATAATTGAAAGTTATCTGTCATATCGTACACTTCAGGTTAATTATTAGAAATTCAGGTCTGAAAGACTTCCTTTAAAAGCTGGTGTTCCTAAAGGCAGCATTTTGGGAGACCAATATTATACAATATTTTCACATCTGACTTACCTGAGATACCTCAGGGATGTCAAAAATCCTTGTTTGTGGATTACACAGGCCTCTTTGCCAAAGGACGAAGCCTGCGTGTCATCTGTAGTCGATTGCAAACAAGTTTGGATATTTTTTCTTCATACTTGCAAAAATGGAAGATTTCTCCTAATGCTTTAAAAACTCAACTGATAATATTCCCACATAAACCAAAAACTCTTTATTTGAAACCTTCAAGTAGACATGTTGTCACGCTGAGAGGGGTTCCAATAAATTGGTCAGATGAAGTTAAGTATCTAGGGCTCATGCTAGATAAGAATTTAATAGAAAATCAAAACTTTGTCTTAAGAACAAGCTTTTGATATTCAAACAAATTTTCTGGCCAGCCATGTTGTATGCTGTACCAATATGGACTAGCTGTTGTAATACCAGGAAGAAAGCTCTGCAGAGAATTCAAAAAAAATATTGAAAATGATTCTGAGGCTTCCTCCCTGGTATAGCACCAATGATTTACATAGAATATCCAATGTTGAAACATTGGAACAAATGTCAAATAAAATAATCAATAATTTCAGGCAAAAATCGTTACAATCTTCTATTGCCACGATTTATGCGTTATATGTTTAGGTTAAGTTAGGTTAAGTATATTCAAAACGTTTTTTTTTTCTCTTATAAGCAGGTGAAATCAACTCACCTGTAAAAAATCTGAACTGCTACGGCAAATGAAATGTAATATGCTGTTAACAAAATGTTGATAAAATCTTAGATTTGTTTTACCAAATTAGGATGATAGTGTTGTCTAATAACACAGAACACCTAGATATAAGAAATAATGAATGTAATATTTGGAATGATACTAATAAAGAAATAAAAAAAAAGAAAGGCTGCGACCGTCACGAAATTATGTAAGATTTTGAATACTGATAACTCAGCCATTTATCGGTAGATTTTCAATATTTTCCCACCAATCGGTCGGAAATTTCTACAACATTTTACTCAAATGGAGAAAACTTTTAATTTTTGACGATAGACTGCCGAAAATTGGAAAAATTTCGACCCCATTCTTACGCAACCAAACACGTTCAAATTGTCTTCCACGATTCTTTTGGATTGGCATGTGCACTATAAAAGCAGACCGATTTCTGCTTCTTTGCTCATTCTTCTTTTGACGTTAACTACGTCTTACGGCAATATACTGGGTGTCAATTGAAAATCTAAAATGTTGCGACCGTCACGATATAACGTTAAAGTTTGAACTAAAGGAAGGCTGTAAGTATGACAATCGACTAAAATTCAAATGCAGGAAATCACTTGGCGTAGTTATTATTAGTATTTTCATTATTATTGATTTATTTTCATCTGACTATTGTCTACATGAAATTTGGACTTAACTAAAAATCGTTTTTACGTCACGTTACAGTATTAGCGTGTTTGGAAAATAGCTCAAAATTTCTCCATAGTAATTTCCATATAAACCTACATTGTCTTTGCACCACCTTTAAATCACCACCTAGAAAGCTGAAAATTTCACAGATCACTATTTTTATGGTACGGATGGTTAGGAGCATATGGGAGATTGGATTCTCAAACATTTTTGAATTTTGAACCGCCCTACTGTAGTCGGGAGCAATCATCCGATGGAGTGTATGGTGGCGTACAATTTCAAATCGTCAGCATAGGCAAGTCCACAGCCGGATCCCAGAAGAACCATCACATCGTTGAAGAATAGAAGGAAAAGCAGCGGACCCAGGTTGCTTCCTTGAGGAACTCCGGATGAACTCATGAAGCACGTTGAAGTACTTGAATCGAGCTTTACGCGAAGCGATCTTTCTGTCAGGTAGGAGGAAAACCATGATGGTAACCGACTCAAAGCACCTAGCTTGGCGAGCTTTGCCAGTAGGATATCGTGTTTAATGGAGTCGAATGCCGCTTTGGGGTCAGTGTAAATAACGTCGATTTAGGCTCCGGTCTCCAACTGTTCAAAACAGGTTGTGGGGAAGCTTAGCAAGTTCGTGGTTACCGAACGCCCCGGCATAAAGCCATGTTGATCGGCAGAAATGTAGCATTTGGCCTGCTCTGGAATAACGTGACATATGATCATTTCAAACAATTTTGATGCGGCAGAGAGATTAGTAATTCCTCGATAATTCTTAACTCATTACGGCCAGTGATCTATTTTGAGATCAGTAAAATTTTTGAATACAGTTATTTTTTTAGACAAAATGGATGGTTGGTATCTTTGGCAAAGTTGTGACAGACCTTAAGGGCAGTTCAATGACAGGTTTTTTAATTCAGATTTCTTCCACTAGGTTGCGCTGTCAGCATAAAATATATCTGTTTTGTCACCAGCTTTTATCGGCATCACCACGCTGGTCTTATACTACATTAACCCATTAACGCCCGAATTATTTCACATTTGTAGTAATCACCTGATTCTTTCTGGAGTATCGCAATATGATAAGAGAATGCTAAAACCGTCATTTAAATGAAAATCTACGGTCACATTTTGTACACAGTGGGTCATATGAACGCAAAATATTGAAAAAATAAAAATACTTGATTATTTTCGCAAATGTTTGAAGGTGGTATGGTGCATTCAAAAGTGACAAGATATTATGACAAACATAATGTAAACGGTAGTAACATGTTACCATAAATATAAATAACAAACGAGGACCGAAGCACACACAAGAACATACACGTACATGCACAACACATACTCGTTTGCACATACAAACATACATAAATTCATACACATATAGCCGCAGTAGTCGCATGCTCCTCCTTTATTGTACGCCAGCCTCGTTAGTATCAAATGGGTACGGGGTACATACTTATAAAAATTTACACGAATATGATATTTTTTGTCGTAATAAAAACCACTGAGGATTTTGCAGGATTCCTAAGGTATTAACATACTGTTTCTACAGGACTCTTGAAGGTTTCCCACAAGATTCCCTCAGGTTTCTCGAAGAATATAACAGAATTCCCATTGGAATTTTTCCAGGAAGCTCATGAGAAAAAAACAAACAGAATTCCCATAAGGTTCACAATTTCCGCAGTATTTCTACAAAATACTCAAAGAATTCTTACAGGTTTTGCACAAAGTTCCCTGAGAATTCTCACATGACTCTTACCAATAAGACCAATCCAAATTCTTAAAGTATTTTTTAAGAGATTCTCTCAAGAATACTAACTGTTTGCCATATAACTATGAGATAAGATTTCCACAGAACCATCACAAGAATCCCAGCATTCTTGAAGATTCCCAATGTATTTTAAAACCTTTTGCTCACCATTTCCGCAGTATTTCTACAACATTTGCACTGTCTTTCTACATAACTCCAACAGGATTCCCACAGTATATCCTTGAGTTACCATCTAACAATTCCCACTGGAATGCCAGAATCCTCACTGGAATACTAGCATCTACACTAGAATCTTAAAATCCGCACTGGAAATCCATGATCTATGTTGGAATGCAAGGATCCACGCTGAAATTGAAGGATCCACATCTGAAATCCATTCTGGAATATGCCAGCATCCGCAGTGAATTCCAAGGATCTACACTGGAAAAGAAAAATACTCATTGATGTTCAAATATCTACACTGAAATCCTAAAATCGGGGATTCCCAGAATCCACACGGAATTCCCAGAATCCACACTACAATCCCAGGGTCCACACTGAAACCCTACGATCCACACTATAATCCCAGAATCCACACTGGAGTCCCAGGATTCTGCACTGGAAACCCTCGATGTGCATCGAGGCATCCCAGGATATATTCTGAAATCTCAGAATTCACTCTGGAATCCCGGAATCCTTCACAAGATCCATTCCATAATTGTTCAGGAATCTTTGATTTGTAAACCAGGCTTATTTTCGTTGGTTTATGTATTTATTTATTTCGTCAAGCATAGGTAGACTACTAGACTGGCCCTTAAATAAAAAAGTTGTAAAACTCAACGGGGCACCCCCTAGATATGTGCCTTATGGTAAGAAAAAAGGTCTCTCAAAATTTCAACACAATTGGTTGCGCCACCAGCTGGCGCATTCAATTCGAAGTTTGTATGGGATATTCGTTTCAAATATATTGAAAATTGACCCTTTGTTCCTCTTTCGATCTGTACACTAGTTGATCGTGTTCAATTGAGCCCAGAATGACAAAAACACTAGTTGATACCCTACTGAACATAATTGCAGAAGGTTTTATCTGGATTTAAGCTCATTTGAATTAACATTTAAGTTGTTGAAAGTTAAGCTTAGATCAGCACTCCCGTACAACCACTTATATGCATGCGCCTTGCGCAGCAGATCGCCCAGCGTCATAGGTGGCTATGATGCGCCTAGTGATAACCATCATGGTATGTTGAAGAAATACAGAGCAGTATTGCAGATCTGCTTCAGTTGATTAAAACACCAGCTTAATCAATTTTAATCATGATATAACCTTCTACAATATTGTTCGTTATGGTGTCAAGTACTGTTTTTGACATTCTGGGTTCAATTGAACGTGATCAACAATTTTCCTGAACCTAACAGTAGATGATGGGCTGTTTCCCATATATTTGAGCTGGAAATCCCATATTAACTTTAATTCAAATGCGCCAACTCATGGAACGACCAATTGTGCTGAAATTTTCAGGAAGTCTTCCTCTAATCCTAAGGAATATTTCTGGGGGGTGGAATTATACAACTTTATTTTTCTCCCATACTGGGATGGGCCAGTCTAGTAGACTACATACAATAATTACAATACTTTCTTACATGCTATGGATTACTTCTATTGTTCTTTAGTCGTGTTATTGTAGTATAAGACGAGCGTGGTGATGCCCAGAAGAGCTGGTGACAAAACAGATATAGGACAAAATGGTCCAAAATGCCACTTTGAGGATTTGTGTCGTTTTCTCTTAATGAGATCTACATTTGAACACCATTCGAAGTCCTAACAGTAACTTTACAATATTTTCTAGCTATCACATTGAAAACATTTCCTAAATTTGAGTTTTTTAACGGTCTTAGATCGTGTAGAAAAGTTGGTTGAAAAATGGGGGTGGTTCAAAATGACCACATGGGTGGGGTAGAATGCCATTTAGTATGGATAACTAGGAGTAAGCAACCATGTTTCTCCATGAGTTTGCTCTGTGGTATGGAAACGCTTATTCGTTAACCAAATCATCGGAAAACCTTAATATTTAGGCAAAAATGTGAAACATGTTGAATTTCACCGGGAATTTAAGGAAAAATCGATGAGTTTATGTACAGGGGTTGTAGCGGCAACTCTTGGGTAATCATATTTTAACATCGTTTGGCAAAAAATATAAATGGAAACGCTGTAGGAATGATTCAATGAGTTGAGCCATTTTATCCCATCAGTGCGTCTTGGACCATGTTCCCCTATTTTATACTGACAGCGCAGCTAAGTTTGAGAAATTTGAATTGCCCATTGCACGGTGACGTCATCAGAAAATCGCTCTCTTTCCCTCCTTCGGGAAATCTGAAAACAACGGTGCCAGTTCCTGTCAAAGTTGACAAGTTTGAGAAATTTGAGAATCCAGCGTAGCGCGAGTGAGTGGAATACAAACATCAGTGTCGCTGCTTGGCGGCCAGTGAGAGAAAGTGTAAGGTTGTTGTCTCCACGTTTGCCGCTGGCGCCAACTGTTAGCGTTTACGAACGAAATAAACAGTCGTTACCCTATTGCAGAAATGGCAGCAATTTGAACATTTTTTTCATCTGCTGTGCGGATACGAGTTAAAGACACTCTATAATAGAGAATATGGTAGAAAATCTTCATGGAAAATTAAAATAGAATATAAAATGCAGTAGTAGAGTTTTCTTCATATCTTTCTCAGTTGTCTCATCAATCTTGGTGCTCTTCCTGTGAGCTGTTAATAATTTCTCGAATGCTTCCAAACGAAACCAGTCATCTTTAACATGAGAAAAAGATAATGCCACTCAAAATAGGCACAAACCAACGTCATCGAAACTGTTGGCGGGTTGCTTAAAAACAACTTTATCTCTGGAGCAAACCCACGCTTCTATCAGAGATTAAAATTTTCGCGCATTTCCCTGTGAATTAGGTCTCCCGATGTTTATTGACACAGGCGCGACTTAAGGTTGTAAAACAATTGCAAAATGGAGCAATCAATTATGGACACGAAGTGATAGCGAATCTGTTATTATTTGGTTGTCTCTTTCTATGGTATCATCTGTCGCGTGGCATCAATGATAAGGACACCCCGTACCAACAATGGCCTTTCGTATATCTTTAATTGACAAAATCAGCACAATCGTTGCAGTTACGGTGCCGTTCTGTATGCAGTTGTTTGTTTTGGGATAGCAGATTTGAAAGCCAATGCAAGATAAGGTAGACAGAACTTTCTTGGTAACAGAAACGATCATTTTAGAACCCTCAGTGGGTCCTTATACAATGGTTAAGCTGTAGTTTAAAGTTGTCAAAATCAATAGTTTTTTACTAAAATAATTTCAATAACATAAATGCAATGCAATTCTTACCGCATTTTTATATACAAAATATACAAAATCTTTGCAAGGTCAACCGGCAACGAACGATTTCTCAGACAACACGTATTAAAAACTTAATATAACTGCAAATATTTGCAAAAAAGCCCATCTTCAGTACAACATTGACCGTTAAGTCATATTGATCATATGTTGTGAAAAAAGATACTTTTCTTGAAGGAATTCACCTCTTTCTTATGGATACTGATGTTCAGTCCTTTCATCTCTTGGATATCCTTAGACATTTGTTTGTCTCGAAACTTGTTATACGAAACTTATACGAAATACATGTTTTACGAAACTATGTTATGTTGTGTTTGCAGAGGCGTCTCGTCAGACTGTTCAACCTGTTCATAGAACAGGTAGCCAATTTGAATCAAAATTGTAAAAAAATATTCAAAAAACCCATAAGAAACTTATTACAGTGTCTTAAAATTGCATGAGGATTTTCAATAGAGTGCGGTTTCATATTCTCTACAAGGAAAAAGCATAGCAATTTTCCCAAAATCCCAAGACCGGTCGTGCCGTATCCACGCTCCAAAAAAAGCTTGAGAGCTTGATATCCACAGCACAAAAGCTTGAGAGACATGCCGTCGTAAAACGCTACTGTGCGTTCAACCTGTTCTACTGCCATTGTTGAACCAAATCCCATATATTCGCATCATAGTAATACGTATACGCTCTGAAGCATACATGTGTGCAACCAACAGGTTCTACGAATTAATTGAACAGGTATAACTTTTTCGTCAGATTCGTGCACGCTAAAAAGTTTCATATTAAAATGTATTTGATTCGAAACAGATCAAATGTTTGTTCATCAACTTAGAAGGATATATTATAATTTTGATCCTAATAATCAAAATCAAAATGATAAAAATTATATGCATATGTCCCAGGTATACGGAAATTTTATCAATACACTAGCAAAATCGGGTCATTGGCGAAGTTAGCGCAGGCAATATGGAGTGTTGTTAGAGTTTAAAGCATGCAAGGAAGATATAAACTTTCATGCAATACGGCGTCGGTTGCTCTTGTTTCTCTCAACACGTTCAATCGGTCGCTTGAACAGGCTGAGGAAGATGATAAAAGCTCAGGAAAAATGCAGGGATTTCAAAGAAAATTTAATAGAGTGGCGCAATTTTTTTACTTCGTACTGTACGTGTAGTGTAACACTGCTCCGTTTAACTTTTGCTGCATAATATCTGACTCGCTTTCTATTTGCTTTCTCTATAGATTTTGAAAAAAAATCTATGTTTTTGATTGAAGAAGTGTTAACATTTCCAACATTGTGTTTTCTAATTTGTTTGATACATGGTACTGCATTCTTATAATTTCTAAGTATACAGTACTTGAGGAATGAGAAAAAATATATTTGAAAATAGTGTCTATTTTTACTTAATTTCTGCCGGAAACATAAAATTAATGTGTAGCTGAAAATACTTTCAAGTCATGTAAAACATAACAAGAAATTGTAAAAAAAAAATTGATCGCTGATTAAGTCTGCACGGGACGTTATTATAATCACATTATCTGTTTAAAAAAGCAAGTCTCAATTACTACTCCATACATCGAGACCAAAAATGTATCACTATCAGGCGTTGCAGAATTCGCTCTCATTTGAGAATGAAGCACGATCAAAGCAAGCAAAGAAAAACATCCCATCTGTTGCGGTCCACGATCGTCATTGTATCGCAAGGTGTAACAAGTCTGATAAATGGAAGCAGCGAGCGAGAGCCCCAACGAGAGAGCGATGATAAAATCCATTTTTCTCGCTTGTTTACCGTTGGGGATAGGTGTTTTTCTTTACTGGCACAATAAACAATCCACGAACTTCCAATAACAACAGTGTCCCCCAGGCTTGGAGCATGTTTAGAGGGGTTTTATCATGCACTACTATCCCCCCAATCTGATCAAACTTGTAGCAGTATACGATAAACAGTCTCTCATAATGTGCCGCATGTTATGATAGTTACAGAGAGCGATACGTGAGAGATTCTCTCAATTTTCTCAGGATTCAATCCCTGATCACTATATTCTATATACAGCCATTCCATGAAAAACCGATCTAGTGGGTCACCGAATTCCGTGAAAATTTGCTATTTTGTTCCTAATCCGAAATAAGGATACACGTGTTTTTGGATTTTTTGATTAGGGTGACCATTTCCGAAATAGGGTGATCAGAAAAATCGCGATTTTACAAAAAAAATATTAAAAAAAAAAATTATAACTTTTGAACCGTATGACAGATTTTCAATCTTTTTGGACGAAATGAAAGCTAAAGATTTTAACTTTTCAGGAAAAATATGAAACTTCACAAAAATTATTATTTTACATGAAAAAAAAAAACAAAAATTTCCGTTTTTTTTTGTGTTTTGAAGGCCTCGGGACCAAAGGGGCTATTGCTGTTCTCATTTTTTCTTGAAAGTTCAGAAAATTTAACGTTTACTGTCAAGTTTTCAGCGATGTATATTTTTTAGTTTTTGAGATATATTTTTTTGAAAATAAAAAATCAGTCATTTTTCATCGGCACACACTGTAGGTCTCAGCGCATTATTTTTTTTATTTTTCAAAAAATCATAACTTTTGAACAGCTAAACCGATTTTCAATTTTTTTTTATGTTATGAAAGCTTAAGATTTCAACTTTTCAGACAAAATTTAAAAAACTAAAATATCTGAAAAGAAATATTTTTACATAAAAACATATAAAAATTTCAAGTTTTTCTTAAAAAATTTCATTTATTTTAATGTAAAAAAATATTTTTTCAAAGTTTTATATGTTTTTCTAACCCTAATCAAAAAATCCAAAAACACGTGTGTCCTTATTTTGGATAAGGAACAAAATAGCAAATTTTCACGGAATTCGGTGACCCACTAGATCGGTTTTTCATGGAATGGCTGTATATGTGATGTACAACCCATACAATTTTCAGCTTCATCGGTTCACTAAAACTCGAGATTTGCTTCTGCAAAGTTTTGATAATTGTTAGAGTGAGACAAAAGATAGGGTAAATAACACGGTATCCTGTGTCACCTTAAATAGGCAATATGATTCCTATTTAAAAAAAATATGTCATGTTGAACAGGTGATTGTCTTGGGCACGCAACGCCTCTGTGTGTTTGTTTGAGTTCAGTTGAGTATAAATCTCATTCATAAATCGTCAAGAGATCTGCTTACGATACCTAGATTAGAAGATTTACTTTTGGACAATCATATGCAATAGATTATGTTTGTCTGAGCCTTGAGTTTGAATCCATTCAATAAAATTCAAGAAATCGTTCGTTAGGCCTGTAAAACCTAAGTCCTGTTCTCAATACAGTTCTTGGATAACTCTACACAGTTGTTTTATATGAGAAGAATAAAAATAAGTATAATCCAAACTCGTAAAGTATAAATGTGCTTGTAAATCTGAATGCTCAAAGGATTTCAATGATAGCCTGAAAATGAATCGTCTTCTGCTCAAGTTTCCTACATCTTTCCAATATCAATTCATATGATGGACATGATTGTGAGATTTTGAAACACCTAAAAGTGAAATATTTCATAACACTCTGAAAGTGACAATTTCAAACGGCTTTCAAATACTTTTCAATGATTTATTAAAAATTAACTGTAAGCTCAAAGAATCCAATCTTTTTAACGGTAGCTCTAGATAACTATAAGGAACATCCGATTAAAATTTTGTAAAAATATATATCCAATATTGGCTGATATATTCCCGATCATGATTTGGAATTTGACGAATAAAGAAAAATTAAAAACTCAAAATACAGCAGATATTTAAATTATTAAAACTACTATTATTTTGAGCGATTTCACCTGGTGCTAAACTTTTTAGCCGGTAGTGTGAAAATTTTCAAATCTTGTGATAATAGAATTGGGTATATTTGTAATTCACTGCCAAAATTTCATGCCGATTGCTCATATGGAGACATCTTTACAGCATGCCAAAGTTGAGCATTTTGTATGAAAATCGGCTTTCACTACTATTATTCTGCACACAACTGTACCTCTATAGAATAACAAAGCATTTGATGCTTCATATTCAAATATAGAAAATTTGAAATATTTCAGAATTCAAGCCCTCCTCTAAAAACAATCTATTCTACGATCATTATTTATCATTTAATCATAATGCAATCATTTAACTGCAATGATAACTGAGATACCAGGACGTATTTCAAAAATATAAGACATACATTTTTAAGAAGGAGTGCAAAATCAATCATATTTTCAACCGCATCAACAATCAAAGTTATTCCGGAAATTAAATTTCATAGAAATCATAGAAATTACGTTAATAGAGGTTTCAGTGTACTTTGTTCAAATCTGAAATGCAACAGTATATATGAACAATCCCTAAATAATTGTTATTACTCTAGTTGAAAAAATCTTAATATAAATAATTTTACATCTTAAAACAAAAATAAAGCAAGCCTAGTTCCGTAAAAAGCACCCATGTAATCTCATTTCCAGAATAATTCCACTCTCCTCAGCAAGTTCATTGCATCTAAACAAAATGATAAAAAAGGCTTTCCTCTCGCCGGTTCAGCATCGGATAAGAGAGTAATAAGCGCCCAGATACGTTGAGCAATTGGCGCCAACCGGACGCGTTTCAGGTGTTTCTCGTCGTAAGTGAGTTCATACCCCGAACGGAGAACTGCCTTCCGAGTAGTGTGTCCGTCCGAGAAGAGATGTTATAGCCGATACTTGTGACTGCAATCTTTTACAAATCGATCGTTTCGCCAATTGGACGTGTTTTGGCCTTGCTCTTTAATATCCTATCTCTCTGATTGTTATTCGGTTCATTATAAATGCGAACCATACGACTGTTACCATATTAGTTCGTCTCAGTGTCTCTGCTGTTTAATAGATCGTGCAAATAGCTGAATCCAGTTAGCAGATAGGTGACAAAAAGTGTGATTCGTGAAAGCTTTTAAAATTCTGAAATAATGAATTTCATTTGCTACTGATGGTTTTGCTAAAAATTTTAATGAAATCGCAAAAGTGGTACTGTGTAATAACGACGGAAGTGATCTTTGTGATAAGAAAGTGCAGGAAGTTTTCTTGGAGAGTTTCTTAGTCAATACAATTGACGGAGAGTGCACAGCTTAGAAAAAGCAAAAAAAAAAGTCAACCAGCAAATATGGATGCTGGAGATTGGTATCTGACGGTGGCGCTGTTGCTATTCCGATTAGGTAAGTTTAATTAGACGTTTTATCACATGTCACACCATACCTTGTATGTTACTCACTTGTTGATGTGTGCATAGAGATTATCCAAGCCAACAAAACAACATAGTAAAAGTATTTCAATGAGAGGAGCTTGTTCGACCTAGGGGATAAAGAATCAGAAAATAATAAACCACGACACATAGGGTGAAGAACTATTTGGGCATCTTCATGATTCACTTTGGTACCAGGGGGGGTTTCTTGACGGAATTCCCTAGTAGCACACATGTTATAATTAAGGCAGAATAACTCTTATACAACCAGATCTGGTTATATAAGAGTTATTCTGCTTCAATTATAACATGTGTGCTACTCGGGTTGTTTAAAACTTGGCAACAAGAAGCATTTTAGTATGCCGCATATTGTGCCCAAATATAAGCACAATAGCGCTTTAAAAACCCCTCTGCCGAAGTGAATCGAAAGTGCCAAGAATTGGATCCGACTCCTATCCACTTCCTTGTGAAGTAGCAACTTCAGAGCAATATTTTGGACCTCTTAATGCTCTGCTAACAAATTACTGCTAACTGAAAATATGAATGATCAGCTATGTTATAACTGTTCACAATTTAGATGAGAATATCTAACTTTAAGTCATATTTAACAAAACCACTTTCTAGAGTGCCAAAACTAATCGTTAGTGGATCACATAAGAACAGCAAATCATAACAAAACAATGAAAAGACCTACGGTTGACCTTTTAACGTAAATCAGACGATATTTACCTTAACTACCATTTTGATTAAAATTTTGGACTGCTTAGAATCCCGGACAGTCTACATTTTATGTAAAACACACAACATTTTTCAATATTTTCCAGTTAATCATAGAATTGGCACATATCACAGATTGATGTACTGTGTAAGCGTTTTGGTCAGTTATACTTCAATAAGGCCTTAAAAGTATAAAAAGTAATTAAAACATTTTTTGTACATGAAATTGCTCAAGCCACTTGTATCAGTAGTTGCGCTAAAGACAAAATTGACAATAAGTTGGAAAAATATTTGATAGTCTCAGAAAAGGCATGAATGTTAAAGCATCAACACAAATTCAATTTAATCGTTCTTCCGTTAGCAGTTTAGGATGACCGATATGTATACACCCCTATTCTTGTTAACGCTCGAATGCTCTTTCGATCGAAACCCATTTTGCATTCCCGTTTACGCCAGCGAAATCAAGTGGGCCGTGGATTCGAACGAATAGGATTCGATCGAAAGTTGGATCCGCCGTAAACAAGAATGAGGGTGATAGATTGCGGCTTACATTTACTAAGCCATGGTACAAATCTTAAGGGCCGTCTATAAACTACGTAAGAGATTATGAGAGGTGGGGGTTTGAGATTTCTTACGCGCCATCCTTTTTTTTCATACAAAAAACCTAACTAGGGTGGGAGAATCGTTTGGCCTTACGTTGAAGTTGAAATACGTGTATCTGTCAAAGGATACAAGCTCCAGTGGAATTGAATTGTATTTATTTATTTTTATTCCACTAAACAGCTTGAAAATTTATTATCAGAGCCGTAGTAAGTATTGCCTCATTGCACCGCCATGTGAGCGCCCCTTACTCAAACTTCATTTTTTATTGTGTAAGTTTTCGTAAACAAATTCGGAAAAGTATTTGAATGTCTAGGGCTACTTATGAAAAAAAAAAAAAAAAAAAAGATTAACCGAAAGTTTTTTTTAAGGAATAACTGTCTTCCGGGCTGCTTTCATGATTTAAGAATCTGAAGATATTTTGAGTAAATTGATATCAAAACTATTGTTCATATGACCAGAGTAATCTTCTGTCAAAATTTCAGCAAAATTCATACTCTTGAAAAGCTAATTGTAAACATTTCAGATACATTTATTTGTTCATTAGTTTTAACTCATTTGTCTTATGTTCCAAAATAAATTTGCAGCTTATCTCTGAAATGCTATCAGTCTAACGGTTACCTTTTCTGCTTCATCAGCTGAAGGTCATTGGTTCAATCCCAGGCCCGTCCCTTTCGTCGTACTTTGTAGTTGTATCCTTTCACTTGCTTCTATCTACCACTCTTAATATATCACAGTTGATCTATCACAGTTCATAGCATTTGCTAGAACCCGAGACGGACATAAATAAACCGTTTCCCTACGCTTACATTCTTTCATCATTATAGCACGCCTTTCTTTACTTACGCCTGATACATAGGCAGTCTGCTAACCAAATCAGCAAGCCTCTCTGCCATAAACATCACCCCACCCCTTCACACTTCCCGTATGAACTGGCGTAGACGCAGTGGCATATACGGTCTACCGTGGGAGCCAGTTTAATGCATCATAGAGACGAACCAGCCAAGGGCTGAAAGTCTCTTTAATAAAGAAAATTCAAGAAAAAAATCATTTAATGCATCATCAATTCCTCCCCCTTCCCCTCATTGGTCTGCATTCTGACGTGACAGACACCATTGTTGCCTAAAAATAGAAGATCACCAGCACTTATACACTGAGAGTGTCTGTTAGTCCCAAGCCGTCATCTGGTTGGTTCCTTGTGTAAGTGCAGTTGATCTGGCGATACTAAAGTAGCAACGGGCGGCTTATCAAGCTCAAGCTCAATGCTATCAATAAATAATATTTCGTTGACATAAAAACACGGGACCACAGCAGAATATGTTGAATGAAATGTTTCCTCTTTGAATCATACAATAAAAAAGTGGCATAGAGAATTTACGTAAACAATGGAACGAATATTAATTTCTAAGAAATACTCAAATATATCAAAATTGTCTAATGAAATTATGCCAAGAATCTCTAGAATCTGCATCAAAAATAGCAAACTTATGTTGTCATAAGTCAATAAAAACTTGAAATGTTACGAAGAGTTCGGTACGGATTTTCAGGAATTTTTATGAATGAACAATAATTTTTGTGAATTTAAACGGTTATCAGTCTGTGATTAAGGACTATGAGGAACTAGATTTGGCAAATAAAGTCCTGTATCTTTTTTATTAGCTTTATTTGCACCCTTCAAAAAATATTGCGTTTTGAGAATAGGCTAAATAATTATTGTACCAAGAGTGGAATAAAAAAAAAACAAATTTCCATCCCCTTTGGTGATTTTTCTTTACGTAATTTCGAAATACGCAATGACTTTTTATCATGTACGAGAATTTCATTCAGAAACCTATCATGTTTATATCTACATGTTTGAAGCTGTAGCATATACGCATCTTCTATCGCCCTTTCTAAATATGTATCTCTAGAAATTTCAACATGTGCGTCACGCAATTTAGCGCCCGTTGAAGCCTGGCGCACTTGGTGGGGGCCAACCTACGGCATTGTAGAAGTAAATAATGCTGACGCTTGCTGTGACGAACCATTCAAAATTTGTTGAATAAATAGCTAAACGCAACATTCCTAAAACTGTCAGGATGAAAGCGTGGTTATCATATTTTACTCATATGAAATGAAAAAAAATACTCGATTGGCTGGACCATCACAGAACACTTTTATGCCGACATTGAAGTATATGTTGAATAAAGTAGCCTTTTGCAAGTCTACACTTATAGTGTCGAACCATTCAAAGTTGTTTAATTACAAAAATAAAAGTAAGAGGAAAGGGTTGTTTAAAAAAAAATAGCGAAATATTAATAATTTATGAATAAGAGTTCATGCTGACACTCACATGATACTATGACGACATTCATAGTTTGTTGAAAAATCATATTTACGTCCCACCGTTGTAAAGATGAAATGTGCAGTCTTACATGTTTTACAGATTTATAACAAAAGCATGAAACGAGCTCACCAATTGACCTTTCATCCTTGACTGAGGAGTCACAATCCACTTTCAGCTTCACTTAACGCATACAGACTAACTGAGAAATTAATCAGTCTGGAGGCGGGAGAAAAATAACACTTTTGCTTTTCATGCAAAAACTTGCTCTTATGACACTATACACAAAAACACGAAAAAACAACACCAACGAGGCACAGAACTGACTCGTTTACTCGAGCCATCTCAAAGCACTCCTTTCTCGAAGTGCACTGCCCGAAAACTGAAAAAAAAACCACTCTGGCGAAGCGAAACCCGAACCCACTTGCTGGACTCCTCGAATCCGATAAAAAAAACGATTGAACAAATTTTCTTGACAAAAATTTAAAAACCAAACACGAAACCACTTAATTATAAGATCGATTCCCGCAACGAGCATGAATTTTATACATGAGTAACATAACAAAAAGTAATGAACAGATCTAGTGACAGAATTAATAGCTTGTAAAATTTTATAGAGGATTCTCACATAAATTACAAGGAAAACTAGAGCAGAATTCTAACAAAATATTGAGCAGAATTGTTACAAAATATTTAGTAGCATTTCCCAGAATCCGGGAAATTATCCTTGGAAAGGTTCTCACACAGTCTTTCATTTCCATAATGAATTTCTTATAGAATTCTAAACGGGATAAACATCTTCATATCCTGAAACAGAATTTTGAAATGTGTCTTAGGTGAGATTCTGACGGAATCCTGAGTAAAATTCCCAAAGAACCCTGAGATGAATTCTCGCAAACTCTAGGCAATTATTCTAAGAAACCCCTGGACAGGTTTTTCTAATAATAATTGATGAGATTTTAACAAAGTTTCCTAACAATGTATGATAGAATTATGAGAAATATTATTTTAAAGTTCAGGACTACTTTCTCTCATGGTTCAGGGCATAATTATAAGAATCTTAAGATTGGTTATGCCGTAATCATAAGCACGATTCTCACAAAATATTCGGCATAATTATCATAGAAGCAAGTACCTTTTTACAATTTCTTCAGGAGATTTTTTTTTTTTTTTAATTATGTTGAACTCATCAAAAATTTTAAAATATAGCTGCCTTAAAAGAATAATTTGGCCCACCGCAAAATATTGTTTTAGAAATTTGTTCCACAATTATAACAGGTTGGGTAGGCCTGGTATAAGGCCAACCAAATTTAGTACTGCACCATTTAATTGTACTGGAGTTTGCATCCTTTGACAATGTAATGATTTGCGATTGGAAATCATAGAACTTGTGGAAATGTCAATGAATGAAGAGTAATATGACGTAATATGACCAGGGCTAATTTTGAAATATGCACATTAGAGACCTCCTGGGAATTCCTCGTGTCGAAACGCCGAATATTATTGCATGTACTTAGCATTTAATCAAAGATTCGTTCCAAAACTTCTCAAAGAAGTGATGTTTCTCAGGGCTTATCCAGCGATTCTTCCACAGATTTCAGAAATTTCTCCAGAGATTCTCCCGGAAATTTATTAAAAGCTACTTTTATGATCATTCAGAATTTATTTAGTATAAGCAACCTTGACTGATTTCTTACAGGCTTTCTTTAGCAATTCTTCAACAGGCTCTTAAAAAAATATCCAGGGAAATCATCCATGATTTCTTTTGGAATATCTCCAAGGAGATACTGAGGTTTCTCCATTTAAATTTAAATCTATTTTCAACTGCGTACTGTGATCAGAGAAAAATGCTTTTCTTGACCATTTCTTGCAAGAATTTTCCCAAATATCGAAATAGGTGATTGCATTTCTTTTCAAGTGCAAGGTCCTCAATAGCCATCAATTATGCTGACCGATATTAATTTATTTTTTGCTGTGTAGACAGTTTTCGAGCTTCGGCTGCGGACCAAAATCCGAACAGGCTAAAAATCCGTACACTTGCAAAAAGTAGCCGTTTTATGAAGTGTACGGATACCCGACTAGAGGCTTGTAACAAAAATAAAATAAAACGGTATCAGAATATGATATGCATATCATATTATGACATAATTTTGTGAGGCTACGTTATCCACAGAACATTTTGAAACAAAAATGTAACATAAAGTGTTTACTTCTTTTGAAAATATTTTTTGTTAAATTTTAACAACTTTATAACAAAATCAAATACATACTTACGCATTTCAATAAAATACAATATTGGAATCGGACCATGTAACCTTTTGATAAATATTAACTAAATGAAGATAAAAATGAGTAACTTTTTTCATTTGAGGAAACAGGTTTCCAAACTATCCAAGCAATCAAGAATGTTTTGATAATCATGTAATTTTTGACTAATTCCAAGTGATTAAAGATTGACTCGTTCCGACGTAATACAATTTGAAATTGCTTGTTTAACTACAAATTATACATTTTTCTGTCAGTTGCACTAAGTATCATGCTTTGTTTGAATTGTCATATTATTTTTCAAAAAGCTTGTAGCTGATTGAGTTACCCCGTATATTAGACAGTATTATAATTTTAATACTTTGGATCAAACATTATAACTTGGTTTGATATGTTTTTGAAAGAATTAAAACACATTTTATTATGTTTATATTACTATTAATATAGTTTTTGTTATGATTTGAACATCCTGCATCAAGTTTTTAACAACCTATGCTCGAAAAAAAACCTTAGAACGTAATAATATGTGTTGATATAATTTTGTTTTGTACCCTTAGTCGAGTATAGATTTATTTCGTAGGTGTACGGATTTCAGTCCCGCACAGTAAATAAAGAAGTCGTAGTAACCGACGTGAAACCTCTACCAGTTCGCGATAAATGTCTGAATATAAAACACTACACTCCTAAATGAAGTTACATAAAATCAGGCACACCATATGTGTTATTCTCATATATAGAGAAAAATCGATTTTGTGCTACATTTTATTTTATTTTAAATATTACGACTCACAGATATATTTAATATTGTGGAGCTTCTTTAAGCACAGCAGAAGATAAATTAATACCGGCCGATGTTCGTAAGTGAATCGGATCACATCTTTTTTACTGCTACTTAAGTTTTCCATAAATCATGACGTATGATCCAGTGGGATTTCGATTTCATTGAACGGTTAACAATTTCGCAGTGTGTCAGATGTCAGATGTGAGATCTTTGAATTCTTTATAAATCAAGGTTTGTAATAATTTTCATAACAATCGCTTGCGGAACTGCTTCGCTTTCGAAGTTGAGTAGAAGTGAAGCGAAATCTGTTCATTATCAATGAGTTTTATAGAAAATTTCATTAAATGACTTATAAAAATCAGTAATAAAATTCTTCCCCAAAATCATAAGTAATACTTGCGAATTTCAACAATATTTGTTGTGGCGCCAAATCATAATTATTTCTTAAGATTCAATTAAGGTTTTTTTGCCTCAGTGTGCTCTATTCCCTTAAAACGTAAACGTATTCTATCAAAGAAAATGTCACAAAAAAAACGAGTAACAATACAATTCTATCGATTACTAGACCTCGATTTTTAGCACTCATCGGCTCGTTTTAACGTTTAAAATAATTAATTGAACTCATTTCCGACGGAGCAGATGCGCTGCTAAAACGACGTGATATTGCAATTCTCGGGCTCAGTATCATAAGGGCGTAACTGCAATGTTCGATTTCTTTTCATCGATTTTCTCTTTAAATAATTACTCCACCGGGCAATTGTTTTCAACCGCTGTAAATAAATCAGTAGAAAGTACTTATCATTCTCCATCATACCAGGTTCGTCACACTCGGGCTCAGATTGTGTACCACTTCTAGTACTGCATTTGGTCCCTCGGTAGAACAAAAAATACTAAAGTTTGACAGATCGCAGTACACTTTTCACGGCATTCTAGATTACCCTACGAACCATAAAATTTTGGGAAACTGCAAGGGACATCGAGGTCTTTAATTTGTCTTTGATCATACTATATCGTGGAGTGTTACGACAATCGATTGATTTTTGTGTACTGATCCAACGTGATACTTAACGCGAGAATTTCATTTTTGCTGTGTGTGGTCAAAAAAGCTCAATTATGTACGAATCGTACTCAATTTTGTGTAACTTCGTTTAACATTTATAAGGTTTAATCACCGCATGACTTTAATATTATGAAAATTCATTGGCTTTTCTCGGTGAATGCAATACTGTACTCAGAGTGAAAGGGAGTAACGAAAGTAATGAAATGACAAGATGGATAGAATCGCAAGCGAGCGACGAGAGAAATGAATAGAAGTTGAAAATTTGTTTTTAACAACTTCGTATAAGCATATAACTATATACATATTACAAAAATCGTACGATACGGCAAGTCCTGCACTTGATGGTGATTGTAACTCACGATATGTACATGCAATGAATTATTTTTCTGTTTTATTAGGTGCCTTCCATATACCACGCCCAATATTGAACCTCTCTGTAGAAGAGCATGGACATTTTGTTAATGTGTACATTGCTGGTTCAATTTTTTGTGTGATCGATTCAATTACGAATCAATTCGCTTGTCACCATATAAATATAGTTAACTTAATAATTTTTCATAGTTGATTTGGCTACACCAAATCAAACCAAGAAGAAAAATTCTTTCGACACTGAGGAAATGCGTGCAGCAGTGTTGGCCATAATCTTCGATTTAAAATTAAAATTACTTTTACTTCAAATCTTTTAACTGAAATACAGATTATTTAACGGTTTACCTTTTTTTTTGACTGTTTTGCAATCGTCAGAAATTGAAAACTTTTACCAAAATTTAAAATATCATTAAAACAAATGTAAACAAATGATTTTAATTCGAAGAAATCATTTCAACAAATACAGAGGCGAATGACACTAGTTAAAACCTCTATGATAAATAATAATAATAATGTCAACAAACAAATATGAGATTCCGAATTTCATGAATAACTGAAGGATTTAATGTTTGATTGATTGGATCAAGTTTGAATAATTGATTCTAATTTTTCGTTTGTCAAATCAAAGAATGTGCACGTTGACATTTCATTAACCTCCACCCTCCTGCCCGAGAACTGTCCACGTGATATATGGACGTCTCCTATCGGTTATCTGACTGTGATTACATTTGGTATCCAAAATTGTTTCGAAAAGAATGATATTTAAAAAATAACGGAAATCAGACGGACTGTAGTTGAATTTGGCTTAATTCTATTGGTATAATTGTTTTATCAGCTATAGATCAATTGTGAAGATAATCCTTATCCTAGCGATTTGAAATTTTATCTAATTTCAATAACAGGATGTACCTGTCTGACTGCTTACAGCACATGTCGACCAATGTTTACGCAGAGTTATCGCGATTCGGATTTTCTTAAAAGGTGTGTGCAAAATTTTACTGCTGTTTAACGCTACCGCAATTTTTTATCGACACAAGTCTATGGGAATAAATGATTAGTCACATGTTTTATCAGAAAAACTCCGTTCATTGGCGTGTTCTTATCTCTTTATGAATTAAAAAAATCGAACCCACCTATGTCGTACCATGCAGTTGTGACTTAACACCTTCTTTATCCATTCTGTTTCCAGTCGGATTGATCAATGGGTCAACGGTAGCATCGGAGGAGCCACATTTGCTAGGAACTGTTCTCACAGAGGAGCTCAATGTCGAAGAGGAGAAAGCTGCAAATGTTACATCCGTGGATTTTCGCAACCAGGAAGCATCAACAGTTGGTCATCAAATAAAGGGAGACGTAGGTAAGCGTCAAGAAAACGCTTTTTGTGGTAGTGTGATTTGATAACCTCATGTTTTCTTCCAGAATCTTCAACAATCAGCGTGCTCCAAACGACAAGTCTGCGGGATATTCATACAGTAACTCCAACAATGGATCTGATCACTATTATTTGGTACGTGGCTACATTGATAGCTCTGATATCGTTCTTCGTGGTAATGGCATGCGCAGACACGAATAGGTGCTTCACCCCAAAGCCACCGGAAGTAGAAATTCCTGTACCTCCAACGCCAGCTCCATCATACCGGCTGTTTGCTCCGCCAAGCTATGAATCCGTCATCGAAAAGAGGCCTGATAGTATCTTCATCATACCGATTGATGACTACAATAGACGAGAACAGTTCACTGATCTTCTAGTGGCAAATCTTTCCGACGTTATGGAACCTGTGGAGCCGTCTGCCAATGTTCGAAGTGAAAGTGTGGAAACTAGTGGTGATCCTCGCCGATCTAGGAATTCATTGTCAATTACTGTATGAAGTTCAAAAGGATCAGAAATGCTCAAGAAGCTCAGGATTAAAGTACACGAATGCATTGTAAAGTGGAGCGAATACAGTTTTTCCACAAGAGAAATTATGTTATATCCATATTTTCCAATAGTGATGATTCTAAATAGTTGAGCAGATGCATAGTTCTGGCAAAGCCTTGTGAATGATTGGTGTGACAACAAACTGAAGAATGTTCTAATCTAATTTTTGTGAAACCAAAAACTAGTGTTTAATCGAGAATATGAGAATACGAAGCGTTTGAAACAAATGACTAGGAAGATAATAATTCAAAAATGTTGTGACTTTATTGAAAATTCATTCTTTAACCTTTTAGTCAACAACTCTTCCCAGTCATGCAATGAATCAATCATGAGCATCAGACAGCAGTGGAACATAAATGTGATCTGATCAAACTATTGGAAAAGCTGTATTTGACAGTGGACACTTCACAGTGAGGCAAGAAATGTCGGGAACGATGATTTGGCGTACATCGAGAAACACATTTCACAAAGGTGACCTGTGCAGTCGATATTAGTCGCAATATATTTGCGCAATGCGTCACGATCGTTCGCGCACAAGTATACGCTAATCGGGTGCGATTCGAAATTATCTTGTGTTGATAATGATGAACGATAACTGGTTTTCCCGCAACTGAATGCAGTATTAGTGCAGAATTCTGTTTATAAGACATGACTGATCGCGGTGAGCCGTAATCACGACAGCGACAATCATTTTAATTGCTAATTAGTTTACACACCCCCACGACTGACTATCTAGACGATTTTGAATGTAAGATGTGATAATACATGTTTTGATTAAGAATAGTTATATGATGTATTGTACTTAGAAATAAGTGACGAAAGGCAATGAAAACAATGTGCATTAATAACCAAGCAGTTGTGTGTGATTTATTTTGAAGAGTTACTTGTTTATAGACGTACTGCAATAAGATTCCAAACAACGGGGATTTTCAATGATACTATCCATCATCTGGGATTTTTCTATAATTCTAACTTAATGGTACAAAAGATATTTTACTTGTTCAAATTTGTTGAGTACCACAGCGTTTTCAGCGACTACTTTTTGTTATCGTTAGTATTTAAGAATTTTCAAATTAATTTTGACTAAATCATTACATTTTTTTATTAGTATCATTTTACACATTACATTCATTTATTATATCTTAGTGTTCTGTGTTAGACAACACTATCATCCTAATTTGGTAAAACAAATTTAAGATTTTATTAACATTTTGTTCCATGTTCCAACTCATTGGTACTATACCAGGGAGGAAGCTTCAGAATCCTTTTCAAAATTCTATTTTGAATTCTCTGCAAAGCTTTTTTCCTGGTATTACAACAGCTAGTCCATATTGGTACAGCATACAACTTGCGCTTAAGACAAAGTTTTGATTTTCTATTAATAAGGGGATAGAAACATTTTACATATTTATTACATTTGGCTTGAATGCCCTCAATGTGATTTTTGAAAGTTAAATTCTTATCTAGCGTTAGCTCTAGATACTAAAATTCATCTGACCAATTTATTGGAACCCCTCTCATCGTGACAACATGTCTACTTGAAGGTTTCAAATAAGGAGCTTTTGGTTTATGTGGGAATATTATTAGTTGAGTTTTGGAAGCAGGAGGAGAAATTTTCCATTTTTGCATGTAGGAAGAAAAAATATCCAAACTCATTTGCAATCTCCTACAGATGACACGCAGGATTCGTCCTTTGGCGGAGAGGCCTGTGTCATCCGCAAACAAGGATTTTTGACATCCCTGAGGTAACTCAGGTAAGTTAGATGTAAAAATATTGTATAATATTGGTCCCAAAATGCTGCCTTGAGGAACACCAGCTCTTACAGGAAGTCTTTCAGATCTGGAGTTCTGATAATTAACCTGAATTGTACGATTTGACCCATAATTTTGAGTTATTCTAACAATGTATATTGGAAAATTAAAGTTTTTTTTCAATTTTACGACCAAACCTTCATGCCAAACACTGTCGAATGCTTTTTCTATGTCTAGAAGAGCAAGACCAGTAGAATAGCCTTCAGATTTGTTGGAACGGATCAAATTTCTTACACGTAAAAGTTGATGAGTGGTCGAATGTCCATGGCGGAATCCGAACTGTTCATTGGCATAAATTGAATTTTCGTTGATGTGGGCCATCATTCTGTACAACATGATCTTTTCAAAAAGTATACTGAGGGAGGAAAGCAAACTGATTGGACGATAGCTAGAAGCTTCTGCAGGTTTTTGTTTCGTTTTGAAATTGGTATAACCTTAGCATTTTTCCATTTGTCAGGAAAATATGCTAATTGAAAACATTTGTTAAATATATCAACTAAGAATGATAAGCTACTTTCTGGAAGTTTCTTGATGAGGATGTAGAAAATTCCATCATCGCCAGGAGCTTTCATATTTTTGATTTTTTTAATAATAGTTCTCACTTCTTTCAAATCAGTCTCCCAGGAATTTTTGAAAACATTCTCTTGATTGAGAATATTTTAGAAGTCGTGAGTAACTTGATTTTCAATTGGACTAGTAGGTCCTAACTTAAAATTGTGCGGGCTTTCAAACTGCATAGCAAGTTTTTGAGCTTTTTCGCAATTAGTTAGCAATAATTTGTTTTCCTCTTTCAATGCCGGTATTGGCTTCTAAGGTTTTTTCAAAATTTTAGATAATTTCCAAAAGGGCTTGGAACCAGGGTCCAATTAAGAAATATTAGTTTCCAAATTTTTGTTTCTTAATTGTGCAAAACGTTTCTTGATTTCTTTCTGCAAATCCTGCCATATAATATTCATAGCAGGATCGCGAGTGCGTTGAAATTGCCTTCTCCTCACGTTTTTAAGACGGATCAAGAGTTTAAGACCATCGTCTATAATCACGGATTCAAATTTTACATCACATTTTGGAATTGCAATGCTCCTGGCTTCAACAATGGAATTTGTTAAAGTTTCAAGAGCATTGTCAATATCAAGTTCTGTTTGTGGAGAAATGGTAACATCAAGATTAGAGTCAATATATGTTTCATATATATTCCAGTCGGCTCGAAAATAATTGAAAGTGGAGCTGATAGGATTGAGAATCGCTTCATGAAGAGGCGGAGTAGAAGTTACCTGTGGCGGCAGGGGTTTTTCCATTTGATTTGAAACAAGTAGAATGGGTACTCATAGTACCAATAGGGGAGCAGTTCAAATTACCTGCTACGATATCGGCAAAGGATTTTCCTTGGGTAAATACATTCTAAATTAAAAGATTCGAACGGCTACCCGACAGATTTAAATAAGTTTGTGAATGAGCATGATTGTAATCTTCCTGATGGGTATGATTCCTAATCAAGCGATCGTTAACTGAAAAATGAACATTGTTCGATACTCTACAAAGGGAATTCCGGAAACGACCGTTATCGTAACGGACATTACCGTTCATCTGCCTGGCACGAGCCTCAATTACTCGCTTACGCGAAGGGCAAGCTCGAAAGTTAGACTTATGATTGCCCCCGCATTTTGCGCATATGAACTTATTGGTTTCTTCCTTCACAGGATAGACGTGCTTAGCGTGAGAAGAACCTCCGCAAATCATGCATTTAGCATCTATGCGGCAATGTTTTGTTCCATGACCCCACTTTTGGCACCGACGGCACTGAGTGGAGTTCTGGTAATTTCCTCCAGCTTTCTGGAAATGTTGTCATGGCACAAGGACATCGAACATAAGTCATGCTTTTTCTAAAGCTTTAATATTATTTATATCTTTTTTGTTAAAGTGAACTAAATAATATTCTTGAGAAAGCCCTTTCCGAACAATGCCAGATTGGGTTCTCTTTTTCATAATGATTACTTGGACTGGGGAAAAAACAAGTAAATCATTTATTCCATTTTTGATCTCTTCAGGTGACTTATAGTCACTTGAGAGACCTTTCAAAGCGACATTGAGCAAAAGTTCAGTGTTGTCGTCATAAGTAAAAAAAATGTGCTTCTTCTTTTCAAGATGTTTTAGAAGAAGTTCACGATCTTTAAGAGTTTCCGGAAAAACGCGACAGTATCCACGATAGGCGGCACTCTTTGCTTCCTCACTTCAATCAAAGACGTGACCTTCGAGAGGTTTTTTTTCCCAAGACGGTGTCCAAAAAGAATTACCACTGCTAGCTTTCGCTAACGGGTCCAACGAAAAATCGAAGGCACAGGTCCAAACAAGGATCGTAAAGGGATCAATAGTAGAAAAAATAGTTCTGAAAAGTACTGTTTTAGTAGCACTGAAAAGCACCGTTTTTTTATTTTAGCACTGAGAAGAACTGTTTTATTGCTTTAGGTAGTTAGAAAAAAAACTTCCAAGAGCAGAGAGAATTCGTGTACGCACAGCACGAAGGTACGATGCGTACTGACTTTTTGTTTACCTTATTTGGTCTATACCATATAAAACTTATTCCGAATCATATGGTTGGGTTGTATTTTCAATCACGAAAAATACGAGTAATCAATTTCACAGTGAAAGCAAACGTATACCAATATTAAAACTTACATAGGAAGCTAGTTCAATACTCATTTATTAAAAATATATGAAAATGATTGTTTGGCCTCGTTCCGATTGAAACTGGCATAGGGTTAAAAATTTCATTAATAACGATAGAAAGCCAGCTGTATCGTATTTTGTCTATGTGTTCCATGATAACGTCGTATTTTATCTCACATGACTTAAAGAATAAAGAAATGGAGATTTTACCACATTTTTATTTGAGGCCACCCATATTTTAAGGTTATTTGAAGCTGTGACTATTTTAGATGCACCGGTTTTGGCCAGCCTAAGAGAAAATGTAATTGAAAATTATATGGGAAGCTCTATTTATACTACTAATATGTCAAACACATGCTTTCAATCCATATTATAAATGAAAAATAACTGAAACTATTTTTTCGCATTGAAAACCTTGTAGGTCAATATTGACCACCAGAACCAGTTTCGAACCGCTTTGATTTCTAAAATGGCAAACTACATTGATTTCTTATGAGAGTGGCCAAAGAAGGAGTACCCTGGCTAGATTATGTGTATGGGAGATACATTTAGAAGGAAAATGAATTATTTTTCTTATGTTTTGAATCAATTTGGACTAGTAAGTTCATGTAGATCTATAATGTTAGTGTGATCTCTTGAACACAAAAATTTTCATGCTGATTGGCTATGTTAAACGGTATAACCCACTATGGATTCGACTGGCATATGACCAAAACCGGTGAAGTGAAGAAGTGAAAGACAATTCAAAATCAAAATAAAAAAATGCTGTCAGCACATATTAAGATATTTTAAGACATTTATGGAAAACTGAATATTTTTATTACAACTACAAATGTGCTATCATATCAAAATATGTTATTTATTTGTCATTTTGAATACCACTCAACACTCTAGTTATATAAAAAAGACAAGTAAGTATTAATTTTATTGTCGCAACTCATATTGTTATTTATTAGAGGTTAAAAATCTTATATACTATTATAGCCTATTTTCCCATATCTAATCTATGGTTAGTCTCGAGTATCCGAGGCTTTTTCCTTTATTCAGAAAGCTACAACTTTAATGAATGTCTCCTTAACCCGTTTCGTCCGGGTTAAAAGTTTAGTTGAAAAAAAAACACCCCGGACTCAATTTTCAACCATTTTTCTGAAAATTTCGGAAATAGTGCATCTACATATCTTTTTTGAGGAAAACAATTTGAAAAGTCATTCGGACTTTGAGGCTAGAGTTAAAAAGGTGTCTTATGGGTCAAATCAGGTCAAAAATCGATCATTCATTCATCATTCATATTTATCTTGTACATTTCTGCATGTTATTTTCACCTAGCAGCACCACAAAGATAACTTATTTTGCGTCTATTGATAAGCAAAAAAAAAACTTGAACATAATACACGTTTTGCAGTTGCTTTTTTAGTTGAAAGTTCATATAGAGTCTGTTCTGCCTTTATTTTTTCAATATGAGACTGCACCAACAACATATTTTTCAGCAACATTTACAATCAAAGTATGTAAATTTTTATATGCATATTAAAGTTTATACTAAATCATGAAGGTTGCGGTGAAGAAGAGTGTTGTTCCGAAAATTTATTTGGCACAGTTATGCTTTTATGGGTGTTTAAAACCATACAAAATCAAAAAGAAATTTCCAAACACATCTAGAAAGTAAGAAAATGAATTTGAACTAAAATTGCAATAACCACCTGACACGAGCATCGAACCCACTGTGCAGACCTTTTTCGTAGATAGTAGCATAAGTAAATAAAATCAGTTGAAATCGTCATCCCGCCGCGTTTGCACACACAATTTGTTGCGTTTGGTTTTGTGGTGTCTGAATGGTGCCCGCGTTATTACATTGTTATTACAAACCGATTTTTTTTCTCCCGTTTGTGCTGTGTAGTGTAAAATCCCCCAAGAAATTGAGCCAAGAAGGGAAAAGAAAAGGCCAATTCCAGTGCTAGTAACAGAATCCTCATATCCTAGTACGAAGAGTGGTTAAGTGCTTGAACAGGTAGTATACTTAATTTGAAGTGAAAGTCATGCTATAGTTGATTTGAATAATCAGAGTCATATTCTGAATGCGCGGGATTGTAATACAACAGTATATTTAATCCCATTCATCCTAGCATGAAAACTCGCTCCATCGTAACTGAGAAATTTTGACCTTCTGTGCTTATTTTCATTCAGCCATTCAGAGCCCTAATGATGGTAAAACTTAATTCTAATACATTTACCTAACACATCAACCAACAAAGTTCCAATTTTAGCCAATAAAAAAAAAGTAAATATGAACATAAATATGAAGTCAACTATTATTCATAAAAAGGATAGAGAATCAAGAATTACACAAGAAGCAAGGAATGTCCTATATTGTTTTAGGGATTCAATAAAAGTTTCTTGCTCTGAAAATATTTTAAGGGTTCGTTCAGTGATATCTAAAAAATATCACCGAAATTCCTTGAAGCATCTCTGCAAGGCATATAGGAAAATCTAAAAAACAAAATCTTTGGAGAATCTATGAAGGATACAGATGACAAATCCCTGGTGGAAGCCATGGAATAATCTTTCAGAATCAAAATAAAATAATCAGTAAAGAAAAATGGGTTTATGGCCAGTGTCGGTAGAAACTCACGCAAGAGATTTTGATGCAAAATCACTGCTCACGCTCATGCCGTTTATTTATTTATTTATTTATTTATTTATTTATTGCATTTTTCACAAGTAGCGTAAGATATAAATCTTATAATTGCCACAAAGTAGTTATGGAGTGCGTAACAATCACTTTTACTTTTACATATTACAGAAAAAAATATACTAAAACTAATTAAAGTGTACTTTGCATTGCTTCTTAAACACTATAATTGAATTTATTTCCTTTAAGAAATTCGGCAGAGCATTCCATAAACCGACACCCTTCACGAAAAATGTACCTGAATATTGTGACGTATAATGAACTGGGATGGAAAAATTTCTGCTTCTATTACTTCTTAAGGATCTCAATTTTGTGTGCAAATATCTAGGGTTTTTGGTAAGAATTAACTTATGGACTATGATACTAATACGTGCCTTGTAAAAACCATGAAAAGAGTTGTCCAACAGTGTTTGTTGAAGGTGAGAAACATGGTCCAGACGTTTTAAACCATATACAAAACGAACACATGAATTAAGCGCTACTCTAAGTTTTTCTTGAGTTCTAGACGTTACACTGAAGAACAAAAAATCACAAGATATAAAATATGGTAAAATGAAAGTTTTGAACAATTTCAATTTCATATCGAAGCTGAACAGATTAGCCTTTGAATAAAGAGATCGTAAAACACCATAAATTTTACCGCACTGACCTAAAACGTATTTGTCCCATTTGAAAGAAGTTTCAACAGTGTACCCTAAACTGGTTGCACTATCAACAAATCTTACGGGGTCAGAACCTATTTGAATTTTTGGACATTCACAGCTATTTCCACGATTTATTAAAAGAGCATTGGTTTTTCGAGCATTCAGTTTGAGAGAGTTCAGTTCAGACCATTTCCTGATAGATTCAAAATCTTCATTAATGAAACATGCAATAGTCTCTGCATCATATTTTTTACAATCAAAATACAACTGAACATCATCAGCGAATAAATGTATAGAACAATATTTAATAACAGATGGGAGATCATTTATGTATAAACTGAACAAGATAGGACCTAGAACAGATCCTTGCGGAACGCCCGAGCTGACATTAAGAAAACTTGATAAAATACCATTAGAAAAAACGGCCTGCTTACGATTCTGCAAATAAGATTGAATCAATTGTACAGATTGCCTACAAAATAAAAATTGTTCTGCAAGCTTATTACACACCATTGAATGTGATATGGAATCGAAGGCCTTTGAGAAATCCAGTAATATCATAATGACTTTATTTCCTTTATCCAAGACGATACCAATGTCATCGCAGATCTTTATCATTGCAGTTTTGGTACTGTGACCTGGACGATACCCCGATTGATAATCGGAAAGTAATTGCTTATCGTGAACATAAGCACAAATTTGCTTTTTTAAAATTCGTTCGAAAGCCTTGGACAGTGCGCAAAGAATACTTATCGGCCGCAGATTTTCAAGCGTATTGCAATTATGCTTCTTCTTAATAGGTATTACTCATGCATGATTTGAACTGCATGATTTGAATTGATTTGAATTTGATTTGAACTGCTCACTACGCGCGCATGGTAAGGATATATGGAGCATCCGATGCACTGTTTGTCGCGGGACAAACCGTTTGTCGGATGTTGTAACATGTTGCGATTAACAAGAATCAGAACGCGTTCACGGCATAATTTTTCGCACAAACTATGCCCGATTGACTTTCGGATCAGAAACGACATACCAGAAGGCAGATCGCGGAATAAAAGTTAAAAAATCCTCTAAAACTTATGACTTTGGTTTGCGAACAATTGATCGTTAGTACACATGCCGAGCGATTCATTTTTCGCTGAGCGGAGTTTGTTGTTAGGGCTTGACGACTAATGGTTTATCGTTGTTGCTATGCTCGCACGATAAAGAACAACCGCGATGCATCATTTATTTTGTCATGATCACTAGATTTCCATCCTTGATCGTAGTAGCTTCAAGACAAATGAAAGTAACTTCCCAGCAGCGCAGCCAACAGCAACAACGACAGCAACAACGACAGCAGCAACATCACGCAGTCCGCCCAGCAGTATCCATTGATGAGTTTCGTTGATAACTTTTAGGAGAGGATACAAGGAGTAACTGCAGGAAGGAGTGGAAGGACAGAGAGCTCTTATTGGATAGGTATCATGTTGTTGACTTTCAGGAAAGAAATCACGGGAGCAATCAGGAATGGAAGCAAAGGAAAAGAGAGCACTAACTAGGAAAGGTTAAGATTGATGTATTATGTTGTTCAGATGATCCACAGACGATATAGGAATCACTCCAGCCTCCACCGTCTTCTTGATGCATATTTCACCGTTTCTGGAGAACACAGCTTGCAACTTGCCATCCTTTCTAGCCAGTAGTGCTTTATTTTTAATTTCTCTTGCGATCGGTGTGAGATTCTCGTTCACAAAAATCCTATCGTTGCTCTTGAACCCGATCTGATCAAGCGTTAGCGTTCTCGTGCGAATATACTTGTAATAGAAATCGCATCGTTGATTTATTATTTCTGCAAATTGCAGAAGGATTTTGTAGCTTTTTCCAACGGTCATAGGTTGCTTTGAAAGTCGACGGATATCCACAAGTGGTGTGCTGCTATATCCAAGCTGATTGCACCATATATCGAAGTATTCCATTAGGTTCTCGTTCGAATACTGAGAGCGCGAGAGGGTAGATGCTGTAGAATGTATTGCCTCCTTGTTGGCTTGGACCGATCGGTTGAGATCGCTGATCGATTTGTCCAGTTGAGAGCGCATAGAGTCCAGCTCAGATTTAATCTCCATCTTCACACTCAGCATCCCATCGTTGATTTGTTTTGCCAACTCATCTTTTGTACTGTCTAACTTGTTAGAAATCCACTGAGCGAGTTGAGCGACAGACATTTCATCGGTACTGTTGGATGTCTCGTCTGGCTTAGTGCGTTTTGTAGATACATCTCTTCTTGTGTTCATTTCGATGAATTACACCGCCAACCGGTACAGACGAAGATGATGACGGATAGATTATATCACCAGTCCTCAGACAGACAGCAATTCCGAGTTTTTCACACCACAGAAGAGTAATTGAGAAAGAATATCACAGTTCACGATTGAATAGGTTGGTTATCGATTATTTGTGCACTACACTTCAGTTTTAACATGGGTAATTATTGCATAATTCGAGTATTATTGCGCCAGCACTATGTTACTACAACTGCTCCATTTGCCAGTGTTGCCGTTTAGGGGCTGTTCATTAATCACGAGGTTATTTTTTGAGACTTCAGACACCGTATCCTCCTCCCACCCTCCTGGTCATTTGTTCATACAAAAGTTTTAAAATTAATAAGTGGAAAGTGGTTATTGGCCAGGTAAACTCAAAAAACCCAAATTATGCTTATTCCACAGACATTCGACCTGGGTCGGTGCTTCGCTTTCTGCTTTTGACAACATTGCAATTCAAAACCCCTCCTATTACCGAGCCCATGAAAAGAGTCTACATCCCATATGACAAACACATCAGCAATCAGCTCCACTCAAAACATAGGAGTTCCAGAATCGATTTCTCGAAAACTTATTCAAACAGACCCAAGTCAGAAAAATTGACACACTTACTTTATCAATCCTAAGTGTTTCGCCGACGAAATTCTACACGTTCCGCTCTAAACCAAGTCGGTTTTTCTCTTTAAGAACGTTTAATTTCAGAATTTACAAAATGGCCTTACAGTTGAGGTCGAAATACGCGTATCTGTCAAAGGATACAAGCTCTAGCGGAATTGAATTGGTTTTTTCGTTTGTTTATAGGTATTTCACTAAACAGCTCGAAGATTTATTATTAACATTGCTGTTGCGAGAGGGACAAAACAACTTAACTGTGGGTAAAAACTAAATGCAATTTACTCAAATATGAATTAAAAGAACTTATTTTTAGGGTAGTCTGATTTCTCCGTGTAAGGCCTTAACACTCCATCCTTGTTAAAACAATTCGAAAAGTTGTAGCATTTGAGGTTTTCCAAAAGTTGTAGCATTGGAGGTTTTCTAATTATTGCCGGTAAAAGATCTGAGAAATTAAGTGAATGTGGAGCCCATTTTTAATTTAGATTGCTCGATTACGAGACAGTTATAAGTAAGTTTTTATAAGCGTGTAGAGGGTTTAGAATAACCATAAAATAAGATAGCTCTTAGATTTTCTGTAGCTTCTGAGGCCATAAAACAAAGTCACAAAAGTGTCTGAACTCGATTCCATTCCATTTTTATAATGCAAATTAACTTAGCTTGGTAGGGCATAAAGTATTATCGTACGTGACACACAATATACTAATTCAAAAATGCTAACTTTGGCTGAGAAAGCTCTTGTGAAGTTGTTCATGAAACACTAAGCAGAAAAACAAGTTCTCTCCCAGTAGGGACGTAATGCCAAAAAAAGGGAATGAAGTTTGATGCACACCTTGAGTAAGAGGCAGTAGGTTTGAGATTTGGGGGAAAGCAGGTTTGAGGTTTATCAAACTAGAAAAAAACGAAGCTTCAACGAAACTTCAAAGCTTTACCTCAGACAAGACAAACACAAGGAAATATTTGGAGGTCTTCAAATTTGTAAAATCTACTTCTCTCTCGAATATCATCTACCTGGACTCAGCTCTCATGTCATTCTTCTTCTTCTTGGCATAACGTTACGTTATATTACGTCCCTGGAACAAAGCCTACTTCTCAGCTTATTGTTCAATGATCTTTGAGAGCTTTCTTTGCCAAAAGTAAGGTAGGCACCTCCGGTCATCTGGACTGGAAAAATTGCTTTCTCAGATTTACCCTAGGACAATGAAAGCTCTACCGTTGAAGACCCATAATGTATCAGAAAATTTCTTACTGATTTTAGTAAATTGCAGTAGTTGAAGATAGTTTAAAATGTGGACCAACATCATTCTGATAGAGGTGTTAGTTTAAGTGGGCGGGCTGAAAAGAGCTCTACAGCAACGTTTCTGAAAAAAAGGCTCAAGGCCTCTAGGGCCCTTTTCAAATGTTTGTCCAGAAATGTTCCTTAATGGAGAAATTCAATCTCCTCTTAATTCATGATAGCCATCAAAGCTCAATGTGGAATACTATCGAAAATTTTACTTGTTCCCAATATTTTACTGTTTGAAACCCTGATTTCAAAGAATATTATGAATGATATAACAAAACAACATTCTTGCCCTTTTCTCTATCGGATTCGAAAAAAAGTCCTTGGGCTGCAGTTCGAGGACAACTGTTCTATATTTATAATCACATAAAAGCATTTATCAAAAGGAGTCAAATGGGGGCATCGCTCAAATGAGCAAATTATTTTTGTAACTGCATTCTTAACGTATGACACATTTTTTTAAACTCCAGTGCTGCTTGGGATGCAATCTCTTCCGACGTTTCGGTCACATTTGGGACCTTCTCCAGTAACTTCTATTTCGATGTTTCCTACCGGAAGGTATTGCTGATTATTTACGGTGGAGTGAAGAGAAAACAGATGATCCATAACCAAATGTTGATAGAACAAACCGTCTTCTACACCGCATAAATAGAAAGGTTACGGTTGACCGGCCAAGTCATAAGAATACTAGTAGTGGAAGACAATCTGTGAACCCTTCACAAAATGCTTAACTGTGTGATAGAATAGTCAAGGACCGAGTTGAGTGGAGACATCTCTCTTGTACATCAAAGGTCATTAAAACTTTAGCCTGACCTTCAAGGTAAGTAGAGTATACATTTGTAATGCACGCTCTCCCCTTTATAAACAAATTTATTATTTCGCTATTGCCTTTACAATAAATTTATTGTTTCGCTTGCGTTCTATTCCAAGGTGTGTTCAAAGGATCAGTCAGATCAGAATCAAAGAATCGGTTTCAATAGCATAATCACAATAAATTTACAAAATTATGAGAAAATTATTAATTTGTCCATAAATTCATGTGAAAATCTATAAAACAATTTTCTCACTGTGCTTCAACCTTGCAGTTTGATCTTGCACTTCACGATTCTTTAGCAGCGACGTGCTCAAGCGCACACAGTTCGAAACTTTACTTCTTGAATGTACGCCTTCGTGCCAATGAAAAAAAAAATAACCGGTTAAGCTGTCGGTAGAAGAATTCAAACACGTGGATCTTGCGCAATCATGTAGTTCGCCCATTCATAAAAAGCAAATTCTGCTTTCAATTAGCAGATGCGTATTTTCATGGACCCATACATGCACCAGAAACCAAGAAGAGAAAGGCAATAATTGTTGCAATTAAAATTGTTGTTATTGAACGCAGCCAACTGTTGAAGTTCAAGTGCTTTCCAGCTAGAACTTAGAAACACCGTTTTCGATGTAAACCGAGTCAAGCGTGACGCAATCGTAATGCTAGACTCGGAGATAACCACATCGGAAGGCCATTCATGGGCTGGTGCTTATGCTGAAAACATATGTTCAAAATCAGTGTGTTGAACAAATTTCGCTTGTTTATTCTGTGCTCCCTTACTACCACTACTACCAAAGGCTAAGGAAGGGAATGGAGTACGTGATGATCATTAGATCATTTTGAAAATGTCATGTGGGTGAACGTAGTTGGGCGCAATGATCTTAGGATATATCAGTAGGGTAGGACAGGTAGGACATGTATTACGCACGAAAACACCTGGGTTGGACAGTCAAAGGATTGTCCTACCCATGATTCAACAAAACATAACACTAGATCAGCAGAAACACGATCAACATCGGAAAATGGGAAACTAACCGTAATAATTGTTACAAGAAACTTCTTTAACCATTAGAAAAACAAATGGAGCGATCCTTAATGGCATTTCTAAATTAATCAAAAATGGTTTCTTGATTAAATATACGGCCAACCCTGTATATGTTCTGCGGCTAATTGTCGTGAGCATTCTTGAAAAGTTTCTGGAACATCCATAGATAATTATCTAAAGAATCTTTGGATGAACCCATTACGGTTAATCTAATACCAGTCGCATCGTGTTATAAACAGCTAGCGATTTCTGAAAGTACGATCTCTCTTGATATAATCTATCTATATAAGCATTGCTGAATCTCTTAACGATTTGCAGAGCAATCCCTATAGAACTCCCACAGCGTAATGTCTAAAAGTTCTTGGTTGATTCAGAATTGGCGTAGACATTTCTGGAAGTAGTTCTTAGTTAATTACTTAAAAAATATTTGATCAAATACTTACTGATATTTTGTGGAATTATTCAAAGAAATATTTAGAACAGATTATGACGATTTTTTGAAAGATTTTTTTGCAGAATTGTCCAAGAAATTCTAGCGAAATATTTGTTGGAGTTTCTGGGGGATAAAGCATTTTCAAGCATATTCAGTTTCTCCTGAAAACTTTTGCGAATAAGCGGGTCTCTTCGGTGCAAAGAAGAAAAAACTCTAATTCACACAATTTTTGCTGTTCATCCGTTTGTTGCCTAGAAATTAATGAGAAAAATAGAACAACCATATTGGTAGTAAAGGCAAGAAGTCTCTACTTTTAACGGAAGGTCTTTAGAGTATATATTTCAATCAAAATGGTCTCTAAAATCTCTCTTTTTCCTTATTCTGCTTGCATTGAATCCTGATGCAGAATTTTACAAGCTCCAAAGAAACTTTCAGAGACTTTAACGGGTTCAACAGGCTTTTCAAGAATTTCGTCTAAGATTTTCACAGGAAAAGCTTCAGAAATTATCATAGTGATTTTATTTAAAAAAATCAGGGTCTTCCACAGGGTACTCTTCAGAAGTTTTTCTAGAGATTCACTACCGTTTCTCCCAGATATTCTTTCAGCGATTTTCAAAAGATGCTTAGAAGAATTTCTCCAAAATTTGCTCAAGGAAACCTTTGAGAACTGCAAAGCTACTACCTCCAGTAATTTTCTCAGGTATTACTATGAGTACCAAACATTTCTTAAAAATATTTCGCAAAAAAATCCTATGCAATTTGCAAAAGTTCATTTAAGTCAAATTTCTGACCATGGTTTTTCCAGATTTTTTTTAGAAAATCCTGCGGAATACTATCCCGAGATTCGATTGATTTTTATCTTAGCAAATTATCTGGGAACTCTAATTTTGAAAGATTTCCCAGACCATTAAGAGTCCAGGAGTTATTTCAGAGATCCTTGTTCATTGAGGGTAACTTTAGAACTTACCCAAGTTTTGTCAGAGGTTACTATATAAGTTTTTTTGAGAAATACCTCACTGAATTATTTTTCATGAAAATTTCCTTGGCATTTCCCTGGAGACATTCCTGGAAGAATTCCTGAAAAAAACTTCCGTTTTGACCGGTAATCTTGGAGGAGGTCCCAGGTAAACCGATGGATGGTTCCTGTTAGATTTCATTTAGTTTTCTTGATTCCTGTTTGGTCTTTTTTCGTTCTCTTTTTGATTCCTTTTATATATTTTTTTTTTTGACAAGAGGTTTTGTATTTGTCACTCAATCGCTACCAGCTCGATGAAAATATTTTTTTTGTCATGTGATAAAGGCTGGCATGAAATTGAGGGATTAGAAGCAAAGTGATGTCACATGTCAGTGACAAAAACCTAGTTCTTTGATTATCTACTATGATGTTTTTCCAGCAATGTTCATTTTATAAAATTGTATGGGAGGCACAAACACAAGCTGTGATGGTAAATCCACCAAAATGGCTTTGGTGAGTGATTTTGACGGATAGCGCCGACAATTTTTGTCGCATAGGATTCATCGAATGTAGCGCGGTTGTTGCACCATGGCCAGATTCATTTCCCGAGCGCGTGCACGGAAAGAAATAACAATTGTGATTGGAAACAAATCTGTTGGGGAAAATCAACTGATGATAATTGTGTTCTAGTATTATAAAACGTTGCGTGAAAAAAATATTGCAAACAATATTTTTAATAAAAATAGAATGTGCTAATCAGTCTGATGTATTCTGCGCAGTTCATATTTATTTTCCACACGCTCTCCTATAATTGTTTTTAATCCACTTCGATACCGTCAATCCGCCCAAAACTGGATAGCGTGCAAATCACTCAGCTCAACGCAAGTTATAATTATGTATTGAGTTGTATATATTAGTATATATTAGTATATATTAGTTGTGGTGCTAAAGAACTTCTTGAAAATCCACTGAGATTCTTTCAGAAAATTTTCTGAAATTAGTTATTACTTTGATCGCTCTGATTCTTCCAATAACCTCCTTGGGACTTCCTATTGGATCATCCCGGAAACCCATCTTGGGTTATTATGGAAATCCTTTCTGGATTCTTCTGTAAAATTCAGGAATTCTGCCAAAAATGATTTTATGCTAGCTTTCCAGTGGAATGGAATCTATTTCATAATCTGGGTTTCATCTAGGTTCGGGGATTCTCACAAAATTTCTCGGGATTTCTTCTGGAAATCCAACCGAAATTATTATTTAAATTCTGATATTTTCCTCGTAATCCTTCAGTATTTCTTCCGTGAAACTTATTGAAAGTTCTTCGAAAATTCCTCTGAGATTCTTTCAGAAAAATGTCTTAGATTATACCTATTATTCTGGAATACTCTCGGAAAGACGAGACTATAATAAAAAAAATCTATTATTTCACTTCACTTTCTTCCGTGCAAATTCTTAGAATTCTTTCGAAAATTCCTCTGAGATTCTTTTGTAAATTCCAATGAAAATCTTCCAGAAATCTCTGTGGAATACCTCCGAAAATCCTGTTAAGAAACTTTCAGATGTCTCTCGGGGATTTTTTTAAAAATCTTTTTATATGGAAATCTTGCCGAAAATTTTCAGAAAATTTCTCTGAAATTCATCCGAAACTTCCTCTGAAATTGTTTTGAAATCTTCCTAGCACTCTTCAAGAAATCCTTCTTATATTCCTGCAAATGTATTGTTATTGTTTTTATTGATTTATTGTTTCTGCCTGAGATGATTTTGAATATCCGGATTTTTTCTGGAAATTCCTTCGTGATTCTTTAGAATTTTTTTCTAAGATTCTTTGAGAAAAAAACAGTGATTCTTCTGGAAATTCATAACGAAGTGTTCTTGATTTTGTTCGTGAGTTTAAGGTGATTTTCATTGGAAGTTTTCTAAAATCTCCTGAAAATCCGTCTAGAGTTCAAATGGAAATCCTTCAAGAAAACTACCTGACAGCCCCTGGGACTTAAAAAAAAAATACCTATGAGATTCTTTGATTACTGATTTCTTTTTCTGATAATCTTCTAAAAGTTACTTTTAAATGGTTCCGGAAATTCCATTTGAAATTATTCCGTAAATCTTTTTGGAGTTCTTCTGGACATCGGAATTATCTGTGAATTTTCTTTGAATCTTTCAGGGATTCTTGCGAAATAACTTCAAGGATTCTTTTGGATATCACTGTAAAAAGCATTCAAAATCCATTTGGAATTCTCCTGGGATTTTTTCAGATATTTGCAAAAGTACTTAAATAGTTCCTTTATAAATCTCACTGATAATATTTTAGTGATTTCTCTGTGGTTCTTCTGTAAATCGACCTAGGATTCTTCCGGAAATCCTTCTTTAACTCCAAAGCAATTTCCAGAATAACTTTCAGAAGGATAGTTTTAAGAATCCTAAATATTTTTCCCGAAGAATCTCATTGCAATTTCTGGAAAAATACCAGAACGGTTGAATCTTACGAAAATACGGTAGAATTCTTGAATGCTTATCTTTCAAGCAGAATTCTAGTCATATTTCCGAATGAATCTCGGCAGGTTTTACGGAAAAATCCCAGCAGAATTTCTTTAATTCCAGCAAAATTCTGGAAGAATCTTCGAAAGATTTTTTGAAGCCCTCCAGCAGGATAACAGAAAGAAATCTGAGAGATACTCGAAAGAATAACAGAGTTTTCTTGAAAGAAACTGAATGTTCGAAAAGTGTTGCCTGTACTTTTTGCCGCTGGCGCCAACTGTTAGCGTTTAAGAACGAAATAAACAGTCGTATACAGGATTTTTGGAAGAGTGCCAGAAAAATTTCAAGGATATTGACGTAAAAATCTCAGTGGCATTGCTAGAAGAATTTCAGAAAGATTTTCGGAAGCATCATCGAAAGTATTCTGAAAGGATTTCCGAAAGCATCTTAGATGTTTTCCGGAAGAATACCAGAGACATTCTCATAAGAATACCAGAAATATTTCCGGAAAAAATTAGTTATTTTCAGAGGAATTTCCAAAGAATTTCTAGTAGAGTTGTACATTTTTTGGCAAAATCCACTAAAAATATCCAAAAGGATTGCATCAGGATTTTGGTAAAATCTTCCGTAGTATTTCCAAAACAATTTTCAAGAATTTCGAAGAATTTGATTTCCAGGATTTCAAAAGTAATCCTTAAGGAGATACACGCTAATTCACCTATAGATTCCGGCAAAAAAAAATCCAAAAGGATATCCAGAAGAATCACGAAGAGATATTCGAAAGAATCTCAGAAGTAATACCGGAATGGTAACGATTTTTTTTGGATGAGTCCCAAAGCGATATCTGGAAGAAAAATCAGAAATAATATCAAGATATCCAGAACAATCCCAGAGAGGATTTGAGGGACTCATGAGTGATCTAAGAAAGAATCCCGGGAGCAACTCCCAAAGAATTGTAGAGTAATTTCTGGAACAATAATTAATTTTTGTTTCATATTATATATGCATAAAAATACTTTGATTCAAATTTATTTCTTGTGTAGCATTAAGTTTCATTGTAGACACAGCTCGTAACATCAATAATAAATTTAATTTATAAATTTTTATCCAGGTGAATTTAAGCACATACAAGTAAAAAAACAGTTCAAATAGTAAAATACCATTCTCATGAGTTTTCGAGGATATGTTTGTTATTTGATATTTAAATACTTGAATTATGCTGTATCAATATTGACAAGTAATTATCTCTATATAAATAAAAATGGAGTGGTGTTTGTATGTCACGAAATAACTTGAGAATGGATCAACGGATTGAGGTAAGTTTTTCACAGTTGCCCTCGACAGGGGATGCGACGTGTTCGTGCAAGGAAAATGTTTGGGAAAGTCTCCGGAATAATCGGGTAAACGGAAGAAGACTCAGGTGTCATTTTGTATGGGGGATTACATGACATTTTGCAACAGCCTACTTGATGGCAAGACGAAGTTTGCCGGGACCACTAGTAAGAAATAAGTATGTATGGAACAATAACAATTTTAATTTATCCCCATAATTGAACGACAATTTTAATCAGAATGAGCCTCCACCACATCATCCCTCTCAGAAGGATTTTGATTCCCTGTAAATATTTTTTTGCGGTAATTCAGAATTGAAAATATTTATCAAATGACTATTGTAATCACATACTTGTTTAGTAACATGTGTTGTTATTCGATATTTAAAATAATAACCAGCATAAACGTTCTCCCCCTGTATACTAATTATAACTTAAAATCATTTTAATTAAATTCGATATGGTGTCTACTATTTTACACGGCGACATGTTGCTTTCAAAACAAACTTTTACATCGATCAACCAAACCATAGAACATCCAGCAGCGGAAAAATAATAACAACCGATCATTTCAAATCGTGCCGACTGCCGCTCTTTCCGTGCGCGCGCGCTTTCTGCAAAGCTGTCAAAACAGACTTTTGTGCCTTTTCTTTCGCTCTCCTTCAACTCAACAACTCAGCACGATCCACCTCGGGGTGGGTGAGCTGTCTGGTTGTTGCAGATGAACAATCATCGTGTAGCGCGACATCATCATTGCCACCAAGCTTGCAACTCACCAGAAAATCGTGGTACAATTAACAACGGCCCTACAGACTATTCTTCCAAGAATTATGCTATTTTTTAGATGTCAATCTATCCAGCAGGATACTTTTCACAAAAATGAAAACTAATACCGTATCGTGAGTATACCAACTGCGTACCATAGCGTACCTCGCGGGATTTTGAACGTACCTCACGTTTTCATCAAAAACGGTAATCCTGCTGAATAGATGGTCGATTTTTTGAAAATCTAGGCAAACCGTTCCGATTTTTTGAGAAAACGCATGTACCAACGACGTGCCTTCCAGATCTAACCTCTGTTTTAAACGTACCTCAAAATTTTCCATACTTCCTTATATAAACTTTTATAAATCGCTTTATATGTTTAATAATTGCACAGAATCGGATTCCTTGTAAAATTTTAGCCCGAAAACATGTGAAAAACTTTATACTTAAGTTGAAATTTGTTAACTTTATGGCAAAAAACGTTATCTCATAACGCTATAAATGAGATTTAGAATAAACCCCTTAATGTTTACTACAAGATTTGTGCATATAATTGCCTAGATGTATGCAATACTCAACATTAAACATAGAAGCACAAACAAAACATCAGCCGTGATGTGAACGGGTTTAATATGTAACATATAGAAAATATATGATACTTAGAGATACATAAGTATCAACTATGATATATTAGGAAAATTAAATGTAATGCAATAAAGTTTACTAAAATCACCTGAACATCATTCCAAGATTTGTAAACTACATTCCCACTGTACTCACATTGAACGTACCTCGATATATTTCATATTTTATAAATAATTTGTATGCATATGAAGAAACACCCATATATAGAGGTTTCAGCCAAACTTATTTAAGTACTTTGCATAATTGTTACTTAAATGTACTTAAGTCACTTGAAAATCATTTGTTGGTCTATAAACTACATTCCCACTGTACTCACATTGAACGTACCTCGATATATTTCATGTTTTATATATAATTTATATGCATATGAAGAAACACCCATATATAGAGGTTTCAGCCAAACTTATTTGAGTACGTTGCATAATTGTTACTTAAATGTACTTAAGTCACCTGAAAATCATTCGTAGGTCTGTAAACTACATTCCCACTGTACTCACATTGAACGTACCTCGATGTATTTCATATTTTATAAATAATTTGTATGCATATGACGAAACACCCATAAATAGAGGTTTCAGTCAAACTTATTTAAGTACGTTGCACAATTTTTACTTAAATGTACTTAGGTCACTCGAGTTAAAAAACCATATTAAGAGTTGGTTTTCATGGCTTCCTCGATGATCCCATGAATCGCATTTGCATTGGTTTTATGTTCTGTAACTCGATACCTCCCTAACTCGATGGTCTTTTCAATATCGAGTTATGGTGATTTGACTGTATATAATTTTAGCTGAAACCTCTATATATGGGCGTTTCTTCATATGCATACATATTATTTATTAAAAATGAAATATATCGAGGTACGATCAATGTGAGTACAGTGGGAATGTAGTTTGCAGACCAACTTAAATAAGTTTGGCGGAAACCTCTATACATGGGTGTTTCTTCATATGCATACAAATTATTTATTAAATATGAAATATATCGAGGTACGTTGAATGTGAGTACAGTGGGAATGTAGTTTCCAGATCTACACATGATATTCAGGTGACTTAAGTACATTTAAGTGACAATTATGCAAAGTTTGGCTGAAACCTCTATATGTGGGTGTTTCTTCATATTTATACAAATTATTTATAAAACATGAAATATATCGAGATACGTTCAATATGAGTACAATGAAAATGTAGTTTATAGACCTACGAATGATTTTCAGGTGACTTAAGTACATTTAAGTAACAATTATGCAACGTTCTTTTATAATTTTGGCTGAAACCTCTATATATGGGTGTTTCTTCATATGCATACACATTATTTATAAAACATGAAATATATCGAGGTACGTGGAATGTGAGTACAATGGGAATGTAGTTTACAAACCTTGGAATGATGTTCAGGTGATTTTAGTAAACTTTACTGCATTACATTTAATTTTCCTAATATATCATAGTTCATAGTTGATACTTATGTATCCCTAAGTATCATATATTTTCCATATGTTACATATTAAACCCGTTCAAATCACGGCTATCGTTTTGTTTGTGCTTCTATATTTAATGTTGAGTGTTGCATACATCCAGACAATTATATGAACACATCTTGTAGTATACATTAAATGGTTTATTCTAAATCTCATTTATGGCGTTATGAGATAACGTTTTTTTGCTATAAAGTTCTCAAATTTCAACTTGAGTATAAAGTTTATACATGTTTTCGGGCTAAAATTTTACAAGGAATCCGATTCTGTGCAATTATTAAACATATAAAGCGATTTAAAAAAGTTCATATAAGGAAGTATGGAAAATTTTGAGGTACGTTTAAAACCGAGGTTAGATCCGGTAGGTACATCGTTGGTACATGCGTTTTCCGAAAAAATCGGAACGGTTTGCCTAGATTTTCAAAAAATCGACCATCTATTCAGCAGGATCACCGTTTTTGATGAAAATGTGAGGTACGTTCAAAATCCCGCGAGGTACGCTATGGTGCGCAGTTGGTACAATCACGATACGGTATTAGTTTTCATTTTTGTGAAAAGTATCCTGCTGGATAGATTGACATATATTTTAGTTGAGCGGAAAAATCACCTGAAAATATCGTTAGAACGCTTGGAAACTGAAGAATTTCCTCGACTTAACTCAAAACGACCGAAATGTCACTTACACCGTTTTGTGTTTGAGCTCCTCAAATATAGTAACTTTCAATTTCCAGCCCAGGGTTAACATTTTTTTGGCTTCACAAGAAAATTGCTAACGTTTGTCCTACCCATGGTTCCGAACGTGGACGCGCCTCTGATCAGAATCAAAATCAGCATGAGTAACTAATTGGCTACGAAGATGACTAGAGTCGGTGAAGACCAAGTCAATCGTAGATGGATTTCTAGAAGAGGAAAAACATGTAGGGCTATCAGGGTATATATGGTTATGGTTTCACGCTGGCCAAATAAAGATTTTGAAAACTTCAAAAACATCATATATATATATATATATATATATATATATATATATATATATATATATATATATATATATATATATATATATATATATATTTAGATATCTCTAAGAATATTTAACCGATGTGTATGTTTTTTTCAGAGGAGCTCCTTATTACCTGGTATTGTATTATCTACATTTTATTTTTTTGAGTAATTGACGTAAATCAAGATGGCCAACGAAATTTTATATGGAGAATGTCGGTCCCCCAAGGAACATCGGAATACCATCAAAACCAGATGACCAATGATCAATATCGACACGGACTCTGAAACTAGAAAAGCTATTTGATAACTTGAAAAATTGCACATAAATATAAAAAAAAAAACAAATAAGTTATCGCGTTTTGAGTATTAATTTGTGATAAAAAAATAAGCTGCTTGAAGACGGGTTAATCGTTCCACACCATTCGATTCAACAAGAATGACGTAACTACATACAAATTATAATCCTAAAATGAATTATAGGAAAATGAAATCCAATTTTCCCCTTTTTGGCAACTGAAGTTTTAAATGTTGTTACTTAAAACGGAATCCAACTGTACAACGTCGACCTATCCAAATAACGCACTTTGCACACATTTCTAATGAATTTCTGAGATTTCAGAAATATGAAAATGATTAACATAGCATATGAAAGGTTGTTCCCCACAAGTAAGTTTATCCGAAAATATTCAAGAAAATAATTCGAAACATTCAATAATTGAGTGTAATTAGCAGTTGACAATTTCAAAACAGCATTTGCGAATATGCTCTTCGAAAAAATCGCAATGAAAAACTACAAATAAAATGTTGTAAATTTGCATTAACAAATTAAATATTCCTCAAGAAAAATCTGATAATAAGCCCTACAATACTCGAAATTTTGTAGATTAAAATCTAAATTCGATGAAAATCTTATAATAAGCAATCAACTTTTTAAGTTTTTCTTGGAATCTTATTGGTTTTTAGTTCTGATGTTTTATTTTTTCAATGGAGTTTTTCGTGTTTTGTTTATTTTCCCATTGGTTTTATTTTTATTATTTAATGTCATCTTTCTTTTCTATATTTTAATTTGTTTAGCCCCCTTATTAACTTTTTCTTAGTTCTTTTTTTTTATTTTTATTGTTTTTTTTCTTATTAACCATTATAAAGAAATATAGATTCACATTTTAATGTTCGTTTCCAATGCTAAGTTGCTGTTTATCGATTTACCAATATGGAATACATATTTTTTGTGCTATTTCAATTTTCAAACTTGTGCTTATAAACATAATGTAATGTAAACACATTCTTGTTACTTTGGCTGTCTTTTGAAAAGGTAGGAGGAAAACACCTGTTTTCATTTTGTTTTCATAAAAAAAAATCTTCCAATCACCGCACCGCAATAACCACTGGTAGTGTTGGTGTGCTTCCTTCGCACCCCCTTTAGATCACATTCGACGAAGCACTTTCTTCCAAACGTGCGAGTTGCGCTCCGATATGAGCCGATGGCGTATGGATGGGTTGGTATAGTTCAGATCGTTTCAGCAGATGTTAGTTTTATCCACGCGTTTGTCCAGAGTTGTGTAGTTGTTTGGCTTCTGCTCATTCGTCGTCGTGTGTTATGATTTGTAATCGAGCGAAGTGTTGGGTTGTCGTCGCTGAATCACTCCTCCGTCCATGATTGTATATCTTATACGACTGGAAGAGGGTACAGTCTCAAAGAGGATCTATCTCCGGCGTGGTCGTTAGTGAAGTCTCCCTTCTCGCGTTCGTCTGAAGTGAAGTTCAACTGGGAATATCGTCCTGGAATAAAAGCAGTATTGCAGTGGTATATTCAAGAAAGTACATTCGATGGTGGTTCGAAAGTGAGAATAATTGTGTAACTACGCAATGTGATTGAAAGTGGTGAATAAAATAACGGCTGACTATCCGTTTAGTGTACTGTTAATACTCAATATTCAAGAGATTATTGATTAGGGGAAATAATAAAGCAAAATGGTGCTGTACAAGCTGATGGTTGTGCATTGGTCTATTTTTACGCTTTTTATTCAGCTGGCTTTTTGTGCATCTGCATTTACAAGTAAGTTGAAAAGGTGTTTTCATCTGCCTATACTTATAGTTGGGTCTACAGGACAGTTTGAAGATAGGTGCCATACAACTGGTTTTGGTCGTCATATTGGAAGACATGTTGTAGGTTCATGATCAGCCGCCTTTCTAATCGATGTGAAGCATGTGAGATGAGGTTAAAATAATGATTTTGTTGCAATAAAAATCAAAAGTGGATGTTGAAGATAACGGTAGTGACTAGTGCGAAAAGAGGTCATGCAACTTTCTGTTGATACAGTAAACGAGAATCACGAGAAGAAACACACGTTGGATTGATACATTGGCCTTCTCTTCCACACTAGACGGTGTTTGTGTAACTTCAAAATCAGCAAAAAGTGGAACTTACTGGAACGCGCGATGGTTCAAGCAAGATTGGATTAATAAAGAAACGAAAGGTTTCGAAAGTTGAAGCGAAGCGGAGATCATTTCATGGGAAATCATACCGCAACCTCTTCTTCGGTCGTTTGGCGGTGGCGCATCGAATTACGAAAGTTCAAATGGCAGTCAGGAACATATGGCTGATAGAACAGCTGTTGAGAGCGTACACATAATAAAAGTACTCATTATGGCGAAATGTGGGTGTGCATTCGCGGCTTATATGGTGATTAAAGGATTTAGTGGCTTTGATGAGAAGAGTTTGGCCTTAAATTTGCATAATAGTCTCGAAATGTAATAAAGTTACGGTGTCTGGTGATTATTCGTACTTAGCAGGATAGAATTATAAAACCTCTCACCTAAAGGATTGGAGTAACACAAGCCAAATGTGTGCGAAGTGTAGTTTTTAGGTCATTTTTTGTATGATAGCGAAGTCAAACGATATGACATTGATTACAAAAAAACGTTACTTCTGCAATAGCCTTGAGTTTGTGAAAAGTGTAAAACGTAATGGAACTGTGCCAGATTTATTTACATTCAACGAAGAAATTTAGATAGCAATATTTTAATGCCGTTAGCTGAACGAAATAGAATGGCGATTCGAGGGTTACATGATTTAGACCTTGTTTGGACTAAGCATGTTGTTGGCCTTCACAGAGATCTCTTGCCTCTGAATTTCTACGATGATTTCTCCGCTCATTGTTAGAAACAGATGCTGGTTGGAGCGAATCCAGTTAGCTCTGCATGATTCGATTTTCTACATCTCGATGTCGATTCATAGAATCATAGAAAAAGTTGAACCTCAGTTGCGCTGATTTTGTGTTCTATAGGGGAAGTGGTGGTAAAATGAACAGGGGTGGTAAAATGAACACCGTGCCTTTTACCGAGAAAAAACAAATTTCGATTAATTTTATCACGCACAGACGATTCAGAGCATAAATTTGAGTGTTCGAGTTGATACGTAGGCCAATTGAAGTGAAAATATCAATGAAAACAAAGATTTTAGAAAACCACGTTTGAAAAATAGAATTGACGTTACTTTTAGCCCGGAAGACTTGAGGTTTTTCAGTGAGATGAATATCGTTATGGTATGATGTCAAATCTGATATCTTTAGAATTCTTTTTGAATGGGTTGCAATCATTAATGGATGTATTTTTGGTGGGGCAATGAAAATTTTCAGAAATATTTGGTTTGCTCACGATTTTTGTATGGTGTTCGTTTTACCACCAATCGCTGTTCATTTTACCCACATAGTGCAGGTAAAATGAACATTTGCATCGCTTTTTGATAGCGATGAAAATATGTGAAAATTTTGCTATTTTAGTCTGAATCCACGTCGCTGCTATAGATTACATCCCTATTTTTGATGTTGTGCGATAGAACTATACAGATTTCTCGTTTTTCTATCAGAAACAAGATAATTCCCTTAAGGTGTTCATTTTACCACCCTTTCCCTTACTCGATATTTGTTATATATGTAAATTATATTAGGGTAGATGTTCCGGCATTCTCATAGCACCAGTATTCATCCGCCCAGATTATTTACCGTTCTACAGCACAAATAAACATGAATCGTATAGTGTTCATCGATTCACCTTGTAATGATGTGGCAACATTTTAAGAAACCTTAAAATTTGTTGAGAAAATAATGGATGAAAATATATTTACTATAATATATTTGCTTCTTTGCCACCTTCCATAAGAAATCAATGTGGGTGGCGATTTCAAGAATCAAAATTATAAACGTGGCGATTCCTAGTGCAGGAGAACTAGTATTCGGTGCCCTATATTTCAACACAAACAAAGTTTGTGACCAGCTATTATGTGTTTCCTGCAAAATATGGATTGAAAGCTTTAATTTAAAATGACAGTATTCACAAGTCTTTTGACTGAATCATACAACATATTTTTCCTCATGGTGACAAATACTGATAAACATACCGTACTGTTTTAAGAAAAGTTTATAAACATTTTACCATGTCCAATGCAATCATTTTTCTGCTTGCACATACAGTTTTACGCATTTGTTAATTAATTTATTGCTGTAAATTATACCCGAGTGTAAAATCGATACTGATAATTTTGTACCTATAGTTATATTTTACATGCAGGGAGGTTGTACCAGTATTCGCCACATTGAAAGATACTATTAAAAAACGATTAACAGACATTCAAATGCTCTCAAAACGTCAACCGATACATGCACAATAGAGGAACAAATCGATTTACCGGCGATTGTCGATGTATCCATTCTTCCACAGCTATTTTTTCAACATTAATTCTATCCATTTAAACAACTTTATATAATGTTTGAGGAACATCTGGTCGGTGTTCGGACAGACTGGACCAAGTAGTTTTTAATGTTTTCTAGAAAATGTACCCTAAGTTTTCGAAATTTAAAATATTTGCATTATTTTCAGTAATAATGAAGCTTATCTATTTGATGAGACATCTGTTACAAAAAAAATCAGAATTGATGGAGTTTTTCACGTATCTTTAGAACTCCAAAATATCATCTAGTCCGATCTTACTGAGCATCGACCATCTGATACCTGCTGAATATTATTCGCTTTTTTATGAATCTATTCTATATATCTCGACACACTTTATTATTTTTCACATGAAATTTGATAATGTTTGACCTGACAATATGGATTTGCTTCTGTTAGACAGAGACCATCCGACGATTCCATGTCAAATCGGTCAGTCACAAAACTCGATCATCTTTGATTTGCAGTGAATTTTGCACATGTTTTCGGTATAGTAGAATAAGTGTTTTCCATAGAAAAATCATTTTGACTAAAGAATAACTTTTGAAAATGGCCTATAGCGAATAACTAATGAAAATAGCTTGTTTTATTATTTAATTAATAGTTTTGACCTAATGACCTAATTTTCCATTAACTTTTATGTAACCATTTAGAAATAAAACTTAAATAATATTTAAAAAATATGCATATTTCCTAATATTTATTTTTGACCTCATTCATCTCAATTTTCCTGGAAAACAAGAATTTATTTTTTCCTTGCAGAAAGGATTCGTCTAAATTACTTGATTAATTGGTCATTATTTGGTAAACCTATTCTAAATTCGTAAATACTTGAGCTCCACCATGATATCGTTTGGAGATGTTACAACTCTAGAATTGAAATAAAGTATCTCTTTTGCAACGTGTCTGGTAACCAACACCCTGGTAAATTATCCAAACAACAAAATATGGGAAAGATGACCTCACATTTAAAACACTAAAAATATGTACTTTTTTCAATACATCTATAGGTTAACAAAAAATAAAATTTTCTGTAACTTCTTCATGATTGCTTCGTATTGAGATAAGCAATTTTTTTTTCTGGGACGTTATTCCTGAGGACCGCTACCCATTGTGGAGATGTTTTCTCCCTAAAACCAAAAAATAATAATGTCAATAATAATAAAAAATTCCTACTATTATTTGAAGTAATCCACTAGTTATATGCTTCAATATTTTGGAAAATTATACGGTTACGGTTATAATCCAGTGAGTTCGATGAACATCTCCCTTCCGTCGTCAATCTCGAATAACAGATCTCTCTAAAACCACTCAGTACATTTGGCTTGGTTTTACAAATATTTTAAATCGGAAATTTGTCACAGCTTGTCAGCTCAATAATAATAATAATATAGAGCTTTGTCTTCAAAGTTTATACAATGATAATAATTTGCGGACACCTTGTACTTCACATAAACTTGTATCTGCAACAACTTGTAAATATTTTGCAAAAAAATAAAACGGCTTTAGCTAAGGGGCGCTCATATAAAAAGGGTGTCCACGATGAAATTGCCACACACAAAATTGATTCGCAGAATTCGAGTTTTCATCTGAATGCCATCACATTTTCAGGGATTGAAAAATAACTATTAAACTTCATTTTATCATTTTACTCGTATTTTATTTACAGTCCATACGCAAATGCCCGTACTTTGGCCTTAACCCGGGCCATAAGATTCTGCACAACCTATTAATCAACCGTGTTTTGCATGTAAACCCATACTTTCTTCAGTTTCTCGACGGTCTTCACTTCCCTTAGGTCGTTTAAAGGCGCTGCTTCATAATCGCCCAGTACTACTCGATGGGGCCGAGCTCCGGAGTGTTGGGAGGGTTGAACATTTTCGGCACGAAAATTAGCAACGTCCTTGGAGTAGTGGCATGAGGCCAAATCCGGTCAGAAGATTGTTGGGACGTTGTAGGCCTTCAGGAGAGGAAGCAGCCGCTTCTGGAGGTACTCTTTCATGTACACCTGTCCGTTCATCGTGTCCTGGGTCACGAAAGGTGCACTCCGCTTCCCGCACGTGCAGATGGCTTGCCAAACCAGCAATTTCTTCGCAAATTTGGACATCTTCTGAGTGCGGACATGCTCCGGAACGCTGAACTTATCCTTGGCCGTGAAAAACAGGTTGCCGGGGATCAGTTTGAAGTCGGCCTTCAAATATGTTTCGTTGTCCATGATGCAGCATTCAACTTTCGTCAGCATGTTGAGGTACAACTTCCTGGCACGGGTTTTGGCGGACTTGTTCTGCTTCTCGTCGCGATTAGGGGCCTTTTGTACCTTGAACGTTCGGAACCCAGCCTTAGTTTTGGCCTTCTGGACAAACCTTTGGCTTAAGTGCAGGTTTTTAGCCACATCCCGAACCGAGGCGTTCGGGTTTCGGTTGAAGGCCCCAACTACGCGGTTGTGATTATTGGTGTTGTACGGAATACTTTTTCCTTCACTTCTGGGTTTCCGATCGGCGGTCAATCGTTCCTCGAACCGCATAATCACTCGCGACACCGTGGAATTCGCGATTCCCAACGTTTTAGCAATAAAACAATGCGAGAGATCCTTGTTCTCGTGATGAATGCGCATTTATCACGCACGAGCTGTTCTTTCGACTCCATTTCCGCGAGTTTTGATCACAGGATTTTAAAACTTGCAAGATGTAAATAATGCACTATGAACTAAATCCACCCAAAGTTTCATTAAATTCTACCCAACGGTTAAAAAGTTAGAGCAATTTCATAGTGTGGCAATTTCATCGTGGACACCCTTTAGGTTCACCAAGGGCGCCATAAGGGCACGCTACGGCTTTGTTTATATCCTACATTTATGAAAAAGCGAATTATGAATTACCTAAAAAATAATGCGCTCTCGGGCTAGGCATTGGATATCAATATTAAGCGTTGTGTTTGGATGGGCATCTAATTCTTCCGAAAGAGGTGCACTTTGCGAAAAAGGACCACGTGATTATTGAGCTGAAAAAGAATTCAGGTTAACTTCTGCGTTCATGGGTCCTCTCATGGCGTAGTGGTAACGCGCCCTGACTAGAGATCAGGGAGTCGTGAGTTCGATTCTCACTGAGAAGACGTGTAACTTTTTCGAAAAACTTCACATCAATTTGTCCATTTAATCCAATTCCAAAGTATATGTAATGTTCAGCTCTTCGGTAGTTGTTGGACTTGCAATTGTTTTACAAAAGTATTACGTTTCTTTGAAATTCCACATTTTCGTGTACATTTTGCATTGTGACGATTCAGCTTAAATTATATGAAACATTTGTGGCTACACTTGTATGAAATTTTCTCGTTTCACATTTTTTCAATAGATCGAATCAGGTGAAACTTTTGACAGCTACTGTTTGTTTACATTTGGACATGAAAACGTCATACTTTGTATACACTGCAAAAATGTGTTTCAGTATAATCCTGGAATACTAAAATCTTAATATCATTATCGTTTTCGAAAAAATCAAACTGTTTGGGCATAGAGGCTGTCCGGCTGAGGACTTTCCCCTACTGCATATAAAATACAGTGTAATATTAATGTCTTGCCAGTCAAGATTGGAAAATTCCTTAGGGTGTCCATACTGTCCCGTGTCCCTCTACTTATGCAACTTAATCGGTGTGCAAGTTTCACAATTATGGGCATGATTTTAGAGTGGTTGTTTTGATATTTCCGTACAATGCAGGAATGGGTGGTAAGCGAGCAGTCGAAGCCACGTGGTTATACGAACTGCCACAGCACTGTAGCAATTTGTTCCATAGATGGCACCACGGTATAATTTAAACAAGAAATTTGAATAAATTTGTTCCTGCTTGAACGTCTGTCAGCGATAATACCCTATCTTGGGATACAATTTCATGAACCTTTACAGTACTGGGTGCCGACATCAAAGTTTCAGAATTATTTTATTTGAAAGGATTCGATCGTTTGATTTTGATTAAATTTTCAGGAACAATCATAAATGACCATCGGTGATGGTTTTGCACCTAGGGGCGAATTTGTTGGGGTATAAATACCCTTTGAAAAGGAAATTATGTTGAAAGTCAAAAAAAATAGTGTAAAAGTGATCTGCTTGGCAGAATGTATCAACTGTTTTGGGTTGGAGAATATTGCACACAAATACGACAAATGATGAATTTACAAATAAATAAGAGAAGAAGGCTCTATTCCGGTTAGGTTGTAAGGCCACACATAAAAGGAAGGTTGTGAGAATATTTATATTCAATGCTATATGAAAAATCATGATATTTAAGCCATCACACGACAACTGCACAAGAGGTGTCTAAAGTGACCATGTGAAGCCCTATCGAAACCTGTCACCGAGTGTCCGAAAATAATCAGAACAACTTTATAATTCATGGCGCGGTATTTATTAACTTATGGGTAAAAAATTACGAATGTTAAGCCTTCGGTAGGTATCAGTGCTTGGTATTTCAAAAATGTCCCTTGAGGATTCCTACTGGAACTGATATCCGGTGACCATATTCCAGGAACGACAACAATAGTCACCATACTCAATTAAATCAATGTTTTATTGATTTTTCAAAGTTTTCGATAAGGTTTCTTGCATTTCCATCATAATTTTCATTATACTTGGTACCCCGACATATTTGGACCTAAGTCCAAAACCATCACCGAATTCAAAATTCTCAATACATGAATCAAAAATATAGCTTATCTATGATTTTTCCTGTAAATTTCATCAAAATCGATCGAACGATTGCCAACCTACAGAATTTTTAAACTGTAAAAGGTTAAAATGAAAAATGACCATTAAATTGTTTTCAGTGTAGGCCTGAAAAAAGATTTTTTTAGGATTTTTTTCAAATAAGATTTTTTTCAAATAATTGAAATTTTTATTTATTTTGACAATTATCTACAAGTCATCCAAACAATTTTTTTTTCTGTAGGAGTTGTCATTTTCCCATAACTTTATTTTGAAAAAAAAAATCGTCTAAAATAGTTTGGGCTTTTCCTAAGATAATCCAGATAAATTCCAGAAAAAAACTAGGTATGCATCCAGAAAGTTTCATTGAAACCTGAAAGGGTGATACCAACATATGTTCGGGTTGGCACGGAATGCGTCTATAGCATTACATCAGTAGTGCTTAAGCTGCAGCATATTGCGGGCCAATTTCTGATTTTTTGTTACAATTTCTTGCCGCGCATAACAGTTCTGTCAAAATACATATTGTTTTCGGAACAGACGATTTTTCACCCCTGTAATCAAATTGCATAATGGTCCAACATAAATTGTAGTCTTCATGAGTTCTTAGTGTAACTCATTATCTATAGAAAAATGAGGTCGAAGAGAATCTGATCCGAAAGGAATAGTTAACAACAAATAGGGGTAGCACAAATGTTCTGCCTCATCGAAAGACCATAAAGCATTGAAATTCTTAAAAATTTAAAAAAATGCGAACAAACTTCAAAATGTTCTCAAGAAATTGTGAGTTACAAAAAAAGGTTTACTTTATCCCTACAGGTCTTGTTAAACTTCTCCTGCTCAATTTTTTATGGAACAAACTAGGGGAAGATTTAGGATCTTTTGCAGATTTTTAATATATTATATTTAACCTTCAAATTGTTGCGCTTTTCGCCATTGTTAGAACCATGCCGCTGTGGTTGTACACGACAAGCGAGGATTTTCCAACAATGTTGTACAAAACGCACCAGCGCAACTGCTGCAGTATTAAGATTTCAGAAATAAATATGTTGGGTTTCTGCTAGTGAATATAACTAATAAAAAATCATCGAACAATGGTCAGATTCAGATCCAGGATAGTTTTCAAAATTGTATGATAGATTTTTATGAAATTATTCAGATTCAGATAATAGTCAGTTATTTGTATCGTTCGATAATCATGTATTCTTACAACGGATATAAAAGTTATCCCAATTTTTTCTGAAAATCGAACATTTGCAATACATCACAATTTTTGAGTTTTAGAAATCCTCTAAATAGTTGTTTTCATTTATTCTTCCCTTAAAAAATCAAGAAACATTCTTCAATAATTAAGCTAGAAAAATGTTCTGCTTCTTCTTCTTATTCCTGGTATTAACGTCCTCACTGGGCCAAAGCCTGCTTCTCAGCATAATGTTCTTATGAGCACTTCCACAGTAATTAATTGAAAGCTTTCTTTACTTTAGAGTCGTTTTATTATGAATATATAAGAGCCATTTCAAGCAAACTGCAAAAGTAGTCATATTGTTTATAAAAGCTCATTTCGTCACATATGTTCACAATACCCATAGAATAATTTTTGATGGATCAGTATTCTACTCATCAATTTACATTCGTGGTGCATAAACTTAACAAAGTATCAAAGTTTTCCATTGTTTATACAATTGTGCTAGGTGGTATTAAATACTCACGAACGAACTTTATACTTTTGTTACTTAAACGGTACGCTTTGATAAAAAAAAAAGTGTTATATCTGGCCATGTAAAAGAAACAACGCATTTTGTGTGGAAGGAGCAACGATGTTCATAAATTCAATTTAGTAAAAATTATATTGATTAGTTCGTATCAAACATATAGCTCACGCAAAATTGTAGGCCTCATTTGCCATGCTCGGTGGATTGAATTATCAAAAAAATACTGTAACATAATGTTCTATCGGAATGACAAATAGATAAATCTATTATTATTGTGGGCTTCGTGGCCTTGCAGTTAGCGGCGTCAGTCGTTTAGGCGTATTGTGCCACGAAGCGTGGGTTCGATTCCCGCTCCAGTCGGTGGAAACTTTTCGTCAAACGAAAAATTCATCACTGGGCCAATGGGTGTTCTGTGTTGTCCGTTGCCTAATGTTCGTGATTGTTCAGTCTGTGCAGCCTTTGGCTGAAGACGGTGTAAATAGTCTTTATTATTTGCGTCCATCGGCTGGTCGAAGGTAGGATGAGTAGGGTCAAATGGTTCAAAATGCCACTTTAAGGATTTGTGTCGTTTCCTCCTAATGGGAACCACATTTTAACGCCATTCGAAGTCCTAACAGTAACTTTACAATATTTGCTAGCTACCATCATAAAAACATGTCCCAAATTTGAGTTTTTAACGGGTTTAAATCGTGTAGAAAAGTTGGTTGATGAATAGGGGTGGTTCAAAATGACCAAATGCATGGGGTAGAATGCCATTTAGTACGGAGAACTAGTAGTTAGCAACCATGTTTCTCCAAGAGTTTGCTCTGTGGTATGGAAACGCTTATTCCTTAATGAAATCATCGGAAAACCTTAATATTTAGGCAAAAAAAGAGAAAAATGTTGGATTTCACCAGAAAATTAACGAAAAATCTATGAGTCTATGTCCAAGGGTTGTGGCGGCAACTCTTGGGTAAACATATTTTAACATCGTTTGGCAAAAAATACAAATTGAAACGTTCTAGGAATGATTCAATGAGGTGAGCCATTTTACCCCATCAGTGCGTCTTGGACCATGTTCCCCTAATAATAAAATTAAACAATCTGGCTTCCTATTTTCGATGCAGGAGATGACAAATAATAATTATCAACCTATTGGTCATTGCTAGGTGAATTATTCAGCAGCTTTTTCCTTTCCCTTCGCCAATAGACACAACTTGATCAGCTGCTGTTTGATCTATTACCGTTAGCAGTTCGGATCAAACGTACCTATTTCAAATAGAAATGTGCTTCAACAACTGCTGTTTACTGCTTATCTACATCTTCTTCACCGCGTCGGAGCGGAATCAAACTCGTGCCCTAGTGCTCTAGCAGCAAAGCAGAGAACGTGCAACCGAATTTTGGGCCCACATTTCTTTCCTGCTCGATGTGCAGCGCAATAATCCACCGGTAAATCTGGAGTTGATTGCCTCGGGAAATTATGCAGAGTTCATGTACGTACCCAAAAACGGCTGCACCGGTATAAATAACAAGAGATTGTCTGCCAAACGCAACCGAATTCGGCCTACATCAGCAGGATCCGTTCGAATAATTGTTTTACATAGACTGGTTATCTAACTTTTGTGCTTCCGTTTTCTCATATCACCGATATATGCCTAGCTACGTATTTGGAGGCGGTTGTTTGCGTGAGTGTCATGTAATTTAGTGGCCAGTCTTGCGGGCAGTTTGAAAGAGTTCCGTATCGTTGCTCTATTGCAAACCGGTAGAAACATTTCTAGATGCCACATTCAACTTGGATGGGTGGAAAATTTTGAATTTTGTACCCGATCATTTGTTTTAGTAATGTTGATCAAATCATGGTACAAATTTCTCGATTTAGACAAAACGTTCTATCGTGTTGATTTGAATTGCCCGGGCGCTTTGATTCCCAGACACCGATCTTAATTCATACAAAAAATTTGTTTTCATTAACTCTTTTCAAAGCAGCACACCTTTTTCAAGCGTGAATCAAAATTTTTCGTTGGTTTCGATTTTTTAATAAATAATGCACTCTAGAGTTTCCATTTCCCGGCCATTTTGCTTGTCCCGGGATTCGGGACAAAAACTGAAGCTTATCCCGGGAGTCCTAAATTAAAATTATGCGTGCTTCCAAACTGCATAGCAAGATTTTAAGCTGTTTTGCTATTAGTTAGTTTCTTTTCTTATTTTTAATTCTTTATTAGTATCATTTCAAACATTACATTCATTTCTTATATCTAAGTGTTCTGTGTTAGACAACACTATCATCTTTATTTATTTAACTAATTTGGTTTCACAAAATTAAGGTTTTATTAACATTTTGTTAACAACATATAACATTTCATTTGCCGTAGCAGTTCAGATTTTTTACAGGTGAGTTGATTTCACCTGCTTGTAAGAGAAAAAAACACTTTCAATTCACTTAACCTAACTCAACCTAAATATATAACGCATTAGTCGTGGCAATAGAAGATTGCAACGATTTCTGTCTAAAATTAATACAAGTCGGACTCGATTATCCGGAGTATCGATTTTTTTTTTCACTCCGGATAATCAAATCACCAAGAAAAAACAATTGAAATCTTAGATAAAAGAACTTAAATATTATCTTTTTTTGTTGTTTTATTTATATGATGCGGTGGTGTAGCCAGCAATTATTTTTAGGAACAGTAGGGGTCTTCAAAAGAAAAAAATTTTTTTTTTGACCAGCATACACAAAAAACAATTTTTCAAACCCCCCTTTTCTTAAATGCGTTCAAAACTGCAAAACCAAATTATTCCATATTTATGCATAAAAATTGAAAAACAAGAACATCAAAAAACAAATTCCGGATAATCGAGTCTAAAATTCCGGATAATGGAATCCCGGATAATCGAGTCCCCGGATAATCGAGTCTCCGGATAATCGAGTCCGATCTTTAATTATTTTATTCGAAATTTGTTCCAAAGCTTCTACATTGGATATTCTATGTAGTTCATTGATACTTCACCAGGAAGGAAGCATAAGAATCATTTTTAAAATTTTATTTTAAATCCTCTGCAGAGCTTTTTTCCTGGAATTACAACAGCTAGTCCATATTGGTACAGCATACAACATGGCTGGCATGAACATTTGTTCGAAGATCAAAAGCTTGTTCTTAAGACAAAAGTTTCGATTTTCTGTTAGCAAGTGGATACAAACATTTTATATATTTGTTACATTTGGCTTGAATGCCCTCAATGTGATTTTTGAAAGTTAAATTTGTATCTAGCAAGAGCCATAGATACTTAACTTCATCTGACCAATTTATTGGAACCCCTCTCATCGTGACAACATGTCTTCTTAAAGGTTTCGAATAAAAAGCTTTTGGTTTATGTAGGAATATTATTAGTTGAGTTTTGGAAGCACTAGGAGAAATCTTCCATTTTTGCGAGTAGGAAGAAAATATATCCAAACTTTTTTTCAATCGACTGCAGATGACACGCAGACTTCGTCCTTTGGCGGAGATACCTGTGTCATCAGCAAACAAGGATTTTTGGCATTCCTAAGGTAACTCAGGTAAGTCAGATATGAAAATATTGTATAATATTGGTCTCAAAATGCTGCCTTGAGGAACACCAGCTCTTACAGGAAATCTTTCAGACCTGGAGTTCTGATAATTAACCTGTAGTGTACGATTTGACAGATAACTTTGAATTATTCCAACAATATATGTTAGAAAATTAGAGTTTTTTTTAATTTTACTATCTTGCCTTCATATGCCAAACACTGTCGAATGCTTTTTCTATGTCTAGAAAAGCAAGACCAATGGAAAAGCCTACAGATTTGTTGAAACGGATCAAATTTGTTACACGTAAAAGTTGTTGAGTGGTTGAATGTCCATGGCGGAATTGGAACGGTTCATTGGCAAAAATTGAATTTTATTTATCCGGTTTTCTTGTGTAAAACAATAAAACGTAATTTCTGAGCTTTTTTGTCTGTAAATCAAAACTGAAGGCTATGGTATGTAGTTTTTTTTGGAATGAATTCACTTGTAGAAATGAAGTGAACTTGTTTGAGCAGAAATTGAAATATTTATTTATATATAAACCACACAGAAAACGTATTTCCAGAGCTTTTTTGTTGGTATATCAATATTAACCCCTCTACCGGCAGCTTCATTTTTTACCGCAAATAAAAATTCAAATCGCGATAACTTTTTTGTTTCTTGGTATTTTTGCACCATTTTTTCACAAGTTCTCAAAAAACTCTTCTAGTTTGAGAATCCATGTCGATAATAATCATTGGTGATCTGGTTTTGAAGATATTCCAATGTTCTTTGGGGGACCGACATTCTCCATACAAAATGTTTTTGGCGGCCATTTTGTTTTTGGCCAATTTATCAAAACAATAAAATAGGGGCTATACATTGCCAGGTAAGAAGGAGCTACTTTAAAAAAAATCATGCAAATCGGTTCAGTATTCTTGGAGAAATCTGAAAATTACGATATAGGGTTTCTTGAAGTTTTCAAGAACTTTATTTGGCCAGCGTGGTACCAGAAACATAAATGCTCATTACTAAAAGACGGTTCCACCAAATTGCTTCATTTTTTCACAACTAACTCTCAATAATGTATTGTTCCAAGGAGTGAATATCCGAATACGATAAAAATTCTGTAGGCTTAGATATTCACGTGAGTGATGACTACACGTCGGTCCCCCAAGGAATTTCGCAATATCTCCGGTTCCAGATGACCAATAATCAATATCGATACATATTCTAAAACCAGAAGAGATTTTTGACAGCTTGTGAAAAACTGGTACGAAAATATCAAGAAACAAAAAAGTTATCACGATTTGAATATTTTTTCTTGGGTAAAAAATGAAGCTGCCGGTAGAGGGGTTAAAGGCGATGAATTGAAATTTTTTCAACATAAATTTACTTGTAACATTCAAGTGAATATTGTATAGTCAAAAATAAAAGGTTGAATACACTCAAAATTGTTTTAACTTACAAGGCAACATAAACATACTTTCCGGGTTTGTTCATCTGTAATTAAAAACTCAAAGCTATGACATGTACACTCCCGTGCATAGTTTGGGTTCACCCCCTAAAAAACATGCAAAAGTGTTCAGTCCATATCTCTGTGATTACACGTCCAATTGAAACTCTCTAAGCCGCATTCGAAAGTCAAAGAGTTATTCTTACTTCGTATGTAGTTTTCCAAAAACATTCTTTGAACTTTGTATACTAAATTTTTACTTAAAGTTGTGACATTTTTCAAAAAAACACACTGAAAAAACATAGCTAATTTCCTCGGCATTGGAGAGACCAACATTTTAAAACAAGGTGTCATTAGAATCGTAATCTTATATTATTTGAAGAGAAAACTAGTCAAAATCAATGAAACAGTCAGTCAAGTCATCGTGCAAAAGTTTGGGTTCACCTGAACTTACTTAAATCTGTGAAATCTCAAACCAATCATGTACGCGCCATTATTTGCGCTCAAAAAGCTTTAAACTATTAAAATCGATTGAAAAATGGCAGAGATATTGACAAAAATTATCTGCGTGCGGCTCAGGTGAACCCAAACTATTGCACGATTTGCATCATACTGAGGGGTGAACCCAAACTTCTGCACGATGACTTGACTGACTGTTTCATTGATTTTGAATACTTTCCGGACTTTTCCGCAAAAAATTAGTGGGGTCTCTTCAAAGAATATAAAATTACGATTCTAATGGCACTATGATTAAAAATTTTGGTCGATCCAATGCTGAGGAAATTAGATATGATTTTTCAGTGTGGTTTTTTGAAAAATGTAACAACTTTAAGTAAAAATTTAGTATACAAAATTCAAAAAATGTTATTGGAAAAATACATACGACGTAATAATAACTCGTTGCCTTTCGAATGCGGCTTAATGAGTTTCAATTGAACGTGTAATCACAGAGATATGGACGGAACACTTTTGTGTGTTTTTGAGGAGGTGAACCCAAACTTTTGCACGGGAGTGTAGTTGTTTCGGCACGGATTCACTTGTAGAAGTGAAGTGAACATTTTGGAGCAGAAATTGATTTTTTTATTACACTCAAAATTTCTTTTACTTAAACTATCACGAACATTCGTATTTTGGTCCCGTTTGCCTGTAACTCAAAATTCAAAGCTATGGCATATATATATTTTTTTTACATAAAATTTATTGTGATAATCAAGTGAACATGTTCGAGTAAAAAAATAAATTTTCTATAACACTCAAAATTTATTTTATCCAAAAAATTACACAAAAAACGTATTTCCTGAGCTTTTTTGTCTGTAAATCAAAATTGAAAGCTGTGTCATATAGTTTTTTTCGACATCAATTAACTTGTAGGAGTTAAGTGAACATGTTTGAGCAGAAATTAAAATTTTTTATTACACTAAAATTTTTTTCACTTTTTCACGAAAACCCCTATTTTTGGACCCGTTTGCCTGTAACTTAAAATTAAAAGCAACGACATATAGTTTTCCCGACATTAAATTCATTGTTACAGGCAAGTGAATATGTTCGATTAAAAAAATAAACACTCAAAATTTATTTCACCGAGAAGTTTGAAAGTAATTAAAAATTTCTATCTTTATCAAAATATGGTCTCTTGACTTCTACAAGCACGCTCGTGCCGAAAAAATACATCTCATTATCTTCAATTTTAACTTATAGACAGAAAAGTTAAGGAAATAGTTGTTTTTTAGTAGTTTTTACTCAAAATAAATTTTCAGTGAGGTCGAACATTTACATTTGTTCTCAAACATGAACACTTTTTTTTTAACAAATATGTCCTAGATTTGAACTGCAAATGGATCAAAAATATTATTTTTCGTAGTATGTATATAAAATTAAAATTTCTGCTTAAACATGATCACTTGACTTCTACAAGTAAAAACATGCCGAAAAAAACTATATGTAAATAAGTAGATGAAAAACCCGAATTGAGTACTATACCATTCAATTCCACTAGAGTTTGTATCCTTTAACAGATACGCGTATTTCGATTTTATAAAATTAAAAAAGTGGTTTTATCTTTCTTAGTGTGCGATTTTCTATTCCTAAATCAATTTAAAAAGGCGTAATTTTTATGCTCTTTGTGATTTATTTAAAATTAACAATAAAATGTTTTATTTAAAATTAACAATGAAATGTTTCGTCAATATTCAAAATATTGCCTAAGATATTTCAGATACGTTATATTTTGACCCATTCTCAACCTCTAGATCAAATCCCAAAAAAATAATTGCTAGACGTGTGTCAAGATCTTTTTAAAATGTTATTTTAAAAAATGTTTAGTTTTCCAGAATAATTATTTAGAATAGCATGAAATTCTAAATAATCAATAGTTTTGTTTAATGTGCGTTTAGTAAATATTTGACTAAATTTATTCATTTATATTTGACCTGCATTTTCCATATTCTAAGAGTAAAATAGAAATGTGTTTTTTGAAATAACTATGATTATATACTGTGCAGTTCAGAATAATAGCACCATCTCGCAAAGATTGAATTTTGTGTCTTCATTGAATGATCCACCACTTCACAATTTGTGCTACAGTGCTACAGCGAATTACGAATACGAATTCATACATGTTACTATTGTCACAACAAGATGGTAAGACACTATTTAGCGATATCTAATTCAATAGTGATTTGTGTCTAGAATCTACCAAATTCCATATTCGTGCATCTGTTCAAATGCAAAAACAATGTTTAGGTATTTTTTTGTTTATTTTTTTTTGTTTATTTTTTTTTGTTTATTATCACCTGAAACTTAGTTTCAATTATTTTGATTGATTATTATGATTGCTCAAGTCTTTGATAAAATCGTTTAGTCCAGTCGAGCCGTCCAGCGCGTAGTATCGTAATTTCACAACTGATTAGAAGTATTGCCTATGTTCCGGAAGTATACGATACCACTTCAGACATCGAGCCACTTGATTCAGCAAGTGGCGTTTTCAGATACTTTTAAAACCAATTGTCTCGTTTGAGGAAGGATTAGTTGATTTCCGTTTTGATACCGTTAAGGTGCATTCTCATCCTTACCTATCGATATTGAAGTGGTCATACAATTTAATGTGTTTTCCGATATAAGGCTGTTTCTAAAATTATAAAAGTAATAACATAGGTGGAGATCCCTTAGTACCGGCCACTTGAGAAGTTGAATTGAAAGTTCCGATGTTTCGTGCAACCTTGTTACCTACAAAGGAATAAATTTAACCATTTCTTTTTCTTTTTTTTCGTGTCCTTTTCTATGGTAACATAAATACGATTTTTTCTTTGCATATAAGGTGGTTACTCTTGATACCAAATTAACAAACCCTGCAGTTTTGTCTCTAATGTCGGATACAATCTTGCAAATATTCATTATTGTGACCAAATGTTGCCACCTCAAAGAACTCTAGCATGCTTCAGATCAATTAAAGAAAGAACTCAAAGAAAATTAATATGCTTCAGATCAATTCGTACACATAAAGAAAAACCCATGTAAATTTCAGCGTAAAATCATGCACATAAAGAGAATGCCAGATATGTCGCAAATTTACACGTCACATCGTGTAAAATTACAATAACATCATATAAGGTTCCGATACGCATCGTGTAATCTAGCATGGACTCTAACCGATTACGCGACAATTCACATAAATTTACATGACTTTGATGTAATTTTACACGATGCGTCATGTAAATTTGTATACTATATGTCGCAGTTTTTAAAATTTTCAGATCTAAGCTGTGATGTCTTCAGCTGTCAATCTGAATGCCATAAAGAAGATTTTCTATCATACTATTGTTTTGTGTATTAATCCCCTCAAAATCAGTGGATCGAAAAGAAGAGATGGATGGATGTTTCATAAGGCTTTTGATTTATAATATATATTAATATTTTTCATCACATCAAACATAAGATCCACGTGTGGATCGCAAAAAAAAAAATATTTTACAAGTGTCAATTCCTTCTATTGCCTTAAATACTTATCATTAACAATACAAGACTGCGAGTGATCAAAATGCCCAATCCCTCTACAAATAACAATCATCCACCACGCGCCATATTTCAACTACATCATCAAAACGTAATTTTGCCACTCGATGATAGTCAATGGATGGAATAGAATCAGCTGACTTTGAATAAATACACTTCAGATATCATTTTCAAACCCGTGGAACCGATTTTGTCTAGTACTGTGGAGACATCTTGACTGGACTGTTTGTATAAATGTGTGGAGGGAAATATTCTTGGCACTTCATTATAACCAATAACAAATAGATACAGCTCTCGAATGACTGTTACGTAATTATTGAAAGCATCAGTGTGGTTATCGCATATGTGTTTATGAAAGGTATCGTCATTGATACTGTATCGGAACCATTTCGCGCAAATTATCGTCATCTGTGGGCACATTTTATTAAATTGACGTAGGTCAATTGGAATCACCTTTGCGCACTTGGCTCAATGGCGTGGGTTCTACCACTTCAGAGAGAGAGCGCGCAGATATCTCCATGAGCATCTAATATCAGACTGTATGCAAGGCAAACTTAAATCCTCTATCCACCTACCACGCTTAGTAATGCTTTCAGTGATAATCTTATGCGGATATACCCCTTGGTATGAATCAGTTTGCTTGCTTACAGATTTTATGAGGTAACAAATTAGTCCTTCCTGTGACAGCGCATGGACAAATTGGAAAATTTAAAACATAACTGGCGTTGACGAAGCATTCAAAGGATTACTGCAATCAAACTTTTTGGAATGACTTCACATCTTAAGTTGCTTGAGTCATTTTGATGTTAAGTTGATGTTTCATTATTATACACTGCAAGCACATTTTTCGTATTTCTTCTAATATCCATTTCGCACATTTCACGCCATTTTTATTCACCATACGAAAAATTCAGCAACGATTCAGCAACTTTATGAAACATTCGTAAGCGTTTTCGTATTTTTGCGTTTGTTTCCACTAACTCAACATGCACCAGAAGAAAATATAGTATGTATTAATATTACGAAACTAGGGCAGATGTACCAATAGTGGAGGTACTAAGCAAGATTGAACTTCATATAATCGCCTAAATTCAAAAAGTGCAATAAATGTACATGTTAATGTTGTAACGGAAAGTAACGACCATTGACTTAATGAGAAAAATGATTTCATCGCAGTAACCCACGGCATGTCAGTGAAAAATAATACCTCCACTATTGGTACACTGTTCCTTTAGTTGCGGTATATTTTTAATTTGTGTTCCTATAGTTGCGGTATCCGTTTTCTTATGGGATCCTCCACTATAGCAACACTTTACCGCAACTATTGGTACAAGCAAGAATAGTTTTAGCAATTTTAGTGATATTTCATCAGTTTAAAAGCAATTTGAACGCTCTTTTTACCTATTCCGTGTATCAACAAGTCAATACGTCGATTGGCAGTATCGATTTTGTGGCTAATGTAATAAAATCAATATAAACGGCACTACCGCAACTATAGGAACACCCACAACTAAGGGAACACTTACCCTAATCGTTTATTCAACGAAATTATTCGTTTTATTATTGTATCTATCGTAAAATGCACGAACCCATTTCATCGAATGCAGTGCAGTGCTACAAAATCGTAATGCTTTTACAAATAATTAGTACATCGTATTTCAATGTTTGTTCGCAAAACGAAATGAACGAATGTCTGTTATGAAATTATTGGTACAATATAACTTTTGAGAGGCCTTTAGTGATTCAAATTTAAGTGTACTGAAATTCTACTGTTTTCAAGCTTTTCAACAAGATTTTTAAGTGATATTCCAATCCAGTAAGAAAAACATAATAAATCGTAGAACATTGGTTTGTTTTAAAGCTCCCATACAATTTGTATGGAGTAACAAATTGCCGAAAATCTTTAGAGTAGTTTTTCTCAAAAGTAGGTGTTTGTCTTACACCCCTTTAATTTAAACTCCCCCAATTAGGATTTTGAGGGATGTTGAGATTATTTCCTTTTCAGATTAGTTGTTCAAAATTGTGAAGCTAAAATATTTTAAAATTTTGATGAAACATTTAAATCTAGGGTAGGTGTACCAGTTATGGCCATAGTGGTTCCCTATTTCGCCATACGTGATAATTTGAATGTCTCATCGTTTTGAAAAGCTTTCTTGTGTTTTAGCAGTAAGATATAGGATATATCTTGATGTCAAAACATTCAACAAGATGAAAAATGTGAAAGCTATCCGAATTTCGCATATGGCCAAATAGGGAACCACTATGTCCATAACTGGTACACTTTCCCTAAACATCATTGACGAACTGCAAACTTTTCGTACATACAATCTCGCAGCATGGCCTCCTATGCAGTTCGTTCCTCGCATTATGGCCTCATATGCAATTCGTAAACAAACTGTGCACGATGAACCGAAACCACTCAAATTTATGGTAAAATGTTAACTGGAATTATGCGTCTTTCAATGAGCGAAATTCTATTTTTGCGATTTTTATTGTTTTCTCGTGATGTAGAGGTCGAAAAAATTTGAAAAGTAAACAGATGTGCTCAGAAATCGTTAAGCTACCATGTAGAATCAAAAATTTGATAAATGTTTGTTTTTGGCTTGGAAATTTAATTTTATTGCGAAGCTGGTTACATACTTTTTACGAAACTGTTTCGATGCAGAAAACAACGAATGATTTCGAAGTTTAAGTAAACGACTATGTTATATGCAGCAACATATATAATTATGTTTCTGCCCTCCTTGATTTTTTTTAAATAAAAATAGTAACGAAAAAGTGATTATTTTTACTAAAGGAATAGGATAGAATCAAATCTCCATAAGTGGATATTAAAGAAACCATCGAGACATGGGAATATCGAGTTATGGAACCGTTTTTTTTTTAGAAATCTGTTTGATGGGACAACCATGAACCATAATTTTTTTTTTGGTTCCATGAGTCGATATCGAGTTAAGGAACTTTTAATCGTGGATGTTAGGTGTATACACCAGAATGTAGTAAGGTATTCTGTTATTTTTTGTTGCCTCATACGTTACAAGCTAGCTTTAAAATCTACAACTTATTAGTCACGTTTTCCTGGGAACTAAATATTTAGAATGTGCTGGCTTTGGATCAAATCGTTTTAGGTCTATTGAATCATTCTTCTTCAGAATTGCTTTGTTAAATCATTAAGGAACAAACCAGTTTGTGATCAAATCATATTGAAACCCTCCAAGTGATCACATTTGCAGTGTTTTTTAGTGAAGGTTTGCTTTTTATAACTTGCGATATTGAAACTTGCAGGCCGTGTTACTCCCAGCCTAGATGAGACCCTCGTCTCCAAGCCTCAGGGTCGGCGCTACGCTCGTGACACTCCGCGAAATTAAACACTCATAGATTGACTCCAATAAAACTCCCTATAAAATCCCAATAAAAATTTCGTGGTCGCGTGTACACTTGTATTTCCACTTCCTTGACGTCCTACTTCCTTTACTCCTGACTCCTAACCTTCCTCTCTTTCCTATAATATAGCGCCGATAAAGCGTCAGCTGCAGATGATTAGACCGGCCGAGACTGATCCCCTGTAATATTGTTTGTGTAGGATAGGAGAAGCAGTTTGAACAGGCTTCTTCCACTACATGTGTTAAGTGCTATATGCACTGGCCCCTCCACGAAAAAATACCGTATGCTGATTCCGGGAAGAAAAGGGTCTGAGGCTAAGGGAAGTGTCTGCGCATTCTGTACACCACTTGAGTAATTCAGCGAGAATTATTCATTTACAGTGTATGAGCAGGTTTCAGTAAGTCGTCGGTGCTGCGGCATCCTCAAACTCCCTAAGTTAGCTTCTTACTTACTTTACTTTACTTACTTTTGATGGCACTACGTCCTTCAAGACATGACCTGCGCCACAATGTTACGCCAACTAACTCGGTCCATGGCCTCCAGTTTCTCGATCGCCCCACACTTCCAAGATCCTGCTCCACTTGGTCAAACTACATAGCTCGTTGCGCTCTTCTTTGTCTTGTACCGGCCAGATCCGAGATGAACTCCATTTTTGCGGGATTGCTGTCCGGCATTCTCACAACGTGCCCCGCCCATATCGTACACTCCCAGCTTTGGCGGCTTTCTGGATACTGGGTTCACCGTAGAGTTTCACAAACTCGTGGTTTATTTTTCTCCTCCATACTCTGTTCTCACAAACTCCGCCAAAGATCGTCCTAAGCACTATTCGTTCAAAAACTCCTAGTGCTTGCAGGTCCTCTTTTAGCATTGTCCACGTCTCATGCCCGTAGAGCAGGTTTTGGAAATTTTAACGATCATTGACACACGAGCCATAATTTCATCCCATTTATCCGCCTGCATTCATACAAAACGCATGACATTTATCGTTCGTGGGAGATAAGGAGCCATGCACGAAAACAAGACAGACACACATCATCATCACATCACATCAACACTTGTAACATTTGCTGACCCACTCTCATTCTGATCACGAAATAGAGGCGAATATTTTCCATTTTCTATGCTACGTTTGCAACCAAAGGGGTGTGGGCAAAAGCCTAGATACTGTGACGACGGCAGGCACCGCTTCAGTGCAACATGTGAGGTGACCGATGGCCCGGGACTAATCGAGGCTATGGATCGCAATAGGGAGTACCTCCTGAGCAACTTGATGTGATCATCGAGTTTGTTAAGAGCAAAAGCAATATCGGCAAAGACTTGAAAACAAATCTACTGAAATTGCGACCATCAGTCCTAGCTACAAAGCAGGACTACGAGAAAGCCATGGAACAACTTGGCAAGGTAGAAGGCAAAAATGACACTAGGTCGTGTCAGATCGAAGTGTTTACCTTCACAGGCAACGCGAATATATCTGTTGATATTATTCGATACGCGATGCGGAAGAGGGGACCTTCCGGGGATGAATACGTGGCGAAAAGACATATGGTTGCTAAGGGAAAAGCGACCTACGCGGCCGTCCTCCAGAGCGGAAAAGCTGGCACGAAGTAAGCCCCACGATCAAGAGGACAAGGCAACAAAGGAGAGGCCAACACCAAGCCTAGGGTCAAGAAAGCCAAGAAAAAGGAGCCACGGGATAACCCGAACCAGGCAGTGCATCCACAGGAACCAGGGGCGCAAGGCAACAGCAACCCGTGGATACGAGGATACCGAAAACAGCGAAACGTAGGAATTTAGGCGAAGCCCTCGTTATCAAAACGGAGGAAGCGAAATACGCCGAAGTTCTGAAGGCGATGCGAAGCACGGAGAAGCTATCGCCATTGGGCGCAGACGTGCGGAGCATAAGGCGAACTAGGATTGGTGAAATGATCCTAGTCTTAAAGAAGGACGCTAAGGAAAAGGGTGCAGTCTATAAGCAACTGGCACAAGAAGTAAATGACGACGAGGTTGATGTAAGATCCCTTACTGCTGAAGCGACTCTCCAGTGTAAAAATCTGGATGAGGTCACCGATGCAGCGGAGGCCTCGGATGCTCTCAAAGAGCAGTTTGACATCGACGTATCCAGTAAGGCCATCCATCTTAGAGAGGGCCCGCAGGGCACCCAGGTGACGGCGATCAGGCTGCCGGTCGCAGGCCAACAAAGCGAAGAACTTGGGCATACTCATAGGTAGGTTGGTCGGTTTGCCGGCTGAGTATACAACAGCCTCCTAAAGTTTGCTTCAAATGTTTCGGGAAGGGCCATAAGTCGTGGAATTGCAATGGTCCCGACAGAAGTAAGATGTGCAGAAAATGCGGCACCGAAGGCCATAGGGCAAGCGATTGTAAGCAAATCGCTAAGTGCCTAATATGTGTCGACAAAGCAGACAACGGACACTTAACGGGCGGACCCAAATGTTCGGGCACAAGCAGAGTATCAAAGCAGCCAAAACGGAAGTAACACAGTTAAATTTAAACCACTGTGATGCAGCCCATCAGCTGCTTTGGCAGTCAGTCTCGGAAACCAAGACTGACGTGATGTCACTACCGGACCCATACCGCATACCACCCAACAACGGTAACTGGGTGGTGGATAGGTCTCAACAGCTAGCAGCTATAGGGACGACAGGAAGATATCCAATCCAAGAAGTAGTCTCTAGCTCAAATGACGGTTTTGCGATAGCAAAAATCAACGGCGTGTTCTATTGCAGTTATTACGCGCCCCCAAGGTGGGCGATTGAGGAATTTTCCCGCATGGTCGACAGGATGATATCAGAGCTAGCCAATCTGCAGCCAGTAGTGATAGCTGGTGACTTTAATACATGGGCAGTGGAGTGGGGTAGCCGCTGCACCAACCAAAGAGGCCAAGTGTTGTTGGAATCCCTGACCGTATTAAATGTAGAGCCAGCAATTGTAGTTACAGTGAACACCTTCCGAAGAAATGGTGCGGAATCGATTATCGACGTAACGTTCCGTAGTAACCTTGCAGGAACCATTAACTGGCGAGTTTATGACGGTTATACTCAAAGTGATCATCAAACGGTTCGCTATAGTACAATGTTTAGCAGGCGAAGGACAGTGCGATGTAATTCGACCGAATTCCGGGGTTGGAAAACAGTGTGCTTCTAGGCAAAGTATTCATTGCAGCCTTGAGGCGTGAACGGGATACTCTGGACCTAAACTGTTCAAAGCTAGTTGCTGTGATATCACGATCGTGTCGTGCTTCCAGGCTGAGAAAAGCCCTGTATCCATTCTAAGTTACTGAGCATGTGATGTTCACAATATTTTTCATTTTTAGCAATAAATGTCTAGCTAAATGCATCAATCAAGTTGACTTAGATCTTAATGTCATTATCGTCAAACTATCAGACTGATTTCTTCATTCTTCATTCAAACCATTAGACTGATTTCTTTGAACAGAATGAATTAAAGCTCTGCGAAACATTTTCGCTATTAGAACCACGTAACAAATTGTTTACAAAAAACTTGAAACTCGTTGCTTTTGTGCTGAAAATATATAAAATTTAACGTAATTCAACAACTCATTTAAGAATTGGACAAACTATATATTTTTCTCCATTAATCAACAACTTTTAGCTATATTCTGTGAGAGGAACATTTCAATATGGACATTGGATGAATATTCACTTAATTTCCAACTTTTGTTGTAAAGAGTGATAAAGAAAAATCATGAATTTTTCTACCAGCTAAAAGAGCAAAGCTTTTCTATGAATTTAATTTTTTATGCATGTCTCAACATCTATCAAAATTCTGAACACAACGATTTTTGGTAACCATCCTTAAGTCATTTTTTTTCTTTCAAATCGTCATTTAGATTTTTAACTTCAGATCACCCTCTTTAGTGAACTATCGTGCCAATTGACCTGAAGTCTGACCACTGAAATAAATTGTTGAAGTAGTTTACTGCCCATAAATGCATAACAGTCCCACGTGACTTTTTGTCATTTTTTAGTTAATTACGGGAAACGTCATTAAATTGCATGTACTTTCATTGTATTATAAGAAAATAATACGTTTGTTCTAGAAATGTTAAAAACAATATCGAACTTGGTCTGTCCCACGTTACTAATAAACGCATGTCAGTCTCGCGACTTGTGTGATAAGGACTTGCGACAAATTGTGTTGATAAGTAAGTCAAGTAAAGGAAAATATACTTATCCACAATTGTTGCCGTAACCCAGGGTGGTCAGAAAAAATCTACGACACACTTAAACGGAAGAATCGTTTGATTCAGCATACAAAGCTATTGGATTTCCTTGGATCGTCTTCCTCGTACTTGTACCGACGCCGTCTTTGAACATCCACTCGTTCCCCTCGTTCCACGCACTGGCGTATATAGCTGGTTTACTCTCGTGAATCCAATGCCTAGAGCAACGTGTTAAGACGAATACGGATTTTCTTCGGTATTTTAAGCCCGTAGTTCATTATACATCCACAAGTGACAAGCTTTACTTGGTGCGATAATCGACGCTTCTTGGCGTTGTGTGTCGCTTTCATGTTGTTGTTCTCTTGCGTTTTTGGAAAATTCATCAACGGCTGTTTGACTTCCGTCTGAGTCCATTTCATCAGTCCCCGTCACATATATAGTGTCCTCCAAGGATTTTAAACAGCTTACCCAATGCTACGTCTGCGGTGGAAACTGAAATATGCCGTCGCCGCCAGCATTGCCGTCCTTATCGTTGAAGCCAGCGAACTTGTCTTCAGAGCCCGCGTCATTGTACAACGGGACGCCATCGGCCATACTCCTGCACTCATCCTCGGAACTATCAGAAGTACCATAACTTTTCAAATAATCGAGAGCAGACTATTTTCGCGAGTTTGAATGCGGACACTAAACTGTCAAACAACAATAATACACATGTGAAGACCGATGCATCATAGTAAGCACTGATACTGTTATGCGTTTATTCTCGTACATTCAAAAACAAATAAACGCATATTAGTCACGCGTACATTTTTCCGTATACTAACTAAATATTTGAGAAAATTAATAAACAAAATGTATGTAATACTGTAATCAATAGTTCGTTGCACCATTTGAGTTCAAATTTGGGTGCGAAAACATCGCATTTTCAATATAATTTGAGTAAAGAAAGCACGCAGGTGTTCACGACTTCTATCGCGTTTTTCTTGGGTGCGCTGTTTTGCTAGTGTGACTGGTATGCATTTATGGGCAGTTTAGGAGCTCGGTTATCAGAGTATAATGAACAAATTAAAACTGAATGAACATGGAAAATAATAACAAAAAATGTTCGAGCTCTTAAATGAAATGCCTAAAAGTAAATTAAAACCGAATATTATACTATACCATTTTATTCCTCTAGAGTTTGTATCCTTTGATAGATACGCGTATTTTGACCTCAACTGTAAGGCCGTCTTCAGTGTATAGTACTTGACTCCAATCTGAAATCGGATTTTTTCACGACCCACCAGAGATCGCTATAGGACCCCCTAGGGGGTCGCGACCCACAGTTTGCTTTAGAAAGCTATTTAGGGGTGGTCCACTTATTATGTAAGACAATTTTCGGGATTTTTCAAACATCACCTGATAAGACATTTTGTATAAAAATATAAAATACATTGTATGTCACGTAATAAATCTCAAAATATATAGGGTAATGTCTGTGTATTCTATAAACCACTTGAGAAATCCAGCGAGAATTTTTCAAGTACAGTGCATGGGCTGTTTGTAGTGGGTCGTTAGTTGTGCGGCATCCCCACACTCCCTGAGTTTCCTTTTCTGGGGTCTGATTGCAGATTTCCTTCTTGTAAAAAAAAATATTTTCCTGTCAAAGTTGCCATTTCTACATTTGTATATTGTGTTGCAGTTACGGTGATAACCGGTAGACAGACCGGGAATCCAACCCAGACACAGCATGGTTTAGTTTTGTAGCTAATATGAAGGGTATGCTTAAGGTGCTTCCTTAGCCTTTTGTTATCGTCCCTGGATATAAAACGAAGCCATGCTTGATTGGATTTCTGGGAATCAATCAGTTCAGGATTTTTTTATGAAGATAATTTATCCAAAAATGAAAACTTTAGCTAAGAATACTCTTATAAATGTGCAAGAGCTCATAAAATACTTAGCTGAAAAGTAAAGGTAATCTATTATGGACTTCATGTCAAGCTTGAGAAGAAGTAAAAGTAAATTATGCTCATGAAGCATTTTATGCTGCAAAGAGTATTGAATAGGACTCTTGAGAACTTCAAAGTTCTAATCAAGAGCAGAGGAGCATCTAAAGTAGCTTTCACATTTCACTAGGTCCACTTAGAAATGGAGTTCATTACCAGTTTACTGTGTTGTCTTCCAACGGCACCACTATTTATGCATAAATAGGCAATGTTGCTTAATTATTTAATTTTTTGTTCAATGACATATTGATGATTAAGATTTTGGTTACTAAACAAAATTAGCGACATTAATGATTATGATAAACGATTTTTACTATTGCAATGATTATGATGCGTGATAAATCATAATTTTTTTTTTAAATCAATGACAGATATTTTTGATTATTCATAATGGCATGATTATGATTAATGGCATAAAACATTAATGAGTTTATGAATAATCATTAATGAGCTTCCGAATAACAGCGATTCTATATTCGATTTCATAACAACGTTTGCCTCGTGCTTCTCTCTCTTTCCAGATAGCAACCTCAATTCAATTTGTGACGATGATAGTCCACAGTTCATCCACGAAACGGGATTGCAATCGAGTTTGGTGTTGAATCTCTTGCCAGATAAAAGCAAACCGTTTTGCAAGCTTCAATTTCACGCTCCGGAATCCCACGGTTTCTACGTGCGTCTGCAGCGAATACCGATGCCCGTAAGCACCAACCGTAAAGTCTCCCAGCAAAGCAGCGGCATGTCGAAAAAGTATGGCAGCAAGAAACCCAGCAATATCACTGATTCCTGTGCACTGAGCATAGTAAGTAAGCAAAACAGTTGTTCAATATAATACTGCCGATGAGATCGCGACGGGTTGTGCTGTTATACGTATGATGCTCTTCGTTCATTCTATCTATGTGATCGATAATGTAGAAGATGGTTATGGTAGAGGTGCTAATGTATTAGGTGCAAAATAGTTTGTCGGGATTCTATTTAGCTATTCAATTATCGCTTATAAATAATATGCACAAATTACGGCAGGAAATGAACAATATGTGTATTAAATAAATTATACTGTACACCCGAACAAAACGGAAAAATAATCATTCAAATCGGTTAACCCGTTCGGAAGCCATTTCGTGACATACAAACACCAATCCAGTTTTATTTATATAGATTACACTACTAGAACATAAAAACCAACCTAAATTTCAAAACTATGAAATCATCAGGTATGTCAAAATAGGAAACCACTATGGCCATATCTGGTATATCTTCCATGAAATAAGCTTGAATATTCTAATTGAAAATGTCAGACTGGGCGAAATTGATAAAGCAACAGAACGTGTGTTCCTTTATTCAGAAAATGATCATAGGTTCGGGGGTGGGTAAAAAAACACCTAAAATAAATACCACGTGGCTTATGGACGACCCTTCGTGGGTTGGCTTCCTAGGGCATAGCATATATTCCATACGATACACACATGTAATGTATCTGCCACATAATAAACACATGCAAAAATAGCAATTTTGGCAAAGAATTCTGAGATTTCTTACTTACCGTGCAATTTAATTCTAATTTTCTTACAAAAAAATTGGCACATATGAGAAATCTTAATATAACCCTGAAGTATGTTTCAGGTAGAGCAGATTCCGATTAATTCGAAGCAGATTGTAATTGATTAATTCGAACTGAATTCAAACTGTGCTCAAGTAGTTCAATAAAAGTAATCGTGTTTAGTAAATTTATCAATGATACATTCATGATAACCATGGTTGTACTAATACTTTGCATCTTAATGCGAAATTATTTTTTTGATTGCGTCTCAATCGTGTGTTATCAGTTTGCCGGTTGGGTCAAAACATATTGTTACATTTAATATATTGTTTACGTGTTCCGAATTTGTTCTACAACCGTTCGATAGTGCTATCTTCAATTCATGAATTTATAACACCCTGTACAATGGCCTGACATTCCGGAAATTATTGCGCAAAAATAGATTTATTTAATGTCGGTGATGATTAATGTTGTTATTTTGTTGTTTTACTCGGCGTATTTGATGTTCACTTTCTCTATCGAACATCAAAAACATGTTTTCAATTGATATCAAATTTTACAACGGATTCAAAATGATAGCACACTGAAATACGCTCATATAAATGTACTTGTTTTAGCTGTAATGATAATTGAAAACCATTTGCTGAATGAGAAATATTTCCTGAAGTATAGCTATAACTTACGGAGGTCGATTCAAATTTGTGTTTTACGGTGTACTATAACAAAACTAGTTTTGCGCTGAGAATGTTTGTGCCGGTGCAATGTACGGAGTGTTATAAATCAATAATTTCAAGATTTAATTCACTTTAGGATGTCTAATTAACAAAGTGTGATTTTGATTCATTATAATCACATTTTATCCAGTTGTATAATACAATCGCTTAACGAAGAAATTTTATACCCCAGCGGTTACGTCCGCAGCTACATTCCCGATTAGTCCAGGATCTCTTCATAATGGAAATTTCCTTGAAGGCATTGAGTATCATCGTACCTGCCTATATCGTGGCGAAAATGGCAATTTTGGCAAACAAAAACTCTAAGTTAATAACTATGGAAGTGCTCTTTGAACACTAAGCTGAGAAGCATGCGCTATCCAAGAGGACTCTTAAAGTAAAAAAACAGCCCAGCATAATAATTCTATAACTTTAAGAGTGCGAATCGAAAAGAAGATAATAAAAGGAGAAGGCCGCGTATTTCCAGACGCCATCAAAGAACGTGAACTACGCGGAAGAAGCACATTTTTTCGCTTACAAAACATTGAACAGTTGTTCAAGGTCGTCTTGAGAGATTTTTAAAGTGACTGTAAATCAAATTGAAAGATCAAAAGTAAATTACTTGATTCAGGGAGCTGAATCCTATTCTTGGCTCTTTAGGTTAACTTGGGCAGGGAGATTATTGTGAAGCTACTTAGCTCATATTTGGTCACATTTATTAATTATTAATTATTAATTATTAATAATCATCGTATTAAATTAAGAATAATAATTAATAAGAAGAAGATCCAGACAATTTGACCGAGAAAACCCCCTGTACCAAAGTGAATCAAAGATGTAGTATTTTACCCTATTTCAATTTTTCTCAGACCAAGTAATTATGATGAACAAGAGAACCCAATCTGGCATTTGTCGGAAAAGTAGTTTCACAAAAATATTATCAAGTTCACTTTAACCCGTATAAGCCTGAGTGAAAGCAAAAATGCTGAAACCCTCGCCGCTCAGAGAATTCTTAACGGATTTTTCAGCTCACTGGCCCACATATCTAGTTTGCAGAAGTGGCCAGAGAAACTCGAAAATATTCCTGTGACCGGAGTTATTCCGGTGGGTTACTGGGTCAAGTCGGGTAAAAAATAGCTATTTTTTGGGACATGCCAAATTACCTACCTTTATTTATTTGCAATAACAATCATTTTAATTTGCATAAATCATTAAGATCTGATATTCAACATTATAAACGAAGAATTTTGCACCCTTTAAAATATACCGGATGTGGCCATACGGACGTAATGTCCGGAAGAACCGGCTATAGAATTCTTGGATACTAAAACGTTTCAATTCTCGAAAAGTAGAAATCAAACATAATTGTGCACTAAAATGCGTTTCTATATGCTTGGCACAGATGTTCAGATACAAATTGGCCACTTTATCGTAAGTTTGAGACGTCCCGGGACCCGAAAATGGTCATTTGTAGGATTAATCAAATGCAAAACTTATAGTTATCCCATTCAATCGTTTCTCATAAGGTTTACACTGATGCAATTTTCTTAAAATTCCGTCATGTAATGGCCACATTATGTGACAGTTTTCCTATTGGGCTAAGGAAACTGTCTAAATGGAAATTCTGAACGCTAACAATGGCTATGTTCTAAATCTATGATTGAACCAATACGTGATGACGAACTAAATAATGCGCACCATCAATAAAGTATTGTCTAAACCATCAAGCACAACAATGATCCCATAAGGATTTACGGCATCTAACAAGAATGTATTGCTGCTTTAAATGATCATATTTTAATCATGCTTAATCTACCGTATACATACAGTTATCTCCTACGCTCGAAGTTGCCCTACATAATCCATCGCTGTTAATGCTCTTTTTTTTTTTTTTTTTTTTTTTTTTTTTTTTTTTTTTTTTAAATTGTTTATTTCATTAAAGTTAAGAATATACAGAGATTTTTATCCATAACATAGTGTAACTTATACATAATTATGTTAACACATTTATTTCAACTTGCACACATTACAAAACTTTCCGAAATGTTGCTTAAAAGCAACTCTATGGTTCCAACGCATCTCTCGTAGTTGCTTTTTAAAACTGTACAAACCCCCTTCCTTATACAGATTAAAACTAATTGCCCTACACACAATAAACAAGGCCATTTTTTGTCTACTATTTTTGGGATTTATCTTCCACGATAAAATATTTTCCGGTTGCGTCGCGAGCTGCACTGCGACACGCCCTCACTCTCTCGCACCGAAGATGTTGCGCGACAAGTCCCAGCGCGACAAAGTCCCAGCGCGACAGAGTCCCAGTGCGACGTCTCTCTTCGGTGAGACGATATTGCACTTCTGCTTGCCACACAGATCACGACTGCTTTTGTTGGGATGATCGTCCAATGACGAAGGCTCAATGAGGTGATGGGCTGGATTGGACTATCCGAGACGGTGTCGCGGTGTGCTAGCCGGTTGTGATCGGCGGCACAGTCTTTAGGCAATGGACAAAAGGCCCTCTCTTTGGGAGAGATGAGGGGAAATTAGTTCCATCGTCGTTCTTCAGGTCAGATTATAAAGCATTTACCTTGGTGAAGGGCCTTTTCCCAGCTTCAGATTATTGAGCTTCCGTAAATCCTGATCGTTCAATGGCGAGTGGAACTGAAAGCACATTTTATGAACCCTAGCCAAAGTGGGACCATTAATTGAACATGGTTACCTATTGTTCCGAGGCAATCGAACATGTGGCGGGTGGTTGCGATGCCTGGTAATGTCCCGGTCGGTATTTTCGGTCTGGTCTGGTCAGTCTGGGGAGTCGGGTAAAGAAGCTGTTGGTACATTTGGGTTTTAAGGTCTAAATACGCCTAATGTTACCTGCTCAATCATGCAAAGTATCGTGCAGTGTAGAATCCGTGGGGTAGAACTGGCACCTAGAGTTGTTTTGCACGTGGCGCATTCGTCACTTTAATAGGAGAAGGAATTAGTTCTGAGCTGAACATACTTTAGTGTCTTTTCCCTTTTACCTTCTGGAGATTTGCCAATATGCACAACGAATATATTTGCAAACTAGCATGCACTTTTTATTCACTTCCTTGCATGAGACTTTGACTTGTCGACCGACCACCAACTTCTGTTCAGCCACTATGACTGTGCTATAGTGCCATTGTCTTGATTGCTTTCGGGCTGCTGTTTGCGTAAGCAGGATGGATTTGGAGTTGTCGGAGTAGTATCCGAAGTGTGCGAGAGAGGAGCTACGGCTGTTGTTTCGTAAGATTTATAGCATTTATTGGTAGGAAACGCACTGCGGGAAATGATTGCTACATTTTGTCGGCATTACTTCAAAAATTTTGGTAACAATTATAACCGATTCCGTAAATTATCTGTGCCTTGAAATGTGCCTACCTCCAGGGGCACAAACGCACAGTAACCTTCTGACCCGACCTGACGCAGTGATCCACCCGAATAACTCCGACCACATGAATATTTCCGTGTTCCTCCGTCCACTTATAGAAACTAAATATGTGTGCCAGAATACTGACAAAAAATCATTTCAATCCATTAAGAATTCGCTGAGCGGTAAGGGTTTTAGAATTTTTGCTTTCACTCATGCCTATACGGGTTAAGAAGCAAAAGTGGTCTAAATAATGTTAAAGCATTAGAAAAAGCAAACTCATGTTCGATGTTCTTGTGACAAGAGAACATTTCCAGATGCCTGTGATTAATTTAAAGAACCCTACACAGTGCCTTTGATGCCGAAAGTGGGGTCTTGGCACCAAACATTGCCGCATGGATGCAAAATGCATAATTTGTAAAGAATAATATCACACTATGACTTGTGTATTCTGAAAGAAGTTACCTTAAAGTATATAAGTGCAAATTGGGGGCTACCATACGTCCAACTTTTGCCTTTCACGTAAACGAATTGTGGAGGCTCGCACCAAGTAGATGAATACAGACGTTGATTGAATCCGCAGAAGTAGAATCTCCCACAATTCACATTCTTCATTTGACGAACGATTTAAATTTTAATAATACTTGTCAACAAGCTATTTTGTTTAATAATGTAGGTAACGATTCGAATGTTGTCATCACTCAAAATGACGCAACTAAGGGGTTTTTTGGGGGTCCCTCAGGGCATTTTTTTTTTAAATTCAACCAATGCCGTGCTTATGCACTTCTATCTTGACGTTTTTCCGCTCTGTGCTATTGCACTCTGCGCAGTCTGCCAGTAGTTTGCTGCTGCATGTTGAGTAGACTGCCTTTTAATCTTCCACCGCTTCTCTGTCTTTTGCCGTCGTACATCCTCTTCTTCCCTTCTCGCTTCCTTCTCCTCCTGACTTTTCCCGGCGTCGGAGGTTGTCACCAGTACTGGTTAACGAGACGTCCGCACTAATAGTGTAATGAGTGTCAAAAAAAGCCCCGTTTGACGGTACTGTGACTGCCTTGATAAAAATTTAAAGCGACATTAAAAAAGCTCTTGACAAAAATATGATTACCATAATGGCTCTTCTGGATTTTAGTAAGGCATTTGACACCATAGATCATCGACTATTGTGCAAAAAGCTAAAAAATAATTTCCTGATCGATCATCTCTCCATTAATCTGATAAGGTCCTTCTTCCAGAATCGTGTCCAGTATGTTGAATTTAACTTCCATCAATCTGAAACGATTAATGTAGCAAGTGGAGTCCCTCAAGGGTCAATTCTTGGTCCGATACTTTTTTCAATGTATATAAACGATTTGCCTTCTGCACTATCCTACTGTAAATTTCATTTGTATGCAGACGATTGTCAATTATACATTTCAGGAAATCATAAAAATATCTCTAACATTGTAAACCGCATTAACACGGATATACGTCGCATCTTGATATGGTGTGAGCAAAAGGGATTACAGCTAAATGCAAAAAAGACGCAAACTATAATTTTTCGCACCAAGCGAACAGTTCTAACAAATATTCCACTGATAAGTGTTAATGATAATTTGATTAACCTTACAGATGAGGTAAAAAAAACCAGAGTCTTCTTATGGATTGTAGTTTAAACTGGAATGCACAAGTTAATTCCTTGTGCAAAAAAGTTTATAATGCCTTGCACTCTCTAGTTATTTTGAGACATTGCACTCCATTGCATATAAGAGTTCATCTTGCGAGATCACTTTTAGTACCCTTGTTCGACTATGGTGATATTCTATTTGGTCTTGTATCTAAGAAAAATTTAAATAAATTAAATCTAGTTTTTAATGCGGTCACCAGATATGCATACAACCTGAATAAATACGATTATATACAGTATTGGACACAACATTTGCAACTTTTTCGATTTTCCATACAAAATGACCAAAATTGGTAAGCTACAGTCAGCAGTGCTGGAAAAGTTCGCATCACGAAGCAGCTCACGAGTGTATACCAACGTATAACAAACATCACAGACTCGGGATCTGGCTAGGTGTGAGTAAGCCCGCACCCGTCTGCTCGGGAGAACATGTCAAAAGAAGTAGCAAGAAGCTCGCGAGCGTTTACTCGCGAGTAACCGAGCAAGGTGTGATTTATTATGGTTTTGACAGACAAATTAATTGTATTACCATCATATCGATAGTAAACTACTATTTTGTAGTCAAAAGCCCTAGAAAACCATAAATCTCGGAGGGTAAGCAGCTTTTTTCCCAAAAGCACAATATGACTCTGAGCAGCTCCGAACACGTTCGCGAATCACTTTTTGCTTCAGTTACTCGGGAGTCGACAGATGCGAGTAAGCCAGCGCTCTGACGCTCGGGAGCGTTTGGTTTTGTTTTTGTTCCAGTTCAGATGAAGCGTTCGCCACTTTCCATCACTGACAGTCAGTGACATAAGTTAGTAACCAAATGCTGTTTTTCCATACAAAATGCCCAAGTTTGGGGTGCTGTATCTCAGCTTCTGGTAGTCCGAAATGGCTGAAATTTGGATGTCGAACTACAAATAACTTGAAGTTTTACCTGTGAGGGAATTATTACATTGCAGTCATTTTACATAGAGTTTCAGAGGGTTGTTCAAAGACAAAAGTAAGTAATCGAGAGACTTTTTAATTTAATTCGAAAACGGTAAGTCGTGGAAAGTTGGTGTGTTCTGCAAATTTGTGTGACTTCTGAAATTGAACAACTATGTCACTGACTGTATATCTCAGCTAATTATTGACCGATTTGAATGAAATTTTGGCAGAACATCAGACATAACTTGAATTTTAACACATATTTTTGAGTGATTTTTCCAATCACAAGGTCAAAAGCAGTAACGGTTTGACTAAAGTGAATTTTTTGTCGATTTTTTATAAATGACATAGCTAAACATTTTGAAGGAATAGCTTCATGGTATCTTCAGCAAATTTGTAGCTGTTAACGAGATGGACAAGTTTGCTGAAGACAATTTTTGTGTGGAGCTATCAGATTTTGAGATAAATTGTTTTGAATTTTTCGTCGAAAATTACACTTTAGTTAAACCGTTGTTACTTATAAACTCGTGATTGGAAATAATAATCGGTCTATAAATAACTGAGATCTAGCTTACCATAGTTGGTCATTTTGTATGGCAAATCGAAAAAGTTGCAAATGTTTTGTCCAATACTGTATCAAACTTTAGGAAGGCAATACTTGGATGTGAATTCACAACTCATCTAAAGTTTAGAATGTGCATTCAAACTTACAAAATATTGAATAATCCTCCACCTTATTTACAAAACTTATTTACTTATGCTCGATCATCACGTGTATCTTTACTGTCAGTCTCTCATTGTTCCACCAATTATTTGAAAGAATCTTTTCGTCATCGTGCTGTAAAAATTTGGAATTAATTGCCAAGAGATTGTAGAACTGAATTAGGATTCTTTTCATTTAGACGAAAAACTTAAATTTACTTGAATTCTGTTTAATATTACATTGGTATTAGAGGTTACTTAGATTAAAATACAGGCATATACTTTGAAAATCAATAGATGATTATTTGTGCTACTGTAGTTTAAATAAATAAAATAAATAAATAAATAAAATTTTCAGCGGGAAAATCATGTAAACCGAACCGTTTTGCATGCAACATTCTTTGAGAGAAGACGTTTCACGTTCAATATTAAGGAATTTGGTAACAATGTTGGATATAATAGATGTGCTTATAGGTTTTATCATTGAATAGTACATGACAAATGGCTTTCCATGATTAAAAGTAAAATAACGTTTCGTGTAAATCTAAGATTTTTTTTTGTGTATATACTAGCGATCAGTGATAGAAAATTGGAATTCTAACGATGGGTGCCGATGGTGGCCTTGTTTCAGCGAGAATTGCTCCAATAGTAGTTGAATACACAGTTCGAACGCAACATGTAGATTGCTGTGACATATAATGCACATAATTGGAGTGTGGCATATCATTTATATTTACATAATACGTCATGTGAACTTCAGTTATATGTCATGTAATCCAGTAGGATCCTGTGTGATTACGTGACATATAACAAATCTTTAAATGATTTCTGATTGAAATTTACATGACTTCAGGTTTACATCGCATAAATGGAGCATAAATGACGTAGCATTTTTTCACTGATTTCACTGAATCAGCGGTCAGATATAGAAAAGATTATGCTTGTAAAATTTGGAATGTTTAGAAAATCGTAGCGATTATTACAAATTATTCATCTTTACCAATATTTCAGCTAAACTTCATTATCGTTCTCAATACTGAAATAATCTTGCACAACCTATAATGACACGATTAAATAATAAAAATAATCTTTCTTCAAATTACATAGCTATTAAGAAAACTGACTATTTCATCAAGAGCGTCGATAGATACAAACAAATCGATAAGTTGGTTTGGTTGCGATCACCTGCATCATTTAACGCCTTATTCACGGAATAAATGACTTGTTTTAATTGATAATTTGCCATAAAGAGCATATTTTATTATTTATTTTTAAAGAAAACATGAATAAAACTGAAACGGTTGATTGTTGATGTCTTGTTAACAAATGGGAAAATAATGTTCTCCAAGTCGTTAAGGCATTGATTTTTTATAGTTAATTAAACTTTTTATTTGTTTATTAATTAATTATTTAATTTAGACACGTGTACCATTCGCATAATTATTTAAGGCTTCATTTGATTTATTTCAATCTTGTTACATAAATGTTTTGAAGCTAAATCATCATTTTATAACCCAAGTTTATTTGACTTATAAAAAGAAGTTTGATAAAAATTAAATGTAGAGTAAGATGGGGCAAAAGTTCGACCTTAGTGGTATAATCAAAGTTTCCAGGAAAACAATATCAGTTAAAACAAAACAAATACCATACAGTGAACCTTCAACATATTGGCTAATATTTTGCTGAACAAACTTGTGTCAAAATATTTACCCATTTTTAGTTATAATAGTTTCAAAATTGTTTGTCTTATTCGAACTTTTGCCCCACCGGTGGGGCAAGAGTTCGAATCTAGTGTGGGGCAAATGTTCGCTGGCTAAAACACAAAATATCGATCCTTTTATGACAGGCATACTTTACACCAGCCATAAACTTAAGTTTGATGAAAAATACACACTAAATTTTCATCGAAAAATTGTCCAAAACCGGTTTAATTGTAATATACTCAAAGCAGTTTTCGCAAAACTAAGTGGAAATGTAAAATTTTGGTGACAATTTTCACACGATCAGACCAATTTAACTAAATTTGAAGATAATATGTGGATTTTAGGCAATTTGCAAATTTTTCCGTGATATTATACATGGGTCGAACTTTTACCCCGCTGATTCGAACTTTTGCCCCACTATGGGCCAAAAATTGTTTTCAAGCATTTATGCAAAAAGTAATACACCTCAAAGCTCCCTTATGATAGGCCTAGAAACGCCCTTACATAAAATAATGAAAAAGATTTTATCTTCAGTTTGACCAAAAATTACAATATTCACGTCGAAAAATAACAAATAGCCATAACTTTTCCAAATCTCAATCGATTTTTATGATATTTGGATTGAAAGTCTCTTACTTGAATAGCATTCGAACCAATATGACATTTATAAGATTTGTTTTGAATTGAGCTAGAAATCTTAAAAAGAAACTCTTACCCCACTCGAACTTTTGCCCCACTGAATATGTTATAAGATTTAATTTTCTTAATATTTTATTAAATAAAATTTCAGATCAAGGTGCAGTTTACGTCATTTTTTTCAGCGCCTCTCGTTTTACCTACGTTATTCAAAATGCTACGTCCAGTAGCTAAGACCCCTCCCTCCCCTTCGTCACACATCGTCACAAATTCGTGAAGACCCCTCCCCCCTGAAAAGCTACGTCATTTATGGACATTAATCATTATCAAGTCTGATGCCGTAAACTAAAACCGTTTGATCTACTGCTGACTTTTATAGTTTTTTGAACAATTCTTCGATGGACTATTTAACTTAAGCTGCATTTATCTGAAAAAAAGCATCATACTTGTCAAATACTCAAAAACAGAACCTATCAGCAACAAATTTGTCACAGTTGACCAGTTGAACTTTACGTTTATATAATTGATAATGGTGTGAAGTAAAATATTAATGTATGATTATTTTTAATTTCAGTCTCAATCATTGCACGGTGAAGTGCTTCCTCCATGGCGGTTGGATCCCTGTGAGCTGGAAACTCTTGGTGCCAAAGACGAACCGGTAAGGTTGCTGCAAGGGAGATTAAACATTGTCTGGAATCATCTGGGCAATCAACCCGCATACAGATTACTGGTAACTGTAATCGGTAACGGTGCCCCTTGTCTGGAGAAAAATCGGCATCCGTGTTTGGAAGTGGATGACGTTCCTCTTCTGTGCATTTCAAAGGATCTCATTTGCGACGGGGTGCGGCACTGTCCTTCGTCAATGAATGCGTTAAGTGACGAGGACAGTGAAATGTGTGCGAAAAAAAGTCAGCAGGATTTAACGGTATTGTTTCATTTGTCCTGAATACTTTACTTAATTGCTAATTATATTTACAAAATTACAGGATAATCCGGTTGAAATGGTATTTAAGAAATACATACAAACTACATTCAAAGCATTCTTCTTTACCGATTCCACCGAAATGCCTAACAAAGAGGCATCAACAGTATCGAGCGACGAGAAACTGGTAGAAACAACTGAAACCCAAACTCAAAGCACTATTAAGCAACACAAGAGTACCCTTACGGGGTTATCGAAGTATGGCCCTTGGGGGTATTTGTTCCTCGGTATGCTGCTCTGCGGTGGCGCACTTTTGTTATGCGGCTTGTGGGGTAAGATAAGATTTACATTCGAAATTCTAGACCATCGATATTTACCATTTTTATATTTCAGAATGCTGCTGCCGGTCACAAAAGCCAGATTCATCAGAAATACCAGGCCAGGAGAATCCATCCGTATTTCTCGAGTCTGGAGTGAGCAACTCCAACATGAACACATCGATTGAAGCTGCTCAATCACTTCCTCCATACGAGGATCTTGATCCACCGCCAGCATATTCGGTTCTCTTTCCAAACCAAAAATCATCGGACAATCTCCCTTCGTTGGCTCAAGCGTCAAGTGTGAGTCAGCAGAGTGCCGATGGCATTAATGAACCAGTGCAATCTAGTAGCGGTGCAGCGAGCATCAGCACAGTCCACATCCAGACCCAAACCGGTCCATGAGTAATCTTATTCATAAGCATAGGTTTAGAATCTAAATAAGGCTGATTTTATTATTTATTTAACAGAAATCCGTATTGTCGAGTAGGTAGCTTAAGAATACTCCATTTTTACGGGTTTCCGCCAGAAAAGCCCAAATCTGTAAAGCTAGAACCAAACCGTAGAGAATATTATGAAATTACGATTTCATCGAAATTCGGTTGGAACCTGATAAATTGAAATACTCTCAGGCAGGACAATGGAACAATCAAACATTCCGTTACGTTTGAAAGATTTTCATTCAATTTGCCTCAGGTATTCTGTGTCACAAGTACTATAGAATAAGACAGAATGTGTTAACAACGAAATGTGTGAGGTCTCACAGGTAAGCATTTGTATTCGTATTCAGCTAAATCGTCATGTGATATTAAATTATTTGTAATCATGGACAATTGAGAAAAACAGTCAAATTAGTCACTAAAATTGTGTTTCCTTCAATCTAGCATTGTATTCGAAAGTCCGTTCTCTGAATAAGTCATCTTTATCCCCACTTGAAAAATCTTTCCAAATGTTGTTAAAGAGATTTAAGTTTTGAAGAAATCGTTTAATTGTCCTTATTTGCATAATTATAGGTTTCCCATACACATGAATCAGTTTTGCGAATAGCGGCAATTAAGTTTTGAAAAGATCATTAAAGCTTTGAACATTTTGGTAAAGTATTGAAAATTTGGTTTTTACGATCATCGAATATATTTAACCCTTTTACCATTGTTTCTTCATCAGGTTTGATTTGCGCATCTTTGAAAAGTTAATGTTATTGTCTTTATTAGCTAGACACGGTGCCCTGACAGACCGTTATTATGCAAACAAAAATTGTCCATCAAATCTGAGTACAGGGCTCGATTCCTTATATTATTCTGCACCTCTAGGCCAATTTTTAAAAAAATCACTAGGAGCAATCTCGAGAAATCTTGATTTGAAATTTTTGACTCAAAATTCCAATATAAACCATATTAAAATTACGTAAAAGCACTGAAAAAACCTACAAAAACGCTCAAAAATTTGATCAAGCTGTTCTTAATAAGTTTACAATGTTTACAACTGATTTAACTTACCCGAGTGGCTATTTTTTCATATTTTACTAGTGTAAGCTTAATTGATTGTTGTTTTCTTCGCTAAAACGATTGAAAGGTAAAACAATTAAATGTACAATTAACCCGTATAGGCCTAAGTGAAAGCAAAAATTCTAAAACCCTCAAAGTTCAGCGACTTCCTAATGGATTCAAATGATTTTTTGTCAGTATACTGGCACACATATCTAGTTTCTAGAAGTAGACAGAGAAACGCGGGAATATTCTTATGACCGGAGTTATTCCGGTGAATCACTGGGTCAGGTCTGGTGAGAAGGGTACTGTGCGTTTGTGCCCTTCAATGTAGGCGAATTTCAAGTCACACATAATTTACGGAATCGGCTATAATGTGGCCACTACATGACGGAAATTTAAGAAAATTGCATCAGTGTAAATTTTTTGAGAAAAGATTGAATTGGATAACTATGAGTTTTGCATTTGATTAATCCTAAAAATGATCATTTTCAAGTGCCAGGATGCCTCAAACTTATGTTAAAGTGGCCCATTTGTATCTGAACATCTGTGCCAAGCTTGTGGGAACGCATCTTAGTGCAAAATTATGTTAGATTACTACTTTTGGAGAATTGAAACGGTTCAGTATCCAACAAATCTATAACCGGTTCTTCCGGGCATTACGTCCGAATGGCAACATTCGATATATTTAAAACGGTGCAAAACACTTCATTTATAATGTTGAATATCAGATCTTAATGATTTGTGACAATTAAAATTATTGTCATTGCTAATAAATAAAGGTTACTTGGCATGTCCCAAAAAATAGTCCTTTTTTACCCGACTTGACCCAGTAACCCACCGGAATAACTCTGGCCAAAGGAATATATCCGAGTTCCTCTGGCCACGTCTAGAAACTAGATATGTGGGCCAGTGAACTGACAAAAAATCATTTGAATCCGTTAAAAAATCGCTGAGCGGTGAGGGTTTCAGTATTTTTGTTTTCACTCAGGCCTATACGAGTTAACAATGTTGTTATTTCAGAAAAAAAAAGATCTTGGAATAAATGTAGCACAATAATGGTTAGAAGGTAAGGCATGTGATTACTTTAAAGTCGATTAGAGCAAGTATTAAACGTTTGTTTCCGATCTGGAATGATTTAGTTGCTCTGGTACGCTCACGTCAATATCAGAATAAATCGAACAAACTTACGTGAATGTCTTCCACGGACCTTCACCTGATTGATGCAACTTTTTATTCCAGCATTCGCACTAAATGGCCAGCTCACTGAAGTTTGCCGTATTTTATTCGCTTAATAGTCTTTGCCCATGTTCTTAAATAAGTGTGGTTAGAGAGCCAAGAATCAGCGTTTTATACAGGGAAAATTGACAATGATGTTTCATTTGGGCATGCTTGCATTCATCGTTGCTCTTTTTGCATTATTATTAAAAACACTTTTCAGTGTTGTATGATAAAGGATCGTGTGCTTAAAACGGCTTAAAATGGCTTAAAACGGCTTAATATGGCTAAGAAGGCTTAAAACGGCTTAAAATGGCCTAAAATGGCTTAAAATTTCTAAATGGCTTAAAACGGCAAAAACGGCTTAACACGGCTTAAAATGGCTTAAAACGGGATAAAATGGCTTAAAACGGCCTAAAATGGCTAAAAAGGTTTAATTGGCTAAAAACGGCTTGAAAGGCCTAAAATGGCTAAAACGGCTTAAAATGGCTTAAAACGGCTTAAAATGGCTTAAAACGGCTTGAAATAGCTTAAAACGGCTTGAAACGCCTTAAAATGGCTTAAAATAGCTTAAAAGGGCGTAAAATGGCCTAAAATGGCTAAAACGGCTTAAAATGGCTTAAAACGGCTTAAAATGGCTTAAAATGGCTTAAAACGGCTTGATATGGCTACAAAAGGCTTAAAACGGCTAAAATGGCTTAGAACGGCTTATAATGGCTTAAAACGGCTTAAAATGGCTTAAAACGGCTTGAAATGGCTTAAAACGGCTTGAAACGGCTTAAAATGGCTTAAAATAGCTTAAAACGGCGTAAAACGGCCTAAAATGGCTAAAACGGCTTAAAACGGCTTAAAATGGCTTAGAATGGCTTAAAACGGCTTGATATGGCTACAAAAGGCTTAAAACGGCTAAAATGGCTTAGAACGGCTTATAATGGCTTAAAACGGCTTAAAATGGTTTGAAATGGCATAAAAACGGCTCATAACGGCTTAGAATGGCTTAAAACGGCTTAAAATGACTCAAAACGGCTTAAAATGGCTTAAAACGGTTTAAAATAGCTAAAAATGGCTTAAACGGCTTAACACGGCTTAAAACAACCTAAAATGGCTTAAAACGGTCTAAAATAGCTAAAAATGGCTGAAACTGCTTGAAATGGCTTAAAATGGCTAAAAATGGCTTAAAACGGCCTAAAATGGCTAAAAACGGCCTCAAATGCCATAAAACGGCCTAAAATGGCTTAAAACGGCTTAAAATGGCTTGAAATTGCTTTAACGGCTTACAATGGCTCAAAACGGCTTAAAATGGCTTAAAATGGTCTAAAATGGCTAAAAATGGCTAAAACGGCTTAAAATGGCTTAAAACGGCTTAAAACGGCTTTAAACGGCCTAAAATGGCTAAAAACGGCCTCAAATGCCATAAAACGGCCTAAAACGGCTTAAAACGGCTTAAAATGGCTTAAAATGGTCTAAAATGGCTAAAACGGCTTAAAACGGCTTAAAACGGTCTAAAAAGGCTTACAACGGCTATCACGGCTTAAAATGGCTTAACACGGCTAAAAATGGCTTAAAACGGCCTAAAATGCCTTAAAACGGTCTAAAATAGCTAAAAATGGCTAAAACGGCTTAAAACGGCCTAAAATGGCTTAAACGGCTTAAGACGGCCTAAAATTACTAAAAATGGCTAAAATGGCTTAAAATGGCTTAAAACGGCCTAAAATTACTAAAAATGGCTAAAATGGCTTAAAATGGCTTAAAATGGCTTAAAACGGCTAAAAATGGCTTAAAACGGCTTAAATGGCTTAAAACGGCTTAAAATGACTCAAAGCGGCTTAAAATTGCTTAAAATTGCTAAAAATGGCTTTAAACGGTCTAAAACGGCTTAAAACGTATTAAAATGGCTTAAAACAGTCTAAATGGTCTAAAAAGGCTTAAAATGGCTTTAAATTACTAAAAATGGCTAAAATGGCTTAAAATGGCTTAAAACGGCTTAAAATGGCTTAAAACGGCTTAAAATGACTCAAAGCGGCTTAAAATGGCTTAAAACGGCTTAAAATGGCTTAAAACGGCTTAAAATGGCTTAAATGGCTTAAAATGGCTTTAATGGCTTAAAACGGCTTAGAATGGCTTAAAATGGCTTAAAACGGCTTAAAATGGCTTAAAACGGCTTAAAATGACTCAAAGCGGCTTAAAATGGCTTACAACGGCTTAAAACGGCTTAAAATGGCTTAAATGGCTTAAAATGGCTTAAATGGCTTAAAACGGCTTAAAATGGCTAAAAATGGCTAAAACGGCTTAAAACGGCTTAAAATGGTTTGAAACGGCTTAAAATGGTTTGAAACGGCTTAAAATTGTTTGAAACGGCTTAAAATGGCTTAAAACGGCTTAAAATGGCTTGAAACGGCTTAATATGGCTTAAAACGGCTTAAATGGCTTAAAACGGCTTAAAATGGAATTAAACGGCTTAAAATGGCTTAAAACGTATTAAAATGGCTTAAAACAGTCTAAAATTGCTAAAAATGGCTAAAACGGCTTAAAACGGCTTAAAATGGCTGAAAACGGCTAACAATGGCTTAAAACGGCTTAAAACGAGCTAAAATGGCTTAAAACGGTCTAAAATAGTTAAAAATGGCTAAAACGGCTTGAAACGGCTAAAAATGGCTTAAACCGTCTTAAAATGGCTTAAAACGGCTTGAAACGGCCTAAAATGGCTAAAAATGTCTAAAACGGCTTAAGGTGATTATAAAACGAAGCCAAACTTCGAATTTTCAAGTGCACAAGACTGGAGAATCTGACAACAGTTCGCGTTGAAAACCAATCAAATTACTTGCTTGCTGGTGATGACCAATGGGATAAATTTTCAACGCGGAGCGCTGTTTGGTGCTCAAGTCTTGTGCTCTTGAAGATTCGAGGTGTGGCTTCGTTCTATAATCACCTTAAAATGGCTAAAAACGGCTTAAAATACCATAACACGGCCTAAAATGGCTTAAAACGACTTAAAACCCAACTAACAATTCCGAGCCACAAACAAGCATACATGTTTAATTATTGTTCAATAATGGTGATGGCAGCTGAATAACAAATTTGCTCTATAAAGAGCTGAGAAGGTGCTTTTTTGATACAAACATAGATCAATGTTCAACGTTATGCATTAGAATGAACAAAAGTTGAATCGCCACTTATTAAACGTTTCCAAAGATTCTCGTTCGACTAGTCAAGATTGTTCTACAAATGAGCTAAACAAGACATGTTTCCCCCAATTAAAAAGCCAATATTCCACTAAACAAAAGGATATGTATAGAAGGATATTCAGAAGACGAACTAACGTTTTACTTGCGTCGCACTTCAGCTATTCCCACATGTTTAACATAAGCATGAATAAAAGCTGAATAAGTATCTTATAAAATCCTAATTCAGCTTCAGTATATTATAAGAACAGTTGATCCAATACAGGCCAAAATGACGATTAACAAACACATTGTTCAGCAATAAATAAGCCTTGTAAAAGCGATCACACTTTAGCTAAATTTCATAAAATGGACAAAATATCCGAAATTCGTGTTGAGTTCCGAATGCATTTCATAGCTCATAAATTATGCTTTCTTAAAACTTTTGAAATAGCTGTTCAGAAAATAAACATGGTCAGTCTCCAGAAATGCAGAATTATTGTGAAAAACAAAAATAAACATTTAAGCTAAGTATTCCGAGTAGGAACAAAGTACTGACAAACAAAGCGTGATATTGACTTGATTGACATTAAAGACAAAATATCTGAAGACAATATCAAAATTTTGTTCCTGGAACTTCTAAACCTATGAAAAATTTGATGTACGCAGATCTAATGAATAGCTCGCAGCTATTGATAAAATCTTGCAGAATCTAAATATGACATGCCAATTTTGTTCTAGTAGTTTATTTTAGATATCATTTCCAGATATTTTATATCATATATCTATCAAGTTAATATAACTTGCTAAGCTTTTTTCGCCTGCTCGGGATGTTTTTCTGTACAAGAAAAGTGGAAATTTCTTTGACAGAATTGATTAAATAAATTTCTATAGCGAGCTACATTTGAAATGAATTTCTTCACAACTGAATAAATACTGCGATCTAAGAAAAATGATGTACTTGGCCATTTCTGAAAATAAAAATCGCATCAAGATATTCGAAATTTTTTCTATTCAGGTGGGTTCTGAGGACTATATTTCAAATATATTCATACAGAGAACTTTTACTTCAATGCATATGTAATAGGTTTATGAAAAATACAAAAAATAATCAAACTATAATTCATAAAATTATTTAAGTTAATTAATCAGTTTTCAACAAACGAAAACTTATTATAAAATTAGATTAATCATTTCAGACTGTTTTTACTTTGTGTAAATAAACATTATTTTGACCAACATCGACATAAATTTTCTCACTGTGCGCTAAAAATAGCCGACTGAACTAAGCTTGGATCAGCACTAAACAGCAGCTGAATAATATGCTTGTTCAGTTGTAGATCAGCGTACCATGTGTTGATTAGACGTTGTCGAATAGAAGCTCGAACATTGTCAATATTCAGCTATGAGAAGTTTATATTTTGCACTGGACGGTATAATCATCAATTCTAGGATGGCGCAGATGGCAAGGCATACCACTGACGATTGGAAGGTCTCGAGTTCGAATCCAGTATACAGGCGATTTTTAAATAAAATTGTTATACTATCATAATAATTGTGTACACTACATTTATAAAGTGCCTAGAAAAATATTTTTTTGTTTGTTTTATTATTTAATTATTTTTAGACCAGCCGTATAAAAGCTGAACTAAATGCTTGTAAAACGTTTTTAAAGCTGAAAAATAAAGTTGGTATTCAACGACATGCTTTAAAGTTTCTTCAAATTTGTGTGAACAATGCTTGAACAAAGGTTGGCCATGGAAATTATTAAAATGTTATAAAACATGATGCTGGATAAAACTGCCATAATGGTGTTTGTTAAATGAGTGAATGTTAGTTGCACACTATGTCTGAACCAGACGATTATAAAAATCGAATGTACATCAGGTTTTTTCTCGCAAGGGATCAGTATTTGGTCTATATTTTCATAATCGGAAGGTTTAAAAATATTCTATCGGTGAAATTTTTTCCATACATTTTGTATGGGCTGGAATGCATTGAAAATGGGATTTACATCGGTTTTAGTATGAAAAATAGCTTAAAAGTGGAAAAAATCAAAATGTCACCGATGAAATATTTTAAAACCTTCCGATTATGAAAATATAACCCAAAAACTGAACTCTAGCGAGGAAAAACCCGATGTACATTCGATTTTTATAATCGTCTGGTTCAGACATAGCGTGAGTTGGGAATGGCTTGAAACGGCTTAAAATGGTTTAAAATAGCTTAAAACGGTTTATAATGGCTTAAAACTGTCTAAACTGGCTTAAAACAGCTTAAAACGGCTAAAAATGACTTAAAACGGCTTAAAACGGCCAAAAATTGCTTAAAACGGTCTAAAATAGCTAAAAATGGCTTAAACGGCTTAAAATGGCTTAAAACGGCTTAAAACGGCCTAAAATGGCTCAAAACGGTATAAAATAGCTAAAAAATGGCTAAAACGGCTTGAAACGGCTTAAAATGGCTTAAAACAGCTTAAAATGGCTAAAAACGGCTTAAAATGGCTTAAAACGGCTTAAAACGGCTTGAAATGGCTTGAAATAGCTTAGAATGGCTTGAAATTGCTTAAAACGGCTAAAAATAGCTTAAAATGGCTTAATACGGCTAATAATGGCTTAAAATGGCTTAAAACGGCCAAAAATGGCTTAAAACGGTCTAAAATAGCTTAATATGGCTAAAACGGCTTAAAATGGCTTAAACCGGCTTAAAATGGCTTGAAACGGCTAAAAACGGCTTAAAATGGCTTAAAACGGCTTAAAATGTCTTAAAACGGCTAACAATGGCTAAAATTACTAACATGGCTAAAATGGCTTAAAATGGCTTAAAACGGCTTAAAATGGCTTAAAACGGCTTAAAATGGCTTAAAACGGCTTAAAATGACTCAAAGCGGCTTAATATGGCTTAAAACGGCTTAAAACGGCTTAAAACGGCTTAAAACGGCTTAAAATGGCTTAAAACGGCTTAAAACGGCTTAAAATGGCTTAAATGGCTTAAAATGGCTTAAAATGGCTTAAAATGGCTAAAATGGCTTAAAACGGCTTAAAATTGCTGAAAACGGCTTAAAATGGCTTAAATGGCTTAAAATGGCTTAAAATGGCTAAAACGGCTTAAAACGGCTTAAAATGGCTTAAAACGGCTTAAAATGGCACAAACGGCTTAAAATGGCTTAAAATGGCTTAAAACAGTCTAAAATGGCTTGAAACGGCTAAAAACGGCTTAAAATGGCTTAAAACGGCTTAAAATGTCTTAAAACGGCTAACAATGGCTAAAATTAGGGGAACCTGATCCAATTCGGACCCTGTTCTAATTTGGACCATCAAGCATTTCTCAATACTAGAGCAAATGTCAAGATCGTGTGTACCATTTTTCTACCCATCATCTGGCTTGAACCTAACACAATACATATGACGCCTTTCAGTTCTTCCGTTTGATTTTTATATCAGTTTGTTGTTTTGAAGTGCTCTAGTCTGCTGTCGCTTAGCATTATTTCCAAGCTTCTTTAAGCGACAATAATTCTCCAATGTTTCTGTGTTATTTCATAATCGAATCTCCCAAGCCTAAACTTCCATTTGACCATATGGTTTTGATCTGTCTTTGCACTGTTTGTGCTCAACTAGTTTGAAATTCCCAAATTGTGTGTTGGTCTAATCCAGACCTTTTGATATGGTTCAAAACGGACCTCTTGATTTTAAACGAGCACTCAGTCTATTCCAAGAGCTCTATCCCGTGAAAGTTCTCGCGACTTGGTAGAAAATCACGGAAGTTGTAATATTGATCGATAGGGTCATTGTTTCTATTGAGGTAAAAAAAAGTCTTCGAAAAAAATCTTAGAAATACGGTAGACTACCAAAAAATATAGTAATCAATAAATCAGCTATTGGAAAAGTATCTCCACCCTATTTTGGATACAGCTTCCCAGAATAGTTTGACAATACAATACAAAAACAAACGATTACGATTGCTGAGAACAATACAGTCATCTTTACCTTATGTGTTTTGAACTTGAAAATTTGAAGTTTGGCTGCGGTTTATAATTACTTTAATATAGTGTACTTAGACCCCAAAATGTAGGGTGATACTTCTCCAAATTGATGTCTCGAGATTCGATGCTGTCTGTTTCAGTTTTCCCCACAAGTTCAACTTTTTGACCCGAAAATTTCATGCAAAGTTTCAATGTTTTGAAATTTTGCTATATTCAAAGCTAAAATGGCTGTTTCGAATTTTTGTTAAAATAACAAAAAGCTCCAAAATTAATAAAAAATATGCGCTCTTCATATCGATACCTCCTCGAAGGTCCGTTTAAAATCGAGCTATTGAGAGTTGACTGTACATAATTTTGGCCCAGTTCCGCATTTTACACACGTTTTTTTTAATGAAATTCGCATTTTACTTGAGCTAGTTCTGTCTTGAAATAAAATTACAATTTTCACGCATTGAGTTTATTTTTTATACTTGAGCTTACAGAAGAAGTTCAATAAGTTTCGATACCAAACATATCGGAGTATTATTTGATAATTACCATAGCAAAAAACGATAAAATAAAGGGTGGTCCGAATTAAAACATGGGGGGTCCGAATTGCAACAGGGTTGCTCCAATTCGGACCTTTTGTAGAATTTTGTTCAAACATGTCTAGTCATGTCCTTGAAGGAGATATCACAAAACTCTCTGAGAGAAAAGTGTGTGCGCTAAATCAGGCTTTCTCGAAAACATAAAACTTTTCATGCCGTTCATCGTGTTGAAAAGATATGGCCAAAAAACTGTTACTAGGTCCGAATTGGACCATGTTCCCCTACTAAAATGGCTAATATGGCTTAAAATGGCTTAAAACGGCTTAAAATGGCTTGAAACGGCTTAAAATGACTCAAAACGGCTTAGAATGGCTTAAAACGGCTTAAAATGGCTTAAAATGGCTTAAAACGGCTTAAAATGGCTTAAATGGCTTAAAATGGCTTAAAATGTCTTAAAACGGCTTAAAATGGCTTAAAATGGCTTAAAACGGTCTAAAATGGCTTAAAATGGCTAAAACGGCTTTAAATGGCTTAAAACGGCTAAAAATGGCTTAGAACGGCTTAAAATGGCACAAACGGCTTAAAATGGCACAAACGGCTTAAAATGGCTTAAAACGTAATAAAATGGCTTAAAACAGTCTAAAATGGCTAAAAATGGCTTAAACGGCTTAAAATGGCTGAAAACGGCTAAAAATGGCTTAAAGCGGCTTAAAACGAGCTAAAATGGCTTAAAACGGTCTAAAATAGCTAAAAATGGCTAAAACGGCTTGAAACGGCTCAAAATGGCTTAAACCGGCTTAAAATGGCTTAAAACGGCTTAAAATGGCTTAAAACGGCTTAAAATGGCACAAACGGCTTAAAATGGCTTAAAACGTAATAAAATGGCTTAAAACAGTCTAAAATGGCTAAAAATGGCTTAAACGGCTTAAAATGGCTGAAAACGTCTAAAAATGGCTTAAAGCGGCCTAAAACGAGCTAAAATGGCTTAAAACGGTCTAAAATAGCTAAAAATGGCTAAAACGGCTTGAAACGGCTTAAAATGGCTAAAATGGCTAAAACGGCTTAAAATGGCTAAAAACTGCTTGAAACGGCCTAAAATGGCTCAAAACGGTATAAAATAGCTAAAAATGGCTAAAACGGCTTAAAACGGCTTAAAATGGCTTAAAACAGCTTAAAATGGCTTTAAACGGCTTAAAATGGTTTAAAACGGCTTAAAACGGCTTAAAATGACTTAAAATGGCTTAAAACGGCTTAAAATAGCTTAAAATAGCTTAAAACGGCTTAAAATGGCTTAATACGGCTACAAATGGCTTAAAATGGTTTAAAACGGCTTAAAACGGCTTAAAATGGCTTAAAATGGCTTAAAAAGGCTTAAAATAGCTTAAAATATCTTAAAACGGCTCAAAATGGTTTAAAACGGCTCATAATGGCTTAAAACGGTCTAAAATGGCTTAAAATGGCTTAAAATGGCTAAAAATGGCTTAAAACGGCTTAAAACGGCCTGAAATGGCTTAAAACGGTCTAAAATCGCTAAAAATGGCTAAAACGGCTGAAAATGGCTAAAACGGCTTAAAATGGCTTAAAATGGCTTAAAACGGCTTAAAATAGCTTAAAATAGCTTAAAACGGCTTAAAATGGCTTAATACGGCTACAAATGGCTTAAAATGGTTTAAAACGGCTTAAAACGGCTTAAAATGGCTTAAAACAGCTTAAAATGGCTTTAAACGGCTTAAAATGGTTTAAAACGGCTTAAAACGGCTTAAAATGACTTAAAATGGCTTAAAACGGCTTAAAATAGCTTAAAATAGCTTAAAACGGCTTAAAATGGCTTAATACGGCTACAAATGGCTTAAAATGGTTTAAAACGGCTTAAAACGGCTTAAAATGGCTTAAAATGGCTTAAAAAGGCTTAAAATAGCTTAAAATATCTTAAAACGGCTCAAAATGGTTTAAAACGGCTCATAATGGCTTAAAACGGTCTAAAATGGCTTAAAATGGCTTAAAATGGCTAAAAATGGCTTAAAACGGCTTAAAACGGCCTGAAATGGCTTAAAACGGTCTAAAATCGCTAAAAATGGCTAAAACGGCTGAAAATGGCTAAAACGGCTTAAAATGGCTTAAAACGGCTTAAAACGGTACAAAAAAGCTAAAAATGGCTAAAACGGTTTAAAATGGCTTAAAATGGCTTAAAACAGCTTAGAATGGCTGAAAACGGCTTAAAATGGCTTAAAACGGCCAAAAATGGCTTAAAACGGTCTTAAATAGCTTAATATGGCTAAAACGGCTTAAAATGGCTTAAACCGGCTTAAAATGGCTTGAAACGGCTAAAAACGGCTTAAAATGGCTTAAAACGGCTAACAATGGCTAAAATAAGCATAAGCATAGATGACCGTACAATTAGTAGTTGCTACTCCGTGATTAACCAGATCAATCGAAATTGCACAGAGAACCAATGAATGGGGCTTGGGATTAGCGAACCATTCTCAATGTGCACAATTAGAGAGGTCAACGTTTATAAAGTTAATAACGGCGCCGGCCACGTCCTTACGGTCATCGGGGAAGGGAAGGAAAGTTGGTGTGACATCCATTGTTACCAGAGACCGAGATCACCTCTGCATCTCCATGATTGTCACAGGAAGGGATTTTAGTGAAGGGAAGGGATAAAAAGTTACATGTTCAGGATTTACTTTGGTCAGTAATGTGTTTCATGCAACCTACACTTATTTAGATCAACTTTATGTACGGAAATGCTGTTTTATTTGAACAATGATTCGAATCAAGAACATGCCGTCACTTTTAGTGACGAACTATACAATGGTTTATGTGAGTTAAAAAAATGAAGGAAACAATTATACGCCGTCATCAGTAATCACGAACTGGTCAAAGCTTTCGGATAAATACAACAATGGTGCAATAGAATGAGGATGCAAAATAATAGTAGTACCGGATACTACGTTCCCTACGCTAGAGAAAATTAGACAAAGTGTCTGAAATACAGTAGGACTCGTACTCGAACTCTCGCTTGCCTGTATGTAGTACAATTTTAAAATCTTTTCACTATGGAAACAAAACACAAACACGAATCTCTAGCGTGAGAAAAAATACTGAAACTTATTAATTATTAAATATAAATAAAATAAAGAAAAAATATACTTAACGAACGCCAATCAGCTCCAATTAGTGATCGAATGACCTCTAGCAGAACAAGAGTTTAGTCTTGAATGCTGTAAAGCTTTCACTCTTCTTCTTACTTCTCCTCCTTTCAGTGAGTACCAGAAATCTACTGGTCGCTTTACCAAACAATTTTTCCTAATAACCAGGTACGAAAAACTTCAGTCTAAATCATGACTTCCCCTTCCTTCCTCTCCTTCTTTGGTCACCAAAACACCTCAACTCTTTCCAGATTTGTTGTATTCCGTAACATTCTTTCTTATTAGAGAGACAGCTTCTCCCAGATCGGCGTTTTCTGTTAATCTTCCACTTACACGGGCAATTATTTTTCATTATACCACAAACCGATTTTTGGTATGAACAGAATGAACAATTTAACTAAACACAGTTTGGATGAAACGTCACTGTTTTTCCACGGATTCAAACTGCACACTTCTAAACTGCTGAAAAACGGTCCAAATATTCTAAAAACTTATCGTGAATTGTAAAAAACCTATCCTCAAACCGTATCACCATCAGCCGAATCGCGGTTTGATCATCCGAATTGAAAAATATCGAACTATGAAAAACGTGACAGTAAAACCTAAAACGGCTAACAATGGCTAAAATTACTAAAAATTGCTAAAATGGCTTAAAATGGTTAAAAACGGCTTAAAACGGTATATAATAGCTAAAAATGTCTAAAAAGGCTTAAAACGGCTTAAAATGGCTTAATATGGCTTAAAACGGCAAAAAATGGCTTAAAACGGCTTAAAATGGCTTAAAATGGCTTAAAATGAGTCAAAGCGGTTTAAAATTGCTTAAAATTGCTAAAAATGGCTTTAAACGGTCTAAAATGGCTTAAAACAGTCTAAAAGGTCTAAAAAAGCTTAAAACGGCCTAAAATTACTAAAAATGGCTAAAATGGCTTAAAACGGCCTAAAATCGCTAATAATGGCTTAAACGGCTGAAAATGGCTAAAACGGCTTAAAACGGCTTAAAATGGCTTAAAACGGCTTAAAACGGCTCAAAACGGCTTTAAATGGCTTAAAACGGTCTAAAAAGGCTTAAAACGGCTATAACGGCTTAAAATGGCTAAAAATGGCTTAAACCGGCTTAAAACGGCCTAAAATTACTAAAAATGGCTAAAATGGCTTAAAATGGCTTAAAACGGCTTAAAATTACTCAGAGCGGCTTAAAATGGTTTAAAACGGCTTAAAATGGCTTAAAACGGTCTAAAATAGCTGAAAATGGCTAAAACGGCTTAAAACGGCTTAAAATGGCTTAAAACGGCTTAAAATGGTTTGAAACGGCTTAAAATGGCTTAAAACGGCTTATAATGGCTTAAAACGGCTTAAAATGGCTTGAAACGGCTTAAAATGGTATTAAACGGCTTCAAATGGCTTAAAACGGCTTCAAATGGCTTAAAACGGCTTAAAATGGCATTAAACGGCTTAAAATGGCTTAAAACGTAAAATAATGGCTTAAAACAGTCTAAAATGGCTAAAAATGGCTAAAACGGCTTAAAATGGCTTAAAACGGTCTAAAATAGCTAAAAATGGCTTACAACGGCTTAGAGCGGCTAAAAACGGCCTAAAACGGCCTAAAACGGCCTAAAACGGCTTGAAATGGCTTAAAACGGCTTAAGGCGGCTTAAAACGGCCTAAAATGGCTTGAAATGGCTTAAAATGGCTTAAAACGGCTGAAAATAGCTTAAAATGGCTTAAAAGTGGCTTAAAATGGCCTAAAATGGCTTAAAACGGTCTAAAATGGATTATAAAGGCTTAAAATGGCTTAAAACGGCTTAAAATGGCTTGAAATGACTTAAAATGGCTTAAGGCGGCTTAAAACGGCCTAAAATGGCTTGAAATGGCTTAAAATGGCTTAAAACGGCTTAAAATAGCTCAAAATGGCTAAAATGGCTTAAAATGGTTAAAAATGGCTTAAAACGGCTTAAAACGGCTTAAAATGGCTTAAAATGGCTTAAAACGGCTAAAAATGGCTTAAAACGGCATAAAATAGCTTAAAATGGCTTAAAAGTGGCTTAAAATGGCTTAAAATGGCTTAAAACGGTCTAAAATGGCTAAAAATGGCTTAAACGGCGTAGAACGGCTTAAAATGGCTTAAAACGGCTTAAAATGGCTTAAAACGGCTAAAACTGGCTTAAACGGCTTAAACGGCTTAAAATGGCTTAAAACGACTAAAAACGGCTCAGAATGGCTTAAAATGGCTTAAAACGGCTAAAAACGGCAAAAAACGGCTCAAAATGGCTCAAAATGGCTTAATACGGTTTAAAACGGCCAAAAATGGCTTAAAACGGTCTAAAATAGCTAAAAATGGCTAAAACGGCTTAAAATGGCTTAAAACGGCTTAAAACGGCCTAACATACTTTAAAACGGTATACAATAGCTAAAATAGGCTAAAACGGCTCTAAATGGCCTAAAACAGCTTAAAATGGCTTAAAACGGCTTAAAATGGCTTAAAACGGCCTGAAATAGCTAAAATGGCTGAAATGACTTAAAACGGCTTAAAATGGCTTAAAGCGGCTTAAAATGGCTCAAAACGGCTTAAAATGGCTTAAAACGGCTTAAAAGGGCTTGAAACGGCTTAAAATGGCTTAAAACGGCTAAAAATTGCTTAAAACAGCTTATAATGGCTTAAAACGGTCTAAAATGGATTAAAAAGGCTTAAAATGGCTTAAAATGGCTTAAAACGGCTTAAAACGGCTTAAAATGGCTTGAAATGACTTAAAATGGCTTAAAGCGGCTTAAAACGGCCTGAAATGGCTTGAAATGGCTTAAAATGGCTTAAAATGGCTTAAAACGGCTTAAAATAGCTCAAAATGGCTAAAATGGCTTAAAATGGTTAAAAATGGCTAAAAACGGCTAAAAATGGCTTAAAATGGCTTAAGATGGCAAATGGCTTAAAACGGCATAAAATAGCTTAAAATGGCTTAAAAGTGGCTTAAAATGGCTTAAAACTGCTTTAAATAGCTCAAAATGGCTAAAATGGCTTAAAATGGCTTAAATGGCCTAAAATGGCTTAAAACGGCTTAAAACGGTCAAAAATGGCTTAAAACGCTCTACAATGACTAAAAATGGCTTAAACGGCCAACAATGGCTTAAAACGGTCTAAAATAGCTATAAATGGCTAAAACGGCTTAAAATGGCTTAAAACGGATTAAAACGGCTTAAAACGGCTTAAAACGGCCTAAAATGGCTTAAAACGGTATACAATAGCTAAAATAGGCAAAAACGGCTCTAAATGGCTTAAAACAGCTTAAAATGGCTTAAAACGGCTAAAAATGGCTTAAAACGGTCTAAAATGGCTTAAAACGGCTTATAATGGCTTAAAACGGTCTATAATGGATTATAAAGGCTTAAAATGGCTTAAAATGGCTTAAAACGGATTAAAACGGCTTAAAACGGCTTAAAACGGCCTAAAATGGCTTAAAACGGTATACAATAGCTAAAATAGGCTAAAACGGCTCTAAATGGTTTAAAACGGCTTAAAATGGTTTAAAACGGCTTAAAATGGCTTAAAACGGCCTAAAATGGCTTAAAACGGCTTAAAATGGTTTAAAACGGCTTAAAATGGCTTAAAACGGCTAAAAATTGCTTAAAACAACTTAAAATGGCTAAAACGGCTTAAAACGGCCTAAAATGGCTTAAAACGGCTTAAAATGGCTTAAAACGGCTTTAAATAGCTCAAAATGGCTAAAATGGCTTAAAATGGTTAAAAATGGCTTAAAACGGCTTAAAATGGCTTAAAACGGCATAAAATAGCTTAAAATGGCTTAAAACTGGCTTAAAATGGCTTAAAACGGTCTAAAATGGCTAAAAATGGCTAAAAATGGCTAAAACGGCTTAAAACGGCTTAAAATGGCTTAAAATGACTTAAAATGGCTTAAAATGGCTTAAAACGGCTTAAAATGGCTTAAAACGGCTTAAAATGGCTTGAAACGGCTTAAAATTGCTTAAAACGGCTTTAAATAGCTCAAAATGGCTAAAATGGCTTAAAATGGTTAAAAATGGCTCAAAACGGCTTAAAATGGCTTAAAACGGCATAAAATAGCTTAAAATGGCTTAAAATGGCTTAAAATGGCTTAAAATGGCTTAAAACGGCTTAAAACGGCCAAAAATGGCTTAAACGGTCTACAATGACTAAAAATGGATAAAACGGCCAAAAATGGCTTAAAACGGTCTAAAATAGCTAAAAATGGCTTAAAACGGCTTAAAATGGCTTAAAACGGCTTAAAACGGCTTATAACGGCTTAAAATGGTTTAATACGGCTTAAAATGGCTTAAAATGGCTTAAAAAAGCTTGAAACGGCTTAAAATGGCTTAAAACGGCTTTAAATTGCTCAAAATGGCTAAAATGGCTTAAAATGGTTAGAAATGGCTTAAAACGGCTAAAAATGGTTTAAAATGGCTTAAAACGGTCTAAAATAGCTAAAAATGGCTTAAAGCGGCATAAAATAGCTTAAAACGGCTTAAAACGGTCTTAAAATGGTTTAAAACGGCTTAAAATGGTTTAAAACGGCTTAAAATGGCTTAAAACGGCCTAAAATGGCTTAAAACGGCTTAAAATGGTTTAAAACGGCTTAAAATGGCTTAAAACGGCTAAAAATTGCTTAAAACAACTTAAAATGGCTAAAACGGCTTAAAACGGCCTAAAATGGCTTAAAACGGCTTAAAATGGCTTAAAACGGCTTTAAATAGCTCAAAATGGCTAAAATGGCTTAAAATGGTTAAAAATGGCTTAAAACGGCTTAAAATGGCTTAAAACGGCATAAAATAGCTTAAAATGGCTTAAAACTGGCTTAAAATGGCTTAAAACGGTCTAAAATGGCTAAAAATGGCTAAAACGGCTTAAAACGGCTTAAAATGGCTTAAAATGACTTAAAATGGCTTAAAATGGCTTAAAACGGCTTAAAATGGCTTAAAACGGCTTAAAATGGCTTGAAACGGCTTAAAATTGCTTAAAACGGCTTTAAATAGCTCAAAATGGCTAAAATGGCTTAAAATGGTTAAAAATGGCTCAAAACGGCTTAAAATGGCTTAAAACGGCATAAAATAGCTTAAAATGGCTTAAAATGGCTTAAAATGGCTTAAAATGACTTAAAATGGCTTAAAATGGCTTAAAACGGCTTAAAATGGCTTAAAACGGCTTAAAATGGCTTGAAACGGCTTAAAATTGCTTAAAACGGCTTTAAATAGCTCAAAATGGCTAAAATGGCTTAAAATGGTTAAAAATGGCTCAAAACGGCTTAAAATGGCTTAAAACGGCATAAAATAGCTTAAAATGGCTTAAAATGGCTTAAAATGGCTAAAAACGGCTTAAAATGGCTTAAAACGGCATAAAATAGCTTAAAATGGCTAAAAAGTGGCTTAAAATGGCTTAAAGCGGCTTAAAACGGCAAAAAATGGCTTAAAACGGCTTAAAATGGCTTAAAACGGCTAAAAACGGCTCAAAATGGCTTTAAATAGCTTAAAACGGCTAAAAACGGCTCAAAATGGCTCAAAATGGCTTAATACGGTTTAAAACGACTTACAACGGCTTAGAGCGGCTAAAAACGGCCTAAAACGGCTTGAAATGGCTTAAAACGGCTTAAAACGGCATAAAATAGCTTAAAATGGCTTAAAATGGCTTAAAATGGCTAAAAACGGTCTTAAATGGCTAATAATGGCTAAAACGGCTTAAAACGGCTTAAAATGGCTTAAAACGGCTTAAAATGGTTTAAAACGGCTAAAACTGGCTTAAACGGCTTAAAATGGCTTAAAACGGCTAAAAACGGCTCAAAATGGCTTAAAATGGCTTAAAACGGCTAAAAACGGCTCAAAATGGTTAAAAATGGCTTAATACGGTTTAAAACGACTTACAACGGCTTAGAGCGGCTAAAAACGGCCTAAAACGGCCTAAAACGGTTTGAAATGGCTTAAAACGGCTTGAAATAGCTTAAAACGGCTTAAAACGGCTTATAAAGGCTTAAAAAGGTCTAAAATGGATTATAAAGGCTTAAAATGGCTTAAAATGGCTAAAAATGGCTTAAAATGGCTTGAAATGACTTAAAATGGCTTAAAGCGGCTTAAAACGGCAAAAAATGGCTTAAAACAACTTAAAATGGCTTAATACGGCTTAAAATAGCTCAAAATGGCTAAAATGGCTTAAAATGGTTAAAAATGGCTTAAAATGGCTTAAAACGGCAAAAAATGGCTTAAAACGGCATAAAATAGCTTAAAATGGCTAAAAAGTGGCTTAAAATGGCTTAAAGCGGCTTAAAACGGCAAAAAATGGCTTAAAACGGCTTAAAATGGCTTAAAACGGCTAAAAACGGCTCAAAATGGCTTTAAATAGCTTAAAACGGCTAAAAACGGCTCAAAATGGCTCAAAATGGCTTAATACGGTTTAAAACGACTTACAACGGCTTAGAGCGGCTAAAAACGGCCTAAAACGGCTTGAAATGGCTTAAAACGGCTTGAAATGGCTTAAAACGGCTTAAAACGGCTTAAAACGGCTTAAAACGGCTTAAAACGGCTTAAAACGGCTTATAATGGCTTAAAATGGTCTAAAATGGATTATAAAGGCTTAAAATGGCTTAAAATGGCTAAAAATGGCTTAAAATGGTTTGAAACGACTTAAAATGGCTTAAAGCGGCTTAAAACGGCAAAAAATGGCTTAAAACGGCTTAAAATGGCTAAAACGGCAAATATAGCTTAAACTGGCTTAAAAGTGGCCTAAAATGGCTTAATTCGGCTAAAAATGGCTTAAAACAACTTAAAATGGTTTAAAATGGCTTAAAATGGCTAAAAACGGCTAAAAACGGTCTTAAATGGCTAATAATGGCTAAAACGGCTTAAAACGGCTTAAAATGGCTTAAAACGGCTTAAAATGGTTTAAAACGGCTAAAACTGGCTTAAACGGCTTAAAATGGCTTAAAACGGCTAAAAACGGCTTAAAATGGCTTAAAACGGCTAAAAACGGCTCAAAATGGTTAAAAATGGCTTAATACGGTTTAAAACGACTTACAACGGCTTAGAGCGGCTAAAAACGGCCTAAAACGGCCTAAAACGGCCTAAAACGGTTTGAAATGGCTTAAAACGGCTTGAAATAGCATAAAACGGCTTAAAACGGCTTATAAAGGCCTAAAAAGGTCTAAAATGGATTATAAAGGCTTAAAATGGCTTAAAATGGCTTAAAACGGCATAAAATAGCTTAAAATGGCTTAAAAGTGGCTTAAAATGGCTTAAAACGGCTTTAAATAGCTTAAAATGGCTAATATGGCTTAAAATGGCTTAAAATGGCTTAAAATGGCTTAAAACGGCTTTAAATAGCTCAAAATGGCTAAAATGGCTTAAAATGGTTAAAAATGGCTTAAAACGGCTTAAAATGGCTTAAAACGGCATAAAATAGCTTAAAATGGCTTAAAACTGGCTTAAAATGGCTTAAAACGGTCTAAAATGGCTAAAAATGGCTAAAACGGCTTTAAATAGCTTAAAATGGCTAATATGGCTTAAAACGGCTTAAAATGGTTTAAAACGGCTTAAAATGGCTTAAAACGGCTAAAAATTGCTTAAAACAACTTAAAATGGCTAAAACGGCTTAAAACGGCCTAAAATGGCTTAAAACGGCTTAAAATGGCTTAAAACGGCTTTAAATAGCTCAAAATGGCTAAAATGGCTTAAAATGGTTAAAAATGGCTTAAAACGGCTTAAAATGGCTTAAAACGGCATAAAATAGCTTAAAATGGCTTAAAAGTGGCTTAAAATGGCTTAAAACGGCTTTAAATAGCTTAAAATGGCTAATATGGCTTAAAATGGCTTAAAATGGCTTAAAATGGCTTAAAACGGCTTTAAATAGCTCAAAATGGCTAAAATGGCTTAAAATGGTTAAAAATGGCTTAAAACGGCTTAAAATGGCCTAAAACGGCATAAAATAGCTTAAAATGGCTTAAAACTGGCTTAAAATGGCTTAAAACGGTCTAAAATGGCTAAAAATGGCTAAAACGGCTTTAAATAGCTTAAAATGGCTAATATGGCTTAAAACGGCTTAAAATGGTTAAAAATGGCTTAAAACGGCTTAAAATGGCTTAAAACGGCATAAAATAGCTTAAAATGGCTTAAAACGGCTTAAAATGGCTTGAAACGGCTTAAAATTGCTTAAAACGGCTTTAAATAGCTCAAAATGGCTAAAATGGCTTAAAATGGTTAAAAATGGCTCAAAACGGCTTAAAATGGCTTAAAACGGCATAAAATAGCTTAAAATGGCTTAAAATGGCTTAAAATGACTTAAAATGGCTTAAAATGGCTTAAAACGGCTTAAAATGGCTTAAAACGGCTTAAAATGGCTTGAAACGGCTTAAAATTGCTTAAAACGGCTTTAAATAGCTCAAAATGGCTAAAATGGCTTAAAATGGTTAAAAATGGCTCAAAACGGCTTAAAATGGCTTAAAACGGCATAAAATAGCTTAAAATGGCTTAAAATGGCTTAAAATGGCTAAAAACGGTCTTAAATGGCTAATAATGGCTAAAACGGCTTAAAACGGCTTAAAATGGCTTAAAACGGCTAAAAACGGCTCAAAATGGTTAAAAATGGCTTAATACGGTTTAAAACGACTTACAACGGCTTAGAGCGGCTAAAAACGGCCTAAAACGGCCTAAAACGGTTTGAAATGGCTTAAAACGGCTTTAAATAGCTCAAAATGGCTAAAATGGCTTAAAATGGTTAAAAATGGCTCAAAACGGCTTAAAATGGCTTAAAACGGCTTAAAATGGCTTGAAACGGCTTAAAATTGCTTAAAACGGCTTTAAATAGCCCAAAATGGCTAAAATGGCTTAAAATGGTTAAAAATGGCTCAAAACGGCTTAAAATGGCTTAAAACGGCATAAAATAGCTTAAAATGGCTTAAAATGGCTTAAAATGGCTAAAAACGGTCTTAAATGGCTAATAATGGCTAAAACGGCTTAAAACGGCTTAAAATGGCTTAAAACGGCTTAAAATGGTTTAAAACGGCTAAAACTTGCTTAAACGGCTTAAAATGGCTTAAAACGGCTAAAAACGGCTCAAAATGGCTTAAAATGGCTTAAAACGGCTAAAAACGGCTCAAAATGGTTAAAAATGGCTTAATACGGTTTAAAACGACTTACAACGGCTTAGAGCGGCTAAAAACGGCCTAAAACGGCCTAAAACGGTTTGAAATGGCTTAAAACGGCTTGAAATAGCTTAAAATGGCTAAAAATGGCTTAAAATGGCTTGAAATGACTTAAAATGGCTTAAAGCGGCTTAAAACGGCAAAAAATGGCTTAAAACAACTTAAAATGGCTTAATACGGCTTAAAATAGCTCAAAATGGCTAAAATGGCTTAAAATGGTTAAAAATGGCTTAAAATGGCTTAAAACGGCTTAAAATGGCTTAAAACGGCATAAAATAGCTTAAAATGGCTAAAAAGTGGCTTAAAATGGCTTAAAGCGGCTTAAAACGGCAAAAAAATGGCTTAAAACGGCTTAAAATGGCTTAAAACGGCTAAAAACGGCTCAAAATGGCTTTAAATAGCTTAAAACGGCTAAAAACGGCTCAAAATGGCTCAAAATGGCTTAATACGGTTTAAAACGACTTACAACGGCTTAGAGCGGCTAAAAACGGCCTAAAACGGCTTGAAATGGCTTAAAACGGCTTGAAATGGCTTAAAACGGCTTAAAACGGCTTAAAACGGCTTAAAACGGCTTAAAACGGCTTAAAACGGCTTATAATGGCTTAAAATGGTCTAAAATGGATTATAAAGGCTTAAAATGGCTTAAAATGGCTAAAAATGGCTTAAAATGGTTTGAATCGACTTAAAATGACTTAAAGCGGCTTAAAACGGCAAAAAATGGCTTAAAACGGCTTAAAATGGCTAAAACGGCAAATATAGCTTAAACTGGCTTAAAAGTGGCCTAAAATGGCTTAATTCGGCTAAAAATGGCTTAAAACAACTTAAAATGGTTTAAAATGGCTTAAAATGGCTTAAAACGGCTAAAAACGGTCTTAAATGGCTAATAATGGCTAAAACGGCTTAAAACGGCTTAAAATGGCTTAAAACGGCTTAAAATGGTTTAAAACGGCTAAAACTGGCTTAAACGGCTTAAAATGGCTTAAAACGGCTAAAAACGGCTTAAAATGGCTTAAAACGGCTAAAAACGGCTCAAAATGGTTAAAAATGGCTTAATACGGTTTAAAACGACTTACAACGGCTTAGAGCGGCTTAAAACGGCCTAAAACGGCCTAAAACGGTTTGAAATGGCTTAAAACGGCTTTAAATAGCTTAAAATGGCTAATATGGCTTAAAATGGCTTAAAATGGCTTAAAATGGCCTAAAATGGCTTAAAATGGCTTATAATGGCCAAAAATGGCCAAAAATGGCTTAAAACGGTCTACAATGACTAAAAATGGATAAAACGGCCAAAAATGGCTTAAAACGGTCTAAAATAGCTGAAACCAGCTTAAAATGGCTTAAAACGGCTTGAATTGGCTTAAAACGGCCTGAAATAGCTAAAATGACTAAAATGACTTGAAACGGCTTAAAATGGCTTAAAGCGGCTTAAAATGGCTCAAAACGGCTTAAAATGGCTTAAAACGGCTTAAAATGGCTTGAAACGGCTTAAAATGGCTTAAAACGGCTAAAAATGGCTTAACACAACTTAAAATGGTTTAAAATGGCTTAAAATGGCTTTAAACGGCTAAAAACGGTCTAAAATGGCTAATAATGGCTAAAACGGCTTAAAATGGCTTAAAACGGCTTAAATTTGTTAAAAACGGCTTGAAATGGCTTAAAACGGCTTATAATGGCTTAAAACGGTCAAAAATGGATTAAAATGGCTTAAAATGGCTTAAAACGGCTTAAAATGGCTTGAAATGCCTTAAAATTGCTTAAAACGGCCTAAAATGGATTAAAACGGCCTAAATAGGCTTAAAACGGTCTAAAATAGCTAAAAATGGCTAAAACGGCTAAAAATGGCTTAAAATGGTATAAAATAGCTTAAAACGGCTTAAAACGGTCTTAAAATGGTTTAAAACGGCTTAAAATGGCTTGAAACGGCTTAAAATTGCTTAAAACGGCTTTAAATAGCTCAAAATGGCTAAAATGGCTTAAAATGGTTAAAAATGGCTTGAAACGGCTTAAAATGGCTTAAAACGGCTAAAAATGGCTTAAAACAACTTAAAATGGCTTAAAACGGCTTAAAATGGTTTAAACGGCTTGAAATGTCTTAAAACGGCTAAAAATGGCTTGAAACGGCTTAAAATGGCTTAAAACGGCTTAAAATGGTTTAAAACGGCTTAAAATGGCTTAAAATGGCTTAAAAAAGCTTAAAACGGCTTAAAATGGCTTAAAACGGCTTTAAATTGCTCAAAATGGCTAAAATGGCTTAAAATGGTTAGAAATGGCTTAAAACGGCTAAAAATGGTTTAAAATGGCTTAAAACGGTTTAAAATGGCTTAAAACGGCATAAAATAGCTTAAAACGGCTTAAAACGGTCTTAAAATGGTTTAAAACGGCTTAAAATGGCTTAAAACGGCTTGAAATGTCTTAAAACGGCTAAAAATGGCTTTAAACGGCTTAAAATGGCTTAAAACGGCTTAAAATGGTTTAAAACGGCTTAAAATGGCTTAAAATGGCTTAAAAAAGCTTAAAACGGCTTAAAATGGCTTAAAACGGCTTTAAATTGCTCAAAATGGCTAAAATGGCTTAAAATGGTTAGAAATGGCTTAAAACGGCTAAAATGGTTTAAAATGGCTTAAAACGGTTTAAAATGGCTTAAAATGGCATAAAATAGCTTAAAACGGCTTAAAACGGTCTTAAAATGGTTTAAAACGGCTTAAAATGGTTTAAAACGGCTTAAAATGGCTTAAAACGGCCTAAAATGGCTTAAAACGGCTTAAAATGGTTTAAAACGGCTTAAAATGGCTTAAAACGGCTAAAAATTGCTTAAAACAACTTAAAATGGCTAAAACGGCTTAAAATGGTTAGAAATGGCTTAAAACGGCTAAAAATGGTTTAAAATGGCTTAAAACGGTTTAAAATGGCTTAAAACGGCATAAAATAGCTTAAAACGGCTTAAAACGGTCTTAAAATGGTTTAAAACGGCTTAAAATGGCTTAAAACGGCTTGAAATGTCTTAAAACGGCTAAAAATGGCTTTAAACGGCTTAAAATGGCTTAAAACGGCTTAAAATGGTTTAAAACGGCTTAAAATGGCTTAAAAAAGCTTGAAACGGCTTAAAATGGCTTAAAACGGCTTTAAATTGCTCAAAATGGCTAAAATGGCTTAAAATGGTTAGAAATGGCTTAAAACGGCTAAAATGGTTTAAAATGGCTTAAAACGGTTTAAAATGGCTTAAAACGGCATAAAATAGCTTAAAACGGCTTAAAAACGGTCTTAAAATGGTTTAAAACGGCTTAAAATGGCTTAAAACGGCCTAAAATGGCTTAAAACGGCTTAAAATGGTTTAAAACGGCTTAAAATGGCTTAAAACGGCTAAAAATTGCTGAAAACAACTTAAAATGGCTAAAACGGCTTAAAACGGCCTAAAATGGCTTAAAACGGCTTAAAATGGCTTAAAACGGCTAAAAACGGCTCAAAATGGCTTAAAATGGCTTAAAACGGCTAAAAACGGCTCAAAATGGTTAAAAATGGCTTAATACGGTTTAAAACGACTTACAACGGCTTAGAGCGGCTAAAAACGGCCTAAAACGGCCTAAAACGGTTTGAAATGGCTTAAAACGGCTTGAAATAGCTTAAAACGGCTTCAAACGGCTTATAAAGGCTTAAAAAGGTCTAAAATGGATTATAAAGGCTTAAAATGGCTTAAAATGGCTAAAAATGGCTTAAAATGGCTTGAAATGACTTAAAATGGCTTAAAGCGGCTTAAAACGGCAAAAAATGGCTTAAAACAACTTAAAATGGCTTAATACGGCTTAAAATAGCTCAAAATGGCTAAAATGGTTTAAAATGGTTAAAAACGGCTTAAAACGGCTTAAAACGGCTTTAAATTGCTCAAAATGGCTAAAATGGCTTAAAATGGTTAGAAATGGCTTAAAACGGCTAAAAATGGTTTAAAATGGCTTAAAACGGTTTAAAATGGCTTGAAACGGCATAAAATAGCTTAAAACGGCTTAAAACGGTCTTAAAATGGTTTAAAACGGCTTAAAATGGCTTAAAACGGCTTGAAATGTCTTAAAACGGCTAAAAATGGCTTTAAACGGCTTAAAATGGCTTAAAACGGCTTAAAATGGTTTAAAACGGCTTAAAATGGCTTAAAATGGCTTAAAAAAGCTTAAAACGGCTTAAAATGGCTTAAAACGGCTTTAAATTGCTCAAAATGGCTAAAATGGCTTAAAATGGTTAGAAATGGCTTAAAACGGCTAAAATGGTTTAAAATGGCTTAAAACGGTTTAAAATGGCTTAAAATGGCATAAAATAGCTTAAAACGGCTTAAAACGGTCTTAAAATGGTTTAAAACGGCTTAAAATGGTTTAAAACGGCTTAAAATGGCTTAAAACGGCCTAAAATGGCTTAAAACGGCTTAAAATGGTTTAAAACGGCTTAAAATGGCTTAAAACGGCTAAAAATTGCTTAAAACAACTTAAAATGGCTAAAACGGCTTAAAATGGTTAGAAATGGCTTAAAACGGCTAAAAATGGTTTAAAATGGCTTAAAACGGTTTAAAATGGCTTAAAACGGCATAAAATAGCTTAAAACGGCTTAAAACGGTCTTAAAATGGTTTAAAACGGCTTAAAATGGCTTAAAACGGCTTGAAATGTCTTAAAACGGCTAAAAATGGCTTTAAACGGCTTAAAATGGCTTAAAACGGCTTAAAATGGTTTAAAACGGCTTAAAATGGCTTAAAAAAGCTTGAAACGGCTTAAAATGGCTTAAAACGGCTTTAAATTGCTCAAAATGGCTAAAATGGCTTAAAATGGTTAGAAATGGCTTAAAACGGCTAAAATGGTTTAAAATGGCTTAAAACGGTTTAAAATGGCTTAAAACGGCATAAAATAGCTTAAAACGGCTTAAAAACGGTCTTAAAATGGTTTAAAACGGCTTAAAATGGCTTAAAACGGCCTAAAATGGCTTAAAACGGCTTAAAATGGTTTAAAACGGCTTAAAATGGCTTAAAACGGCTAAAAATTGCTGAAAACAACTTAAAATGGCTAAAACGGCTTAAAACGGCCTAAAATGGCTTAAAACGGCTTAAAATGGCTTAAAACGGCTAAAAACGGCTCAAAATGGCTTAAAATGGCTTAAAACGGCTAAAAACGGCTCAAAATGGTTAAAAATGGCTTAATACGGTTTAAAACGACTTACAACGGCTTAGAGCGGCTAAAAACGGCCTAAAACGGCCTAAAACGGTTTGAAATGGCTTAAAACGGCTTGAAATAGCTTAAAACGGCTTCAAACGGCTTATAAAGGCTTAAAAAGGTCTAAAATGGATTATAAAGGCTTAAAATGGCTTAAAATGGCTAAAAATGGCTTAAAATGGCTTGAAATGACTTAAAATGGCTTAAAGCGGCTTAAAACGGCAAAAAATGGCTTAAAACAACTTAAAATGGCTTAATACGGCTTAAAATAGCTCAAAATGGCTAAAATGGTTTAAAATGGTTAAAAACGGCTTAAAACGGCTTAAAACGGCTTTAAATTGCTCAAAATGGCTAAAATGGCTTAAAATGGTTAGAAATGGCTTAAAACGGCTAAAAATGGTTTAAAATGGCTTAAAACGGTTTAAAATGGCTTAAAACGGCATAAAATAGCTTAAAACGGCTTAAAACGGTCTTAAAATGGTTTAAAACGGCTTAAAATGGCTTAAAACGGCTTGAAATGTCTTAAAACGGCTAAAAATGGCTTTAAACGGCTTAAAATGGCTTAAAACGGCTTAAAATGGTTTAAAACGGCTTTAAATTGCTCAAAATGGCTAAAATGGCTTAAAATGGTTAGAAATGGCTTAAAACGGCTAAAATGGTTTAAAATGGCTTAAAACGGTTTAAAATGGCTTAAAACGGCATAAAATAGCTTAAAACGGCTTAAAACGGTCTTAAAATGGTTTAAAACGGCTTAAAATTGTTTAAAACGGCTTAAAATGGCTTAAAACGGCCTAAAATGGCTTAAAACGGCTTAAAATGGTTTAAAACGGCTTAAAATGGCTTAAAACGGCTAAAAATTGCTTAAAACAACTTAAAATGGCTAAAACGGCTTAAAACGGCCTAAAATGGCTTAAAACGGCTTAAAATGGCTTAAAACGGCTTTAAATAGCTCAAAATGGCTAAAATGGCTTAAAATGGTTAAAAATGGCTTAAAACGGCTTAAAATGGCTTAAAACGGCATAAAATAGCTTAAAATGGCTTAAAACTGGCTTAAAATGGCTTAAAACGGTCTAAAATGGCTAAAAATGGCTAAAACGGCTTAAAACGGCTTAAAATGGCTTAAAATGACTTAAAATGGCTTAAAATGGCTTAAAACGGCTTAAAATGGCTTAAAACGGCTTAAAATGGCTTGAAACGGCTTAAAATTGCTTAAAACGGCTTTAAATAGCTCAAAATGGCTAAAATGGCTTAAAATGGTTAAAAATGGCTCAAAACGGCTTAAAATGGCTTAAAACGGCATAAAATAGCTTAAAATGGCTTAAAATGGCTTAAAATGGCTTAAAATGGCTTAAAATGGCTTAAAACGGCTTAAAACGGCCAAAAATGGCTTAAACGGTCTACAATGACTAAAAATGGATAAAACGGCCAAAAATGGCTTAAAACGGTCTAAAATAGCTAAAAATGGCTTAAAACGGCTTAAAATGGCTTAAAACGGCTTAAAACGGCTTATAACGGCTTAAAATGGTTTAAAACGGCTTAAAATGGCTTAACAAAGCTTGAAACGGCTTAAAATGGCTTAAAACGGCTTTAAATTGCTCAAAATGGCTAAAATGGCTTAAAATGGTTAGAAATGGCTTAAAACGGCTAAAAATGGTTTAAAATGGCTTAAAACGGTTTAAAATGGCTTAAAGCGGCATAAAATAGCTTAAAACGGCTTAAAACGGTCTTAAAATGGTTTAAAACGGCTTAAAATGGTTTAAAACGGCTTAAAATGGCTTAAAACGGCCTAAAATGGCTTAAAACGGCTTAAAATGGTTTAAAACGGCTTAAAATGGCTTAAAACGGCTAAAAATTGCTTAAAACAACTTAAAATGGCTAAAACGGCTTAAAACGGCCTAAAATGGCTTAAAACGGCTTAAAATGGCTTAAAACGGCTTTAAATAGCTCAAAATGGCTAAAATGGCTTAAAATGGTTAAAAATGGCTTAAAACGGCTTAAAATGGCTTAAAACGGCATAAAATAGCTTAAAATGGCTTAAAACTGGCTTAAAATGGCTTAAAACGGTCTAAAATGGCTAAAAATGGCTAAAACGGCTTAAAACGGCTTAAAATGGCTTAAAATGACTTAAAATGGCTTAAAATGGCTTAAAACGGCTTAAAATGGCTTGAAACGGCTTAAAATTGCTTAAAACGGCTTTAAATAGCTCAAAATGGCTAAAATGGCTTAAAATGGTTAAAAATGGCTCAAAACGGCTTAAAATGGCTTAAAACGGCATAAAATAGCTTAAAATGGCTTAAAATGGCTTAAAATGGCTTAAAATGACTTAAAATGGCTTAAAATGGCTTAAAACGGCTTAAAATGGCTTAAAACGGCTTAAAATGGCTTGAAACGGCTTAAAATTGCTTAAAACGGCTTTAAATAGCTCAAAATGGCTAAAATGGCTTAAAATGGTTAAAAATGGCTCAAAACGGCTTAAAATGGCTTAAAACGGCATAAAATAGCTTAAAATGGCTTAAAATGGCTTAAAATGGCTTAAAACGGCTTAAAACGGCCAAAAATGGCTTAAAACGGTCTACAATGACTAAAAATGGATAAAACGGCCAAAAATGGCTAAAAACGGTCTAAAATAGCTAAAAATGGCTTAAAACGGCTTAAAATGGCTTAAAACGGCTTAAAACGGCTTAAAACGGCCAAAAATGGCTTAAAACGGTCTACAATGACTAAAAATAGATTAAACGGCCAAAAATGGCTTAAAACGGTCTAAAATAGCTAAATATGGCTTAAAACGGCTTAAAATGGCTTAAAATGGCTTAAAACGGCTTAAAACGGCCTAAAATAGCTAAAAACAGCTTGAAATGGCTTAAAACGGCTTGAATTGGCTTAAAACGGCCTGAAATATCTAAAATGGCTAAAATGACTTGAAACGGCTTAAAATGGCTAAAAGCGGCTTAAAATGGCTCAAAACGGCTTAAAATGGCTTAAAACGGCTTAAAATTGCTTGAAACGGCTTAAAATGGCTTAAAACGGCTAAAAATGGCTTAAAACAACTTAAAATGGTTTAAAATGGCTTAAAATGGCTTTAAACGGCTAAAAACGGTCTAAAATGGCTAATAATGGCTAAAAAGGCTTAAAATGGCTTAAAACGGCTTAAAATGGTTTAAAACGGCTTGAAATGGCTTAAAACGGCTTATAATGGCTTAAAACGGTCAAAAATGGCTTAAAACGGCTTAAAATGGCTTAAAACGGATTAAAATGGCTTGAAATGCCTTAAAATGGCTTACAACGGCCTAAAATGGCTTAAAACGGCCTAAATAGGCTTAAAACGGTCTAAAATAGCTAAAAATGGCTAAAACGGCTAAAAATGGCTTAAAATGGTATAAAATAGCTAAAATTGGCTAAACGGCTTAAAACGGCTTAAAACGGCTTAAAATGGTTTAAAACAGCTTAAAATGGCTTAAAACGGCCTGAAATAGCTAAAATGGCTAAATTGGCTTAAAACGGCTTAAAACGGCTGAAAACGGCTTGAAATGGCTTAAAGCGGCTTAAAATGGCCCAAAACGGCTCTAAATGGCTTGAAACGGCTTAAAATGGCTTAAAACGGTATTAAATGGCTTAAAATGGCTTAAAACGGCTTTAAATGGCTTGAAACGGCTTAAAATTGCTTAAAACGGCTTTAAATAGCTCAAAATGGCTTAAATGGCTTAAAATGGTTAAAAATGGCTTGAAACGGCTTAAAATGGCTTAAAACAGCTTAAAACGGCCTAAAATGGCTTAAAACGGCTTAAAATGGTTTAAAACGGCTTAAAATGGCTTAAAACGGCTAAAAATTGCTTAAAACAACTTAAAATGGCTAAAACGGCTTAAAACGGCCTAAAATGGCTTAAAACGGATTAAAATGGCTTAAAACGGCTTTAAATAGCTCAAAATGGCTAAAATGGTTAAAAATGGCTTAAAACGGCTTAAAATGGCTTAAAACGGCTAAAAATGGCTTAAAACAACTTAAAATGGCTTAATACGGCTTAAAATGGTTTAAAACGGCTTAAAATGGCTTAAAACGGCTTTAAATGGCTTAAAACGGCTTAAAATGGCTAAATCGGCAAAAAAATAGCTTAAAATGGCTTAAAAGTGGCTTAAAATGGCCTAACACGGTCTAAAATAGCTCAAAATGGCTAAAATGGCTTAAAATGGTTAAAAATGGCTTAAAACGACTTGAAATGGCTTAAAACGGCTAAAAATGGCTTAAAACAACTTAAAATGGCTTAAAACAACTTAAAATGGCTTAATACGGCTTAAAATGGTTTAAAACGGCTTGAAATGGCTTAAAACGGCTTATAATGGCTTAAAACGGTCAAAAATGGCTTAAAAAGGCTTAAAATGGCTTAAAACGGCTTAAAATGGCTTGAAATGCCTTAAAATGGCTTAAAACGGCCTAAAATGGCTTAAAACGGCCTAAATAGGCTTAAAACGGTCTTAAATAGCTAAATATGGCTAAAACGGCTAAAAATGGCTTAAAATGGTATAAAATAGCTAAAATTGGCTAAACGGCTTAAAACGGCTTAAAACGGCTTAAAATGGTTTAAAACAGCTTAAAATGACTTAAAACGGCCTGAAATAGCTAAAATGGCTAAATTGGCTTAAAACGGCTTAAAACGGCTGAAAACGGCTTGAAATGGCTTAAAGCGGCTTAAAATGACTCAAAACGGCTCTAAATGGCTTAAAACGGCTTAAAATGGCTTAAAACGGTATTAAATGGCTAATAATGGCTAAAACGGCTTAAAACGGCTTAAAATGGCTTAAAATGGCTTAAAATGGCTTAAAATGGCTTAAAACGGCTTAAAATGGTTTAAAACGGCTTGAAATGTCTTAAAACGGCTAAAAATGGCTTGAAACGGCTTAAAATGGCTTAAAACGGCTTAAAACGGTCTTAAAATGGTTTAAAACGGCTTAAAATGGCTTAAAATAGCTTAAAAAAGCTTGAAACGGCTTAAAATGGCTTAAAACGGCTTTAAATAGCTCAAAATGGCTAAAATGGCTTAAAATGGTTAGAAATGGCTTAAAACGGCTAAAAATGGTTTAAAATGACTTAAAACGGTTTAAAATGGCTTAAAACGGCATAAAATAGCTTAAAACGGCTTAAAACGGTCTTAAAATGGTTTAAAACGGCTTAAAATGGCTTAAAACGGCTTAAAATGGATTAAAACGGCTTAAAATGGCTTGAAACGGCTTAAAATGGCTTAAAACGGCTTTAAATAGCTCAAAATGGCTAAAATGGCTTAAAAATGGCTTGAAACTGCTTAAAATGGCTTAAAACGGCTAAAAATGGCTTAAAACAACTTAAAATGGCTAAAACGGCTTAAAACAGCTTAAAACGGCCTAAAATGGCTTAAAACGGCTTGAAATGGTTTCAAACGGCTTAAAATGGCTTAAAACGGCTAAAAATTGCTTAAAACAACTTAAAACGGCCTAAAATGGCTTAAAACGGCTTAAAATGGCTTAAAACGGCTTTAAATAGCTCAAAATGGCTAAAATGGCTTAAAATGGTTAAAAATGGCTTAAAACGGCTTAAAATGGCTTAAAACGGCTGAAAATGGCTTTAAACAACTTAAAATGGCTTAATACGGCTTAAAATGGTTTAAAACGGCTTAAAATGGCTTAAAATGGCTTAAAAAAGCTTGAAACGGCTTAAAATGGCTTAAAACGGCTTTAAATAGCTCAAAATGGCTAAAATGGCTTAAAATGGTTAGAAATGGCTTAAAACGGCTGAAAATGGTTTAAAATGGCTTAAAACGGTTTAAAATGGCTTAAAACGGCATAAAATAGCTTAAAACGGCTTAAAACGGTCTTAAAATGGTTTAAAACGGCTTAAAATTGCTTAAAATGGCTTAAAAAAGCTTGAAACGGCTTAAAATGGCTTAAAACGGCTTTAAATTGCTCAAAATGGCTAAAATGGCTTAAAATGGTTAGAAATGGCTTAAAACGGCTAAAAATGGTTTAAAATGGCTTAAAACGGTTTAAAATGGCTTAAAACGGCATAAAATAGCTTAAAACGGCTTAAAACGGTCTTAAAATGGTTTAAAACGGCTTAAAATGGCTTAAAACGGCTCAAAATGGATTAAAACGGCTTAAAATGGCTTGAAACGGCTTAAAATTGCTTGAAACGGCTTTAAATAGCTCAAAATGGCTAAAATGGCTTAAAATGGTTAAAAATGGCTTGAAACGGCCTAAAATGGTTTAAAACGGCTTAAAATGGCTTAAAACGGCTAAAAATTGCTTAAAACAACTTAAAATGGCTAAAATGGCTTAAAACGGCCTAAAATGGCTTAAAACGGCTTAAAATGGCTTAAAACGCCTTTAAATAGCTTAAAATGGCTAAAATGGCTTAAAATGGTTAAAAACGGCTTAAAATGGCTTAAAACGGCTAAAAACGGCTAAAAACGGCTCAAAATGGCTCAAAATGGCTTAATACGGTTTAAAACGACTTACAACGGCTTAGAGCGGCCAAAAACGGCCTAAAACGGCCTAAAACGGCTTGAAATGGCTTAAAACGGCTTAAAACGGCTCATAATGGCTTGAAACGGCTTAAAATGGCTTAAAACGGCTTAAAACGGCTTAAAACGGCTTAAAATGGCTTGAAATGACTTAAAATGGCTTAAAGCGGATTGAAACGGCTTAAAATGGCTTAAAATGGCTTAAAACGGCTTAAAACGGCCAAAAATGGCTTAATACGGTCTAAAATAGCTAAAAATGGCTAAAACGGCTTAAAATGGCTTAAAACGGCTTAAAACGGCCTTGAAATGGTTTAAAACGGCTTAAAATGGCTTGAAACGGCTTTAAATAGCTCAAAATGGCTAAAATGGCTTAAAATGGCTAAAAATGGCTTAAAATGGTTAAAAATGGCTTGAAACGGCTTAAAATGGCTTAAAACGGCTAAAAATGGCTTAAAACAACTTAAAATGGCTTAATACGGCTTAAAATGGTTTAAAACGGCTTAAAATGGCTTAAAACGGCTTAAAATGGCTTAAAACAACTTAAAATGGCTAAAACGGCTTAAAACAGCTTAAAACGGCCTAAAATGGCTTAAAACGGCTTGAAATGGTTTAAAACGGCTCAAAATGGCTTAATACGGTTTAAAACGACTTACAACGGCTTAGAGCGGCCAAAAACGGCCTAAAACGGCTTGAAATGGCTTAAAACGGCTTAAAACGGCTCATAATGGCTTAAAACGGTCTAAAATGGATTATAAAGGCTTAAAATGGCTTTAAATGGCTTAAAATGGCTTAAAACGGCTTAAAATGGATTAAAACGGCTTAAAATGGCTTGAAACGGCTTAAAATTGCTTAAAACGGCTTTAAATAGCTCAAAATGGCTAAAATGGCTTAAAATGGTTAAAAATGGCTTGAAACGGCTTAAAATGGCTTAAAACGGCTAAAAATGGCTTAAAACAACTTAAAATGGCTAAAACGGCTTAAAACAGCTTAAAACGGCCTAAAATGGCTTAAAACGGCTTAAAATGGTTTAAAACGGCTTAAAATGGCTTAAAACGGCTAAAAATTGCTTAAAACAACTTAAAACAACTTAAAATGGCTAAAACGGCCTAAAATGGCTTAAAACGGCTTAAAATGGCTTAAAACGGCTTTAAATAGCTCAAAATGGCTAAAATGGCTTAAAATGGTAAAAAATTGCTTAAAACGGCTTAAAATGGCTTAAAACGGCTAAAAATGGCTTAAAACAACTTAAAATGGCTTAATACGGCTTAAAATGGTTTAAAACGGCTTAAAATGGCTTAAAACGGCTTAAAATGGCTTAAAATCGCTTAAAATGGCTAAATCGGCAAAAAATAGCTTAAAATGGCTTAAAAGTGGCTTAAAATGGCCTAACACGGTCTAAAATAGCTCAAAATGGCTAAAAATGGCTTAAAATGGCTTAAAACGGCTAAAAACGGCTCAAAACGGCTTAAATGGCTTAAAACGGCTTAAAATGGCTTGAAATGGCTTAAAATGGCTTAAAACGGCTAAAAATGGCTTAAAACAACTTAAAATGGCTTAAAACGGCTTAAAACGGTATTAAATGGCTAATAATGGCTAAAACGGCTTAAAACGGCTTAAAATGGCTTAAAATGGCTTAAAATGGCTTAAAACGGCTTAACATGGTTTAAAACGGCTTGAAATGTCTTAAAACGGCTAAAAATGGCTTGAAACGGCTTAAAATGGCTTAAAACGACTTAAAACGGCTTAAAACGGCTTAAAATGGCTTGAAATGACTTAAAATGGCTTAAAGCGGATTAAAACGGCCTAAAATGGCTTAAAATGGCTTAAAATGGCTTAAAACGGCTTAAAACGGCCAAAAATGGCTTAAAACGGCTTAAAACGGCTAACAACGGCTCAAAATGGCTTAAAATGGCTTAAAACGGCTAAAAACGGCTCAAAATGGCTCAAAATGGCTTAATACGGTTTAAAACGACTTACAACGGCTCATAATGGCTTAAAACGGTCTAAAATGGATTATAAAGGCTTAAAATGGCTTTAAATGGCCAAAAATGGCTTAAAACGGTATACAATAGCTAAAATTGGCTAAAACGGCTCTAAATGGCTTAAACAGCTTTAAATGGCTTAAAACGGCTAAAATGGCTTAAAACGGCCTGAAATAGCTAAAATGGCTAAAATGACTTAAAACGGCTTAAAATGGCTTAAAGCGGCTTAAAATGGCTCAAAACGGCTTAAATGGCTTAAAACGGCTTAAAATGGCTTGAAATGGCTTAAAATGGCTTAAAACGGCTAAAAATGGCTTAAACAACTTAAAATGGCTTAAAACGGCTTAAAACGGTATTAAATGGCTAATAATGGCTAAAACGGCTTAAAACGGCTTAAAATGGCTTAAAACGACTTAAAACGGCTTAAAACGGCTTAAAATGGCTTGAAATGACTTAAAATGGCTTAAAGCGGATTAAAACGGCCTAAAATGGCTTAAAACGGCTTAAAATGGCTTAAAACGGCTTAAAACGGCCAAAAATGGCTTAAAACGGTATACAATAGCTAAAATTGGCTAAAACGGCTCTAAATGGCTTAAACAGCTTTAAATGGCTTAAAACGGCTAAAATGGCTTAAAACGGCCTGAAATAGCTAAAATGGCTAAAATGACTTAAAACGGCTTAAAATGGCTTAAAGCGGCTTAAAATGGCTCAAAACGGCTTAAATGGCTTAAAACGGCTTAAAATGGCTTGAAATGGCTTAAAATGGCTTAAAACGGCTAAAAATGGCTTAAAACAACTTAAAATGGCTTAAAACGGCTTAAAACGGTATTAAATGGCTAATAATGGCTAAAACGGCTTAAAACGGCTTAAAATGGCTTAAAATGGCTTAAAATGGCTTAAAACGGCTTAAAATGGTTTAAAACGGCTTGAAATGTCTTAAAACGGCTAAAAATGGCTTGAAACGGCTTAAAATGGCTTAAAACGGCTTTAAAACGGCTTAAACGGCTTAAAATGGCTTGAAATGACTTAAAATGGCTTAAAGCGGATTAAAAAAAAATGGTTAAAAATGGCTTAAAAACGGCTAAAAATGGTTTAAAATGGCTTAAAACGGCTTAAAACGGTCTTAAAATGGTTTAAAACGGCTTAAAATGGCTTAAAATGGCTTAAAATGGCTTAAAAGAGCTTGAAACGGCTTAAAATGGCTTAAAACGGCTTTAAATTGCTCAAAATGGCTAAAATGGCTTAAAATGGTTAAAAATGGCTTAAAACGGCTAAAAATGGTTTAAAATGGCTTAAAACGGCTTAAAATGGCTTAAAACGGCATAAAATAGCTTAAAACGGCTTAAAACGGTCTTAAAATGGTTTAAAACGGCTTAAAATGGCTTAAAACGGCTTAAAATGGCTTGAAACGGCTTAAAATTGCTTAAAACGGCTATAAATAGCTCAAAATGGCTAAAATGGCTTAAAATGGTTAAATATGGCTTGAAACGGCTTAAAATGGCTTAAAACTGCTAAAAATGGCTTAAAACAACTTAAAATGGCTAAAACGGCTTAAAACAGCTTAAAACGGCCTAAAATGGCTTAAAACGGCTTAAAATGGTTTAAAACGGCTTAAAATGGCTTAAAACGGCTAAAAATTGCTTAAAACAACTTAGAATGGCTAAAACGGCTTAAAACGGCCTAAAACGGCTTAAAATGGCTTAAAACGGCTTTAAAAAGCTCAAAATGGCTAAAATGGCTTAAAATGGTTAAAAATGGCTTAAAACGGCTTAAAATAGCTTAAAACGGCATAAAATAGCTTAAAATGGCTTAAAAGTGGCTTAAAATGACTTAAAACGGTCTAAAATGGCTAAAAATGGCTTAAACGGCTTAAAATGGCTTAAAACGGCTTAAAGCGGCTTAAAATGGCTCAAAACGGCATAAATGGCTTAAAACGGCTTAAAATGGCTTGAAATGGCTTAAAATGGCTTAAAACGGCTAAAAATAGCTTAAAACAACTTGAAATGGCTTAAAACGGTATTAAATGGCTAATAATGGCTAAAACGGCTTAAAACGGCTTAAAATGGCTTAAAATGGCTTAAAATGGCTTAAAATGGCTTAAAACGGCTTAAAATGGTTTAAAACGGCTTGAAATGTCTTAAAACGGCTAAAAATGGCTTTAAACGGCTTAAAATGGCTTAAAACGGCTTAAAACGGTCTTAAAATGGTTTAAAACGGCTTAAAATGGCTTAAAATGGCTTAAAATGGCTTGAAAAAGCTTGAAACGGCTTAAAATGGCTTAAAACGGCTTTAAATTGCTCAAAATGGCTAAAATGGTTAAAAATGGCTTAAAACGGCTAAAAATGGTTTAAAATGGCTTAAAATGGCTTAAAACGGCATAAAATAGCTTAAAACGGCTTAAAACGGTCTTAAAATGGTTTAAAACGGCTTTAAATGGCTTAAAACGGCTTAAAATGGCTTAAAACGGCTTAAAATGGCTTGAAACGGCTTAAAATTGCTTAAAATGGCTTTAAATAGCTCAAAATGGCTAAAATGGCTTAAAATGGTTAAAAATGGCTTGAAACGGCTTAAAATGGCTTAAAACGGCTAAAAATGGCTTAAAACAACTTAAAATGGCTAAAACGGCTTAAAACAGCTTAAAACGGCCTAAAATGGCTTAAAACGGCTTAAAATGGTTTAAAACGGCTTAAAATGGCTTAAAACGGCTAAAAATTGCTTAAAACAACTTAAAATGGCTAAAACGGCTTAAAACGGCCTAAAATGGCTTAAAACGGCTTAAAATGACTTAAAACGGCTTTAAATAGCTCAAAATGGCTAAAATGGCTTAAAATGGTTAAAAATGGCTTAAAACGGCTTAAAATGGCTTAAAATGGCATAAAATAGCTTAAAATGGCTTAAAAGTGGCTTAAAATGGCTTAAAACGGTCTAAAATGGCTAAAAATGGCTTAAACGGCTTAAAACGGCTTATAATGGCTTAAAACGGTCAAAAATGGCTTTAAAAGGCTTAAAATGGCTTAAAACGGCTTAAAATGGCTTGAAATGACTTAAAATGGCTCAAAACGGCTCAAAACGGCCTAAAAAGGCTTAAAACGGACTAAATAGGCTTAAAACGGTCTAAAATAGCTAAATATGGCTAAAACGGCTAAAAATGGCTTCAAATGGTATAAGATAGCTAAAAATGGCTAAAACGGCTTAAAACGGCTTAAAACGGCCTAAAATGGCTTAAAACGGCTTAAAATGACTTAAAACGGCTTTAAATAGCTCAAAATGGCTAAAATGGCTTAAAATGGTTAAAAATGGCTTAAAACGGCTTAAAATGGCTTAAAATGGCATAAAATAGCTTAAAATGGCTTAAAAGTGGCTTAAAATGGCTTAAAACGGTCTAAAATGGCTAAAAATGGCTTAAACGGCTTAAAACGGCTTATAATGGCTTAAAACGGTCAAAAATGGCTTTAAAAGGCTTAAAATGGCTTAAAACGGCTTAAAATGGCTTGAAATGACTTAAAATGGCTCAAAACGGCTCAAAACGGCCTAAAAAGGCTTAAACGGACTAAATAGGCTTAAAACGGTCTAAAATAGCTAAATATGGCTAAAACGGCTAAAAATGGCTTAAAACGGTATAAAATAGCTAAAATTGGCTAAAACGGCTTTCAATGGCTTAAAACAGCTTAAAATGGCTTAAAACAACTTAAAATGGTTTAAAATGGCTTAAAATGGCTTAAAACGGCTTAAAACGGCTTATAATGGCTTAAAACGGTCAAAAATGGCTTAAAAAGGCTTAAAATGGCTTAAAACGGCTTAAAATGGCTTGAAATGACTTAAAATGGCTCAAAACGGCTTAAAACGGCCTAAAATGGCTTAAAACGGCCTAAATAGGCTTAAAACGGTCTAAAATAGCTAAATATGGCTAAAACGGCTAAAAATGGCTTAAATTGGCATAAAACGGCTTAAAACGGCTAAAAATGGCTTAAAACAACTTAAAATTGTTTAAAATGGCTTTAAATGGCTTAAAACGGTCAAAAATGGCTTAAAAAGGCTTAAAATGGCTTAAAACAGCTTAAAATGGCTTGAAATGGCTTAAAATGGCTCATAACGGCTTAAAACGGCCTAAAATGGCTTAAAACGGCCTAAATAGGCTTAAAACGGTCTAAAATAGCTAAATATGGCTAAAACGGCTAAAAATGGCTTCAAATGGTATAAGATAGCTAAAAATGGCTAAAACGGCTTAAAACGGCTTAAAACGGCTTAAAATGGCTTAAAACAGCTTAAAATGGCTTAAAACGGCTTAAAACGGCCTAAAATGGCTTAAAACGGTATAAAATAGCTAAAATTGGCTAAAACGGCTTTCAATGGCTTAAAACAGCTTAAAATGGCTTAAAACGGCTTGAATTGGCTTAAAACGGCCTGAAATAGCTAAAATGGCTAAAATGACTTGAAACGGCTTAAAATGGCTTAAAGCGGCTTAAAATGGCTCAAAACGGCTTAAAATGGCTTAAAATGGCTTAAAACGGCATAAAATAGCTTAAAATGGCTTAAAATGCCTTAAAATGGCTTAAAATGGCATAAAACGGCTTAAAACGGCGAAAAATGGCTTAAAACAACTTAAAATTGTTTAAAATGGCTTAAAATGGCTTAAAACGGCTTAAAACGGCTTATAATGGCTTATAACGGTCAAAAATGGCTTAAAAAGGCTTAAAATGGCTTAAAACGGCTTAAAATGGCTTAAAACAGCTTAAAATGGCTAAAAACGGCTTAAAACGGCCTAAAATGGCTTAAAACGGTCTAAAATAGCTAAATATGGCTAAAACGGCTAAAAATGGCTTAATATGGTATAAGATAGCTAAAAATGGCTAAAACGGCTTAAAACGGCTTAAAACGGCTTAAAATGGCTTAAAACAGCTTAAAATGGCTAAAAACGGCTTAAAACGGCCTAAAATGGCTTAAAACGGTATAAAATAGCTAAAATTGGCTAAAACGGCTTTCAATGGCTTAAAACAGCTTAAAATGGCTTAAAACGGCTTGAATTGGCTTAAAACGGCCTGAAATAGCTAAAATGGCTAATATGACTTGAAACGGCTTAAAATGGCTTGAAACGGCTTAAAATGGCTTAAAACGGCTAAAAATGGCTTAAAACAACTTAAAATGGCTAAAACGGCTTAAAACAGCTTAAAACGGCCTAAAATGGCTTAAAACGGCTTAAAATGGTTTAAAACGGCTTAAAATGGCTTAAAACGGCTAAAAATTGCTTAATACAACTTAAAATGGCTAAAACGGCATAAAACGGCCTAAAATGGCTTAAAACGGCTTAAAATGGCTTAAAACGGCTTTAAATAGCTTAAAATGGCTAAAATGGCTTAAAATGGATAAAAATGGCTTAAAACGGTCTAAAATAGCTCAAAATGGCTTTAAATGGCTAAAAACGGCTTAAAATGGCTTAAAACGGTCTAAAATGGCTAAAAATGGCTTAAAACGGCTTAAAATGGCTTGAAATGACTTAAATGGCTCAAAACGGCTTAAAACGGCCTAAAATGGCTTAAAACGGCCTAAATAGGCTTAAAACGGTCTAAAATAGCTAAATATGGCTAAAACGGCTAAAATGGCTTAATATGGTATAAGATAGCTAAAAATGGCTAAAACGGCTTAAAACGGCTTAAAACGGCTTAAAATGGCTTAAAACAGCTTAAAATGGCTAAAAACGGCTTAAAACGGCCTAAAATGGCTTAAAACGGTATAAAATAGCTAAAATTGGCTAAAACGGCTTTCAATGGCTTAAAACAGCTTAAAATGGCTTAAAACGGCTTGAATTGGCTTAAAACGGCCTGAAATAGCTAAAATGGCTAATATGACTTGAAACGGCTTAAAATGGCTTGAAACGGCTTAAAATGGCTTAAAACGGCTAAAAATGGCTTAAAACAACTTAAAATGGCTAAAACGGCTTAAAACAGCTTAAAACGGCCTAAAATGGCTTAAAACGGCTTAAAATGGTTTAAAACGGCTTAAAATGGCTTAAAACGGCTAAAAATTGCTTAATACAACTTAAAATGGCTAAAACGGCATAAAACGGCCTAAAATGGCTTAAAACGGCTTAAAATGGCTTAAAACGGCTTTAAATAGCTTAAAATGGCTAAAATGGCTTAAAACGGCTTGAATTGGCTTAAAACGGCCTGAAATAGCTAAAATGGCTAATATGACTTGAAACGGCTTAAAATGGCTTGAAACGGCTTAAAATGGCTTAAAACGGCTAAAAATTGCTTAATACAACTTAAAACGGCTTAAAACGGCTTTAAACGACTTAAAACGGCTAAAAACGGCTTAAAATGGCTTAAAACTACCTACAACGGCTTAAAACGGCTTAAAATGGCTTATAACGGCTTAAATCGGCCTAAAACGGCTTAAAACGGCTAAAATTGCTTAAAAAAGCTTAATTTTAAGCCATAAAATTACTTAAAGCAACTTAAAATGTCTTAAAACTGCTTAAAATGGCTAAAAATGGCTAAAAATGGCTAAAATGGGCTCAAAACGGCTTAAAATGGCTTAAAACGGTTTAAAATGGCTTAAAATGGCTCAAATAGGCTTGAAACAGCTTAGAACGGCCTAAAATGACTTAAAACGACTTAAATTGGCTTAAAACGGTTTAAAATGGCCTAAAACGGTTTGAAACGGCCTAAAACGGCTAAAAATGGCTTTAAATGGCTTAAAACGGCTGAAATTGCTCAAAACAGCTTAAAATGGCTTAAAATGATTTGAAACGACTTGAAATGGCTTAAAACGGCTTAAAATGGCTTGAAACGGCTCAAAACGGCTCAAAATGGCCTAAAATGACTTAAAACGACTAAAATTGGCATGAAACGGCTTAAAATGGCTAAAAATAGCATTTTAAGCTGTTTTAAGCCGTTTTAGGCCGTTTTAAGCCGTTTCAAGCCGTTTTAAGCCATTTTAAGCCGTTTGAATCCAATTTTAGTCGTTTTTATTTATTTTAGGCCGTTTTAAGCCGTTCTAAGCCATTTTGAGCCGTTTTAAGCCATTTTAAGCCGTTTTAAGCCGTTTTAAGCCGTTTTAAGCCGTTTTAAGCCGTTTCAAGCAGTTTTAAGACATTTTAAGTCATTTTAGGCAATTTTAAGCTGTTCTAAGCAATTTTAAGCCATTAAAAGCTGTTTTAAGCCGTTTTAGGCAGTTTTAAGCCGTTTTAAGCCATTTTAAGCCGTTGTAGGCCGTTTAAAGCCGTTTTAAGGTGAAGATGAATCGAAGCCAAACCTCAAATTTTCAAGAGCACGGATCTGGAGAACCAAACATCCGTTTGAGCTGAAAACTTAATCGATTAGTCACTCGCTGGTGGTGACCAATCGATTAAGTTTTCAACTCAAACGGGCGTTCGATTCTCCAGATCCGTGCTCCTGAAAATTTCAGGTTTGGCTTCGATTCATCTTCACCTTAAGCCATTTTAAGCCATTTTAAGCCATTTCAAGTCGTTTCAAATCATTTCAAGCTATTTTAAGCTGTTTTGAGCAATTTCAGCCGTTTTAAGCCGTTTTAAGCCGTTTTAAGCCGTTTTAAGCCGTTTTAGGCCATTTTAAGCCATTTTAAGCCGTTTTCAGCCGTTTTATGCCATTTTAAGCCGTTCTAAGCAATTCTAAGCTGTTTTAAGTAATTTTAAGTTGTTTTAAGCCATGTAAAGCCGTTTTAAACCGTTTTAAGCCAATTTAAGTCGTTTTAAGTCATTTTAGGCCGTTCTAAGCTGTTTCAAGCCAATTTGAGCCATTTTAAGCCATTTTAAGCCGTTTTAAGCCCTTTTTAGCCATTTTAAGCAGTTTTAAGGCATTTTAAGACATTTTAAGTCGTTTTAAGCAATTTTAGCCGTTTTAAGCCGTTTTAGGCCGTTTTAAGCCGTTATAAGCCATTTTAAGCCGTTTTAAGCCGTTGTAGGTAGTTTTAAGCCATTTTAAGCCGTTTTTAGCCGTTTTAAGTCGTTTAAAGCCGTTTTAAGCCGTTTTAAGCCATTTTAGCCATATTAAGCAGTTTTAAGCCATTTTAAGCCGTTTTTAGCCGTTTTAAGCATTTTAAGCTGTTTTAAGCCGTTTTAGGCCGTTTTAAGCCATTTTAAGCCGTTTCAAGCCAATTTTAGTCGTTTTAAGTCATTTTAGGCCGTTTTAAGCCGTTCTAAGCCATTTTGAGCCGTTTTAAGCCATTTTAAGCCGTTGTTGTGGCCAACAACAAGCCACCGGGGTGCATCATACCGCACCACACCGGTGAGCGAACTTGCCTCATGTTGAGGCCACAAACACACCACAAATCTGCCATACTGGCAACACTTTACACACCACTGAAACTACTTACCTGTAGAACATACCATAACAATCGAGCATACCTGAAACAAAACAGAAAACATCAGTAAAAAATTACATTTTTCATCATAACATCTACTTACCATTACGATCATTCCAGATCACCACATTTGTTCAATGTTCAATTGTTATTGTTTATTTACATTTTCATTCTCTCTATTGTCTGACAGTTCCAGTCCGTCAATTGTATAACAGTTTAGACACAACACATTATTGTATACAAAAATGCACATCGAGAATATTCTATGCAAGTACAATAGGGTAGAGGACTATAAATACAACACCATGTGGTCGGCGTTAAGTCAGAGGGGACCAAGTACAAAACTTGGGAAAATTGGATTATTCTCTCATTAGATGCGCAATTACCTTACCTCCGTTACACTTTGATCAGATTTGATGAATGCTGTAAACTGCGAGAGATATGTAACAAATTTACTTTGGATGATCAATAAAAATCGATAAAAGTGTGCAGTCAGAGTGGACCAAGTGCTTATCATCATGATAGCGAAAATGATCAATGCCCTGAGGAATGCGAGGAAATGAAAAACATTTCAAGAGATTTGTCGGATTTTTCGACATCGAATGATGCTTCTACTTATACATCAATAGAAATTTATGAATATTACTTAATTCGGTGCATTTGATTTTGTTTTTCGACCATTTACTATATTTAGATGGGTGGTCATAAATTGCAACAATTTCTGTGCAGACAGAGCGGACCAAGTGTTGGAAAGCAATAAACTGATTGATTATTGCATTTTTTTAGTCAATTTCAGAGTCCGATAGAAGTTTATTGTAGTTCTATAGTGTATGTATAGAATGTCCTAGAACCCGCTTATTGGACCAGTATATTTTGGTCGGTACTCAAGATTTTCACTTGGTCCACTCTGACTGAACGCATATTTGAATATTCCTGGTCTTCAATGCCCTGATTCTGCAAATCCTTATTGTTCAAGCTATAGTAATGCCACCGATTTCGGTATTGACGAATGGATTATTAAAGTAACTACGTTACTGGTGTCGAAGGATCTTAATCTTAGATATATGTACCCAGTTTGACCATGCAAGCATTAAATGATAGTTATTTTCCTAGAAATTGTTCAGTCAGAGTGAACCAACTCACTGAACGGTGATCTTTTGTTCAGTCAGAGTGGACCAAGTACACATAGTCCATCAAAAAATCGTTCTATCAGAGGTTTGGATTATGATTTTTCATGATTATCACTTCACATTATATTGTTTGGAAGTAACACAAAGATGTGTAGAAATATTGAACCAAAATTTGAACGAGTTCAGAAATTACAGAGCGTTAGACTTTAAACCCATTTTTCTCACAATATGAAAAATGTCACTTGGTCCACTCTGACTTAACGCCGACCATGTAATGTACCAAATCAGTTGGAAATAAACCGTGAATTCGAACGTATCTCTCCGTATTAATTATTCCCTACCAAATCGTATCCGCGGGAACAGCCGTTTTAAGCCGTTTTACGACATTTTTAGCCATTTTTATCCATTTTAAGCAGTTTTAAGACATTTTAAGTCATTTTAGGCAATTTTAAGCTGTTCTAAGCAATTTCAAGCCGTTAAAAGCTGTTTTAAGCCGTTTTAAGCCGTTTTAGGCCGTTTTAGGCCGTTTTAAGCCGTTTTAAGCCATTTTAAGCCGTTTTAAGCCGTGGTAGGCCGTTTAAAGCCGTTTTAAGCCATTTTAAGCCGTTTTAAGCCATTTCAAGTCGTTTCAAATCATTTTAAGCCATTTTAAGCCGTTTTAAGCCGTTGTAGGTAGTTTTTAGCCATTTTAAGCCGTTTTTAGCCGTTTTAAGTCGTTTAAAGCCTTTTTGAGCCATTTTAAGCCGTTTTAAGCCATTCAAAGCCATTTTAGCCATATTAAGCAGTTTTAAGCCATTTTAAGCCATTTTAAGCCGTTTTTAGCCGTTTTAAGCCGTTTAAAACCTAAATAGGCTTAATACGGCTTAAAACGGCCTAAAACGGCTTTAAATGGCTTAAAACTACTTAAAATTACTTAAAACAGCTTAAAATTGCTTAAAACGGCTAAAAACGGCCTACAACGGCTTTATTTCAAAACTTATTTATTTATTAACTCCATCTTCAGTAAAATACTGCACAGACTGATGCTTAAAACCTTATTTGTTCACAACCTACTACGAATAACATATACCACAACACATTATTTACATCGTGAAAATTCAGTTCAAATATCATAAAATTCAACAAAAATACTTTAAAACTCAGTACAAAACATGAACAAAGCATTTGACAGTACAAAATCAGCGTTCTGGTCGCCACGTAGTTACGGTATGATCCTTTAACTCTCGGTATCGTATACCCTTCGGCCAATTTGTCGAGTTCAAAGCCTTGGTACGGTGCATCCCATCGATTGCTACCTTGAACGAAATAAAATCCATCGTAGACGCATCTCTCCAGGTTGGCTTAAGGCAATTGATTGCATGTATTTTATCAATGCAGAGGACTTCGCATATCATTTCTTCGATTTAGTCTTCGGTGACATCGGTAGCAATGTTGGACAGGTAGAGATTGAAGGTTTCATCATGTCTATTCCTGTTTTCATGAAACTCGGCAATCGTTGAAGCGGTCACAATTTTCGTTGAGGACAACAACGGAACATCTTCAGGCGGCAAATGTAATGCAGCGTTCAGTGGTGTAGAGGAAGCATTTGTCAATGAACCGATCGTTTCATCTATTTTATTAAGTTTTGCACTCATTTTAACTATTTCCAATTTAATTGATTCAACTTCTGATACAATGGGTTTCTCCAGCGACTTAATTGCTTTAATGGACGAACGAAAATGCAAGTTTTCCATCAAGTCCCGACAGTCATCGCACATCCATAGAACGTTTCTGTACAAGCATACATCACCTTCTTCGTTGGACAGTCCAACACAAGCTGCATGGAAACGGCGAACATCTTCGCAAAATCCTTCGCAGACGACAACGGTTTCTCCTGGACAGCAATTAGTTTTACATTTCTGGCATGTTTGATCCATTTTGATCCACCCTACTTTGAAACAATGTTCAGCTTCTCACAGATAGGTAGCGCGCAACGCAGACAGAGGCAGAAAACGTGTATACACAAAAGGAACGAAGAATACACAACAATGTTTTGCTCTGGCCAGATTGCCGTAGGAGTTGAATTTTTGGTCGCAATTTCTGCAGCTATAGTAGTTTATTTCAATCTATTTGAACTGTCAACACTATCAATGAGCCTTTGCGAGCTCTGATCACCGAATAAAAAAGGTAATGCATCGAAAATAGAGCGGTAATTGAACACTTATTGGCGCAGGAGAATCTACACAACCAACAACAACTGATTCACGTTCACGACGTTTAAACGGCTTAAAATGGCTTAAAACGGCTTAAAACGGCTAAAATTGCTTAAAACAGCTTAAAATGGCTTAAAATGACTTAAAACGACTTGAAATGGCTTAAAACGGCTTTAAATGGCTTAAAACGGCCTAAAACGGTTTAAAACGGCTTAAAACGGCTAAAATTGCTTAAAACAGCTTAAAATGGCATAAAATGACTTAAAATGGCTTCAAACGGCTTAAAATGGCTTAAAACGGCTTAAAACAGCTTAAAACGGCCTAAAACGGCTTAAAATGGCTTAAAACAGCTTAAAATTACTTTAAACAGCTTAGAATTGCTTAAAACGGCTTAAAATGGCTTAAAACGGCCAAATATGGCTGAAAATGGCTTAAAATGGCTTAAAACGGCTAAAAACGGCTTTAAACGGCTTAATCGGCTAAAACGGCTTAAAATGGCTTAAAACGGCTTAAAACGGCTAAAATTGCTTAAAACAGCTTAAAATGACCTAAAATGACTTAAAACGACTTTAAATGGCTTAAAACGGCTTACAACAGCTCAAAACGGCCTAAAACGGCTTAAAATGGCTTTAAATGGCTTAAAACGGCTTAAAATTACTTAAAACTGCTTAGAATTGCTTAAAACGGCTTAAAATGGCGTAAAACGGCTTAATATGGCTTAAAATGGATTAAAATGGCTTAAATTGGCTTAAAACGGCTTTAAACGGCTTAAAACGGCTAAAAACGGCTTAAAATGGCTTAAAACTACCTACAACGGCTTAAAACGGCTTAAAATTGCTTAAAATGGCTTAAAACGGCCTACAACGGCTTAAAACGGCTTAAAATGGCTTAAAACCAAAGACAAATTAAAGACCTCCATGTCCCTTGCAGTTGCCCAACATTTTATGGCTCATAAGGTAATCTAGAATGCCGTGAAAAATGTACTACGATCTGTCAAGCTTGGGTACCTTTTGCACTACCGAGGGACCGAATGCAGTACTAGAAGTGGTACCCAATCTGAGCCCGAGTGTGACGGACCTGGTAGATCGGCTTAAAACGGCCTAAAATGGCTAAAACGGCTTGAAATGTCTAAAAATGAATTAAAACTGCTTAATATGGCTAAAAATGGCTTAAAACGGCTTAAACGGTTTAAAAAGGCTCAAAATGGCTTAAAGCGGCTTAAAACGGCTTCATATGGCTAAAAACGGCTTAAAATGGCTCAAAACGGCTTAAAACGGCTTAAAACGGCCTAAAACGGCCTAAAACGGCTTAAAACGGCTTTAAATGGCTAAATATGGCTTGAAATGGCTAAGAATGTTTTAAAACGGCTTAATATAGCTAAAAACGGATTAAAATCGCTCAAAACAGCTTAATGGCTTAAAATGGCTTTAAATGGCCAAACATGGCTTAAAACGGCTTAAAACGGCTTAAAACGGCTTAAAACGGCCTAAAACGGCTTTAAATGGCTAAATATGACTTGAAACGGCTTAAAATGGCTTAGAATGGTTTAACATTGCTTAATATGGCCTAAAACGGCTTAAACTGAAAAAAATAGCTTGAAAAATCTCAAAATGGCTGAAAATGGCTTAAAATGGCTTCATATGGCTAAAAACGGCTTAAAATGGCTCAAAACAGCTTTAAATGGCTTAAAACAGCTTAAAACGGCTTAAAACTAGAGTTTTCATTCCAGGCAACATTTCCCGGGAATTGAGATTTCCCGGGATTCCTGTTTCCCGGGAAATGATTTTCTATTTCCCGGGATTCCCGTATTTCCCGGGATTACCATGTTTTCGGTGTAAATCTATTAGAAAAAAAAATTACTAACTATTTTCAAACAAAACCATCGCACAATTTACTTTTCAAATATTCCTAACCAATGACCACATCACTTGTTATATTTCGATGCTGATATTTTTGTTTTTCGTTAAGCAATTGTTGTTGATAAAATGGATATCGTTTTTGACAAAAGCTATATGCTATATAAAATAAAGAATTTTTCGAATTGAGTAGGCTTATAATGGTTTTATGGATGTAACAGTCACAATTTTGAAAATAAGACTCTAGTTAGATTTTATTTTTAACTTCATACGATTTATCAAGAATAAACTCCACGTGGACTTTTGCTTAATGCTATAAGCTTTCTTGTTTTAAAGCCTAAAGTTTAAAACGAAGCTAACAATTTTGTTTTAAAGAAACATGAATAAATTACTCACAAAGAAGATAAATAACCAACAAATTTACTGGTATAAAATACATATAGAGTCGAAGTACCATGTTGAATTTTGAAGCCGCATATCTAAGAACAAATATTCGTACAAAATCGTAAAACCAGAGGCATTATATTTACGTCATCTGAAAGCATTTTATCTCGGTTTTGTAAAAAAAACATGAACACTACGAAAACTCAATGTTTTATATTTATTATTGATTGTGCAACTATAGCAACTCATTTGCCTATAGTAGCACTACAGTCAACTCTCCCTCACTCGATATTGAAGGGATCATCGAGTTAGGGAGGTATCGTGTTACAGAACACAAAACCAGTGCAACTGTGATCCAAAGGACCATCGAGTTAGCCATGAAGACCAACTTTTACTATGGTTCTCTAACTTGATATCGAGATACGGAATATCTAGTAAGGGAGAGTTAACTGTATTTCTAATTTCTGTTCCTACAGTAGGACTAGCTTCACGGCATAGGCAAAATACAAATCAAAACTGTATTTTTACAAAACTTTCATATTTTTCCTTCAAGTTTTGGATCAAAAGCATTCGATTGATGTGAGAATGTTCTTAATTTATTAATTATTTTGTTTTATGAAAAATAGTTTCTCTTAGTAGCGCTATTATAGGAACAATAGGTTTGCTATAAATGCAAGAGAGCTTAAATTTTAAGCAAAACTATTCATTTCGAACAGTTCTTTTTTAACAAAATCGAGTTGTGTATCAATTGTACTGACAAGGGAAGGTCACGATGGTGTTACACGGGGTTTTCAACCGGACTATTTTTGTTAGATTCTACAAGTCGAAATATGAAAAACCTCAAAGCCTTTCGGGTGATGGACCAGTGGTGTAGCCAGGAGGGGCTCTGAAAGGGATAATTTTGTACGTATATTATATTATCAAGCTGATTGAAAATTTGACAAAAATATTTTTTAAGAGTCTATTGTGATGGTAGAGAACAAAATTGACATTAATGTATGTTTAAAATGTATTTTATAAATATAACTAGTGATGAAAAGTAAATTGTGCGATGGTTTTTGTTTGAAAATAGATAGTAAATTTTTTTTCTAATAGATTTACACCGAAAACATGGTAATCCCGGGAAATACGGGAATCCCGGGAAATAGAAAATCATTTCCCGGGAAACGGGAATCCCGGGAAATCTCAATTCCCGGGAAATGTTCCCGGGAATGAAAACTCTAGTTTTAGTTAAGTTTCGTTTTTTTATATACATATATTTTTATATCGACAGGATCCTAAGAGCTTGCTGGGAATTTAAAGGACATTGCTCAGAGATATAAGATTCCGTTGGGATATTGCTGGAAATTCTCCAAAGTTCATAAGGACTTCCCAGACTACAAATAGCAATCTCAATATTCCACTGGAATATGTTCCAGATATTCCAAAGCAGGTGCTATTACTTTAATAGAAAAGCAAGTGAATAGTTGCATTGGAAAGCTGATGATGTTACCAGAAGATGTAGGAAGAAAATTGTATCAAAACTTGAAAATTGAATTAGGGGAGGTGTACCAGTTTTGGCCACCCTATGGAAAAATATTGTTTAAACATAAATCAAAAGACCTTTGGTTACTGTCAATACATTAAACGAAAGCTTTCAATTTATACTCAGCAGGGAAAATATAAAAACCAATAAGAAACTTTGTTTTTGTATTAATTGGTAATTATTGGTTTTGGACCACATGGACCTGTATTCGCCACGTTTTTAATTTCGGTTCCTGAATTCGCCACTAACGTTTATTTCAAATGGCAAATGATAGGCGAAAAATAGGTGCAAAGGAGCAAAAATTTTAAGGAAAGGGATTTGTTTCTATTATTTTCTGAGCAAATTTTGCGGTTTCCAAGAATGTTTCCGTATCGTCTTTAAGCAATTTAGCGAACACTAAACAATTGGTAGCCATATATGTATGTCATAAAAGTTATATAATACGGGCTGGCGAATGACTGGTACATGGCGAATACCAGTACACCTTCCCTATAACGCTAGGAAATAATTACTTAGACGGATACTGGTGAGAAGGTACAAAATATTAAAGGCTGTGATATATTATTCCATATATGTATAAGTTACAAGCTGTTTGCTTCCAATTTTCCCCCATCAGGTTGTTTATTACATCCCAACCAAAATATGCACAGCACGTTTCTGTGGAAAATGGGTTAACTCTAAATTGTGTTCGTGAGTGTATGTGTTTTTTTTTCTGTGAGATCTGTTTTTATTTTATTTTATCGATATTTTTCTACTACTCTATTGTTATGCTATTTCATGGGGTTCTGTGTAGTATTCGCTTCACATTATATTCTAAAATTACGAACAAGTTGATCACGGGCTTATGTTTGTTTTATCATTTTATTGTATTCATACGCGTGTTTGTGTGAGTGTCATTTTAGTGTAAAGCAGTAGTTTCATGCTGTGTTTTTTTTTTCAGGGGATATCACACATACATTAAAATCGTTTCAGTCACGATTCAGTTGCACAAAAATACAAGGTCTTTTCCCGGAAGAAACATACACTGATATCTTATCATTATGAATTCGGCGGTTGGCTAATTTCTATATCGATTTTTCTGTTTTTCGCGGTTTATTTAAAAATGTTTAATATGAAATTCAAAATTTTCCTGGTTTTATGTGTATGTTTTGTATAAAAATCAAAATGCTGATAAAAGGAGCTTCCTAAAGTTGAGGGTTTTATTTTCTTGATTAAAATTCTGACGTCTATTTTTTTTTACGAACAAGCTAACTGTGAGTAGGGATGTTCTAGTTGACTGTTAAGGTCAATTTCGTATGCCTTTATAATGAGTGCAATCGAAGGGAAAATGCTTCTAAATTTGCTTCATTGAGATTTTAGTTCGATCAATGATAACAATATACCAAATATGGGTGCTCTTCAACATTATCTACCTCTACGCTTGCCATAAAGGTTATTGTTTCTTACTGTAAGTGCTAGCTTTTCGCCATACTGTTGTTTAACATGATAGAAAAAAAAATATATTAATGTATCAATAAATATATATTCGCAACTCAAACAAATCAATACGAAAAATATCTATTCTGCATAGTTCAAAGGATTGAACATGTCACAATTGTGTGAATTGAGACCCAAGTAAAAATCCAGTTTATAAATTTGTGTCTAACAACACATCAGGTAAAGCAGGACGCAGTTCAAAAACAAAGGAAAGATTAATTTGAAAAGTTCAGCATGGCTTGCATGAAAGACGTTGCCAAATTTTTTTTTTGAAAAAAAAAAGACGAAGCGAGTAGAAAACATTACATCTTCTCCTATAAGATATTAAGAATTGGGTCGTCATATTTTGAGATTATAATGAAGTTTTTTTTTGGTTTCTAACATTCATCCTAATGCAGAACAAACGACTACAGAATCAATTTGTTCTGATATTTCGGTAAACATTCTTGCTTACGTCTGACGCAATGCAGAAAAAAACTGAAAATTGCGCTCTAAACCTTAATATGGGTGGATATGAAAGCATAATGCTGAATATCAGGAACATTTGACCAACGTGAAGACATTTAATTGATTTCCTACAACTTTTCCACATTTTCAAATAAGTAGTTGAATGCGAAATGCTTGCAGTTTTAAAATAATAGTTATAAATAAACATAATTCTTGTTGAAATTGAAAAACTTGACTTTTGCTAGGAAAGTTGTTCAAAATACAAATAGAATCGAGGAAGCTTTATCGATCGAACGTAAGATTATCCATGATAATGAAGCATATAATGCGGTTAAGTCGAGATGTTTAATTTTTATAGCTTAGGATAATCCATATTTAAACAATATAACTGATAAAATCACATCGTTTGTTCACCACAATTGCAGCTTATACCTACATGGCTTACAACATATACTGAATGTCAACAAATTACATAACATAGGGGGAGATCCCCCAGTACCGGACACTTAAGCCACTAAATTCATAATTCGAAAAATATTGGTTTTATGTGCTCGTGTTACCCATTTATGGTAAATATTATCATTTTTATAGTGTACAAAAATAAATTTGAAAATATAAGTATGAATTTTGATATTGCATTTTGATGATGTATTTCAGTACCAAATTGATCGATCTTGAAAGGTGGCACCCAATACCGGACACAATCTGGAAATGCCTCGAATTCTGTAAATTTGAACATCATTGAATGTGTTTACTTTAGGAATAGTATATAATTGGCAATTCAATGCATTTGCAACATTTACAAGAACAATTTGAGTATTTCATAGTTTGCAAGATGTCCATCAAAAACCTCTTTCTTATATGATGAAAAATAGCACATTTTACGATGTTGTTCTGAATGTTCATTTTTCTTAATTTTATTGCATGTTTGATACCATAATCGACGGAATCCATGAAAAATGAATGTATTTTGAGACACTCGTGCAATAATTACAAAGATATCATATAACAAATCAGGCTGTCCGAAACTGGGGGACAGGAGGTGCTTAAACAAAATTGTAATTTGTCCATATTTAGTCCAATTATGGTACAAAGTTCATTCATACTATCAAATTGGGATTATGTTCGAATATGCTTGCGTGATCGAAAGTATTTTTTCATATTCAAAATAATTACTAAATAGGCTCAAAATTAAGGCAATACGTCAAATTTTTTGAAATTTTCAATCTTTTGTACTTTTTGAAAAAGGCATGCATATTTCAAGGATGTGTTATTCTACGCAAACATTAGTCTCCATAATAGCTTCCTTCACTACTAATACACCATCTTGATTGGACCATGATTTCTCAATGTTTCGACTTTGTCCGGTATTGGGTGCTGTCCGGTACTGGGGGATCTCCCCCTACACCTTTAATTATATTTTTTTTTAGTGCAGAACATATTTTGTAAATAAGTTGGTCTACCAAGGGGTTTTTTGACCGATTCTTCAAGTAAGGTTAGGTTTAGAAAGGTTAGGATTAAATTAGTAGTTTTATGATATGTTTGATTTTACGAGCTTAATTTGCTAAGGTTGATTACTCTACTCAATAAGAATGGCATATAAACTGATTTGGATAGAAAAATGCATTAAATTATTATTCACATTTTCGCTTTTCAAGTTGCATTAAATGCAAACGTATGGTTTTGACTTGAATGTTTAAATCTTGTTGCAAATGATTAGAAAATTATACCTATTACGATATTCATAAGATCCGGGCATTTTCTTTGTTTCTTGTGAATAATTTTCTATATAAAATCTTTTTTGAATTGTAACCATTATCCTAACATTTTTTATTCATTTTACTGAATAGTTTATATTATATCTCAGCTGTGACCCATTTGTGGATAATACTACATCGTGTTCTGAAATGGATAAATGTTGCATTCGTGGTTTGGATGATGCAAATTCATGAAGGGAATGGTCTCAACGAATATTTTATCACTTATATTTGTAAACTTAAACTCGTCAACTCGATTCTGCGATTTAGGCGCCTGAGGAGATTTGCATTATTGATTCTATGTATGTATGTGTATCGGATTGAGCATTCTATTTGCGTTAGTTTTTATCATTTTGATTTCTAGAAAGATCAAGCTCTGAATGTGGCTAAAGTTTGCGTGAATTCTGTCCATAGTAGTGCTACACGTGAGTTCTACCAATTTCTAGACACCAACAACTCATTCTACAGCTACTGAAAAGTTTATTCGCGTTATCTTGCCGTTGCAGTGCTCAATATGAAGATTGATTTGGAAATTTGTTAGAAGTTTTCTACACCACCGACATAGTCATAGTCATTGAGAAAGTTCAATACCGTCAGAGGTGCTATTGATCCTAAGGATTACCTTTCGGTCAATAACGAAGCCTTACATTCAGCTTTCATAAATTTCTTGTAATAGGCAAAATGAAATAAAACCTTTTCGCTTGTCAAAAGGATAAAATTATGTGTCCCCAGTATATTCGGAGATGTTGTGTTGTATTTATATCGAATTAAGCAGTCAGTCCGATGCTTTGAACAAATTTTCGAACAACAAATCGGGACAGTGTCTAGCCTCTAGCTCTTCGATTCAAGTGAGGAAACAAAGGGTCAATTGTGGCCAGTATTTTGTTCTACTCTTACACATTTTCTTCCAAAAAAAAAATTAAAAATAGTTGGTTAAATAATGTTTAAACTTCGAAGAATCACTAAATTTCTTAACGAGGTATGTGCGGTTCACATCGAACTGGATGATCAAGGATCTAAGGTTTCGTTCTCTGAATTATTACCTCACTTTTCAAGAAGTACGGCAGTCAATAGTCGTGACTGTCAGAGTTGTACAACTTGAAGTCTTTACAGATGAAATCAAACGCATCCAGGGCAACAAACCATGTAGAAAGATTACTTCATGAAATCCTTTGTACGAGAATGGAATTGTCAGTGTGGGAAGAAGGTTGAAGTATCCTTCCACATTGACCAGATTATGGATAAACGTCCAAATATCTAGTCGAAAGACCCAATTGCCCACGGGCCGTACGTTGGGCAACCCTGATTTAGAGTGTTCTCTGGGTATTCTTCCAGGAAAATTTCTCCGGGAAATTCCCAGGAATTACGGGAATATCTTTGAGAATTATTCTGGCAAGCCTTCAAGAATTCCTTTGATAAATTTTGTCAGGATTTCCTCCAAAGAATGCTCAAATTCTTCCACGAATTATGTTAAGATTTTTTACCCTAAAGACCCACCATGTATTTCATAATTTTCTTCGTTATTTCTGAGAAAACTTCGTGGGCGTTTTTCTAAGAATTCCCCCAAACACTAATTCAGAAATTTCTTTAACAATTTTTGAGAAGACATCTCAACGATTTTCCTTGCAACGATTTTTTTGCCAGAAACTTCTCCAGGAATTCCTCCAGGACATCTTGGATTTTCTCAGTGAGTCCTACCAGAAACACTTCACAGGGTGCTACCAGCCCTGACCAGACCAGACAGGCTTTTCTACGATTATTTCCATGGAATTCTTTTAAGAATATTCCTTAGAAGCTTCTTCAAGAATTTTGAATTCAATACCTTAAAAAATTACCTAGGTTCTTCCAAGAATAATCACAGAAAATACCTTAAATATTCCATCGGGAATTCCTCTAAAGATTCTTTAAAAAAAAATTAAGAAGATTTCGAGTTCTTCAGGCAATTTTTCCATCCGTTTAGAACATTTTTGATAATTCGACCAGAAACTTCTCCAGGGTTTTCCTACAAAATTGTTCTTTACGATTTTCTCGGAATTTTAAATTACAATATAGGAATTTCCTTTGAAGTTTCGTTCGGAATTTTCTTTATGATTTCCTTTGAGGATTTCTTCTGGATTTTTCATCCGAATTTCTTGAAATTACCTTAAAAATTTCTTTGAAATTTCTTTTGGATTTCTTCAAAAATTTTCTTCGAAATTTCATTTGAAATTCCTTTAGGAATTTCTTCCAAATTTACCTCGAGATTTGCTTCGATTGGTACTTGGGAACTTCCTTTGGAACTCTCTTCAAAATTTCCTTTGGAACTCCTTGAGGATTTCTTTTAGAATTATCTTCGAAAATCACTTCGGAGTTTCCTTTGGAATTTCCTTCAAAACTCCTTTCGGAATTTCCTTCGAAATTTCTTTCAGGATTTCCTTTGGAATTCGTTCCAAATTTTCTTTGAAATTTCCTTCGAAATTTGCCCTTCAGAGTTTTCTTGGAATTTCTTTTAGAATTTCTTCGGTATTTGCATTTAAATATCTTAAGGAAATTTCTTTGAATTTCCATTGAAGTTTTGTTTGGAATTTCCATAGGAATTTCCTTCAGAATTCCCTTACTTTTCCCAGATTACCCTTCAAATTTCCTTTGGAATTTCTTTTGGATTTTCCTTTGAAATTTCTTGGAATTACCTTCAAAAGTCCTTCGGAATTTCCTTTGAAATTTTCTAAGAAATTTCTTTTGGAATTTCCCCCGGAATTTCCTTTGCAATTTCGTTTTGAATTTCCTTCGATATATTCTTAGATAGTTACTTCCTTTGGAATTCTCTTCAGAATTTTCTTAAAAACTCTTTTTGGATTGCCATTGAAATTTCCTTTGGAATTTTCGTCGAAATTTTCTACAGAACTCCTTTAATTTTTTCTTCGGAATTTTCTTTGACGATTTTTTTTTTGAATTTCCTTTGACATTTCCCACCGACTTTCCTTTAAAATTTCCTTCGGAATTATCTGTGCAATTATCACAGGAATTTCCATTGACATTTTGCTTACGAATTTTCTTCGGAAATTCCTTCAATTTTTTTTTCGGATTTTCCTTTGGCGGTTTTTTTTTTGAATTTCCTATTGAATTTCCATCTGGACTTTCCTTTGAAATTAACACAGGAATTTTCTTTGAAATATCGTTCGGTATTTTCTTTGGATATTCCTTCGGAATTTCATTTGATGATTTTTTTAGAATTACCTTAGGAATTTCTTCGAAAATTCCTTCGGAATATCCTTCGAAATTCCTTTGGGAATTACTTTTCGAATACCTTCCGAATTTTCTTTGGAATTTCCTTTGAAATTTTCTTTGATACTAACTCAAGATTTTCCATCGAAGTTTCCTTTTGCAAATTTGCTTTCAAATTTACTTCCAAAATTTTCTCTGGAAATTCTATTGGAATTTATTTTGGAATTTCCTTTGTAATTTCTTTCACAAGTTCCTCCAGAAAGGAATTTCTCCAAATATTTCTTCATGAGTTCTTCCGTAAATTGTTTCATGAATTACTCTAAGGACTCCTGTCAACTTTCCTTAAAAAATCCCTCCGCCATTCTTCAAGGAATTTCTACAGGAATTATGCAGGAAATTCCTCCGAAAATGCCTCAGTAATTCCTCCGAAAATCCACCAAGTTTTGCTCCGTATATACTCCTCCAGGATTTCCACAGGGAATTCCTCCAAGAACGTCTCCTAGAATTTCGCAGTGATTTTTTTTAACCGTTCGTTTTGGAATTACTCCAGTAGGAAACTCCTGGATGAAACCCTTGAACATTTTCTGGGAAAATTTCCGAATATTTTATTCGGAATTTCCTTTAGAATTTCTATTGAAATTTCCTTCGGAATTTCCATCGAAATTTTCTTACGAATTTTCTTCGGAATTTCCTTTGGCGATTATTTTTCTGAATTTCCTTTGAAATTAACACAGGAATTTCGTTTGAAATTTCGTTCGGAATTTTCTTTGGATATTCCTTCGGATTTTGCTTCGGAATTTCCTTTGGCGACTTCTTCTTGCATTCCCTTAGGAATTTCTTCGGACTTTTCTGAAAATTCCTACGAAATTTCTTTTGGAATTCCTTTCAAATTTCCTTAAAAAATTTCTTTGATATTTACTTCGAAATTTCCTTTAGAATTTCCATCGAAGTTTCTTTTTGAAATTTGTTTTCAAAATTTACTCTGGAAATTTTACTAGAATTTATTTCGGAACTTCGTTTAAAAAATTTTCTTCGGAATTTCCTTTGAAATTTCTTTCGCGAGTTCCTCCTTGAAGTTCCTCCAAAAATTTGTCTGGATGTTTCAGAAAAATGCTTGGGATTTTCTTCAGATATTTCTTCATGGGTTTTTCCGTAAATTATTTCATGAATTACTTCAAGGATTTCTGTCAACTTTCCTTCAGAAATCCCTCCGCCATTTTTTAAGGAATTCTACAGGAATTATGCCGGAAAAGTCTCCAAAAATACTTCAGTAATTCCTCCAAAAATCCACCAAGTTTTGCTCCGTAAATACTCCTCCAGGATTTCTACAGGGCATTCCTCCAAAAACGTCTACTAGAATTTCGAAGTGAAAATTTTCAACCGTTTGTTTTGGAATTTTTCCGGAAGGAAACTCCTGGATGAAACCCTAGAGCATTTTCTGGAAAAATTTCCGAAGAAAGTTCCTTCGAAAAAATCGAAATGAAATTCCTTAGGGAATTTCGAAAAGAATGTAATGGAAATTCCAGAGGCAAATTTAAAGGAAATCATGGGAATTCCGATGGAAATAGCAAAGGAGTTCCTAATCACGAAAGAAATTTCAATCGAAATGCCGAAGGAAATTCCTAAGAAAATTACAAAAGAAATTGAACAGGATGTTCTAAAGGAAAGAGAAATTTCAAAGGAAGGAAATGTTAATATAAATTCTGGAAGAAGTTCCAAAGAAATTCAGAAGAAAATTCCAAAGGAATTTCTTATGGAAATAGTGAAGGAAAATACAAAAGAAATTCTGAAGAATATTTAAGGAAAATTTCAAAAGAAATGCCGAAGAAGTGATGGAAGTTCCCAAGGAAATTCAGATGGAAATGCCAAGGTAAAACTCCAGAAGAAAATTACGACAAAAATTCCAAAAGAAATTCCGAAGGATGCTTCAAAGAAAATTCCGATAGTAATGCAGAAGGAGATTCCAAAAGAAATTCCAATGGTAATTCCGAAGAAAATTCCGATGGAAATGCCGAAGGAAATTCCAAAGAAATTTCAAATGAAATTCCAAAGCAATTTCGAATGAAATTTAAAAGGGAACTCCAAAGGTTATTCCGACGGATGTTCCAATAGAAATTTAAAAGAAAATTCTAAAGGAAATCCCAAAGGAAATTCAGAAGAAGGCAAAAGAAGTTCCAAAGAAAATTCCAAAACAAATTTAGAAGGAGATTTCGTAAGAAATTTTGAAAAAAAAATCCGAATATAAAGAAAATTACAATGGAAATGTCGAATGAAAATCTGAAGGAAATCTTAAAGGAAATTTTAAAGACATGTCCGAAGAAAATTAAAAAAAAAAACCACAGGGAATTCCGAATTCTAAAGACAAAAAAAATTATGAAAGAAATTCGAAATGAAATCACGATGGAAATGCCGAGATAAATTCCGAAGGAAATCCCTAAGGAAATTTTAAAGGCATACCAAAGAAAATTCCAAAAAAATAAATCCACAGGGAATTTCGAATTCTGAAGGAAACTACAAAGAAAATTCCAGAGGAAAAATAAATTCCGAAGAAAATTCCAAGGGAATATCAGAAGAAAATTCCTAATTCATCAAAAACTTCAAAGGAAATTACGATTGAAATGCCGAAGAAAAATACGAAAGGAAATTCCAAAGGCATGTCCAAAGGCAGTTCCGAAAATAAATCTACATAGAATTCCAAGTTTTGAAGAAAACTACAAAGAAAGTTCTAAGGGAAATTCCAAAGAAAATTTTAAAGAAAATTCTGAAGGAAATTCCAATGAAAGTTCCGAAGGAAATTTCAAAGAAAATTCTTAAGGAAGTTCCGAAGAAAGTTCGAAAGGATATTCCGAATGGTATTCCAAAAGAAATTCTGAAATTAATTCCACAGGGAATTCCAAACGAATGTCTAAAGGAAACTTCGAAAGAAATTCCACTGGGAACTCTGAAGGAAATTACAAAGAAAGTCACAATTCCGAAGGAACATGCGGAACAAACTTTCCGAAGTAACTTCCTACAGCAACTTCCTGGAGGAATTTCCTTTAAGAGCTTTCGGAAGAATCTCATAGATACACTACCAGAAGGAATTGCTACAGAAACTGCAAGGAAGAACTTCCGGAGCAACTTCCTGATGAAACCACCAGTACGAACTTTTCCGATAAACATGTGGAATGGGAGGATTTTAGAAAAAAAAATCATATAGGATTCTGCAGCTGTAAGATTGTGGCAAAGAGATAGTAAACAATAAAATTTGGTAAGAATAAGAAGAAATAAAATCAAAAAATCAGCTGTCAAACAATATCACCATAATATCCAGTGTGAACGGGTTTCGTGATACTGTTGCATCACGTTGCTTATATCATGATACAACTCCGTAGTCTGAACAAGACATTAGTCTCAGACATGCCCACTGAAATGTCCACTTCTGCACTGCGAATGATGCTTCATCAGTAGTAGAAGGCTACTGGGTCCAGTTTTGGAGGGGGGCTTTGGAAGCTTTGGAGGCCTTGGAGGAGGTAAGTAGAAAAATCAAAAAACACCAAAACCGCACCAAAACCGCAATCGAGAAATACGCTGATCAGCTGATTTCAACAATCTCGAAGCAATTTGTCTCGGTAATTCTTTGATCAGACGTTCAATATTCGCCATTGCGCCCAGCTACTACAATATTGCCAATGATTTACTTGATGATTGTTAAATCCTGCAAAAACCACGGTAACCCATCTGAAAATCATTACACTTTACCAGCGGTGGTGAGAACACTATTGATGAAAATTTTCTCATTCGAATTTGAAGTAACTACTGATTTACCATATTGAGCACTACAACCTTTTTCTACTATAGTCTTATATGTATGTGTGAAACTATTTCTGGTGAATACTGTTCAGTCCCATTTGTAGGAAAATTCATTTGAAAGACTGCAACACTTTCATTTCTTCTTCTTTGATAACTTATTGTAGCAAATCATATAAAAGTTGAAATTCTTTCAAGTGTATTTACGTTTAACAGTTTCAGCGTACTCATTGAACACGTGCATGAAAAGCACACTTGTTTCTACAAACTATCTGGTTGCACTGTAGATTAGGAAAGCCAAAAACAAACTGCTTCTACTCGTCTTACGTTTTTGTTGCAACATAAAAATGGAAAATTTTCTCCACGAGATCATTCAACTACCAAGGCTTTTAAATTGTGCGAATTTCAAAGCGGTTGTTTAGAAATATTCAAAAACAGTTTATTTTTTCAGTCAAGGTTACGAGTTGGCAGCAATTTGAAAACGTGGAGAAAATATTTGTTTTTTATTTTCTAAATCAATTCCTTCTGCAATGTTGTTAAAATTACCCAGCAATGGTCATACGTTATTTTACGTCACAATGCATTGTAGTGCGGAATAATCAAAATACTCCTGTAGACTCAGTTGTGTTTAAATCAACCAAAATGAGAGTTCATTTGCTTGAGAGTGGCTTAAAATAACACACAACCATCGATGAGTTGAAGCGACGAACGGAACGCGTTCGCATTATTCAGACATTCAACGCCAACATGGTTCTTTCCGTGTTGATTTTCCATCGAGTTCAGAGTACAAAACCTATTTCGCGTACCATGAACTAATCGTATGTGGAAGTTTGAATAGCATAAGATACGAATAAAGAAAAAATATAGTGAAGCCGAGATCCTGATGAATCGATACAAAGAGTTTTCCTAATGAAGTGTCGACAAGTTCATACTATGAAAGTACACCTCACCCTAGATGGCAAACAGTTATTTTTTATAAACATTAACAATTAACAATTAGAACACTTATACTTGACTAGAGTGAAAAACATATTACGAAAGATCGACCCAGAAATACGCTCATTAGGCTTTCCTGACCATACCTTCATTAACATTAATATTTAAGGTGAAACTCCGTTGAATCCGTAAATTTCTGTTTGAAAGTAGTTGCTCAAAAAATATTCTCTTAGGGGAATTAGGGGCATAATGGACACGTTTAGCGAATGTTCTTTTAAAACCATAAAATGGCAATGTTTTTAATTTACCCCCAGCTAGTTTTCAAGATTGATGTTAGTACGACGTATTACGTTCATTCATGATAATAAAGACCATATCATATGTCGGAGAAGCGAGATAGAAAATTGGGTCGAAAACAAGGCTGGTAGAAAGGTATCGGGGCAAAATGAACACTTGCGTGAGATTTAGTGATTTCAATATATTTAATGGCTGTCAATCGTTCCGATGTGTAGAAGGGCTCTCCCTTAATCATAATAGCTAAAACAAAACATTTCTAGGTTCACTATTTTGCTCAAAAATTAGATTCTTCTACCGCCTTGCTTATATGCCAATTTGAAACTGAGAAAAACTCAACATCGAATTTCAAAGGACAAATGAAGCAAAAAATAAACTTTTATACCGTCAAACATTTTAAATGCAATACAGATTTCATGTGGTGTATGAGCTTTTGATGAAATATGTATATTTTCAGAGATTAAGAGGGTGTCCATTTCGCCCCGTGTGTTCATTATGCCCCTAATCCCCCTATATGTTTGTAATAGTGAAATTGCAATTAATAAGACGGCGTTGCCAGTCATCCCTGCATCAGTTTCAGCCTCTTTCATTTCGACTGAATAATATTGCTTGACGCCGTACGTAATCATCAACATTCCTGACAGCACTGCAAGCGGGCAGCCGACTTGAAATTAGAAAAATGAAAAAAACGAAAAGTTGTGATCGGGTGATTGTTTTAAGCACGGTTCTGCAAAGTTTCAAGTTGTATCCATCAGAAATGAACAACAAGGTGTTTTACAATATATAATTAATGAAAGTAAATCGAGTATGGTGTTCTACGTGTAGTAAATTGGTTAAAATTGGGCGAAAAGTATCCTTCGCTCGCGGGAGAGAAAGTGTAAACAAACGAAGGAATGTTCGTCGTTCGTGCTGAAAATTGGCACGATTCGTGAAATTTTGCTAGTTGGCAGTTGCTAAAACTACACTAATGGTAACATTACGGTGTTCTGGTATCCAGTTAGCAATTTGGGAGTGATTAATTATAGGTAAGTGAAAAATTTTGAGAAATAATGTGAACCGCCAGCAAATGTGTTTGTATATGTGAGGAATCTATTTTCCCTGCCATGACAGGGATTCCTTCCTATATGTCCTTAAAGGCTGATCATTGGTTGATGAGCTGCATTAGGAAGTTTGACCCAAAGCTGGTTAACACCACTTAAACCCGTGTACGATCGCTGCTCAAGTGGATGATTAACGAGAACTACAAATGATCTAAGAGACAGCTTACTGTATCGGTACACCTGGAGGTCGCCACAAAAGACGGAATCTTTAAATGATATGCGCCACTTCATCGATAAAACCTACGTCATACCTTATCGTTGCGCAAACCTTGACTCTGACCACTAACTTCTAATGATGAAACTGCGTCCAAAACTATTAGTCGTCAACTATGTCCGGTACCGACGCCCGCTTTGATACAACGCGTAGCTTTTTGAGACAACCTTGGCGGAAGAGAACAAGCTTGATGAGGACTTTCTTTATGATTGCTGGAGTACAGTTAATGCAGCCATCATCGACGTAGCCGAGAGCATCGTCGTCGATTCAGTCGGAAACCTTGAAAGAAGGATTGGTAAAGATTGGTTTGGCGAAAACTACAGGTAGCTTTTGAATGAGAAGGATGCAGCTCGGACAAGGGACGTAACAAAGCATCGATGCGCAAGTTGAGGATCAAAGGCCGTTTCTTCAATATCAGCATAATCAACGTGCATAGCCCTCACCTAGTAAAAGACGATGACGATAAGGACGCTTTCTACGCGCAACTGAAACGTGAACACGACAGCTGCCCAAACCATGATGTCAAAATCGTTATCGGAGATCTCAACGCTCAGGTTGGCCAGGAGGAGGAATGCAGACCGATTATAGGGAAGTTAAGTGCTCACCAGGTTATGAACGAAAACGGCCTTAGACTGATTGATTTCGTCGCTTCCAAGAACTTGGTCATACGTAGTACCTACTTTCAGCACAGTCTCCCATATCGGTACACCTGGAGATCACCCCAACAGACTTAATCGCAAATCGACCAAGTTTTGATTGATGGAAGACACTTCTCGGACATTATCGACGTCAGAACCTATCGCGGCGCAAACATCGATTCGGACCACTACCTAGTGGCGGTTAAAATGCGCCAAAGACTTTTCGTTGTGAACAACATTCGGTTCAGACTCCCGCCACGGTACAACCTGGAACGACTCAAGCTACCTGATAACGCGCAAAGCCTTGAAACAGCATTGCCGGAAGAAGGAGAGCTCACCGAAGCCCCTCTTGAGGACAGCTGGAGTTGTATCAAAGCAGCCATTAACAATGCAGCGGAAGGTTTCATTGGGTTCGTGGCAGGAAATCGACGGAACGGTTGGTTCAACGAGGAGTGTCAGATGGGTTTGGACGAGAAGAATGCAGCGCAGGCGATTATGCTGCAACTAGGCACCCGTCAAAACGTGGAACGATATAAACAGAAGCGACGACAGCAAACCCTTTTATTCCGGGAGGAAAAGCGCTGCCTGGAAGAGTTGGAGTGCGAAGAGGTTTAGCAGCTGTATCGTTCTCAAGAAACGCGTAAGTTCTACAAGAAACTCAATGCATCCCGCAAAGGTTTTGTGCCGTGAGCCGAAATGTGCCGGGATAATGATGGAGGCATCTTGACGGACGACGTGAGGTGATTGAAAGGTGGAAGCAGCACTACGATGAACACCTAAACGGCGCAGAGGAGGAAGATCAGGACAGCAGGAGGAATGGCTTGATCAGTACGGCAGAAAAAAGAGAGAAGAAAGAAGTACGGCAGATGAGGGAGACGTGCCTACTCCCACAATAGGTGAAGTTAAGGATGCTATCAATCAGCTCAAGAACAACAAAGCAGCTGGAAAGGATGGTATTCGAGCGGAACTTATTAAAATGGGCCCGAACAGGTTGGCCACTTGTTTGCACCAATTGACAGCCAGAATCTGGGATACAGAACAGATATCGGAGGAGTGGAAGGAGGGAGTAATATACCCAATATATAAAAGGGTGACAAGTTAGAATGTTAGAAATATCGAGCGATCACCATTCTTAACCCAGCCTAAGAAGTGCTTTCCCAGATCATCTTCCGCCGTCTATCGCCACTGGCAAGCAGATTTGCGGGAAGTTATCAAGCCGGTTTTGTGGACGGGCGATCGACGACAGACCAAATATTTATGTCGCGGCAGATCTTCCAAAGGTGTTGCGAATATCAAGTCCCTACGCACCACCTATTCATCGATTTCAAATCGGCCTATGATACCATCGACCGCGAAGAGCTATGGAAGATTATGGACGAGAATGGTTTTCCCGGGAAACTGACTAGACTATCAAGGTAACGATGGATAGTGTACAGTGCTGTGTGAAGATATCGGGTGCGTTATCGGACCCGTTTGAAACACGCAAAGGACTTCGACAAGGCGATGGTCTTTCCTGCCTTCTGTTCAATATTGCGCTAGAAGGTGTTATGAAACGGGCGGTCTTCAACATGCGGGCACGATCTTCAATAAATCCCGCCAGTTCATCTGTTTCGCTGATGACGTGGACATTATCAGAAGAACGTTCCAGGTGTTTTCGGAACAGTATACCAGGCTGAACCGTCAAGCAGACCGGGTTGTATTGAAGGAAAATACGTCGAAGACGAAATATCTGCTGGCTGGAGGAACCTAGCGTGATATAGCTCGCATTGGCAGACGCGTGTTGATCGACGGAGATGAGTTCGAGGTTGTGGACGAATTTGTCTTCCTCGAATCATTGATAACGTCGTATAACAACTGCAGCAGAGAAATTCGAAGACGTATCATTGCCAGAAGTCGTGCTTCCCTTGCGGTCTGGTAAACTTCTCCTCCGTGCTAAGTGTACCATGTACAAAACGCTGATAAGACCGGTAGTCCCATACGGGCATGAGACGTGGACAATGCTCGAAGAAGACCTGCAAGCGCTAGGAGTTTTTTAAACAACGTGTGCTTAGAATGATCTTTGGCGGAGTTTGTGAGCACGGCATTTGGAGGAGAAGAATGCTCGTGATCTTGCAGAACTCTACGGTGAACCCAGTATCCAGCATCCAGCTTTGTCGAGGCTGGAAGGGTACGAAGGGCAAGACACTTTGTGAGGATGCCGGACAACAATCCCGCAAAAATGGTGTTCACCTCGAAACTGGAAGTTAGCAGCCTTGGATCCAGGTAGTAGGCGTTACATTGTGGCGCAGGTCATGTCTTGAAGGACGTTGCGCCATCAAAAGTAAAGTAAAGTAATCTTTGTAAACGATTGACAACGAAATCAGTTTTTTTGACGTTGGATAACGTCTTACGGCAACATACTGGGGTACAATTTCGAAAAACGAAAAATCGTCCGCGTCACGAAAAGTGGTTAGATTTTGACTGTTAATAACTTTCTAACGCCCTGATAGATTTTCAAGATTCTTGCACCAATCGATTGGAAATCTTTCTACGAATCGACTCCTATAATGAAAACTATTGATTTTCATGACTAAACTATTGATAAATGGGTAAGTATCGAGGCATGTCTTATTTTCCATAAAAAAGCACATTTTTCTTGCTGTTATAAGGTTTTGACGTATTGAAGTTTACATGTACCATAATTTCGGGTGAAATTGATAATTTTTCATGGTTTTTCTTGTCTGTTTTCAATAATGTTGCAAATGCCAAACAACTGAATGCAGGAATACAAGTACGACGGTCAGACTCTTTGGCTCATGTGCCAAAATTTTCTAACAAATGTGTTTTTTAAGCTAAAAATCATCCCTTAAATAGAAAATCGGGAATCCCATTTCGGGGTGAAATTGATCACTTGTCAATGCGATTATTGTTATTTTTTGAAACGACTCTACATAATGAATATAAGCTCCCTGAATCCGAATAATGCAATATTTAAAGAAATAATGATTAGTTAATTTCAAGAATTGCAATGAAAACGCCTAAATGTAGGTAATTTCCTAAGGAAATCCCTGATATTTAATTATATCAATCGTATGAGCTAATTGGTACGAGTTTAGAAGATGAAACCGGGCTCGGGGATACATTTTAAGAATCCTTACAAACTTTACTTAACGTTGTTAATGCCGTTGTCGTCGTCGCTATATACATGTAAATGCATGCTAGAGCGATCAGAGTATCAACTTGTCAAACAAAGAGCTAATACTAATCAGCAACAGATTTGTTAATGCTTTGATTTGTAAGAAATTGTCGATCAAATCGAAATACGTATGCAGAGAAGACTGCAAAAATGACCGCCACCCTATCCGAGCGACGCGAACCTAGGTAAAACTTTGTTTGCCGTTTATCTCCGTTACAAACTAATCATCCAAAATTATAATTGATAAATAAATAAATTAATTAATCAAAATAGAAATAGATGAAGTGTCTCTGGTTGTAACTGACAACTTTAACATCGATTTGAGCAAAGAGGAGAACATGGAGTTCGAGGACTTCATGGAGAAGTACCTCAACCTCAAACTGGCTTTGGAATCTACTAAAGCAACCAATCTTAGTGGATCATGCGTGGCCCTAACGTTCAACCGGAATATTTGTTTGGGGAGCAAGAGTTACCGCTCATGCTTCTTCTTCTATCGACCGATTCTATCGGTGTTGAAGTGTTCACCGAACCAACCAAATAATAACATACAATGTCCATATTAGATCAGAATTGACGGTCTCAAACCAGGAAATAACGTTATCCAACGTCAACTTGGCGATTGTATCTCGGAAACAACCTCTTACTTTTTTATCTCTATTAACGAGATTTTAGTCCTAGGCTAGTTCATCTCGGGACCTACGGCTGTACTACCCTTCCGAAGGAAGTCGTCACTATAACTTATTTGTCATAAGTGATGGCATTCGATCCCAGGTCCTCGGCGTGAGAGGTGTGTGTTCTAACCAATACACCAGGTCCGTCCCCAACGAACGAAATTAGACGTAAAAGGTGCATCATTAGTGGAAGTCGTGGATATTATGAGTCGAATAATAAGACCGGTGGTATCCTATGGACATGAAGCATGGGCCATGCTGGAAAACGACGTTACTATTTCTATGAGCTCAAATAACTTTGAGTCTAAAATTTGTGTTTGATCATATCAGAAAAATTTCGTTGTATTGATTCATCAAGTTCTTCCCTCGGCTTAGATCATTGTTTGCGTGCACCAGATTCGAGTCAATATTTGTTGCAAAAACTGATTTGAGGAGATTTACCTATTCCGATGGGACCAGGATATGAATTGATTGGTGAGTCGGCTGCCACTAGAACATCTATATATATCGTCAAATTTGTAAACTGGTCTATACAGAAAATATTGGTGAGTTGATGGTGGTTTCAGTTAGGTTCGATCATATAAAAAGGTTTAAAAGTGTTACATTCGAACATTTTGATAATGGATATTTACAATTAAGGATGCTCACTTTGGTTGGTGGTTCGAGGTTCTTAACTTCAAATCTGACTATTAAAGGTAAAAGCGTGTAAAAAGTTGGAATTTTGATGTGATATTTGTACAACATTTTTTTGAGAGTGTTCGTGTTAGTGTATATGTAAATATGCAACAGATTTGAATCGAATTGTAGATTATCGGTGAATTGAATTTATACACTCTGATTGATGAAATGTTTAGTATTTCAGATACTTGGTTCTGCGTGTCTTTTTGACCACGGGTAATCCATCCAGTCGGCCATCCGAATAATACGAACAGTCGAGCAACTATCACCAGAACGATAACGGGCGGGAAGTACTTTTGAGTTTATATCTCGCTTTTCGGTAGTCGATACTAGACGCATATAAGGGAGATATTTTCAGCCCCGTTTTATCCGGTATGATTTGGAACTTGGCCTGTGGATCCTTCTGACTGCGTTGACCCTGATAGGAGCGCTGTGGGTACTGCTTGGATGGATGTACTGTGAGGGGCCGTTTGGCTGAGTTTTCCGAATCACTGCGGGGAGCACCAAGAGGTCTTGCGGCACTAGTGATATTCATTTTCTTGGCTGGAATGTTTTTCAAATAATTTTGCTCGACGTGACAATTCAGAGGAGAATATTTGCTCGGTTTGTAGATGGAAAAGATATTGTTTAGAAAACTAATGGCATTACTATTGTTGTTGATATTGTTCCTTTTACCACTCGAATGCTTATTGATTTCATTCTCCATGTTATTTCTTTCAGGATATACTTTTCTACGAAACTTAGTTATCGAAGGTGGTGAAAAAGTATCAACAATGTTGTTATTATTCTTTTCAGCACCTTCCCGATAGTGGTAGTGATCGGAATGGTAGGGATCATCATCATGATAGATGTCTATCACAGTTCCATTGCTATATCGATTAATGTTAACGTTTTTCACCTTTTTCATGGCACCCGGTGGATATTTTTCCGTCATCTCGCTTGGTGATGTGGGCGATGGTTTTTCTAGTTCTTCCCAATACTTTTCGAAATCAAAATTGAAATCATCCAACTCCAGATCAGTTGAATCCGATGATGTGTCGTCATACTTATTCGGTGGTTTAACTTCTAACATGCTCTTATTCTTAGCAATATGAGGTTTTGAAAAAAAATTATTGCCCTTCACCTGGTACTGTTGATCAATGTAGCAATTTCGGTTGAAAATATCTTCGAATGATTTATGATAGTCATCAGTGAAGTCATCGGTGTATTTACTAATTCGATCGAATTTTCCTCGCAGTACTTGCTTAGAGCGCTCATGGCGATAAAATTCATCAAAATCACCAGCTGTATGTCCTGCTCCGTAATAATCATGATCGTCGAAGTCTTCAAACACAATAGAATTATCATCATTATACATATTCAGTTCGACTTCTTCTCCATCTTCAAACAAGTCAAAATCCTCTTCCATTACTCGTTGCGATCTCGTACTTGCCAAACGTCTCCTCATGTTATTCCGATTACGTTGATTCCATTCATTCATTAGATTGTTATTGTTATTATGAATATTCTTAGTATCCTTACTAAAGCACGTTTCGTTGAAGCAACCTTCACGATCACAAATGCGCATACCTGTTGGTTTTATCCCGTTAAAGTAGTTTAACCTGCCAGAATCAGAGAGAGCATGTCCAGGAAATTCAGCCATTTCAAAACTGTTTCGGTTGTAGGCTTTACTCATATTGAATCCCGCTCCCATACTTCTGGACGTGCTGAAGGAATGCGACTTGGGGATCCTATGTCTAACATTATTGGCCATTATACTACTGCTGGCGCCAAAGCAACAACTGTTCGATTTTGGATAATTACTGGATCGTTCAAACTGTGTGCCTACGGTGAAGATTTCGTCTAACTCATCATCCAGATTACCGTTTATGTCTCTATAGGCATGCGGTTTTCTAGGCTGGTAAGCATTCACTAGTGCTAACGCTGGTTCTCCATCGGAATTATCAATCGATTGATTGGAATAAATGTTTTCAGTGTACCAGTTGGGATCTAAAGATGTCTTTCGTTTAGGTCTTTTAACAGGGTGGTAATTAAAATGATGTCTATAGAACACTCGATCCTGATTTTCGTGCCGCAGACGCTGCTCTACATTATATTTGTGAACCTTCATCATCTCCATTTTCTTTTCTCGAAATTTTTCCCATTTCTCCCAGTTCCTATCACATGATTTTTGCATATTATGTTTTCCTTCCTTATGATAGTGGTGGCTACGTGCTTCTTCTTGTGCATGGATATCATAACCTTGGCTTTTTGTCGAAGGTTTACTAGATTTCTTACTTGTCTTGCTACTTTGAACATGGTTAGAACCACCGATTTTACTGCTTCTTTTACTACTTTTATCACGATCACGATCTAATTCTTCTCCTTCCCGTAGTCAGACTTCCTGCAGATACTTTCCTGGGATGACACCTTGGTGATTATCAGCAAAGCGCACAGCAATCATACCGCCCATTTCTTCACCAACCTGAAACGACACCCATTGAACAATAAATTCGTCCTGAAATCAATTGCAATCCAATTTCACCTGTATTACAATTTGATCCCTCTGCAGTTTTACTTCACATCGTTCGTTGTCCGTTATATGCAATGGATGTGTCACTTGCAGTACCTTTTCCGAAGCTCCTAGTTTGGTACAATATTTAGAGGGGAAATAGCCAACCTTTCCCAAACATTTTCCCTTCCACCAGTTGGCATCTGACGAATCGATAACGGTGACCTGTGAATGAGACGAGCAAATCCACGCATTAATTAAAACCACGAGTTGGATCATATATAGTCAGTTGACCTATTGTCGTTGTTACCTTGTAGCCAGCAACCAAATCAAGCTCATCTTGATGTCGAGCTTTGAAGTTATACAAAACCACGTAGATATTTGTGGGTAGCAGTCGTTGTACTTTCTGAAACAGAAAAAACGTTAATTCATTAGTTAAGATTTCAAAATTTCTGTATTATTTAAAGAAATATGCATTATAGGAATATTTATCATTGTTTCGTGTCCACTATTGAAGGTCACCTTTGGAGAAACCTGGTATTAGAATGCATTTGCAAAATCTAATAGTATCCTTAAGGTGAAACATCTCTGAATCCAAAGATGGCCGTCACAATGGCCGACTTTTGACCCTACTCGCGTTTTCGAAGGCACAAAACTGGAGAAATAGTAGGCAAACTTACTTGATCTTCTTATTTTAAATTTTATGCTAGTGCACAAAGCTAAAATAAGAAGGGCACTGTTGTTGGATGCTTCCTTTGCGGGATTTGTGCCTTTGGAGTTTTAGTGCAATCTGGGAAGATGATTCCAAACTGTTTCACCTTAAACCATGTATAACCAAGACATTTTACAAAATGCATTTGCAAAATCCTTTTCAAAACTCCCACTAAAATTCACCCAATCTTTGGATGCTCATGATGAGATCATGTCGAAATGAGTGATTCTAAAATGCAAGCAAATCCGATAACCAACCCCGTGCTCCACGGATAATAATTTTCTCGTTCACTGAACAGATGCTTCGTACGGCTGGCTGCACTATTGAGAAAAATTGTTTTTAATTAAAATTGCTTCTATTTAAAATGCATGATTGAGTGAATCCTGGACGCTATGAAATCCTCCAACGTGCTTGCAAACTTCGTTTCGGTTTAGTTTTCTATGAGAAATTTCACAGTTTGTCCAGGTTTCACCTTGAACTAGACTTTTCATGTGCATTGTAATGAGCATAAACAGATGAAAATAAGAATGGATGATGAAGTTTCTATAAAGCTCAATCATTCTTTTGTTGATACAAATTTTGTTCTTCGTTCTATGGTTACCCCTCTAATGGGACAAAGCCTTCTGTTAATCGTAATGCTTCATAAGTACTTCAGTGGTTTTTAAATCGAAAGTATTCCGCAAATATTTAGCAAGTGCTTCGCAGCACTATTTTCACTTTTTTCATTTAAAATACTCCCATACAGGTTTTGGTGATGTGAATTAGTTGAAATTTTAAATGCAATCTACGAATAAATTGAAAGTTTTGGAAGATTGTTAATAAACGAAAAATTAATGGAACATTTTTTATGTGATTAGGAAACCAAAAGATGTGAATGGTTGGTTTGTTCAGTGAACCTAAATTCCAAAAGTGAATAACTTGCCTTAACAAACCAACCACACAACCATCTATTTAAGTCATACTTAAAAAATCTCCATTTAAATTTATGAAGATTCATTGTTAAGTGCTCTGCAATACAAAAGGTCAGAAAACCTCAGAATAACACAATTATTTACTTATAGTTTTCCCTGCCAATTGGACTTTTTATGCAAACATTTGGTCGGTATTCAGACCGTTTGGACCAAGTGCTTTTTAAGAGTTTAAAGAAAATTTACACCAGGCATTCGTAATATCAAAATATTTGCGTTATTTTCTGTAATAATGGAACATATCTATTTGATGATACATCTGTTTTATAACAGCATCGGAAAAATCAGAATGGATGGAATTCTGAGCATGATTTTAGAACACCAAAATATGATCTAGTCCGATCTGTCTGAATAACAACCAGTTGATAATCGTGAAATGAGTACAAAGGTATGAGGCTCAGAACTGTTTTGGTTTTGGAAGGAATTTTGACGTTTACTGGCCGTGATGTTCACAAATTTTGTCAAGGAGTGAAAGAGAGGGAAAGATTTTTGTGCAGAGCCCCATTGTTTATATGGCCTGCTAGGACAAATTCACTACACAACAAAATACCAACTTTTCTTCTGATTCTTGTCCTTTTTGTAGGAATACGGGGTAGGTAGTCTAACGGCTATCGCTTCTGCGTCGTTAGCAGAAGGCCATGAGTTCAGTCCCAAACCCGCTCCCTTCCTCGTACTTTGTTGTTGTATCTTTCACTTGCTTCTATCTTCAACTGTTAATCTATCACAGTTGATCTATTCGTTCATAACACAGCTAAAAATATGTTGTGATTTTCAGTTTATTTTAATGTCCATATTTGGAGCGTCAAAATAAACTGAAATATCAACGACAAATCGCTTATTTTTCAATCGAATACACTTTAAATTTACACGATCATGTAGCATTCAAACATCTTTTGTTGAAAATTAAACGTGATGCTGTAGCAATAGATGACTTTGGTTTAATTTAAGGCGAAGTAGCCCATCATTCGTTTTGGCAGCAATGATCACTTGTAGTGTGCAATTTCAAAGTGATAAAACTTATTCTTGATAGTTTATATTGACTTGAAAAAGTATCACTGTACGCACCAACATACATAAAGTATGCTGATATTTTTCAGCTGTGTCAGTGCCAAACCAACTGATTTTCTTTGATTCGAAATCTTGAGATGAAATAGCAACAACCATCAACGACGCGTACAAATTTCAATGACGGCCTACTTCGCTTTAACTATCGTCTTCTGTTTACGCTACATTGAAATGTAAATATTTTTATCTGTGAATATTTGCTAGAACCTAGAGATAAACAAAAAAAGCATTTTCCTACGCTTTCATACTTGCATCATTACAACACGCCTTTCCTTACGCCTGATACTTAGGCAGTCTGCTATCCAAACAGCAAGCCCCTCTGCCATAAAAATGTACTGGCGTAGACGCAGTGGTATATACTAGAGGTGGTCGGGTTTTACATTTTTCAAAACCGAACCCGACCCGTACCCGACTTATTTTATTGCTTCAAACCCGGACTCGACCCGAACCCGAAACATTTTTGCTGTTCAAACCCGAACCCGAAACTCGAGAAAGTTTTCTAATAAAAAATCGGATAAAACCCGAGTTCGAAAAGATGATTTACTCACGTTTCTTATGCATACGAAAGCTTTCAGATTGTTACTATGTTCACAATTCTCATCAACCCCAACCCAAACCCGACTAAACCCGATTTTTTTTCAAGCCCGAACTCGACCCGTATCCGATTATTTTATAGCCTTGAAATCCGACTTGAACCCGAACCCGAAATATTTTAAATTTTCATAGCCGAACACGACCCGAATCCGTGGGTTCGGGTTCGGGTCGGGTTTCGCGTTTGAAAACCCGAGACCCGACCATCTCTAGTATATACGGTTCTACTGCGGGCCAGTTTTAAATGCATCATAAAGTCCTCTTCCTTTGCCTCATTGGTGTACATTCTGACGAATCAGGCGCCATTGCTGTCTAAAAAATAGAAGATCACAAGCACTTATACACTGAGAGTGTATGTTAGTCCCAAGCAGTGATCTGGTTGGTTTCTTGGTGAAATGATATCCAGTTTGGTTGAGAATTAGGATAGACTGCCAATTATTGCACACCTTAATATTGGCACAGTTGCCAATATTCGGGGAATATTACACTGACGCAATGAATTGAAACCCTAATATTAATGCTATACACGAATGAATACTAGATTCCAGCTACCAACAGTTTGTCTCTCAATAAAAAGTTAAAAGTCATGTACTTAAAGTGAAAATAAACCATCGTGTGCAGCGCAATTGAAGTAGCACCCAAATTGTTACGCCATGAGCGAAATATTTCCCGCAATAAAATAGCTTCTACCGAAGTCAAATGAATTTCATTTTTCTTAACGAAATGGAGACTTATGTCATGGTTTCATATTTCGAAGTGAACTTATTAGAAAAACTAAGTTTATCTATGTAAATATTAAAGCGTTCAATCATTGTTTAATGGAATTCAAAGTCGTAGCATTAACAGAGCTTAATTTTAAATACTTGTCCTTGTTACCTTGAAAAAGTTTGTTTAGCTCCCAAAGTATGATTTTTTATTTTCATTTATCTTCCCTGATAATAGCAGTTCGTCTTAACTTCACAGGTCAGTTTGCAATTGAAAAAAATGTACAGAGAAATCTTCAGTTTGTGTAGAATTTAAACCACGTTATGGTAGATATATAATAAGGTAACCAACACGGCCACAGAACAATTTACGATTTTCCGGTAACAAAAACTGGAAGTTACGCAGAATCCATTAGCAACTTAGGTTCCATTAAATTTAACATATCCTTTTATAATTATACCACCACTTCGAGTTCCAAATCCTAGAATGGTATTACTGCAAATTCAATTACCACGGGGCAATGTCATTCAAGGTAATCATATATTCAGGACAGTAGCATTCAGTGTAATGATGCGTTCAAAGTGATGACACTCGACGTACGATCGGGGAAATAAAATTCAGGGCTATAGGGTAAACTCCTCTCAAGAAAGTTCTGATTTTTAAGTAAGCTGTGTAAAATTAAGCTCTTCAAGTGTTATGCTTGAAAAATTAAACGTATTTTGTGCATTGAGGCTTAATCTTTAAGAGTTGGCTATTGTATTTATCCAGGATTTTTACGTGTTTGTGAGTCGAAAAGACCGGGAAACCCACAAGTAAAATAGTAGATTTGTGAAAAATATTAATGTTGTAATGTATACTCACAAAAGTAGATGGCCATAATTTGGCCAAAAGTGCATTACTCAGCAATCGAAGTTTAAGTTATGTGGCAGTTCAAAGTTAGCCAGAACAGCCGGGGCAGCTAGTTGGACTATAACAATATTTGTTTGAATAATTATATTTAAACAAAATTGGCTCCGTAATGCCTTATATCGCTTGAGCATATGAAAATCAGTTAATTGTGGAATACTTTTGCGGCATATAGGTGCAATGTGTCATTGAAAACATTTGAACATGTTTAACGGTATTAGAATGCCTAAACAGATTAGTTTAAAATTAATGATTTTAATGGTTACACTTCAAAAGGGATGTAACTAAAAATTTATTCTTATTAAAAACTCCGCTCAGAGGTTGCACTTAAATAACAACTTTGAACCAAATTTTGAGGTTATATTTCTTATGATACTCACGGCCAATAAAAACCCTGTTTAAATTTTTGAGATTTTGCATTTATGGACTTATATAATAGGATTCGGCTTATTATCCGAAAGTTCTCAAAACTAAAATTTCGTATGCTCTTCGGAATTCAAATCACAAAAAAAAAGTGAAACCTCAAATTTTGAGCCAAAAATATTAAGATTTAGAGGTGGCCCAAGATTTAGAGGTGAGGCCTTCCTTAGCCGAGGGGTTAGAGCCCACAGCTACAAAGCAAAGCCATGCTGAAGGTGTCTTTGTTCGATTCCCGGTCGGTCCAGGATCTTTTCGTAATGGAAATTTCCTTGATTTCCCTGGGCATAGGTATCATCGTACTTGCCACACGATATACGAATGCAAAAATGGCAAAGAAAGCTGTCAGTTGATAACTGTGAAAGTGCTCATACGAACATTAAGCTGAGAAGCAGGCTCTGTCCCAGAGGGGACATAATGCCAAGAAGAATAAGAAGAGGTGGCACAAGCAACTTGAAGGTGGATTTTCAAGTTTTGAAATATGACCTTCAGTGAAGGCATCATAACTTTGTTAACTTCCAACCAATTTTGAATATTCATGAAAAGTTTGTAGGGCACACAGTATGTCCAAAACTAAAACTTGTCTTAGTTAGAAGTAGTTTTCTATATTTTTTTTCTTTTTTTGCTAAAAAAAAATCATTTCTGTTTGACCATAATTACACAAATACTCATCTGATTCCAGATTTTTTAACGTTATTTTGAAGCCAATTTAGTTGTTCTTAAACTGTGTTCACAACAAATTTAATTAAAAATTGTTTTGACTTAGTTATTCAACGAAAACCATTGATACCCGAAAACATAATTTTTCTATTTTTGTTTTTGCCGAAAATCACATTCGGATTCGAACCCACGACCCTCAGCATGGTCATGCTGAATAGCAGCACGTTTATCGCTACGGCTATCTGGGCCCCTCAAAAGAATATAAAAAGATTTATATTCGGTTCAGTATTCATGAAGTTATGGTCAAATAAAGATTATTTGTTTAGTAAAAAGATGAAAAGTTTTGGAGAACTAAGACTAGTTTTGATTTGAGACAAATTTGATGTTCAACAAACTTTTCATAAATTTAATTTTAAAGAGAATAATACTAAGAATTTAAAAATTGGTTGGAAAATAACAAAGTTATGATGACTTTACTGAGGGGCATATTTCATAACTTGATAATTCACCGTCAAGTCGCTTGTGCCATCTCTAAATCTTAATATTTTTGGCTCAAAATTTCTCTTTTTATGTGATTTGAATTCAGATGTGCACTCGAGTTTTTGGTTTTGAGAACATTTGAAACTTAAACCGCACGATTTTTTAAAAAAATTTGACCAGACATGCAGCTTGACTAGGGGAAAAGCACTAATTTTCGACCTACAAGAATTCTGTGCTAATTTTGGGTTTTCATGCAAAATATGCCAAAATCGTATGAATGGGTTAAAAATTAGTGCTTTCCCCCTATAGAAAACGACTGGTGAGCACAGAATCGATGAAGATTTTTTTTTTCTGATAATAACGGTCAGGAAAGCACCGCGCATGGGAGATTGGATTTTCAAACTTTTGATAATTTTGAACCGCCGTAGTGTCCAGTCGACACTATCTACAATTTGAAATTCTAGCAAATCACAAGTCCTGATGGCTAGTGGAAAGGCATTCATAAGTTTCAATGTAAATATTCAAACAAATACTATGGTTTTTAGGTATTGCTATTCATAACTTTACATTACGCATATTTTAACCAATGCGACATATCACTATGTCTTGAAATGGTACATGTTGGTCTTTAGACATAGCTATCACCATATTTCATGTATAAAGTTCATAATGGCAGATCTGCAAGTTTCCTTTGATACAGTTTTTAAAACTAATCACATTTTCTATTTTTTTTATTAACGCGTAGTAAGTTGTTTGAGGTAGGTACATAAGTTGTAACGTTACTGTAAACAAGTTATGCTTTTTAATCTGTTTTAATTATAAGCAGCAAGAAATATTTCAGCGTAGTTGAGATTGAAATAACTGGTGCGAGTTACCCCATAAAGCATTTGAAAACGTTTTTAAATGTTTTTAGTAATTAAGCGTGACTTTAAAAAAACTTTCATCGAGTATTTTCGTACACTATTGAATAATGCAACTGACAGCCAATACCTCAAATGACATATTTCTACCGGTTGGTTGGTGTTAGGAACGATATTCAGTCTTAATGTTATACGATTAAACCTGTGATATAATTTTTACCTAAAGCAAATCAACCAAAATAGAAACAATACTCAAGTCCTTACCAAAATCTTCTGTTTCATACTTTAGGCCAATAATCGATATAATTAATAAAAATAGTTTTTCTCAATGCTGAAGAAAGGTTATTTTGTTCCATAATTAGGTGTTTTTTTATATCTTAGTAAAAATGTCACTAGTCCACCTACACACTTAGATTTTTTTCACGAGCTCGGCTGTGCAAATCTCGGTTTCCCGATTTCAACCGGGACTCAACTAACAATTTGTCTGGTTGCTTAGCAATGAAGCACGATTTACTGATATTCGGCTTTTATTTACTGAGATCCCAGGAAATTTGTTTGTCGACTTCTCGGCTGTGCGGACTTCGGTTAAAATTAGCCGATATTTGGCATTCTAAATTAAGTGTGTATGGCATTTTAACGATAATATTATTTTTTCTTAATATAATTTCATCATTTGTTTCATTGTGGCACCTCTCAATAAGATGTATTGCATCATTTGAAACTGAAGATTAAATTAAAATATATTTTTTACTACGTTTTGAACAAAACAAATATGCACTGTAAAAGTGTGAAAACAATCCTAAGGTTATACCAATTTTAAAACCAGACAAAAATCCTGCAGAAGCTTTCAGCCATCGTCCAATCAGTTGCTTTCCTCCATCAGTAAACTTTTTGAAAGGTCATTTGGAACAGAATGATGGTCCACATCAACGAAAATTCAATTTTTGCCAATGAACAGTTCGGATTCCGACATGGACATTCGACCACTCATCAACTTTTACGTGTAACAAATTTGATCCATTCCAACAAATCTGAAGGCTATTCTACTGGTCTTGCTCTCCTAGACATAGAAAAAGCATTCGACAGTGTTTGGCATGAAGGCTTGATTGTAAAATTAAAAAACTTTAATTTTCCAACATACATTGTTATAATGATTCATAGTTATCTGTCAAATCGTACACTTCAGGTTAATTATCAGAACTTCAGGTTTGAAAGACTTCCTGTAAGAGCTGGTGTTCCTCAAGGCAGCATTTTGGGACCAATATTTTACAATATTTTCACATCTGACTTACCTGAGTTACCTCAGGGATGTAAAAATCTTTGTTTGCGGATGACACAGGCCTCTCCGCCAAAGGACGAAGCCTGCGTGTCATCTGTAGTCGATTGCAAAAAAGTTTGGATATTTTTTTTTTACTTGCAAAAATGGAAGATTTCTCCTCATGCTTCCAAAACTCAACTAATAATATTCCCACATAAACCAAAAGCTCTTTATTTGAAACCTTCAAGTAGACATGTTGTCATGATGAGAGGGGTTTCAATAAATTGATCAGATGAAGTTAAGTATTTACGGCTCATGCTGTATCTATTTAACATTCAAAAATCACATTGAGGGTATCTAAGCCAAATGTAACAAATATGTAAAATGTGTCTATCCCCTTATTGATAGAAAATCAAAACTTTGTCTTAAGAACAAGCTTTTGATGTTCAAACAAATGTTCAGGCCAGCCATGTTGTTTGCTGTACCAATATGGACTAGCTGATGTAATACCAGGAAGAAAGCTCTGCAAAGAATTCAAAATAAAATTTTGAAAATGATTCTGAAGCTTTCTCCCTGGTATAGTACCAATGAGTTACATAGAATATCCAATGTTGAAACATTGGAACAAATGTCAAATAAAATCATCAATAATTTCTGGCAAAAATCGTTACAATCTTCTATTGCCACGATTAATGCGTTATATGTTTAGGTTAAATAAATTGAAAACTTTTTTTTTTACTGATAAGCAGGTAAAATCAACTCACCTGTAAAAAATCTGAACTGCTACGGCAAATGAAATGTTATATGTTGTTAACAAAATGTTAATTAAAATTTAAGATTTAATTTGTTTTACCAAATTAGGATGATAGTGTTGTCTAACACAGAACACCTAGATATAAGAAATGAATAATGTTTGGAATGATGCTACTAAAGGAATTAAAAAAAGTGTGAACATAATTTAATTGTTGAGTAAAGTGAGATTTATTGTGAAGTAATAATTTAACTGCTCAAAATCAAGTTGTAAATATAACACAGCGTAACAAAAATGACATTTTTGCGCGTCTCAAGGATCAAATTATGTGTCCCTAAAAGATTGAGGGTTGCTTAAATTTAAAGGCGTTCTCATAAAAAATCCAGCACGTCACAATTTTGAGCTACAGGTCGCCAAAGTTGTATAAAATACTGATTTCATTGTTTACATTGTTTACACGAAATTTAAAGTATAATTTGTTACTTTCTAGTGATCTAATCCAACAAGCATCCAAAATAGGACTCCAACTTGTGTGTATTATATAATTGGGTTACAATTGCACAATTAAATTTGGATTAATTCGACTATTTCGACATGCTTGCAGTATCTATACAAAAAATGGGGATGGGTATGGGAAACATTTCACACGAAATGTTTCAATTTTTGCCGTTCAAAAGTTCTCACTTTCAAGGCTAGTTTTGATGAGCATTTTCCATAGATATCTATTAAAATGTATAATGCCCAACTTCCTTAGGTGTCTCTTTAGTCGTTTATCGATTTCATTTGATGATTTGACTTTTCTATTTATGATTTGTTTGACCTGTCCGGAATTCGAATCGAAGTGTCTGGAATATGAGGCAAAAGTAAGGAAGCGTCCGGTATAAGAATCATGTAAAGTCCACACATTTCTATTTATTTAAAATTATTCATGTTTCGGAATCGAAATCTTCACTCACCATTCGAAAGTTAAAGGGATTGGAGGTTCGATAACGTGGAGGAATCATACGGAGTGATTTATTTTACATGCTTTTTTGTGAGTTATACTTCACTGAGGCCTTAAGTGTCCGTAATATGAATCAAAACGGTAGTGGCCTATTCTCGGAAAACTCTAGATGAATTTTCACGATTTCCCTATATACCTCAAACTTCAAAGATTCATATCTCCTGAACTATGCATCGTAGAACAAAAGTTTTTTAGTGAAATCGAAAGAAAATTTCCTCAGCATTTTATTAAAAATATAAAAAGAAAAAAACATTTCCTGGAAAATTTTTCACCATGAAGAAAATTAACGAAAAAATAGGGGAAAAACTATCGTCTGTATTCTGAAAATTTTTCAAAAAAATATGACTCGTTTCATCAAACCATACTCTAACTTTCGTCCATAGACGCCAAAGTGGTATTTTTTACCGTTTAGGCAACAGAACTGAAAAACCGATGACCACCCGCACGCTTCCCATAGGAAAATGTCTTCCATTGTGGGCCTCATAACCGTGCGCTAACGGCGGCAATAATTTACACGCATTGGAAGTGTAACGCGGTAAACCATTCTTCCTTTTCCAGTCAGAAGAAGCTTTTCGTCAATTGGAGCTCTCTCCGTTGATCTGTTGGGTGTTTTGTATGTCTTTTATTGGTAACCTTTACCATTGAGACTAACAGTCTTTAACTGAAAACGATGCTAACATTAAATAATATTGGTATTGATATAGGTAATAAGTACTGACCCTCAGTATCAAGTAGTTGCCAAGCAAAAAGGATGTTTATGCATACATAAAGTGCTATTTGTAATTAACTTGCTTTTTTTAAATTTTGGTCTATTTATCAAATGATTAGATAATGAACTAGAAGCACGCGCATATATTTTCGGTTGTGTATTGTTTGATATAAATTCTGATTGTTGCTTAGAAGAATTTAGTATAGTATTTGCATGTATGTATTATCAATCAACTGTATTACACTCAGGGACGCGATCTATTGTTCCATTGAAGGCTGCCGTGGAATATTCCACTGTCAGTCAGCATGCAGGCTCTACAGTTGGCGCCAACCCAACAGCGCGCCAAACTGTATTGAGCAGCGAACGCGCGTAATGCATAATTATTGTATGTTTTGTCTGTCCGTATTGTGCGCCTATATCAAGCGCACCCATTTAACTTGTAAGAATGTTGTTTCTTTTGTTTCCCCACTGAGTATAGGCATGCTGCCTCTCAGTGGTAATAAATCAGTTAAAGTGAAAGTCGTTTGCTTGATTTATCGTCCGTTGAATCGTAAAAGACACAACGTAGAAAAGGCTGTAACAACATATTTAGAATATATTGATAAGGTGTCGAAGAAATCGGATCTTGAGATTGGATCCTTTAAACGTTAGCATAATGATTGATTGTTACAAGAACTTCCCGTGCGGCTCTCGTAGAGGTTGTTAGCTTCAATACTAGATAACGTTGCTGATAAAGGGCACCCAAAACACCCAGCAGACCAATGGAGAGTTCTCCAATTGACAAAAAGCTTCTTCTGACTGGAAAGGGAACGATGGTTTACTGCGCTACACTTCCAATGCGTGTAAATTACTGCCACCGTTAGCGCACGGTTATGAGGTCCACAATGGAACACATTTTCCTATGGGAAGCGTGCGGGTGGTCATCGGTTTTTCAGTGCTTTCGCCTAAATGGTAAAAGATACCACTTTGGCGTCTATGGACAAAATTTAGAGTATGAATTGATAAAACAAAACTTTTTTTTTTTGAAAATTTTCAATGATACAGACGATAGTTTTTCCCCTAATTTTTCGATGATTTTCTCCACGGTGAATAATTTTCCGGGAAATGTTTTCTTTTTATATTTTTAATGTATTACTGAGGAAATTTCCTTTCGATTTCTCTAAAAAACTTTTGTTCTATGATGCATAATTCAGGAGATAAGAATTTTTAAAGTTTATGGTATATAGGGAAATAGTGAAAATTCATCTAGAGTTTTCCGGGAAAATAGGCCACTATAATTTTTTTGAATTTTACTTTTGGGCATGTATCCACGAGCTCTACCTCTGGTGAAAAATTTCATACAAATCGGAGAACCTTCGGCCCAAACCTGTCCGATAATTAAAAAAATGCCCGTATTTCAATAGTTTTCAATTTTTTCTCGAAATAAAATACATTTGCAATACACAATTTAGAAAACCTGTGCAATTTTTTGAAGCGCATATTTTTCTCAAATTCGCGGTGAATCGTGAAAATTCATCTAGAGGTTTCCGGGAAAATAGGCCACTATAATTTTTTTGAATTTTACTTTTGGGCATGTATCCACGAGCTCTACCTCTGGTGAAAAATTTCATACAAATCGGAGAACCTTCGGCCCAAACCTGTCCGATAATTAAAAAAATGCCCGTATGTCAATAGTTTTCAATTTTTTCTCGAAATAAAATACATTTGCAATACACAATTTAGAAAACCTGTGCAATTTTTTGAAGCGCATATTTTTCTCAAATTCACGGTGAAAGGGATATATTCTAAATATGTTGTTGACGGTACACCGCGTTTCATCGTTCTTTTTCATGGTTGTTAATAATAAAGTTGGCGTATGGCACTCAATGAATCGATGCCTTATAAACGGTGAGCTAAATTTTTGATTATTTTCTTAATCTTAAATTTCTTTATTTTTATTTGAGCTATTCACAAATTACTACATCAAATGTCTCTTCTTCTTCTTCATAGCATTAACGTCCTCACTGGGACAGAGTCTGCTTCTCAGCTTAGTGTTCTTATGGGCACTTCCACAGTTTTTAACTGAGAGCTTTCTTTGCCAAAGTTGCCATTTTCGCATTCGTATATCGTGTGGCAGGTACGATGATACTCTATGCCCAGGGAAGTCAAAGAAATTTCCATTACGGAAAGATCCTGGACTGATCGGGAATCGAACCCAGACACCTTCAGCATGGCTTTGCTTTGTAGCCGCGGACTCTAACTACTCGGCTAAGGAAGGCCCCCCAAATGTCTCCAATGCTATACAATAAAGCGAAGGTGTTTTGCCTCCTAGGGAACGTTTTGGAGCATGCTCCCCTACGATAAAAAAATATTAGCCTACTACCACAAAAGCTAAATTTCAAACCATTTTATAACATAGTTTGCAGTTTAGTTCAAGAAAAGTATAAAAAAATCCTTCAAGAAATTTTAGGGCTCCATATATAAAACGCCATTTGGTCTCAGCTGCGTACTGCGATCAAGGAAAACCAATTTTCTTAACCACGTGAGGCCAGTAATTTCCCACGCATCATTGAGATAGGCGATTACTTTTCTTGTCAGCAGCAAATCAGCCTTATAGGTAAACTTCATAGGTTAATTTTTTGAAGCAATACACTAGGTTCAGGGTGAGTATTATTTCCTATCAGTAAAATAATTAATCGCAGAAAAAAAACTTGAATGAATTTTAAAATCCACTGTATATTCAGTTTTCAACAACTACAACATTGGCCTTGCCAATACAAATCTAAAATAGTTATTTTTTATCTTAATTTCCATCTAAATGCTTTGTTTAAAAAGCATTACAGTTAATACGCACGAGATCTAAAGTCATACATTTTGATCAAATGTGAATTTTTTTTTTCACATAATTAGGTTATTCCTTAGTTAGTCTTAAACATTATGGTGACATGATAAACAATGGAGAAAATTTTCGGTTAGATATAACATTCTGTGGAAAACGTGTGTGCCAAATGTAACAGCTTCGGAACAACGCATGTGACCGGCTCCATCCCATTACCCCGAACGCCACTACCCCGAACGCCATTACCCCGAATGGGTCACTACCCCGAAAGCCATTACCCCGAATGGGTCATTACCCCGAACGCCACTACCCCGAATGAGCCATTACCCCGAATAGTATGAGATACAGTGAAATATATTGTTTTGCGGGCAAAAATGCGTCTCTAATGAAAACTGGTAATTAATGGTGCGTAAAATTCGTCGGTAAAATGTTCATTATATATTTTTCTTTCTTTTTTATGTCAGCTTTTCATTCGAAATATATTGTTGGCAACTTTTCTCATTCTTGCGGAGGTACCTTTTTATCAGCCCAGTGGGAACTTTCGAAGTTCAAGGGTTCATTTACAAATTCATAACGCCAAAAAATTCTATTTTTGACACCTACCGACCCGTTGGTACCACTTTTTGTATGGGCAACATTTTTTGTCCCCTTTAGCGTTACGAAATTTGTGAATGGGCTTTTGATTAAATAAGCCGTTTATTGACTGAGACACCTCCTTGTCAAATTACCATTATTGTACATGTTATATTGTTCCTGGACATAGAACGTCAAGGAAATGCTTAATGCATAAGATCCACCACTGGAGGAATTTGAACCCATAACCCTTAATATGGTCTTGCTGAACAGCTGCGTGAACACAGATATTTGAACTTCTTGGTGGTGTCCATATTTCAATTTTGTTTTAAAGCAAATATTTTCGTTTCTTTTGTATATATGTTGTGTCATAGCATGATATGACATATCATATTGTTACATATCACGTTGTTACAGTGATCATTCACGTCATAGCTGCAAACATTTCACCAGAAATTTCCCTTTCTTTCTTAAATAGGCTGTTCTTTCAGGTTTTCGTTGGACAAGCTAGTCAATAATATTTCCATATAGAACAGCTTTTTTTGAAGGAATATATCCTGAAGGCATTCACTCAAGTGAATCCTCCTTTAATTCTTATCAGTAATTTTCCCTTTCTTTCATCTTCTTGTATTGAAACAGACAGGTCTCTTATGAATTTGCTCACCGCTTTGCTGTCATCATCATTTCTTCATTGTGCTGAATCGGAAAAAAATAGTGATTATTTCATCGAAATTCAAATTAATGATCCCACAAACCAACGAAAGTTTTTACTGTAGGGGCAATCAAAGGCCGCCGTTTTTCAAACATGTACACGTGTATTACCGTTTCCTTGCTTTAGTGGAACGGTTGTCTATCAGGTTGGTTTTTTAGCGGGTTCCATAGACGAACATTTGCAGCAATTATCTCAGGGTGATCTTCCATTACCACCGCTTACGAAACAAATTCTTTAAGGAGATCTTAATGCTAGTAGCCCGACACCTACAATGAGTAAAGGAAGTGGGTTCCGACGTCCAATAAGAAACTTTACTACAACCTAATTTTGTTCATATTATAGCAATCCTTTGCATAATAAATTCACCCTTCTTTTTGAAATAGGCTGTTCTTCAGAGCATTGCAATGTGGCTGTGTGAATCTCACCAAAATTAGAGGACAAATCGAAATAAAACTTAGTATTCAAAAGTTATTAGCTAAAAAACTAGCTGCTTTTATATCTTCTAATGTTTGAAATATAAATTGTTGAGCCACTCGTTAAATACTCATAAAGAATCGTATAATTATCTCCACACTCTCTCACTAGAATAAGTTCCAAATTTTATGCATTCGGGGTAATGGCGTTCGGGGTAGTGACCCATTCAGGGTAGTGGCCCATTCAGCGTAGTGGCGTTCGGGGTAATGACCCATTCGGGGTAATGGCTTTCGGGGTAATGGCGTTCGGGGTAGTGGCATTCGGGGTAGTGGCGTTCGGGGTAGTGTCATAGAATCATGTGACCACAAACTGAGGTAAATGAAGAAAAATTCAATCTATGGTTTATTGAGACGAACGTTATGTATGTACAGCGGAAATCGAAATTCATGTATTTTTACCTTACTTATAGGAAATAGTAATCAAGTTGTTCTCCTGGGCGTCATGGACAAATAGTAGATTCAATTATAACAGAAGCAATTACTGTCATAGAGTAAAGTGGGGCAAAAGTAACAGTTGAAAAGAAATAAATACTACACAGTGGATCTACAACTTATTTGTAACATGAGACACTTTTACTGTTACATGTCATAAATCTTGATACATTTTGCGAAACATTGCCGATACAGATGAGATGTTTCTCTTCAATTGCTTTAATTGCGCTGCGACATCGAATGAGAACGATTTTTGCAATACCTGCGGAGGAAGTCAAAAGTTCGAAACACCGTTGTGTAACCCTTAAATTCTCATATAACATGCTTTAGATTTTTAACTCTTGAGTTGTAGCTAACGCACCTCAAAAGCTTAAACATTATACATTCGACTCATTGACTTGTATTGACGGATTTCACGCCAACTCGACACGCGTTTGGCAGCACCCCTTCAGAATTCGATGAAACTTTCTGGATGTCAAAAGTATGTGAAACTAAGATACTTTGCATATTTTGTTTTTTTCAAAATCGATCTAGACTAACATTTGGAAAGGGTCAAAGTGTTTTTTTACTTTTTTTTATAAACCCATATAACTCGAAAACGGTAAGACCTACAAAAATGGGGGACTGTCGTGAAATTTCCTGAAGTTTAAGAAAAAAATATTGAAAATATTGGAGAAACAAAAACACTGAAAAAAAAAATGATTCAAAACTCTAAAGTCGATTTAAAAAAACGGCTATTTCAGATTTTGATCATCCTTAAGCAAAAATTTTCGTAATTAAATTTACTAAAAGTCGTTCATACATTGCAAATTGGGCATATTTTAGGGAAAAAAGTCCAAAATATTTTTTTTTAATTTTATTTTTATTTCGCTTTAAAATGTCTTGTATGATCATATTTTCAAGTGATAAATGAGTTTTAATCACAAAATAGATTATATTTGTTTTACTGGAAGTAGTTAAAAGAAATAAAACGGAATTATACAGAGTTTTTTTTATTAATTAAATACAATTGATCTCGCACCAAACCGCTTATGAGAAAATCAACTCCGTCTAACAATCTGATGGGTTTTTTTTATGGTAAGAAAGATATCACAATAATATTTCATTTCTTATTTGGTCACAGCCAATCTTAACAGGTGTCTGAAAGGGTCAATATTATGCCTATGAAAAAAAGTCGTGGTTTGTTTTTATCATGCATTTTTATTTGTATTATTGCTTTATATCCTAAAACGTAGTATCTACACATAAATATTTACATTATTTTTGGGCTCTACTGAATAAATTGAATATTTTTGGTTCATCCTATGAATTGGTATACCGTTTGGCTGCAATTTGTGTATCACTAATAGGCATAAAACAATGATATTTTTGGGTACCAGGGGTAGTTTTAACCTTATCAAACAATTCCACCAATTCCTCTGACATTTTAACATTCATTAGATATATAACAGAAATTTAACTTGTTCATTAGATATATAACAGAAATTTAACTTGGTGATACATGTATCAGTTTGCTTCACTGCCCAGCCGAATAGTGGCAAAAAAGTGCCACTCTGCTTCCAATCCATGTAATTTTTGAAATTACATAAGCTGGCAAAATTTTCTTTATTTTTATAATTAGCTACAGCTCCATCTGACTTAAAAATAACTTTGAGAAATCGAACTTGACTTTTTCATAAACCCGTGTAACTCGAAAACGGTAAGACCTACAAAAAAGTGTTGTATGGGGTACTGTCGTGAAATTTTCTAGAATTTTTTAGAAAACAAAAATTGAAAAAATAAAAACATTTTCTACACTGAAAAAAAAAATGATTCAAAACTTTAAAATCGATTAAAAAAAACGGCCATTTCAGATTTTGATCATTCTTAAGCAAAAAGTTTCGTAATTAAACTCTGACATTTTAACATATTGTTCATTAGATATATAACAGAAATTTAATTTGGTGATACATGTATCAGTTTGTTTCACTGCCCAGTCGAATAGTTCTCGCGGAGTTGCGATTGTGTTTCCATAGTCTTTTGTAAAACTTGCTCTTTTTGGCCGTGGGATGTGGCAAAAAAGTGCCACACTGCTTCCAATCCATGTATTTTTTTGAAACAACATAAGCTGGCAAAATTTTCTTTATTTTTATAATTTGCTGCAGCTCCATCTGACATAAAAGTAACTTTGAGAAATTTAGTTTTTGTTTAACAAAATTAATCAATTTTTAAATAAATAGCTGAACACACTTCTGATATTATTAAAACTAACATTTTCCAATTTATTATCTTTTTTATGGTAAATCTTGAATGGGTGTATCGTTGCTTGGGAATTATTCCAGTGATATTCTTGAGCAGCGTTTTGTATGAAACAATAATTTTCAGAAAAGTCGCTAATTATCAGTATTTCAGCTTGTTTTAAGGAGTCATTTTTGTTTCGTAGAAAAGAAGACTGTTCTTTGCAAATAAAATCATGAGTTATGAGCTTATCAACTTTTTTTAGGTTGATAACAATACAAACATATTCATTATTTCTTATTCATCTGGCGTGTAACGCAGGTACGTTTAGTAAGTTTTTTTTCGCAAAACTTTTTCTAGGAGAGAATTTAATGGGGTATGGACAGTGAAGCGTATAGTACATTTTATATGCTACTGTCGCATCGCTGCTAAATTCACAAGAGGAAGTTTCAAAACATTCATTTGTGACATTCGGGTAGCTATTGATACATTCTTACTGCAGCCATGAATGTATCACCTGACATATATCATATATTGTAGAGGGCGTTTATTGAAAGCAACACATTTTTTTTATATACGGAAGACCACGATGGAGAGTTATGGGGTTATGGACAGCCCTCAAGCTAGTGCGGCTGGTTGACACAAAGATACATAGAAAAAAATCAATCGGTGCCATCGGTGCACATTTTGAGTACACATTATGAAAATACAGGTTAACGTCTACTACAGTAATTCAATACAACCGTGATATACTTTTAGGTGAGCGCGTGACTTTTATTTTCAGTATCGCATGCATGTTTTTGTTGCATGAAGGTAGTGGTAGTCAATGTGTGAATGTCACACTCACTACAGTTTTTGACGGTACATTTTCGTTCACTGGGTATGGATAAGGTTGTTGCTTTTCAAAGTTTACACTATTGTTGTGATATCTTTCAAACCATAAAAATCCGTCGGATTGTTAGACGGAGTTGATTTTCTCAAAGGCAGAGGCGAAGTCTATTGATTGCCTTCATTTAAAAAACATAATCACTGTATAATTCCGTTTTTTTTTTCAAACTATTCTCAATAAAAAATACAATCAATTTTCTGATTCAAACTCATTTATCACTTGAAAACACGATCATATTGACGGCTTAGAACAAAATCTTTGAAAAAAATTTCTTTTTTGGACTTAAAAAATTCGATGTTAGGATAACTTTTAAATATGCCCAATTTGCAACTTATGGGCGACTTTTAGTAAATTTAATTACGAAACTTTTTGCTTAAGGATGATCAAAATTTGGAATGGCTGTTTTTTTTTAAAATCGATTTTAAAGTTTTGAATCATTTTTTTTTTCAGCTTAGAAAATGTTTTTATTTTTTCAAAATTTCACGACAGTCCCCCATACAACACTTTTTTGTAGGTCTTACCGTTTTCGAGTTATACGGGTATATGAAAAAAGTAAAAAAAAAACTTTGACCCTTTCCAAATGTTAGTCCAGATCGATTTTGAAAAAAAAACAAGGTATGTAAAGTATCTTAGTTTCACATAGTCTTCACACCCAGAAATTTTCATTGAATTCTGAAAGGGTGCAGCTAATCCCTTTGTCGAGTTGGCGTGAAAACCATCATTTCTACATTTGTTTTACACAACGCATTTATTCTTCGTTACTCTGCAAAAAATGTATAACACACTTTTGTAATGTTAGCAATAACAATGGGTTTTGGTAGATTTCCGATGGGTTTTATGGTGGTTTTAAACGGCATGATTGTGAGCAAGTGATTTTGCATCAACATCTGTGTGCACCTCTTTCGGAAGAGGGGGGGCATCTAATTCTTCCGAAAGAGGTGCACTTTGCGAAAAAGGACCACGTGATTATTGAGCTAAAATCGAATTCAGGTTAACTTCTGCGTTCATAAGTCCTCTCATGGCATAGGGGTAACGCGCCCTAACTAGAGATCAGGGAGTCGTGAGTTCGATTCTCACTGAGAAGACGTGTAACTTTTTCGCAAAACTTCACATCAATTTGTCCATCTAATCCAATTGCAAATTATATGTAATGTTTAGCTTTTCGGTAGTTGTTAAAATATTAATGTTTATGAGATTCAAACAAATTAAACCACATGTACAGTGATGTAGGCATAACAAAATACACAAAATTTTGTTAAAAAGTTTGCTCAAAATAGGATTAATTGCAATACATTCAACAGTTTTTCACAAACCTAATGTTTTACAAAAATTCACGCAAAAACTAATATCTTTCTTAAACATATGGATTTGTTTTATTTTATCCTTGTTCCATACAACGGAAGTTAGATCGAAAATTATAATTTTCACGTTAAAAAATAACAAATAAGCGAAATGGATCTACATAGGCCACAAGTCTTCTACATGAATAGCACTTAGAAAGGATACAACTCTCATCCTGCAAGAAGCAAAATTGGAATATGAATACTATTTCCGAGTAAAAGTAAACCCTTTTGCTTTCTGTGATGGCTTCAGAAATTACTTTAACAAAAATGTTCATGTATTTCCTTTGGTGTGCAGAAGAATCTTATGCTATGCCCTTCTTCTTCGTCCAATTCGCACAATATCGTCTCACCAACAATCACCGAAAAGATGGAAGTCTTTAAGTAACAGTAACTGTTCGTATATACAAAAATGGTTGCTTACCTGTGACTGTCTAACTGGCGATGGACACGGTGACGTGCTGGCAGATGATTGGCTCCTGTCTATTTCGTCTGGTAGGTCCACTGAACCCGTCTTCATGCCACGGTTGGCGTATAGGAATTTTCTTTGGTTGCCCGAAGGGCTCGATGGAGCTGTTGATTGATAATAAATTCAATTAGAGGACAATTTCGTCCGTGGGCTGAAAACGCTTGGTAAGTAGTTTTTTTTTTCATTGTTCGTAAGATATTTCTGCAAGGATGCTTATATACTTCTTTGTATTTGGAATGTGTATAGTGATGGAGCGAGAATACAATTCAATACTTACAGTGTAATCTACTATTATTTGATGGTGGCGTGCTATGTTCTAAGTGACCACCAGAGCCTCCATGGCCGCTATGAGCGGAGGGCCCCGGGTATCGTCTTCGCATTTGTCCATGCAATTCGGACGATTCTGGTGAATCCAAGCTGAGTGATTTCATTCTAAGGTTCAGCTTTTGCCGACGTGGTGAGTGCGGTGCTATAATAATTTTTACATGATGGATAACGTTACTATATGATGTCAATTTTTTTTTCTCGATTGTTCATGCCAACATATAGGAAAAGAGGCTTTGAATGAAAGCAAAGAAGCATTCAGGCAACATAAAGAGACGTGAGAGCAGCGAATCGAACGTATTGCATGCGTTGATAAATTTATGTTCTGGGAAAACATGATTGATTTATTAGCTACAATTGGTGCATGAGATCATAAATTGTGAGAGATGAGAACGCCAAACAATTATGGATAAACATAATATACAATACAGGTTGCATGATTTTTCATGAACATTCATAAAGTGGATTTGTTATCAAGATTTTTATGTACTTTTAAAGTTGTATTAAAGTTCACATCTCAAAAGTTCAAGCGAGAAAACAAGTTATTTAATTAGTTTACAAACGTTATAAAATTGACACAATAACCACTACCAAATGCACCAAAATGTCGCGCCAAAATATGAAACACCGTTTCGGTGAGTATCCATATTTACGCGAATGTAATAAATAAAACATCTGTGATGACACTCGCTTCAAAAGCCAAATCCAAACACATCACACCTAATCAATGAAATGTTTCGTAAAATATGTAGCCAGTTGGGTGTTAGTAAGGCACAATCAGATTTTCCCGGAAAGCCAAAGATTTACCCTTCAATCGCTTTACTCTTTCTCTTCATTGTGTAGATATTCCAAAAGAAGCATCTTTTATCGTTCGGAAAGCTCATGCTAAGCATTTCAAAAGAATACATCAGCACGGCCAACGAGAGATGACACGGCGCTTCACATTTTTCGACACTACATTCCTTCCGGTGCCGAGGCAAGTATTCGTGCTTTTTTTGGAGGATAGAAGCGACGCCATAGAACGTCGTAAGCCATTACATCATTATCCAAATTGGATTAATGGCACAACCGGCATACTGGTTCCTTATTGTACGCCATTCTTCATGCTTACCGGCCACGGATGCAGTTCCCTTAAGACTTTTCGATTGCTGATCAATTGAAGTTGAAATTTTATTCGTTCTACTCGACTTGACATGCTTGAACACGGCTCCCATTGAGATTTGAGTTTATGAATCTGATGATTTGCGATGCTATTTTTGTCTTCAAGTTAGTTGATATTGTGGTTATTTGACACTTAAACTTGGTCACATAACGGGTTAAATTGATGACGCATTGAAGCCACACCGCACATCTTCATGAGCCATAGACGATGGAAATTTGATCAATTGCTTACCATCAGTGAGTTACCAATCGATCAAGTTTTCAGAAACGGTATTGTAATAATCGTAATAACTGATAGGGAACATAAGATGAAAAGAGTATTTTTTCCAGCTAGAATTATTTGACACACGATTAAGCGAGGTTACACAAAAATGAGTACGATACATACAAAATATAGCTGTTGTGTATTCAAAATATGCTGAAAACCAGCAACTAAGATGATTTATTTTTCTTTGTTGCAAAATATAATCGCATAGTTTGGGAAAATTTGGCAGAAATCATCATAAAACCTATTTTTCGGGATGTGTGAAAATTACACATATGGTGTGTTGGTCGAAAAGAACCCGGTTTTTTTTTTTCAGAGAACATGTAATTCTTGATGTATGTTTATCCCTAATCACATTTTACATTCTCGCTTCCTTTATCGCGTCACATTATCTCTTTTATAGACTGCGCTTTGAATAATATTCAAAATAGGGGAAAAAGTAGTAATATGAACACTTAAAGTTAATCATCTTATTTCTGATAGAAAAATGAGGAATTTGAATAGTTTATCGCACAAAATCAAAAATTGGTATATTATCTAAAGTAGCGACACGAATTCAAACTAAAATAGCTAAATTTCACATGTTGTTATCGCTACCAAAAAACGATGCAAATGTTCATTTCACCTGCTCTTTGTGGGTTAAATGAACAGCAGTTGGTGGCAGACTTTGGAAAATTTAACGACCATTGACACACGAGCCTTAATTTCATCCCATTTATCCGCCTGCATTCATACAACACGAATGACATTTATCGTTCGTGGAAGATAACAAGCCATGAACAAAAACAAGACAGACACACACCACCCACTGTTTGGCGCTGATCACTGTGTGTAACATTCGCTGACCCATTCTAATTCTGATCAAGAAACAGAGGCTTTTTATGTTCTTTGCTATGTTTTAACCAAAGGAGTGTTCAATGGTCCAATAGGTTATAATAAAGGCTGTATTACCAGTAAAAAAAGAAAGTTATTACCTATTTTATGCAAAATATAAATCACCCGAATGGCTCGATACTGTTGCAGTCTGTGAGAGTTGCTGCTCTTTAACGCTCAGGTGTCACGTACCAAACGAGAAAGTGAATGTTCACATTCATAGGGCTCTCCGAATGCGATGTTCCACGAACTGTTATGGTTCGTGAACTGTTACGCTCTCCGAATATGGTTCGATCGACTTATTTGGTTCAAAATCCAAATACTGGTTGGTGGTAAAATGAACATTATGCAAAATATGTAAGCAAATCGAATATTTTTGAAAATTTTCGTTGCATTTCCGAAAATATATCAATGAATGATTGTAACCCATTCAAAAATAAATCTAAAGGTATAAGATTTGACATCATATCATATCTCTGTGATCATATCATAACGATATTCACCCCACTGAAACACCTCAAGACCTCCGTGCTAAAAGTAACGTCAGCTCGTGTTTTCAAACGTGGTTTCCTAAAACTTTAGTTTTCGTTGATATATTTACTTCAATTGACTTCCGTGCATGATTAAAATTTATTGAAATTTGTTTTTTCTCGGTAAAAGGCACGGTGTTCATTTTACCATCTATATTCATTTTTCCACCACTTCCCCAACCGTTTCTTTATATTGAAACCTGATGCATAGTAGGCTCTGTTGACTGAAACAACAAAAAGAAGAAGAAGAAGCTCTCGTCATTTGAGAAGCTCCATCTTTGTTCTTATAGTGTGTCCCAGAAAGACGATTTTGATAACAAGAATTAGATATTTTTTCGAACACATAAATATTTTTATGTATTTGTATTTTTTCTTACGGCATTTTAATTATCGCCTGTAAAAATTTTGTTTGATAAAATCCATTTACATTGAAATTTTTGATTTTGAAAAATCAATTCTTATCTTGCCAGCACAAAAAAAAATCGCTAGTTTCTCTGTCCACACAAGATAACTTCACGAAATCATAGTTTTCAGGCATTTTCGAAATTAATAAAAACAATTGATTTCTAATTTATTTTGTCAGATATCTATACTTTTGAAAAGGTAACAAATATTTTAGATTTTTACATGTTGTTCGCATGTGAGCACAGCTGAAATCGGATTTTTAGTTTCTATTCAATTTTTAAATAATTGAGTTTATAGCTTCTAATAAAAAAAATAAAAACCCGATCATTTATTGTATTGACAATGATTAATATATTTTCCAGATTTGAAGTGTACGCACTTGATAACCTAGCACATGTTTCATACAACGTAACATCATCAACACAGAGTCACCCAAAATTTTCTCTTAATAAATTCAAGAATAAAATGTGTGAAAATCAAATTTTCATCTGCACTAGTTTCGAAATGGCAGTACGGTAGAATCGTGCCCATACATTTCGGGACACCCTATGTTTAGTATGTTTTTGCCGAATTGTTTAGATTATTGCCCAAAATTGAATATATTGACAATTTGGTGGTCAGACACTTTTTCTCTTAAATCGACATTATTGTACTAATACCATATACATACTATACCATCCCAACTAGCAAATCATATCAAACTTATAGTAGAAACAAGTGGTCCCGAAAAACTTCACCTTGCACATAAAGTAGGCAATTGATAAATGATATGCAATCTCCCATACAAAATAACACATTAGATTTCTTTTGTTTGACGATTATTTCGGAGACTTTCATAAACTTCTTCTACGTTAGAACACGTCAGAACCCTGGGCGAATGCAACAGTGGAAAAATGTGAAAACCCATTGAACCGTTCTGAAGCCATTTCGTTACACACACAAACCCCTTTTCATTCATATAGATATATCATATACCGTTGTATAAACTTTAAACAATACAAAAACCTAGTTTTCATTTACTAAGAATATATTTACACACTCAAAACATTTACCCAAAAATTAGTAAAATATATGTAGCTTTAACATCAACTAGTGTTTACCCAAAGTGGTGTTTGTAATGATTGTAACTAAATAACTCGTCAATTCATAATTCTGTTACTTTCAGTAAACCAAGATATTCAAACAATCAGAAAACCACTAAAAATTGAATATAAAATGTGAAAAGTCTTTTATTTATACAAATTACATCACATCCCCACTATATGGTGAATTAAATCGCTTGAGTGACTGGTTTCCTCACATAAAACGCTATTTTCTGAGTTCTTTAGCGCATTTTGTTTCGTCAAATCGATCCGTAGAAGCTGTTAAATACATTTTGTTATCATGCATTTAGTCGCATAAGAATACTTATTAGTTCGCAATAAGATCTATACACTCGTATTGCAAACTTATTTTCAATATGCACATATATCGACTCCGCTTTTGTACGTACAAGGTAAGTTTGCGACAACTTATACGGAATCATTAACACAAAAGGTGGCTTCGTTATACATTCTGGTTGTCTGGGTACCATTTTAAGACGTCAGGTCTGTATCGGTAGTTGGCTAGGGGCTAAGTTGGGTCAAAATACACGGGACCATAGTATGATTGAACCTGTCCATTTTGATGTGCCAGTTATAAAAACCAGCGTGCCAAATCATAAACTTGTGAATGAATCTGATATTACTTACAGAGAATAGTAAACAGTATAAATGCGTTCTGCATTTTTGTTCAAAATGGTGCATGCCATTTGCACTGTCCACTAAAAACAATCTTAGATACAACCCTGTAGACCATCCTGAATGACAGCATATTAGGCTTCGAGGCGAATCTCAGCACCAGAAGTCATTTGAACCGATAATTGGCCTCACCGTCACCCAGCGCGTGTAGCATGCCGTTCGAAGCGTTGCACTTTGCCAATGCATTAATTAGCGATGTCAGAGGTCATTTAAAATTTATTACGGACCATCCGGACACCTTGGCGAAGGCTGTCGATGACAAACAACGTTTTCCGCACTTGCGAAGCATATTCTACCTTAAGGGTACATTATTGATGTAATACTCGACTTCCTCTCGCCTAGGCAGATTGATAAAGTTGCTGTACTAGCTGTGAACTAGTTGCGGGAATCGGCTCTTGACAGCATGGCATGGAAATAGCTCCCCAAGAAAGCCATACTAGCAGATTGCTTCTTCCCGTTGCTTTGGCGCTAATTTGCATCCTGTAATAAATATGTATCAAATTGATCTACGTTCAACGCAATAGGATTATTTATGGTTTCGGTGCCATTCGACTATTTTCGGAAAAGTAGTTCCAAACGTTTATTTTATAGTGTTTTGCAATAAGAGCACTGCAACGCAGACAGAACGAACAATTTCCCCATATTTTTGTATTAATTGAAATAAATACAGCACAAACTTTTACAAGCTGCTGTTACCTATAGTTATCTAGTTCATAAGAATTTATCACAATTGACCGTACAACAAATAAGATTTCAAGATTGTGATGGAAAACCAAATATGTTTGATAGGAATTTCAGTATGGGACTCTGGGAATCTAGCAGTATCTTACATGTTTTGTCACATTTTGAAGATCTACTTGGACGTCAAGCGCACTTTTGCACAATTTTGCCTGCACCTTTTCACGAATAATTTCTATGATTTTGATGTAGCATTCATGATTTCGTTAAGCAAATTCATGTATTTTAAAAATATTATTTTATCTATGATGCAAGCTGCTATTGATTTTAAAATAAAGCCTTGAAAGAAATCAGTGAAAACTATTTTAGAGTATATTTGGAGATATTTTAAACTTATGTTATGATCCATTCTGATTCGAATTTCCCGGACGCTTCAAATCCCGAACACCGGACTTTTTTTTATCCAAAAATTGTTAATTCACAGATGAAAGCTTCACTAATAGAATATAGAAGTCGTCATAATAATGGATCCAGAGTGGAAAAAAATAGAATATAGTCCAAATATACCATTAAAAAGACGAGTGTCTGGCTTTCGAAGCGTACAAAAATTCGAAACAGCACGATCAATTTTTTTTTTATTTTGTCAATTTTGGACAAATTTTCGAACTACAATGAATATTTACGGTTTCTTGTGCTTTGAATTGCCAAAATCTTATTTATTTATTTATTTATTTTGTCATCGTCTTGAATCATAAAAACAATTCCCCAGACTTTAGCTTATTCTAAGTTCCTTATCCTATTCTCGAACACATACTTTGAGATATTGAAATCAAAAACAGCACTTACATTATTAAACGAACGAAAACATTTATCCAACGGATTATTATATCCGTAGGAAGTCCTATGACGTCTTACAAACAGTAGATCACGTTCACGCAACTGACGAGATGGCGCATACAGGGACACATTAAGTAGCAACGATGGACAATCAACATTACCTACTAACAAGTCGAAAACAAAAAGTCTCTGCAATTTAGCTCTTCTTGTCGAGAGTGTTGCCAGAACGACGAGGTTGCAGCGGCTTGTTTAATCCGGGAGATCATTTGAATGTGTCCATGGCAGTTGGCGAAGAGCGTGTCTTATCAGTAAAATGATTGTGGTGATTTTTCTTCTAAAGTTAATAATAGTTTGACAGGGATGCACAAATCGCCAACTAGAGCAGCGCCACCATCGTTTCTTAGCTTTACGGTAGATCACAAAAAACTGGCAATAAACTAACCTTAAGTTCTAGTTTTTGTTAAGTTATTTAATATTAAATACTAACGGTCCCGTCAAACTTTGTTTTGCCATCAAGTAGGCTGCTGAAAAATGACATGTAATCTCCCATACAAAACAACAGATTAGTTTTCAATTGTTTTTCCAGTTATTCCAGAGAATTTTCCAAATCGTTTCCTTTACTCAAACACTTCGGAATAGTCGACCAATGCAACAGTGAAATAACCATGTAAGTCCATTAGTCCGTTCTCAAGCCATTTCGTGATATACAAACACCATTCCATTTTTATTTATACAGATGTTTATCAAACACAAAAGTGTACGAACTCTAGAACAAGCATCACCAAATTAGTAACTTTTGGTAAGAAACTCTTTCGTGAAGTTTTATGAATAAGCGTATGACTGTTGGTATAACACTCTTAATTAATCTTTTAGTCTCCATGTAGGGAATGGGTTAATGTTTGATCAAAGATCTAGATCCCAGCAAATTGGGAAACGTTCAGTTTCAAAAGTTTCAAAAGTCATGTCAACCCTTTACCCTCTTCCTCGATGCAAACTTATTTTATGATGATTCTATAGATTGCTTAGTTTGGCTGGACATCTTCTCCTACACTTGAAACAGGATCTAATTAATGACTATTTGCAATAATTTGTGTAATGTTGTTGACGTTGAGAGATACAAATAAACTCGATCATGTCTCTTGCCATTGCCCAAACATTCTTGAGGTAATTCTGAAGTGTATCCCTTATAAAAGAAGAACTTAACAGACATGGGATCGTCCATTAATCACGTTAGGAGTAATGGGGAAGGGAGGGGTATGAGATATCTTACGTGCCATATAAATTATTTTTCATTTTCATACAAAATATCATACCATAAGGGGAGGGGGTCGAAAAACCGACAAAATAGTCTTATGCAATTAACGGACAGTTCCTACGTCTATCACATATCATATAACATTCTTTGATTACATTTTATATAAGAAAATGGGTAGATCACTTCTACTCTCTTAAGTACGTATCCAACTAATCACAAATTCCAGTTGTTGCTAGGACGTGGCCAGAGAAACTCTCGATTATTGGAGGATGGGTCAACAGAACATGCTAAGTTTGAATACTCCAAGATTAGTGAATAAGGAGGAGTCAAAGCTTATTGAATTGTATGTGACTTGACACCTACCATGTATCGTAGGTGTTCAACATTAACATAGGGTCTAATTGAAAAGCATGAGACCCAGATAGCCATAGCGGTAAACGCGCAGCTATTCAGCATGACCATGCTGAGGGTCGTAGGTTTGAATCCCGCCGGTCGAGGATCTTTTCGTAAAGGAAATTTTCTCGATTCCCAGGGCATAGAGTATCTTCGTGCCTGCCACACGATATACACATGCAAAAATGGTCATTTGGCAAAGAAAGCTCTCAGTTAATAACTGTGTAAGTGCTCATAAGAACACTAAGCTGAGAAGCCGGCTCTGTCCCATTTGGGACGTAACGCCAAGAAGAGGAGAGGAGGAGGCTATTGAAAAGCATTTAAATTAATTCAAAATAAGTATGTAGTTTAAAATCCATACATTTTGAAAACTTAAAAAAAAATCTTGTGTTAATAGGAACGGAATAGTTTGTTGACAAAATCGGAACGTGACAAAATCGGAGCGTGACAATATCCGAACGTGATAAAAACGGATCATACCTGTATATATAAAAATCTGCTCATTTACCATAAATTTCAAGAGAACACAATTTGTTGTTGTATACGTTTCATGTCGTGTTTACGCATCTTATGAAAATTTATCATTCTGAATGAACATAATTCCAAACAGAACAAATGGACTGGTTGATAGCATGAACAAACATATATTTTTAAGTAACTTGTGCAAGATAGCAATTTTCATTGAGATTTGATTTGACGTTACATAATATTATATCAAGATTTTAACAGTTATGAAAGAGACGGGATAATGCTACATTTTACCAAATGCCACTAGAGTGTCCATTCCGGGACGAAAAATCCCGGGATTTCAGAAATTTCGGGATTACTCGTTTCCCGGGATATGAGTTATGCAGTCACGGGAATCCCGGATTCCCGAAATGATTGTAAAATTTTATAAAATCTAGTGAACTTTAATGCAAAACAATGACATTTTTTTCTCATACCCAAACGATATATTAATTATAATTATATTAATCAGTCTAGTTGCAAAGGTCTTTTATTGCGTTTCTTTACAAAACACCGGGCGATAAGGTGGCTAATAATCGGTAAAATGACTTTTTCTGATAGCTTTTTCTTGTTCATAATTCCATGGTTAGCACTTCTATTAAGATATTCCTGGAATATCAGGACAGGATCTTTATATTTTAATTGATACAGTATGTCAAAGTTAGAGTTTTTTTTTTAGAAAAATAAAGAATTCAGTGCAAACGCAAGGTACTCATTGAATACAATGTACTGAATTTTTCCAATATTTTAACCATTTTACAAAAAAAAAAACAGCTCAAAAATAATTTAAAGAATAACTGAATATCTCTAAATCATTCATATCATCATTTCAGATAAGAATACTAAATCATTCATATCATCATTCAAAATACAGATATTCCGGTGAAATCTACTATTTTTACCGACAAAATCCGTGAAATCTACGAATTTACCGGAATCCGAATTAAAAAAGTCCGTGAAATATCTTATTTTACCGGAATACATCCGTGAAATAAACAATTTTACTGTAACCCTGTGAAATACTAACGAACAGTTAGGTAACAGCATTATTTTCACCTCTGTGAAATCGTGTGACAGCCGCTCTGGCAGGCATGACCTTTCTTTTATTTCAGTTTTTGTACATCACTAACAAGCAGTGAAAGCTGGCTTAGTGGTAGCAAGCCTGCTTCTTGATCGGTAGGTCGAGAGTTAGAATCCCGGTCAAACCATTTTCTGGCAACGTGTAGAAGAAGGATATTGCTTTCATCTGACACAAAAAGAAATTGGCGGCCATTTTGAATTTAGTTAAGTAAAAAACTAGGTTAACAATAATGATATTTACTTATGGAATGAACGATTGTCTTAATCATGTTCTACGATTTTGACGTATATGGCGAGTGCAATTAATGAAAACATCATTTTTTGTACACCAAACAAACAAGCTATCAATCGTTGGTGTTTTCTTTGAGTGGAGTGATGAATAAGAGCATATATATAAGTGAAAACATGTGGCGGCCATCTTGGATTTTGAAACCATTTAGATTTTAAGTAGTAGAATGTATTTTCGCTTGGTTAGCACTTGTTGAATTTTAAGGCTACCGTATCGCTTACTCATCTTGTTCTTATTTTCTAACAAAAATCAAGATGGCGGCCAAATTCAAAATAACCGCCAACATATTTTCAGTCCCATATGAAAGCTATATCCTTCCTCTACACGATGCCATAATGTTTGGTATGTGTTCCAAGGGAAATATGAGACATATCAAGTGAGGAAATACCTAAGATTCTGTTTTATATCAAACTGTTTAGCTAGCTGGCGTACGGGGGGCCAACCAATTTGAGAAAACCAAAAGAACCACTCTTTAGTTGAAGCATATACTAGTGATCAGTGACATAAATTTGGAATTCTCATGATGGGTGCCGATGGCGGTCTGGTTTAGCTAAAATTGGTCATATGCATTATACCGTAATCCGGGGGCAAATTGATCACTGGGGTGAATTTGATCACGTCGGTACTAAATAGCATTTCCTTTCAAGGATTCTTAATACTTCGTTGGTATCACATATATTCAATGTTTTCTAGTTTATAGATGTCAAATGATGATTTTAAACTATTTTATTTTTATAATGGTCAGTTTTGCATAGAAATATTCACAGTTTTTGAAGGTGTAATCAATACGGTTGGAAATGTTGGTACTAAACAATCTGCTGGTGCTAAGCCTGCATGAAAACTTTGAGTGTTAAAAATGTTGTGTAAGCTTCAGTGTGAACTGCTGAACTCATTTTTGAAATCGTATAGTATAAGAAGAATAGCTTTATGCTCATAAACCCGTTTATTGTTGAATAACGTGCTTATTTCAATGGAAATTGCATACGTTAAGACGTATTGTGCAGATTTACTAAGTTTAATTTTGCAATAATATGATGATATTTACAAATTTTAAGAATTTTGACATCAGTTTTGGATTGAGGAGAGCCAAATTTATTAGAAAGGGAAATTTTACATTCTAAAATATGCTATATTATATAGTGATCAATTTCGCCCCAATGTGACATTTTTATTTTTTGAAATTACAACTAATTTTATGATATGTTAAAATTTATTTCATGAAAAATCGATTACATAAACTGATAGAGATCAATGAAGTACTGATTTTACCGAAATAAATTTGACAATATATGAATTCCAAAGAATAGCATTAAAAAAAGTTGTGAAATAATGATCAATTTGCCAAGTTTTTTCAATATTTATTAGCAGTTATTTCAAGTAAAACAAACTTATTATAATAGTGTCAAATATTTAGTGATAATGTTTTAAATTTCATCCTAATTCGATAGCAGTCCTTAATCACACTGTGTGATACAGATATCAGAAAACAAAAATCCTTGGTGATAATTCCATCATCGTTGATATCTGTTATCATGTATTGGCTTTTTTTAGCAATTGCCAAACTTATCTGGGCCATCAAGTAATGATATAATTTTAAAATGAAAATAATACCGATAGAAATTTGTATCAATATTCCTAGGAAATACACCAAAACCCTTCTTAAAATTTCTAGGATAGTTTCGCAAGGAGAGGGAATACTTGATTCTTTATACATTCTTCTTTTATTCTTCCACAATTGTGCAGAGTCAGATAAGCGTTCTATGAGCCTTTTCATTGAACATTTTCTTTTCCGAAGTTGCCGTTTTTGCATTGACCTGGAAAATTTAGTCGCCGTGGACGCAGACTGCAAGATAAGGCCCTCCTGCCAAAAAATCCGTAGTAAACGTATCCAGAGTTATTTCACACAATTTCATAAAGATTTCTCTGAGAATTTATTAATTTTTCGGGATTGCACGAAAAACTTAATTTTACCATTTTTTTTGTAAACGTTTTGAATGAAAAAGGAATCAAAACAACAATTTCTCAAACTTTATTTTTATAATCTCTCGAGCTAGGCATTTGTTATGTAATCGATACGGCACAGAGAACGCCAACCTGTAAACAAAAAAAAACAAACAGCAGTGCTTCGACGAAGGAAAGAATCAAGGCCAATGCTTTGAAAAATTCTGGAGCGTAATTAAGTGGATGCTGCTTTATTCCTGCGTTCAATTTGCTTCTTGTTTGCAGCGTTCGGTGATTAAAAATGGGCAGGAAAGTGTCGAACAAAATAGTGTTAATTAACCGAATTGCGTTTTCTTTGCTCCGTAGTCTGAAGAAAAGATTTTGCAGTAAGTGAATGCAAAAGGCAAAGTATTTTTTTTTCTTTGTGTAAGTTCTTCAATTCAAATTCGAAATTTTAAAACTGATGTAACTTCCAGTAAGTGGAAGTTGTACACCTTAGTTATTCCTTTCAGGACAGACGATTTTTCAGTTTTATGGTCAAATGTCTCTTGATCAGTGGCAACGCTCCAGGATGGATTGTACTCTGTAACTCATTGGTTCTGGAATCGTAGATGAGTGAAAGGAATATTAAAATTGAGTCGTTTCAAAAAAGTATGTCTTTATAATTTTGCTGTATTATCCCGAAATGATCTTAAACTTAGTGAAATGGCGATCTTCTGTTGATCTTCGAACACTATTGAAGTGAAATAAGTGAATTATTGCTCTGAGAAACACTATGCAAGAAGAGTTACAGTGTTATTTCAGATTTTTGATTGCTACGGCGTATTTACAAATACGAATAAATTACGTATTCGCGAAATACAAATAAATTATGGAATAAACCTAAAATAGCAATGAGCCACAAAAATGAGTTGTGTGAAGAAGAAATAATTCAGTATTGCGTGTTTTTGCTATATTTTTGCATTCAAATGCTTTTTAATTGTAAAAAAATAAATTATGGATTGCTTCAAATTAGAATACCATCCCTCTACGATTGGTAACATTTTTGTTTTGTGTATAGCCCTTGAATACATTGTCTGAAATTGAGAACAGAGGAAACAGGAAGTGAATGGAGTAGCGAATGTTTTTGGCAGCCATTTGTGTACTCAAGTAATTTTTACTTTAAGGATAGTTCATGATAATTTCACGCCTTCTAAAAATTTTGAATGAGATGCTATGGTTAATGATAATTATCTCAAAATATTTTTTTACGCTACCGTTCCCCGATAGAAAAATGGGTTACCTTACTGTGTACTATTAAATTATTAAAACAAAACGTCAAAACGGCAGAAAGTCGAAAGACACAATATCGTAAGTCAGCAACACATTGAAAAGACTAATGGTTGAAAAACAATAGGTTCTTGGGATAAAAACAAGAGACAGAAAAAGAAGTACAATGTTACTACCAGTCAATCTATTTTTGATGTTTTGCCTTGCGACATTTTGACCACGAACCGTTTTGTGCACCTAGTGTACATTTGGAATCGCTCATTACAATTTGCATTCAGAAGAGGTGAAATTGGAATGCAAATCGAAAAAAAACAAAACCTCAACTTTCTCTCAAGTATGAAAAACATTTATTTGCTTAAATCTCCCAAGCCTAAACGTATCCATGTACAGAAACTAAATTTCCCCTTTGATATTTTTTATATCCCCCTCGTAGCAACGAACAGTCCACCCGAAACTTGTGCACTAAAACGATTACAAAAAGTTGTATGGAAACGCAAACCTCACTGACAGCCGTGTTTTCCACAAAACATGACATGCATTATTTCTGACCTCAGACCGTTGCCTGCCGTCTGGTGAAACTTTGCGCCAAACTCTGAAAATCAATGCCGCTGAAAATGTGGTTTACCGAAACTTATGTGGGCCATCAGCAATATAAATCAGTTTGAATTAAATTTCCTCGCCACCGCCACAGTGCGTGAAAGACAGTTATGGTTTGCGATAAGTGTCGGTGGCAGTGGTCAGCAGTTGAATTGAAACCGATAGCTGGAGAGCCCAGCTTCACTTTACCTATTATGAATGTGTGCTTTGGACAGAATCCAATACGGTGATTCCGTGGTAGGGTATATGCACCGGTATCCGTCATAGTTCTAGTATTGGTTACCTTGGATTACGACACAAGTACGCATAAGTCGTTTAGTGTTCATTAAATCACTTTAAAATTGTCAGTGTTTAACTAGAAATGACCAAGCGTTTTAAACGATTTCAGTAAAACTTTTTTCAAGCATTCTGAATAATAAAACATTGCATTGCATTGTTTACTGTAATTCTTCTTCTTTCTGACATTACGTCCCAAATGAGACAAAGCCTGCTTCTCAGATTAGTGTTCTTATAAGCACTTCCCACAGTTATTAACTGAAAGCTTTCTTTGCCGATCGACCATTTTTGCATGTGTATATCGTGTGGCAGGTACGAAGATACTCTATGCCCTGGGAATCGAGAAAATTTCCTTTACGAAAAGATCCTCGACCAGTGGGATTCGAACCCACGACCCTCAGCATGGTCATGCTGAATAGCTGCGCGTTTACCGCTACGGCTATCTGGCCCCTGTTTTTTCTGTTTACTGTAATATTGGAACTTATTTATTTGATCAAACATCTGTATCAAAATAGCATCGGGGTGATCATAATTATACTTAGCTCTACAAGGACAAAAAGCATCAAAGTCAGTCTGCCTGAACACTGACCAAAAGATCTAGCAACATTTTCAGAAACGTCAAGATTTGCTGAGAAAGTTATAAAGAAAAATCATTTTCTTATATTTTTTGCTCCTTCGAATCCCATTTCGACATGGTGTTTCTAAATTTACAAAAATCATTGTAGGTGGCGAATTCAGAGCAAGTAGTTTATAGCATGGCGAATACCGGTGCAGGTGATCCAGTATTCGCCACCCCAATTTTCAATATAAAAACAAAGTGTCTGACCAATTACACAGCGCAACAAAAATGACATTTTTGCGTGTCTCAAGGATCAAATTATGTGTCTCTAGTAGATTTGGGGTTGCTGAATCTGATGCCGTTCTCAGAATTTTCCCAGCACGTCACAGTTTTTAGCTACAGGTCGCCAAAGTTGTATAAAACATTGGTTTTATTGATGTTTACCTAAATTTTTAGGTATATTATATCAAACTTTTTTGTGATCTTATCCACCAAGCATGCAAAACAGAACTTAAACTTTCGTTTTAGATATATTTTAGCTGAAATTTCACGATTAAATGTAGATTAAACCGATGTTTTCAACATGTTTGCAGTCTCCATACAAAATTCTTCGTTTTTCTTATATGTAAAAATACAATACTTTTCTAAACCATCAAAACATAAGTTTTTCGTATCAAAAGTATTATAAACTTTCATGATAAGTATTGTTATAGTCAAGTCAAGTCTTTGTACAGGTCGGACGTATTTCATATTTGCTCCGCTTCAAATAAATCGCGCGCGTTTGTTTTTTTTATTTTGTTCCTTTGTCTAACTGCTGCGTAAGTGAATCATGCCGTGCGCGAGTAATAATTGTACCGTCAGTGACGATAAACATGTGTGGTATTGCCATGGGTCGTGCGGAAAAAAGTTCCATGCTGCGTGCGTTGGCGCTCAAAGGAACCATGAGCAGAGTATCCTGTCATATATGCTTCCGCTCTGTTATGACTGTCAGAAGCGATTTGTACTAGAAGCGAACTTTGAGAAGTTTTTCAATCAGCAACAAGAGACCAACAAACTCAATAATTTATTGATGGAGTCGAATTACAAAATTTCATCCAATTTAAATAAATTCGATATTAGCGAAGGGTTTGAGAGCATCGAAATGCTATTGAACGACCTGAAAAGTGATTTCAAAGCCATCGCAGCAAAACATAACACTACAGCTGAAGAAATTGCGAAAAGCTCTGCTCAAGTGAATGAATTGGCATTGCGTTGCAAAAATGGAAAACAAGACGACGTTGCCATAAAAAACCACTTGACATCACTGTTCGACATATCAATGCAGGCCACCAAGAACAGCATAATAGAATATGTTGATGTACTCACTTCCGATTTGACACGGGAACTTAAGAATATTTGCACTGAATTTGAAAAAGTCAGTAGTTTGATTATTGATATGGCTAGCCATTGTTCAGAACATAATGCGAGCCATGCAAATTCATCATCGGCAGATATCATAGATGAATTGAAGCAAATTTCAAACGCCGTAAATTCTCTTGAAAAAAAAGAGTACATCTTCACACCCAAATTTGGGGACAGAGATGATGTCCGCGCAAGCTGAAAACAATTCTGGCTGGCGACTGCTTGGCACGCAAAAAGTTTGGAAGGCTAGTTGGGCAGAATACGATGCACGCCAACTTCGTCGCTTGAATCAACAAAAAAAAACGCAGATAAGGCAAGGAAACGTCGCAAGCGCAACGCAGTGCGAATATCAAATACCAATTCATACAACTCAGTCCGCAACAACAACAACAACAACAATGGAAACAACAATGACGACAGATCCCGGAACAAATATAAAGGGATACTCAACAACAATAAAACGGTCTTTAATAAAACCAACAAAGGCAGCAAACCCACATGTAGCTATTACAACTACAACAATAACAACAAATGCAATAGTCAACAAGCAGCAACAAGCTCTCTTCCTCCGGATAAGGATCTTTTGGCAGCAGCGAAGGTGAAATTCTCTGGTCACTCTACTGCAAATCAACGAGGTATCAAGTTTCAACGAGGAGAAGCACTAAACCCGTACCCGGTGGATCACCAGTTTCCTCAAACAAGCACCTCTTCTTCCCCAAATTGGACTCTCGGGCCCGCTCTGAGAAACTCTTTTTCTCAGCATTGTTCGTCGTGTTCCTGTGAACGTTCGTGTTTTCGTCCGACCTGACGCACTCTACAGAGGCAGACCATGACGAAGCTGGTAACGTTTCAATAGATATAGATAATTGTTTTAAGAATGACGAACTACCATCAATTTCTTCAGAAAATCGTTCTACTGAAATTCTGGTATATTGCCAGAATTTCAATCGCATGAAGAGCGCATCCAATATTAGTATAATTAGTAAAAATATATTAAGCTCCTCGTTTTCAGTTATTTTGGGCACTGAAACAAGTTGGAACGATAGCATTAAAAACGAAGAAATTTTTGGTAGCAACTATAATGTATTTAGGAATGATCGGGATTTAGTTTTAACCCAAAGGAAGTCAGGTGGTGGAGTTCTAGTTGCAATTTCTTCAAAATTCAATTCTGAGCTTATTGCTTCACCAAAATTTAAGGATTTTGAGCACGTTTGGGTAAAAACAGAGATCATTGGAGAGACTCATATATTCGCGTCAGTTTACTTTCCTCCTGATCGAGCTACTAAGTCGACGTATGAAGTGTTCTTTAAAGCAGCCGAAGAAATCGTTTCATGCTTTCCTCCTGAATATAAAATTCATATTTATGGTGATTTCAATCAACGAAATGTAGATTTTATTCCAGATTATGATAATGAGAGCATTCTTCTTCCAGTTGTTGGTGAAAATGAAACATTACAATTCATTCATTCCTAGGACTCAACCAAATTAATCATGTCAAAAACCAACAGAATTGTTTCTTAGATTTACTTCTAACGAATATATGTGAGGATTTTTGTGTTGTGGAATCTGTTTCTCCGTTATGGAAAAATGAAGCGTTCCACACAGCGATCGAATATTCCATATTTGTACACAGTAACCTTAATCCCAACGACTGTAGTTATGAGTATGTTTTTGATTACAATATGGCTAATTATGACAATATAAGGTACAAAATAAATAGAGTAAACTGTCAATCCAATCTGAAAGAAGAAGTAAATATTGAAAGTGCCGTACAAAACTTCTACAAAATATTGTCGGAGGTAATTCAGGAGGAAGTTCCACTCAAACGTAAAAGACGAGGTTTTGGCTCAAAAAATCCAGCCTGGTTCAATAAGCAAATCATTAATTTGAAAAATCGCAAACAAAAAGCACACAAAACCTACAAGGCACATAATAGTCAAGCAAATTTAGAAAAGTATCTGAGTATTTGTGATCAACTAAATTTAACTATTTCTAATGCACTTACAGATTATAACATAAAAACCGAAAATGAAGTCAAGTCATGTCCAAAGAATTTCTTCAACTATGTCAAATCAAAGATTAATTCAAACAATTTCCCATCAAAAATGACATTAGACGACAAAGAAGGAAATAACTCAGAAGATATTTGTAACCTTTTTGCAGCTTTTTTTCAAGAAACTTACACGAACTTCTCTGATAATGATCGTGATTTTGGATATTTTTCATACCTTCCAGAGATTTCAAGGGATGTTGGAGTAAATCAAATTCATGTTCAAGACATTACGACAGGTCTGAATGATTTAGATGCTACTTAAGGATCAGGGCCAGATGGAATCCCACCAGTATTTATAAAAAAATGAGCGGTAGAACTTACAACTCCACTATTCTGGCTTTTCAATATGTCACTTGAATCTGGTGAATTTCCAAAGGAATGGAAAAAGTCTTTCTTGATACCTATTTACAAATCAGGCAAAAAATCTGATATCAGGAACTATCGTGGGATTGCCATTATTTCATGCATTCCAAAACTGTTCGAATCAATTATTAACAAATGTATTTTTGGTCAAATTAAACACAGAATAACTAATTCACAACATGGCTTCTTTAAAGACCGTTCAACTACTACAAACCTCCTGGAGTTTGTTGATTATTCCATAATGGCAATGGATAAAGGTAACCACGTAGAGGCTCTCTACACTGATTTTAGTAAAGCATTTGATAGACTTGACATTTCAATGTTAATTTTCAAACTGAGTAAAATAGGTATCGAGAAAAAGCTTCTCAAATGGATTGAATCATATCTAACTGACCGGCAGCAAATAGTAAGATTTAATGACAAAAAATCCAAACCAATTCAAGTCACATCAGGTGTTCCTCAAGGCTCCCACTTAGGACCTCTCCTTTTTATTTTATATGTTAACGACGTATCTTTTCTTCTTAAAAAAATACGGATTCTTATATATGCAGATGACATGAAATTGTTTTTAGAAATCATGAAAGACGATGATTATGAAACATTCCATAATGAAATACTTTTATTTAATACCTGGTGTTTTAAAAGTTTATTGAAGTTGAATGTTGAAAAATGTAATCTAATAACATATAGCAGAAAACGAAACACTCCGAATTTAACAATAAGGTTAGGAAACCAACAAGTTAAAAAATGTGATAAAATTAGAGATCTAGGAGTAATTTTGGATTCCAAATTAACGTTCGTTGAACATTACAACACAATAACTCATAAAGCGGGCAATATGCTTATCTTCATAAAACGTTTCGGATATCATTTTCAAGACCCTCATACTATCAAAACCCTTTACGTTGCTTATGTGAGATCCATATTAGAGTATTGTAGTGTTGTCTGGTCCCCATATTTGAAATCACATGAAGAACGAATAGAGTCGATTCAAAAGCAGTTTTTACTATACGCACTCCGCAAATTAGGATGGACTGTATTTCCTCTTCCGTCATATAAAGCACGATGCATGTTGATAAACATTCAGACATTAAAACAGCGACGAGAATATGCCATGGTCGCATTTGTTAATGATATCGTTTCACAACGTATTGACTCAACAAAGCTATTATCTAAATTAAACTTTTATGCTCCTAATCGACAATTGCGTCACAGAAATTTGTTTTCTTTAGATCGTTATTGTACAAACTACGCCAAATTTAGTCCTCTAAATCAAATGCTGTCTGTTTACAATGAGCACTGTGAAATGATTGATCTTAGTATGCCCCGGACTAAATTGAAATCATATTTTAACTCACTAGGAAATCTTAGAATATAAGAAACTATGTAACTATGTAGTCTACAAATGATTGACGAAATAAATAAATACACATAAAGTTTGAATTCTGTGGCAAATTAAGCAAATTAATTGCCTTACAAGCTGGCAAACTTGCATGCAAGTTGGCTGAAATAGTCAATTTTTGCATTTTCGACATCTAATATCTCAAAAACTAGACGTGCTATGATATTTCTGCAAATGGTAATGGATTCAGCAACCCTAAATTAAGTAAATAGAGGTATTTTGATGCTGGAGACAAAAACGTGTTCCGCAGTGTTATTATACTTTCCCTACTAAACATTATTATTATAGCTTTATTAAGGAGATTTTCAGCTCCCTACTAAACATGAATTGGAAGCTTTTGATTTACATATGGTTAGTATTCAGAAATCTATTGACAGACATATAAAAATTACGTTTTCTTGTAGTGGTGAATACTACTACACCCACCCTATTGCAACCTAGTTCCGACTACATTCGAATGAGTGAGCACTTTTTTGGCCAAACGGATGTTGAAGATAGACACATTCGCTGGGGAGAATATAATTCTTTTCCTATTTGGCTCGTGTACAGCAACAGCCGGAGCAGGAAAAATATGACTACGGTGTCGACTGCTTTCTGTAGTGTGGCAAATTGAGAGGATTGGCAGTTGATCGGACGATACCTGATGGCAGCTTAAACGGAAACGATAGAACATAGGAGCTGGCTGAATATTTACCTTTAAAGTTCCAACAAGTGACTGATTCAATTTGAAAACAGTTTGATTTCATGCGATGATTAAGGCGAAACAACTTGAAATCCAACTTCCAATATTGCACCAAAATTTAAACGAACTAATTTCGCGAAGAAAAAGTTCAGCAACAGTGCACTTTTTATTTTGACTTTGTGCACTAGCAGAAAGTTTAAAATAAGAAGATCAGAAACATTGGTCTGCTATTTTATCCGTTTTAATGCATTTGAAATTGTGAGTAGGATTATTTGAATTCTAAGACGTTTCACCTAAAGGAAGGCAGTTGTACAAACGATTCTACCCCATTACCCCGAATCGAATTACCCGTAATACCATCACCCCGAATTCTGTATCCCCGAATGACCCATAATCCCGAATGACCCATAAATCCTAATGATAAATCCCTCGAACTCCCATATCACGGGGCAATGTAATTCAAGGTGTTTGGACGTTCGAGGTAATGGGGGAGAATCGTACAAACATATGGAGCTTTTAAATGATTATCAATTCTATTCCAAGTCTGCCCTCGTTGCCGGTCTGTGATTGAACCCGTGACTTATCAACCAACCTGCACTGCAAACTTTCTATTGTATCATTTGTTTATATTTTTTTTGGAAACATATGTTTAACCTTTACGTTTCCGACCTCTGACAAGGCATTTTCAAATAGCTGCCATTTCGTCAATTTCCATTCGATTTATTTAAACCACCCTCAGTTTATTTTAAAAATGCTTTAGTTATTTGTCATGAATGGACAATGCTAAATTTGGAACCATGCCGAAGATATTCCGAGTTGTACTGGGGTCACCAGGGTGGCAAATTTAAGAATTGTGATTTTTATTTATTGATTACAGTTATAACACTGAAGTTTTTATGTAAAACGTAAGATAATGATCGATTGTCATCATTTAAACATAATTTTAATGAATTCGGGAGAACATGTCAATAGAAAAAGATCTTCTGGCACAGGTTCCACGAGGGCCTATTTGGGGACATTTCCGTTTTATGTCCAAAACATCCCGTGCGACGATCTTGAATTCGAAAGAACATGTCAATAAAGGAAGAGTAAACTAAATATCAATAGATTTGACCAGAGCACCTGACACAGATACCGCCAGGGCCTCTTTGAGGACATTTCCGTTTTTTGTCGGACACATACTGTGTGACATCCCAATCTTCATGAATTCTGAAGAACTTGTCAAAAGATGAAAAATAAACACGGTAATAGAAGATTTGGCCACTTTAAAGCTTCTGGCACAAGTTCCATGAGGGCCTCTTTGGGGACATTTCTGCTTTATGTCCAAAACATACTGTGTTCAATCTTTATGGATTGGAAAGAACATGTCAATAGAAGAAGAATCAAGTTTTTTCAACTGATTTGTTCACACCAGTAGTTTTTTTTGGCATGAATTTACTTTTAGAAGTAAAGTTAACATGTTTGAGCAGAAATAAAAATTTTCGATAACACTCAAAATTTAGTGTACCTTAAATACTAGGAAACCCCCTATTTTTTGGACCCGTTTGCCTGTAACTCAAATTTCAATGTACAATGACATGTAGTTTTTTCGACGATAAACTGATTGTGAATGTCAAGTGAACATGTTTCAATAAAAAAATAAATTCCCGATAACACTCAAAATTTCTTCTACTCAACAACACAAAACACGTTTTTTCCTTATCTTTTTTTTCTCGTCTGTCAATAAAAAATTAAGGCTCAAGAATCCATCATTAAAAAATTAAAACCAGTTTTTTCGTTCAAACTTAATGCAATCCTCAAGAAAATCTATCATTACATTACGGATAGCAGTTGCAATGTAATGATAGAGTTTTATTAACATCGCTTCGATTTTGAGCAAAAAAACTGGTTTTGAAAATTTGTAAAACAATGATGGTTATTCTCCTCTTAAGGCGATAACGTGTAAATTTTCGGCATGAACAAATTTGAGCAGACATATAAATTTCTGATAAGACACAAAAATTCTACTGCTTGAAATACTACGAAAACCTTTTTTTGTGCATCCGTTTGCTTGTAAATTGCAACTTAAATCTAAGACATGTCATTTTTTTTACATAAATTTGATTGTAGAAGTCAAGTGAACATGTTTGAAATAATATATGTAATTTCGACTACGCGCAAAATTTCTTTTACCAAAACTACTAAGGAAGGTCCTTTTGTAACTCAAATTTGAAAGCGATGACATATATATTAAATTGACTGTGAAAGTCAAATAAAAATGTAAAAAAATCCAATAACACTCAAAATTTATTTTGCCCAGAAAACACACATTAAACGTATTTCCTGTGCTTTTTTGAATGTAAATCAAAATTGAATCCTTTTACTTGTAGTGTTTTTAGCATTAATTCACTTTTAGTAGTGAATATGTTTGAGTAGGAACATCAATTTTTGACTACACTCACCAATGTTTTTTACTAGAAAACAACACAAAACTTAGGTCATGAGTTTTTTTGTTTGTGAATCAAAACTCAAGCTTACCTAAGGTTTTGTAGTTACATGTAGTTTTCTCGGCATAAACTTACTTGTAGAAGTCAAGAGAACATATTATATTGAAGATGGACATTTTTAATTACACTCAAATTTCGGGGTAAAATATTTTTTTAGAATTTTCGGAAATTTATTTTTTAACTCGAACATGTTCACTATAAAACTATATGTCATCGCATTAAGGTCTGTATTCGAAAAAAATGCACCATTTTGATCCGTTTGTAACTTTTTCGTCCGTGGGTAAAAATTGATATAAATCTGGGTATTGTTTACATGTGCAAAATTTCCTAACAATCGGTTCAGTGATTATTGAGATGGTATCGAAACATGAAGATAATTGCCAGAGAATTTCGCGCACCGTTATGGAAAATCTGACTGGGAGCATGAGATGGATCGGAAGACAACTGTTTCTCAGGCGGTAAAATCTTTTAAGGGGTATCAAAACGAACCAGAACTCTGAAGAATAAAATGAAAAATCTTATCGTGTCTTCCATACTCCATAAGAATAAATACGACATTGATCAAATTTGTATGTATATTGAACAAATCCTTAATAATTTCTTCTGACCATTGGATTTTTTTTTTGTTTAACCCGTTAACGCCCAAGGTATCCCACAATTGTGCTCTAATACCGAAATTGTTATCAATAGTTACGTTCCCATAGAATAAATACAGTTTCAGCAAAAAATTGAAGTCTATCGTGAGGATCAAAAAAAAAATCTTAAAAGTGTGTCTTCGATATCTGATAGCTCTATAGAATTAATTTTGCATTTTATTAAGACAAAATGTATGCTAGTTGATCCTTTAGGAACAGTAGATGCTGTCGACAATATTTTCGGTGGAAACGTTCAATTCTTATACTGCCACGGGGGATAAAACTTACGCTTACAAAAAAAGGTGCAGAAAAAGTTAAAAGTCCAAATTTCACAATGCATAAACATTTATTTTAAGAAAAGATACGTCTCAGTATTATTTAATACCGATTTGTGGCACAAATTAAACAATGTAACAATATTTAGGGGTCTATTTTGTAAATCGAGTGGATTCAAGTGACTCGCCTGTAGTCATTGTCGATCAAAGTAAGCATGCATATTTCAGATGTCACCCGTCGACTCCCATAGTAATCCAGTCACATAAAGTGACAATGGACCGATGCACGAGTTCACTATCTGACGTTTGAGCGGTGCCGTGTTATTTACGTGACCATGGCAACAAGTGAATTCGGCACCGCTCAAACGTCAAATTAGTGAACTCGTGCATCGGTCCATGGATCAATGCACGAGTTCACTAATTTGACGTTTGAGCGGTGCCGAATTCACTCGTTGCCATGGTCACGTAAATAACACGGCACCGCTCAAACGTCAGATAGTGAACTCGTGCATCGGTCCATTGTCGATAAACTCGAGTGACAGAGCCAAGTCGAGCAAAATTTTTGGTCGATAGTGTCTCCAGTCGAGTTGTTTTTGGTCGACTCGACCTATAAAATGGGCCCTATTTTTTATTAAGGTGATAAATTATAGTTTTCTTGGTATCAACTAAAACATGTGAATTGTGATTCCAAAATATATTTTTCACCAAGAAAACCATAATTTATCACCTTAAATATTGTTACATTGCTTATTTGTGTCACAAATTAAAAATCCTATTTTTAAAACTTTTCTTCTATAAATCAAAATTTAACCCGGTGATGTGTAGTTTTTTTTATAAATGAATTTGATTTAAGAAGCCCAGCAAACATTTTTGGGCACTAATATAAATTATATCGTGTGGCAGGTACGATGATACTCTATGCCCAGGGAAGTCAAGGAAATTTCCATTACGAAAAAACCCTGGACCGACCGGGAATCGAACCCAGACACCTTCAGCATGACATTGCTTCGTAGCCGCGGATGCTAAATTTTTAAACTAAAATGTGCTTTACATCATTGGGATCTTTTTTCTGTTGATGTAATGCATTAATAAATAAAACAAAGACTTTTTTTACATCAATCAGCCAATAGAAGTCGATTGAAAATGTATGGTTTGAAATAGTCAGTTTTTATTATATCTACATTTATTTTACTAGTATTACAAAAGAACTATTTTCGTAACTGTTTGTTTTAAACCAAAATGTAATGCGATAATTCGTGAATTCGTTTATTTATGTCCAAACAACTTATGCAAACAATCTAAGGTTGAAAAACAACATGTCATCGCTTTGAGTTTTGATCAAAAGAAAAAAAAGACTATAAAATAGGATGTATCCTAGCTTTTGAGTGAAATAAATTCTGAGTGTTCTCTAATATTTAATTCTTGCTCAAACATGTTCGCCAGACATCTAAGAGCAAAATATTGCCAAAAAACAACATATCATTGCTTTCCATCTTGATTTACAGGCAAACAGGCTAGCAACTTGAGTTTTAAGGTAAAAAAAATAAGTGTTAACAAAAAGCTTTATTTCTGCTCTAACGCGTTAACTAGACTTCAACAATCAACGCATTGTAGAAAAAATACATATAATTACCATGAAATTTGATTTACAGGCAAACAGTTAAAAATAATATTTTAAGTTCTTTTTGGGGAAAAGAAATGTTTAGTGTTGTCCAAAAATCATATTTCTGCTCAAACATATTTTCTATAGTGAATTTTATGTCGAAAAAATTTGAATGCCATCGCTTCAAGTTTAGATTTACAAGCAAATCGTATAAACCAATGAGGGTTTTCTAATTTTTAGGAAAAATAAATTTAGAGTGTAATCTGAAATTTTCATTTTACCACAAACATATTAACAAAACTTCTATAAGCAAATAAATACAAACAAAAATATATGTATTCACTTTGAATTTTGATTTATAGTCTAATAAAGTTTACACGCAAACAAATTTTGTTGTATAATCTACCAAATCCATGGTAGAATTAAGAACTGCACCAACGATTTTCAACCGACTACAAAAATCTGTTAAATTTACTATAATCTGGTGAAAATCACTGAGCAGTGCAGTAAATTTGACTATGGCCATAGTAGCATCCACTACAAAGCATTGTATTTCAATCCGTGACACCCACCGTACAACACAGTGTGGTCAAAAGTATGATGCTAAACTTCTCGAATCAAGAATGTTTCTAGTCAAAAATACTACAACTCTGGTTAAATCAACAAAATAAATTTTCTTGTGTAGTGATGTTGACTATGTTCTGGTAGAGTTAACAGATTAATGTAGTCGGTTGAAAATCGTTGGTGCAGTTCTTAATTCTACCATGGATTCAGTAGTTTCTACAATAAAATTCATTTCAGTGTAGCAAAAGAAATTTTGAGTGTAATCAAAATTTCTCTTTCTGCTCAAATATAATTACTGTGCTAGTACAATCAAATTCATCACTAAGAACTACATCTCATTGCTTTGCAACTCAATTTATTGGCATACAGTTATACAAAGTAAGTTTTTTAAATGTTCATTTTTGGTAAAATTAATATTGAGTGTTTTAATAATTTACTGTTTCTTCCCAAAGATAGTCACTGAATTTCTACAAGAATGTTCATGCCAAAAAATATATGTCATTGCTTTATTTATTGATTTTTTGACAAAAAAGTTATACATCGAGGGTTTCTCGTGAATTTTTGGTGAAAAATGTTGTATGTGTAAATTACATGTTGCGATGGATCTTCTTCGTGAACAATGATCGACGCATCTTCGCGATCCAGCATTCGCCAAAATTCATTTTTCATTTTTGCGTCACGAAGAGCATCGCAAAAAGCGAACGGATGCAACGCCGAAGAAGCAAAATGAACACACCGATAAGTGGTTCGCGAAGCCTTTCCACTCGTAGGATTCATTTATCCACGCGCTGTTCATTCTGGTGATTGATTGCAAGGTTGCTTCTTCTCGTAAAGTCAAGCAAACACTCCACGCTAAGCCAGCTCCACGCAGCGCATGTATTAAAACTACACAGAATGAGGCAACCAATGCAGCACTGCCTGACTGAGTGAAAATTCTGTGTAGGTCGCACTCATTCTGTGAGTTGGCCGTTGGTAAGATGGGGAGTTTTCTGAGATGATTTCTAGCGAAAAGCCGAAAGATGGTCGCGAATGCGAAAGTTTTTTTCCCCATTTGCTTCCACTTCGGCTATTCAAATGAAAAAATCTCTGAAAAACTTTAAAATTGGAAGTGAATTCCGCATTCCTAGCGTTCCTCCCCTGTGCTTACCATCGTTTGCATAAAATTGTGTACAGCCCTAGTGCACAGAATCTATGCTGCACGAAAAGAGGCCAATTTTGTGCGCTCGGCACTCATTTTTGAGCGGAGCAAGTTTAGCGTGATTGTTGCGAGCCCGTATGAAGATGATCGAAATGAATATTTTCCTGCTCTTCGCGAAGAACAGGCAGCGTGGATCGTACCGTTCACATTACCGAGCGATGGAAAATCACCCGATGATAGCGTCGGGAGAAATAGCGATCCGAAAATGTAATTCGAACGAATGAAGCGCCCGAACGGTTGTTTGTGTTTATTCGCAGATTCTGTTTTGATGCCTACGAAAATTCATCGTGCCTCGCGTTCCCAATCGTTGTTCAGCAACATTGTGTGTAATTCAAAATAACTATGTCTGCTCAAGTATGTTCGTAGGACATGTCCAAACAAATTTGTATTGAAAATGCTCGATATCATCGCTATGAATTTTGATTTATATGCAAACAGACCGGAAACCTAAAGTGTCTCGTAGTTCTCAGTTTAAAACATATTTTGAGTGTAATCTATAATTTATATTTCTACCTTAAATGTTCACTGGACTACTTCAGTCAAATTGATGTCAATATAACCACATGTCATCGTTTTGAATTTTATTTTCTAAGCAAACAGTTTCAAATAAACAGTATTTATTATTATTTTTTTGTAAAATAAATTCTGGGTGTAATAAAAAAACGATTTTACTGCACTTCTACAAAAACTTTCATGTCGAAAAAACTATATGTCATCGCTTTGAATTTCGTTTTAATGTTAAATATATTTTCCAAAATGCTAGGAAGTGTCTATTACTAAATAATTTTGGGTAGACGCATTTATTGAGAGCCAATTAAAATGGACGTTGATCTTGCATGATGCTTGATTCCATTGCTGAAAGAATTTTTGAAATCGCTCCGAAAACAACAAAGATATGCTTTGTCAAAGTTGGATTTCCGACTTTTCCAGGAGGTTGGATGTGCACAAGTAAGGTACATTTGATTATGCTGTGGCGCCATCTGGTGAGTGAATTCTTAAATATAATTACCGCTGAGTGGAAGATATCAGGTCTATGAACAAGTACTCCAAACATAACATCATTATATTTTGAGTCATTTTTGAGTTATTTGCGAAAATCACTGTCCTCAATTGAGGACGCTGGGAGTTCGGGGCATCTGACCTCAAAATAGGGAAGGACAATCCTTTGACCAGTGCCGGATTTGGGCTTCGGGGGTCCCGGGTCAAATCTCATAAGAGCACGTTATGGGATTCAACACACTAATGTATTGAATTCCAGAGGTCCAGAGGGCCCAAGTGCAAAGGGTTGTAGTGACATTTTGGTCCATTTTAAGCTTTATACATTGAAGAAGTCTACTGCTTTCAAGCTCGTTTTTTGGCTTCTATATAATTTGTATGGGGTGACAAATTGCTGTAAAACTTTGAAGCTGATTTTCTCCAATGCTTTTTTATTCCGCTTATATTGTAATTGCATCTTTTAACTGTTTTTATTGTTCTCAATTTAGCAAATCAATAAAAAACACTAGTTACTGTTATGACAAACACGTTCTCTTAAATTTTGTATAGAATTACCCATTTTTCATTGAAATTTCAAATAACAAGAGCAATATTTGTATCAATTTAACAATTTTGTCGCAGACATGGTAATTCTACTTTTTTCTTGAGTGCCACTTCCTAAACCTCTTCTCCGGACATCCAGTATCCTGGAAAGCTTCTGGCATTCATCATTACCACAACAACAACAAAAAAAATCAAGATGCTAAACAAACTCTCCACAAAACCGGGCCTGTCTTTGACTGTCCTATTTTTTTGTGTGTAGTACTAGTCCTGTTCTACCCACTTCCCGCGCCACAGTTTGGACCTTACTGTATACAAAGACTGTTGTTGTTCTTTGGATCGGTGACGATAGATACCGTCAAACGGGGTGACTTGCAACGGCGGGGTGCCTTTTTTTTTAAGGCGCTCCGTGCTTGTGGCCACTACTGTGCCGGAATCAGCTTATCTGTATCTTCCTTACCGATACAGTTCTATTTTTAACTAATCTATATTTACATCTGCTTTCACTCTCTTCTGCTCTTTTGCTCTCACACCGAGCAGGTAGGAGAGTGCTCTGCTGTTGGTCCAATCGATTTCCATAAGCCATAGTCCATTGCTCTTGCGGTGGTTCGTTTTGCCGTGTTCCTGAGTCGTTTTGAGGCAGCTGCCTGCGAAGTGGGTCAGTTTGTCTCAGTCACCATCTGATACTGACGGAGGATGGATGTGCTCCCGTATGCACGGTCCTCCGTGCGGCGTCTTCTGGTGGCTGGACGGGTTATTTTTTGGAGGGACTGGGAATTGAATCCATGACCTTACGCTTATGAAGCGAAAGCGTAACCTCAAGGCTACGGACCCCCCTAGCGGGGTGACTTGCAACACATTGTAATATACAACTAAATTTCACTATAAAACCCAAATTTTAAAAGAAAATTTGTTTTAAATCGGTGCTTCAATACGTGTGACTCACAATTCAAGTAGTGGTCACGATAAAAGCTGTTAATACAAATATGTTTATTCGTTAAACATAATTCTTTTAAATGTCTTGAAAACTGATGCTTGATGGAGGTTCAAAATCGTGACCTGAAAACATAGATAGATATAATTTACAAAAGTAGTACTCTACATGGTGTTTCTATAACTAATAAGTGATAATATGAAAAATTTTATTTTACGAAATTGTAGCAATATCTTTTTGATAAAAATCATTTTTATATGAATGTATCTATGCGGGGTGACTTGCAACACTTTATTTCTAAGCAATTTAGAGTTTTATAAAAGTTAAAAACCTTTGTGTTAGGTCTACTTTATAATAAAAAAAGATATAATTCATCAATCAACTACAAACACTCGTAAAAATTATTGTTCAGTTAAGATATTGGACCTTGATGATTTAACGCCTCTTTTTCCCATATAAAAATAGCTCAATTATTTTCTTATAAAAAGGTATTCAAAATGCTCTTATGCTGGCTCGAATGCTTTAAGTACATGAATGACAATACTTAATAAGTGTGAATAAAAAAAATATCAACATTTTGTTGTCAAAAACTAAATTAGCATTGTGTGTTGCAAGCCACCCCGCACAAGGACATTTAAAATATTTCACCTTTTTGATGACTTTTGATATGACAAAATAATTCGATTCAATCTTCTGTCATCCCATTCTGTGGGCTGGCCGGCCATTCAAAGTTCTACGAGGAATTTAGATTTGTAGATGACGTTTAGATCATAGTTTTGGTTGATTGAAGTTGAAAAGTGTTGCAAGTCACCCCGTTTGACGGTACCTCTGTTGTCAAATAATAGCATTTAAATCATAACTGTTGTTCAAAGTACAACAGTGCACACTGCAGCCGTAGCAAGTAAAACGTGATCGAAATTGTTTTGATCATGAAATACGATTTTTGTGCTGTATTGTCTTCAAGAAAGTTTTTTTTTTTCCATAAAATACTCGCTGTTTAATGAAAGTGTCAGTTTGGTGATTAATCCACCTAAAAGTGAGAACGAAATTTCCTTTTTCGTATTTGTCAATTTAAAAATGATATTTGTTTGGGAAAGTTGTAGGTAATACTGAAAGAAATAGCTCTGCTGAAGACACCGAAAAGTTCGTAGGATATTTTGTTTGTTTGTCTGTGATAAGTCCATCTGAACAGATAATTTCGTCTTGTTGTTGGTTATATTATCCATTTGATTTCATATGGATTAATACAGGACTGTCAGATATTCAAAACAAGCTAGTATAGGATATTGCGAATAGGTGGATATGGAACATGCATATGAGTTATCTTTTGTTCAATCTTTCTTTTGGCCGTCAGGGTAATGCAGGCTAAAAGTGACTTTCCTTACGTTTCATAGTATTAGTTTAAAACCATTGGAAGTGGAAGTCTCAGACTGCGGAAACGTGTGCAACCTAATATTTATAGTGCCAAAAGGTGAAAATTCAATATAAAGCCTTCAATAATTCGTAGAGTATGAGAGTTGTTTGTGTGTGCTTTGGATATTGCTATATCATTCGTTCAACGTCGCAAATATCTTCAAAATAACGTGTGTTTAATCACTCAATAATTCATTCTACGCTAATTTAAAGACATTTAGTGTGATCGTTCTTGTGATACCATACACAAGTTTTGTGCTATTGCTTGTATTACACTGTAATTAACACCAAACAAAAATAGTTCACCGAATTGTTGCTGCAGACAGATCAACATGGATGACAAGCATCAAACTGTAAACACTGCTCGCTTGTTATTGCTCGTGACTCAAACTGCATTGGCTGCGAGGGCTTTTGTACTGATATCTATCACGCATCATATGTGAAAATGCACTACGAAGAGCTAGTCAAATATCGTCAATCCCATAACTTATGGTGGATGTGTAACTCATGCAGTGATATGTTGGTGAAGCAACGAAATAACCGTCATGCACTTGTAAAGAATGATAATCCCAAAACTAGCGAAACAGAGGTCAATGAAACTGCACGTATTAACGATGAAATTGTTGCTATGAAGAAGCAGATAACTACCATCTATCAATCGCTTGTCATTTAGATATAAATATGCTCTCTTGGAAAAAATATGTGTTTTAGCAAGCATCAATAAACACTAGAACACTTGAAAATTATGCAAAACCATCTAACCAACTTATTATGAAAAAAGTGAATTAGGGAAGCGTTCCACGAAAAACTCCACAAATGTACATGAAAATCAAAAGATATACATACGGTGTCGTCAGAAAAATTGTTTCTTTCAATATCACCTAGAACATTCCAGAACAAAGATTGTTTTTAAATTCACAAATACGAAAACAATATTTCGTTCTCACTTTTAGGTGCATTAATCACCTAACTGACTCAACATAGCGAGTATTTTATGGAAAAAGTTACCAGAAGATACTATAGCACAAAAATCGTGTTTTAATGGTCTAAATAATTTCGATTACGTTTTTTTTAAGCTAGGGCTACAGTATGCAGCGTGACAGCCCAAAGGTTAAACTCATATGCCAATTAATGAATATGAATATCTACATTTGCTACATTTGCTGTATGAATAATTTTCTGTATTAGTAAAAATTTGGTCTGCATAATAATTTATAAGTCATAAACGCCTCCTTAGATGCCGCTTGATTTGAAACATTCTAAGATAATGTCAATATCTGCTGATGATATTGCATTTTTACGACAGTTTCATCGTCAATCGCATTTATCGGATTTAAGCGAAAGTCATTTATTTAGTGTTCTTTTTCTACAGCCACATGGGTCAGACAGAATGAAATGAAGCGATAAATATTTCAACTTTTTCAACATCTAATGGTCCCAAAATAAATCACTAACTCAATTGCCAGTGCTGTTGGCGAGGATAGACGAACACGCTCTGATTGGCTTTTTTTTTTCAAGGAAATTTAATATTCCACACAATGGAAATCAGCAACTACTCTCTTATAATCCAGCATGAAATCTCAACTAGGGTAGGTGTACCAGTTATGGACATAATGGTTCCCTATTTCGCCATACGTAATTACTTTCATGTCTTCAAATTTTGAACATTTTTGTGTGTTGTAGTTGTTAGATTTAAGTTAGATCTTGATGTAAAAATATTCAAAAAGATTTAAAATGTGAAAGTTATCGAAATTTCCCATATGGCCAAATAGGGAACCACTATGGCCATAACTGGTACACTTTCCCTACGACCAACACTATGAAGATATATAGACTATTGGATCAGAGAGTGTCAGGAATAGGTCGGACATAAAGGAAATGGATCTAAATAAAGAATGATTCCACCCTGGAGGACCCAACTCCGAGAATTTCACGCCAAATTAAATAAGCGTGTTTATTGAAGCATCGATTCGAAATGCAATCAAAGTTTATCCCTTTCTGTTCTCTCGCTTCTCTGGTGATTGAGATGGTCCAGATTACCACGTCACCCTGAGGGGAATTTATGATATTTGCGAAATGATACTAAGCTACCCGCAAGTAAAAACGAACTCAGGAAAATCAGGAAAAACCAAAGACACGAAAGTGTTCGCGAAAGGATGAGAATTCGATGTTATTTCTCCTTTTTCTTTTACTTTTTCGGATCATATATAACAGCGCGGTTGGGTTTGGATATCGTTCGCAGAATACTTTATTTCAGATGTTTTTTTTTTATTGTGACACAACTTTTTGTTAACGCATATCACTCTATCCAAGTGATTTTCAACCTTTCGTGGATCTAATAAGCTCTCGTAAATTAGTTATCACAGTCTGAAGGATTTCAATATTCGGACACTCACGCACTTCTCTGTCTAAATATTATCTGGAAGGAGCGTTCCGTAATTGTTTATGCCAGATACGTTCGACTGATTTGGAGTGAGAGGATTGATGTGTATTTAAATCACTTGTTGATATGGGAAATATATATAGCTAGCAGCATTGATCCATTATAAACACATGAAGTTTGTGAAAGACAATAATAATGAAAGAAATTTTTATCCAAATGTAAACTGTAAAAGTTTTGAAGAATATTAGCGATATAGATTAAGAATTAGGTAGCTACGGAATACAATCTTATGATTTTCATCAACGTCAGCAAAACGAATTGTCGAGAATCTAACAACCAAGAATTTATTATTCGAATAATTAATTAGGTTAATAAAAAATATTTTCATTCATTTTAACCATTTCTATCTACCGTTTTGATTCATATTACGGACACTTAAGGCCTCAGTGAAGTATAACTCATCAGAAAGCATATCAAATAAATCATTCTGCATGATTCCTCCGCGTTATCAAGCCTTCAAACCAATAAACTTTCGAATGGTGGGTGAAGATTTTGATTCCGCTACATAAATAATTTCAAATAAATAGAAATGTGTAGACTTTTCATGATTCTTATTCCGGACATTTCCTTACTTTTGCCTCATAATCCGGACACTTTGATTCGAATTCCGGACAGCTCATGAAAGTCGTAAATAGAAAAGTCAAATAATCAATTCAAATGGGCAAACCACTCAAGAGGCGTCTAAGGCAGTTTTGCATTATAAATTTTCATAGGTATCTATGGATAATGTTAACTAAAATCAGCCTCGAAAGTGAGAACTTTCGAATGGCAAAAATTGAAACATTTCGTGTGAAATGTTTCCCATACAAACGAGAGTGTCCGGAATTTGAAGCTGTCCGTAATATGAATCAAAACGGTAATTCCATTAGCAATCCATCCAAAAACTTTTGAAAAAATCACTCTATTCATGTTTTTTTTTTCAAAAAATTTGAACAAAAAGTTCTAAACGCACTTTTTGTTAAGTTCATGTCAATATCTCTTGGGAGTTCCAGTTCTTCTCAAAGGTACTTCTGGAGATCTTCAGGAAGATTTGTTCTAGAAATCCCAAAAAAAAAGCTTCTTGAAAATAATCATGATTTTTTTTTTCAGTAATCTTTTGAAGAAGTATTTATGGGCAAAAGCCCTGAATGTGTCCTGAAAAGTATGTAACCAATAACATACATAAAGAAAACTGGTTTAGGTATTGACGTGGATTATAATTGTTTAGCTGTTTCAAAGACATACCGAAATGTTTCTAGAACCATGTTATCAAATATCACAACTAGAGATAATTTTGAATATATATGTGTTTTTTGAGCAGATTAAAATGGTTCAAAAATATCGTACAGCATTAAATTTTGAATTCAAAAAATAATGGACGTTATAGGGGTTAACATTTTTTGGAATCAATTTTTTTGTATAATGGGATAATTACCTGCTCATATCTGAGCTCAAGTAGTGGATCTCAATTTTTCTATTTTGTATGAAAAACGGCCAATGCGTATTTTATTTTGTCCAACACCAGAGGGTGACAAACAGAAAAACTTTACTCTTCGAAAAACTACTATAATTTCACAACATTTGAAATATACATTTTTTTTTATTATACAAATTTTTCATTCGAAAAGCGAGATATATACTAATTTGATCGAGCAACTTATCATTGAATGACTATAAAATTGTATCATTTGAAGGATACGCGTACTTTATTCCTAAGATAAGGCCGTCTTTAGTGTCGTGCGGTAAACTCGATCTATTATGGATTTGTTATCATCAAATATGTATAAATCAAAGTTTTTAATTTCACCCCAAAATAGGCATTGAGGTCTCTTGGGCTACGATGCAATGTTTGTCATCTTCAGAACTCACTCACCATTAGGAACGTATCTGGCATAAATTATACTAACAAAGTAACGAATTGGTACTAACTTATTCCATCGAAAGATCGTCTTATTTGTCGTTAATTGGCAGCTCGTTTTTTATATTTTTATCTACCACAAACTATGAATCTCTTCTACAACTACCGTTGGTTTCATTGCTTTAATCAGTGTTGTCAAAACCGAACCGTGCTCTTTATGTGCTCTCATCACGCTGTTAATTACTGTTATTTAACTGTACAACAACCTAGAACTCCTGAATTGTTATCGTGGCTATAAAAACGACGAAAATATGCTGACTCTGGAAATCATAACTAAAATCGAAAATATTAACAAAATTACATCGAACAGAAATAAACAATAATAAATTAGGAAATAAAGCGATTAACTTGGAGGGTGTTTTTCTTATTTTTATCGTTATCTCCCCATTTTGAATAGCCTTTCATTTTTTGCGCCTTGCTCCCTTCTTGCTGGTGGCGGGTTCTTCTGGCAGTGGATCTTCTGCTACAAAACAGAGTGGTTGGCCAAACGCCCGAGACGAAAGGATAGTGTCGTCTTCCTCAGCTGGAAGATTGGTTTTCACACGCAAAGGAGATACATATTTATTAATGCATGACATTTTGCGCGCGCGGAACTGAGAAGTGTAGTGTTGCGGAAGCGTACACACCGAGTGAAAAGTTGAGCACACGCACTCTCAAGAGCACACAACGAGCCGCACAATCTTTCGGGTGCTGTCTGTGCATGAGAAATTCAGGTGAGATCTGAAGATATGCAAAGCGTGACAGACAAACATGCTGCCGGGTCAGGGTTGGGGTTATGAGTGTGTTTTACCATGTGGAAATGAATACCTGGTGACGGAATAATTGATGAAGATTAAATAAATCCATGAATTAAATTTTTGGGGTTAGTTGTGACACGTGGAAGGTTCGTGCCTGATAATTTTTCGGCACAAATGTCGTTGGTTAGCAGGGGTGATAGCAAAGAAAAACTGGTCCATTTCTTCCATTTATTTTATGACGCGGAAGGTACAGCGAGCAATTATTATATGGTGCTCCCCAGATCGTTATTATTAGAAATCATCTTCATCTAATATGTGATTACCAATCGTTTTGTAGGGTTTAGGTCTAGACAAAACAATTCAAAAAGATGTAGGTTACGTTTTGAAAATATGCTCTGTTCATGATGTAAGTCCACAAATTCAAAGGAAATCAATGATAATTAGTTTTGAATTATATTGTATATCGAATAATTCTATGACACTACGCCTAATGTCACTTCTCTGAAAGTCCATTACATCATATAGTCACTACCTCGGATGGTAATGAACCCAAATGAGTCACACAACCCCGAATCGTCACAACCCCACGAAATTGATTGTTCTTCGGCTCAAATCAAGACTGAAAGTTCCTCAAATTCTCTCCTACGAATGACGTACAAACTTCAGAACAACATATTGTTAACCCATTGGGCCTGAATAATCAAAACTCTCACCGCTCAGCGAGCGAATATTAAACGGATTTCATTTTTTTTGTCACTATACTCGTACACATATCTAGTTTCTAAAAGTGGAAAAAGGATCTTGGGAATGTTCCTGTGGCCGGAGTTAATCAAGTGGGTCACTTGGTCAAGACGGGTGAAAACGGTTCTGGGCTCTTGGGCCCCTGGAGGTAGGCAAGTTTTCAAGCCACAGATAGTTTTCAAGATCGTTTATAATATGGCCACTATCACAAAGAATCTGAAGAAAGACGCATCAGTGTAAACCTCCTGAGAAACCAGTATTTGATTTAATGTCCTGCATTTGATTTATTCTACAAATGATTTTTTTTGGGTCCTTGGGACTAATCAAATTCACTTTAAAGTGGTCAACTTGCTTCACAACATCTGTGCCAAGATAATGGGAATGCATTTTTGTGTTTGAATGTTTTTTTTTTTTCAAGAATTGAAAAGTTTAGTATGCATCAGATCTGTAGCCTGATCTTCCTGGCATTAAGTTCCAAAACTCTCCATTTTAAATGATAAATATCAGGTATGCTTATCTTTATGCTTATTAATATGATTGTCATTTCAAATACAGTTGTGTTCATAATAACAGTAGTGGAAGCCATTTTTCATAAACAAAACGTTCTTACCCTATGAGCAATCGGCATGAAATTTTGGCAGAGAACTACTAATATACTCAATTTTATTACCATAGAATATGAAATTTTTTACAATTTATTTTTCATTTTTTCATCAAAATGGTGTAACTTTAAAACGGATCCTAAGTTTTATTTTTATTTTGCGCAGCCTTGCAGCTTAGCCATAGAAAACGATTGGTGAGCATAGATTTGACGGAGATTTATTCCTGATGATAACGGTCTGGGAAACACCGTGATAGGTGTTTTTCGAACTTAATACTTGAAAAGGAGACATTGGAAAAATTATTGCAAAAAGAAGACGTTATTCGTCAGACCATCGTTTGATTCTGACGTTCAAATGATTCAAAATTCTACTAGCTATGCAGAGCTTAGAAAATTTAAGAACGTTGTCGTTCTGCAAAAAAATTGCTTCGGTTTATTATAGACAGACTGAATGACAAGAATAAATCAAGAACAGCGAAGGAAATAATAAAGTTTTCCAAGAAAGAAAACCGGTAACAATTAAACATCGACACGGAAACAGTAAAGAAGGGTACGACTAGGTGTCAGGATGTGAAATGGCTGGATATTACAGCGAGGGAAAAGAGACATAAATTTCAGTGATTTCTAAGGATCACACCAACCAACTGATGAGCACACAGAGCTAAAAGGACACAAATAGGAAAACAAGTTTTTTTTTGTTGGTTTGCTGGTCTCACAGCAACACAGTCAATTACTTTCTGGTAGCGAAATTGATCGATGTTGGGCCGAACGCATTCGCAGCATTCCGAAGCCGGACATGGGACGAAATCCAGCGAATAATTTCCTCTTTTTTCCGGAGTCGACAGCGGACGCGTTTCCTGATGAAGTTGACATGGAGGAACTCGCAATATTAGGCACCGGAAACCGCAGGTCTGGCCGTTTTGGAAGCATAAAAGGAATGTTGAATACGGTTGTGTAATTATCAGAGCTCTTTCAATGTTTAAATCCTGTCAACCAAGTCAATATGACATAGAAAATTTGTTTTGATAACACTAAAAGATCTGCTTCTAGTTATTTGCATCATAAGCAGCTACCAACATTTCGAATTCAACCATAAAAATATAATGAACAAAGTTAATTTCCAACAGCGTTGTGATCTTTAATAATCAACAAATAGTTCGATATTATTTTCAAAGGTAAGTATCATTTCAATATTCGATGAATAATAGTGGACAAAACGGCTGTCAAACGGGAACACTTCTTTCACCGCTTAAAACAGATGAAAAAATATATTATTCTTCTTTCTGGCGTTACGTCCCCACTGGGACTCAGATAAGTGTTCTTATGGGAACTTCCACAGTTATTAACTGAGAGCTTACTATGCCAATGACCATTTTTGCATGTGTATATCGTGTGTAGCGTTGGGCGATTTTGAATCGATGTTCCGAAAATCGATGTCTGCATTCCGATTAATCGATTTTTTGAATCGATGTTTGGAGTACCTAAAATCTGGTGAATCGATTCTCTTCATTCGATTTTTTGATTTGATTCATTTTGTTGAAATCGTTAAATATTTCTTAATAAGTTTGTGTAGAAGAAACCACATTTTGAACTAGCCTTGAAGTAGTAAATCGGTGCGATTGATTTTCAAAACTGATTTGATTGAAATATGTTGAAATCGAACACAAATGCATTTGGTCTCATTTCAAACTTCATAAATTTCAATTTTCATCCGATTCGAATCGATTCAAAACCATCGATGCAAAGGATTCGATTAAATCGGTGAATCGATTTGACAATACAAATGTGAATCGATTCAGTAACATCGATGTTCTGGACAAATTTGCCCAACGCTAATCGTGTGGCAGGTACGAAGATACTCTATGCCCTGGGAAGTCGAGAGCATTTCCAACCCGAAAAGATCCTCGACCGGTGGGATTCGAACCCACGACCCTCAGATTGGACTTGCTGAATAGCTGCGCATTTACCGAAATTTCCGAAATCGAAATTTTTTTTATGCCAGATGTCTTAGAAATGCATGAAACGTCGAGATCTGGTGTTATTTGTAAATTTTTTTTTTTGAAAAAATCGACTTTTTGGGCCTTTCTGTCGAAAAATCATAATTTGAATGGGATATTAAAAACAATAGTATTTTATCACCTCTTTTATGATCGTAGGGCATTTCCTTCATTAGATTTGTGATATTTTATTAGGGTGGCTCACTTATTTTCCATTGGTGTTTGCCGAAAATTAAAAAAAAATTGCGTGATTTTCATTCGGAATGCAACATTTCACTAAGCTGAACCAGTTCAGAGTCCTCGTCTCATACGTGATTTCAGATGCACTCATTTCAGAGATCAAGCATTGAGCCTCAGTGACCTTTCCAATTTAGTCTTGCAAATTCCGAAGGAAATTCCAGAGAAAATTCTGAAGGAAATACCGAAGAAAATTCCAAAGGAAATTCCAACGGAAATTTCAGAGGGAATTACGAAGGAAATTCCAGTGGAAATTATGAAGGAAATTCCAGTGGAAATTCCGAAAGAAATTCCAGAGAAAATTCAGAAGGAAATTCCAGACCAAATTTCTCAGAAAATTCCAGAGGAAATTTCGCAGGAAATTCCGAAGGAAATTCCAGAATAAATTCCGAAGGAAATTCCAGAGAAAATTTGGATGGAAATTCCAGAGAAAATCCCGCAAGAAATTCCAGAGGAAATTCCAAAGGAAATTCCAGAGATAATTTCGAAGAAAATTCTAGGGGAAATACGGAAGGAAATTCCAAAGGAAGTTCCGAATGAAATTACAGAGGAAATTCCGAAGGAAATTCCAGAGGAAACGAAAATTATAGAGGTACTTCCGAAGAAAATTCCGAAATAATTTCAAAGCTTCAAAAGACATTCCAAATGAAATTCCGAATCAAATTTAGAATGAAGCTTCAAAAGGAATTCCGAAGGAAACTCCAGAAGAAATTCCGAAGCAAATTGGAAAGTAAATTTCGACGAAAATAACGTAGAAAATTCCAAATCAAATCCCGAAGGTAGCTCCAAAAGAAATTCCAAACGAAATTCCAAAGCAAATCCCGAAAGAAATTCCAAAGCAAATTCAAAAAGAAATTTCATAAAAATAAATCCGAATGGATTTTTGAAGGATGTTCCGAAGCAAATTCCAAAGAAAACTCGGACGAAAATTGCGCAGAAAATTCCAAATGAAATTCCAAAGCCAGCTCTAAAAGAAATTGCAAAAGAAATTCCATAAGAAATTTCAATGGAACTTCCGAAGCGAATTCCGAAAGAAATTCTGAAGGCAATTCCAGAAGAAATTCCGAAAGAAATTCCAAAGGAAACGCCGAAGAAAATTTTGAAGAACTGAAGAAGGAAATTCCGAAAGTAATTCCAAAGAAATTCAAAATAACTTCCTAAAGCAAATTACTGAAAGAAATTCATGAAGAAATTCCAAAGAAAATTCTGAAGTAAATTAGATATAAAGTTCCGAAGAATACAAAGAAATTTTAAAGGATACTCCTAAGAAAATTTCGAAAAAACAATTCGAAGGAAATTCCGAGAAAATTTAACGGAAATTCTGATGAAAATTACGTAAAACAGTCCAAAGGAAAATTCCGTAAAAAATTCCAATCAAAACTTCGAAATAAAATTCCGAAATCTCCATAAGAAATTCCAAAGATTATTCCAAAGGAAATTCCGAGGAAACTCTATAACAAATTTGGAAGTAAACTTCAAACGAAATTTCGAAAGAAATTTCAAAGACAATTTTGAAGGAAGTTATAAAGGAATTCCAAAGGAAATTCTGAAGAAAATTTGATAAGTAGCCTCAAAGAAAATTGCAAAGAATTTTAAAGGATACTCCTAAGGAAATTTCGACGGAAATTCCAAAGTTAATTCCGAAGGAAACTGAAAAAAAATCTAACGGAATTTCCGAAGCAAATTTCAGAGGAAATTCTGACGAAAATTGCGTAGAAAATTCCAAAGGAAATTCCGAAAAAAATCCAAAGGAAATTCCGAAGAAAATTCCGTGGAAAATTCCAAAGGAAATTCCTAAAACTCCATAGGAAATTCCATACAACAATTCAAAGGAAATTCCGAATGAAATTCAAAAAGAAAATTTTGATGAAAAAATCACAGCTCCAAAAGAAATTCCAAAGGAAACTTCGATGGAAACTTTCAAAATATAAGGGAAAACCCGAAAAAAAAAATCCTAAAAGAAATTCGGAAGCACATTCCAAAGGACATTCCGACGACAATTCTGAAAAATATCCAAAGCATATTCAAAAGGGAATTTCTAAGGAAATTCAAAAGAAAATTCCAAAGCAAATTGCAATAAAAAAAGGAAGTTAAAAGGAAATTTCGTAGAAAATTTCTAAGGAATTTTCTATGGAATATCCAAAGCAAATTTGTGAGGAAATTCTCAAGAAAACTCTGTAGAAATTTCAAAGAAAATTGTAAAGGAAATTTCTAAGAATATTCCGCACTAAATTTCAAAGGTCCAAAAGAAATCCCAAATGAAATTCTGAAGAAAGCTCCAAGGAAAATTTCGAAGGAAATTCCAATGAAAAGTTCAGAATGAAATTTCGAAGGATACATCATTTCGAAGGAAATACCACAGAAAATTCAAAAGGGCACTTCTAAAGATACCGAAGAAAATTCCACAGGATATTTCGAAGCAAATTCAGGATAAATTTCCAATTTTAATGAAGATTCCGTAGAAAATTTCAAAGGAAATTTCGAAGAAAAGTCCAATAAAAAATTTTAAAAGGAATTTCGAAGGAAATTCCGATTAAAATTCCAAAGGAAACTCCAAAGAAAATTCCGTTGAAAACTCCAACGAAAAAAATCCATATGAAATTCCGACGAAATTTCTATAAGGAACATTGTTACATCTTTGAAGAATAAACAAGATTGTTAAAACTGGAATTGCCTACGTTGTCACAACCGAATCGCGTGTACTATAGCAAGCAGAAGGCAACGTACTTTTGGTTCGGGAATGAAGGAGCCCAAGGCTGAGAATCTCTTTTGAAAATATAAACTAAACACTTTTGTTGCCCTTCATCGTCGCCCATCAAGCTATTGTCATAATTTGAATACGTCAAAAATTATTTTATTCCTTTTTTATCTGTATTTTGATTATGGCAGTTAGAGTTGTACTTCACTGAATTCACTGATTATTGTTATTGGAACGTTTTATTTTAACTATTCAAAAGAAAACCTTAATGAAAATATCTTAACGAAGAGTTGCATGCCAATGAAGAATCATGATTCAAAACTATACAAATAAAGTTGATTTGTTAGATCTATTGAGAATATATATATTTTTTAAATTTACAAATTAGATGATCACCCTTATGCAAAACTGAGGACAATAGCCCCAATGAAATTATATGTTAACAGTGGCCTACGATGACATAGGAGATGTTTAATTACTCTTGTATTTATTATTCCATTCAAATTCTCAATTTTTTTTTTAAGGACCACCGTAATGGAATATAAGTGAGCCTTCCCAATGAAATATCACGAATCTAATGAAGGAAATGGCCTACGATGATGAAAGAGGTGATAAAATACTATTGTTTTTAATATCCCATTCAAATTATGATTTTTCGACAGAAAGGCCCACCGTAATGGAAAATAAGTAAACTGCCCTAATAAAATACCACATATTAAATGTAGAAAATGGCTTACGATAATGTGAGAGATGTTCCAATACTATTGTCTTCAATATTCAATTAAAATTCTATTTTTTTATTTTTTTTATTTTTAACAAAAAGGACCACCCTAATGGAAAGTAAATGAACCACCCTAATGAAATATCACATATAATATGCTTTCAGTGGCCAACAATGATATAGGATATGCTTCAATACTATTGCCTTGAATTTTTCAGCAATTGAATTCAAATCGTTCATTTCAAATTCAATTCACTCCCCCAACTAAAAAATTTACTAAGTCCCAAAAGGTCGATTTTCCAAATAACACCAGATCTCGACTTTTCATGCATTTCTAAGACATCTGGCATCAAAAAAAAATTTTGGAGATTTTTCATGGGTCAAAAAAGCCAAACTTTGACCGCTTTGGGGGTCCACTTAATGAAGTCCGATTGAGCTCAAATTTTGCATGGGGACTTTTTTCGAGGAGACAAAACTTTTGAGCACTACCATTTTTTGAAATTCGATGGCAAAATTTTTCCCATACATTTCATTGGCCTAATGTGCATACTTCCAAAGAATCATGTGATTTTATGTCTATTGAATGCACATAAAAGACGCGAGTCAAATGACGTGTATTTGTGCCTTATTTTAAATACTAAAGCGTCTGATTTGGGAAATGCCAATCATAGTGAGAATGTGTTTGTGTCCTTCAAAATGTAGTTTAACATTTTTTGTTCGATAGATCTTCAAGAACACATTTTTGTGTCGTTTTATCATTTAACTCTTGTGTCATTCAGTCATACAGTGAATCACGTTCACAGTAATTTTCCTTATTTTTAAGAGTGCAGTTCCTTACATGATTGGAAACCATTCCGTTTAATTCATACAGAGTTGCCGCCCTAGAATTGTTCTAAGCTTCGCTCAGCTCTTCGAAATCGGCAAGCTTAGAATCATGAATATATCGGAACCAATTACACGAATTGTTATTCTCTTGAGCGTATGACTTTTCAGCGCTACACAAGCAACTGAAGGCTATGTAAGGAATGATTATTTTAAATACCCTTTTAAATACGTCCCTCATTAAAATCATAGCAACAAAAATGTGAGTAAGAACAGCTAGAAGTATTCTGACAACAATATTTTGCTTGTTCACAACTGAGACAATAGCGGACTATATTCCAGTGGAAAAGCAATGCAAACAAAAAAAATATACGTTTTTAAAACAGTTGCCGTCTCTTAAGTTTTTTAGTTTAAAGCCTACGATAGGAGTTTGGGCAGGTATCTCCCATTGGACGAGAATATGATTCAACTCACACCTTTCTTGCTTAATTGACAGGCTTTAATTAGAGACAATCCATTTATTGCTTATATATACTGGGATCGACGACGTGCAGAGTTTGTCCCTTCTTTGTACTGATAAATTAAAACGTAAGAAACGATTCGCATCTGCTACAGTTGTCAACAGCTGCCAATTTATGAATATACGATAACAATATGGTTTAGACCAATGCTATTGCAATGAAAAATGAACAAACATATGATGGGGTTGTGCTACCAAACTACACATTCAATTTACAAATCTGAAATGAATCTACGTGTTCTACGCTGCCAGCAGAGGAATCTGAATCGATTCGACAGCCACCCAAAAACTATGTCCGAACATAAAACAAACAAGAAAATGCAAAAGATCTTCAGAAGGCAGAAAGAGGATGAAATAAGAGCGGAACGAAAAGCCTCTATTGGTTTGCGAGTTCAATGCGGACCTGAGCTGGACATGTCGGTCGTGGTTGGTGCCGAAAGTCCCTGTTTTTGCTGTTGATAATTTGGCCCCTGAGATTTGGATGGTCCCCTCCTAGGTGTTCGATCTGGATAATCAGGCACATTGACTACAGGTATTTCTAGCTGTGGATTGCTAGCACCAGTCATCGCATTGGCATCACTAGTAGTTGTAGTATTGGTTTGAGCTTTCGACTCAGCAGCTTTGCCACTGGAAATTTCGTTTGCCTTTTTCAAGACCTGATAGATTTGATCGATGTCGGTCGGTTCTGTGGGCACGTGTAACAAACAATGAAAGCAGGTATTTTACAATTCTAGATGAGAAATGTAATGGTGATTGATTCAAACAATAAATCTGTGCAAGACCCAGTTTTTCTTTGAGATTTTACTGATTTTGGTACAACAATCAAATGGAAGTGTTAGTATTTTGGTGGGGTTATCATAAGGCTATTCAGTTGAATTCAATGCTAAATATGACATCGATGCTTGGCTTAAAGATGTAAGAAGAGCTGACTACCTCTATGCAGTATACCTAATTCAAGCGATCCCAATACTGTCAATATACGTGATGTCTGTTCTGCTTCATCTACCCCTACATAAATAATGATGAATGAATTGGTAATTTAATGAAAGTGTAATTCTCATCACGCGTTGACATTTGGTCACATCCAGTGTACTTAATTATTCGTGGGATGAAACCAACAATTGTAATGCAGGTATGAATACTAGAACAACCCAAAACGACTTACTTTCCTCCTCCACTTCGGTGCGATTCTCGATCTCGGATGTGCTCTTCTGGCGTCGGAGCAGTTTCTGTTTCACTTGGCATTTTGGCAGCTGTGATGCACAGTCGGCGTGCACGTTCACCTTGCATATCCTGCAGCGGAGGCCCTGTCGCGTGTGACCTGAATTTGGATAGATAAAATTTGACTCAATTCAATGCTACAAGTTCAACGTGTAGAAAACATCTTTAAAGGAAGAAAAAGCAATGAAATGGAGTTGATACATTTCACATTAGGACGTTTTGCTTAATAATATTTGCATCAAAATAAATTGAAATGTCAACGACAAATCGCTTATTCTTCAACTTTAAATTAACACGATCATGTAACATGCAGGCGTCTTTAATTGAATATTAAACGGGATGCAGTAAGAATGGATAAATTTGGTTTACTTTTACTATCATCTTCTGTTTACGCTACATTGAAATTTAAATATTTTTATCTGTGTGGGTCGCCGCCCAAATTCGCAGGCAAAAATTGATAAAGTAGATGAAAAAAACGAATTTAGTTCTGTATCATTTAATTCCACTAGAGTTGAGAGAACACTAGTGGAATTAAATGGTATTGTGCTAAATTCAGTTTTTTCATCTACTTGTAGGTATTCCACTAAACAGCTCGAAAATTTATTTTTAAAAATTGATTGAAAAAATGTGAGAACAACACATTCATATATATATATATATATATATATATATATATATATATATATATATATATATATATATATATATATATATATATATATATATATATATATATATATATATATATATATATATATATATATATATATATATATATATATATATATATATATATATATATATATATATATATATATATATATATATATATATATATATATATATATATATATATATATATATATATATATATATATATATATATATATATATATATATATATATATATATATATATATATATATATATATATATATATATATATATATATATATATATATATATATATATATATATATATATTCATTTCAAATGGTCATTTGGATTTGGAGCAAAATTAACACACAACCGTTTTCCAATGCATTTTTATTAGTCTCATTTCAAACATTCATTTCTTATATCTAGGTGTTCTGTGTTAAACAACACTATCATCCTTATTTGGTAAAACAAATTTAAGATTTTATTAAAATTTGTTAATAACATATTATATTTCATTTGCCGTAGCAGTTCAGATTTTTAACAAGTGAGTTGATTTTACCTGCTTATAAGAGGAAAACATGGTCCCAAAATGCTGCCTTGAGGAACACCAGCTCTTACAGGAAGTCTTTCAGACCTGGAGTTCTGATAATTAACCTGAAGTGTACGATTTGACAGATAAATTTGAATTATTCTAACAATGTGTGTTGGAAAATTAAGTTTTTTTTTTAAATTTTACGATCAAGCCTTCATGCCAAGCACTGTCGAATGCTTTTTCTATGTCTAGAAGAGCAAGACCAGTAAAATAGCTTTCAGATATGTTGGAACGGTTAAAATTTGTTACACGTAAGAGTTGATAAGTGGTCGAATGTCCATGGCGGAATCCGAACTGTTCATTGGCAAACAATGAATTTTTATTGTGTGGACCATCATTCTGTTCAAAATACCTTCCCAAAAAGTCTACTGATGGATGAAAGCAAACTGATTGGACGATAGCTAGAAGCTTCTGCAGGATTTTTGTCTGGATTCAAAATTGGTAGGTACAACCTTAGCATTTTTCCATTTGTCCGGAAAATATGTCAACTAAGAACATTTGTTGAATAAATCAACTAAGAATGATAAGCTACTTACTAAAAGTTTCATGATGAGCATGTGGAAAATTCCATTATCGCCAGGAGCTCTCATATTATCGTTTTTAAAAGTTCTCACTTCTTCCAAATCAGTCTCCTAGGAATTTTCACACACGTTCTCTTGATTGAGAATATTTTCGAAGTCTTGAGAAACTTGATTTTCAATTGGACCTAAATTAAAATTGTGCGCGCTTTCAAACTGCATAGCAAGTTTTTTTTAAGCTTTTTCGCAATAAGTTAGTAATAATTTGTTTTCCTCTTTCAAAATTTTAGATAATTTCAAATTTTTTAAATTTTATATACCGTCGATGGGGGTGACAATGGGTCTAGGGGGTGAGATTGGGTCAAAACAGAAAAATATGTTTTGTGAAATATTTCAGCTAATAACGCTGATATTACTAAAATTAATAATTCATATGTTAGGGTACATATTATTACACATAATTCATAACAATATACATTTTTAGAAATAGTAGTTTTTGTTTACTACATCAATAAACTTGCATGTTGAAACTAGATAAAATTTACAACATTAAATTTCTCCTGTACAAAGTATCACGCATGTACTCTAGCCTCTATCGTTGTATTAGTAGAATGTTGAAAGTCTTTTCATTACACATCACAGGTATTTTCCGGAATCTGTTTGATTTTCCCACAAAAAAATAATTTTTTTCGGTACGATGTCTAAAACATTGAAAATGGGGGTGACATTGGGTCAAGCAAGAACGATAGTAAATGAAATTCCAAGTCCATTTTTTGACATTTTTCGGTGCCGGGTGTTCTCTTTTTTCATTAAGATGTGTTTATTTTTTCTATATACAGCATCTCTGAAACATCAAACAAGTCTACTTGAGTATTCCGTGCATTGAATAATAATACAACGCATTTTGACAACTTCTCAAACCAGCAACTGTGTTTCGTGCGCAGCAACATCGTAAATTTTTATCAAAAGGGTTTTTTTTCTAAATTTGATTATTTATCAGTATTTTCGTATTATAGAAACATCTCATGCAAGTACAAATGAGTTGGATCGCTGAAATATTGGGATTATGGCGTCACCATCTGCCTGAATTGTAGTGATCGTGGAATGTCGCACCGAAATTTAACTATTTGCGAAGATTTAAAATAATCACTGTTTCAGTACACCTTTGGGGAACTGAATAGGCTTCATGGTAATGGTGATGAGACTTTGAAGACAATTTGAGGGAAAAAACAAGAAAATTTATTTAAACTTGACGATAAATGTTAGATTTACATATTTTTTCTCATAGATCTTCAATTTTTTGGTATAATCGTTCTTTAAAGTGGGTTTATTATACTTGTGAAACATCTTAGATATCTTTTTAACTTGTTTGCATCGTATTCCATCAATATTTTTCAGCTGTGAATGGTTTTGCAATCATTTTCTCAAAAACAAGTTATTTCAATTTCAGTGACCCAATGTCACCCCCTCTATGGGGTGAGATTGGGTCATTTTTCATTCACTTGTGGTGCCGCTGTGAATAAATATTTGTCTTTAATTTTTTGAACAGTTGTTAATGTACCATCAAAGTACATACAGACCAAATTTGAAGTTTATTGGAGTTAAATTGCGATAGTTATTCAAAAAATAAATCGCACATATCCGTTTTTGACCCATTGTCACCCCCAACGACGGTAATTTTCAAAATGGCTTAGAGCCAGGGTCCAATTGAAAAAAAATATTTCCAAAATTTTTGTTTCTTAATTGTGAAAAACGTTTCTTGATTTCTTTCTGCAAATCCTGCCATATAATTTTCATAGCAGGATCGCGAGTGCGTTGAAATTGCCTTCTCCTCACGTTTTTAAGACGGATCAAGAGTTTAAGATTATCGTCTATAATCACGGAGTCAAATTTTACTTCACATTTTGGAATTGCAATGCTCCTGGCTTCAAAAATGGAATTTGTTTAAGTTTCAAGAGCATTGTCAATATCAAGTTTTGTTTGTAAAGGAATATTAACATTAAGATTAGAGCCATATTTCATATATATATTCCAGTCAGCACGAAAATAATTAAAAGAGGAGCTGATAGGATTGGGAACCGCTTCATGGGATTTTAGAGCTATCAGGGTATTGAAATGAGAAATATTCTGAAGAGCACTTATCAAATAAAGTTCTGCCGTTGGAATTACTTTGAGAATTACTCCATTACCGATGTTTGGCAATAGAGTCACCAATTACAAAAAAATTTGACTTATTGCGAGTCAATTTTCACATGTTAGTTTGGAGCAAATTATCTTGCTACCCAGTGCATTGGAAGGGCAAATAGGCAGCTATGAAAGTTTATTTACCAAGCTGAATTTTAACAGAAATGTAGTATCTAGATAACTATTATAGCAATAGATAAAAATTATAGCACGTAGCTTTCTTTAATGATCGAACTACTACGATCAGTCTCTTTGGTTCCGACCGTTCACCCGAACGGACGGAAGTGTAACAAGTCTCCCTAATTAAAAGTGAAACAATAAAGTTAGTGCTCAAGTGAAACTCCAAGTGGTTATAGTCTTATTTCGTCCTCCGTTCCAATACTTTAACTTGGCGACGAGGATGGGATTCGAACCCACGTTTCAAAAACTTTAGTTTCAAATTACGAAAAACCTTGATGTTTTATACGCCTATGAATGATGATTGCAACTCCCCAACATGCTCCATCAAGTCGATCATTACGATAAACATAGTAGTTGGGATATCCTCTAAATTTGGATCCAGGTTTCAAATAAGTTTCAGTATGACTGCTTTATGCACGTTATTAGCTGTATGAAAATTAAACAGCTCGTCCTCATTATTGTTCAATTTAAAATATTTAAATAATTATTTATTGGATCCATTAGAAAAACGTAATCTACTAACAATTCGATAAGTAAATTTTACCCCGACCGGACTGTTTCAGTCATAGTGGTGGCTTTGAACATTGCATCAATCATTTGATTTAATTGTTCAGTTAGAAAATTTTAATCAGAGGGAGGCATATCACTTGAAGTGGGTGCATTATCTAATGATTTTCCGTTAGAATTTTCGGTAGACGAAAAGGCGGAGTAGAAGTCACCTGTGGCGGCAGGGTTTTTTCCATTTGAGTTAAAACAATTTGAATGAGTGATCATAGCATTAAAAGAGGAGGAGTTCAAATTACCTGCTTCGATATCGGCATTTTCCTTGGGTAGATATCGTATCGTCCGTTATCGTAACGGACAGTACCGTTCATCTGGCACCAGTCTCGACCACACGCCTACGCGAAAGGCAATCCCAAAAGGTTTATTTATGATTGCCCCCACAATTCGCGCATACAAATTTTGTGGTATCACGCTTCACTGGACAGACGTCCTTGAGAAGATCCTTCGCAAATCATGAATTTAACATCCGTGCGGCAATGTTTTGTACCGTGACCCCACTTTTGGCACTAATGGTACTGAGTGGGGTTCCGGAAGTTTCCTCCAGGTTTCTGGAAAAGTTCCAGTGTCACACGGATATCGAGCATAAGTCTAGCTTTTTCTAAAGCTCCAATATTATTAAGATCTTTTACGTTAAAGTGAACTAAATAATATTTTTGAGAGAGCCCTATCCGAACAATGCCAGATTGGGTTCTCATTTTCATAATGATTACTTGGACTGGGGAAAAACCAAGTAGGGTAGGTGTATCAGTTATGAACATAGTGGTTTCCTATTTCACCATACGTGACTACTTGAGTGTCTTCACAGTTTGAAAGGTTTTGTGTGTTGTAGTAGTGAGATTTAAAATATATCCTAATTCCAAAACATTCAAAAAGATTAAAAATGTAAAAGTTATCAAAATTTCACATATGTCCTAATAGGGAATCACTATGGCCATAACTGGTACACTTTCCTTAAATCATTTATTCCTTTTTCGATCACTTCAGGTGACTTATAGTCACTCGAGATACCTTTCAAGACGACTTTGAACAAACGTTCAGTGTTGTCGTCATAAGTAAAAAAATGGGCTTCTTCTATTCAAGATGTTCGAGACGAAGTTCGCGATCTTTAAGAGTTTCCGACAAAACGCCACAGCCTCCTTTCTTTGCGATTACGAAAGAGACCTTGATTCCCCTAATGGAGTTCAAGATCTCCTGCTTAAATCCCGCAAATTCGGAACAACTGACCACGATAGGCGGCACTCTTTGCTTCCTCACTTGAATCAAAGTGCCTGGGCTAGAGACTGCTTCGATTTGGTGTTCGGAAAATTTGTCTAGAGCATAAAACTGATTGCTCATTTTGATGCAATTATCAACATTATCCGTTTCACCCTTAGAAGAAAATTCGCATTCCGGAGAAACGTCCTTTCTTCCATTCTTGGCACGTTTAGTGACAGTTTTAAATCCCACTTTTTTGGAAGGAAGTTGTCAATTCAGAGATTCATTCTTTTGTTTGTAGTTGCAACCATGTTTAGTGAATAAACGAAAGAAGACGAGACCTTCGAGAGGTTTTTCCCAAGACGGTGTCCAAGAAGGATTACCACCGCTAGCTTTCGCCAACGGGTCCAACGAAAAATCGAAGGCACGGGTCCAAACAAGGATCGTAAAGGAATCAATAGTAGCCTTCCTTAGCCGAGTGGTTAGAGTCCGCGGCTACAAAGCAAAGCCATGCTGAAGGTGTCTGGGTTCGATTCCCGGTTGGTCCAGGATCGTTTCGTAATGGAAATTTCCTTGACTTCACTGGGCATAGAGTATCATCGTACCTGCAACACGATATATGTATGAATGCGAAAATGGCAACTTAGGCAAAGAAAGCTCTCAGTTAATAACTGTGGAAGTGGTCTTAAGAACACTAAGCTGAGTAGCCGGCTCTGTCCCAGTGGGGTCGTTAATGCCAAGAAGAAGGAGTAGAAAAAATAGTACCGTAAAATCGGGTGTAATTGATCAGAAGGGTGAAATTGATCATCGTATCACACGATTTTATTTATTCGTAATGGATCACAAATATCAATGTAAGCTGCAGTAAATGAACGTTGCTTGTCATAACTATTGTCGAATTGTGTGTTGCAATGTTTTTTGCGTTAAAGAATGTTTATTTCTATGAAAATAACGTAAATTTTCAAAATCATGCACGGTGCAGTATTGACAAACAGCTATGAACTTCTATTTATAAGCAAGGATTTGAACATGGTATAAACCTGAAATTTTGTGAGGATGCTTGAGATACATCCCCAAACCAGATTTCTTCACCAAAACTCGTACCAATTAGCTCATATGGTTGAAATAATTGAATTTCTGTTAGATATCATTGAATTCCTTAGGAAATTGCATACATTTAGGCGTTTTCCGCGTAATTAATGAAATTTAACTCTTCGTTATTTATATAAATATTGCATTGTTAAGAATTTTACAAGCATATTCGAATTCAGGGAGCTCAAATTTATCATATAGAGTTGTTTTGGAAACTAACAATAATGGCATTGACAAGTGATCAATTTCGCCCCGAAATGAGATACTCTGATTTTTTATTTTAGAGGTATTTGTTAACACTAAAATGACATTTGTTAGAAAATTAGTGGGCTTCGTAGCCGTGCGGTTAGCGGCGTCAGTCGTTTAGGCGTATTGTGCTACGGAGTGTGGGTTCGATTCCCGCCCCAGTCGGAGAAAACTTTTCGTCAAACGAAAAATTCTTCAATGGTCCATTGGTCGTTCCGTGTGTCCGTTGTCTTATGTTAGTTAAGTTCAGTCTGTGCAGCCTATCGCTGAAGACGGTGTAAATTGTCTTTAAAAAAAAAATGTCGGTACATAAGTCGATGAGGCTCACCTTCGTACTTGTTTTCCTGCATCTAGTTGTTTGGCATTGTTAACATTATAGAAAACAGACTAGAAAAACCGTGAAAAATGATCAATTTCACCCGAAATTACGGTACTGAAAAGTACTGTTTTAGTAGCATTGAAAAGGCCTTTTTTAATTTTAGCACTGAAAAGTACTGTTTTATTGCTTTAGGTAGTTTTTAAAGAAAAACTTTCAAGAGCAGAGAGAATTCATATACGCACAGCACGAAGGTACGATGCGCACTTAGATTTTTTATAATAATTTTGGGATTCTGGAAGCCATTCTGAGATTCTTGATATTATGTTGACTCACTACAATTCTCATAAACATCTCAACATTTATTCGACGAATCGAACGAAATACATGAGTTCTATAAGAAACTCAGCAATCCTAACGGACTCATAACACTTTTTGCCGCAAATCCTAGAGATGCCTTCCAGAGTTCGAGATTACCACATAAATACCGTAAAACGGGGTAACTTGTGGGCTTTGTAGCCGTGCGGTTAGTGTCACCAGGCATTTTGCTGCATCGTGCTAAGGAGTGAGGGTTCAATTACCGCCTCAGACAGGAATATTTTTCGTGAAAATGTTTTCCGACTGCGCCACTGGGCGTTGCATGCTAGTCCGTTGTCTAGTGTGGTGCTTCCTTCAAAGGGCAATATGCTTACTGGAAGCAATAACCTGTACGTATATTTAACAAAAAAAAACTTTGATAATGCGGGTAACTTGGATAGTGGGAGACCCACAGCATACTTAACGAAATAACAAAATTTCTTTAATCAGTTAAGCAAAACGAATGCAAAAGTAACGAGTATTAGTATGACACTTAGTGTCAAACCTATTTTCGTTGGAATCAAGTACATTTTAATATATATATGCATATATAAAAAAAATATAAGATTTTAGTATTTTGAAAGGCTTGCAAAACAATCTGTTCTACAATCACTATTTCCTGAAGTCATAATGAGTTCGTCACTTATCTTTGACAGCCTAGTTGTAGTAGAACATGAATTCGGTCTCAAATCTCTTAGCGAAAACCATTTTCACAAACTGGGACCATTTTTGTAATCTTAGTCAGAAATTTCCATATAACGTTAAGTGCCTAGAGGTATGCAACGCCCTATAAATGTTCCGTAATTCATTCAATTTTGTTCGATTGATTCTCCATTAAAAAAGTTATCCCAAAACAGAAAACCGACTTTCGATTATATGAAAAATTATATATCCATTCAGAATAAATCTTTTTGCAATCTATCAACTGCAATCGATGGTTTGGATACCAGTACTTATTTAAAAAATATATAAATTATAAATCTTTGAAACAGCATACATGAATATTCAAGTTTTCTTCGAAAAAACTATCCAAGTTATCCCGTTTTATGGTATTTGGAATCCCATATCCATCATCGTAATACAACATTTTGTAAAAAATCTCAGAGGACGGTCAAAATTCTATCGCTTTTTTATCAGAATCTCAGTTCTAGAAAAAAATCTAGAAGCTTCATAATTTCATGATTTCTGTGATCTTAAGATCTCATTATAGGATACAAATTCCTAGCTTAAACACCAAAACTCGAAGAAGTTGACGAAGACGGGAAACCGCTCCGAAAAATCTTTTATGCCAAGGCTTGATAAATAAGACACATAAAATGAATGCCGGATTTATCGAAAATTTACACGACAAATTGTGTATAATACATAATTTACAAATATTTAAGAGAGAAACGAAATAATGTGCAGAAATATGAAAAAAAAACAAAGGTTGTTCAATTACTTACAAACGGCTACATGTTCAAAATCATTATCTTTCCAATCTTCTGTTTTATCGTAGTATTACAGTGTGGACTTAATGGATGTTGGTTACTAACCATGAACATATTTTTCGGTCGCTCAACCAAATTATCATATTGTAAATAGGTCCTCCATTCATATTACTGAATCCTTATACCCATATTGTTATCACTTCATACACTTCTTGACACACGATACAACAAAGCAGAACCCAGGTTCAAGCAAGCATGTTTTTCAGTTGACGCTGTCATCCCTCATCTTTCACGACATACTCAACTAGGTATAACGACAGGCGTGCATTTTAGTCCATTAGATTCTATTAGCTATCAGGCAGATAAAATGGAAAATCGCTGTTAAGTTAAGTGGAGCGGTTTTGTGTTGCACAAATGTAATAATATCTGCTAAATATAGATGGTCGCTGATGCTGGACATTTTGATATGCTCTTTCCTAGATGCCTAGAGTTGCATGGATGGTTCACGTGGTTGGGAATGGTTGTGAATTATTAATCAACTACAGTTCTCTGATATCATCCATTGATCATGAATAATTTTTCAGAACTGCCAGAAATGATCTGAACCCGAATCCGACAGGCGAACCATTTCGGTTGCCATTTCACAACTTGAATGGCGGGAACATAGCCGGCTGCTGGTGAACATTACCGCTCTGCAAATCAGAAAGCACATTTTCATAAGAAAAAGAAGGCACATGTTGTTGTCAATTGCCGTTAAAGGATAACTTTCATATGCACACCGCTGTACACAGAAGTTTGCATTACAGGATTAGATACTTCTCACACTCGAGTGGATAAAGGATTACAGTCACAAAAACCGTTTTGTTTTATTGTTCGCTGGTGCTGCTCTTTGCTCGAGTCCCGACGAGTGCAAACTTTCCTATGTATGTATTTTGCACGTGTGCAGAGAAGGGTCAGTTATAGAGTGAGGCTTTGATGTCTACAGATTATTCGAGTATTAGCGCATTATAAGGCGTTGAAGCGATAATTTATATTCAGAATATTTAGCAGAAACAAAGCAATAAACTTTTATATATTGTACTGAAAAAGAAATAGAAGATTATTCATCAAGTCGATCACCTCCAACCTTCAAAATTTTATGTCGCTTAGCTTAGCTTTACTATCAACAGCATGATGCCAGTGCATGTGCTATCGAGAAACTACAAAATTTCCAAAAACACTGATTTCACGATTGATACTGACATCAAACAAATTTTCAATTATTAAAACATTTGTATCATATACAGTTAAACAAAGCTAAATGAATACAAGATACAGTTTTAAAATAATAATTCAACCCCTCCCTCAAATGAGCCCTTAATACTGTACAACGTCATCATATGTTGAAAAGCGGGAAAAAAAAAATAACGATACAGCTTACTTATGAGAGAAAGGAAAACTGAAAGACCTGTGCAGCACATGGAAAAGCGATTACATTCCGCAAATGGCTTTTACTCACCTCTTAAAACTTGTGAGCAAACATCGCATGGTGTTATCTTCTTATACGTATACTCCTGTAGATTATGGTTATCCGATCCATCGAACCGTATCTGAGCACCATTTCCGCTTTTCCTGCAAGATGGTGTAAGCGAGAATTGCTTAATAATTTGTATAATTAAAGTGCACTTTTGCAGAAGGGAAGGATCACAAATTGTCACACATGTGTGGTAACCATACTTCGGGGGAAACGATAAAACATAAATGTGATAGAGTGCGGGTAGGCGTACAGCACAAGATATTTCATGTATATACAACAATGGCTAATCATTCTGTTTTACTGCCATTGATACTTATTGTTTCTTATAGCCAGAGAGCGAAAATAATTATATAGAGTATCACACATTACTTGCAGATATATATTTGGGCGGATTTCAATTAGCAAACAGGATATGTTTTTACGATATTTGTGGCTTACAACGTGTCCGGTAATGATACATCAAAGTCAGTAATGTAATCTAAGAATATATCTACAATGTATAAGTAAGCTTTCCAATAGGTTGAACTCATAAATCTTGCAAATCTGCCCAGTCGAGAGATGCCTATAGGTTGTCGCAGAAAGTATGGGCACGACTTTACCATACTGCCATTTCGAGACTAATGCAGATACAAATCTGATTTTTACACATTCAAAACAATAAAATTATTAAGAGTGGATGTTGAATTTTTATCGATTTTTTTCGCTACCTGTTTGTCAATGGTGCTACAATTCTGGAAGCTCTTCTTATCAGTTTTTCACAAATTGCATTATTTCTGAGCGACTTTGTTGTACGAAATCTGAAAAATATATATTCACCATTGCCGATACGATGAATGATCAGACTATCACTTATTTTATTTGAAATTATAAACTTAAGTATATGAAATGTGGATTGAAACCAAAAATCAGATTTTTGCAGTGGTCGATTTTTGGAAGGGTCAAAACCAAGCCCGTGTTTATCCAAGAAAACATATAAAACCTAAAATTTGTGTTGCCTATCCAAAAGTATAGATATTTGACGTAAGCAAATTTGATATCAAAGATTTTTGCAGTGGTCGATTTTTGGAAGGGTCAAAACCAAGCCCGTGTTTATCCAAGAAAACATATAAAACCTAAAATTTGTGTTGCCTATCCAAAAGTATAGATATTTGACATAAGCAAATTTGATATCAAATAATTTTATTCATATTTAAAATACCTGAATAGCTATGATTTCGTGAAGTTATCGTAAGTGAATGGAAAAAAACTTGCGATATTTTAGAATTTTACCATTTTGTCAAATGCTTTCTAGCAAAGACAAATAAAATTTAAAACAAAAATTCTTGTGAAACGTTTTAGATACAATGTACTTAAACTTGCCACATCGAAGGATTTCGATAAAAAAAGTTATTACTAGTTAAGTTCCAACAAAACACAAAAGTAGAGTCTGTGCTGGCTAGATGAGAATTGATTTTCTAAAACCAAAAATTTCATTGTAAAAGTTTATATATTAAAACAGAATTTTCACAGGCTGCATTTAAAATGCCCCGAAGCAAAATACAAAAAGTTAAAAATAACTGTTTGTTTGAGAAAATATTGCGATTCTTGTTATCAAAGTCATGCCCATACTTTCTGGGGCACCCTATAAGCCGTAGCACATTGCGGACCAAACCACCATTTCTCATCAGACCTGCTAGGGAAATTTAGACAGTTCTGAGAAAATAGATGTGTTTCATATGACCTCAATGAAATAAAATAAAAGAATGCAAATAAAATTTTAATACTTTTAAAAGATTGAAAATAAAGTCTTTCCCAGTTTTTTTTCGAACGGATATTATACAGTGAAACCTCCATGAGTCGATATTGAAGGGACCATCGACTCATGGAAATATCGAGTCATGGAACAACAATCCCTAAGAAACCTGTTTCAAGGGACCATCATAGTAACCATGAAATTTTGTTGCTAGTATGGTTCCATGAGTCGAAATCGAGTCATGGAACATCGACTCATGGAGGTATCACTGTATATCCTTTCTAGTCGCTATACTGTGTTGAGATTTTAATCTACATCTTATCATGAGTGTACCAAAAATTAATCAAATTATCAAATTTACAAGTGGAGTACTTTATATGTGATCGTTATTTAGCGTTTACGATATCAAAACATATATGGTCGGTGTTCAAACAGACTGGACTAGACGATATTTTGGCCTTGTAAAGATAAGTCAAGGAATCAAATCTGATCCTTTTGATGATTGTTTTATAAGGATGTTTAATCACATAAATAAATAAGTTTTGAATATAAATTTGCATTACCATGGGAATGAATGCTTAGAATACGTTTTCCTGAAATCATTAAGAAAGTGTTGGTCCAGTCTAGGAACGCCAAAAATGTCATCGACTTACATATCCACATTCACATAGAATGACTAACATATTTATAAACTTTCCAGTATCAGTATATTCCAGTACCGTTTATATTGATTTTCTAGCATCAGCATATCTCTTCAATTTACGATAATCAATAAATATTAAAATGATCAACTAAAAATTCAATCATAATTGCAAATGTTCAATTATCTTGAATTAATAACTGGCTTCTAAATCCGTTGTCACTAAACTGTGACCGTCGATGCAGTTTTGGCCCACTTTATGTTTTTTTAGTTTCATATAGTTTCAAAAATGTTCTATTTTTAATCATCCGCCATTTCTGAAATGGTTCCAATAAGTTTCAGAAGTTTTAGGTAAATATTAAAAATTGTAACGATCCTATAAACACTCCTTCATCCATTTCAAAACTTAAAAGAAATATTTGAAAATCCAAAAAATGTTACCACTTCGATTTCACTGCAACAAAACGTGAAAGATGAAATTTTTGAAAGGTTCAGGGGAACTCAGTTTTTTTATTCCCTTCTTCATTATTTTCAAATTGTGCATAAAAAAATAAATGCCTGCTGCTAAATTCGTAAATTTCCTTATAAGAGAGTTTTCAAAACATTTTATTATAAATGTTTTCGTTTTTACATAGGAAAATATGTTTGATAAAAAATATTTAGATAAACGTTAACATATACGAAACCTTTAATTTCAGATGCATGTTTTTAAATTCACATAAGGTACAAAAACTAAATGCATTATACAAACATTTTATTTTTGACAATCGTAAAGTTTAACCAAACATGATTCAAAAATGAGCATTTTTGAAAATATAAATAGAGAAAGATGTTGAATCAATAATTCTTCAAATGCATAAGAGTATAACCTTCCCTTAGTCTGAGTGCTCCCTTTGTAGATTGTTCGCCTCTCAAATTCAGTATTACAAATTGTCGGACCCTTGAAAATCGCCCCAGGGGAACGAATTCGCCCACTTTGGAAATCACTGATTTAGAGCGACAGATTTTTTCAGTAATAAAAATAAATAATGAAGATAATTAAATAAAAAGTAAAACTTTTGTTACAGAGCCAGATTTAGAATAAGGACCGTTTTTAACCCGTATCCATCCAGCGAATGGAATAAAAAGTTAAAAGTACTGGCATTTCGTCAAGTTTTAACGGATTTCCTCTGTTTTAGCTCCAATGGAATTGTCTGGATATCTAGACAGCCTATGGTATGAATCTGACTCCAATCCAATATGTTTTTATAGTTTCAACTATATAAGTGTCATGTGAGAATCAAAATAAGACAATGATATAAATTTCGATCTTTGATAATTTTATGGTTCATTAAAAGAGGTAGTTTTTCTTCTAAACTAGCAAATTTAGATGTCATTTGGACCCTCCACCGCACAAACAAAACATAATTGACAGTATTCCTGAGTTCGGAATTTTGCTAATATGTAAAAAACTCACTCACAGCGAATTCACTGGATCTGTCATCTAGGTGGGCAATACCTCTGGAATGAATCTGATTAAGTAAGCTAAAGTCTGAGTTAGCTTCTAAAAGTTAAGAAATTTGACATCCAAATGCGATAGTTAAAAAAATATAAGACGAAATTGAACTGTTTTTGACCGGTTTCAAGAAAGTCCGATAATAAACCGAGAAATTACCCAAGACCAAAGCTGGTCCAATTGTCTTATTTAATTGACACATGACATTCGTGTTTGAAACTATAAGAACAAGTGAAGTCATATTTACACTCCCGTGCAAAAGTTTGGGGTTATCCCCTAAAAACATACAAAACTGTTTTGTCCATATCTCCGTGATGACACATCCGATTTATGGCGCATTTGAAAGGCAATGAATTATTTCTACTTCGTAGTGTTTTTCCTAAAGCATTTTATTAATATTGTATACTAAAATGTTACTTAAAATCGTGACATTTTTTAAAAAACGCATTTAAAAACATGACTGATTTCCTCAGCATTGGATTCGTGATCTGATAGTGCTCACAAAATATACGATAATTGGCGAACCAATCTGAAAACTATTGAACATATATGAAATAGTCATTCAAACCATCGTGCAAACGTTTGGGTTCACCCAACTTAAAACAAAAAGTTCTGTGTCATCTCGAACCAATTATGTACGCGCTATTATCTTCGTTTGAAAAAGCTATGAGCTATTGAAATCGGTTGAAAAATGGCAGAGATATTGATAAAAATGATTTGCATGTGGCTCAAGTGATCCCAAACTAGCACAGTAACACAGTATGGGAAAAAAACATTTGCAACTTTTTCGATTTTCCATACAAACTTATCAACTTAAGAGGTTTATATCTGAGTCATTTATCAAAAGCAGTAACGATTTGACTAAAGTGAATTTTGATTTTTAGATAATAAGTTTTGAATTTTTCGTAGAAAATTTCACTTTACTAAAATCGTTATTACTTTTAAACTCATGATTGGAGAAACTATTCAAAAATATATGTCAAAAGTCAAGTTTTGCCCGATGTTCTGTGAAAATTTCATTTGAATCGGTCCATAAATAACTGAGATCTAGCTTACCAAAGTTAGTCATTTTGTATGGAAAAACTAAAAAGTTACAAATGTTTTGTACAATACTGTACACCATACTAAGAAGTGAACCCAAACTTCTGCGCAATGGCTTGAATGACTATTTCATTGATTTTGAATAGTTTTCAGTTTTTTTCGCCAACGTTTCGTGAACGCTCTTCGAAGAATAAAAGATTACGATTCTAATGACACATTGATATACACTTTTGGACGTTTCAATGCTGAAGACAAAGGTCATTTTTTGAAAAATGTCACAACTCTAAGTTAAAATTTAGTATATAAAATTCATAAACTGGTTTTGGGAGAAAAAACTTACGAAGTAATAATAACTCATTGGCTTTCGAATGCACCATAGAGGGTTTCAATTAGACGTCTAATCACAGAGATATGAACTGAACACTTTTGTATGTTTTGTAGGAGTCCCAAACTTTTTTCGGTGACTCAAACTTTTGCACGGGAGTGTATACCAATTAGTTGGCTGAATGTTAACAAGAAAGGACGTTTGGGTCATTTTACCCGATCTGACCCAGTGACCAACCGGAATATCTCCGAATCGGTGGATAATTCCTAAACTTCCATTGGTCTTTCAGACGATTCCAAAACGAAGGAAATTCATTCCAAACTGACAAAATGGCAGCATTTTGAAATTTTTTCATTTAATAGACGGATACGGGTTAAGATTTTTTTAATTGAAAAAATGAAATTTTAGGCTTTGGACAGTCATTTTGTATTATCTTATAATCATTTGTCCTCATAAAGAATGAAAAAAGTAATCTCAAAGCATGTAAATAGGAACCAATAGCTTCTAAACATGTTTGATGATTATCAATACAAATCAGCTATAAATTTTCTCTGTTTTTTAAACCCTTGTAAAATATCGTGTGAAAGAAATATTTCTATTTAGAAAAAAAGCAAAAAATAAAATAGATTTTTATTTTATCAACTTTTGTTTCAATAGAGGCTCTGATAGCCATATAAGAATTAAGGAATTTTCAAATTGTTATAAAATATCAGATGGCGATGTTAGACAAGAATGAAAATATCAAATTTTGATGCCCTTTATTCATGAATGATTTTTAAAAGATTTAATTTCAAGGCTCTCCCAGATCATCGCGATATTTTCTTAGCTATTGGACAGAAAATCATCATTACGCCGCTGCAGCTGGAATCACTCTTACCTGGAGATAGATCATATACTTTTACTCAGCTCCGAGAACTCAGCCCATATCTATGCTTTTACTGCTTTTATCAGATAGTGTCAAAAGACACAATTTCAACAAGAAAGAGTTGAGAGTTGTGTTATTATTATGATAGCAGCAGAATGTGTCCTTATATATTTTTTATTTATATTTTTTTTCTAATCCTAATTTACTGAGAACAAAGTTAACATTGATGAAATGTTGAAACAACTTGTGCACTCTCGTGCAATAGTTTGGATTCAACTCCTAAAAACATACAATCCTACGAAGCAAGAATAACTCATTTACTTTTGAATGCACCATAGCACTATGGGGGATCAGGCGGACAAAAATCGAAAAAGTTCTGTAACCTAAATCATTTTTAGTTATTTTCTGCTTATTACTTACAATATTATCAAGAAACATACAAAATTTGACAATGCTACTTGCTTTAGTTTCTGAGATATACAGTATCAAAGTCAATAATTGATGCAAAATTTACACATTCTGGCGAAAAAAAATTTCTTCAAGTTCATCAAGTAATTACATTTTCCATTGACGCTCTTCATCTGAATATGTTCCCATAAATGTTTTTACATAAGCTTTCTGTTGCATTATTAAATAATGTCATATCACTAATAGAAAAAAAAAATAAATTGAAAATTTTAGAAAATGATGCCAAATTAAAACTTTAATAGTCAAGAATTTTTTTTCCTCGTATTCCCCCACACATCTGTCTAGATATAAATCAAACTCTTGAAATGTCTACAAACATGTCCCACAGCAAAACACATTGCAGCTTTGAAAGTTTTATAATTTTTTTTTTCACTTATTTAGAGGTTTTGATTTTTTTACCGTGCATGCTTAAAATAAGTTTCCTTCTACATAACAAAATATACAGATGGTCAGAATCACCGTTATTTTTAGTTAACCATTAAGATTTTGATTTATTTCGGACCAATATTCTATTTGCCCTTGGGGTAGCCACCTTAAGGATAGGGTGACCAGAAAATATGATTTTAGGAAATATGAATTGAAGCGATTTTCAATCTGTTATTTTGAAACCAAAGGTTGTAAATTCGTGGTTTTGTCACTTGTTTATTCATAATCACGACCACCACCATCATGAGATTCGGAATAATATTTCTCCATTAGGTACCTTAGGAAATATCAATCGCTCTTGTCCCTTGATACTCATATTTTACAAATTGAGACCATACTTTGCTAAAAACAAATGAAAAAACGCTATAAAACTAAAAAAATATTTTTGACCGCCTGCTTGTATGGGGATCCCCTATAGTGCATAGAGAGTTTTAATTGGACGTGTAATCACAGAGATATGGACAAAACACTTTTGTATGTTTAAAGAGATAGAACCAAAACTTTTGTACGGGAGTGTATGAGTGCAGATTTGAGCATTTCATTGTGCAATGAAAATATTTATATTGTGGGTTTGTGTGGAATTTACTTTAAGTTAAAATCCTTCAAAGTTTTGTGCACTGTCAGATTTTACAAGACTTATTATTGATGACTTGCCACATAATTTCTAAAAAGTAATTGCAACCCTGGCTGCCAATAAAGTTAGTCGTGAAATAATAAAGCGCACCACTACGAGCACAAGAAGTAGAATCCGCTGGAGAATGACCTGCAAACACATAAAAGGCGTTGAGCCTCATGCACTTCCTTTCTTATTACTCTAGAATAAAAATATAATCATCTCAAATAGTAGTTGGAACATTTGTGAACGCCTGAAAAAATATCTGACAAACGTTCGGTGGTGCTTGTTTGTTCGATGATTTGATGCTGCTTATGTAGACTATGAGAGCAAACTGAAAATATCCTTTTTCCATGCTAAAACATTATTGATATAAGATCATACACTATAATTATTGATCGGATAAACTATAATGGTAACCTGTTTGCCATTAATGTTTAAGTAACCATGATTCATAATTTAATAATTATCAACAATGAAAACCACATCAAACCCAATTTAATGAAAATGAGTTTGTTGTAGATAGCGAGTACATTTCGATAGTAGATATATACAGAATATTTGTTGATGAAAAAAAAAGTTTTGTCTAATAATTAAGAGCATGATGATTTCTTTCTCTCTGTGTGTTCTAATTTCCACCTTTTACTATCACGCTTTGACTAAATCAAGCAAATCGACTATTTTATATTTAATTTGTGTAGTAAGGTGACCCAGCTTTGAATACAAAGAACAAACTCAAATACCTTCAATTTATTGCTTCCGTTTTGAAAAAAACATGAGTAAATAGTTTAAAGGAAATAGGCATTGCTTCAAAGGCTTGAACAATAGGTAAAATATGTAAAATTGTAAACTGAAAATACAATATGAGGCAAGTATTCGTTTGATGCAAAAAGTTACATAAGATCAAATTTTACTACACTTCTTATTTAATTAATTTAATTTAACGACAAACCTCAATATTTATTTTAACTTGTCTCTTAAGCCATTTCGAGTGGCCTTAAAAAGGCAACTTTTGATTGAATTGATCGATTAAATTTCTTGCACAATGAATTAACGTTATTAGATATTATTTGTTTGAGGTTGACTACTTCATGGAAAAGTTGGGCCACCTTAGTGTAGGGGTAAAGCTTTAGGAAATATTTACAGTCATAGTATGAATCGTCTCAATTTAAACTAATTGAATATTGTTCAATAGCAATTAAACACACACAAACCTGTTATCAGAAAACACCCGATCAAAATAATGGAGGCACTTCTAATGAACTTATCCATTATTGTTAAAGTTTTATGTTCATATCTTTAAGCACATTATTTACCCAAAGTTTAATTATTCAATCGTTTTTTTTATTCATATGGAAATTGGCAGTCATGCGAATATGTTCCTAATACGTAACTCCATGATTTTGATCGCGAGTGTATAAAATATGTGCGATGTAGCACTCCAGAACCTATGTTACTGTAGACAAGTGTATCTTATTATAAGTTAGCATATAATACTATGAATATACGCATATCACACATACACACGCACAAACATTACCGATATCTATCATAATTATATTTGTAGAACATACAGCTATGAAAAACTACAGACACCAAAATACGTAAAGCTTAGCATGGGTAATATTTGGTCAGGGTAAGTATATTAGTGTCACGTAAATTCGTATTACCTCATCGTTAACACCGTTGACACTGCATGGTACATTTGGTTTGTTTTAGGTGCACTATTGGTTTGACTTTCATTATTGAAATCAAAAGAAGTATGAAGAATTCAATTACTGTGTGTTTAGTGCATTGTTTGATAATGTGGAATAGTCCCTGTTCTATAAAGTATTCAATTGCTAGACATTGCCTCTCATTATCATTAGGTATGCTCTTTGCAATCTCAATTTCCAATGCTACTTCATTTTGATTGTTTTTTTAATTTCGCAAAATTGTTTATTAGCATTTCTTTTTTCTATCATTTGAAAATGTAATATTGAGATTAAAACAAACATAGCCATTAGATATTTCTAACCATGTGCTCTTCACCAGTAAGCCTGCCACAAATCTTTTGTGTTTCGTAATAAACCACCACGCAAGGATTTACAGAAATTGAAAAAAAAGGTGAACGCTACTAAATGCAGGATATAAGTTTCACAAAACTTGTTGTAGATGAACAAATCATCAAGCTTCGTTAGATAAATGTACAACTCGTGCTGTAAAATCATCTCTCCTAGACCTTATTCCGTAAACTACTATTGTGATTGCACGGATTCTACCCCCAATAGTGTTTACAACAGAATGTTAGTTTTACAACTAACATTCTATTGTAAACACTATTGGGGGTAGAATGCAGCAATTTGCAAAACGATTATTTATCTGCCAAAAATGCAAAATAATGCAACAATTAATGCAATTAGTTCAATACCACTGAGATTAGTCGTAATACCTAAAAGTAATATTACAAAACAAATTTCACTTGGAATTCAATTTATGTCTTTTGTATACAATTGAACTTAAATTTTATAACATAAAAATAAAGTTTTAGCTGTGAGCTTGTTAAAATTGCTGAACATCAAATTTAATATTTTGAGGGTTGTAAGAGTTTTTGCTCCATAATATTAATTCGATTTTATATAAGATGATGTGTGTTATTTAAAAATTCAGCTGCATCTAAATTCATCTTAACGAAAAGTGATGCTGCATAAAAGAACTGCGAATTTTTATGGCACAACCAAGTAATAAAATGTTCATTGTTTTCGATCACGTAAATTCAAGTACTAGCTTTATTCTGTTTCTTTGCAGATATACTCATCAGTTGTAACTTTGTCAAGAGTGTTTCCAAATCTAACATCTTATTAACTAGTGATTCATTTTCAACTCTAGTTGGGCCAGTTCTGTGAAAAAAAAAAACTTGAGTCTGAACACTCGTGATTGCATATTAATAACTAATAAAAACCTTACCTTTGTATGTAAAAGTATCAGCATGATCCCAAGCCTCAAAAACAAATAAAATTTCAAAATCTGATAACCGATCTTGTCGAGAATATTGGCCGGTTAGAAATTGTCTAAACCAGTCGGCAAACTTGAGCAAAGTTGGATAATTTGATTACATTCATTATCGCTGTTTTCATTTTAATATTCTGTTACTATTAACAGCAGAATTATCACTACATTTGTTATCATTGTATCCGTGACATACAGTATTGCAGAGACGAACCAGCCGAGGGCTGAAAGTCTCTCTAATAAAGACAATAAAAAATACAGTATTGGACAAAACATTTGCAACGTTTCGATTTTCCATACAAAATGGTCAACTTTGGAAGCTCAGATCTGTCGACAGATTTCAATGAAATTTTCACAGCACGTCAGACATAACTTGGATTTTAACATATATGGTCAAACAATTTTTCCAATTATGAGTTCAAAAATGATAAAGGTTTGACTAAAGTGAAATTTTTTACGAAAAATTATAAATGATTTATTTTAAATTATAAATAGCACACACAAGAACTGTCTTTAGCCAACTTGTTCGTTTTGTCAAAATCTATAACTTTTTGAGTAACGTAAACTATAAAAAAAATAAACAAAATCACTTTAGTTCAGCACAAGAGCTATTGCTATTGAACTCGTAATTAGGAAAATCTCTCAAAAATATATGTAAAAATACATGTTATGTCTGACGTGCTGTGAATATTTCATTCAAATCGATCCCACAAATAGCTGAAATAGCTTCCAAAGTTGACAATTTTGTATGGAAAATTAAAAAAAAAGTTGCAAATGTTTTGTCCAATACTGTACATGTCTGAAAACTGGTTGATAACAGAAAAATCCATTGTAAACCAACTGTAAACAAACGGCTAGAAGATTGCAAGGTGTTAATTTTATGTTTATTATGTTCTAAATGTTTAAAAAAAATATATTTGAGTGTCCGCAGAAGATGGTGGCAATTTATTTGTTCGTTAATTCTTGCCGAAAACAAATCGATTCACTGATACACCAAGTCGCGGCGATTGAACCTTTGATATCATTAAATCAGCCTAACACATTGAGCTCGGTTTCACAAATATTCGGCATCAAAAATGGGTTAAATTTATTGTCTAAGAAAGTAATTGGTCAAGGTTTTTAACAATGCAGTTATCCTCAGCCCTGTTTTTTCGACCAATTTTAAGTTTTAAGTTCTCGTAATAATTCAGTTTGATGTGCTTGATAACTTTGGGAGTAGAACAGCTTCCCGAAGACAACATGTTCGGAACTAATCAAATTTAAGAGATACAAAAAAAGTGCGGCCCGCGGGCTTCAGTGTATTGTACTGTACTTAACTTGAATTTATCTATAATACATTTCAAAACCGGCAAGCATTCATAAATTAAACAAAAGCAACGTTATCTTGATGCATAAACTACAGGCAATCATTTTTTTTGTAGTTAAAATGCTATCAATTAATTGATCAAATATAAAATACTTTACCAATAATAATGGGCCTAGCCAGGGACGGAATTATCAATATACCCTTGCCTATATTGACAATCGCTAGATAGAATCATTGTTGGTTTTAATTTGTTTTTATCCACACATTGACAGCACAATAAAGAATGGCTAAGCGCTTGCCACAAGAATGTCAACCTGCTGATACTCAACCGCCTGTGATACTCGGGAACCAAATGAAGAAGATCATTCGAGCCAGCTTGACGTTTTTGCATTTAGCTTTGCGAAGTTGAAATTTTCGCACGAAGAACACGACGCGTCAATATGATCGATTCCGATTATTTTTCAACTACAGGAATCTCAGTGATCCTTAGTTTTCTAAAACTGGCACGCTTCTGCGTGTGAAGATCAAAAACATTAACGACAAGCGGACATCGTTGTTTGTTTTCTTCGTCTACTTTTGTGTCATCTTCATTGGCACAACCGTATTGGTAGTGGTGGTGTGGTTAGTTTGATGGTGGCATAAATGTCAATTGGATACAGTAACCATGACTCTTTTCGTCCCTGGACATAGCTACATGTAGAGTAATTGGTGTCATCGGTTATTCAACAAGTGAAATTTTTACCCTTCAATTCTGTTTTGGAATATTGAGAAAGTATTGAATTTGTGCTCAAAATTGATCCAAAGACAAATCCCTACACCTATTAATATTAAAACAAACAGCATCACAAAGGATTTCCGAAAACTTCTCAAATAAAGAAGGGCTTCTAAATCGTAACTCGACAACTAGTCAATGGCCACAGGGTAGAGTCTCCATCTCTGGACAAAAATCCCGAGATTAGCCAAAAGTCGAGATTTCGACGTTTCGGGAATCCCCGGATCTCCGAAATAAGACTAAAATTTGATGAAAACCGCTGAACTTCAATGCAAAACCATGTCATTTTATTTCAGACTGATTTTGTTCGGTAAAAAAGAATAAATTAAGGACATTATTTTTATGTAACGAACGAATGAATGAATGAGAATAAACAAATTTATTTGTTCAGTTGCAAAAGTTATCTATTGCATTGCTCTTTAACATAAGCTACCTTCATAAGCCTAAGTTTAGAAAGCCAATCTGAAAACATCTAAGGGGTCATGCACAAATTACGTCACGCTCCAAAGGGAGGGAGGGGGTTGAGCCAAGCGTGACAATCCTTACAAAATTTTCGGAGGACTTATACAAAAAGTGTGACAAAGGGGAGGGGGAGGCGGTCGAAAAAGTTGAAATTTAGCGTGACATAATTTGTGTACCATCCCTAAGAGGTCGTCCATAAGCCACGTGGTTATTCAGGGGGGGTCTAGTCATTGACCACGGTGCATACAATTTTTAAAATTTTTGTATGGACTAGACCACGAGAGGAGAGGGGGGTCTGAGCATTAAAAAAAAATGCTCACTAGCGCCGTCTTGCTTGAACAATGATAGTCCTTAACTTGCTGAACAACTTTGCCGAAGACGCCATCCATCTAAATGGTCTGGATCCTGAAATATCTGCAAAATAAATGCCACTTGTGCCACCTAGCGGTCAAATTTCGAATTAAATGAGGTACCATCAGGTAGCGCGTCACCTCCAGAACAACTTTGTTCAGGACCCCAAGTTTCGAAACTATCTGGATTTTGAGTATACTGACTGTGGTCTACTCGAACCGTATATAGTGCGTTCATTATTATGCGATTTCTATGTACATTTGTTGTTCTTACTGCATTATAAAGCTCCATACTGTAAACAAAAACTGTCGAGTATTATTCTTAAGAAGATTCTTGAGGAATACATTTTGGTTTGGTGCCGATAGATATCTTTGTTGCAAAATTATAACATATAAATCACAACTGTTGTACAAAGTGCAACAACGCGACAGCACTGGTTAATGGACGACCGCCAAACAAAACTTTTGTTAATTATTTTTAGTAATTAACGTTTGACATGATCCGCTACAAAACTTTGAATTATCTTAAAACGTTTATTTTGTTTTTTAAAGTCTGATGCATATAGATTTTATTTTATGACTTATATGTTTATCACAATTTTATTCATATAATAAAGAAATCAAAAAATACCTACAGCAATGCCGTATTTAGTGAAGGTATATAATTCATTTCTTACAGAAAAAAGCTAGCTGTATTATAAATCTGAGCAATTCCGGGATTTCCCGGGACAAGTATCATTTTTTGTTGCGAATCCTGGTACAAGCAAAATGGTCGGGTAATGGACACTCTCCAACAAAGTAATCGAGTGCGTCTCAAATAGCGTCCGTTCCAGCTTCTGAATTCGAATTGCTGTTTTCCGGAAGCTATGCCTAAGATGACAGTCCTATCACGTGAAGAAAGAAAAAACCTTAACGTGAAGAGGACACTTTATAACCGTTTAATCAGAAATATTACTTTTTGATTCAATGTCAATGACGTTCAGCGACCGATTTGTCTAAGGTATCAAAACGAACGTTTTTCTCAAATATCTCTTTAAAAATTGATATCTTTTGACTTTAGAAATGAATGAACCATTAAAATTGTACATCATTATCCCAAATATTTGCTGATATGTATCAGATTACGTTTTGAATTGTTCTCTCCTCATTGACAGTGGAAACAATGTTGTATTAGTAAACTTAATAGCTTGTTCTTTATATCAAACTTTTGTCATAAAGGCTCGGATGTATGATTCCTGAATTCATTTATCGAACACCACCTTACTACGAAGTGTTAAAATTGAACAGAAACCCCCGAGGTTCACAATCGAAAAATATGTTTCAATCTAAAATGTCATTCATGCGAGTTTTGTGTAAACCGTACCGGGCGGTAATTATTTCTACTTTATTGCGTACTACATTGAATGGAACACAACTGTTTGGCACTTACCTATCGTTTGCTGAACCGGCTGGCTTCAGACTTCGGAACGCTTTTAACCACTTAGTCTTCATTGAGGAAGAACTAGAAGAAGACATTTTACGTTCACCGCGAGGTGAACCAGGATCTATTCTACCCAAAAACAATTCTTTCTGTAACGAGAAAAATGGTGAAACGAAAAGAAAAGAGAGAAAAAAGAATGATTTGAAAATAACGCTCAACTACTACTAGAAAACTATAATTGATTAGATAAGGTCATATACAAAATGAACGTGTTGTGTTTTGATGTAAACTATTCTATGTTGGCTAAGTGTAAGCTTCTATTGCTAGTATTCTATACCGCTTCATAGTAGTTTTCCTCTAGCGTGACAGGGGAGAAAGTCGAAGGAATCGAACCAGGCCGCATTCTAGCGCCCGAAATGACTATAACTATACTATGGCTATTTTCCGATATGTTTGTGGTACAACACGAAGGTCGATGCTATAAAGTGAATGCTCTATGAGCGCTACCAACAAAAGTATACGGTACGTTCTGTATCCTAGCCGAATTTCAAACAGCATATTGAGATTTCTTACGCGCCAAACGATTTATTTTTAATGTTCATACAAAAAATCTTACCATGGGGGGAGGGGGGGTTGAAAAACCCTAAAAATTGTCTTACGTAATTAATGGATCGCCCCTGAGTGCACCAAGAGCATAATCAATACGATCCGTTCATTTCGGACGAAGTTGTGAGCTCGCGTCAAGACTCTAAGCTGTAGATTACCAACGGTGTGCTAGGGTTTGAAGTTTTTTTTTATATTTTCATCAGATTTTTTTCCTTCTTTCAAACATAGGCTTTTCTTTCGATTTGTACTGGTTTCATTATTATTGGAAATAATTTAGCTTATATTTTCAAAGGGAATTTTACCTTCTTTAAATCATCGGCAGTTCTTTGTAGTTATACTGATATAACAATTATTTGCGTTACACTTGCTTAAAATTTATAAGAGATTTTTCCTTCTTTTGATCATATGCTGTTCTTTCATATTTGAATATTTTTCATAGTTATTGAAATTCAGTCTGAGTAAAGAGTTTTATTAAAAACATATAATTTTTAACACAAGGGATGATGTGATGTCATTCTCGACCAAGATTAATATTACAAAGTGTTAACTGAATTCTGCACCGTTGATTGCGTATATCAGTAAACCGGACGAGTTGGAAAATACTAACATCAAATAAGCTCAATGTTTCACAGTTGTGGAGAAGAAACCAAACTTGTGGCTGCTAAAAATTAATAAATTTACTAAGTACGATCAGAATGATTGAAGCAAACTGATGCTACAGAAGGACGAATAAGTCGTATATCGTTTTAGTAACCGTCAAAAGCTGACTGACTACAATAGCAATGCGAAAACCTATGCTGGCAGCTATTTCCGCTAGCAAAAAAGTGAAAAATTGCTTATATCTAGGATGTTTCTCTAAACTGTTCTTTGAAATTAATTACAAAATGAATGGTAATTGTAGTTCACTATTTTTTTCAAATTCGGCCAAACGGCATTCGGCCAAATGCCATTCGGCCAAATTACCCTTTCGGCCAAATGGCGTTCGGCCAAACGGCGTTCGGCCAAATGACCCGGAACCCTTCCGCAGTTATAAACTGTGAGCTTACTATGCCAATATCAATAAAGAAGATTAAGAAAATATGAAGACATTCAAAATGTCGAACCATTCAAAGGTTATTCTTAGTAATGACAAGTAAAGAAGACTATGTGTAGCTAAATATTAAATATAATAATAAGAATAAGGGTTTATACCGACACTTGAAGTGACGAACCATCCATAGTTTATTTGAAATACAAAACGATAAGGGGCGGTCCATTAATTACGTAAGACAAATTTCGGGGTTTTTCAATCCCCCTCCCCCCATGTTAAGATTTTTTGTATGAAAATCAAATATAAATTGTATGGCGCGTAAGAAATCTCAGACCCCCCCTCCCCCCATAAACCCATACGTAATTAATGGACAGCCCCTAATGATAGAAGTTTGTAAAAATAAGTTCAAAACACTAATCAGTCTTCTTAATTTAATGCAGTTCGATGTAAATAAGTGAAAAAGTCATGAATATTTACAAAAAAAAAAAAAACTATAGAATATCTCTAAGAAAACGTAATCCCATAGTACGCCGATATTCATAATGTCGAACTATTCAAAGGTTATTCTTAGTAATGACGAAAAAAGAAAGGTTTATGTATATTCAAGTTATTTAAAACAGAATAGACCGCTCTTGAGTTGAATAGTTTCAGCGATTCTACGTTACATTTTTGAATTTTCCGACAGAAATTTGATAAATTTTTCTGTATGTGTTACTCTAGAAATCCGATTAAAAAAATATGGATATGGAGTGAATCTTAAAGTACTTTGTATAGACACCTTTAAAAAAAATGTCAAAGTATTCTTGTTGTAGTTTTTGAACCATGGAAGAAATGGAGAATCGATAGAATTCTAGATGTGATTTATTAAAGAATCTCGGAATAAACATTGGGAATATTTTTAGGGTAATTTCAAGAGCCTTAAAAATACCTGATAAAATTTGTGGAGAATTGTTTAATTAATTAATAATATATTGCAGAATCTTTTAGTAAACCTGTTGAAAAATTGCTTTCAAAAAACCCTTAGAGAATAAGTAGTACTATCTAAGCAAAGAAATCTTTGGAAAATAGTTGGATGCTGATGCTGATTTTTTCGGAAGAATCCTAGGACGACATCTCGAAGGACAATGATATAATTCTCTCAATAAATCCATGAACAGATTGCTCGGGTAACATCTGAGTATATAGGGGGAGATCCCCCAGTACCGGACACTTAAGCCACAAAATTCATAATTCGAAAAATATTGGTTACATGTGCTCGTGTAACCCATTTATGATAAATATTATCATTTTTATAGTGTACAAAAATAAATTTGATAATATAAATATGAATTTTGACATTGCATTTTGATGATGTATTTAAGAACCAAATTGATCAATCTTGAAAGGTGGCACCCAATACCGGACACGATCCGGAAATGCCTCGAATTATGTGAATTTGAATATCATTGAATGTGTTTACTATAGGAATAGTACATAATTGCCAATTCAATGCATTTGCAACATTTACAAGAACAATTTGAGTTTTTCTTAGTTTGCAAGATGTCCATCAAAAACCTCTTTCATATATGAAGAAAAATAGCACATTTTACGATGTTGTTCTGAATGTTCATTCTTCTTAATTTAATTGCATGTTCGACACCAGGATGGACGAAATCCATGAAAAATGAATGTATTTTGAGACACTGGTGCAATAATTACAAAGATATCATATAACAAATCAAGCTGTCCGAAATTGGGGGACAGGAAGCGTTCAACCAAAATTGTAATTTGTCCATTATTTTTTCATATCTTAAATAATTACTAAATAGGCTCAAAATTAAGGCAAAACGTCAAATTTTCCAAAATTTTCAAACTTTTTTACCTTTTTAAAAAAAGGTAAAGGCATGCATATTTCAAGGATGTGTTATTCTACGCAAACATTAGTCTCCATAATAGCTTCCTTTTCTACTAATACACCATCTTAATTGTACCATAATTTCTCAATTTTTCGACTTTGTCCGGTATTGGGTGCTGTCCGGCACTGGGGGACCTCCCCCTACACGAAAAAGCATTTTTGAAGACATTTTAAAATATTATTATCGAGAGGATTGCGGGAAGATACATCAAATTACTTTTTAGAGATATCTGTAGAAACAATAAGAGAATTTTCTGCAAAAAAAAATGCAAATAGATCTGAGGGAACTTCTCTAATAAATCTCTAAGACCTGTTTCCCAATTGAATCCTTTTTATTTGCTTATGAAAATCTTATATAATATTCGAAGGAATCCTTAGATTAACACCTGGAAGAATACTTCAATGTTTGTTTTTGCAGGAAGTCTTGGATAAATTTTGCTGCGAATTTTTCAAGTAATTCTTGAAGCATGTCCGAGGGTTTTTTGAAATGTTTTGTTTTAGAGAATCTGAATGAAACTTTAGAAGAAACTCAATGGTAAAGTTGGAAAAACTTTTGGTGAACTCTTTGAAGAATTTGTGGAAAGAACCCTTGTTTTATGATCTTGAAGATAATTGTGGTGACATTTCTAGAATTTCTTGGAGAAATCCTCAGTAATAATTATTGAACAACTGGATGATATTTGAAACTAACAATTGCAATTTATATGGAATAAGTGCATAGAGAACCTTCCTGGTGAAATGGATGAAAGAATCTCAAAAGCGTTATCGGTGGAGATTCTTCGATATTTTTTTTTTTTTGGGAAAGCTCAGAAAGCCTGAAGAAGCTTCAGGAAATTATGTTATGTGGGAATCTCAGGAAGACCTCAGAGGTAAAGGAGGTAAAGGAGTTCTTGGAGAAAGAATCAAAAAGTACGGAAATAATTCATGAAGAAATCCCCGTGGGAATTCTCTTGGTTGAATACCTGTAAAGTTCGTTGAAACAACTCAAGAGGTATCCATCAAGAGTTTTTTGGAAGCCATTTTGGAGGATTTTTTCCACTGGATTAGACAAAGAATTATTTCTTTTTTCGTTGTGGAAAAAAAACAAATATCACTGATGTGTAGCGATATCTGACACAATGACGAACGATGCATACTACGAAGACTACTTCTGTAAAATAAGAATTTGCTTGTCAAACACCCCCCCCCCCTTTAAGCCCCCTTCAGATAAAAAAATCCAAGCTGATAGAAATGATTTTCTGATTTCCTTTATTTCTATTATTTCCCGAGATTTCCGTATTTTCCGGGTAGTTCTATTAAAAAAAAACTGACCATCTATTTCCAAACAAAACCATCGCAAATCTTTTCATAACATTCAAAACAATGATCTCAGTACATCACTAGTTATATTTCGATATTGATTTGTTGTTTTTCGTAATAAGTACAATAGTTGTTGATGAAACCGATATCTTTTTGACGTTTTGTTTTTCCGAAAAAGATTTCATGGATGTAAAAGTCACAATTTTCAATATAAGATTTTAGTTGGTTATTATTCTAGTGCTTGAAAGGATTGATTCAGTGTTGGTAAATTTTATTTAAACTTCATACGATTTGTCAAGAATACCCGACCATGTGAATTACAACAGATTTTGTTACTTCCTTGAAGGTCTTTTTTCTAACAAAACATGTTATACTTTTGGCTAATTAGTAGTTAAATAACAAAAATTGAAAAAAAAATGTTATAATTCTAACAAAAACATAACTCATTTTGTTCCAAATTAAACAAAAATATAACTTATTTTGTTATTTTCCATAAATGAATTATAACAAAATTTGTTATAGGCAATTGCTCTCAATTTGGTTATAACAAATTGTGTTATAATTATGTTTGAAATTAAAACAGCCTTTGATATTATAACTGATTTTGTTTTTTTTTTTCTTTTCCTCCATCAACTGAAAGTGCTTCTAACAAAAATGAATCAAAATTTGTTATTTGTTAGAAATCTTGTTATAATTGTGCTAAATTTTTTTTGTAATATACTGGTCGGGTAAGTTCCACTTATATTTTTGCTGCCTTGTTTTTCGTGGCCTCAAGCGTTTAAAACGAAGCCACCAGATTTTTGTTTTTGAGTAACATAAATAAATTACTCACAAACAAGAAAAATAACCATACAAATTAACTTGCATAAAATGAATATACATAAAAAAACGAGGGGGCCTTCCTTAACCGAGTGGTTAGAGTCCACGGCTACAAAGCAAAGCCATGCTGAAGGTGTCTGGGTTCGATTCCCGGTCGCTCCAGGATCTTTTCCTAATGGAAATTTCCTTGACTTTCCTGGGCATAGAGTATCATCGTACCTGCCAAACGCAGGGTGTTCATTCAAAATCAGTTTTTCAATTCCCGGATTTTTCCCTGATACCTTAAAAATTTTAAACCGGGCTACATCATGATTCTTCGACTTCATATTTTTCCGACCTTTGATCAAAGATATTTGATATCTGATATTTGATTTGACATTCAAAATATTCGTTTTCAAATTCAAAAGACTTTTTCACCGGTAGAGATTTTTATACTTTTTGATAATATTAGATCATTTTATTTTCTTACAAAAAGATTGTCAAATATTGTAAAAAAAAGCAATACCATTGCAGTTACATGTTAGATTAAAAATACCTAGAAAAGGATGTTGAGTAGTACAGAATTACGTAAATCATTTGCCACTTTTTCGTTTTGTTTTCTTTCCATATGTTCAAATTCGGAGACCTTGATCTAAGTTATTTATGAATTGATTGAATGATATTTTAAAAATGCTTTGGGTTCAAAATAATATTGGTTTGAATTCCGCAATAGTATTGGACCAATATATATATCGAAGGTTTATTGTAAAGTACAAACAACCAACAATGAAGATCTTTTCAACAAACTAAAAAAAATGTCAGAACTAAGCACAGCTGCTTAAACTAGTTTTGTACTAGGTCTTTGACAAGTTTTTTTTTTAATCGTTTCAAATTGTTGATCAAAAAGTCCCTTAAAATTTTAGGATCCAGTTACGAAAAGTATTTGGCATGGTGGAAATAACCTCCCAAGCAATCAAAAGTTCAGATTATACTTCATAAGTGAACTCATAAGTTCAAATTTAGACCGGAATTGTTTTTGGAACTTTTTTGCTGATCAAATCATTTACGATGAACTCGTTTTGAACTTTAGTATCAAGTTCAATCAAAGCACTAAGCATACCTATAATGAACTTTAGTTTGATATGGAAGTACACAATAAGTTCAAATGACAATTTTGAAACAACTTGGTAAGGATAAAGTTGAACTGGTTTCAAACTTCGTACAGTAAGTTAAGATTGAGTAATAACTGCACCGGTTTGGAACTTCTTTTGGACTTTGGAAAAGTAAACAGAGCAGAAGAAAAAAATCTTTCAAACAACTCTATAGGAGTAGTTTGATGCACTGCACAGTTTCTACTGTGTTACATAACACACTAAAATTCCTATTCAAATAGATGTAAGAAGAAAAGAAAATTCCAGCGCTAAATAGCGAGTGCATAAAACAACGACAATTTCATCGGCAACAAGCAAAGTTCCTACAGCTTCCTGGGTAGTTTCAACTTTGTTGGTAATCCTCATTTGATCTTCAACCACAAACCTAGTCACTGGCATATATTGCATTATTACGTTCATTTTATTTTGTTATGACTTTTCAATTACTTTTATTGCACAAGTATTCTAGCCCGTAGTTTATGAATTTGGTAAATCAATCGCGATTCAAAACAAAGTGAGGAATGCCATACGATTCAAGTTGACAAAAAGTTCGTCATAAACTTGTTTCAAGTTTATATTGAGTTCTATCTCCACTTCTTGGAGATTTCAAAGTTCCGATAATATTCAATCTCTTATGTGTAAAAGCACAAATAGACGTAATCAGCATGTTGAGCGAAATCATAAAGATTTGCTCAACTCATTGATAAAACAGTGGTATGTACATAAGATACAAAGAGAAGGATCCGTGTTCGAGACTGATGTAATGTTCTTCCTAAATTTAATTCAAAAAATAGTGTCGGGTGTTCCCTTTCAGAAAATCCAGCAGTAATAATAAATTACAATAATAGGAAGAATAATGCAACAACTGATTTTTAATTTTTGTGTAATATTTTCAGGTTTGTTATTGAGTTTTATAGCATTCTATCAAGCGATAGAAATGAACTTGTTGTGAACTTTCGATTGATATTTTAAAAAGTAGGCTGAATAGCATTCTATTCATTTACATCATTCTAAAAGTCAAGGAGAATATCTAAATGTTGATTATAGTACACCAAAATAGAAAATTTTAATAGCCAATCCATTCACTTCACGCCTTACAAATTATGCGTTAGACATGGCCCATAACCCTTAAAAAAATCTCAATCTCATTGTATTCAAGAAAAGATGTTTTTAGCAGAAACTATATCTCGCCAAAAGAATATTTCGTCATAGATTTTTTCATCGATTTCTATTCACCGTTGTTTTCTTTGCTTTATTGCAGAAATCCTATTTACTTTTCGTTACATGTTTTCATGCTGTAGGAAAAAGAATAACTAACTTCATGAACAACAAATATTATATAATTTGGCGAAGTCAATAGCGAAATAAAAGAATCCGCTTATGTCAGTTAAACTCTTATGAAGGAACAGTGTCGATTTGATTGTTCCTGTATGAAGCTTACTAAAAAAAATTGACAAGTTGACATAAATCCATTACAGCATCTTCCTAGCAATTCATCTGCTCTAGAATAATTTACCAAGCCTTAACCAAGAATAAGCATGTTCAATAATCCGCCGAAAAAAAATCTTAATACGTTGGCCCAGACTTTTAGTAATAAAACCACTCCATAAAAAAATCTTTTTAGATCAGCTTTCCACTAAGCGCTTGAATTCTACTCAGAATAAAACAAAAATATTTTATTAATCCTGCTTGTAATGGTATAAGCTATACACTACTTAAATATCAAGTTATTTTCCAGAGCACCTTCAATTACCTAAATATTTATCGCATAGATTCCCGTTACGAATACTGTAATAATCTCATCAAGAATATGCCACAAATCTTAATGGAAATCTATCAAGCATCTCACTTAGAAGCTTGTCGGGAATCACTATGTGTCCTTCTACAATTTGTTCAAGGATCTCAATGATGTTTCCCAAGATTTCCTTTGAATTGGCTAAATATCTTGACGCCAGAAATCTTTAAAACATCTCAAAAGAAATGGGTATATATTGACACAAAAAAATACCAAAAATCTCTTCAGGAAACCAACGATTTTCGTTAACTAGGATTACCGTTTTGAATCATATTACGGACAACTTCAAATTCCGGACACTCTGCTTTGTATGGGAAACTTTTCACACGAAATATTTCAATTTGTGCTGTTCAAAAGTTCTCACTTTCGAGGCTCGCTCAAAAAGGCTTTCTCAATAAAAATCTATGCAAACGTTTAATCTCCAACTGCCTTAGACGTCTCTTTAGTGGCTTGACGACTTCAACTGATTGTTTGACTTTTCAAAAAATGATTTCCATGAGCTGTCCGGAATTCGAATCAAAGTGTCCGGAATATGTGGCAAAAGTGAGGAAGCGTCCGGAATAAGAATAATGAAAAGGCCACACATTTCGATTTATTTAAAAATATTCAAGTTGCGGAAGCGTATTGTTTACCCACCATTCGACAGTTAAGGGTTACCGACGCTCGATAACGTTGAGAAATCATAAGGAATGATTTATTAGTATGCTCTATGCTGAGTTAAACTTCACTTATGCCTCAAGTGTCCGTAATATGAATGAAAACGGTACTAGAAACCATTTATTATCTCTCTAGCATCGCACCAAAAGTTAATCGCAATGCGAAGTTTGAGTTGTCAGTCGTGTATCTTGTGGCAAAATTTTTAGTTTTGTCTACAGTATCTAGGTACTTAAAATTGAAAACATTTGGTTCACTTATATTTGGAATACATATTTCTCCCGGCGTGTTCAACGATTTCCCGGGTATTTCCCGCCCAAATGAAATTCCCGTGTTTTTTCCCGCTTTTCCCGGATTTCCCGGATGGATGGACACCCTGCACACGATATACGAATGCAAAAATGGCAACTTTGGCAAAGAAAGTTCTCAGTTAATAACTGTGGAAGTGCTGATAAGTATAAGCTGAGAAGCAGGTTCTGTCCCAGTGAGGACGTAACGCCAAGAAGAAAAAGAAAAAGAAAAAAAAAACAAATAATTTTAAAAGAAAATTCCATTATATTATTTTGTTATTATATTTGTTATGCTATTTTCTTTACATAAACAAAAAAGCAAAATATATAAATTTATATGTATGGTTTCCGGTGTGTATGGCTAAAACATTGCAGAAACTTTATTTGTAATAAATAAATAACATATGAGTAGCTGTGGTGAAAAGAAATGAAGCAATTCTAAGCAAACGTTTCTGATTTTAGTCTGCTCTTGGAGATATTCGAAGAAAGTTCGATTTTTGTTGTTAATATCAAAATAATATTTCTAGTTCTAAAAAATGTCATAATCTCTAGTGTATTCTTATTTTGTTTTCAATTTTCCCGGGTCCAACTTGTATGTGACAAATCATTAACTTATGTTTTCCACAATCGAGGTGAGCAAAGAGGAGTGTGTTCAGTGCATTGCAATGTTTGGCAAAATATGAAATGAAGTGAATATAATCATCTTTACAACTCTACCTACCATGGACACTTGCATGCCAAGCTATGCTCGGATAATTGGAAGTTTTCAGATTTTTTCTCAGACATCATCAAAACGGGCATAATTGTTCAAATACTCCAAATATATACAAAACCTTAATCTGGCGTACATGTACAATTTTGGTCAAAACAGAAAAAAGATTGACCTAATACTTCTACTTTTACTCGCCAAAGTTATTATTTCTTATTGCAACTAAATGAGTTCATGGTTAAGGTGTGCTCCCACAGGCAAGTATTTCAAAATCATTTAAAATTCATGGAAACCCAGTAAGGTATTCAAGTACACCATGATGCTGCTACTGCAGAAGTACAGCTCATAGCATATAGCTTTGAAGCCAACTTTTCCCTATTTATCACTGGTTCGTAAAAACCTGTCAACGAGTTTGTCGCTTGACCCTCCTTCTGCGGCCCTATCTGAAAGCCTGGCTGGAGATGTCGAAAAATCACATCACATTCTCCATTGAGCGACATGACCCTGGCACCGAACGCCGGCAAAGATGAATTTCACGGAACAGCTTCATTCATTGGTGGAAAAATGACAAAAAATAAACAGCATAAAAACGGCGTAACGCTTTCATCTGCCTCAGCCGGTGGTGTTTATCTGAAACTCGGTGGAATATTCCATCGGGTAACGAGGATGAGCTTGTGGGACCTCTGACGTTTGATTAAGTGTGTATTCCAAGATGCATATCTCATTTCTGTAAATGAGTGTACTTGACCTGAATCTTGTCAGAATGCTGTTGAGTTGGAATGAATGAATGAAAAATGGAAAAGGATTTACCAGGTCAGATAGGGGGAATGTAGTTACGCTTACGAAATGATGAGTATACTTCTAAATGAAATGGCAATTGCAACACGAATATTTTTTGTGATAGCTTAATATTCTTTAGTTTTTTTTTTTGCATTTACACAGATTTTCAATAATTCATGCTTAATAACCTTTCAGCAAGTTCTGTTCTCAATACTTATCATGTTGGCTACCCATATGGTTTCCGAGCAAAAGATACAAATGAGCAAAGAGTGTCATATTGAAAAACGCCAGTGACCCAATCATTGTGCAAGAAAATATGATGCCTACAGTGACTAACTAAAGAATCCAGAGTGTTACAAATTGACTGGATGACTCTCTGTGGATGTCTAACTCATTATGCTTTCTGCTTTCTATTGCTGGGTTTGCGGTTTTCGCAAAAAGCTCTCAGCACAAATGTACTCACTGCCATAAAGAACCAGTGATATGATCCCCTCTGATTTTGATTTTTAACTGAATAATTAAATCAACTGATTGATGTAATGATCAAAACCATCACTATGGCTGAAGCAGTCCAAGTTGGTGTAAAATTTACTAATACAATTGTTATTGGATTACGTTTCTCTAACGCATCTAACAGCTAATAACATACATATAGCAGTTATTACTGGAACTTATTTGAAACCTTGAACCAAACTCAAAAGTTATGCAAACGTTTTTGTTTATCGTAATGATTGACTGTATGGAGTATGAGTAGTATCCCATAATCATTCATAGGCGTAAAAACATTAACTTTCTTTGTTATTTCAAGCTATTTTTTTAACTTTGAGTGTTTCTGTTGACAGTTCAAATAAAGCATACTCAATCAAGAGAACGTTTTCGAAAATTCCTGGCGGATTTTTGGATGATTTGCAAGGAGTGAGAACTTCCCTTTCTCCATCAGTAAACTTTTTTAAAATATAATTTTTAACAGAATGATGGGCCACTTTAATTATCATCCATTTTTTCCAATGAACATTTCGGATTCAGACAATGATATTCGACCGCTCATCAACTTTTATCTGCTAGGTACCCCGGGGCAAGTGAGAATCCGGGGTAGGTGGGACCTCCCGCCATAGTTAATTGTGGGAAAAATTTTCAAGGTAAATTCAACGCCATTTCTAACTCGCTTGATAAATTGTGCATAACTTCGCAATAAAATAATTGTGTTATAAATTGAATTACAATCAGTAAGCTACACTTTTAAGTATCATTGGAAGCTGCTTACCTAGCAAGTGATGATGACGATAAGGACGCTTTCTACGCGCAGCTGGAACGTGAATACGACAGCTGCCCAAGCCATGATGTCACAATCGTTATCGGAGATCGCAACGCTCAGATTGGCCAGGAGAAGGAATTCAGACCGATTATAGGGAAGTTCAGCGCTCACCAGCTTACGAACGGAAACGGCCATAGACTGATTGATTTCGCTGCCTCCAAGAACATGGCCATACGTAGTACCTACTTCCAGCACAGCCTCCCGTATCGGTACATCTGGAGATCACCCCAACAGACTGAATCGCAAATCGACCACGTTTTCATTGATGGAAGACACTTCTCGGACATTATCGACGTCAAAGTCTATCGCGGTGCAAACATCGATTCGGACCACTACCTTGTGGCGGTTGAAGTGCGCCAAAGACTTTCCGTTGTGAACAACATTCGGTACCGACGCCCGCCACGGTACAATCTGGAACGACTCAAGCTACCCGAAGTCGCAACTGATTACGCGCAATGCATTGAAGCAGCATTGCCGAAAGAGGGACAGCTTACCGAAGCCCCTTTTAAGGACTGCTGAAGTAGTGTCAAAGCAACCATTAACAACGCAGCCTAAGGTGCCATTGGGTTCGTGGAAGGAAATCGATGAAACGGTTGGCTCGACGAGGAGTGTCAGTCGCTGTTGGACGAGAAGAATGTAGCGCGGGCGATAATGCTACCGCAAGGCACCCGTCAAAACGTGGAACGAGACAAACAGAAGCGAAGACAGCAAACCCATCTATTCCGAGATAAAAAGCGCCGCCTGGAAGGGTTGGAGTGCGAAGAGATGGAGCAACTGTATCGTTCGCAACAAACGCGTAAGTTCGACAAGAAACTCAAAGCATCCCGCAAAGACTTTGTGCCGCGAGCCGAAATGTGCCGGGATAAGAATGATATCTTGACGGACGGACGCGAGGTGATTGAAAGGTGGAAGCAGCACTACGATGAACACCTAAATGGTGCAGAGGGGGAAGACCAAGACAGCAGGAGGAATGGCTTCATCAGTACGTCGGATGAGGGATTCGTGCCAACTCCCCCAATTGGTGAAGTTAAAGATGCTATCAAACATCTCAAGAACAACAAACCAGCTGGAAGGGACGGTATTGGAGCGGAACTTATTAAAATGGGCCCGGACAGATTGGCCACTTGTCTGCACCGATTGATAGCCAGGATCTGAGATACAGAACAGCTACCGGAGGAGTGGAAGGAGGGAATAATATACCAAATATACAAAAAGGGTGACAAGTTAGAATGTGAGAACTATCGAGCGATCACCATTCTTAACGCAGCCTATAAAGTGCTTTCCCAGATCATCTTCCACCGTCACTGGCAAGCAGATTTTTGGGAAGTTATCAAGCAGTTTTGTGAACGAGCGATCGACGACAGACTAAATCTTTATGTTGCTTTTCATCATTCATTGTTCATTTGCTTTTCTGACGACGTGGACATTGTCGGAAGAACGTTCCAGGTGGTTTCTGAACAATATACCAGGCTGATTCATGAAGCGGATCGGGTTGGATTGAAGGTAAATACGTCGAAGACGAAATATCTGCTGGCTGGAGAAACCGAGCGCGATAGAGCTCGCATTGGCAGACGCGTGATGATTGACGGGGATGAGTTTGAGGTGGTGGACGGATTTGTCTACCTTGGATCATTAATAACGTCGGGTAACAACTGCAGAAGAGGAATTCGAAGACGTATCATTGCCGGAAGTCGTGCTTACTACGGACTCCACAAGACCTTGCGGTCTGGTAAACTTCACTTCCGTACTAAGTGCACCATGTACAAGACGCTGATGCGACCGGTAGTCCTCTACGGGCATGATACGTGGACAATGTTCGAAGAGGACCTGCAAGCGCTAGGAGTTTTTGAACGACGTGTGCTTAGAACGATCTTCTGCGGAGTATGTGAGAACGGCGTATGAAGGAGGAGAATGAACCTCGAGCTTGTGCAACTCTACGGTGAACCCAGTATCCAGAAAGTCACCAAAGCTGGAAGGGTCCGAAGGGCGGGACACGTTGTGAGAATGCCGGACAACAATCCCGCAAAAGTGGTGTTCACCTCAAATCCGGCCGGTACAAGACGAAGAGGGGAGCGCAACGAGCTAGGTGGTTTGACCAAATGGAGCAGGATCTTGGAAGGGTGGGGCGATCGAATAACTTGAGGTTAACAGCCATGAATCGAGTTAGTTGGCGTAACATTCTGGCGCAGGTCATGTCTTGAAAGACGTGCAGCTATCAAAATTAAATAAGTACAAACTGCATACGATGAACAGGTACTTTGTTATCATATCATATGAAAATTTCTATGCTCTTACTTACCCCGAAATATCTTTATACCCGGGATAAGTGGGATTTAGCAAACCAAGCACCAGATTCAAAACTTTTTCGACACGTAGAGAGCCAGATCCTATTCTTGGCACTTTTGATTTACCTGTGGGGTTTTTTGAAAACTACAGGGCTCATATTTGGTCATAACATGCGTCGTACTGATGTGTTTATTATTGCAAAGCTTCAGACAATTCGACCAATTATTTTCCTAGAAAAATCAAAAATAAAACTTGAATTTTAAATTACACAAAAACCCCATTTTTAATATTTTTCACCATTGAATCTTGACAGTCAAAAGATGTATGGGACAAAGTTTCATGATGGAGAAATTTGTAATAAAAAAGTTTTTCTAAGAACAATTTTTGGTCGATTTTCAAAATTTTGATTTTTTTGTCAAAATAAATACGTTCTGATGATACAGTAAGCATCTTGAATTGGTTCTAAGCCATAATGAATATACGAATAATTTCTTTAGAAGTAGCAATCTTCGTATTATATCGAGTTTAATGCAAATAATATTATTATAATGTTAAAATAGGTAATTTTCAAAAGTTACACTTGAGTCAAAATGATCAATTTTTCTATGGAAAACACTTATTATACCATACCAAAAACAAGTGCAACATATAATCCAAATCAAAGACTATCGAGCACGATTTATGTTTTTTTTTTTCGACTTATTCTTGACGGAATTCGTCAACTACTTCACGTCCCATCCGAAAACAGCTGTCACTATAATCTTACGAACATAAGTCACTATCTCAGGGATGGGATTCGATCCCATGCCCTCGTCGTGAGAGGTGAGTGTTCTAATATCTAAACTAAATCTCCCAGTGAACCACGATTCGTATAACAATGTGCGGTTAAAATCACATATTCGTACATCTAAAATCAGCCATACGATCAGCCAATATGCCAGAATAAAATGAATAAGTTGCATAAACTGCCAGATTGTAAAGAAATCCAGCAGACAATGGAATGGAATCGCAGTAACTTAGTCAAAACTTGCCAATCAAGCTTGGTATCTTTTGACGATGGGCTTCTTCTGTCCAATTCGTTTTTGAACCTAGGTTGGAACCGGCGAAACCCGCTCTGAATTACAGTTTCAACTCCAATCCGATTCAGGTTTGACATACCTACAATTTGTTTGACATTAGTTGGTTTATTTGTTGATTACCAACCCAATTCCTAAAAACGCAAACAAGAAACATGCATTGATGTTGGCAAATAATCGTTCCGCTACTAAGAATCACTTGATGGTTTAGTGGTAAAGTATTGGATTTTGAATCCGAAGGTCGCGTGTTCGAGACTGAGTAGTATTTTTTTTCATTTCCCCGATTTTTTTTTTGGTATCGTATTGCTGACCACGGAAAGTCTGAAAAAGTCGTGCAAAGTTCGTGCCTCCACTTGGGTATGTATATTGCCTTTCCATGCATTTTATACGAGTGCATTGATTTATATAGAATGATGAATACCGTCGATAGAGGTGGCAATGGGTCTAGGGGGTGAGATTGGGTCAAAACGGAAAAATATGATTTATGAAATATTTCAGCTAATAACGCTGATATTGCTAAAATCAATAATTCATATGTAAGGGAACATATTATTACACGTAATTCATCACAATATACATTTTTAGAAATAGTAGTTTTTGTTTACTGTATCAAAAAACTTGTATGTTGAAACTAGATAAAATATACAACATTAAATTTCTCCTGTGCAAAGTATCACACATGTACTTGAACCTCTATCGTTAAATTATTAGAAGGTTGGAAGTCTTTTCATTGCACTTCACATGTATTTTCCGGAAACTATTTGATTTTTCCACAAAAAAATCATTTTTCTCGGTACAGTGTCTAAAACATTAAAAATGGGGGTGAGATTGGGTCAAGCAAGAATGATAGTAAATGAAATTACAAGTCCACTTTTTTGACCTTATACGATGCCGGGTGTTCTCTTTTATAATTAAGATGTGTTTATTCTTTCTAAATACAGCATCTCTGAAACATCAAACAAGTCTACTTGAGTAGTCCGTGCATTGAATAACAATGCAACGCATTTTGACAACTTCTCAAACCAGCAACTGTGTTTCATGCGCAGCATCATTTTATCAAATCGATTTATTTTTTGTAATTTAACTACTTATCAGTATTTTCATATTATAGAAACATCTCACGAAAGAACAAATGTGTTGGATCGCTGAAATATTGGGATTATGACGTCAACATCTGCCTGAAATGTATTGATCGTGGAATGTCGCATCGAAATTTAACTATTTGCGAAGGTTTAAAATAATCACTGTTTCAGTACACCTTTGGGGAAACTGAATAGGCTTTATGGCAATGGGGATGATACTTCGAAGACAGTGTAAAGGAAAAACAAGAAAATTTATGTAAACTGACGATAAATGTTGGGTTTACATATTTTTTTCTCATAGATCGTCAATATTTTGGTATAATCGTTCTTTTAAGTGGATTTATCATACCTGTGAAACATCTTGGATATCTTTTCGTCTTGTTTTCATCATATTTCATCATTATTTTTCAGCTGTGAATAGTTTTGCAATCATATTCTCAAAAACAAGTTATTTAAATTACAGTGACCCAATGTCACCCCCTCTATGGGGTGAGATTGGGTCATTTTTCATTCACTTGTGGTGCCACTGTACATACACACAAAATTTGAAGTTTATTGGAGTTAAATTGCGATAGTTATTCAATAAATAAATCGTACATACCCCTTTTTGACCCATTCTCACCCCTAACGACGGTAGCAAAATTATACCAACCAAAATATTGTCGTCCTTTAGATATTTTACAGACATCGTTTAGTAATAAACCGTTAGAAGGCAAAAAAAACTAATTCATATACTAAACCAATACCTTAACCGAATGATTTTGCCAGTTTTCATCCATGCAACAAGGATAATTTTGCCAAGCCTCTTTGTGCTCCTTTTATCGACAATATGGGAGAAAATTGCAGCTCAAAGAGCTCTTTTGCGTTCAAAGGCTACCTGTTTAATTTGGACCGGTAGACTCAAACTTTAACAAGCACTGCTCTAACGAAACCAAAACAAAAAATAAAATAAAATGCGCTCTTCACATGGAACATTTGAGCTCTACTCGTTAGATGCCTTTTTAAATGCGAGTTTTCTTTTTGTTTTTGGTTGGGGTTCAGACCTTCTTAGTATTTTTTCGACACGGAGAACTGAAAGAGGACATCCCGCAAAGGTTCAACCACAGCAAGTTAAAAATCAGTTTAATTAGTTTTAATGTATTTCAATTAAACAACAGTCAGCTGGTAGAAGGGAAGCATAATTGGTTTTGGCTACGGCTATGAATCATATTATTCCGTCTTCTTTTTCTTTCTGGCGTTACGTCCCAAATGGGACAAAGCCTGCTTCTCAGATTAGTGTTCTTATGAGCACTTCCACAGTTATTAACTGAGAGCTTACTATGCCAATGACCATTTTTGCATGTGTATATCGTGTGACAGGTACGAAGATACTCTATGCCCTAGGAATCGAGAAAATTTCCTTTACGAAAAGATCCTCGATCAGCGGGATTCAAACCCACGACCCTCAGCATGGTCATGCTGAATAGCTGCGCGTTTACCGCTACGGCTATCTGGGCCCCGTCATATTATTCCGTCTGTTCTCTTCAAATCTAGAACAATAGGTTTTAGCAAAAAAATATCGACTACGTCAATAATTCGGTATTTGAGTAGTTCTTCTTTTTCTGTTAGGCGTTTCGTCCCAACTGGACCAAATCCTGCTTGTCAGCTTAGTGTTTTAATAAGCACTTATGTATATATCACAAGCACAAAGATACACTAGGTTCCGGGAAATCGAGAGAATGTTGTAGGTCTGGCGGGATTAAAACCCACGACGCTCAGCATTGCCTTATTGAATAGCTATGCGATTATAGGAAAATGAACTTTTCTATTTTAGTTTTTGAAGCGGTTATTTTTTTTCTAAGCCATCAACACAAAGAATTCTATACTATACTTGAAATGTGACTGACAACCTTACCTAAGAAGGCTTGTGCTGTCTTGTGTCTTTAATGATAATATGTTGAAAATCACCTGGGTTATAGAAGATTCTTGGGATAGTAATAATGTTCTACACTTTTTACACGTTATTAATTGAGGGACCGTTCTTATCCAAGTGGCTAGATTCTGCGGCTACAAAGTAAGGCCATGCTTAAGGTGTCTGAGTTCGATTCCCGGTCGGTCCAGGATGTTGTCGTAATGGAAATTTCTTTGACTTCCTGGGCATAGAGTATAATCGTACTTGCCACACGATATACGAATGCAAATATAGCAAGTTTGACAAAGAAAGCTCTCAGTTAATAACTGTGGAAGTGCTCATAAGAACACTAAGCAGGCTTTGTTCTAGTGAGGACGTCGGCTCCGCCACTACCCCGAACGCCACTACCCCGAATGGGTCACTACCCCGAAAGCCATTACCCCGAATGGGTCATTACCCCGAACGCCACTACCCCGAATGAGCCATTACCCCGAATAGTATGAGATACTTTGTAGTTTCTTGTTTTTCGGACAAAAAATGATGACCATACTGTTATAAAATATTGACCATTCATGTATGTGTCTCTAATGTAAACTTCATGGTTTTCATCATATATTTTCAATTCTTTCATATGTGAGCTATTCTTGCAAAATATTCTGTTTGCAACTATTTTCTTTTTATTTTCTTTTTTTCTGGTACAGAACCTATTTCTTAGCTTAGTGAGCACTTACCCAATTCAAGGGTCCATTCACAATATTCATAAAACCAAAAATGGCCATTTCCGACACCCACCCACTGTGGAAATTCAACAAATTTTGTATGAGCTGTAATATTTTGACAACAACCCCTTGATCGTTATGAAATTTGTGAATGGGCTTTTAATAAAATAAGCCTTTTATTTACTGAGATCATTCCTTGTCAATTTACCATTCTTGTACATGTGTCTCTGTGCCAAGGGAGTCAAGGAAATGGTCTATGCAATAAATTTCCTCCGCCACCAGAGGAATTCGAACCCAGAACATATAATTTTGCTGAACAGCTGCGTGCTCACCGGTATTTGGAGTCCTTGGAGGTGTTCATAAATCAATTATGTTTTTAAACACAGATTTCCCTTTCTTATGAATACAGGTTGTAGCATAGAATCACGTTGTTAAAGTGATTATTCACGTCATAGCTGTAAGCATTTACTAGAAATTTACCCTTCTTTCTTTAGAAGGCTGTTCTTTCAAGTTTTCGTTGGATAATTTAGTCTCTAATATTTTCGTATGGAACAGCTAAGTTTATAAAAAGCAGGATATACTTAAGGCATTCATTGAAGTTAATCCTGCCTTAATTTAATACAAGAAGATAAGAGGAAGGATATTTCAGAAATTTTCCCTTCTTTAATCTTTCTAATTAAAACAGTCTGGTCTCTTATCGAACTGCTCACCATTTTTCTGCCATCATCATTTCTTCATTGTCTTGAATCAAATACAACTAATTTTTGTGGTTATCTTATCAAAATTCAGCTGAATGACCATCAAACCAACAAAAGTTTTTACTGTAGCGGCCATCAGAGGCCACCGTTTTTCTAATATGTACAAGTATATGAGCGTTTCTATGTCACAGCGGAACATTTGTCTATCAGGTTGGTCTTTAAGTGAGTTCCATAGAACAACACTTGCAGCGATAATATCAGGGTGATCTTCATGTGCCACAAAATATGTTGGAAGATTCCAATGCTAGTAGACAGACATCTAAAATAATATTAGTGAAGGAAGTGGGTAGCATCGTCCAAAAGGAGACTTTACTACATCCTAATTGTTTGCATATTATAACTATTCTCTTCATAATAAATTCATCCTTCTTTTTAAAGTACGCTGTTCTTCAGAGCATTGCAGTGTGGCTTTGTAAATCTCACCAAAAATAGAGGACAAATCCAAACGAAACTTTGTAAGTAAAAATTATTTGCTGAAGCTAGCTCCATTTTTTAATATTTGAAAAATACATTGTAAAGCTAAAATCGTTTAATACTCCGTACAGTTATCTCCCCACCTTCAAATCAAAATAAGTCTCAAAAGGTTATGCATTGGGGGTAATGGCGTTCGGGGTAGTGACCCATTCGGGGTAGTGGCGTTCGGGGTAATGACATTCGGGGTAGTGGCGCTCGAGATAAGTAGTGTCATAGAGTCGAGGACGTTATGTCGAGAAGAAGAAGAAGACTTTATAAATTGATTATAATCAATCGGATTTTATATTATTATTAATTTATCGATAGCCTATATTGATTAATGAATTTTTGCATGGTAATTTATTCCAATGCGCAACTTATGAATTCTGGGTTTTAATGTTATATAGGGGAAGTGGTGGTAAAATGAATACCGTGTCTTTTATCGAGGAAAAACAAATATCAATGAATTTTTATCACGCACGGACGATTCACAGTATCAATCGGAGTTAGAGTTTTCATTCCCGGGAATATTTCCCGGGAATTGAGATTTCCCGGGATTCCCGTTTCCCAGGAAATGATTTTCTGTTTCCCGGGATTCCCGTATTTCCCGGGATTTCCATATTTTTCGGGTAGCTTTATAAAAAAAGAATTTACTATCTTTTTTCAAACAAAAACCATCGCACAATTTACTTTTCATACAATTCTAACCAATGAACTCACTACATCACTAGTTATATTTCAATGCTGACTTTTTGTTTTTCGTAATGAAACAATAGTTCATAAAATGGATATCGTTTTTGACGAAAGAGTATATGATGCATAAAAGAGAAGAATTTTCGAGGGATCTTTTCCATGAATTGAGTAGGCTTATAAAGGTTTAATGGATGTAACAGTCTTAATTTTTAATATAAAGACTCGAATTAGGTTTTATTCTAACCTTCATACGATTTATCAAGAATAACTTCAAGTGGACTTTTGCTTAATGCTATAAACCTTGTTTTTTTGAAGCCTAGCGTTTGAAATGAAGCTAAATTTTTTTAAGAGAAATATGGATAATTTACTCAAATAGAAGAGAAATAACCAACAAAATTCCTGGTATAAAATACATATTGAGTCGATGTACCAAGTACATGACTCTATATGTATTTTGAAGCCGCACAACCAAGAACAAATATAAGAAAAAAATACAGAGATAAAGCCAGTGACATTACTTTTCGGCATCTGAATCACATGTGCCTATAATACAAAGCAAAATACAAATCAAAACCGTTTTTTTACAAAACTTCTATATTTTTTTTAAAGTTTAGATCAAAAGCTTTCGATTGATATAAAAAGTTCTTATTTAATTAAATATTTTGTTTTGTGAAAAAATTGTTTATCTTAGTAGTGCTACTATAGGAACAATAGGTTTGCTATAGATGCAAGAGAGCTTAAATTATAATCAAAACTATACTTCGGTATTTTTTGTAACAAAATCGAGTTGGTATTTAGATAAAAAGTTCCTGAGCTTCATGTCAAAAAATGTTTTTGACGATTTTTAGCAAAACGGCCGTATAAAGCCACTAGTGGGACTATAGGGGACTGTCTACTTAGGGAACAACGACCCTACTCGAAAAACGAATAATTTGAATAAGAAAATTCCACCAAATTTGCTTTTATTTTCACGTTTTTTAGAATTTCTCGGGATACCGGGATTTTCCGGGAAATAAAAATTTCATTTCCCGTTTCCCGGGAAATCGAATCCCGGGAAATTTGAAAACTCTAATTGGAGTGTTCGGATTATCACGGACGTCAATTGAAGTGAAAATATCAACGAAAACTAAGATTCAAGAAAACCATGTTCGAAAATTAGTACTGACGTAACATGTAGCTTAAAACAAAATCAGTTTTGTAGATTTACTATTTCTTGCAATAAGTGCCATTTGAATCGCATATAAAGGAGTGAGTCAGAAATTGTATGCTACATTCTATTTTTGAGATATACAGTCAAAGGTCCATGTGTCGATATCTGAAGGAACCCTTGATTCATGAAAATATCGAGTAGTGGAACAGAAATGCTTTGGAAACCTGTTTGAGGGTACTATCATAGTAACCATGAAATCTGGTTTTAGTATGGTTCTATGCTGCCCATAAAGGCATAACTGTCCTATACGAGAAAAACGGGATTGAGAAAATAGCATTCAATGTTTTAAGTTTGTCTTCTCATTCAAAATTTGTGGGATTCGTGGCCGTGCTGTTAGTGTTACCAAACATTTAGCCGCATCGAGTCAAGGAGTGTGGGTTCGATTCCCGCTTCAGCCCGGAAATTTTTTCGTCAGGAATGTATTTCGACTGTGCCACTGGGCATTGCGTGCTACTCCATTGTCTAGTGTGGTGCTCCCTTCAAAAGACATTATCTTCCACTGGAAACATTAACGTGTTGGTGTCTTTAAAAAAATGTGCATAAATTTTTAGTACATTTGTAAATGCCCGGGGGAGATTCCCCAGTACCGGACACTAAAGCCGCTAAATTCATTATTCAAAAACTATTGATTTTATGCAGTCTTGGTGTCCATTCATGACAAATATTACCACTTTTGTAGCGTACAAAAATTAATTTGAAAATATAAATATGAATCTTGACATTGCATTTTGATGATGTGTTTTAGTACCAAATTGACCTGTCATTAAAGGTGGCTCCCAATACCGGACACGATCTGTAAATGCCTCGAAGTCTGTAAATGTGTATATCATTGAACGTTTTTAGTCCATGAAAAGTTTTCCATTGCCAATTCAATGCATTTGTAACATTCACAAGAGTAATTTAAGTTTTACTTAGTATGCAAGTTGATCATCAAGAAACCTCTTTCCTATATAATAAAAAATATCATATTTTACGTGTTGATCTAAAATTTCATTCTTCTGATTTGTATTGCATCTTTGTTACCGTGATCGATGAAATCCATGAAAAATGAATGTATTTTGAGACACTGGTGCGAAAATTAAAAAGATATCTTGTAAACAATCAAGCTGTCCGAAACTGGGGGATAGGAGGTGCCGGACCAAAATTGTAGTTTGACCATATTTAGTTCAACTATGGTACAAAATACATTCATACTTTCAAATAATGATTATATTTGATCATGCTTGCGTGATCCAAATTATTTTGCCATTGTTCAAATTTAGGGCGAAACGTCAAATTGTCAACAATTTTCAAACATCTCAACTTTTTTTTAAAAAGGCATGCATTTTTCAAGGCTGTGCTATTCTGTGCAATCATTACTCTCTATAAGAGCTTTCTTTTCTTCACGATTTCTCAATTTTTCGACTTTGTCCTGTATTGAGTGCTGTCCGGTACCGGGGGATCTCCCCCTATATAAATAAGAATTGAATAATAAAGTGAATTGTAACACCCTGGGCAAAGGCACAACCTTGTGATCAGCTTGACTGCTGTCAGGTCTCGGGGCTTAAATGTATCTTTACTCTGAAGAGAAATATGCACACTAGTGGTGCCAATGGTGATAATAATCAAAAGTGTTTTCTAATGAACACTATTGATTAGCATCACCGCGAACCGATACTTTACGTGGTCTATGATGAAGCGGTCCTTGTTTGTTTTTTTCTATACGTTTTTTATTTATTCTTCCAGACACTCATCCGGTAACAGTTTAATCAAAACCTCCTAACATTGAAGAAATCGTGCTGAACAGGAACACGCATGGCCGTACAAGGATACAACAGAATCTTATTAAACCCGTTTCTTTTACTAATAATATCTCTGTTTACTAATTTACTAATTATATCATTCTCTTCTCGTCAACAAGCGTCATTTCAGGATTAGGTTTTTCATTATAGCATTGAATATATTATAAGAATGCCGTCAGACTAAAAAAAAAACGTGTGACTAATCGCTATCTCTATTTATAGGTACCCGTAACCGTGAATAGGAATAGTAACTCATGAGAAAAATACTATGATATAAGTGAGTACGAACTAATCACTAACATCCCCAACACTGAGAAGGTAAGCACATCCATTACCCTAAAACACCAAATTATCAGAGATTACTACACTTTTAATAATCTGATAGTGTCGGTTAGAGTTTTCAAACAACGTCAAGAACGAATTTCTTCTTATAACAGATCCTAGTAATGACATATTATCGGCGCAGTAGAAAAATAGAAACAGTTTAATCGCCGAGGTTGATTTTTTTGTAAGTGTAAGTGATTATAGTATAATCTGTACTTATGATTGCTGTGCGATGCGGACAGGATATTGTTCTCATTATTATATTAAGAAGATATATGAATAATTCCGTTGCTGGTTTTGATCATGTTACTAAGAAAATAGTGATAATGTGATAATATAGTGAGATGACGTTATTGTGTCGAATAATTTTGTGTGGTTAATGGTAGTAAGCTACTAAGATTGTGATTCATAGAGTGATGATAGTTTGTGATATTTTGAATATTAGTGATATAAGAAACGAGAATCCTACTTTTCTTTCAATGAAGATAATGATATTGAGTGTTGATGTGATTTATTTATTACAGTGATTATTTTTAATGAGAAGTTTTATACTTTAAACTTGATGAAGCAGTAGTATTTTGTTGTGGCTGGGTTATAGATGTGATGTTAATAACAAAATTGATATAGATAATGGTGACGTTGTTAGTAGAAATTCTGTTGATAATGAAGATGGTGATATCAATACCAGTGAAGAGTGATATGAAATAATCTAATAGTTATCAAGTGAAGTGATAGTGTGAAAAGAACGTTTCCCACCTTCTACCGTAACCTTCTGAGACAGATCGCAACAGTGTCTTCTTGGAAGCCATCTTTCCGTGCACGTCTGGTGAACTGCTTCAGAAGGATTACGTCCTCTTTACTATCTAAAGTCTAGTTTAGAGCTTTGAACAGTATTCACTGTACGGCTAGCAACATAAAAAAAAAAAAAAAAAAAAAAAATAATAATAATAAAGTGAATTGTAACATTCTCAAAGCTGATCTACCTTTTAGTTGAAATTCAAAACATTTCCATTAATGAGCTGTGAAAAATTATAAAAAAAGGCTAATGGTACTCCGTCTACAGCAAGTGGGACACACAGGGATTAAATAGTCTTCAGCATAACACGTAATTGTTCCAATTGATGCTGTTACTATTCATACGTTTGTTTGCCATAATGACGCAAAACTGTCATTAACACTCACTACTTTGAAAATCTTTTCACAGATAAAAAGTAAATGAGAAGAACATTATGAGTACTGTGTGCCCAAGAAGCTTAATGATGCAGCATAGACTCATATTCAACTTTTTCCGTTATGCCGCTTCTCATTACCTTGCTTTTCCTGCCAGTTTTATTCACAACATCAGACAATCCTGGCACTTATCATGCGAAGCTGAGAAGACTCATGTTCGCAGTGTATAATAAATTCATTTGGCGTATGAATCTTGATCTTACAACTATTTGTCTTGGTACGGTTATGGTTGTCGGTATTAATGCCACTCTTCCGACAATGGAGAACGGTTGAATAAATCTGGTCTTTTATGTTGTGCAAAACATCAGAGTATGATGTATCATAACATTGTTTTAAAACGAGTGATAACCATAAGAGCAAAAAACGATTATTTCGGGAACGGACCTGGTGTAGTGCCCAAACCTGGTTTAAAGTTGAAACACAAAGTTAAACATTCATCTACAATATGAAATAGTAAGAACACAAACGAGAATTCTAAAAGAAATATATTCAGCAACATTTTTGGACGTCAGATAGCTGCACATGTCCAAAAACTTTAATTTTTGCTTCAAAATTTGACTACATCAAGTAGTTAAGTGTCTTAAACCCGTGCAGTTTCCTTCTTTCCTAAACCCGTGCAAATTTTATGAAAACTTACTAGGAACTTCAAATAATTAAAGGAGAACTTTTCATATAGTAAAAATCACTTCCACCATTTCCCGCTGAGATATCTTGCTCGAACGCTTTCTCAATACTTAGGAATCGCTTGAAGAAGAACTGTCTTGCCTATGTTCGCCTAAACAATAGATTGTTGAAAACGTTGAGAGCCAAAAAAATGTACGCACAATGGTTGGGCACCATATAAGTGTGCGGCTTAAACTACCAAAAACTATTTTGTGATTTTTATGCTTCTTCTCATTTTAAAATATACCTCATATGTTATATTATTATGACCCTTGATTGAAATTTAACTTAAAAATAAATTTCTTTGACTTTTATGACGAAAATTGGATGAAGACATAAGAGTAGTGTTTGATCATTCGACCTTGACGCTTGCTCCTGCGGGGGCGGGTGATGAGGGCAGGATCAAACATGTCGTGCGTCGGTAGTGAAGCAGTGAAAAAGTGATCGGTTCGTTAGTAGTGTTTGATCCTTCGACCTTGACACTTGCTCCTGCTGGGGCGGGTGATGAGGGCAGGATCAAACATGTCGCGCGTCGGTAGTGAAGCGGTGAAAAAGTGATCGGTTCGTTAGTAGTGTTTGATCCTTCGACCTTGACGCTTGCTCCTGCGGGGGCGGGCGATGGGGGCAGGATCAAACTTATCGCGCGTCGTTCGCTCAGAGAAATGAAAAAGCGCCGCGGATCGCTAGTAGTGTTTGATCTATTGATCGCGTCGCTTGCTCTTGCGTGGGCGAGTGACGAACACTTGTTCGGCGTTTAATGCGATTATCGAATTATTTCGCGAATCCGGTTAGGCGTGATTATATCATGGATCGCATCACCAAACATTGGTGACTCCCAGATCTTTACCTTATCCCACTAACCCAATATCCTCTCCATGACAACCGTGGAGATGCAGAGGTGATCTCGGTCTCTAGTAACAACGGTAGTCACACTAACATTCCTTCCCTTCCCCGATGACCGTAAGGACGTGGCCGGCGCCGTTATTGACTTTTAAATTTGAGCTCTCGATTTGTGCACATTGAAGAATGGTAAGCTAATCCCAAGCCCCATTCATTAATTCCCTGTGCAACTTCGATTGTTCTGGTCAATCACGGAGTAGCAACTACGAATTGTACGGTCATCTATGCTTATGCTTATGCTTAAAATTGGATGAAGACATAAAATTGAAAAATTGTTACATTAAGTATAAAGTACAAAATTCATATTTTAGGAATGCAATATTTTCCCTAAGTTACGAATTATCTGGAAGCTTATGGTTCAACACGTTTTTCGAGCATGAAGATGGAAAAAATATTTGGTTGAAGTTTTAGTACTATTCAATACTACACTTTAGTAATTTTGATGATTTTAAACATGGAAAATAACTCTTGTCGCGTCATGTTGCCACCAATTAGAATATTGCACATCAAAAAGCATTCTTAGATCTCACAACAAATATTCAAATTTGTTGCAGAAATTTGCTGATTTTAATTTTGGAGTCAATTAAATTATTCAATAATTTACATATATTTTGACGATACTTTTCATACAAAGTTGATTAGAAACATAGTCATCCACTCTTCAAACACATTTTGATCAAACTCTGTCAAATATATGCAAAATTTGTGTTTTCAGCCAATTTTGACTGTATTTCAAATGAAAAAACTAGTTTAAAAATACGATTTGTCTATGTAAAGCGAGTTCAAAACAATAAAATGGGGTGTATGTGTATCCACACAAAAAAAATATATACTTTATTGAAGGATTCAGTTCCAAGAAATGATTTCTGTCCAACAGTTATCCGACGTCATATCCATCTTTCTTGATACCAAATATCGAGCGGTTGGAATTCTGCAAATGCAATTGCTGTCCCATGATGTAAGAACTACATTGAAAATGTAGTTATAATGTTGTCGAATCATTATAACAGACATAACTGAACAGAAGAAAATTCAATTGACAAGAATAAAATGTTTTTGATTACTTGTTACTTTGTTCATTGGGACTCCTTAACAAATGTTGAAATTAATAGAAATCGTAAATATAACAGTTAGTTTTTTAATAAATCGTTCGAAACGACAAACTTCCCACTTGCCCCACTTGTGGGGAAAATGAAAAGTAAAGATACATTATTCAAAAACTTTTTTCTGTATTTTTCTCTGTATTTTATTTCTGTATTTTTCTCTTCAATTAATCTTTGAGTGCTTCGTGAAGCCCAAGTAGGACGGTTCGGTTTTGCCTCGTCGGATAGATTTTGCTCACGGTTTCGCGCGTGTTTTCGTCGCCGGAGAACTTTTTTTCCCTGTTTTGGAGCGTCTTGCTGGGTAGGTATTTGGAAAGGCCCAAGAGAGACGGTTTGTTTTCGGGGCGCCAAGAAGTTTTGCTGTCAGTGTCAGTTTTGTGTTCAGTCAAGGATGGATTACCAACTGGTGAGTTCGCTTCATGCATATGATAACACATTTATTCTTGAAAGCGGAACTTTTATATAAAATTAAAACATAGTTTGTGTGATTCGTCACTATAAGTGTCGGCATTATGCTTTTTTTATACAATTTCAATATACATATGTTTTTCTCTTTTTGACATTATTAAAAATTATCTTTTGAATTGCTCGACATTGTGAATGTTGACGTATTTTTAAAAACTTCTACCATATCGAGACAAAATGCACATATGAGTATTATGTAATTTCCAAACATATTATGTATGGTTCGTCACTATAAGTATCGGCTTTATTCCAGTATCATAGAATTTAAAATATATACATGTAATTTTCAGTTTTAGCCATTAATAAAAACGTCTTTTGAATTGTACGACATTATAGATGTTGACGTATTTTTTAAATCTTCTACCAAAAACTTCTCGAGACAAAAATACAAAACTAGCTTTAAATATAAGTCGTATATTTCCCCTTGTCCATGGATCGCATCACCGACCAGAGGTGACTCCCAGATCTTTTCCTCGCTCACTAATAAACACCCTTCCCGTGGTGATTGTGGAGATGCAGAGGTATTCTCGGTCTCTAGCAGCAACAATCATTACACCCTTACATTCCTTCCCCATCCCAACTGACTGTTAGGACTTGGCCGGCGCCGTTATTGATCAATAATATTAGATCTGCTAAAATTGCACTTCGAGAGTAAGCGGAAACTCCCATCCCTTATTCATTTGGATCGTAGTGCAATTCTTACTAGTTCCGATCAATCACGGAGTAGCAACCATTGACATGTACAGTCAGTCTATGCTATGCTTTGCTCTTCAATTTATCATAAAAATCAATTTTATCATATCGCTTATATTTGGTGGGAGCCAAGCTAAAAAATATACACGACTTCATTTATTTCAATTTGAAGTCTCTAGAATTCGAAGAATCACAACTATACGATTTTCATTACTCACTTGCCCCACGGTACCTTATGTGAATTTTTGGCGTTTCTACTAATAGTATTGAAAATCTTTTTACTAAATAGAATTCACATGATTCTGACTACATAAACCAGTGATGCATTTTGAACTGAACGCGAGCCAAAAGTGAACTGAACGCCTTCTAATTTTGCCAGAGAACCTAATAAGCATTGAACTCTCGTGCTAGATTCTGCACCTGCTCAAGAACTTCTTAATGCACAACGAAGCTGAAAACTTGGAAAACTATATCAGAACATATTGAATTCATGGCATTACAAATATATGGAACAATCAAAGTTTCCTAATACCTTTGCTGAACTTCCGCATTGTAATATGTCGTGTATCTGCCATGAAGACAGTTTTTATTTCACGTTCAGTTTTCAGCTCACTCGGGTTTAAATTTTTTAACTGCTCATTGTTCAAGCCAACTTGTTTCCTCGTTCAAAGGTTTGAAATTGAACGCAAACTGAACACGTTTAAATGCAACACTGACATAAACTATGTTTTTCAAAATACATTGTGACAAAAACTACTTCATTTCATCAGTTTTATCTTATTTTGCTGACATATCAATGATTGGTGAAAATTTTATGAAACTGTATGAGTACACGTTGAATGGAGGCCGCACGGTGACTGGTGACTTAACGGTATGTAGATTTTACATAATTTCCTAGTTTTTTCGATAGGGCTCAAATTTATTCACCGCTGATTTGAACTTTTGCCCCACTCTAGGTCAAAATTACAAACATTTACCACAAAATAATACATCTCCAAGAATCCTTAACCCCTCTACCGGGAGCTTAATTGTTTACCTCTGAAAAAATATTCAAATCGCAAAAACTTATTTGTTTCTCGATACATATTTCTGCACCATTTTTTTGTAAGATCTAAAAAAACCCTTCTAGTTTAAAAAGCCGTGTCGATATTAAACATTGGTGATCTAGTTTTGAAAATATTCCGATGTTCCTTGGGGGACCAACATTTTCCATATAAAATATCTATGACGGCCATTTTGCTTTTGGTCAATTTATCAAAAAAATAAAATGTGTACTATACAATGCTAGGTTATAAGCAGCTACTCTGAAAACAATCATACATATCAGTTCAGTATTCTCAGAGAAATCTAAAAATTACGATATGAGGCTTTTTAGAGTTTTCAAGATCTTTATTTGTGCAGCGTGGTACCAGAAACATAAACGCTGATTACTCAAAGACGGCTGCACAAAATTGTTTCATTTTTTCCCAACTCGCATTAATATATCATTCCGAGGAGTGAATATCCGAAAACGATAAAAATTCTGTATCCTGAGAAAATAAAATAGGTTATGGGTAACGCGTCGGTCCCTCAAGGAATTTTTGGAATATCTCCGGATTCAGATGACCAATGATTAATTGTGACACAGATTCTAAAACAAGAAAAGTTTTTTGAGAACTTGTGAGAAAATTGTGCAAAAATATCGATAAACTAAAAAGTTATCGCGATTTGAATATTTTGTTGACGGTAAAAAAAATGAAGCAGCCGGTAAAGGGCTAAGATAGACCTAACTGAGCCCTTACACACAAATTTTAATAATTTTTTTTTATTCATTTGGATCCATGTAATGGAAGTTCGATCGAGAATTATAATGTTCACGTCCAAATCTACAAATCACTCTAACCTTCTCAAATCTCAATTGATTTCTATGATATTTGGAGTGAAAGTCTCTTACTTGGATAGCATTCGAACCATCATAATATTTACGATCGACACCAATGTCACAATAATGGCTAAGTGTCGCAAATACATAATAATAGTATATATAACATTTGTTTTGATTTGAAATATACAGCATTGGTTTTGACCAAACAAGTGCATGGAAGTTTCTCACAGTAGAGCAAGCATAATTTATGTTAAAGTTCATCGTTATACACATTGACGTGTACACGTACCACCGTACCGTGTGGTAATTCTCACAGTTATAAATCAGCACTCTTCACTAAATGCTCTCAATATTGTTAAGATCACAAAAATTTCCAGTCATATTAGACCTAATTTCGTTTGCATAACGAAATCATCCGTCGTTCATTCCTTCGTAGACTCATTTCGATGAAAATCTTGTATTTCATCTTAGCCTACCATGTCTTTCGTTAAATGCACGAACACATTCAAACGATATTTTTCGTCATATAAAACAAAATGGATTATCATTGATAAAAAGAAAAAAAAAATGTTGCTCCAAAATAAACAATGTGTAACATATTAAATACTTTTTTTTAATTCCTCAAGGCACTCAGAAAGTACATAAAGTCATATGCTGAGTAGTATGTAGGTTTTTTTTTAATATTCGAAATGAGCACTTTTTCTCTGCCACGCGTAATATGACTTATAACAATTATGAAATCCCAATCTCTTATCTAAACCCTTTTTTAATTTATTTGTACTCTTCGTGATATAAGGGCTTAATAGAACTTCATTTCCTCTAAGCAATGTTTCTATCTTTCTTGGAATTTGTCATCGAAACAGGCTGTTATTCATCACGCCAATCTGTCATGAAACAGCCTGCTTCCCTGCACTGAATTATGCAGTGTGGTAACAGTCATAACGCAACTGAAATCAGTTGTGTAATGATTATTACACAATGCTTCTTCATCACGCAACTGTTTTGGGTTGTGTAATGGATCATAACACAAACATTTTCAAAAATTGTAAGATTTTTTTCTACCAGTATTCTCATAGTCTCCCAAACTGTGGGTCGCGACCCCCTGGTGGGTCGTGAGCCGATATCCGGTTGGTCGCAAAAATGACATTAACGTCCCCACTAGGATAGAGCTGGCTACTCAGCGTAGTGTTCTAAGAGAACTTCCACAGTTATTAACTAAGAGCTTTCTTTGCCTAAGTTGCCATTACTCCATGCCCAGGGAAGTCAAAGAAATTTCCATTACGAAAAGATCCTTGACCGACCGGGAATCGAACCCAGACACCTTCAGCATGGCTTTGCTTTGTAGCCGCGGACTCTAACCACTGGCCCCCATAGAAGGATGATATAGTTTCATGAAATACTATTTTCGGTCTTATTTCTCCTTCAACAAATTATCAATAAGATGGTTATTGATTTTCAATCTTTATTGCAAACAGCACAAACTCTTAATTCAAAATGGATTGGTTCATATTTACAACTTTTCTATTTAATTTCATGCTGAAAAATATCGAATAACTGTTTCGGGTCAAAACTAGTTTCTGCACATCTTTATGATGCGTCGCGAAGAAGACGTTGATCGGAAAGGCACTTGAAAAGTTTGGGAACCTATGTTCTATAACAACCTCGTCTGTGATTTTAATTCGAAAAAATAATTGAAAAAAACTAGAGTAAAGGTGTGAAAAATTTAAGTTCAAATATCACAAAAGGCATGAACAAAGAATTAAATGAAGCTCATATTCAAACCAGAGAGGCGAAGAAAAAATCATAAATCAGTCGTTTTCCGATGTGCTGACCAATATTCAAGCACTCTTTTAAGTGTTTGAATTTGTATGGTGCTAGCTAGGTGTTTGCCAAAAAAATATCGAATATACCATCAGCAAGATTGACATGTTTTGAAACGACAAGAATTAACATACAAAACAGAAGAAATAAAAACAACCAGCTGATTCGAAATAATCTATTCTGGTTTCTGTTTGAGAGGTCATCATATCACTGTCACTGTTGCTCGTTTGCATGTCTATTGAAGTTTCGTTTGACAGACTTGGCCGAGATTGAATGGAATATATAATTTAATTGCAGCATAAATATTTACATTCGAATAATGTTGTCAGGACGGATGATGGTCGGACCGGAAGGAGAAATGGTTCAATGGCACTGGCACCGAAGTGATGAAAACTGCTGCCGACTGAATTTCCAGGCGCAAATTTCGTATGCACACACATAAATTTGCAGTGGGGGCCGACGCGAAATTAAGTGTTTAAGCACAGAATGGAACAAATTTAAGTTTTGCTACGTGCTATGCTTGCAGAATGATGCTGTTGATACCGCTCGTATGTGTTGCTGTATGTCGAATACGAGAAAGGACTCGAATACCTTATGTTGCTGTTTGAATGTTGGTTCTTTTTTGTTGGATTTTTGTATTCCACATTTTGTTTGGTTTTCATATTACAAAGTGCGGTGGATATGAATTTGTATGCTGTGGTAGTTTTTACTTCTAAGTTCCGTTGGTTGCAGTTAACTAATATGAATAATTTTAATTTTATTAACGACTTTGGCACAACGGAACTATGGACTCGTTTTTTTTGTGTTTTGTGAGTGGAACACATATGAGGGAGTTAGAATCAAAGGTGTTGAGAAAAAGTGATTCCCAACCATTTCAGAGATGTGGCCACCTTTGGATTCTTACAAACATTCCGTGCCTCCAAGAAAATGACTTTTCAAGAGTGTTCAATTAAAACTGTTAATTTAATAAATTTAATAATCTGTCTTAATTATTGCGTCATTGTGGCAACCACAGACCCGATAATCTATGGTTCCATGAACAAATCTGATGAAAACACTTCTTGTTTAATAAAACAATTTAAACACATTATCGCCAATCAAAAGCTGTAAACACATTCAATTGGAGCGACTATTTTTGAGTTTTTTTATTATTTGATTGGAAAATTTTAACATATTCACAGTCGTTGTAAATTGATTTTTTATGAACATTAGTTGGAGTGTAAGGAATTTGTACCGTCCGGGTTTTGATTCACCGCGGTATAGCACTATGAATCTAAATTTTGTTTCGTGTTGGGCTCGTATGGAGATATTGAAAAATCACAAAGGAGGATGCAGATAATTTAATAAAGAGTTAGCCAAGGAACTCTACAAAATTTATGAAAAAAATACCTAATATTTTAAGGATATGTAAAAAGAACGCGTTCAAAAGCGCTCCGAAGAAAGAAATCCAATTATTACCAGATCTTCATCGAACATTGCTTTGATAGCATTGATGGAAGTTTACATTAATATCAGATAGCTTATATATCTCAATTATCAAAACCCATTTTTTTACAATGGCTTTGCGGACCCCATGAGAAGTCGTCACGCCCCCCATAGTTCCGCTTCCGATTGGGAAGCGCTGGTGAAAGTGGGAAAATCCTACTTTTGGAAGAAAAACAGTTTCGAAGTTTTTCAGCATTTTTCCATTACATATAAATTGTATGCAATATTAGTGGTTAGAACACACGCCTCTCACACCAAGGACCTGGCATCGTATTCTATCCCCGAGATAGTTACTTATGACAAAACAAGGGAAGTAAAGCCTTTAGTTCCGAGATAAACTAAGCCAGAATTGAAAATCTCGTTAATAAAGATAAAAAATGTATTCGAGCCAAAACAAAACAATTCATCTACTAAGTATGATATTTTACCTATTGGATGGAAAAATTGCCTTAAAATATTGTTTGATACATTCAAACAGTTGAAAGCAGTTAGAACAACTCAAAACCAAACAAAATCTCAGTTACACCACTCTACGTTTGGGCTTCTCATAAATGGAGCATCAAAACTTGACCACATTAAAATTGGTGCAATTGCAACATTTAAGACAAAGTAACGAGCACAAAAACTATTCAAAAACTTCATAACGCTGGAGGTGGCTGGTGAGGACACCCTTGAGATCTTACGGCTCAGTCGAAAATAGTGGAATATTCATACAAAAAGCAACACTAGATGGGTGGTTGTTAAAAATGATCGTTATGAAATATGTGAACGAGTCTACAAAATGCAATTCAGCACATTCCATTCAGCAGGTGTTATCTCCAGTGGATGCCCTCTTGAGAATAGAAAGCAAAATAAAGGCAATCTCCCATTGATGAAGCTTTCTAGCACTTTTGTGCTCAAGCTGAAGCCATGTATGTGATATGTGGAAAGAATGGGTGAAAATGTGGAAAAAATGAAATAGAATAGAACAAGAAGTTGAAAGATTCACACAACGCAAGAGAAACGGATCTGTAGCAAAAGCAGTTAGAACCGAATGACACTGCAATCCGAAGGATAAACTTACGAGATGTAAACGTAGTGATACCAACCCCATCAAACGCGTAAAACCAACTGAACCTTGAGAAACACTAAACTAGCAATCCAATGATATCAGCTCTCTTGATATGGCTCTCCGGCGGTCATTCACATCGTATTATTCAAACGAAAAATGTTCTTGTATCACAGGTTGTGAGTATGTAATTCGCCTAAAGGATATTTTTATTGTTTCTTCTTCAGATACGTTATTTACTTCTTGAGACGATGTGAGCGGAAAAGGTAAAATGAATTTTTAGAGTATTTGTCTGTGTTGGATATGATGTGATAAATTTTCATTCATCAACAAAGGTAAACTAATGCCGTGCATTTAAGAAATAAATTTGTTACGAACTCAATTCAAATGGAAAAAAGGAATTTCAAAGCCCTTTTTCTCTTTTTCTTGGCATTACGTTCTCACTGGGACAGAGCATGCTTCTCAGCGTAGTTTTCTTATAACCACTTCCACAGTTATTAACTGAGAGCTTTCTTTGCCAAAGTTGCCATTTTCGCATTCGTGTATCGTGTGGCAAGTACGATGATACTCTATGCCCAGGGAAGTCAAGGAAATTTCCATTATGAAAAGATCCTGGACCGACCGGTAATTGAACTCAGGCCCCTTCAGCATGGCTTTGCTTTGTAGCCCCGGACGCTCACCACTCGACTAAAGAACGTCCCAAATTTCAAAGTCCTGTGACTTATTATATAGCTTCATTCCCATCCCTTAAAAGTAATTGTAGTTTTGGGAGTATGCTAAACACAATAACAGTAACAGGACATTTTTACAATTGCAGTAGTAATTGAAAACTTAATAACGTTATTCTTAATGGGTGACTCAAGAAAAGATATATTTTGATGATCTCATACACCTCTCATCGCGTTTCATAAATAATTTTGAGCTTAAGGTACCGCGGGGCAAGTGAGAATACGGGGTAAGTGGGGCGTTTCGTCATAGCTCAACTAGGAAAAGTTTTTCATGGGGGTATTCTTCTAGAAAGTTGAAGATACAATGACAAGGAATGTATTTAGTACTAAACATATTGTTATTTTTATTACCATGTGGTTCATGTAACAGTTGTCAGTTCAGCGCCATTTTCAACTTGCATGACAAATTGTGACACGTTCCACGTCTTGCATTGACTCGCAAAAAATAAATGTGTTTTAAATCGAATTTCCATCAGTATGCTTTAATTTTGAGTATTATTACAAGCTGCTAACGATAAACCAGTATTTTGTTTTCATTTCATATGAAATTTTCGATGGTGTATCTTACCCCAGAATATATTTGTACCTGGGGTAAGTGGGACCTATCAAAACAAAAACCAGAATCAAAACTTTTCGTACACGTTTCATACATTCTCCTAGAGAGTAGCACTAAAACATTCAAACAAATGATTTTTATCAAAAAAGATCAACCTCAAATTACGTAATTGCATAGGTTATTATTCTTCAAGTGTTATTATTCTTTATTTTTAAATTTATTTTTTATTTTTGAAATACGACTTCATAATTGAACAAACACATAGCTGAAATTTGAAATGCATCATGAGAACGATTACTTTTCTATTTTATTTGAACTTTATTTGTTATTTCTATCAAATTAAGTAGAGAGAGAAAACAATTCCACCCCATAAGGTGGTTTTCTGCCATGCATATAAATAATAACAAAACATATTTATAATTTCGTCAATTATTGATTGTTTATGTTCTACATTTTAATTAACAACTTATAAATGATATATTTTGAACATGTTTAATACCTTTTTACGCTTTTATTGAGGAATTTTCAGTTAATATTAAATGTGAGGTGACATACTATTAAATAAAGGGTTTGTTCCTAAAACGTAACGTATTTTATGGTTGATCCCTTATGTATATCAAATATGTACTTAAAATTTAAAATCTATGAATTATCAATCCTATTATTGTAATGGTTGACTTACTGATGTGGATTGACGCATGAAACTGGATGTGTCCCACTTGCCCCGCTTAGCGAGGCAAGTGGGACCATTGGCTCATTCTAAAACTTTCTTCCAAGGTTTTCACAATTTCGAAATTATTCGATTAGTTTCATGCACACACCAGCAAATATGTTGCCAAAACGTGATTGTGTTGTTGGATTTGAAAAATATTGACATTTGAAAATTTGATTGAACAATTTGTTTGAACTATAGTTTTTTTCGTTCCCACTTGCCCCGCGGTACCTTATATTAAGCATGATGTGACATTGAATAAAGGGAGTCCACGATGAAATTTACACACTATGAAATTGCTCTAACCTTTTAACCGTTGGGTAGAATTTAATGAAAATTTGGATGGATATAGTTCATAGTGCATTATTTACATCCTGCAAGTTTTAAAGTTCTGTCGTCAAAACTCACGGAAATGTAGTCGAAAGAACAGCTCGTGCGTGATAAAATCTTGCGCATTCATCACGAGAACAAGGATCTCTCGCATCGTTCCATCGCTAAAACGTTGGGAATCGCGAATTCCACGGTGTCGCGAGTGATTAAGCGGTTCGAGGAACGATTGACCACCAATCGGAAGCCCATAAGGGAAGGAAAAAGTATTCCTCTCAACACCAAAAATCACAACCGCGTAGTTGGGGCCTTCAACCGAAACCCGAACGCCTTTCCGTTCCGTTCGGGATGTGGCTAAGAACCTGTACCTAAGCCGAAGTTTTGTCCAGAAGGCCAAAACTAAGGCTGAGCTTCGAACGTTCAAGGTAAAAAAGACCCCTATTCGCGACGAGAAGCAGAACAAGTCCGCCAAAACCCGTGCCAGGAAGTTGTACCTCAACATGCTGACGAAAGTTGAATGCTGCATCATGGACGACGAAACATATGTGAAGGCCGACTTCAAACCCTGTTTTTTACGGCCAAGGATAAGTTCAGCGTTCCGGAGCATGTCCGCACTCAGAAGATGTCAAAATTTGCGAAGAAATTCCTGGTTGGCAAGCCATCTACACGTGCGGGAAGCGGAGTGCACCTTTCGTGACCCAGGACACGATGAACGGAAAGGTGTACATGAAAGAGTGCCTCCAGAAGCGGCTGCTTCCTTTTCTGAAGGCCCACAACGTCCCAACAATCTTCTGGCCGGATTTGGCCTTATGCCACTACTCCAAAGGCGTGCTAGAGTGGTATGCGGACAATAAGGTCAATTTCGTGCCGAAAATGTTCAACACTCCGGAGCTCCGCCCCATCGAGAAGTACTGGGCGATTATGAAGCAGCACCTTCTTAAACGACCTAAAGTAGTGAAGACAGTCGAGGAACTGAAGAAAGTATGGGTTTACATGCAAAAAACGGTTGATTCACAGGTTGTGCAGAATCTTATGGCCGGGGTTAAGGCCAAGGTGCGGGCATTTGAGTATGGACTGTTAATAAAATACGAGTAAAATGGTAAAATGAAGTTTAATAGTTATTTTTAAGCCATGAAAATTTGATGGCAATCGGATGAAAACTCGAATTTTACGAGTCAATTTAATGTGTGGCAATTTCATCGTGGACACCCTTTACATCCAACATTTCCGTCTTTAAGGTGAAGTTGAATCGAAGCCAATCTTCAAATTTTCAAGAGCACGAATCTGGAGAACTAAACACCCATTTGAGCTGAAAACTTGGATTGTTCACCACCAGCTAGTGACCAATCGATTAAGTTTTCAACATAAACGGATGTTTGGTTCTCCAGATTTGTGCTATTCAAAATTTGAGGTTTGGCTTCGATTCATCTTCACCTTAACCTTTCAGTCTTCGCGCGGTTTGCCACCGTCAGAACCACCACGCTGCTGTTGTGAACGAAAAGCGAGGTTTTTTCAACAGTGTTGTACAAAATACAACAGCGCGACGACTGAAGTGTTAAGCGTTACGTATAGAGTTTTCATTCCCGGGAATTGAGATTTCCCGGGATTCCCGTTTCCCGGGAAATGATTTTATGTTCCCGGGATTCCCGTATTTCCCGGGATTTCCATATTTTCCGGGTAGCTTTATAAAAAAAAGAATTAACTATCTTTTTTCAAACAAAAACCATCGCACAATTTACTTTTCATACAATTCTAACCAATGAACTCACTACATCACTAGTTATATTTCAATGCTCATTTTTTGTTTTTCGTAATGAAACAGTTGTTCATAAAATGGATATCGTTTTTGACGAAAGAGTATATGATACATAAAAGAGAAGAATTTTCGAGGGATCTTTTCCATGAATTGAGTAGGCTTATAAAGGTTTCATGGATGTAACAGTCACAATTTTCAATATAAAGACTCGAATTAGGTTTTATTCTTACCTTCATACGATTTATCAAGAATAACTTCAAGTGGACTTTTGCTTAATGCTATAAACCTTGTTTTTTTGAAGCCTAGCGTTTGAAATGAAGCTAATTTTTTTTTGAAGAGAAATATGGATAATTTACTCAAAAAGAAGAGAAATAACCAACGAAATTACTGGTATAAAATACATATAGAGTCGATGTACCATGTACATGTTATATTTTGAAGCCGCAGAACCAAGTACAAATATAAGAAAAAAAAAATACAGAAATAAAGCCAGTGGCATTACTTTTTGACATCTGAATCACATGTGCCTATAACACAAAGCAAAATACAAATCAAAGCCGTTTTTTACAAAACTTCTATATTTTTCTTTTAAAGTTTAGATCAAAAGCTTTCGATTGATGTAAAAAGTTCTTATTTAATTTAATATTTTGTTTTGTGAAAAAATTGTTTATCTTTGTAGTGCTACTATAGGAACAATAGGTTTGCTATAGATGCAAGAGAGCTTAAATTATAATCAAAACTATACTTCGATATTTTTTGTAAAAAAATCGAGTTGGTACTTAGATAAATAGTTCCTGAGCTTCATGTCAAAAAATGTTTTTGACGATTTTTAGCAAAACGGCCGTATAAAGCCACTAGTGGGACTATAGGGGACTGTCTACTAAGGAAACACCGACCCTACACGAAAAACGAATAATTTGAATAAGAAAATTCCACCAAATTTGCTTTTATTTCACGTTTTTTAGAATTTCCCGGGAAAAAAAATTTCATTTCCCGTTTCCCGGGAAATCGAATCCCGGGAAAAACTCTAAAAAAACTCTAGTTACGTATTTTATGATTGATATCGTGATCACATCAAACATGTGTCATGGGATAAAACATGTAATGCTATGATTGATTATTTGTTCAATAGCAACGATCATCATTTTAATGAGGGTTATCAAAAAGCGTCTTATATCCCATTTTTTAGACTTGCTTCTAAAGCTTTCAATATTTCCAAATTATCACTTCCTATTCAGGCAAACATTATCAAATATGCTGCCATAAGACGACAATTTCCAAGAACTGTGTTTTTTAGTCCCACTCGCTCCAGGGGACGTGATTCATTTAGTGAAAAAAATCCATTTTCAGCGAAAGTCAGTAACTTTCTCCCAAATAGTAACTAATTTGTTTTTAAATAAGAACTTTTCATTTTTTATTATTTTATTAATGAGAACCAAATCGGTTTTCTGCACATAAATACATATTCTGTACATAAATGTGAGAATCAAAAATCCACCAAAATAATTATATTCTATCGGAATAAGCAATAATTTTTAGAACGGCAATTTTTTAAGGTAATCAAAACTAATGATGATATTGCCTGAAATGCTCAATGATGCAATTTTTAAATTTCAAAAGAGCTTGTTTTTCAATAGCATAGTCAGTTACAAGTCTTCTGATTTTTTTAAACTTGTTACACTAAAACCTCAATTTACGAAGTCTTTTTTTACGCTACCTCAATTTAATTCACTTTTTTTACGAAGTAAACTCCAAGATGGCGACCTCTGGTTTGGGAAAATCGTTGGAAACCTATACAATATGTGTATTTTTGGAACGGGCACGACGAGGGGATGACGAAAATCGATGTCCGACGCCATATTGGAATCCAATATGGCGACCTCTGGTTTGAGAAAATCGTTGGAAACCCATACAATATGGGTATTTTTGGAACGGGCACGACGAGAGGATGACGAAAATCGATGTCCGACGCCATTTTGGAATCCAAAATGGCGACCTTCGGTTTCAGAAAATCGTTTGAAATTCATGCAATATGGGTATTTTCGGAACGGGCACGGCCAGTGAATGACGAAAATCGATGTCCGACGCCATTTTGGAATCCAAAATGGCCACCCCCGGTATGAAAAAATCGTTGGAAACTCATGCATTATAGGTATTTTTGGAACGGCCACGACGAGGGGATAACGAAAATCGATGTCCGACGCCATTTTGAAATCCAAGATGGTGACCTCCGGTTGGATGAAATCGTTGGAAACCCATGCAATATGGGTTATGCAATACGGTCGTTGCACACATAAATGGTTAGGGGCCTGTGGAGTAATTGAAAAGTAACCTCTAATATCTTATAACGGTCGTAGATCCCTAGGCCTATATTCATTGGGGTTCTTGGAGGACCTAAGACAACCGCACTAATTATTACAATACACCGTTTACTCACATGAATGGTTAGGGGTCTGTTGAGTGATTGAAAAGTAACCTCTAATATCCTATAACGGTCGTAGATCCCAAGGCCCATATTCAATGGAGTCCTTGGAGGACCTAGGACATCCGCACAAATTATTACAATACACCGTTTACTAACATGAATAGTTAGGGGCCTGTGGAGAAATTGAAAAGTAACCGTTAATCTCTTATTACGTTCGTAGATCCCTAGGCCCATATTCAATGGAGTCCTTGGAGCAGTGTTGTGAAAAACTCAATTTCTCACATCTCACGCTTGAGATTTTTCATGCGTGAGTTGTCAATCATGCAACTCAGCAGTCAAAAAATCATGGATGAGTTGGCTCACCTTTTTAACTCATTGTCTCGTATTTCCACTGTTTACTCTCAAACGGCAATCTTTTCTTGTTAGTCTGGTAAAATTATGTTAATCCTTTCTAACGTAAACAACAACATTTGGGTTTCACGAGTTTTTGCCGGCTTTTGCGACTGAATAATTTTTTACGGTTTGAGTTGATTGAGTTGATTTTGCATCAAAATCTCAAGCGTGAGATTTGCGAATCAGATCTCTAATGAGTTTGCTCTCACGGGAGAGCGTATTGATTGAGATTTTGAGTATGAGTCTATCAACACTGCCTTGGAGGACCTAGGACATCCGCACAAATTATTACAATACACCGTTTACTCGCATGAATGGTTAGGGGCCTGTGGAGTAATTGAAAAGTAACCTCTAATATCTTACTACGGTCGTAGATCCCAAGGCCTATATCCAATTGGAGGACCTAGGACATCCGCACAAATTATTACAATACACCGTTTACTCACATGAATGGTTAGGGGCCTGTGGAGTAATTGAAAAGTTACCGCTAACCTCTTATTACGGTCGTAGATCCCAAGGCCTATATTCAAAGGAGTCCTTGGAGGACCTAGGACATCGGCACAAATAATAAAAATACTCATTTTACTACTATGAATAGATAAGGGCCTGTTCCATATCAAAAAAACATCAAAGGATCGCTAAATATGACAGTTTATTGCAGGTATATATTCCAGGAAGTTTTTGGATGAACTAGAACACATGTTGTACTCACTTAATTATCAAAACTTGGATCTGACAATACAAACGCTTCTTAAAAATATAACACTCTTTTAGGGTCCAGTATTGAGAGATATTCTTCTACATATAAATGATTAATTGGCAAAACCTCGTTTTACGAACTGAGCTCCCTCGATTTACGCACTGATTCAATTTACGCACCAACTCAATTTGCGCACCCCCGATCTAGTTCGTAAATTGAGGTTACAGTGTATATGTTATATGTAGTAATAGTTCTAAAAATATCAATAAAATAATTTTGACCCATTTTTGGGAGGAAAATTATTTAAAATATTTTATTTTAAAATTATAACTTAAAAATGAGCTGAAATGAGCAGAGTTTTTAGGACCACAGAACATTCTGTATGAAATCCTAATACAGTCAACTCTCCCACACTCGATATTGAAGAGACCATCGAGTTATGGTGGTATCGAGATACAGAACACATATTTGTCAATTTTCAAACATTTTATTATTTTGACAGAATTCATTTGAAATAGTAGTTTTAACGTGAAAAATATCAAAAATTTTATGGGTTGTAGGGATCAGAGATACTTGGGGACTTCCATGATTCACATTGGCATGGGGGGTTTTTCTCAGCCGAATTGTTTGAAACTTTGCAATAAGAAGCGCTTTAGTACGGCGCATATTGTGGCCAAATGTAAACTCTGTAGATTTCAAAAAACCGCAGTACCGAAGTGAATAAAAAGTGCCAAGAATAGGATCCGGCTCCCTATATCTTTATTGTACTATCAGTATAATTTTAATATTCAAATCAAAGTAATTTATTTACATTTTTAGGAAATTTGTAACTTTTCATAAAAATATCGAGTTAGAGAGGTAAACTTGCATGGGAAACTGAAATAGATAGCATCGAGTCAGGGAACATCGAGTTAGAGAGCGTCGACTAATAGAGGGATCAAAGTATGGCAAAACAAAGAAATTGTGCATTATTATCAAAAGAGGAAAAAAAACTTTGAAATTTACAGTATTGCTGCATTAAATTCATTTATTTTTTTATGAATCGTATTAATAACTAGTTATCGAATTGGAACGCTCATGATTTGTTGTAAAAAGAAAATTGTAAATTAGGGCGGTTCAAAATTTAGAAAACAGTTTGAATATTCAATCTCCCATATCTTCCCTACCATCCCCATAAAAATAGTGTTCTGTGAAATTTTCAGCTTTCTGGGTGGTGATTTAAAGGTGGACCAAAGATAATGTAGGTGTATAAGAAAATTACTTTAGAGAAAATTTGGAAAATGTTCCAAACACGTTAGTACCTACTTAAATTTCCAGACCATAATAAAGACATTTGCTAAAGAGAGCATTTCCCTCCGACGGATAGAAGAAGAATTCTTCATGAGTTTGTTTGCAATGTTTTAGCTTCATATGGGATTATAGCCTTGCAAACATGTACAAAAATCCCAAACAAAATAAGCTCAAAAGGGATTTGTTTCTTCAGCAACATCCTTCATTAAGGTTTGAAGAATTAGTTTTCATTATGAGATAATAAATTTGTACTTAAATTACAGTACTCATGTGTTTGAAACATTTTTCAAAATTTCTTCATAGTAATTTCCATATAAACCTGCATTATTGTCGTTAGGGTACCTCCAAATTTCACAGAACACTATTTTATAATAATGATGGTAAGGAAGATAAGACAATTGCCATTGTCTTTAGCACAGACTGAACATAACTAACAGATTTTAGAGCTCAACAAGAGGGCTCTTTGTACATACACTGGCCTAGTAATTGGGCACTGTCCGAGCAAATATCATTTGAAGAACATTGGCCAGGTTCAGAATGATATTTGTCGCTTTTGTAATATTGAAAGTGAAACCTCGGAACATCTGCTTTGCAGTTGTGGTGCATTATACAGGCGCAGATCAAAGTTTCTCGATAGCGGCTGTTTACAGCCCAGTGAGATCTGGTCTGCTGATCCGAGAAAGGTGATTGGTTTCATAAACCATATCATACCTGATTGGGAACGTGTCATGGTAAGCAGCTGATCGTCTAATCAATGGTGTTCGGCTAGCGTGACATGTACAGTAAACTGGGACATACTACAATAGTTCTAAATATTGGACGCAGTAGTTTCAACCCCCAACAAAAAAAAAAAAACATAATACAACGGACACACTGAACGACCCCTGGACCAGCGAAGAAATTTTCGTCTGACGATTTTTTTCTGCGACTGGGGTGGGAATCGAAACCACACTCCGTAGCACAATACGCCTAAACGACTGATGCCGCTAACCGCTCAACTACGAAACCCATTAAAATATGAGAGATTGGACTTTCAAACATTTTTAAATGTTGAATCTCCCTAATTTACATACATGTTTGATGAAGTAAGGTCACGAACATAACGAGTAAAATGTAGGATTTTGAATGTGCCTGCTCTCTATTTTACAAATAATGTTTTCTAAGTATGCTTAATCAATTTAATTTTTACTGAACGAAATTAAATTCCAAAAGTAGGTGGAATATTATTAGGAGTTTCAAAGCCCTTCTTCTATTTAAATACCATCACAAAAATTGTTCATCAAAATGAGGATTGATATGCGAATAATAACGGGAAACTTTTTCCATCGACTTTTGTTAGGGGTTTCTTATATAACTGTTTAGTTATTCAGCCAAAAACATTATTTTGGATCTCATGTATTCATAACATCGTATAATATTTGTTGAAGGATGAACAAAATCTGAATTCGATTTCATTAATAAATAAAAACGCTATATCATAAACAAAGAATCAACTTTACAAAATAAACATTCCTTTGAGCCCTAATCTGTTTTTAATGAAAGCCAAAATGGTCATGATTGCTAGGATTCCGATATATTAAAGTAAACAGATTTGAACATATTGTTAGTGGAACTTATTTCAGATAACCATTTTATATGGAAATTAACATTTAGGTTTAAAACTTAGGTTTCCTGAACTGAATAGATACGTTGGGCTTAAAGTTAAAATAGTTTAAATTTAACAGTACATATTTTAAGTCGTACTGCATCCAATGCATAATAAACAATTGGTCAAATTGGCCGTCATTGACATTAGTACGCGTAATTGATGATTGTTGTTTATTCATTAAATTATTTCGTAGTTGGTAATTATGAAAATCAACTGATTATGCACTGAAATAGATGAATAAGAATCGGATTGTATATCATGTATATACTATTTTGATTCATATTACAGACACTTACGGTCTCAGTGAAGTATAACGCATCAGAAAGCATATAAAATACATCATTTTGTATGATTCCTCCGCGTTATCGAGCCTTCAAAACAAGTAACTTTCGAATTGCGGGTGAAGATTTTGATTCCACTACATGAACAATTTAAAAAAGATAGAAATATGTGGCCTTTCATGTTTCTTATTCCGGACGCTTCCTTACTTTTGCCTCATATTCCGGACACTTTGATTCGAATTCCGGACATCTTATGAAAATCATGTATAGAAAAATCAAAACCCTGATTGAAATCGACAAACCCCTAAAGAGGCGTCTAAGGCAGTCCATAGATATCTATGGAAAATGTTGACTAAAACGAGTCTCAAAAGTCTCTCAACTTTTGAAAATTGAATCATTTCTTGTGAAATGTTTCCCATACAAAGTAGAGTGTCCGGAATTTGAAGCTGTCCTTAATACGAATCAAAACGGCATGCGCTTATAGTGCTACTTTTCCAAATGATTGTTAGCTATTAAAGATGAGTTTTATTACGTTGAAATTGCGAACCGCAAAGTCAACATGACTGTCAAAATGAATGACGGGCTACTTAGCCTTAATTTTAATATTAACTATGTATACATTATTATCTGAAAGAGACTCGCGAAGAGGAAAAATATCAACGTCATATGCAGCCCAGATTCCACTGTCACGAAACGTCAAATGCAGCCCACCGATTTTATGGTTGCAAACGTGAAAAGTATTGTATTCAAAATAAATTGTGAGTGAAAACCTCAGTCAGCGGAACTGTTTTTTCCAAAGTTGCTGATAAATCTCAACATAAGATTAGTTATTTCTAATGTCTGCTACGTTTGCAGCCATGAAATTTCACTCAAAAGGCTATTTATGATTCGGTGTGATTCAAACGCAATAATTTTTTGCTGAGAGATTCATGTGAAAGTTTGAACGGCTTGCGCATGATTGGTATAAACACAAAGTGGAATAAGAAAAAAACTCAGCAATCACAGAAACAGAAGACCGTCTTCGCGAGTCTCGTCTCAAACTTTGTGTTGCCATCAAGTCGGCTGTTGAAAAACGCCATGAAAGGTTCCATACAAAACGACAGTTTCACTCCCGTTTTTTCGATTTTCCTGTCATACAAACACCATTCCAATTTTATTTATATAGATAGATAGATATATCTAGCTGCAAAGTTATCGTGACTGGCTGTCAAAACAAATGACGAGCTACTTAGTCTTATAACTAATTTTCCCATAGTTCTACAAGTCAATGACCCTTGACGTTTTCACAATGATCCATAATTTTAATAGCCTACTATTTCATAAATTAGGCAGCTTATTAGTTAGTAAATTAACCACATCGTCTTCAGACAAAAACTACATAGTTTGAACATTAGTAAAACTAAATTAAAGACATACACAACACCCATCTAACTGATAAAGTGGGAATTGAACTTTCAACTTTATAAAAATAAAGGCGGTGTCACGAATCTTCCAGTCATCAGTTTAATATTACGGCTTCCGCCACATCGTCAATACAAGAAGCGATAACTTTTTATTTCCGATCATATACCTAAAGTTCATAATTAAACAAATTTAAATTTAAACAACAGAACAAACAAAAATAATCATTGATTTTATATATGAATTTTCACTCACGCACTCCTTCTTACAGGTAGCAAACGTCTTTTACGTCTATTCTGGAACGTTTATCGGGTAGACTGTGTTGGTGTAATTATCAGTTATTCCGGTAGTAATACTTGGCCATACCACTTGAGCGTTGATTGTTAGTTATTAATAATTGTTTGCCTATCAGCTTAGCACTATTCATTTACCAATAATAAGCAGCTTTTTTTCGCATTTTTAATAACAAAGGCATATTTTTTAAATATTTGTGCTTTTGAATTGCTTATCACAATATGTTAAAACAGTACTTCGTCAACTTGGTATTTGGTTGATATCATCTGGCAATGTTCCGTGCCATGTATATATTGAAAAAACTCGATTATCAAAAGAATATACACTGGGGTTCACTTGAATCGCTTATCAACAATTTTTCTTCATTAAAATATCAGTTTATCACAATTGATCTCGTAATACTTTCGTAATAAATAAAATAATTCACTTTTGTCCCGATTTAGTGTAAAGTTTGTTTGTTGTTTGCAAAACCAGATGTATTAAAATTTACGCTTCTCACTAGAACAAAAAACTTTGGCGTTGGTGTTGACTGCAAAATTGAAGATTTTATCTCTGATTTTCACACGGATTCTCTCACGGGTATTTTTTGTGCCTTCACTGGTAGAACTTTACCGACTGGAACTGTGCAGTGATAACACTCTTTGACGGATTTTCACACTAAGGGTGCCTACTGCAACAGCATCTGTCCGAATCACACACTTAGCTGTCACAGACTAGAAGAAATTAGCATTCGCCGAGTAGGATGAGATAGCTTCATCTTTTAGTCCAAAAAGAGGAAAAAACTTGAGCTGACTGTGTGTTTGGTAACCGGAGGCAACTGAGCTTTTCCTGGTTGGTTATCTCGTTGGCAGCTCACCAATGACAAATGTTCTTCGGACTGTGCTTTCCTCGAAAGTTGGGCTGAATCTGCTTCAGAGCCACACAGGAGGCCTTGCCTATTAGAAATGGTTAAAACAGGTGATAGCACACACAGCCAGCTGCGATGGGATGAATGAGTTTTCAGTACGAGCCACTAGCGGAAAATGAAATTGGAATTTTTATCTCGGTTGAAAGGTAGTCGGCTATGGGAATTTGTTTGACACGAGAGCTGTGAAACGGTCATGCGCAGTTGACAGCTTCCAAAGAGCACGAGGAACAACTATACGAGACGCAAAGCTCAACTCAACCTTTAGATGAATTAACCTTAGCTAAGTGTATCGGAATGCCATGAAGCAGTGAAAGCATAATAACCCTTTGAGTCTGATTGTTTTATTTTTTGTTTACTAATAATTATTACCATTTTGGTCGAATTGTTTGATTAGATTCGAACCAAAGTAGCAAAATATCTATCTCGATACATTTTCGTTGAAGCTTAAGAGTCCAGTTTCTGTGGTTTTGGACCCAGTGGCGTACCAAGAGGGTGGGTTTGTTTTTTTTCGGGATTTTTCATAGTACTGTAATAGTAGTTTTGCGCAACAAGGTTCAGAATGAAGATTTTTACAGCACGATTTTTACGACGATTGCTAAAAAAATCGAGTTCAGCACCGAGAAAAAAATTCTGTTCATAGTAGTTGTATTGAGCAATTGTCACAATTTTTCAAATCATCTCCCGGATAGCATCATTATTCTTTTAATAAAAATGATGTTAATAAAAAGGAAAGATTTTCAAAATGTTTCTAATGTAATCAATACTTCAGAACTATACCAATACACAATGGTCCTGTTTAAATAATTCATGTTAAATATTATACATTCTATATATATTTACATATATATTACTATTTTCAGCCATTGAAAGGGTTTTGAGACATGATTTAGGATAGATTCTATTTTGGGCAAATTCACAATTTTTAGTTCTCATAGAGCAAAATTCAAACAAATATGTTTATTTTCATACATCTTTTGGCTCCTACCTTAAAAAAAAAATAGTTTAAGCAAGCATAATAAAAAAAAACTTCTTCAACTTAATTTACTTTTGCTGGCTCAAAGTCCTTCAAGACATGACCTGCGCCACAATGTTACGCCAACTAACTCGGTCCATGGCTGCTAACCTCTAATTTCTCGATCGCCCCACACTTCCAAGATCCTGCACCATTTGGTCAACCCACCTAACTCGTTGCGCTCCCCTTCGTCTTGTACCGGCGGGATTTGAGGTGAACACCATTTTTGCGGGATTGTTGTCCGACATTCTCACAACGTGTCCCGCCCATCGTACCCTTTCTGCTTTGGTGACTTTCTGGATACCGGGTTCACCGTAGAGTTGCACAAGTGGTTTATTCTTCTCCTCTATTCGCCATTCTTACATACTCCGCCGAAGATCGTCCTAAGCACACGTCGTTCAAAAACTCCTAGCGCTTGCAGGTGCTCTTCGAGCATTGTCTACGTCTCATGCCCGTAGAAGACTACCAGTCTTATCAGTGTCTTGTACATGTGTACCATGTACAAGACACTGATAAGACTGGTAGTTACGGAAGTGAAGTTTACCAGACCGCAAGGTCTTGTGGAGTCTGTAGTAAGCACGACTTCCGGCAATGATACGTCTTCGAATTTCTTTGCTGCAGTTGTTTTCCGATGTTATCAATGATCCGAGGTAGACAAATTCGTCCACCACCTCAAACTCATCCCCGTCGATCATCACGCGTCTGCCAATGCGAGCTCTATCGCGCTCGGTTCCTCCAGCCAGCAGATATATCATCTTCGACGTATTTGCCTTCAATCCAACCCAATCTGCTCCACGTATCAGCCTAGTATACTGTTCAAAAACCACCTGGATCGTTCTTCCGACAATGTCCACGTCGTCAGCAAAGCAGATGAATTGGCTGAATTTATTGAAGATCGTACCCCGCATGTTGAAGCCCGTCCGTTTCATAACACCTTCTAGCGTAATATTGAACAAGAGGCAGGAAAGACCATCGCCTTGTCGAAGTCCTTTGCGTGTTTCAAACGGGTTCGATAACGCACCCGATATCTTTACACAGCACTGTAAACATCGTTTCCTCGATCAGTCTAGTAAGTTTCCCGTGAAAACCATTCTCGTCCATAATCTTCCATAGCTCTTCGCGGTCGATGGTATCATAGGCCGCTTTGAAATTGATTGATTCCCTCCTTCCACTCCTCCGGTAGCTGTTCTGTATCCCAGATCCTGGCTATCAATCGGTGCAGACAAGTGGCCAACCTTTCAGGGCGGCGCCTTTATCCCGGAATGGATGGGTATTCGCTTCGAACGATACAATTCCACGTTTTGACGGATGCCTTGCTGTAGCATTATCGCCCGCGCTGCATTCTTCTCGTCCATAACCGTCTGACATTCCTCGTCGAACCAACCGTTCCGTCGATTTCCTTCCACGAACCCAATGGCACCTTCTGCTGCGTTGTTAATGGCTGCTTTGAGACTACTCCAGCAGTGCTCAAGAGGGGCTTCGGTGAGCTCTCCCTCTTCCGACAACGCTGCTTCAAGGTATTGCGCGTAATCAGTTGCGACTTCGGGTTGCTTGAGTCGTTCCAGAGCGCCGGTACCGAATGTTGTTCACAACGGAGAGTCGTTGGCGCACTTTAACCGTCACTAGGTAGTGGTCCGAATCGATGTTTGTGCCGCGATAGGTTCTGACGTTCAAAACGTGGTCGATTTACGATTCAGTCCGTTGGGGTGATCTCCAGGTGTACCGATACGGGAGGTTGTGCTGGAAGTAGGTACTACGTATGGCCATGTTTTTGGAGGCGGCAAAATCGATCAGTCTAAGGCCGTTTTCGTTCGTAAGCTGGTGAGCGCCGAACTTCCCTATAATCGGTCTAAATTCCTCCTCCTAGCTAACCTGAGCGTTGAGATCTCCGATAACGATTTTGACGTCATGGCTTGGGCAGCCGTCGTATTCACGTTCCAGCTGCACGTAGACAGCGTCCTTATCGCCATCGTCACTTGCTAGGTGGGGGCTGTGCACGTTGATAATGCTGATATTGAAGAAACGGCCTTTGATCCTCAACTCGCACATTCTGTTGTCGATTAGCCCCCACCCAATCACGCGCCTCTGCATTTCGCCCATCACGATAAAAGCTGCGCCCAGCTCATGTCTGTTGCCGCAGCTCTGGTAGATGGTATTGTTGTGATCTATTACGGATCGTCCAAAGAAAACGTGTAGACAGTTTGCTTGCACAGTATAGACTAGTTTATTATAGACATCGGGTATACAGAATACAAATGGGAAGTAAAAGCTACAATCACATATACAACATCTCCCTTTTTCAAGTTTTTTTTTTTTTCTTATAAATCTAGAGTTTCGCCTATAATTTGCTAAATTCGTTTTCACAACATACGACCTAGGTTCATCTAATTTTCGCAATATTTTCCCCCTTACCCACTTTTTGGTTGCTTGATCTTGTGCGAGTATTAAGTCGCCTTCTTCAAATTCTGATCTTGGATGTGCTGACTTATCGTAGTCTTGCTTATATCTTTGCTGATTCTCCTTCAATTGTTCTCTGATGACATCATCCTTCATTCCTTTGAGCCGATTCTCGGCCACCGGCAACTTCGACCTTAAACTCCTGCTCATTAAAATCTCTGCTTACTTCAATTCTAGTAACTTTTAGGATGTACTTTTTTTTTGTTCCTGAGTTATGGTCAATTTTGTGAAAAATGACCATATTAGCCTTTTCTTTGAAAACAAATCTTTGCATTTTTTACAAAATTGACCATAGATCAGGAACTAAAGAAAAGTACATCCTAAAAGTTACCAGAATTGAAGTTTATAAAGTTTCTTTCTTAAACATATTTTATTAAAAAATTTCCGCGAGTTCGGGCATAGATTTTCCAGCTTTTCTTTATGAATTTCCCCAACGGTGGAAAATTTTGTGGAAAACTTTTTCCAGTTCATATTTTTTTGGATTTCTGAGAAAATTTGCTTAAATTTTCATATAAAAACTTTGTTTCTACAATGTTTCGTTCTTGAGTTATGATTTTTCAAAGAAAAGTCTTATATGACACATCTGTACATTTTTCACAAAATTGGCCATAACTCAAAAACGAAAAAAAAGTGCATTCCAAAAATTTCAGTGATTAAGGCTTATAGAATTACCTTCTCGAAAATATTTTTTTGAAAATTTTCCACGAGTTCGGGCATAGTTTTTCCGGCTTTTCTTTACGAATTTTCCCAACGGTGGAAAATTTTGTGGAAAACTTTTTCCAACTCATATTTTTTTTTGGATTTTTGAGAAAATTTGCTTAAATTTTCATATAAAAACTTTGTTTCTACGATGCTTCGTTCTTGAGTTATGATTTTTTAAAGTAAGTAGTGTCAAGGGAAAACAAAAAATTTCCACCTGAGTTTTCCGGAAAAATAGGCGACCCTGAATTTTTCTCAATTTTTTTTTATTCATATATCCATGAGCCCTGCCTGTGGAAAAAGTTTCATGAAAATCTGAGACCCTTCGGCCCAAACCCGTACGGTAATAAAAAAAAATCCCCTGTTGCGACCTTAGATTTAATGGAATAGGGACAGCCTCTCGATTATCATTTGTTTCAAGTGACCACTACATTATTATACTTAAGTGTTTGGATGGAGGGAATATTTTAATAATCGTTTTCATTCTTGTTTTCCTTTTCAATATTTCTACGCAACTACCGTTGGTTTTTTCTTCTTTCATGCATTAAAACATAAATCTGAATCAAGGCTAACTCGATGGATGCCATGCTACAAAATGTTATAGAAGGATTAGTTATATGGCGCTCAAAAAAAAAAAAACTAAATCAGCGACCAAATCTTCCCTCAGCCAAAGATACCCGCGAGATAATTGCTGTTAAAAAATAACCATATTTTCAAAAATCCATCACAGTGCTTCTGGTAAATTATTAGGGACCGTCCATAAATGACGTAGCATTTCAGGGGGGAGGGAGGAGTCTACGACTTTGCTACGAACTATGTATTGGGTATGGGAAAATAGGCTACGATGGGGAAGGGGGGTATCAAAAATTGGTTAAAAAATCTACGTCTTTTATAGACGGTCCCTTAGGCGAAATTGAAAACATGGTGAACTGCCGTGAATCGCAAGTCAGTCCCATCTGCATTTTTGGCCAAATTGAGCTGAGTTAAATTTTCAACATATCTTCCAATGCTCTTTCAGCTGCACTAATGAGATAATATGTTTTGTTCGGAAAAATTGTGAAAAAAACAGCAAGTCAAATTGTCCCATAATGAAATGTAACCGCATATCAGTCCCACTACAGATTAGCGCACCGTATAACACAAAAATGAACCGTATTTTGATTATCTTTACATTTTTCTCGGAAGGATATCATAATGATAAGCAATGTGTGAAAGTTTCATTAAGATTGAAACATGTTCCAATCCTCTGGAATTTTTTGAATATTCGTATGGAAAACGAGTTTGGAAACTTCACAGCCCATTTTCTCAATGCCTACTTTTTACAGAGGGGACTGACTTGCGATTCACGGCAGTGAAGCGATATGATGATTGCTACGACAACACGTAGCATTTGCTTCTTCTTCTTCTTCTTCTTCTTCGTTCTGGCGTTACGTCCCTACTGGGACAGAGCCTGCTTCTCAGCTTAGTGTTCTTATGAGAATTTCCACAGTTATTAACTGAGAGCTTACTATGCCAATGACCATTTTTGCATGCGTATATCGTGTGGCAGGTACGAAGATACTCTATGCCCTGGGAAGTCGAGAAAATTTCCAACCCGAAAAGATCCTCGACCGGTGGGATTCGAACCCACGACCCTCAGCTTGGTCTTGCTGAATAGCTGCGCGTTTACCGCTACGGCTATCTGGGCCCCGTAGCATTTGCACTGCTAGTAAATATCGACTATCTAGGTTAGCTCTGGAAGATGGGTACAATAACTGGATAATTCATGATAATCTACCATAAGCAGTCATTGTTTGCAATAAACCAACTTTTACAGCTGCAATAAAATTCATATTTCCCATAAATTATGATGGGGGCGCATGATACTCAACGCATGTAACGCAAAGAGAAAAAAGCTTTATTATGTTGGTTAGAAAGCTCCGTAGCCGAAGCTTTCATCTCGAATAATAAAAGCTCCACCTGCACGCTAGCAATTTCTATCTACGTGTGAAAGTGAAAACGTAGTGTAACGCCTGACTACTGTAACGCAATCAGCAACGGAAAGCGAGCATTCGCAACTTACACCAAACTACCGTCAATTTAGCTTAAGGATGCGATTAAAATTTCCAACACTAATTATCTTACCTGTGCCCGGACAGCTGCTAGATGAATTTGCTTGGCTCGCAAATCAAACTTCTTCATGGAGATATCCTCCTGTATTTCGTTTGCTTTGTTATACAGTTGACTTTCTATTCCTCTTATTTGTGATCGAACTAAAGCGTCTACAGAATCCTACAGAATAATTTCAACAGACAATAAAAGAAAACATAAACAGTTTTTCTCTCTCAAAACTATGCGGAAATTCAAGTTGAAAAAAAGTGACATGAAATGAAAGGTTGCACAACTGGAATCAAAATAAAATTCAGACTGACGTTGTCTAAGAAGATCAACAAACACCAATTATGGAAATAGGACGGAATGAATTACAACATCCATGCTAGAGGCAGAAGTAGGAAAATGAAACAAAGCTAGAGTGGAAAGATTAATGAAGAAGCTAGAGCTACGTTGGGAGGGTGCTTACTTGTAACTGTTTGATTTGAATTTCCAATTCCTGTGATTCTCGCTTTAGTGCTTCCAGTGAAGGTCGTACTTGAATCGAAGCTCCTTTGTCGACCACCAGTTCATTTCTAAGCGCGAAGCCTGTCGAATCCTGCAACACAAATGATATGAAATGGGACATTAGGAACATTTTCTAACACTTGTAAGAGGTTTTTTTAATACAATAGTCCAAAATCTTTTTTTTTGCGATTGTCAACACTGAAGAATTTTATAAATGATAAATATTCGCGATTCGCGTAGATGAAATACGTCATAGTTTAATTTTAGATGGAATGCACAAATTACATTCTATTAACTCCTAAAATTAGTCACACATTCTTATTGATCCCCTATGACCAAGATTATTTGTACTGGAACTCTAAGGTGTGTTAGTTGAGATTCTCAATTATAGACAAACAGACGTAACAGTTAGAAGTGTTTGGCCAACCAAAAATAGGCTCGAATAAGCACCTCTGAGCTATTGACCAACTAAAAACGTCTTAGGTTTAATAATAATGTTACGTCTGTTTGCAGCATTATGTCAGCTATATCAAAAAATATTAAGACAGACAAGTACATACATACCTGTATACCAACGCCATATTCCGTGGAAAGATCATCTCCGTCTCCCTGGATAGCAGATTGTGGTGGTGCAAATGCTTTCTTCGGGACCCGCTGAGCATTGGATGGAACCGGTAGACTGCGGACGAAAAATCCCAAATCCTGCGACGGTGACACGCTTTTGCACTGATTTGCCAGGCTGTCATATCGTCTCGCTTGTTCAAGTGCCTTTTGAGGAATAAATAGAATAATACAGTGAAAAAACATGGATTATTTATCCGGCGTGCAAAAGGTAAAATTCGGGCGATTTATGATGATGCAATGGTGTGTTTCAAAAAATGAATGCAATCTCATGAGGCAAAAGAGTGGATATTTTACAGAGCCCAAGGCAAACATGCCATTAAAATCACTCCGCAGAGATTCAAGCTGGTGTCAGTTAAAGAGATAGACGGAAATTGATGAAAGTTTTCAATTTTCCTTTTCCCACCTTCATACATTTATAATATACCGAGTTCTACACTTTCGTAGTACCGTTCCCGTTCGATGTTCGTGATGTAAGAAAATGGAAGAGTTAGGAAAGGATAGTATTAATCCCTCATGCATTGAAACTTTGGATCTATTGCATTCATGTTGATTTAAGAAACTGCTACAGAGATGCTAAAAAATATACTAAAATGGTTGATGTATGTACTGAAATTCAATGTTTTTAAATAAAGTGAATAGTACTCAGACTGAGTTGGTTGCAAAGCCCAGCTCCAGTAGAGAAGTTAGGCCAAATACAGGACGCTTCAATGCTTACAGGTTCTCATTTTTTACCACTTAATCATATTCCAATCTTGTTGCTCCCTTACGTCGCCTATCAGCTTATTCATTTTCATCATATGCACAAAAAATCTTCTACATACTCCCTTTACTTTTGAGACGCATGACTTGTATACTGCCCATAACTGCATATTTGTAATATTCGACAAAAGTAGGCATTGAGTAAGTTGATCGAAAGTATTTATCATTTGATGACTCTCCATAGTGTTAACTCCAATTTGCCAAAAATGTCGAATGTGACTGTTATGCAGTTATGGGCATTATAGCCATAACAAAATAATATAAATAAGTCACGGTCGATGCCTTCTCGGTATATGTAAATATTTACTGTGGCAGTGACAACAAATGCCAAATTCAATTTAGGTTTTGTTTAAATCTTAATGTTTTAACCTAACCGAACTAAGAAAAAAAGTCTAAGAAACAAACACATTTAAATACATTGAGAAAATACGAAATTCCGGGTAGTTTTATTTAGTTTTATTTATTTATCACCGCTTCTTCTTCTTCTTTTCTGGCGTTACGTCCCCACTGGGACAGAGCCTGCTTCTCAGCTTAGTGTTCTTATGAGCACTTCCACAGTTATTAACTGAGAGCTTACTATGCCAATGACCATTTTTGCATGTGTATATCGTGTGGCAGGTACGAAGATACTCTATGCCCTGGGAAGTCGAGAAAATTTCCAACCCGAAAAGATCCTCGACCGGTGGGATTCGAACCCACAACCCTCAGCTTGGTCTTGCTGAATAACTGCGCGTTTACCGCTACGGCTATCTGGGCCCCATCACCGCCTTGAATTCAAAAAAATATGCTGCATTTAAAGACTATATCTTATTCTAAGTTTCTTATTCTATTTTTGAAAACAAACTTTGAAACATTGAAGTCGAACACAACACTCATAATATTGAATACACGAAAACATTTATCTAGAGAATTATGAAATCCGTATGAATTCCTGTGGCATCTAACAAAAAGCAGGTAAAGTTCATGTAGTTGACAAAACTGAGCATACAGGGATACATTTTTAAACAGCGACGAACAATTGACATTTCCTACAATCAGATCGAAAACAAGCCGCCTATGTAGTTTTGTACGTCTGGTAGAGAGCGTTTCCAGAGTGATGAGATTGCACCGGCTTCTGTAATCCGACAGAACAGTTGGATTTGCCCAATAGCCTGGGACACGGTTATATGAAAAATTTAGATTCTCGCTCCAGTCCACATTTTAGATTGCAATTAAGTCCCAAAACAACTGTACAAAAAATTCAGCTCGATCGGTGAAACTATATTTTAGCGCCAGCCGTTCAAAGTTTGAATGGAATTTACTATGGGAAAACTCACTTTTGCAAAGAAAAATCGCCAGAGGTCGCCCATTGTCCTCTATAAAAATTCTGAACAGAAATCTCGATACGATGAACAACATTGCCGAGGACCGCAAAGCAATCCGATGATTGTGAAAAAAGTTATTAAGCATAGACTATTCGGAAATTTTGCCCGATTTTGTTGTTATTGTTATTCCTTTACGTGTTAACCAACGACGCCTTGCCAATAGGTTTTCATTGAATAACTTTTTTCCCAAGTGTCGAATTGTTTCGCGTTCTTCGGCAATAATCTTCATCGTAAAAATATCTACCGAGGTCTGTGTTCAGAATTTTTATAGAGGTCAATGGACGACCTCTGGCGATTTTTCTTTGCAAAAGTAAGTTTTCCCATAGTAAATGCCATACAAACTTTGAACGGCTGGCGCTAAATTATAGTTTCTCCGATCGAGCTGAAATTTTGCAAAGTTGTTACGGGACCTAAATGCAAGCCTAAAAGTGGACTGGAGCGACCAAATCAGTGGCCCGAGGACGCTACATTGGGGCACGCCAGAAGTAATAGCGAAGTTTCGATATTTTGCTCCGTTTACTTTGACGAACGCCTTACGGTTTGTCAGATATGAATGGAGCCAATCAGTAATCCAGCGCGGAAATCCCAGATGGAAAGCTTTGGAGAAATCGAAATAGATGGCATCAACTTGTTGTCTGTTCTCGTGAGCCGTCGATACGAAATCAGTGAACAACATCAGATTGGAAGTGGTTGATCGCTTTTCAACAAAACCGTGTTGCGAGTCTGAAATTAACGGTTGAGCAGCTGCATACAAAGCGTTATATAGTTGCGCTTTCAAAGACTTTAGCCACGCAGCACAGAATGGAAACGCCGCGGTAGTTCTGGAAGTTTCTGACTGACGTTGTTCTGGAGTTTGGAACCAGATTTGATAATCGGACTTATTGAAGCTTCTTTCCACAGCTGCGGAAAAGTGTCGCCACGGAGTGATCTGTTGACAATAATGCATAGAGGCAATTGCAGAGATGGGGAACATTCCTTTAGGAATACTGGAGAAAGATTGTCGGTTCCTGGTTCTTTGGAGATATCAAGTTCATTCAAGGCTGATGTCTGATGATCGTATTGAGATACTTCTAACAGTGGGAAGTTTATATGAAACACATGAGGTTGTTGGCCTGAGGTTGTCGGGAATGAACGGTAGCGAGATAACCAGAAGCAATCTATACATACATGTCAGCTAATGTTTCACGACAGCAGTGTTGATAGACTCACACTCAAATCTCAATCAATACGCTCTCCCGTGAGAGCAAACTCATTAGAAATCTGCTTCGCAAATCTCACGCTTGAGATTTTGATGCAAAATTAACTCAATCAACTCAAACCGTAAGAAATGATTCAATCGCAAAACCCGGCAAAAACTCGTGATACCCGAATGTTGTTGTTTACGTTAGAAAGGATAGCTATAACTTTAACAGACTAACAAGAAATTATTGCCATGTGTGAGTAAACTGTGGAACTACGAGACAATGAGTAAAAAAGGTGAGTCAACTCATCCATGATTTGTTGACTGCTGAGTTGCGTGATTGACAACTCACGCATGAAAAATCTCAAGCGTGAGTTGCGAGAAATTGAGTTTTTCCCAACACTGCAGGAGAGTTAGCGGAACAATCATTGCGTTTGGCATTCTTTATACCGATTTCCTGTTGAACGGATATTGTCATAATTAACAACCGTTCTTGTCCGAAAATAAAGTCTACGAGATTTAAGGAGGACAATCCGTAAGTTCTGTAACTCAGAAGTCCACCAAGGGTACATAAGACGTCCACGCGGTACATTTTCGCTGAGAATATCATTCAGAGTATCATAGAATGTACATACCGTCTCACCTGTTGTCTTACCTTTAAACAGCGTAGTCCAATCGATGGAGGATATGGCAGTGTTGAGATCTGCAAGGTTGCAGTGACGAAAACCGTAGTCATCTGTTTAATTCGAATCCATAACGTACTGCTTGTGATAATATTCTGCTTTCTGTTTCTTTTTTTTTAATTAAATTATTAACAGTGGTTCTCAAGAATTTATTAAAAGCTCTCATGAAAATGAGATGCTACAAAAATTATTCAAAGAATTACTTCTGAATGTCTGTTAAGTGCAGCATTTTATCCTTCGACAAGTTCTCTCCACGGGAAATGCAACCCCGCTTACCTTGGTTACGATGAAGCGTTAGGGAGAATGAGCTGTGAACTGCCCATAAATGCATGTCAGTCCCATGTTTGCTGGATTTCCTATTCACATGGGACAGTTATGCATTGATGGGCAGTGAACTACTAACTTAATGAAATCCAGCGCATTCACAATAAGATAATGATTATTCATAATCATATCATATAACATCACTCTCGTATACTCTACTTGGTATAAACGACCATACATAAGATTTTAGGAATTATCAGTGACTAAAAAAAAGAAGTTAATGATTTTTCACATGATTTGAACCAGGTGAATCCTTTTATAATTCTGACATCGGAGTCGAAATAACCCCTTCAATGTTTTCCCTCAAAAAAGATACAGGGGGTTGTCAAAATAACTGAGACAGGCAAAAATTGGGCCATCTTTGGAATGCTGTAACTTTGACAAAAATTGACCGATTTCAATTCTTTAAGAAGTAATGGACGGATCAATTAATCTAGTTTTGAGGTGCATCCACGGAGATGAACTATGACCAGCGGATACCGGTGATAATCCACATTTACGAAAGCATGTCTTATGAAGTAAAATTATGACGTGTTTTTAGCAAAGATCTCGGTTAAAAAATCAAAATTTTACTGCACCTAAAGATAGAAGATCAAATTCTGAAGCGATTGGTGCGCCAAGTATTAAGATCGATCCAGAAAAAAACAAGATATGGCCATTTCCCCGGAATCGGTGCCGGTAGTGAATCCGAATTGGGATCAAACAATTTATTCACTCAAAATATGTCGCGCAATATTGTTTTCTCTCTAGCTTATCATAAAACATCCTATTATAAGTTGAAAATGAGTCTTGTACAGATTTGGCCACTCCTGGCGCCGCCAAGTGCTCCGGGGAAACCTTGCATAGAGGACATTTCGATTTTGACACCAATACATATCGTGCGACGGTTGATTCTTCATGTCTCGTGCTGAATAGGGCTATTGTATACCTTAAGTGGATATTTGACTACAGTGGGCACTTTTGGGACCACCGGAATTTCCCGGAGGAACCTGTCATTAAGGACATTTCTGTTTTTATACCAAATCATATCATGCGACGGCTCTTTCTTCATGCCTTGTCGTAAATAAAGTAACTGTAGACTTAAAGTGGGAATTTAATTAAAGTGGCCACTTTTGGGACCAACGGGGCCCAGATAGCCGTAGCGGTAAACGCGCAGCTATTCAGCAAGACCAAGCTGAGGGTCGTGGGTTCGAATCCCACCGGTCGAGGATCTTTTCGGGTTGGAAATTTTCTCGACTTCCCAGGGCATAGAGTATCTTCGTACCTGCCACACGATATACGCATGCAAAAATGGTCATTGGCATAGTAAGCTCTCAGATAATAACTGTGGAAGTGCTCATAAGCTGAGAAGCAGGCTCTGTCCCAGTGGGGACGTAATGCCAGAAAGAAGAAGAAGAAGGGTGTCCTCTAGGAATTCTGTGATTGGGGACAATTAAAATCTTAATGAATTGGAATCGGTCAATTTTTGTCAAAGTTACAGCATTCCAAAGTTGGCCCAATTTTTGCCTGTCCCAGTTATTTTGACAACCCCCTGTATGTGGATACATTCCTGAAATTTTCTGGTTGAAAATGAAAATCGTATTGAATTTAAAAAATTAAACTCTTAACTCTTTAAAATTAAACTTAACACTTCAGTAGTTGCTTTGTTTTATTTTGCACAACCTCGCTTCTCATACACAGGATCAGCGCGGTGCTTCTGGCGGTGGTCAACCGTACGACGATCGGAAGATTAATGTTGTTTATACCATATTTGTGATATTCTCTACATTTGAGAATCAATCGTGTTACACGTCTATATTCGATTTTGTAACTAGAATTCGCCTTGAGCTCGTCAATGGTCCAAGATTTCCTGCACACACTCTACTTTTTAAATAGCTCCATTAAATTGAGTCAGATGGAGACAGGATGCCCAAATTGTAAACAAATCTGGCATAATTTACGATCTTGTCCTAAAATCCATTGGTAGCCAAGTGTGTAGCTTGTAATTACTGAGCAAACCAATGTACAATGCTACGATGAACAGAAGATCCTCATCTATCTCCCTGTGGCGAAAGTTTTTTATTAATCTGCTTAAAAACAACGAGTCACTCACTCGGTTACCAATAGCTTTAAGGTCAAGGTATATCCTTTCTATTTAACACAAGATGTCTATGAATGCCGCCAGATGGTGCATGTTGACCACGATATTTTAAAAGCTGCGAAGAAAGAGTTAAAAAAACTGCAAGACTATTTACAATTTAAATCGTAACTTTTTTGACACGTTGTTTCGATGTTAAATTAACCACGGTTTGAATTGTGCTGAATTGACGTTTTCTTACCAAGTGGATCGGTAAAAAAAGGTTAATTTATTCAATGTTTACATACATGCCTTCCTTGGTTAGAGTCCGCCGCTACAAAGCAAAGTCATACCGAAGGTGTCTGGGTTCGATTCCCGGTCAGTCCAGGATCTTGTCGTAATGGAAATTTTCTTGACTTCCCTGGGTATAGAGTACCATCGTACCTGCCACACGATATATGAATGAGAAAATGACAACTTAGGCAAAGAAAGCTCACAGTGAATAACTGTGGAAGTGCTCTTAGAACACTACGCTGAGTAACCGGCTCTGTCCCAGTGAGAACGTTAATGTCAAGAAGAAGAAGAAAACCAACATAAAAGATGGCACACCCTCTGCATTTACCAAAACCAATAGAGCGGAGCACTGCACAGCCACCCACGATTTGTACAGTCGTTTATGCTATGCTTTACTTGGCCAATAATCACATTAATTTTTATTTACAAAAAATAAAGCTCAACTACTGATAACCAGGTGCCAACGTTTAATTATTGCCAAGATCATGAGTTAAAGTGTTTAAAAAGCCATACCGCACCAGCAGAACCGGAGGCTTCAACCGCATTTGCTTCCATTCGTTTAATTAGCATCAAAGATGAAAATTACTCTCCCGACGACAGAAGCATAAGTGCACCTAGGTTGATAGCTTTTGAAAGAGGTTTTTAATTAAGCCGGACTTCCACGATACGAAGGAAGTTGAAAATGAAAAAAAGGAGAGAGATTTCTTACATGGCTCGCTGAATAGAAGATATTAAATTATGTTCAGCTACACATTCCTTAAATATAGCATGTGATAATTCATAATACATAATAATGATTTAGGTCGTTGTATCGCAACGTTTTATAATATTTGTTCGAACAAAAAAGACTCAAAAAACCTTACTTAAACAATTAAAAAAAAATCAGAGTGATTACAAAGTAATTCCAACGGCAGAATTTAAATGATGAGTGCTCTTCAGGATATTTCTCAACTCAATACCCTGATAGCCCTGCATGTATTTCCTTTCTAGAAATCCATCTACGATTGATTTGGTCTTAAACGACTCTAGTCATCTTTATAGCCAACTTATAACTCATGCTGATTTTGATTCTGATCATGTCCCTGTTACATTTCAAATATCCCATGAAACGATTCTCAATCCTATCAGCTCCACTGTCAGTTATTTTCGAGCCAACTGGAATATATATGAAAAATATAATGACTCTAATCTTGATGTTAACATTGCTTTACAAACAAAACTTGATATTGACAATGCTCTTGAAACTTTAACAAATTCCATTGTTGAAGCTAGGAGCATTGCAATTCCAAAATGTTATATTAAAATTTGAATCCGTGATTTTACTTAGACGATGATCTTAAACTCTTGATCCGTCTTAAAAACGTGAGGAGAAGGCAATTTCAACGCATTCGCGATCCATGCTGAAAATTATATGGCAGGATACACAGAGAGGAATTAAAAAACGATTTTCACAATTAGGAAACAAAAATTTTGAAAACAATTTTTTTCAATTGAACCCTGGCTCTAAGCCCTTTTGGAAATTACATAAAATTTTGAAAAAAAAAACTCAAAAGCTAATACCGGGATTGAAAAAAGAAAACAAACTATTACTAACTAATTGCAAAAAAAACTCAAAAACTTGATTTGCAGTTTGGAAGCGCGCAAAATTTTAATTTAGGGCTTACTAGTCCAATAGAAAATCAATTTACTCAGGACTTCGAAAATATTCTCAATCAAGAAAACGTTTTCGAAAATTCCTGGGAGTCTGATTTGGAAGGAATGTGATTTATTATTAAGAAAAATCAATTTCTACATCCTCATTAAGAAACTTTCAGAAAGTAGCTTATCATTCTTAATCATTTTGAACAGTTCGACATTCGACCACTCATCAACTTTTACGTGTAACAAATTTGATCCGTTCCAACAAATCTGAAGGCTATTCTACTGGTCTTGCTCTTCTAGACATAGCAAAAGCATTTGACAGTGTTTGGCATGAAGCCTTGATTGTAAAATTAAAACAACAATAGTCTAAAGTTATCTGTCAAATCGTACATTTCAGGTTAATTATCAGAACTCCTCGTCTGAAAGACTTCCTGTAAAAGCTGGTGTTCCCCAATACAACATTTTGGGACCAATATTATACCTTTTTTACATCTGACTTGCCTGAGTTACCTCAGGGATGTCAAAAATCCTTGTTTGCGGATGACACAGGTCTCCCCGCCAAAGGACGAAGTCTGCGTGTCATCTGAAATCGATTGCAAAAAAGTTTGAATATTTTTCTTCATACTTGCAGAAATGGAAAATTTCTCCTAATGCTTCCAAAACTCAACTAATAATATTCCCACATAAACCATCAAGTAGACATGTTGTCACATTGAGAGGGGCTCTAATAAATTGATCAGATGAAGTTGAGTATCTTGGGCTCATGCTTGATAAAAATTTAGCTTTAAAAAATCACATTGACGGCATTCAAGCCAAATGTAATAAATAGGTAAAATGTCTCTATCGCCTAATTAATAGAAAATCAAAACTTTGTCTTAAGAACAAGCTTTTGATATTCAAACAAATTTTCAGGCCAGCCATGTTGTATGCTGAACCTAGCTAGCTCTTGTTATACCAAGAAGAAAGTTCTGCAGAGAATTCAAAATAAAATTTTGAAAATGATTCTGACACTTCCTCCCTGGTATAGTACCAATGAGTTACATAGAATATCCAATGTTAAAACATTGGAACAAATGTCAAATAATTAATAATTCCAGGCAAAAATCGTTACAATCTTCTATTGCCACGATAAATGCGTTACATGTTTAGGTTAAGATAGGTTAAGTAACGCTTTCATGTTTTTTTTTCACAACTCAGCTGTAAAAAATCTGAACTGCTACGGCAAATGAAATGTAATATATTGTTAACAAAATGTTAATAAAATCTTAAATTTGTGTTATCAAATTAGGATGATAGTGTTGTCTAATAACACAGAGCACCTAGATATAAGGAATGAATGTAATGTTTGGAATGATAGGGGAGCCTGGTTCAATTCGGACCCTATTCTAATTCGGACCATCAAGCGTTTCTTTATACTGGCGCTAATGTAAATATCATGTGTACCGTTTTTCTACCTACCGTGTGGCTTGGATCTAACCCAATATATTTGACGCTTTTCAGTTAATTCGTTTGATTTTTATAGAAGTTTGTTGTTTTGAAGTGCTCTAGTGTACTATCGGTTAGCATTATTTCCAAGTGTCTGTAACAGACATCATGTATACGTGCTTGATATCAAGAGCTTGAGATCAGTTTGCCATGAGCGCACAAAAAAAATCGCGCGCTTGAGCACGTGCTATGGTGAGGCACATTTTTTTAGATCTCATGTATCAATGTACTAGCTCAAACGATCACATCTGCACTGGCTCATGCGCCGTCTCATGAGAAAATCTCAATGTGAAAGGGCATTTGAGCCTCGCAGGCGAAGGTTCCAGAAGCAAGGAAATGGGATTAAACTATGGATCAAACTGCCCGTAGGCAGTTTCAAAGGACTGACGTGGTTCAACGCGGTTGAGATTCTAGATTTTGAATTGGAAAACTTGGGCTGGCCACCGAAGAAGCATAGGCATAGACCGAAGTCGTATGCTTCCGTGGGGTTATTGTACTAGGCAAACATAACTGCATAAAAGTACTCCTAGTAAGCGCATGTGACGAGCCTCACGAGATGTCTCATGAGACTCGCTCACTAAGATATATTTTGTACGTATCCGCATCTCGTGTCTCACATAATCTGTGAGCTGCGATATGAAATATCGCATGGCACACTAGCTCATTTAGGTATACATGAGAAACACGACACTCTGGTCTGTAATCGATAATGATTCTCCGATCTTTACTTATGTGTTATTTATTAATCGAATCCCTCAGGCTTAAGCATTCATCTGACCTTATGGTTTTGATAAGTTTATTTACTGTTTGTGCTCAAATAGTTCGAAAATCCTAAAATGTGTATTGGTCCAATCTGGGCCTTTTGATATGGTTCAATACGGACCTCTTGATTTTTAACGATCTCTCAGACTGTTCCAAGAGCTCCATCTCATGAAAGTCTTCTCGACTTGGTAGAAAATCACAGAAGTTGCAAAATTGATCAATGGTGCCATTGTTTCTGTTGCGGTCAAGAAAAGTCTTCGATGAAATCTAAGGATTACGGTAGACCACCAAAACAAAATAAAGGATATATAAATCAGCTACTTGAAAAGCATCGCCATCAACACTAGAGCCTATTTTGGATATATCTTTCCAAAATACTTTTACAATACGATACAAAAAAACGGTTACGAGTGCTGAGCACAGTTTAGTCAATTTTTAGTTTACCTGATATTATGTGTTTTTTACTCGATAGAATGCGCAGTCCCTTTAAGATGATTATAGAACAAAGAAAAACCTCAAATTTTCAAGAGCACTAGTCTAGAGAGCCAAACAGCGCTCTGAGCTGTAAATTTGATCTATTTATCATCACTAGCATGCAACCAATTGATCAACTTTTCAACAATAATGATTGTCTGGTTTTCAACATCTGTGAACTTGAAACTTTGATGTTTTGCTTCATTTTATAATTACCTTTATATTGCGTACTTTGACCCGAAAATGAAAGTCGATATTTGTCCAATTTGAAGTATCAAGACAAGATGCTGTATCTTTCAATTTCCCATACAAGTTAACCTTTTCAACTCTCGAAATTATCTCGATATCTCCCATACACTATGGTCCATTTTAAAACGAGTTAAGGGCAGTTGACTGTAGTTAATTTTGAATAAGTTTTTTTTTTATAAAAACCCATGTTTTTAAGTGAAATAAACATTTTATTTGAGCTAATTCTGACTCGAAATGAAATGAAATTTTCCACGCATTGAGTTTATTTTTTTTATGCTGGGAATACAGAAGAAGTTCAATAAACTTTGATTCACAACTAATCCGTGTTATATTCCATAACTATCATTACAAAAAACGATAAAATGAAAGGTGGTCCAAATTAGAACATGGGGGGTCCTAATTATAACAGGGTTGGTCCAATTCGGACCTTTTGGAGAATTTCGTTCAAACGTGTCTAGTCATGTCCTGGTATGAGATATCATAAAATACTCTGGAAGAAAAGTGTGCGCGCTGAATCAGGCTCTCACAAAAACATAAAATTTTTCATGTAGTTCATCGTGCTGAAAAGTTATGACCAAAAACCTGTTACTAGGTTCGAATTAGACCATGATCCGTTATTAATAGAGAAATAAAAATAAAATAAAATAAAAGGTACCAGAGTGATCAATGCCATATATTGCCAAACACAAACTGAGAAGTTCTAGAAGATAGGAATTTTGAAAATAAAAATCGTTCAGTATCTTAAGAAACCCTTAATAAGGAAACAATTACAATGATCGATTTCTCTTCACCGTCTTCTTTTTAGCTTATTACTAAGCCAAGCGATTGTTTTCGACCACCATTTTTGATCCAGTCGAATCACTGTTTCTTCACAGTTCTTCGTTATGCTACATCGTAAAATTTTAAAGGTCAAAAAAAACATCAAAGTTAGTAACCAAGTCATCTGAATATATTCATTGGAGTGTTTAGATGAAACAATACGTTTCCATTTTGGTTGTCTATTATGGCCGAATGGATTCGAAGCCATAAATTATCCTATATACAGTCAGTGAAAAAAGTTAGTAATTAAATGCTATTTTTCCATACAATATGACCAGGTTTGATAATCTGTATCTTAGCATCTAGTAGTCCGAATAAGCTAAAATTAGTTATTCGGTCAAAGAGTTTCAGAGGGTTGTTCATAGTAATCTAGATGATCAATCGATCGATTTAATTAAAAAAGGGAAGTTGTTAAAGGTTAGTGTGTATTGTAAGTTTTTGTGACCTCTGAAAGCAAACAACTTTATTTACCAAACTAACCGAACTTACCAACCATAACCTACCGTTTTTTTTCAATTAAATTATAAAATCTCTCTTACTTCTGTCTTTGAACAATACTTTGAAACTTTTTGATTTTGGATCCTTTTGGATTAAGATTTAATTACCCGAGCAACACACATGTTATAATTGAGTGTTATCAACTTATATATGACTAGTTTTGGTCATATGTCAGTTGATAATACACAATTATAACATGTGTGTTGCTGGGGTAGCTCAGTATACATAAATCTTTAGGTCATTTGTAAACCGTTATCCAAATTTCAGCTTATTCGAACTACCAGAAGCTAAGATACAGGTCTCCAAACTTGGGCATTTGGTATGGAAAAATAGCATTTAATTACTAACTTTTTTCACTGACTGTATATAGGATAATTTATGGCTTCGAATCCATTCGGCCATAATAGATAACCAAAATGGAAACGTATTGTTTCATCTAAACACTCCAATGAATATATTCAGATGACTCTTTGTTTTGTCAACTTCAACCTAATACAATTTTCAAGACTAAACAAACACTTTCGCCATAATTATTAATAATTGAAACAAACACGGCGCTTGATTTCGAGTTGCCGATAATAGGACAACAGATTAAACCAACATTAGTCGCACTGACATACAAAGTTCGATGTATTGTGAAAACTTTCTATATAAGTTCCCACATTAGCAGATGTGAATTGCAGATACAAAATTTGTCGTCATATGTCGGAGATAATGACAAGAGAATCGTGTTTGTATATACTGCCGAGAATACGTAAATTCCCTTGCTTTATATGATTCCCAAACGACAGCAGTCAATAGTAAGCTTAATGATAAGTTTTCTTTTGTTAAGATTTTCAATGGACTCTTTCTCTCAATAATAGTCAAATAGGTTTCCCTAGCTTGAATGACTTAGGTTCAACCGCAGAGCATAAAAAACTGAAGAGGGATTGGTTGGAGCAAAAGCTGTCGCATGGAATTTTTCGGTTGAATATTTTCCTAAACACAAATCTACCTCCACCCACGATCTGAGAATGTGGTGGAACATATTGCTTTGTTAAGATATAAAATAAAGAAAACGAAATAGATAAAGTCAAACAATCAAAAAGGAAACCTTTCACAAAATATACAATCCTATCAACTTTCCACAATATGCTCTTATTCTCTGTGAAACCCAGAGGTTGGAAGATTAATTTTCTTTGTGTATCTAGTAGATTTACAAACCCTGTTTCTCTTGCCTTTCTACATTCTACACAGCCGAGTGCTCGGCAACCAAAACTCAAGCTGGTATGTTAATAAAACTTCAAATTTGTTTACAACAACACCACTTTTTCTGAAATTTCAAAAACTTCAATCACAGCCATGTTTTATGTCTCGAGTATGTAATTTTATGAAGAATATGATACATAAAGGAACAACGGTAGCCTCAGTTGAGCCAAGAAAAGAATACTTAGGTGAATAACGAAATGGTTCACCTATAAAGTAAAACTAATACTGATTGAAAGATTATTAACAGCTTTCATACTGATTGACATGTTTACAGTTACGATAAACATAAATAAAGAACCAAGAATCAAAAGTGTGTGAGCAAAAGTAAACATTTACAGAGGTAATCTGAAGCACACACCACAAGTTTATGCAAGGCTTTCATAGGACAACGAAATAACGAACATTGTTCCATAATAGCAGAACAAGTGCCGGAAACTTTTTCCAACCATAATGGCAAGCAAGCACCAGGGACCAATGGTGAAACAATCATTGGTGTCATAAAGCATCCTTCCATAGCGTCCGGTGATTATATAGAGGCCCCATTTGTCAGGCAAAATAGAAGCATGTGCGGATGGACACAGCCATTATAATTCTCCTATTCAATGTTCCTTCAATAATAGGTTCAACCATGGTGAAGGCTCTTATGATAAGGATAGCATGGTAGGACCCAGAAATAAAATTAATAATAGGAGCCTGTCTTAACAAGAATGGTTGGTCATGAATGAAGCTTTTGAGCAGTACAATTAATTCTCAAACTGCCTTATCACAATTGAAATTCTGATAACTTTTAAAAATTTGATCGCAATTTAATTAAGGGAATTTTTTATAATATTAAAATCATAAAAAACGGAAAGTCACAAATGGCTGTAATTGAACTAAGCAATCCTGTCAAAATAAAAAAAAAGTTTCTTAGCTACTCAGTAAATGTAGTTCAATAGGAGAAAATTAACTATTTTGAATGGAAAAAGGAAGCCCGGTCGTCACGCTGTTGACTACCACCAAAAGCATCACGATAAGGGATTTTTTACAAGTGTTTTGCAAAATACAACAGCACGACTACTGAACTGTTGAAAGCGTATCAAACATTTCCTTTTTGGCTGATAAAACAGTGAGACAAAATTAACATTACAATGTATGTTATGTGTCTCCAATTTGCTGGAACTTATAAGGAAATGTATAAAAATTGTTGAACACAAATTACTCCCGCATATTTCAACTTTATCCAGCTATGTCACAAATAGAGCTGACGGATTCGCGCGTTTTCGTTGCCGGAGAATTTTTTTCCCCCTGTTTTGGAGCGTCTTGCTGGGTAGTGCTTTGTGAAGCCCAAGCAGGACAGTTCGGTTTTGCGTCGTCCGATTGATTTAGCTGACGGATTCGCGCGTTTTCGTTGCCGGAGAATTTTTTCCCCCTGTTTTGGAGCGTCTTGCTGGGTAGTGCTTTGTGAAGCCCAAGCAGGACAGTTCGGTTTTGCGTCGTCCGATTGATTTAGCTGACGGATTCGCGCGTTTTCGTTGCCGGAGAATTTTTTTCCCCCTGTTTTGGAGCGTCTTGCTGGGTAGTGCTTCGAGAAGCCCAAGCAGGACAGTTCGGTTTTGCGTCGTCCGATTGATTTAGCTGACGGATTCGCGCGTTTTCGTTGCCGGAGAATTTTTTCCCCCTGTTTTGGAGCGTCTTGCTGGGTAGTGCTTCGAGAAGCCCAAGCAGGACAGTTCGGTTTTGCGTCGTCCGATTGATTTAGCTGACGGATTCGCGCGTTTTCGTTGCCGGAGAATTTTTTCCCCCTGTTTTGGAGCGTCTTGCTGGGTAGTGCTTCGAGAAGCCCAAGCAGGACAGTTCGGTTTTGCGTCGTCCGATTGATTTAGCTGACGGATTCGCGCGTTTTCGTTGCCGGAGAATTTTTTTCCCCCTGTTTTGGAGCGTCTTGCTGGGTAGTGCTTTGTGAAGCCCAAGCAGGACAGTTCGGTTTTGCGTCGTCCGATTGATTTAGCTGACGGATTCGCGCGTTTTCGTTGCCGGAGAATTTTTTTCCCCCTGTTTTGGAGCGTCTTGCTGGGTAGTGCTTCGAGAAGCCCAAGCAGGACAGTTCGGTTTTGCGTCGTCCGATTGATTTAGCTGACGGATTCGCGCGTTTTCGTTGCCGGAGAATTTTTTCCCCCTGTTTTGGAGCGTCTTGCTGGGTAGTGCTTCGAGAAGCCCAAGCAGGACAGTTCGGTTTTGCGTCGTCCGATTGATTTAGCTGACGGATTCGCGCGTTTTCGTTGCCGGAGAATTTTTTTCCCCCTGTTTTGGAGCGTCTTGCTGGGTAGTGCTTTGTGAAGCCCAAGCAGGACAGTTCGGTTTTGCGTCGTCCGATTGATTTAGCTGACGGATTCGCGCGTTTTCGTTGCCGGAGAATTTTTTCCCCCTGTTTTGGAGCGTCTTGCTGGGTAGTGCTTTGTGAAGCCCAAGCAGGACAGTTCGGTTTTGCGTCGTCCGATTGATTTAGCTGACGGATTCGCGCGTTTTCGTTGCCGGAGAATTTTTTCCCCCTGTTTTGGAGCGTCTTGCTGGGTAGTGCTTCGAGAAGCCCAAGCAGGACAGTTCGGTTTTGCGTCGTCCGATTGATTTAGCTGACGGATTCGCGCGTTTTCGTTGCCGGAGAATTTTTTTCCCCCTGTTTTGGAGCGTCTTGCTGGGTAGTGCTTTGTGAAGCCCAAGCAGGACAGTTCGGTTTTGCGTCGTCCGATTGATTTAGCTGACGGATTCGCGCGTTTTCGTTGCCGGAGAATTTTTTCCCCCTGTTTTGGAGCGTCTTGCTGGGTAGTGCTTCGAGAAGCCCAAGCAGGACAGTTCGGTTTTGCGTCGTCCGATTGATTTAGCTGACGGATTCGCGCGTTTTCGTTGCCGGAGAATTTTTTCCCCCTGTTTTGGAGCGTCTTGCTGGGTAGTGCTTCGAGAAGCCCAAGCAGGACAGTTCGGTTTTGCGTCGTCCGATTGATTTAGCTGACGGATTCGCGCGTTTTCGTTGCCGGAGAATTTTTTTCCCCCTGTTTTGGAGCGTCTTGCTGGGTAGTGCTTTGTGAAGCCCAAGCAGGACAGTTCGGTTTTGCGTCGTCCGATTGATTTAGCTGACGGATTCGCGCGTTTTCGTTGCCGGAGAATTTTTTCCCCCTGTTTTGGAGCGTCTTGCTGGGTAGTGCTTCGAGAAGCCCAAGCAGGACAGTTCGGTTTTGCGTCGTCCGATTGATTTAGCTGACGGATTCGCGCGTTTTCGTTGCCGGAGAATTTTTTCCCCCTGTTTTGGAGCGTCTTGCTGGGTAGTGCTTCGAGAAGCCCAAGCAGAACAGTTCGGTTTTGCGTCGTCCGATTGATTTAGCTGACGGATTCGCGCGTTTTCGTTGCCGGAGAATTTTTTTCCCCCTGTTTTGGAGCGTCTTGCTGGGTAGTGCTTTGTGAAGCCCAAGCAGGACAGTTCGGTTTTGCGTCGTCCGATTGATTTAGCTGACGGATTCGCGCGTTTTCGTTGCCGGAGAATTTTTTCCCCCTGTTTTGGAGCGTCTTGCTGGGTAGTGCTTCGAGAAGCCCAAGCAGGACAGTTCGGTTTTGCGTCGTCCGATTGATTTAGCTGACGGATTCGCGCGTTTTCGTTGCCGGAGAATTTTTTCCCCCTGTTTTGGAGCGTCTTGCTGGGTAGTGCTTCGAGAAGCCCAAGCAGGACAGTTCGGTTTTGCGTCGTCCGATTGATTTAGCTGACGGATTCGCGCGTTTTCGTTGCCGGAGAATTTTTTTTCCCCCTGTTTTGGAGCGTCTTGCTGGGTAGTGCTTTGTGAAGCCCAAGCAGGACAGTTCGGTTTTGCGTCGTCCGATTGATTTAGCTGACGGATTCGCGCGTTTTCGTTGCCGGAGAATTTTTTTCCCCCTGTTTTGGAGCGTCTTGCTGGGTAGTGCTTTGTGAAGCCCAAGCAGGACAGTTCGGTTTTGCGTCGTCCGATTGATTTAGCTGACGGATTCGCGCGTTTTCGTTGCCGGAGAATTTTTTTCCCCCTGTTTTGGAGCGTCTTGCTGGGTAGTGCTTTGTGAAGCCCAAGCAGGACAGTTCGGTTTTGCGTCGTCCGATTGATTTAGCTGACGGATTCGCGCGTTTTCGTTGCCGGAGAATTTTTTCCCCCTGTTTTGGAGCGTCTTGCTGGGTAGTGCTTCGAGAAGCCCAAGCAGGACGGTTCGGTTTTGCGTCGTCCGATAGAGTTTGTTGACGGTTTCGCGCGTGTTTTCGTCGCCGGAGATTTTTTTTTTTTTCCCTTTGTTTTGGAGCGTCTTGCTGGGTACGTATTTGGGAAGGCCCAAGCAAGACGGTTTGTTTTCGGGACGCCAAGAAGTTTTGCTGTCAGTGTCAGTTTTGTGTTCAGTCGAGAATGGATGGCCAACTGGTGAGTTCGTTTCATGCTTATGATAACACATATTTTCTTGAAAGCGTGACTTTTATGTAATATTGAAACAAACTTTGTATGGTTTGTCACTATGGGTGTCGGCATTATGCTTTTTTCTTATACAATTTGGATATACATATATTTTTCTCTTTTTGACATTATTAAAAATTATCCTTTGAATTGTTCGACATTGTGAATGTTGACGTATTTTCTAAAACTTCTACCATATCGAGACAAAATGCACAGTAATACTCATATGTAATTTTCAAACAAACTATGTATGGTTCGTCACTACAAGTGTCGGCATTATTCCTGTTTCATATAAGTTAAAATATATACATGTAATTTTCAGTTTTCGTCATTGATAGAAACGTCTTTTGAATTGTTCGACATTATAGATGTTGACGTAATTTTTCCAAAAACTTCTCGAGACAAAAGTACAAAACTAGCTTTAGATACAAGTCGTATATTTCCCCCTTATCCATGGATCGCATCACCGACCAGAGGTGACTCCCAGATCTTTTCCTTCCTCACTAATAAACACCCTTCCCGTGGTGATTGTGGAGATGCAGAGGTATTCTCGGTCTCTAGAAGCAACAATCATTACACCCTAACATTCCTTCCCCATCCCAACTGACTGTAAGGACTTGGCCGGCGCCGTTATTGATCAATAATATTAGATCTGCTAAAATTGCACTTCGAGAGTAAGCGGAAACTCCCATCCCTTATTCATTTGGATCGTAGTGCAATTCTTACCAGTTCCGATCAATCACGGAGTAGCAACCATTGACATGTACAGTCGGTTTATGCTATGCTATGCTATGCTATGCAAAACACCCCTTTCTTTTTACCTTTATTTTTGTAATAAAAAAAAACTTTGAATGGTTGGACACTACAAGTGTAGACTTCCGAAAGGTTCACTTTATTCAACAAACTTTGGATGGTTCGTCACTGTAAGTGTCGGCATAAGAATAGGAGTGTTAGGAATGTTTCATTTAGGTATTTGTTCAACAAACTTTGAATGGTTCGTCACCCCAAGTGTCGGCATAATCATGTTTATATCTCACAAATAATTATTTATCATGGTCTAATTGCTTATCAAAGTGAATCCTGTGACCCAACGATCCTCCCCATTAACAAACATCCCTCCCAGTAACCTTTGTGGAGATGCAGAGGCAAACACGGTCTCCAAATAGCAAAGGTTACACACTAACATTCCTTCCCTCAATCCCACCTGACTGCAAGGACGTGGCCGGCGCCGTTATTGACCCTGTATAAATAGAGGCACTGAATTATGCACACTGAAGAAGATTATGGCCAATCCCAGTCAAACTTCTAGTTGATTCTTTGTGCATTTTCACTGACTTCGGTCAATCACGGAATAGCAACCATTGATATGTGTAGTCAGTCTAAGCTAAGCTAAGCTTTATCCAGCTATGTCACAAATATGGCCGTGCAAAGTGCATTGTAACAAGAAAAAGTACATCTATAGATACTCACTTTGGCTGCTATTGCCTCGGCACCTTGCAGAACCGCTTCCGATACGATGTTGCACAGGTCATTGTAGATTTCCTCGAGTTCCTGCATCAGCTGGGGTAGAGTTTCGCAGTGGTACGCCTCCAGCATGGCATTTGTTGCGTGCAGTTGCTGTACGTATGCATTGTGGGAGTCGATATACTGCGTCAGAGTGAGCTGCGTTGGATTCTGACGGTGAGCAATGAAACACTGCTTGTAATCGATTCGGCACTTTGATAATTTTTCTTCAGTCTTCGAAATGATTGTATCAAATGATTCCCTATGGGTGAATACTTTCCTACTTTGGACCTTCCGGTAGAATGAACGTTCCAACAGTGGTCGAGAAACCTGCAAGAGATAAAAAGTGATGAAAAATTATTATTCAGGGGCCCAGATAGCCGTAGCGTTAAACGCGCCACTCAGCAAGACCAAGCTGATGGTCGTGGATTCGGATTTGAAATTTTTCCAACTAAACTAAACTAATACAAAATCTGGCCAATTGGCAAAAAAGCTCTCATTTGATGGCTTTAAATAATAATAAAAATAACTTTAAGCCTAGAAATAGGCTCTGTTCCCCAGGTGGGACGTAACGTCAGAAAAAAGAGAGAAAAGTATTATTTCTTGCAGTTTGCACAACACAGCATTTTTTATGAACATATACACTATATTCTTCTTCTTTGTGGCATTACGTCCCAACTGGGACAAAGCCTGCTTCTCAGATAAGTGTTCTTATGAGCACTTCCACAGTTATTAACTGAGAGCTTTCTTTGTCGATTGACCATTTTTGCATGTGTATATCGTGTGGCAGGTACGAAGATACTCTATGCCCTGGGAATCGAGAAAATTTCCTTTACGAAAAGATCCTCGACCAGCGGGATTCGAACCCACGACCCTCAGCATGGTCATGCTGAATAGCTGTGCGTTTACCGCTACGGCTATCTGGGCCCCTATATACACTATATTATAAGCTTTAATTTCAGAACTCTGATATTACAGTCAACTCTCCCTAACACAATACTGAAGAGACCATCGAGTTAGGGAGGTATCGATATACAGAACACATATTTTTCAAATTTGAAAATTATCGAAAATGTTATAAAATACATTCCTAATATTATTATGAAGTAAAAAATAGCAGAATTTTGACACATTAACTTACTTTACACATTTTGAACAGCCAACAAAAATTTAAAGTTTTAGCACCCTGAAGCAAGTCAAAACTCTCTTAATTTTACTATAAGCGTAATCATAAAATTCAAATTCATGGAATTTATTAACATTTTAAAGATATTTGAAACTTTTTATGAAAATATCGATTAAGAGAGAGAGAAACTCAAACAGATCGCATCGAGTTAGAGAGGTATCGGCTTACAGAGAGATAAATATATGCTAAATTGAAGGGACCGTGCATTCCGTCCAGTTAAGGGAAATATCGAGATCCAGAATAGCGAGTAAGGGAGAGTTGACTGTATGTATAAAAAAAGATTTCAATCTTGTGTTTATAGTCACATTTCAATACATATGAGGAGACGTCCAAATACTACCAAATTGACAACTTTGAGAAGGATAAAGGCTATTCAACACTTCACGCTGGTCTACGGAGGCGGGTGGGGGTTAATAAAATGTCCACATTAACATAGTTCATTTGAGAGTCTAAGTTTATGACTCTCAAAATCTCTCATGCTGGCACCTTTCGAGTTTGGCCACTTTACCGTTCGATTTTAGCAACTCGAAAATCGATACCCAAAAAATGGATCATGATAAGTTACAAATCCTGTCATTCTCAATGTTTGTGTGGGCTTGTTTGAAACTCACCAGGTTCAGAATAGGTAAATTTGATTCGTGGTCATTATTACGGTGATAGAAGTAAAGCAATCGGTTCAGTTTAGGTAACATGAAAATTTTTGACATGTTGCCAAAATCCAATGGAAACTGTACAAGATAGCATCCAATAGGCAAAACAAACCTTTTATAAAGAGTTGGTCAAGATTTTTTGTTTACTTTTCGTGCTTAGTGGAAGTAAATTAAAAGTTTCTCATTCTCAATATAGCGGTTTATACTTTCAAATTTATAACCATCGCATTTCTATAGTATCAAATAGAAGGATTCGACTGGATGTGATAACACCAAATAGTTATAAAATCTGATGAGGTCAATGTTTTAAATGGTGGCATCAAAATTGACTCACGACAGAAATAATCTTTGTTTCAGTTAAGTAACTTCTTCCTGAGTTCTCAGCAACAGAACTTGTCTGATATTTAATGCTTACTGTTCATCCGATACCCTGGGATATTGATTTACTGAACTTTCATGTAACTGAAAACTAAGTGTACCAACGATTTATGAAGAAAGTTGTGTTTTGAGTCGTTTTGATCTAATATTAAAAACATATTCAATAAATAATGTTGATGGTAAAGATCTATGAAAAAAATTGAAAGAACTTAAGTAACTTTTCGAGTGTTATGATATAATTGAGTATTTTTAGGCTTTGTAGTAAAAGTTAGCACTAGATTACCAAAGTCAAAAGATCAAAATACCTTGAACTACTTCAATTTGACACATTGATGTAAAAACTAATAACTAATAATACATGTACAAAACTAAGAGATAATTTTATGACAGGGAATTTCAACTGAATTTTTGCAGCGGCCGAAAAACAGCCTGTGTCTTTAGGGACGTATAGCCAAGATTTTCCTCTTGACGTACCTTGGTCAGAGAAAGTGAATGTGCGTAAAAAAATCATCACACACAATTCGAACCTTGTTGTTTGCACTTTGCAAACTTTTGGCCCGTACAATGTAAATTTTTGCCCCTACTATGCGGCAACAGTTCGCATTTGACTTGTTATACTAGATTTTATATTTCTTAGAATTGAAGTTGTAGAAAACCTAGCAATACATTTACGTACCTAGATGATATGATAATATGATAATATGTTACGATAATAATCTCAAATTGTTTTTAGTTGAATATTTCCTGACACAAGTAAGGAGTGAACTTTGCCCCGCATTAGTCTACAGCAGTGTTCCTCAAACTTCTTCAGACTATCGCCCTTGATTCCCATAAGTTTTGAAATACCCCCAGTTATATAAACTACTTTCTTGAATAAAAAGATAAACTATGCCAACAATTGAACATTATTTTTTACATAAGTGAAACAATATAAATCAAACTATATTAGGCAGCTCTAGAGATTTCACGGAATACCTGTGAAAAGAGACACTCATGAGTTTGTTTGCTATTATTTAGCTTCATATGGTATTATTGCCCTACAAACAAAAATCCCAAACAAAATTAGGTCAAAATGAATATGTTTCTTCAGCAACACCCTTCATTGAGATTTGACGAATGAGTTTTCACTGTGGGATGATAAGTTTGTGCTTACATTACAGTACTAACGTGTTTATTTTTTTTAATTTCTCCATAATAATTTCCATATAAATCTACAACGTCTTTGAGCCACCTGTAAATCACCACCTAGAAAGCTGGAAATTCCACCGAACACTATTTTTATGGTAAGGATGGTAGGGAAGATATGAGAGATTGGATTTTCAAACATTTTTAAATTTTGAATCGCCCTAATGTGCATAGAAGGGTGCGGTTTATTTTTCAAAAGTTCTCAAAACCAAAAATTCGTGTGTTGTACTGAATTAAAATTACACTAAAAGAGAAACCTCAAAATCTGAGCCAAAAATATTAACATTTAGAGGTGGCGCAAGCATCTTGAAGGTGAATTTTCAGGTTATAAAATATAACATTCAGTGAAGTACAAATACTTTTGTTATTTTTTAACCGATTTTAAAACTTTTAGCATCAATACCTTCAAAATTAAATTTGTAAAAACTTTGTTGAACTCCAAATTTGTCTAAAATCGAACAACAAGTTTTAGTTAAAAGTAATTTATTCCAAATTTTCCCTCATTTTACTATAATTTTCAACTTTGTTTGAACATAACTTCATGATTACTCAACCGATTCCAAATCTTTTTACATGCTTTTAAATCTTATTCAATTGTTTTCAAACCTTGAATACATCACATTTCACTAAGAAAATGTCTTGACAACTTGTTCAGCAGAAACTGCACAAAAACATGATTTTTTAACGAAAAATTCCAGTTTTTTTTCAAAAATTTTGACTGTTAAATATTATCTCTAAGGCTGAAACTTGTTTTTCTCATTTGTTAAACCTTTTAGAAGGACTTTACAACAATATTTGAATAATTTTTCAACAAAAATATGTTTGCATGTGTTAAAAAATATGTGATTAAGGCAAGATGCTTTATGTATTTAAGTTTTATAGAAAAAATGCAATTTCCGGCAAAAAAACTTAAATAATCCAAAAAATTTGATTTTTCACTGAAAAATCATGTTTTTGTGTAGTTTTTGTTGAATACCTGTTGGCATGACACGCCAACGTGTTACAGATTCGGGAACAACAGGAGCCGCCAGCAGCCGGTAGCCGATCCACTTCCAACCACCACGTACCAAACAACTCAGAGAACCTTCTGCTTGAATTTTAACTGAGTTGGGAAAAACTACCAGTGAATCTTCAACGTTTACTTCCTTGCTAATCAGTTCTGAAAAGAACTACTATTTCTTAACAACTCATAAAAGGAAGGTAACGAGAACGAGTAACACCTGATAGCTTCCATGGCCAAAACAGCAAAGCACACGAAGGCAGAAAAGCTCTCCAAATGTTGGCAAATTCCAATGAACGCGATCGGCGGCTGGGCAAATGGAACGAATAGCAGCGGATCTCAACTGCAGCAGCGATTAGACGAGCAGCGATAGCATCCCTCAGGGCTCGGCTTGATCAGTGATACACTTCACACTAAATACTTGTCTTGTTTATTGTTCTTCACTGCATGAATTGCAAAATTAATCATTGAAAACAAACTCCTTCCTGATTGGTCCACCACTCAGCGTCGTCGGTTTATAGTGGTTGCACAGAGCAAAATTCGTTGCTTGGTTTGGATGACTGTACCGCCATGGCTTTCGTTGGTGTTGGTGTGGTCGCGTTCATTAACAGGAAAGGAAGGGAAACGGAAAGGGAAACAAAGGGGATGTTTGTCGTGCGCTGCACAGGGTTAAAGTCAGGGACGTTGGGAAACGGTTGTAACCACTTCGCTGTCGCGAACAATACCTAGGTCAAAATTATTTTTTAGAAAAATGTGTTGTATGAACAGTTTAAAAACAACTAAATTTGTCTAAAAAAATGTAAAAAGAGTCGTAATGGATTGAGTTTTAATGAAGTTATGGTCGAATAAAAATGTTTTTTTTTTTAGTAAAATGAGGAAAATTTTCGATGAATGTTTTTTTAACTAAGAAAAGTTTTGATTTTAGACAAATTAGATGTTCTACAAAGTTTTCATAAATTTAATTTGAAAGAAAATAATGCTAAAAGTTTCAAAATTGGTTGAAAAATACCAATGTTATGTTTATTTCACTGAATGTCATTTTTTATAACTTGAAAATTTACCTTAAAGACGCTTGCGCCACCTCTAAATGTTAATATTTTAGGCTCTGCTTTTAAGGTTTCTCTTTTGGGTTTGAGAACTTTTGAAAAATAAGCCGCACCCTAGTGCATAGTCAGTTTATACAGTTATGAAAAGTTTGTTTTTTTTATTCATTTTAAAAGAAAGTGAACTTGATCATCCTTCACGGTTTCTCTTGCCTTATTTCTCTTGTGTTTGCTAAATTCTTAACAATACAATATTTGTAGGAATAATGAATAGTAATATTTCAGGAATAACACGTAAAACGCCTAAATGTATGTAATTTCCTGAGGGATTTCCTTATATCTAACAGTAATTCAATCATTTCTACCGAATGAACTAATTGGTACGAGTTTGAAAGATGAAACCTGGTTTGGGGATATATTTTAAATATCCTTACAAACTTTTATGTCGAAACCTAGGAGGGAGAAACCGATACAAAATTTCTGTACGTCAAGGTGAGCCGAGTCACGAACTGTCACTGTGAGCCCGGATCTTAAAGAGTGGACAAACAAGAAAAAGCGCGTAATTTATCAAAACATATTTTTGCATTTTATCCAAGTTGACAACAATCGGTTGAAATTCAATTCCTGTAAGTACAATAGCAATGTCACGATAGCATCTTTTATTTTGATAGAGCGTAATTATTGAAACACGCATCTTTTTACTCTTTACAAATAAAAATGAAAATTTAAAACACAGAAAACTATGGCCCTTTTCCCATATTTGTCCAGAAAGATAGAAGGTGCACAACAAATGAAAACTAGCGATTTTCTCCAAGCCTGCCTTGATTGTCGTTAGGGAGCTGGAGTTATCTTGCAGTTTCGAAAAGTTTTGTTTCATTTTTCGTGTGTAGTATCGGTGCCTCCCTCCCAGGTCGAAACCATATTTAAATCCTTGTTATGAACTAGAAGTTCAAGAATGTCAATAGTACACCGTATATGATTTTTCACCTTATTTTCGTAGAAAAAAAAACATACACAATTTGACCAACAACGTTCATTCAGGTTATATTGGTATGTGTGCTTCATTAGGTAGAAATAAAATCGTGTGACACGGTGAACAATTTAACCTGAATTAAGTTTTATTTATCTATAACAAAACGAGTGTAAAATATATTTAGCCAAAGGTTAAATCCTATGAGATATTGGAGTCCTAGCAGGCACATACGAGAAAGATCGTTAGGCTTTTGTAAGACATATAGAATTATCTTTGACATATGTTACAATAAAACATACAAAACTGACAATATTAAACCCCAAATCACGCAATAGAAAGAAAACTATAAGTTACAAACAACTTATTTTATAAGTATACCAAATGTTTGATAAATAAATAAATACTGGGACTAATTTTTCAAATGAAAATATTTTGAAATCTCTGGTATGAGTAATTCTCGCTGAAGCCAGGCTGCCATCGGCACACATCCTCAGAATTCCAACTTAATGTCATTGGTTGCTAGAATATGCTAAAACTAGAGGGTGGTCGTTTTGGTTTTCTCAAATTGGTTGAACCCTCGTGCGCCAGATAGTTAAACAGATTCCCATTTTTTTTTATAAATCTAAGGTAGTTCTTCGCATGACATGTCTCATGGAACACATAACAAACATAGTGGAATTGTAAAGACGAAGCTAAAAAAAAAATTGCTGTCTTGAATTCTGTCAGAAAAACAGTTTTTCCCCATTAGCGCACTGCTCGTTTTGAGCTCCGAGATCACCATCAGAAAACTGAGAAAAAACTGAGTAAGATATGCTACAAAAATTAGATGCGCAATCGTATTTACACTATGAAATGAACGATTTTCTTTTAGTCGAGTGAAGAATACGAGTATTAATTTAAATGAAAAAATCTAGCGGCCATCTTGGATTTTGACGATATTTTGATTTTAAGTAGTAGAATGAGTTTCTCATTTTGTTAGCACTCAACATGTTGAATTTCAAGACTGAAAAAGCTGAAAAAAGTTTTCCAAGTTTTATTTTGGGAAACTCATGGCTGCTGTTCGTATGGTGTTCAGTCAAATGAAAATGAAAATAAAGTTGTTCAAACTAATACAGGACTTTGAGTTTTCCAAGAATTGTCATCGTTCTTATTTGAATGAAAAAAAAAAACCTTTCACCGCTACGTTCTAACTTCCTGATTCAATGCTTGATAAGATTAATTATTTCAATGCACATTGGTCCCAAAGCCATATCTAGGAAGACAAAAATGATTGCGCCTTAACCGTCAATTTTAGATATATGGTGTCTTCGGCAAAGTTTCTCCATATTTTTCAGACATTTTTTTCAGAGATGTGAAATTAGGGTGGCCCACATGGTTTACGAGATCAGCACATAAACTTTTTTGCTGACGCATTTAGGACTACACAATGTTTTACAATGTGTTAGAACAACCGATTTGGAGCAACTTTGCCGAAGAACCCAAATTTCTATCTCTTATGGCTCGCGAGTTATGATTTTTTTTAACAAAAAAGTTAGGGTGGTACTGAAAAATCAGTTTTTTCTTGATAACTTTTTATAAGATAATTTCTCGCAAAAACTTTGTTCGAAGCACTTTTAGAACTTTTAATTGCGCAACTTTTTGCCGAAGAAACTACTGTTCTATCTCTTATGGTTACAGAGTTATCAGAAATTTTCTTCGAAAAAATGGTTGTTTTCAAATGCCGATATCTCCGAAAGGCGCAAACGGATTTTCAATCTTTTGTCGGCATTAGAAAGATCATTTCTTTCTCTGTTTATGGTGAAAAAACTGTGAGGACGTTTTTTGTTTGAAAAGATTGAAAAAATTTGAAAATAATATGTTTTTAACCGAAAATTGTCTATAACTTGAAAAATATTCGAGATAGCTCTTTGATGCCTTCAGCAAAAATGTGCAAAATTGAAAGTTCTGAAAGTGCTTCATACAAGGTATTCATAAAAAAATCAACGCTTACACATATATTCACCATAAACCGAATTTCATATGGTAAAGAAAGCGAAAAAAGGGATATTTGCTAGAACAATCGAAATAACGGTATGTATGTCATTTAAAATTGAATACACATGTATTGATATCGATCATAGTAAGCGGAATCTAAGGAGTTGAAAAAAGGAAAATTATTTGCTGATGTGATGTAGTTTTCAAGTGATCAAGGCCACCTTCTGGTTCGTTACCTTAGACAGATATTTGGGATTTATATCTGGCTCTTGTTCAAGATTCATGCATTCTTCAACAGGCGAATGTTGCCCTGACTAATTCGTTGTGGCAGATTTATTGGATTTGATTGATTTGAATAGGATAAGTTGGATGCCCAGATAGAATAATTGCAGATACTTCTATATTTCTAGGGGAAGATATCACGGGAAGTAAGGTTTTGGTAATTTGAAAGAATTCTTCAAAGTATACGTTTTGTTATCGTTTGGGGTTGATGCTATAATAAACGGAACCAGTATTGAACGCATGACCGTCTGCTTAGTAAGCCAAAGCGGTAGCAATTTATAACCAACCACGGATTAAGTTAGCTGGACAAACATTATGTCGCGTGAAATAACAAGACATCGTTTATGGATTAATATTCCATGGATCACTGTTAAAACTGCTTGAGCAACTAACTTTCCCTTACTCCTTACATTTCGCTTACTGTGATCGATCTTATTTAATTACATATATTTTCAATTTGAAATGACTTTGCATACAGTTATTCGGTTGTTCCAGCAAATATCTCTTTTTTCGCTTTCTTTACCATACAAAATTCGGTTCATAGTGAATATATCTTAAAACAATGATTTTTTATGAATACTTTGTATGAAGCACTTTCAGAACTTTCAATTTTGCACATTTTTGCTGAAGGCACCAAAGAGCTATCTCGAATATTTTTCAAGTTATGGACAATTTTCGGTTGAAAAACATATTATTTTCAAAATTTTGTCAATCTTTCCAAACAAAAAACGTCCTCACAGTTTTTTCACCATAAACAGAGAAAGAAATGATCTTTCTAATGCCGACAAAAGATTGAAAATCCGTTTGCGCCTTTCGGAGATATCGGCATTTGAAAACAACCATTTTTTCGAAGAAAATTTCTGATAACTCTGTAACCATAAGAGATAGAACAGTAGTTTCTTCGGCAAAAAGTTGCGCAATCAAAAGTTCTAAAAGTGCTTCGAACAAAGTTTTTGCGAGAAATTATCTTATAAAAAGTTATCAAGAAAAAACTGATTTCTCAGTACCACCCTAACTTTTTTGTTAAAAAAAATCATAACTGGCGAACCATAAGAGATAGAAATTTGGGTTCTTCGGCAAAGTTGCTCCAAATCGGTTGTTCTAACACATTGTAAAACATTGTGTAGTCCTAAATGCGTCAGCAAAAAAGTTTATGTGCTGATCTCGTAAGCCATGTGGGCCACCCTAATTTCACATCTCTGAAAAAAATGTCTGAAAAATATGGAGAAACTTTGCCGAAGACACCATATATCTAAAATTGACGGTTAAGGCGCAATCATTTTTGTCTTCCTAGATATGGCTTTGGGACCAATGTGCAATGGTGTCTGATAAATATATTTTTTTTTTCATATAGAATAAGTATTTCGCTACGCATAAATAAAAATTACGATCGTTGGTCATTTTACTGAGTCGTTTAAAAATTTGTTTGAATTCGTCCCCCATGGAATAAAACGGCAAACATAGTCATCTCGCCGGATTTATAACTTCGAAATAAACTTAGCTTTGTTCAACTGTGATGGCGATGTGGCATTTGATTGGATTTGATACGGTATATATACAGCTCCATCAAGCTGGAGCAAATCCTTTAGTGGAACTGATAAAGAATGATGACATCGTAGGTGTACATTAAGCCCATCAATCATTTTATGTGTCAAGATAGCAAAATGAAGAGACAAATTGAAAAAGCAAGCACTGACAATAAATCTTCCTTCCAATGGATGGCTGGGAAAATTACCTTGTGACATGATAATGCACCGCGACTCTATCATCGCGTTAACATGGGCGATGGTAATTTGACACTGATGCAAATCATTCACAGAAAATTTCCATGCGTGGATGTGGAATCTCCTAAATTTTCAATTCACGTATTTCACTTTCTGCGTAGCTTATTGGTTGAATAGAGTTCGAAAAATAGACGTCTTTGTTCATCATATGTTCTCACATATCTAGCCTATATCTTCTCAAACGTAAGGACCGTTAATTTTATGAAATGGACACCTTATGGATGCTATATCTTTTTAATTTATCGAAACAGTCTTCAACAAGATTAACGATTTGTTTTTTTATATTCCCGTAGTTGTCATACATGTAGCACTGAAATTTGTATAATCATATAACCAGAACGATCATTTCGGGCAAACCTTGAGACCTAATGTAAAATTTTTTAAACTACTACGTTTTAGACTACTGATTACTTGCTGGGATTGTTTGATTTCAATCAAAGGATAATGAAACGCTCATTTTTTTAGCAGTTTGATGAATCAGTAATTTGTAATTAATTACGTTCGATTATGGTAAAATAAATTACCGAACACAAAATATTCTGTTTGTTCGGCAAACAAATCAACTCTACGAATTCAAATCCAAAAGTGACACAAATTAAAGTTAATGCCATAACAAACCAATTTTTATGATCAAAGCCAACTCTTTCTACCTTTCAATCATATGAAGCAGAGCTGCAAATTCCATACGCTTCAACTCTATCACTTGGGGGAAGCCACTGGGAACATCATATCCACTTATGACAGTACTTCACAGAGCTCTTTCATCTAGCGTGGTACACATTTCAGCTTTGCTATTGATAGCTCCTACTGTTTTTGACATTAGGGCTTGATTGAGAGTGATCTATCATTCCACGAAACAATGGGGAAGATACAGTGTTCTTCTATTTGGACAACGGCAATCAAATCTCTTACGTTAGGTTATTTAAAGGTTTTATTTTGTATTTTGGGATAGGCTTCAATCAAGCTATAGAATTAATTGGGCAAAATTTGTACCATATTGTCGAAAATTGAACGGAATAACAGCCAGGATTTGCTAATTGTATAACTTTTGAAGTTGATTAGAATCCAAGCGGATTGCTTAACTAAAACCTCTCTGGTCCAAATTATGAAAAACAATCTTTTTTTTGTGAAAAATGTTTTTAGTGGTGCAGCAGAGATTCAAATATGGCATACTAGTTTATTCAGCAACAACTGGCAGATTCTGGAGGAAGCGCGGGTGGTCATGCTGCAGCAAGGGACCCGACAGAACGTAGCACGTTATAGACAGAAATAGCAGACTCGCCTCTTTCGGAAAAAAAACGCCGCCTGTAGGAGACGAAGTGCGAGGAGACGGAACAACTGTGCCGCTCTCAAGAAACACGTTAGTTCTATCAGAAGCTGAACGCATCTCGCAACGGCTTCGTGCTGCGAGCCGAGATGTGCAGGGATAAGGACGGGAGCGTTTTGACCGACGAGCGTGAGGCTAAGCAGCACTTCGATGAACACCTGAATAGCGCTGAGAACACAGGCAATGAAAAACGGGACAACGGAGGAAATGTCTTCGTCTTTCTGGGACTTTCCTTAGCCGAGTGGTTAGAGTCCACGGCTACAAAGCAAAGCCATGCTGAAGGTGTCTGGGTTCGATTCCCGGTCGGTCCAGGATCTTTTCGTAATGGAAATTTCCTTGACTTCCCTGGGTAGAGAGTATCATCGTTCCTGCCACACGATATACGAATGCGAAAATGGCAACTTTGGCAAAGAAAGCAACTGTGGAAGTGCTCTTAGAACACAAAGCTGAGAAAAGCACGCTCTGTCCCAGCGAGGACGTAATGCCAAGAAGCAGAAGTACTGCGAGCGATGGAAACCAACCAGACCCCACTTTGATGGAGCTTAAGGATGCCATTCACCAGCTCAAGAACAATAAAGCTGCTGGTAAGGATGGTATCGAAGCTGAACTTATCAAGGTGGGCTCGGAGAGACTGGACATTTATTTGCCCTGGTCGATAGACACAATCTGAGAAACAGAACAGCTACCGGAGGATTGGAAGGAAGGGGTAATATGCTTCATCTACAAGAAAGGCAACAAGTTAGATTGTGAGAACTTTCGAGCGATCGAGTTCGTGTCAAGTTATCAAGCTGGCTTCGTTGACGGCCGATCGACAACGGACCAGATCTTTACTGTACGGCAAATTCTCCAAAAATGTCATGAATACCAGGCCAGCCATCAGTTTATCAGTTATTTGGTCACACTTATGAATCCTACACATCAGCGTTGTAGCAATTTGATTTTTTTGTTCATGATTCGGCCAAATGGCGTTCGGCCAAATGACCCTTTCGGCCAAATGGCGTTCGGCCAAATGGCGTTCAGCCAAACGGCATTCGGCCAAATGGCATTCGGCCAATAGACCCGGAACCTTTTAATAAAACTCTTTACTCAGACTGAATTTCAATAACTATGAAAAATATTCAAATATGAAAGAACAGCATATGATCAAAAGAAGGAAAAATCTCTTATAAATTTTAAGCAAGTGTAACGCAAATAATTGTTCAGTATAACTACAAAGAACTGCCGATGATTTAAAGAAGGTAAAATTCCCTTTGAAAATATAAGCTAAATTATTTCCAATAATAATGAAACCAGTACAAATCGAAAGAAAAGCCTATGTTTGAAAGAAGGAAAAAATTCTGATGAAAATATTAAAAAAAAAAATCAAACCCTAGCACACCGTTGGTAATCTATAGCTTAGAGTCTTGACGTGAGCTCACAACTTCGTCCGGAATGAACGGATCGTATTGATTATGCTCTTGGAGCACTTATATATCGACAAACATGATATCCCGCCTCATCGTTAAGATCAACAAATTAATTAGTTGCTCAATTATTGGGCCACACTTATGATAATGCTACACGGAACAAAATTCTGTGGTAAAAATAACTATTTTAGCTGACTACGCCCATTCTTGAAATTACCATGGAAATTCAGACCAATTTACTATGTTTACGGTACACCTCACCGCATTACTGGTACATTTGACAGAAATAATTTACAACAATCTGATTCCGACGAAAGACATGGTAAATAGACTGGCCCAGCTCAGTATGGGAGAAAATTAAAGTTGTATGATTCCACGGGGCACCCCCCACGATTATTTCTTGGGGTTAGAGGAAGCCTTTCTGAAAAATTCAGCTCATTTGGTCGTTCCATGAGCTGACGCATTTGAATTGAAGTTAATATGGGATTTTCAGCTCAAACATATGAGCAACAGCATATCATCTACTGTTTAGTTCAGGAAAATTGATGATCGCGTTCAATTGGACCCAGAATGTCAAAAACACTACTTGATGTAATGGCGAAGAATATTGTAGAAGATTGTACCATGATCAAAATTAATATAGTTGGTGTTTTAACCATCTGAAGTATATCATGCAGTACTGCTTGTATTTCTTCAACATAGCTTGGAGGTAGCCACTAAGCGCATCATAGCCACCTATGACGCTGGGCGAGCTGAGGCACATGTCGCATGCATATAAGTGACTGTACGAGAGTGCTGACCAGAGCCTAACTTTCAACAATTGAAAGAGTAATGAAAATGAGATTAAATCCAGATAAAACCTTCTGCAATTATGTTCATTAGGGTATCAACTAGTGTATTAGTCATTCTGGGCTTATTTGAACGCGAACAATTAGTATACGGAACGAAACAGTGACATAGGATCAATTTTCAATACATTTGAGACGAATATCCCATACAAACTTCAAATCGAATGCGCCAGCTGGTGGAGCAACCAATTGAGTTGAAATTTTGAGAGAGCGTTTTTCTTACCCTAAGGCTCATATCTAGGGGGTGCCCCGTTGAGTTTTACAACTTTTTTGTTTAAGGGCCAATCTAATGGTAAAATCAAGCGCATATCTGGTCTGCTGAAAATTGCCGGTGCGAGCGCTTAAGTTAACCCCCTAAAATGGTAGTTTTTACCGCACAATTTTTTTGCGTGTACACATCAGTGTTGAAAAAAAAGAGATATTTTTGTTCGTTATTCGGCTAATGGCATTCGGCCAAACGGCATTCGGCCAAACGGCGTTCGGCCAAATGGCCGGACACCTTATTAAAAACATATAATTTTTAACACAAGGGATGATGTGATGTCATTCTCGACCAAGATTAATATTACAAAGTGTTAACTGATCTCTGCACCGTTGATTGCGTATATCAGTAAACCGGACGAGTTGGAAAATACTAGAGATGGTCGGGTCTCGGGTTTTCAAACCCGAAACCCGACCCGAACCCGAACCCGACGGGTTCGGGTCGGGTTCGGGTTTGAAAATTTTATTTTTTTCGGGTTCGGGTTCGGGTCGGGTTTGACGGCTACAACATTATCGGGTACGGGTCGGGTTCGGGCTTGAAAAAAGTCGGGTTTAGTCGGGTTTGAGTCGGGTTTGGTGAGAATGGTGAAACGAGTAACAACCTAAAAGCTTCCCAATGCATCAGAAATGATGAATTTATAATCTTTTAAAACTCGGGTCCTATTCGGGTTTTTCTTAGAATTTTTTTCGGGTTTCGGGTCGGGTTCGGGTTTGAACAGCGGAAATTTTTCGGGTTCGGGTCGGGTCCGGGTTTGCTTTTCAATTACAGTCTCGGGTTCGGGTCGGGTCCGGGTTTTAAGAAATAAAATAAGTCGGGTACGGGTCGGGTTCGGATTTGAAAAATGTGAAACCCGACCATCTCTAGAAAATACTAACATCAAATAAGCTCAATGTTTCACAGTTGTGGAGAAGAAACCAAACTTGTGGTTGCTAAAAATTAATTAATTTACTAAGTACGATCAGAATGATTGAAGCAAACTGATGCTACAGAAGGACGAATAAGTCGTATATCGTTTTAGTAACCGTCAAAAGCTGACTGACTACAAATGCAATGCGAAAACCTATGCTGGCAGCTATTTTCGCTAGCAAAAAAGTGAAAAATTGCTTATATCTAGGATGTTTCTCTAAACTGTTCTTTGAAATTCAGCTTTGAAATTAATTACAAAATGAATGGTAATTGTAGTTCACTATTTTTTTCAAATTCGGCCAAACGGCATCCGGCCAAACGGCGTTCGGCCAAATGACCCTTTCGGCCAAATGGCGTTCGGCCAAACGGCGTTCGGCCAAATGACCCGGAACCCTCCATGTTAATGGCACTGCATGGTACTGTCAGTTTGTGTGACTTTGGGCATATCTATGAGGGAAACTAATTCATTACTTTATGTCACGATCCAAAAATAAATCCACAAAATCGAATGATTTTCTACCGGTTTCGTCTCCTCTTTCGTTGTAGGTGAACAATGTTAAAGTTAATAGACAAGGTTCTTCCATCTGAGACCACTATTCGCTATATAAGAAATGAATTTGTTGACTTAAGTATAACCTACAATTTTGAGACTTTTAAAAATATGTTCCACTAGCAACACAATTTTAAAGGATTGCTTCCTTGCGATCATCTTATATCTTAGTTATCAACGTGTTTTTGGCATGTGTTCCGATTTTCAGTCAGTTTACGTGATATTTTGGTAAAACATTGTGTTTATTTGCAAAATATTTGTAAATAAGAGGAACTAAATAAATAAATAAACATAAACCTTTTGTTTGATTAAATAGATGTATGACTAACTTGAAATCATGTCCCTAATTAGTATCCTAATAATATAAATAATGTTTCCAGCAATTACATTTAAAATAACTATTAAAATAACGAATATTTGAACGAGATTCACAGATACCACAATAATAGGCAAAAAGCTATTTTCATTGTCCTATTATTGCAGTATATGCTTATTCTCAAAAATATAGAACTTTTATTCAAAATTCAATATCTATCATGTAACTACATCCATACTGAACTGATATACCCGCTACATATAATTGTTTTGGTTTCAAACTTAAAAATTTAAGCTTATGAAAACCCGCCCGTAGATAGAGAGACTGTTTAAAAATATAGGCTTTTCTTGATGCATCATTTAAAACTGTTCTTGCAACGATCAAAATCGTTTAAATTTTAAAGCATTCATCTGGTACAGCTTTGGGAATACTATAAGCTTTCATCATCATCAATAATATCCATAGAAAATAGAGTTTTCGATTAATAATGAGGGCTTAATTCTTATACCGCAATAATAGGGAATACCGCAATAATAGGCAAATTACCCTAGTTATGCACCAGAACGGCACACTTATGCTGAGTACGAAAGTCCAAAGTAGGGGAAGGGGTGGTAAAATGAACACCTTAAGGAAATCATCGTGTTTCTAATAGAAAAACGAGGAATTTGTACAGTTTTATCCCACAACATCAAAAATAGGGAGGTCATCTATAGCAGCGACATGAATTCAGACTAAAATAGTTTAATTTTCACATATTTTTGGCACAAGATAAAAGCCGTTGTCACCAAGCCACCATCAGCATTTCCCGAGGAGCCCGACCACGCCGGCCAAATAATGCAGAGTAGACAAGTTTATGCAATTAAATAGGGTTCTTTTGCGGATTCTTCAATCGAACGAGTTAGTCTTTGTTTCAAGTAGCTAGAGTTCAGTATAATTTCATAAAGTGAGTGCATCAAGTGTTAGTTTTTTTTCGGCATCTACGTTGTCAACCTCTTAATTATATGCACACATATCGCCTCCACTTTTGTACGTAGAAGGACTTTTCGCGACATCTTGTAAGTGAAATGTTGCACATACAAAGCCTCCAGGTGATCTCGTTATACGCATATTTTGGTTGTCTGGGCACGAGAATGATAAGAAGGACGATGGAAGGTGTGCAAAATAGTGTGAAGGTTCCACCCAGCCAACATATATGTTCACATAACGGTGTCTGCAACTATATAAAATGAACACTTAATCGGTAAAAACAGATTGTATAAAATGCACTAACTCCCTCTATTCGCACTTATCTGGAGGCCATATGCGAACATTTTAGAAAATTCATGGTTTATAAAACTTGAGGAGGTTTGATTAGGCGTTTACTATAACTTCGCGAATGACTGCATGTTGCAGTTTATATGACTTAAGAGCCAGTTCGCGAGAGCCGCAACCCCAAGGGAAGTTATATTGATGTTCTCTTATCAGGCTGAAATTTTCAGGGACTATACTTATATATAAAAGAAGATGTTTTGCAAAATTTTAGATTTTTATATTAGGGGGAAGTGGGACAAAATGACCCCCAATGATTTCATGTCCCTAAACATGCAAAATCACAAAAACTGATATAACTATCGTAAAACTGCACGGATTATGTTGAAATTTGGCATGATTACTCTACGTTATATAAACTTTAAGATTGACATGGTATATGAATATTGAAAGTACTCCAAATCGAGAAAAATGAGTTTTTCATACAAATTTTAGTGATTTTCAAATTCAAATTTTCTTTTGCTATCCGAACTAGGACAAAATCTAAATATAGCATTATGTTGGGCAACTTATGGGCTTTTGTTTGAGGTGTAATCCAGATATGCCGTTTCAAAAAATTTCGAGAATTATTTTTGAGGTGTAGTGTTTGTACTTGAGCCATTTTGCGAGTACCGCTACCCCCTTGCATAGAGAGGTTGTATTGATGTTCTTCGATCGAGCTGAAATTTACAGAAGTTGATCTTCTATATAAAAGAAGATATTTCGCAAAATTTGCGATTTTTATATTAGGAGGAAGTGGTACAAAATAACCAGTAATGAATTAATATAAATAAAATCAATTAAACTGCTATAGCTGTACTAAAAAAGCACGGATTCGTATAAAATTTGGCATGCTTACTTTACGTAATATGAACTTCAAAATAAACATGCTATTTGGATTTGAAAAAATGTTTCAAATCGAGAAAATTTGTAAAATTAGTTTTATTTTTCAAATCGACTTATTTTTAATCAACCGAAATAGGTCAAAAAACTAAATAAGAAGTTTTGTAGGGCAACTCAAGGACTTTAATTTGAATTGTACCATGGTAAAGTAAAATCCGGACGGTATGAGCAACGTATGGAGGCCTCTCTCGGTAGTTGTAATACCGATTATATCATACCGTGTTGCCGCTGCCATATTTGAAAGAAATATCATTCCTTGCAAAAGTGATGATGTGGATAACAATAAGGCATTTCACCAATGTTTTCGTTAGTAGCCTCGGGGTTCAGTAGTAAGCGTTGTTTCTATTCACGCTGTTTGGTTGGGAATCAACTACCGCATATGTGTATGCACCTTACATGTTAGTATGTTTGCTAGAGATCGTTTTGTAAACAATTGAGTTTAGTTTTTTTAGACTGACTACACATATGGCTGTTATGAGACACTGTACTGTTTATAACTTGAATGGAATTTTGATTTTTACTGGCCTTTTTGTTTGCAAATTTCATGAAAGAGTGAAAGAGAGAGCAAGTTGGTTGAAAATAGCATTTCCTTATTTTGTGTATTTATACAAAAAAAAACATATTTTTCAGAAAAATCCGTATATACGTTGTAGTATTTCTTATGATTTTGTGTATTTTCCGAAACAAAAATATTGGGGGCCATTTTGACCCACTTTTCCCTTATGAAAAGTGTAGTTTTGCAAAATGGGTTCTTTTTTTAATAGTAATGAACACATCTTGAAAAACTATAGATTATTATGAGATAGTTGACAAGCTTTAAATTGTGCTTATTGTAACTTGGTTACCTGTTTAAGTTTAAACACTACAACAAAAAGTGTAGCAAATCAGCAAATCCGGACACTTTTAATTCAACATCCGAACAACTTTGTTTCAACATGAAACTGTAAAATTGAGTCATACAAAGCTTTTCAAAATCAACTAAATATATCACGCCTTTAATAACTAGTAGAATGTATGTGTTCTGTATTCGTATTAAAATACAAAAGTAGGCAATGTTTGTGATTTTGTTGTTTGGACAGACATGTTTGTGGCTTAAACTGCAATCATCACTGATTGGCTCAATGAATCCGCAGTGAACGACGCATTGTTCTTGTTACATATTACTCATGTGTTGACAATGTTCAACGTATTATTTCAGTTTTATATGAAAAATGTGTACTTACGGCATCTAAATATGCGATTCCAATACAATGTCCGGATTTAAAAAAAAACATTTAGTTCCAATTCTGGACAGCCTCGTTTTACAACATTAAACTGTATTTACATCATATTTTTGCAATGTGGTGTCACTAAGCTTTTTCACTATAACTTTGTATTTTGTTTTGTTACAATCATTATATAAAAAGCATATTTTTCATCCAATATACTGCCCTTCTATGCCTACTTGTCCCATGTTCTATGTAAACCTTATGGACCGCGGGACAAATATGCGTAGAACGGCAGTATAGTTGTATAAACGTTGTATTCGTTGGCACTAATATAAGTTAACCACGGAAAATACAACACATCTGGAGTAACTTTTTTAGTTTTGTTAATTGTTCATCAATGGTAACTGAATTATAAATGCGTTGAAATGATCAATCATATTTGTAACAAGTAAAGAATTCAAATAAACATATTGACCCTCAATTTAGCTTTCTATTGGTAAATATTCTTAGTCCGGATATTGGTACTGTCCAGATTTTGATTCCCCACGGTACACCGCAAATGAAAGCCTTTGAGTTGCCCTACACATTTTTATATTTACTTTTTTGACCTAGTTCGGTTGACAAAAAATAAGTAGATTAAAATCAACTAATTTTATTAAAAAAAACATCAAATCCAAATATCTTGTTCGTTTGGAAGTTCATATAACGTTAAGTAAACATGCCAAATGTCATATAAATTCGTGCATTTTACTATAGCTATATAGCAGTTAAATTCATTTTGATTTTTTTTAAATATTAAATCATTAGTGGTTATTTTGTACCACTTCCCCCTAATAAAAAATCTCAAAATTTGCAAAATGTCTTATTTTGTATAAGAAAACAACTCCTGTAAATTTCAGCTCGATCAAAGACCATCAATACAACCTCTCTATGCCGGGGGGTTTGCGGTACTCGCAAAATGACTAAAGTTCAAACACTAGGGTGCCGGAGCCATTAGTGGACTACCTAAGCTATACAAAATAATAACAAAATAACTATAAGCCTTAACAGAGATCTTTTGGCGTCAACAGAAAGATTTCAACCTCTACTATATGAGAAAAATATAAAAAGAGTCATAAAACTAATTTTTTAACATAAAATTGCTTGAGCCACTATTGGTACACGTGTTCCAGTAGTTGCGCTAGTGCTCCAGTAGTAGACGTTCAGGAATGATACAAGGAATTTTAAACAAAATGGTAAATTTTTACATAGGTTTAACATTTTTCCCTCGGAACAGCAATTAATGTCTTTCGAATGAAGTGTAAAGATCATCTCTAGGGCTTTTCTTCATTTTTATACATCCATTTTAAATCCGTTGAACCACTACCGGAACACGACGACAACTACTGGGGCAAGGAGGCAAATTTTTTGCAAACTTAATTAATTATATGACTTTTTGATAAAATAAAAAGCTAAGATTTGGCAAATCAAATAAACTAGAGACGATCTATCCACCAAAAATAGCACATGTGGTTTTTTTTTTGAAAAATGTTCGTTTTATTGCATAGTCCAAACTACTGGTACATTACAACCATTGGTACCGGCACCCTACTCCGAAAAAAAAAAAAATAGAAAATTTTTGAAACGGCTTATCTGGATTACACCTCAAACGTAAGCCCATGAGTTGCCCCACAGAATACCATATTTAGATTATTGACCTAGTTCGGTTGACAAAAGAAAATTCGATTTGAAAATCACTAAAATTTGTATGAAAATCTTGTTTTTCTCGATTTTAAGTACTTTCAAAATCCATGTTTCATGCCAATCTTAAAGTTTATATAACGTAGAGTAATTATGCCAAATTTTAACAAAATCCGTGTAGTTTTACAATAGTTATATCAGTTTTTGTGATTTTGCATGTTTAGGGACACTTCCCTTCAATATAAAAATCTAAAATTTTGCAAAACATCTTCTTTTGTATAGAAGAATAATCCCTGAAAATTTCAACCTTATCGAAGAACATCGATACAAGAAGGGGTTGCGGCTCTCGCGAACTTTTTTTTACAAACAAAGAAAATAAAAATTCATCAGACAAGCCTTGTACTTCTGACCATTAGATCATTAGTCAGATACGCTACCATTATGCCATTCAGTCGCTGTTGCAGGTGCATGTCTTTTAGCAAATATAAATGCAATTTTGTATACCATCGTGTTTCGATGTGACCAAACAAGATTGACATTTGTGAAATAAATAAGCCAGTGCAATACTGAAGGCTTCATGTTTTATCGAATTAGCACTTGCAGTTGACACAAAGTAAAGCAAATTGTGTAAAGTGATGTCAATGTGTTGCTGTTGAACAGTGATGTTCCTTTAATCAGTATGGAAACCACTTTTTTGGACATGTTCGGTTTATATTACGGTCCTCCCCTATATGATTCTATATTTGCATCAGATGAACTCATATGTAATCTCACATTGAAAATTATTATAGAGTCACACTAAGTGAAGTAGTAATCGTAATGGAATGACAGATCGAAGTTACGTATTTGGTCAGATTAAATTGGAATTCTATAAAATGCAAATTCAAGTCAGATGAAATTGATGGCGTCATTAACGATTAAAATTAAAATTTACAATTAAAATATGAGGTAAAATTTCCAATTAAAATATGAGCTGAATTATTGCCAGCAGTTTCGAAACCAATAAAACTCAAAAGAATAGACTATGTTCAAAAGAAAACAAAAACACTCGAAACTCTAGCACAACGTTGGTAACCCAGAGACGAGTTAACCAGCTTCGAGTCTTGACACGATGTGTGAAATTCACAACTTTTTCCTGAATTAACGGGTTGATTTTATCATTCTATTGAGCTACACTTATGAATCATACACATGACTGTTGTAACTATTTGATTTTTTTTTTGTTAGTAATTTGGCTAAACGGCAATTGGACAAACGACCACATGGCATTCGGCGAAATGGCGTTCGGACAAATTGCCGGACACTGGATTGCAGACGAGGTGTCAACCTTGTTTGTGACGTTAGACAGATTGAAGCAAGGAGACGCACTTTCGAATGTACTGTTCAACATTAAGGGTATGCGATATGGATTTTCTCCATGTCGATACGAAACGAAACGATACGCGAAATATCTTGCGCTGATAATGACGAAACGAAACGAAATTTTAAAAATGTTTCGTGTAACTCGATACGAAATCAAATATCTCACGGAATTTTTCGAAACGAAACGAAATTTTTGAATTTGTTTCGCGGAATACACGTTTAAGTTTTTATTTTCTTGTCAAAAGCTGGAAATTTGACCATAGGCATAAAAAACTTATTTTTAAATCCTCTACCATATGGAAACCTTAGTGTTGCTCAGCGGAATCCTTAGCGGACTTTGGGGCAAGTGTGCCACCCCTGCTTTTTATAAAAACTACAATATATATATATTTTCTCTTTGAGCTTAACAATATGCTCCCTTATAGTTCACAATACAATGATCAAAATATGATTAAAATTGCTCAATTTTTCACGTATTTACATCGACTTGTGCAAAGACAACCAAATTTGAGTGGATTTTTATAAGATTTCGTAGTTTCTTAATAGCATGGTGAAAGGTAAATTATAAAACAGATCGTGAAACTATTCAAATGTGTAAGTTATTGTGGCATTTGAACGAAAAAAGTATTTAGTTTTACATGCGAAATCCAGTTTGGTTGAAATGTATACTTATTGGGGCAAGTATGCCACCTATTAGGTAAACAAAAATTGTTGGAGAGAAATTTATAGAAAGGTAAACATCATCAACAAAATCATAACAATATACCAAAATGAGGCACCAGAAATACTTTCTGAAGTATAGTAGGGGAATAACTGACATTTTTGCCCCCCAAAGTGATTTTTTTCACAAAATATTCAATACTAGTGGGCCCGGCAAACTTCGTCTTGCCATCAAGTAGGCTGTTGAAAAACGCTATGGATCTTCCCATACAAAATGACAGTTCCGTTCACGCTCGTTTTTCCAACTTTCCCGGTGAATATCCTGGGATTTTTATACACACAAACACGTCGGAACACGTGACGAACAAAACGTAAAAATAATCATTCAAATCGATTGACCCGTTCGGAAGGCATTTCGTGACATACAAACAGCACTCCATTTTTATTTATATAGATTAACATGTTTTTCGGCTTATAAAGTACCGTTTTACATATCTACATCAATATTTTACCCCATATTTAGAGCTGATCTAGTTTAATATTATACATATTCGCTGTAATATAAGAGTAGTGCATATACTGTAATGAATGGAGACAAAAATAACCATTTTAGTTATTCGAATTGAGTAATAGAGAGTTACGCATGTTTTGAATTTCGTTATAAAGCATCCCCTTATTACGGTAAACTTAAAATTATTTTTTAAATTACCGATCAGCGTCTGCTTTGTAAGTAATATCAATAAAAAAAATAAAGTTCTATAACAAGTAGAATTACATGCGATGTTCATTCGGTGGCCGTCTTGCCCCATATGGCTGGCACACTTGCCCCATAGTGTCGAAAAATAGGTTATTTTGGATGATATTTGAGAAGCTCCAAAACTATTACTCTTTGAAAATATTTTCTTTTTAAATGGCCTAGTGGTTATGAAAAGATGTGAAACTAACCTCATGAGGCTAAATTGGTAGATTTTATAAGCTTTAGGCAAAGTTAGAGAACAATTTGCTTAAGGTGGCACACTTGCCCCAAATTCCGCTACCGTAATCCGGGGAAACATTGATAAGCGGGGCAACATTGATCGGTATGATCCTTCTCGTAAAAAGTTCAAATAATCATTTATTGATGAAGTATTTTCAAATTATGAATGGTGCCTCTCTTTCTTACATTCAAAAGCTAATGAAAATTGAGGTTTTTGCGAAAATTTCGTTTCGTTCATGCGTAAATTTGGCAACTTTTTGAATCAATGATTTTCATCATTATGGATGGCATTACCGAAGATTCAAGTCTCACATGAGTTCTGCAAATGGTATGAGCAAGGAAAATGCGGTTGTTACTTAAAATGGCATCGCTGAAAACGATTCCGTTGTCAAATCTTTCATAAGTTTATTCAATTAAGCAATATTAATGGACTACTTATAAAATGCAGAATATCCTCAGGAAATTGCCTTTAGGCGTGTAGCGCGGTCCTAGGTGATTTTATTTTTAAAATAACTCAAAAAGTAAATGACTTGTAAGAGTTTGGTCTTCATATTCGGCTTCAGGGGCCATGATTTAAGTAAGCAACGGCATTTTCAATATTACCGAACGTTTTTTACATGGGTGATCAATGTTACCCCATATCAGCTAAATCAAAAAATCCCTTTAAACATTTATTTAAACATATTTAAATCTTAAAAAAAAACCAGTATACAGGATATAGTCACGAGCGTTGGGTGCTAGTACTTGTTTTAAAAATATAAAACTTGCAACATTTGCATTTTCAAATGAAAAATTTAAGAAAAATCCCAAAAACTGATCAATGTTACCCCAGATTACGGTACATGTTTTGGTAACTCTTTTCTGTTTGTTTGAAATTTTCTTAATAACTTTATAAGGTTTCATTTCAACATATCTGACATTCACACAAGGCAATGAGTGGGTTTAATTTAAGGCGAAGTAGGCCGTCATTGAAATTTGTACGCGTCGTTGATGATTGTTGCTGATTCATCTCACGATTTCGAATCAAAGAAAACCAGTTGGTTTTGAACTGACACAGCTGAAAAAGTATCAGAATACTTTATACATGTTAGCGCGTACAGTGATACTTTTTCAACTCGATATAAACTATCAAGACTTAGTTATATCACTTTGAAAGGCAAGCTGAAAAGGCATCATTGTTACCAAAACGAATGACGGGCTACTTAGCCTTAAATGTTACAACTAAGAATTGGGTCGAAACATTTTTATTAATCTTGTGGATGTGATGTTATGCTAATATATACCAAAATATACTTAAAACATGGAATAATGATATTCATTTTTTTTGCTGTACTTTATGCTTTGTGGCATGAATGAATGAGATTGGGGACACAAGTCGATAAGTGATCATGAGAAACAGACTCTGTCCAAGTTGGAACATAACGCCAGAAAGAAGAAGAAAAATAAGTAGAACAGAGGAATCACTTTAATATTTGCTTTAGTATTTGCTGGAGTATTGAATTACATTAAATTTTAAAGAATCCATCAACACATACCTAAGAAATCAATCAAGATAAATTTAAACGAACTGCAAAAGTGATAAACTCCAAGAGATATTGCGGCAGCAGCTTAACCAGGATTACCTGTTGGGATTAATTTAGAAGTTCCTAATAAATTTTCTGGAAAAGCCTTGCATTAACTGTGAGTTAATTCTTGGAGGAATCAAATCTGGACGAAATCAATCTTTTAGAGTAAACCTTGTAGAAAATACTGGTGGTATTTCTATTATTTTGAAGAACAAATACTGGAGAAATGATGCTATTCCAAAATCTGTGAAGGAATTTCTGGACGATTTCTGGAAGAATAAAGGATTGCTGATATCATCTCATTTTCAGATTCTTTGTTTAAAACTGAATACAAAACCACATTTTCACTAAATTTTGAGCCTCGACAGTATGTTAAAAAAATATTTGAAAATTTTGAAAAAAAAAAAATTGAACCTGGACTACATAGCATAGAGAAACCGCAAATAAGGCTGACAAGTTCACCCATGTTCGTTTAGACAATCCGTTTTTCAATCAGCTAAATTTAATGTTTGGCTCATTTTTTTTTCTCGGGATTTAGATATGCGAAAATCGAAAAAAAATGTTGTGCTTTTCCATTGTGAAATACCATAGGTACCCCACCAAACTTGAATCTATATCCGGAACCAATTTTGATAGTGCATGCAATGCATGAATCAAATTTATAACTGATTTGTGATTTTTCCTGAAATAAATCATCAAAATCGATCGACAGATGTCGAAACTAGAGAATTTTGAAACTTGATGTCGGTATTATAAAGGCTAAGACTTTTGCCTTGCGGCATTTGGCTTCTAATACTTGTAATGATATATTATCAATATTTGCATTTTTTTTATTAATTGGGGGTCGTGAGGAAATTATGTCACGTTATAAAAGGAGAGAGGAGTTGGTGGTGTGGTACAGCGTGAATAAACCTAGATTCACTTTTCGATAAAAAATAATGTATGCATCTTTCTTGTTTAAGGTGAATATAAATCGAAGGATACCTCAGAATTTCAAGAGCACAAATCTAACGTACCCGACAGCGGCTGAACACTTGATCGATTGGCCATCGAGTAACCAATCGATAGAGTTTTCAGCTTGAATGGACGTCTGGTTCGGAGATAGGCCTAATCATTTATTCTACCAAAACGAAGTACATGGTTGCAGGTAGAGATAGAGGCAGGCTTGGTTGTGTAGGCGATGAGGTAGTGTTTGATGGGGATGTATATAAAGTTGTTGAATAATTTGTTTAACTTAAAACCCTAGTGACATATGACAATGACGTTTCCCGCAAGTGAAAAGACGTGTTGCCACTGCGAAAAGGGCCTTTTATGGACTACCCTAGTAACCAAATAGCACTTTGATTCGCAGTCCATGCTAATATAGTGCCATTATAGAGCTGACATGCCCTATATTAGCTGTATAACAGCCTCATCAGCCCGAAACGGCGAATTAGCGGGCCAGTGGTTTCTTGAGTACCAGCTTAAGTATGGAAGAAATTCCTTGCTGTATAAAACAACGGCAGGATCACGGTGGCTCTCTACGGGCACAACGCGTAGACGTTGAGAGGGGCAGACCGGAAAGTATTCGGTGTTTTCAAGTGTAAAATGCTGTGGACAATACTCGACGGGGAACTAGAAAATGATGTGCAATCGCATGAATCACGAATTATTACAAGTGTATTGAGATGCAAATTTGATTATGCTTGTAAAATACGGCAGACTTCAGTGGACTGGTCATTTAGTGCGAATGTCGGTAGACAGAATTGCGAAAATTATATTTATCTGGGATCCCGGTATTGATTTTTTGGGCTACCAGATATACCTTTTCAAATATATAAGAGGATTTGTCGGAGGCGCTGAGATAAGAATTTTGGGATGGTAAACAAAATTCAGAACTGTCTTCAGGTTGAAACATTCAACTTTAGTTTCTGACATTCATTTCACTATTCATTATGAGGAATTCTGACCAAGATTTCAACGATATTTTAATAAATAACACGTATATACGATCATCCATAAAATACGTGGTCATGTAGCGGAAAGGGGGTGTCTGGAAATAATAAATAAAAAACAAAAAGTTCGCGTGACCTCTATACAATATTAGATACTAGAGCGAGAATTATTAAAACGCACTGACGAAAAATATACGATTTGAACTTATAACCCATAAGCGCATGAATAAACACGTTATGAAATTGATGCAAAGTCTAGTAACTTATATATGATAGCAAGTGTAGAATCTGTTTATCGTCAATAATGGTCTCAAGTTGAAGACACTGAGTACCAGAATTGAATTAATGGTGTGATGCAAAATAAAGTCAGCGACCCATCCTGAAGTACACGATAAAAGCATGCTTCACCTTCCGGTGCACTCTTTGCTGAAAATGACTTGTGATTACATTACACAACTGCACTCAAGGAATATAATGCCTTGATTGAACATGTCACGTTGTCACCATTATTGTTGATGCAATCAAATGAATAGACGGAATAAATGTGACCATTTGAGCATTACCATCGATCGACCTACATGGAAATAAAAGCTTTCATGATAGTTTTTTATGCTACTACACGTACATTGTACTCAATGCCAAACGTTGACTCACCTGCCTGGAAAGGGAACTGGCGACATCGATGGTTGCCTGGGAATCAGCTTCGATTTCTTGTAAAAAAGTTTCCCAGGCTTGGAATAGATTCGACTGGCAAGCGGGTCTGGAAAAAAAATGGACAAAAGCATTACAAAGGACAGCCAGAGAAAATGTGTGCATAACAATGAACAAAACCCACAATTCAATCTCAATTTCCCGGGAAATCATTACAGTTCAACAAAAACTTTGATTGAATTGGGTATTGCATGCTTTCATAGGAATAATCCGCGGAGATCTCTGCGAGCAGTGAAAAGTTTATGCATTCATTCCCATACCCAACTGTTGCTGTGTGAAACAAGGCACCTACCTTTCTTTCCTTAATTCACCGTTCCTTTTTCTGTAGCCTGAAACCAGAACCTGCAGTGCTTCAGCATGTTGTTCGTATAGTTGTGCTAAATTTTCAGTAAAATCGGAAACTGGAAGAAAAAGAAAACGAAGAAAGGGATTCCGTAAGGGTTTATCAATTTTATAAGCAAAAGAATTCTTGGGATACGTGAAAAGGATGCTTGCAGCATTCATAATTTAATTTTATCGTATTGAGTTTCACCATATCTTGAGTTTTGAAGTTGACCCGCTTTTGGCTTTTTTTGTACAACGCAGCTATGCTGAAAGGCATCTTTTCGGTCCAAAAATAAAATTCGATAGAAGTAACTATTTACCAAAGTTTTAACCTTGCTTAAGGTTTTTTTAAATTACAGTTCGTCGGTGCTCAGATTATAATGGAATTAAATTTATCAGCATTCAAACGAAACTTTGCAGAATTTCCATATATATAATATGTGATTAATGCAGATTTTGAATGGAGTCGCTAAAATCAATCGATGTCCTCTGATGCAAATTAGCAAACAAAATTTATTGTTGGAAAAATACAGTAACACGACCTTTTACTATTAGCACCCTTAATTCATAATTTTTCGATGATCCATTCCTCACAATGGAAAGACATTTTACTTTACGCTCATATGTTAACGCTTTAGAATACAGCACGATCCAAAATGTCCCATAAACGAAGATTCTTTGAGTTACATATATATTTTCATAAAAACAAAAATCGTAATGATCCTTTAGTTGAAATGCTTAGTTAACATAACTGTTCTCTCTGGGTTGCAGCCACAGCACTATCATTGGCGAAAAAGCAGAGCGAGACCAAGGAAATGAAATAACAAAGTTATTTAGGGTGCCACATTATTCATGGTATGACACATAAAAAGAAGATTGCTTTACTGCTTCGATTTTTGGTGTGTAGAGTTATAGTTCTATAGCCTGCGTTCTCGCCTACGCAAGTTTATTGATTGAGCACTTCAACATCATTACCATACATTGATTAACTATAGTCAATCTCAACCTCGTTGAATCGTTTGCATTGACTACATCTTTTTTATTGATACATTGTTATGTTGCTAACACCACTTCCTCAACGTTATAGCGATGAAGAAAAACTTTTTTCGCACAAGCTGTGAGGAGCAATTCCAAGCGTCGTTATTACTTATGTATCTACAGCATTAAATTTTAATGACACGATGGGCAAATCCTTCCTCAGTTTAGCCTGTAGTTCAACGCTACAAAATAACAAATCTCTACCGGTAAATGTGTTAAGTCGAAGGATTTAGAGACCTTTTCACATGTGCTAATTGGAACTATTTTATACATAAAAGTTTTACATCAAAATCTAAAAGCAGAATCCATTCTGCTGGAGATAAGTGTATTCATATATAAACGTTGCTTGTTGCTTCATGGCATATTATACGAAACAATTGGCACGCCCGTATCCAAAGTTATACATTTCTATCATACGTGGTACCGTAATCCGAGGTAACATTGATCAGCGCGGCAACATTGATCGGTATGATCCTTCTCGTAAAAAGTTCAAATAATCATTTATTGATGAAGTATTTTCAAATTATGAATGGTGCCTCTCTTTCTTACATTCAAAAGCTAATGAAAATTGAGGTTTTTGCGAAAATTTCGTTTCGTTCATGCGTAAATTTGGCAACTTTTTGAATCAATGATTTTCATCATTATGGATGGCACTACCGAAGATTCAAGTCTCACACGAGTTCTGCAAATGGTATGAACAAGGAAAATGCGGTTGTTACTTAAAATGGCATCGCTGAAAACGATTCCGTTGTCAAATCTTTCATAAGTTTATTCAATTAAGCAATATTAATGGACTACTTATAAAATGCAGAATATCCTCAGGAAATTGCCTTTAGGCGTGTAGCGCGGTCCTAGGTGATTTTATTTTTAAAATAACTCAAAAAGTAAATGACTTGTAAGAGTTTGGTCTTCATATTCGGCTTCAGGGGCCATGATTTAAGTAAGCAACGGCATTTTCAATATTACCGAACGTTTTTTACATGGGTGATCAATGTTACCCCATATCAGCTAAATCAAAAAATCCCTTTAAACATTTATTTAAACATATTTAAATCTTTAAAAAACCAAAATACAGGATATAGTCACGAGCGTTGGGTGCTAGTACTTGTTTTAAAAATATAAAACTTGCGACATTTGCATTTTCAAATGAAATATTTAAGAAATATCCCAAAATCTGATCATTGTTACCCCATATTACGGTATTTTGTGTATTTTTTCGTAGCTCGGAAATCAAAATGATTTTATTTTTGGCTTATACCTTGACTCATAACACGCATTTAAGAAAATTTGTTTATGACTTTTTAAACTTTCTTGTATTTTTAGAAATTGTTTGAACAATTGCATTCTTATATTACCTACAAATGCCTGGGCTTCATTTAACGTGTAATATAAAAAATCGTACCTTTAATATTTTTCTACGATTAACCTATCACAAACGAAGAGCCTGGTGGTATTAAAATCATTTCAAACCTGTTCTTCCGTTAGTTACACGGAAAATAAAATACGCTCCGAAAAAAAAATAAAAATTTAATATTTTTCAAAATACCGTAACAATTTAAATTTTTATTATTGCCAAAAATTAACAACAAGAAAAGGCTTCAAGAAAAAATTAAAAAAGCTAGGGATGTTCAAAAATAAAAATTATAAAAATCAAAAACCAAAATTTAAAAATTTGCGAATAAAAATAAATAAATGCCCAAAACGTGTTTAGAACGATTTTAGGTAACGAAAAATAATACTTAAATCGAAAATAAAAATTTGGGTATTAGAGGGTTAAATATTGGTTTAGTTAAGGACTGTTCATTTTATATTGAGGAAACCTTGCTATATCTTTTCTATTTATTTATGAAATCGTAATTGGTTCTATGTTTATCGTTGAACTACTATTCTACAATGTAACGAAAACATAAGGTGGAGCAAAATGCTTCCGATAGAAAAACTAAATAGTTTTTCCGAAACCTCTAAAGAAAAACTGTGCTTCAAAGTTAAATATTATTTTTTTTGTATAACAGAAATCATCATGTTTATGATAGAAAAATATATGTTGGTATCCATTGGTAGAGCTTTGAAATCTTCAATAATATTCATCCAATCTCGGACACTAGGTCACTCTTGTGATTTATCTATGTATTGTCAAATTTGCTATAATATTATCCTTAACTTCCAGCAAAAAAGTAAAGTAAAAAACGTGTTCACATTTGGATTAAATTACTTAGATAATGATATTGGTATAAAGGACAGTTTTATGGTGAGCTAAATCCGCATTCTAGAGTATAAATTTTACTGTTTATGATGATTTTATTGAAAAGTGTCATTCTTTTGATAACATGGACACATATTTAACAATCTACAGCAATTTGTAAATGATTTTTTTCAAATATTTCGATCGGTTATCCCAGAATACCATATTATAAAAATGATACATGAAAAATGAATTTGATGTCAATTTTGATGAATCTCATTGTGTTTCGAAAGTTCTTCTAAAAACAACGATTTTTTCCTCTATTGTACTTTAAACATGACATAGGAACTATTCTATGTAGGCGTAGGTTATTTCTGATTTAAAGACTATAAGAACTTCTGTCAGGACCTACTTAATTCCCGAAAAATCCATTCATTCCCTTTAAATATAAAATATATTTCTATAATAGAATTGGTGAAAATTGTGTTTATTATATCTGGAAAACTGTTGCTCCAAAAATAACTCGAATATTTTCAGAAGGCTTCTTATTGATGGATTTCGATTTTTTCGGTCAATTTCTAATGATCATTGATTTATAAAACCTTAAAAAGCGATAGCTTTAAACTTTCCTACAAAACAAGTCGAAAGATGTACATAAAACCGATTGCAAAGTCATTGTTAATTAGTTTGATTAGTTAGTTAGTTGATTGTGCGATATTTGCCAGAAAACCATTCGCCAGAAAACTATTCGCCAGAATGACATCTGCCAGAAAACCATTCTCCAGAATGTACCATTTATCAGAAAACCATTTGCCAGAATGTACCATTCGCCAGAAAGTACCATTCCCCAGAATTATTTTTCTTGTCGATTTTATTCATTAAATATCTCGGAATCCAAGTATTTCCGTCACAATATTCGACTTGTGCCACTTTACACATGTTCAAAAGCACTACATTGAACAATTAGTACGGCGAGCTGTTCGTTATCAGAATATTGTTTTATACATGATTTTCTCGTACAACTACCAGATAGTTTTTGCTTTTCAATGGACAGTTTATTAGGATTGTGCTACTTTCTCCCGAATATCGATACCCCGAATGTCGTTTCTCTGAAAACCGCTTCCCTGAACACCCCGTTTTCTCAAGTGCCCTATTTCCTCGAAAATGTTTTGGCATATGAAATGCACCCTTCTTTTTTGATCAGCGGTTCTTAGAGTTTCTCCGAGCTCTGCATGTTTTCTTGTTTCTAGTTCTTTCTAGTTCACCACTCTGGCTCTGAAGATTGTTTCTTATCCATTTTGAACTGCATCTATTTTGGGGCTGTCCATGAACCACGTGGTCGTTCAAGAGGAAGTAGAAGTGGGTGGTTCTATCATAATACCACTATCCATACAAATTTTGGGTCATTCGGGAGAATGGATTGCAGGAAAAAGTGTCATTCGGGTATCTGGCGTTCGGGGAAATGATATTCGTGGGAACAGCATTCGGGTAAAAATAGACCAAAAGGTTTTTAGTAATAATGGTCACCTAAATATCAGTACATGAAAAAGTGTTCAAAAAAGAGTATTTGCTTACCACTACTTGACATGGTTTTTGGCAAATAAGAATTCTCCATTCCCCATATATAGGATGTTCTTATTGATTTTACAACTGTCTTATTTGTCTAAAAGCTCCTGAAAGTTGTTATAGGAAATGTAACTTTGATTTGCGAGTGGATGCATACATTACTTCATCGAACGGACGGCACAAATAGTTGCAACGTATATCGAAATCTTGTAAATATCCAATGAACTAGCTTTTAAGAAGCAACAAATCTTTTAAGAACAGCTTATGATGAAAAAAGGGAGCACTACTTGTGAAATATTCCAAACCATAATTCCGTAAAACTTAATAATGTATAAAAAAAAACATTTAATTTATACTGAAAAACATAATGATGGAATTTAATAATTATAAAAAAGCATAATCTCATGCTGTAACATCTGTAGAATGATAGTTGCAACGTATATTGAAATCTCGTAAATATTAAATTAATTTGTCCATTAAAAGCAACAAAACTTTGAAAAACAGCTTATGCTGAAAAGAAGGGCGAACCTCTTGTGAAGCCTTTCAAACCATTTTAACATATATTTAAAAAAAACTTACTTTACTATCCGTCATGCTGAATATTCATTATTTTCATCAGTAAGCAGTATCTTTCATACATAGTGAAGCAGCTCTTAATGAATGCAATTGTTATTCTATTGTATATTTTTTTCTTTCTAGTTCCACGGTCCCCCAGTATTAAGTGTTGCCTTTTCAATTCATATTTATAAAACTTCAAATAGTGCTGTTGGTGGTTGAATGCTCGAGAAATCGATATTATTATTATATGTATTTAGTCCAACAATAAGAATATGGATATTCGAAGCTGGCTTACTAAATCAATGGTAGGTTGTGTCCAAAAGACCCTGTACTTTTTTGAGTATATTAACCAAATTGATTTCACACATTTTTTTAATGCTCTACAATTGCAAACTTGATTCTAGGGGATGGTCAATTCTGGGGAATGGTACATTCTGGCAAATGGTACTTTCTGGCAAATGGTTTTCTGGCATATGGTACTTTCTGGCGAATGTCGTTCTGGCGAATAGTTTTCTGGCGAATGGTTTTCTGGCAAATATCGCACAATCAGTTAGTTAGTTTGGTTAAAAACACATATTTGTGGCACACAGCAAATGTAACATCTTCGGAACAACACATGTGACCAAACATTAAGGCAAATCGAGAAAAATCAATCTTTTCATTATCGAGACAAACATTGAAGATGTGCAAGTCAGGATGTTAAATTAAAATTAAAATTAATAAACGAATCTTTTTTCTATAATCATTTACTTCACTTACAGGTAGTAGTTGTCACTCTGTTGATCAACACCTCAAAGTTCCATGTGTACAATAAGGAATATTAATTTTTTACACATAAGGAATTTACGCTAAATATTGAACCAAGATATTGAACTGCAATTTAAAATATTGTTATATACAAAAAAAAATTATAATTAAACAAACCGAATGGTCACCTTTTCGTGGTGCATCATGGGGTAAAGATCTACCATTGAATCCTAGTCCTAACTGTTTCAAATGAAGAGAACAGGATGTTTAAGTAATCAAATGAACACATATTAGTCTTTGCTTCAAAACTTGTTAAAAAGTGTCAACTGACGGGTTTTCCTATTGCTGAGAAAGATTTTGAAAAAAAAAAGGAAGAAATGGAGTCGAGTTCAACCATTTATTTTCTAATCTCTTATTTGTTTAGTTCTCTGGTTTGAAGAAGTAAGGCTAATATTCTGATACATGGGCAATATCGGTGTTATTTCTTGACTTTATCAATGGATCCGATTTTGACTGCTAAAGGGGCGCGACTGTGGATCGTGTACTGACCACACTCTTGGAAGGGTATACATAGCGATAGCTTTCAATTTCTTTCAATCCTTTTCTGCCTCCAAGTTAGAAATAACAATAACTTTATCACTCCTCAACCGTTACAAAATAGGACGACAAAGGACACGCGATATCTTAGAAAAACTATTGCAGGGGTTTTCAGGATTTTTGGCTCGCGGAGCACTTTTAAGCGTTAATTTATATCGTGGAGCACCTTTTCGTTATCACGACTCCGTTTGAAGTCAGGAGTTTTTCACATGCTTTAAACGATTCTGGAATTGTAACGAAATTCATGAAATAGAATGGTGTTAGTTACATTTTCATTAATTTCATTGAATCTTATCTAGGAAGATATGCTGTTCTGATGAAGTGAGTTGCACGGCATTGATTCGATTATAATCAAAGCTGTCTGTACTTTAAATTGTGTTTGACGGAAATATTTAAGTTTTTTCGAGAATTTTGCAATTTTGCACACATGGATAGTTAGGAAATATTCAGTGGGAGGAATATCAATTTTTCAACTTTTTGAATTTCTTCATACTAAATTTGCGACATGTCACTTTTTGAACTAAATCCATCCTGTACAAAACATATGGGGATGTATGTGCATACAATTGTATTTGATGTAAGATAGATTGACTATTAAAAAATAGATTATTGTAACTGGCATAATATCTTGTCGTTTAGAAATGTTCTAATTTTCGTTTTCAGTTTTGTCGAAAACATGACGTCTTAATAGCAATAATAATTAAAGTCTTCCCTGTTATGTTCAAGAGCACAAATTCAGAAAACTTAATAATGCTACAAGTTGAATATTTAATCGACCAATCGAAAAACAAGGAAAAACCAATCATTGAAATCATCGATGGGAATGGTTACACAGCGCAACAAAAAATACATTTTTGCGTGTCTTAAGGATCAAATTATGTGTCTCTAGTAGATTTTGGGTTGCTGAATCTGATGCCGTTCTCAGAAATTTCTCAGCACGTCACAATTTTTTGCTACAGGTCGCCAAAGTTGTATGAAACATAGATTTTATTGATGTTTACCTAAAATTTGAAGTATATTATATCAAACTTTTTTGTAATCTTTTCCACCTAACATGCAAAAAAGGACTTAAACTTTCATTTCAGATGTATTTTGATTGAAATTGCACGATTAAATTTAGATTAAACCGATTTTTTTCAATACGTTTGCAGTCTCCATACAAAATTCTTCGTTTCTTTTATATGGCAAAATACAATACTTTTCTAAACCATCAAAAAATAACTTTTCCGCCTCAAAAGTATTACAAACTTTGATGATAAATTATTTTTGTTTTATAGCTGTATCGGTCATGCGACTCATAGGTAAAGGGAGTCTATAAAAGCAAATGATGGAAACGAATAGGTGCATAGGCGTCGCAAGGGAGCGACAAGATTGAAAATTTAATTAGGTGGTGAAAAATGAGCAAGCCATTTTAAAGTCAGTAAGCATCGAAGCGTCCTGTATTTTGCCTAGCTTCTCTACTGGAAAAGGGTTGGCTCAAAGCTTTGAGCTTTGCTACCAACACAGGCTTGATGATAAATGTTGTTATACACATAAAGTTTAAATTCTATGGCAAATTAAGCAAATAAATTGCCTTACAAGCTGGCGAACTTGCATGCAAGTTCGCTGAAACAGTCAATTTTCGCATTTTCAACAACCAATATCTCAAAAACTAGACGTGCTATGATATTTCTATAAACGGCAATGGATTTAGCAACCCTTAATTAAGTAAATAAAGGTATTTTGATGCTGGAGACAAAAACGTGTTCCGCAGTGTTATTGGTATATTTTTTCAATCAAATGTTTTCTAAGAGCCCTGGTTGAAATTTTTAAAGTGTCGCGGAACAGTAAGTGCACGATGGTTTCTTTAACATATAAACGACCAAGTAATTGATGAGCCATTTTTGAAATATCCATCTCTATGTTCATGAATTAATTTCTTGTTCAAGAATCTTCTGAAAATTCTCCAATTTTCAGAAGATTCTTGAACAATTCTCGTGTTATACAGAGCATGAGTGTGGTGGCACTAGCAATTTCTAAACATGCGATCAATCTTGATACAGTCTATCAAAGCATTGCTGAACCTCTTGACGATTTTCAGAACAATTCCTATAGCAAGCACTTCTTGACTGATTCAGCATTGCCGTAGAAATTTCTGGAAGCAGTTCTTAGTTAATTCTTGAAAAATAATTTAATGAAATTCCCATTGATACTTTCTGGTCTCTATTTTAATTTTAATCTCTTCTGAAATTTTCTGCCTCTCAATTTTTCTGCTCTAAGACATTTTTTCAGCGTTTTTAAAAAGCATGCCTAGAAGGATTTCTCAAGAATTTGCTGCAGGAAAACTCCAAAGCTACTGCCTCCAGTAATTTCCACAGATATTATTTTGATTTTTTCCAAAGCTATCCTAGAATTTCCTCCTGATATTTTTTCACTAATCCTTCAACCGAATTCTCCAGTTGTTACTGTAGGAGATCTTGCAAAGATTGCCAAAGAATTTCTCCCGAGGAAATCCACAAAAGTTTATTCCAGAGCAGTGAATCAAATTGTCATCTAAACAGATGAAAAACAAACAACAAAGCAAGCTCGCTCATAATCGTTTGTCCCAACTGTTGTGGATTGGGATACAATCAAAAGCAAATTGTCATGACAATCACAGGGCGCAACATCGTTGCAACCTTTACAACTTGCGATTAGTCAGTTATTTTAAACACCAAACCGTATTTGTTTTATGGATGCTGTTCGATAATGTGTCAATGTTTACAAACACGGAGAAAGTTCTCGATAATTTGAATGCGAAGCCTACTGCGCACGAGGTGATCGAACATTGTCATATTCTGTTCAAGTGGTGATAAACTGTTATTGCGGAATAACATTGTTGCAATAAGAATAGGAGATGACAATGTCTTTGTTGCTGCGGGTTGGGTGACAATTGATTCACTGTTCCAGAGTAATTGAAAAAAAGCTTGAGGGGTTTTTTTTTTCAAGAAAACCTGCAAGAATTCCTCCCCCTGTATTAAGGGTATGCGAAATACCGAATGATTCCGTCAAACACGCTTCGAAACAAAATTCCACGAAAATCCACGGAACTAATATAAGCGGAATTTTTGTTTTGCGATTTCGTTTCGTTTCGCCAAATTGTAAAACTATCTCAGCGAAAAATTGGAAACAAACGGAATAAGATGGATATTGGTTGAATTGATCACCGTGAACTTCTATTTAATATTATATATTGGCTTTTCTCGGTGACAACAGACAAAAACAGCATATTTTGCGTTACGCGTTTCGGCTTACTTCACTTCAGCCCTCATCAGACGCAACATGCTGAACGCAACCTTACAGCTTGGTCTGTCACTACTATAGTATAGTAGTGACAGACCAAGCTGTAAGGTTGCGTTCAGCATGTTGCGTCTGATGAGGGCTGAAGTGAAGTAAGCCGAAACGCGTAACGCAAAATATGCTGTTTTTGTCTGTTGTCACCGAGAAAAGCCAATATATAATATTAAATGGAATAAGATGGAATTTTAAAAAATTTCGTGTTAAATTTCGAACAAAAACGGCATAGCATTCGCTTCTACTCCTATGCAGTATATCGCCCACAGAAATGTAAAAAAAACTTTTCACAATATTCTCGTGGGGCAAGAGTCAACAATATTGACCATGAGCACTGATGACCGTACAATTCTTTCCTTCGATTTTTGCATTAATTCTCTCAGCCATTTATGGAATGATTCCTCCATGAATTAATCCACAATTTCTCGAGGGATTTTTTCAAGGAAATATATTTTGAACTCTTAATTCAACTCGTACAGGGAATCCATGTTAAGTTCGTCCAGAAATATCTCTTGAGATTTATTTCTCTTGCAGTTCTTTCAAATTTATCTCGATTGATTTATCAAGTATAATTAATGGATTCTTTTAAGTTTAATTTAATTTAATGCTTCAGCAAATACTACAACAAATATTCCGTTAATTCCTTCGTTCTTCTTTCTTCAAATTTCATTTTGCTTCGAAACATTTGAATTTCGTATCGGTTTTACGAAATATTTTAACTATTCGTTTCGTTTCGCTACGAACAGTTTTGAGAATTCCGAATATCGTTTCGTTTTGTATAGCAAAGGAAAATACTCATATCGCATACCCTTAACCTGTACATGTGTATTCCTCCATGAACTCATCCACGTTTCCTCCATACGACCCAGGAATTCCTTGAGGGGTCTTCGAGCAATACTCTTTTTTCCGGGAATTTCTCCAGCATTCCATCTAAGTATTTTCCAACAATTACCCCAGCAGTTTTTTTCCAAATATTTTTAAAATGTTTCACAAAACATTCCTATGCATTCTGCAAAAGCATATTTAAGTACATATTTGCGCTAGTTATTACAACAGAAATTTTCCCTCCAATCATCCCTGAACATTTTTTTTTCAGATTTTGTCAAATAATTTTGGAGAAATTCCTGTGAGATGCTACACTCTTAAAAATAATGGAAATTACTGTGGACGTAATTCATAGTATGACTGAATGACACATGATGTAAATGATAAATCGACACAAAAATGTGTCTTTGAAGATATATTGAACAAAAAATGTAATTTTACACGTTAATGGACGCGAAAACGATGGCACTATAATCGGCATTTCCCGAATCAGACGCTACGGTATTTGAAATGTGACATAAATTCACGTCATTCGGCTCGCTTCTCTTATGTGCATCCAAAAGACGTAAAATCACATGATTTTTTCGGAGTGTGTATCTAAAGATACGATTGATTTTTTTAGATTATCTCAGTAAATTTTCTATGAAATTTTCTAAAACTTCCTCGAAAGTTTAGGAGTTCTTTCAGAGGTCCTTGTTCATTGAGAATGACTGTTTATTTGCACAGGTTTTGACAGAGCTTTAGAATTTTCTTCATAAACCTCTGACATTTTTTTTCGGCTAAATTAGAACCTCTCAAGACTCACTTTAGGAAATCTCTTAGAATTAGTGGAGGAATTTTTGTAGAAATCACTGGAGTAATTGCAGAAGGTCTGTTCAGATAAATTTCGAGTTGAAATCTTATATAAATCTAGAGAGACAACTTTATAGGAAATTCCTGGAAATTCCTGGAAGCATTTCTAGAGAAGTTATTGATTTAATTGTAAAAGATGTTCTGACCAGAAATCCGAAAGGATCTTTCAGGGAAATATGGAAGAATCACTGGATGAAATCTTTGAAGAATTAGGATTTTCTGGTAAAACTTCTCACTGAATTTTTGGAGGAATCTCTATGATTTCCGAAAAAAATCTTTGGAGAAATTCGATTTCTGTGGTACATATCCGAACTTATTTCGTGGCTCCCATAAGGTTTTGCTCTCTCGATTCGTGTTTGGTTGGTCTCTTTCAGCCTTATTGATTACTTTTAGGTCTCTTCTTTCATACAACAGGTCTGTAATGTCCTATTTGAGGGTTCTCAGTCGCTACCAGCCCTGTAGAGACAGAAAGTTTTCTTAGTCTTGTTGTAACTACTGACATGATCTCGCCCTAAAAGCCATTGGTAACCATGTGTGTAGCTCGTTATTTCTGAGCATTTGAATAGAGTTTCACATCGTTTAGCAACGCTATGGTAAAAGTAGGACCATTATCTACGTGCCAGTGGTGTTGGTTTGGATGCTTATTCATAAATTTGCTCAGAAAACAACAAGCTACACATGTGGTTACCAATGGCTTTCAGGGCATTATCCCAGATTATGTAAGGATTCTACCCCATTACCCCGAATGCCATTTCCCCCCGAATGACCCATTATCTCGAATTTCATCACTCCGAATGTTATTTCCCCGAATTTATCTTAAATTATCTTGACATGATCGGGGGCTGAAAGTCTCGTTAATAAAGGCAATTCATTCATTCATTCTTGACATGATAATATTGATGACATTTCCCCATGATATTGGGGTCGGGGTAATGGAATAGAATCGCGATACTATTTATCATAATAAAACAGATTAACAACTGCGACGTTTTGATCAGATATATTCTGTTCTATTATGCAAAATGCACGTAATAATATTATAAAAAAGTGTTAAATGCACAGAAACTCGTGATTATTTTCTAGGTAAATGATGAACGAATTATTTCAATTGTAGTCGAATTTCTTTTGCTCTTGCTTATTATTCAAACACCCCGATTCACGGTATGAAGGATTCATACATGTAATAAGTAAAACGCATGCTAAATTTGTGATCCTTTGTTTATTTAGCCCATTCATTCGTGAATTGGATTCAGTCCCTGGGGAAATTTGTAGGCAGAATCGTGTCACTGTGTGAATAACATAGTATTCGTTATTCCAGCACGCGTGGTAGAACACAGGTAATATATGCCAATGTGGTAACCTTGTTATGAAACGGGAAAAAATCAATTGCCAGGTGAGATACATTTTGATTCAAAGGATATTTTGAAGATATAGAATAATCCTGTTTATTTTGGGCAACTGAACTGTTCGACCAAAAAAGCTGTTACAAAGCTCGTCCAATCCAAACAAATGGCAATATTCAAAAGCAACGCTCATTATTACAGATCTGAGTGCCAAAATCGGAAAAATCAGCACTAGAATAATCTAGAACTTTCATAATATATCTCCAATTAAAGTCAAACCTCCATGAGTCGATATCTCAAGGGACCATCGACTCATGGAAATATCGAGTCGTGGAAACAAATGCCTTGGAAAGCCGTTTGAGGGGACCATCATAGTAACCATGAAATTTTGTTTTCAATATGGTTCCATGAGTCGATATCGAGTCATGGAACATCGACTCATGGAGGTATCACTGTATAATGATACGACATTTTCAACAAAGTTTTATTCGTTTCATGCTTTAATATACAAAAACTTTCATTCCTGATTTACATCGTTCTGATAAATGTCGCGAAAAAAAGCAGCATACGGAATAATTCACGATTTGATTTATGATTATAAACTGGCTTATGAGATCCCGCTTTCACCTTGCTGTGCTTGCCGCTTGATAGGAAAACCTTAATGTGAAAAAAGGTGCACGCAAGAAAAGCCTGCAGCTACAAAAAGCACTTTCATCTCTTGACTTGCTCGGTCGATGAAACACGGAGAAGTAGGGGAACTGGGGGTAATACGCACACAAAAAGAATGAAAATGAACTACATAAATAAAAGCTCTTCTTTAATTATGATCGACATCTTTTCTATGGAATCAAAGTTAAGTAGTGCTTTCGGTTATAGTTTCGATACATAACAACCTGAACATTCTCAAATGAAATTACAAAAAATTGCAACGAAAACAGAAAAAAAGTAGTTCAAGGTTTTTCACAATGTATTATTAATAGAGAATAGGCATGTTTACACATTTTCTATGCCATCGGGCGAAGAAAAGCGCTACAAAACACGTAGCTCGTCCTAATCGAGGGTGGAGCGCATTTGCCCCCTATGGGCAAATTACCCATCGTTCCCCTAAATGAGAATAAGGCCAAACGAGACCAGTGGGAGCAAATACATTTTTCCACTTGTTGAGTGTTTACTCCCTGACAGCAGCAGCAGCACGCCCAATTCAAACACAAAACGAAGTCCACGATTCCGGGTATGAGTTGATACTTCCTGCTATTCAGCATAGCCACACGGATGCGGGTTTCGTGCTGCGGAAATAAGAACTGGTTGCTGTATTCCGATGAGCTTAACAAAGTTTTCAGCCAGTGGTTCATTACTTCTGCTACGAGTAATGGTTGCGCACTTGGAAATGTTGCACGCAAAATCTCAATTGAGGCTTTGCGTTACAAGTTTTTCTACGCGGTTACAAATAAACTTATTTTAAATTGTTGTTTTAGCTTATGTATATTGCTTTTGCGAATCGCAAAGGGAAATTTCCTTTTTTCTTGAAGAGTTAAACAAACTATCTATAAATCTGTATTGACCAGCTAGTAGGTTACACGTGTATTTTTCTATGGTACAAGTTTTGCAACAAGAGTTAGAACCATTTGATGAACTTGCTAGATCGAAAGAATGTAGAATAGATGAGCTTCATCATCTGTACTGTAACTGCGTTCAACTAATCATCAGTAAATTATAGGATTATTTGCTGAAAAACAAATCCAATACTTAACAGATCTAAAGAACAATCAGTAATAAAAGCATTCAAGGATGTTCTAATCGAAAAATCTAGACTTGGATATAATTATTATATGAATTTTAAGTAGACAGAAGTTAACCATACATCGACATGTGGACAGAAGATAAATTTATAAGTATGAGTTTTTTTATTGCGGAGTTTTTCAAACTTTAACAATAAAAATAACAATAAAAATAACAACATATTTGTCTTGTAGCAACCTGCTCAATCTTACATGGCTCTTGATATCATAATGGATTTTTCATAGTCAGCAGAATTACAGAATGTAGCCAAATAGCAAAATTTTCATTCGGTTTTATTTTATTTTTTATCTTCGATCGTTCTCAAGTTATTGCGAACTGTACAATACAATACAAATAGTTTTATTATTTTGGACAATTTCGAATGTTGTTCAAGCTCTACAAGTTTGTACTGAGTTTATTTTAAATTATAAACACCGATTAAATATCCTTGTCTGTATAGCAGGATACAGGCAATGACTTTTATTTTCTAAACTAACCCTTAATACGGGTACACGTCCGAAAATGTAGTGCAAACTACCTATTTCACCAGTGATTCTTAGTATACTTGCAATATATTTCAAATATGTTCATGTATACTTACATTAATTGATAATAACTTGACAATTTGATATGTCTAGCTATATGAAGTCGAAGCTCTCAGTATGCGGCTCCGGGAACCAACCCGTTTCCCAAATGTTGATTTCCATACCGTTACACTTTCAGAGCGCCGGTTAAGAACGATTAGACTAAGATTTATAACCAAAACACTCATTATGAGAAACACCAACAATACTGCTTCAGCAAACTAAAACTAATGAAGGAAAAGCTGGGATGTTCGGAACGCAATTTTAATTTTGTTCAGAGTTCCTGTATTTGATTTTGGTATTCAAATTAATTTCTTAAGGATCAATATCATGTGACACAAGGATGTAAATTTTAAGGAAATTCTCATCATGAAAAATATTAAATCCAACTGTTTTGTAAATGTAAAACAATCAGGAGCTATTTTTGATAGTTCGATACTTATGCCGAATCTCTTATTTAGTAACAAAGTTTCACTTCTCGGTTTAGAAAGTTTAATGCATTATTTATTAGATTTTAATTTTAATCAAAATCCTAAAAAGATTCATATGAGAATCCTCGAAAAAAAATAAACGAATTATATCAGAACTCTCATCAAAATCCGCTCTGAATTCTCGCAAGAAACTTTTCTGGGTTTACATCAGATTTTTTTCTGAATTCTCATATGAGTCCTTTGAGGGTTGTCATTTTAACCTCCCCTTCGCTCATCAGAATTCTCATAAGAACCATATCGGAATCCTTTAAGAATTTTCTCAGGATTATCATCAGAATCTTTCTAGGATTCTTATTAAATTTGTTCCAGGATTCTAAAAAGAATCCTCTCGATTCTCATCCAAATGCTCTAAGGATTCTCATCAGAATCTTCCTAGGATTATCATCAGGATTCTTTCAGAATTATCATCATAATCCTTCCTGGACTCTTATTAGAATAATTCCAGAATTATTATCGAAATGTTTTTCAGGATTATTATCGAAATCATTCATATCAATGTTCTCTTCAGAATTTTTCCAGTGTTTTCATCAGAATCTTTTCAGGATTCTAATCATAATCGTTCCAGGATTCTCATTAGAAACCTTTCAGGATTCCCATAAAAATTCTTCCGCAATTCTCATCAGAATTCTCCCAAGAATCTCGGCAGAATCCATTTAGAGTTTAAATAAAAAAACTCATCGACATGTTTTCCGGATACCAATCAGACACCTGGATTTTCATCATTATCGATCTAGAATTCTCATCACACTTCTGATTATTAACAGAATACCTTCATTATTATCTTATGAACCGTTCCAAAGGAAACATGCGAGTATTAAAACATTCCAGGATTATTTATCAGAAGCCTTCCAGGAACTTCATCACAATCCTTCTAGGACTCTCACAAAAACCCTCCAATATATCAGGAATTTCATTTTCTATTTTTATCTGTATACCCTTTATGTGACTTAAGAATATTGACTCCTAAACATATTAATTTTAATTCCAATTTACCTGAACAAAATCTAAAATGGCACCGTAAACCGTTAAAAAAATTGTATAAAAATAACCATTTGGCCATTCTAATCAATGCCCGCATTGGTAAGAATGGCCAAACGATTATTTTTTTTCTCGATTTTTAAAATTTGTGCCAGATTTCAGCATTCACGAAAAAAAAATATCAGGAGGTTTTGGTTCTGATAAAATTAGCATTACATATTACCTTACATTGATTCTCCATGATTTTTCTAATAATGTTTTCTTATTCAAGAGTCCTTGTTATCTACTGCAACTTCTTTGAGCATCATTTAAAAAAATGCACAATTTTCAAAATCCATTTTTTTGATGCACCTTTTTCAAAACTAGTTTACGAAATTGAGTAAAATTTCAAATGAAAATGTCAAATCGGATAATTTCTAACCTATGAGCAAAGTTTCAATTACATTGAAAATATTCGGTCTGAAAATGCCATTTTCATTTGCCTTTTAAGCTGAAAATGCTCCGTAACTTACTCAATCAAACTCTCAAGAACAGAAGAAATTTAAGTAACTACCCCATATTGGTGCTAGTGAAGTAAAACACTTAAACTCTCACGATGTGTTGACATTTCAATAACATCTGTGCTACATAGCTTACTTTACTTCTATGTGTGTGCAGTAAAGCATTAGTTAATACAAAAGTTTCACTCATATTCCGGTAATATCCATCAAAAAAAATCCATCCAATAAGGAATACTTTGATGGACGCTGAAGTTTTTTTTTGTCACATGGAACATCTTATTCTTAGGATTGTTTTCATAACCACTTTTCAATATTTTGTATTATTCGAAGCAATTATGTAAAATATTTCCACACTGAGGTTTATTGCCTTCAATAATGCATGCGTCATTCTCTTGGCTTCTACTACCCGATTGCCTCAAGATCTTCGATTAGCCAGACGTCTCGTGATCTGCTTGATGCATACAGCACTGCTGGACTCAAGCAAGCCATTGGGATTGAAAATGAACACAATCGGATGCTCGATTTGTGTTTTGTTAGCGACCAGTTATTGGAGAGCTGCACGATTATACAAGCTCCATCGCCTCTCGTCAAACTCTGCAGACATCATCCCCCCATTCTGATGAATTTCCAAATATATCCGATTCGTCACTTCCACAACACTGCCGAAAGCATCTCCTACGATTTCAACAAGGCTAATTTCAACGGTATGAATGCTTTTCTTGCGCACGTTGATTGGGACGAGATTCTTCGGGACTACGATGCCAATGTTGCAGCATCGACAGTGTCTGGAATTTTGCTGTATGCTATCGACCAGTTCGTTCCCGTTGAATCCAGACCTGAAGCTGCAAAACCACCCTGGGCTAATGCTCATCTCAAGAACCTGAAAAGAGTGAAGAGGGCTGCACTTCGACGACACAGCAAGTTTCGTACGGACAACACGAGAGCTAGCTATATGAAGGCGAACCAAGACTATCAGCAACTCAACGACCATTTGTACAACGCCTACCAAAACCGTATGCAACGTCAACTAAGGACTAATCCCAAAAGTTTTTGGCGGTACGTCAACGACCAACGGAAAGAATCCGGATTACCCTCAACAATGAACGACGGTTCATCGGTCGCCGACTCCATCGGTGGGATTGCCGACATGTTTCGTTCACAATTCAGTCGTGTTTTCACCAACGAACACCTCGATTCACATGATGTTGCCCTTGCTATCAGGAACGTTCCACGTCTTCCAGGTTCTGGGCAACTGTGCATCATAAACGATGATATGGTTATCGCAGCTAGTAAGGAGATTAAATCGTCTACGGGATATGGACCGGATGGTATACCATCACTTATCATAAAACGGTGTGTGGACACGCTTGCAAAACCGTTAACTGCAGTATTCAATCTTTCCTTGTCAACCGGTGTCTTCCCAAACTGCTGGAAACATTCATACGTATTCCCAGTTTTCAAAAAAGGCTGCAAAAGTTCGGTTTCAAATTACCGAGGTATAGCCGCTTTGAGCTCAATCTCTAAGCTATTTGAGGTGATTGTGCTACGTCAGTTAGTTCAGAGCTACGCACACTACATATCAGAAGACCAGCACGGGTTCATGCCCAAACGTTCGACGACTACTAACTTGACATGTTTCATTTCTTTCGTGACTCGCCAAATTGAAAGTGGCCAACAAGTTGACGCCATTTATACGGACCTTTCCGCGGCATTTGATAAAATGAATCACCAAATCGCCTTAGCTAAATTCGACAAACTTGGCATGAATAATACTTTACTCACTTGGCTTCGATCCTATTTAACTGGTCGTAGCATGTCGGTAAAAATTGCAGATCATGTTTCGTTGCCCTTTCCTGCTTGGTCCGGCGTTCCACAAGGCAGTCACCTTGGCCCATTCTTGTTCCTTTTGTATATGAACGATGTCAATTTCGTCCTCAAATGTTTGAAGTTGTCATATGCTGATGATGTAAAACTTTACTACACGATAAAGCAGCCACAAGATACTGTATTCCTGCAACGACAACTCGAAACATTTGCTGAATGGTGCCGCTTAAATCGAATGTTGCTGAACACTTCGAAATGTTCGGTAATTTCATTTGGGCGCAAACAATCTATGATCCCGTTTGCCTACGCCTTGTCAGGTGAGCAACTGCAACGCGAATCGACTATCAAGGATTTGGGAATTATGATAGATTCCAAGCTGACTTTTAAGGACCATGTTTCATACATTGTGTCGAAGGCTTCTGCACAGCTAGGTTTCGTGTTTCGATTCGCCAAAAAAATCAAGGATATCTACTGTCTGAAATCATTATATTGCTCAATAGTACGCCCTATTTTAGAGTATTCTTCGGTTGTCTGGTCACCGTATTATCAAAATGAAATTCAGCGCATCGAAACTGTTCAACGAAAATTCATCCGTTTCGCTTTACGTCATCTCAGATGGAGGGACCCGTTGAACCTGCCTAGTTATTGCAGCCGCTGTCAATTGATTAACCTCGACTCTCTCGAAGCAAGGCGCAACGTTGCCAAGGCCTGTTTTATTGGCGATCTTCTGCAAGGCAACATGGATTGCCCTGCGTTGCTCAACATGCTAGACATCAATACACGGCGCCGCAATCTCCGAACGCACTCGTTTTTCAACCTTTCTGTCACTCGTACTAATTATAGCCTTCACGAACCAGTCCGAAGCATGTCGCGTTTATTCAATCAGTGTTATTTTGTATTTGACTTTAATGTATCGCGTGAAAGAAATAAGTGTAATTTTAGACGTGTCTTATGTTAGTAAAAATTTGACCACTTTATGTCTTAGTTTTAAGAATTTTGTCATTGGGGTGACCATTTTACCTGTTGACTAATAATAAATAAATAAATAAATAAATAAATAAAATTGAAACAACGATCAGCTGGAAGTTTCTAATGGCTACCGCTTCTGCTTCATAAGAGAAGATCATGGGAGGACCCAGGCCCGCCCCCTTTCCTCGTACTTTATAGTTGTATCTCTCAATTCCTTGTACTTGCAGTAGTTCTATCTTCTACTCTTAATATATCACACTCAAACTATTTGTTCATAGAAAATGCCATACATTTCCACCAACCCATACACTTCCGCAAGAACTGACGTATATGCAGTTGGACTACACGGTCTACAGTGGGCCAGTATAAGTGCAACATCAAATCTTCACCTTTCCCCTCACTGGTCTGCATTCTGACGTGGCAGGCGCCATTGTTGCCTAAAAATAGAAGATCACTAACACTTATACTCTGAGGGTGCCTGTTAGTCCCAAGCAGTCAAATTTTTCCACACTACTGATTCACAAGGCCTTTCCACTGCAGGTCTGATTGAAAGGTGATTCCAAGATTAGCAGCAGTTTCCGTCCACTCTATAGTCTGCCTATCTACACTGATAAGAGCAGTACCAGCAAAGTTTAACTTTGTTTCCAACTTGGAACAAAGTTTACAGTGAGGAATAATGTCGAAAACCTTGGAAAAATCAAGCAGCAGTAATACGCCAGCTCCTTTCTTGTCGACAACTTTTGCCGACTCGTCGTAAACGTGGATTACGGCTGCTTGGATGCTTTGCGCTTTACGAAAACCGACTTGATGTTCTGTTAACAAATTGTTTACAGTAATGTAGGATGATATCTATTGCTTCAGGAGTTTCTCAAATGCCTTCGATAGGGAATACAATTATCTGGTAGGAAAGGATGGGATTTGAGGGTTTTATTGATCACAGATAGCAGCAAAGTGGCGGTATGATGCTGTTCGTCAATCATGGATAACGTAACGTAACGATACAGCAAAATGGTTTCAAGGGGAACGAGACGGACAAGCGGAACAACAGACAGGGTAATCTAACAAAAACATAAATTTTCTTTAAAAAAATTGAAGAGAAGGGACATGTAATCGAAATCTAACCAATCCAACACATCTCTAATGTCTTCCTTATCTGGTTTTCTTTGGGCCCTGAGGGATGCACATAAATTGGTTCTGGCAATTTCGTATTCAGGACAGTTCCGAACAATATGATTGATGTCTTTCAGGCTTTGGAAAATTTAACGATCTTTGATACACGAGCCATAATTTCATCCCATTTATCCGCCTGCATTCACACAACACGCATGACATTTATCGTTTAACGAGCCAAGAAAGGAAAACACAAACACACACCACCCACAGCTTAGCGCCGATCACTGTGTGTCAGCACTTGTAACATTCGCTGATATATTCTGATTCTGTTCAAGAAACAAAGGTGAATATTTTCCATTTTCTGTGCTATGTTTGCAACTAAAGGGGTGTAAGGATAATCCTATAGATTAGAATAAAGTGGTTTAAGGTTGCATTACCAGAAAATATGAAAGTTATTACCAATTTTATGCAAAACTTAAATCACCCGAATGGCTCGATACCGTTGTAGTCTGTGAGAGTTGCTGCTCTTGAACGCTCTCTCGCCACATACCATACGAGAGAGAGAATAGCAACATTCATAGGGCTCTCTGATTGCGATGTGCCACGAACTGTTATGGTTCACGAGTTGTTACGCTTTCCGAATATGGTTCGATCGGCTTATTCGGATCAAATTCCAAACACTGATGTCTTGGTAGCCTGCGCCGCAACTACATCGATTGCTGTCTGCGAGGCCTATTTTTTTATTCTACTCATTGTTTATATTAATCTTGCACAAGCCGTTCAAGCTTGCACATGACCATCTCTTTGTCAGTAAAAAGATATATCGTTTGCATCACATCGAAGCATAAACGGCATTTTGGGTGAAATTTCTTGCCAGAAAACGTAGCAGACATAATAAATAACTAGGCTTGTGTTTAAATTTATCAGCATCTTTGAAAAGACTGCTCCGCTGACTAAGGTTTTCAATAATACTTTCTTTTGAATACAATAATTTTCACTTTTTCGGCCATAAAAACGACGGGCTGCATTTGACGTTTCGTGACAGCGGTATCTGAGCTGCATATGACGTTGATATTTTTTTCTTCGCGAGTCTCTCTCAGGCAAATATCACCTTCCATAGCGCTCACCTTGACGAGTGAGTCCGCTTTCTCATTGCCCGGAATCGAGCAATAAGAAGGGACCCAAACCAAGTTGATGTTGTGATTCGATAGAGGACTCAAAATGGATCGTATATCCCGTAAGAAATACGACGAATACTTTACCGGTCTCATTGAACGAATAGCCTCGATAGAGCTAAGACTATCCCTGAAAATGGAGTATGGCAGACAATTAATCGTTCCATAAAAAAATATAAAATTTCCATAAAAAATGCAAAATTTTCCAGTAAAGAAACAAGGGTAAAATCAACAGAAAAGTTAAAAATTTACATAAAAAAATAAAGAAGTGCATAGAAAAAACAAAATTTTCCATAAATAAAAAAATTTTGAGCAATAAATAGATTCAAAAGTGCAGTAGAATCGACAAAAATCTCACTAAAAAATATCGAATTTTACATTTAAAAACCTCAAAATGTCCCTATTTTCTTCACAAAAAGCAAGAAACAATTATAAATTTTCCACAAATAAAGCCAAAATTTGCAATAAATAAATAATAATTCACCCACAATAAATCAAAAATTTCCATTCAAAAAATCAAAAAGAGCAATAGCAGTAAATGAAAAGTTGCAATAAACAAACCCAACTGAGCAATTCAAAATGACAATCAATACATGAAAATGGTGTAGAAAATTCCACTATTTAAGTAAAGCTTTCAATAAAAATAACGTAATTTTCCAATAATGAGTAATAATGTGTGTAATGGATAACGTACTTTTGCACCTCATCACCTACTACATGCAACTACGTCAGTGGTCTAATTTATAATTATTTCTTGCTTTTTGTGAAAAAAATAGGGACATTTTGAGGTTTTTTAAATGTAAAATTCGATATTTTTTAGTGAGGAGTTGTGTTTGATCTTCCGACCTTGACGCTTGCTCCTGCGGGGGCCGGCGATAAGGGCAGGATCAAACATGCCGCGCGTCGGTCAAGTAAAAGTGAAAAAGTGGCGTCATCCGTTAGTTGTGTTTGATCCTTCGACCTTGACGCTTGCACCTGCGGGGGCCGGCGATGGAGGCAGGATCAAACATGTCGCGCGTCGATCGAGTAAAGCGAAAAAGTGCCGCTTTCGATTAGTTCTTTATGATTTTCCAACATTGACGCTTGATCCTGGGCAGTGCTTCAAGAAAGCCCGAGTAGTCGTCAGTTGTTTTCCATCACGGGTCGCGCGCCTATTTTCTCTGAGTGCTTTTATATAGCCGAGCAAACGACTGAAGCTGAAAGTGGATTGTTGCTGCTCAATGATGACGGATCAATTGGTGAGCTCATTTCATGCTACTGTTCCTATTCTATAAAATATGTATGACTGAACCGTTAATCGTTACAACGGTGAGATGTAAATATGATGTTTCAAAAAAATATGAATGGTTCGTCACTGTGAGTGTCGACATAAACTCTGATTCATAAATTATTTATGTCTAATTTTTTTTTATTCAATACACCTTCTTCTTTTTACCTTTATTTTTGTAATCAAAAATAAAACTTTGAATGGTTCGACACTTCAAGTGTAGACTTCCGAAAGGTTCACTTTATTCAACAAACTTTGAAAGGTTCGTCACCTCAAGTGTCGGCATAATTTTTCTCTACATAGATATTGTTCATATCAAATGAAAATATTATATTTACATATAAGCATGTTTATATCTCACAAAAAATTATTTATCATGGTCTAATCGCTTATCAAAGTGAATCCTGTGACCCAACGATCCTTCCCATTAACAAACATCCCTCCCAGTAACCTTTGTGGAGATGCAGAGGCAAACACGGTCTCCAAATAGCAAAGGTTACATACTAACATTCCTTCCCCCAATCCCACCTGACTGCAAGGACGTGGCCGGCGCCGTTATTGACCCTGTATAAATAGAGGCACTGAATTATGCACACTGAAGAAGATTATGGCCAATCCCAGCCGAACTTCTAGTTGATTCTTTGTGCATTTTCACTGACTTCGGTCAATCACGGAATAGCAACCATTGATATGTGTAGTCAGTCTAAGCTAAGCTAAGCTAAGCTAAGTAAAATTCGATATTTTTTAGTGAGATTTTTGTCGATTCTTTTGCACTTTTGAATCTATTTATTGCTCAAATTTTTTTTATTTATGGAAAATTTTGTTTTTTCTATGCACTTCTTAATTATTTTGTGTAAATTTTTAACTTTTCTGTTGATTTTACCCTTGTTTCTTTACTGGCATATTTTGCATTTTTTATGGAAATTTTATTTTTTTTATGGGACGTTAATATTTTAGCCAATGGAGTATTGATCAGAGGGAAGAGAGGCAATTCGCTCTTATGCGTAGTGTATTGCCGCTAATTCAGCGAAACAAGGATTCTGAAGTTTATGGGTGGCACTATGAAGTTCATTAAATACACGAAAACTAGTGGAATCATTTATTATTAACCCGTCTGTGTAAAACGATCTGTCACTTCTTACTTGGCCGAACTTGTCTGTGAAAATTAATGGTATATACTCCGAACGGAGTGGATCTGGAATTCCATGGATTTCTCGCTTCATGGTCAGATCAAAAGCTACAGTTGAACTGGAGAATACTGGGAAGCAACAAACGTGGGATATATTGGAGGAAGGATGAAGATCTTGATTCCACAACATGAAAAATTTTTAATAAATAGAAATGTATGGACTTTTCATGATTTTCATTCCAAACGCTTCCTCACTTTTGTTTCATATGTTGGACCTTTTGATTCTTATTCTAAACAGCTCATTAAAATCATAAACAGTTGAGACAAATCATTAATTGAAATCGTCAATCCAATTAAGAGAAATTTGCTTAGATATTTATGGAAAAATGCTTACCAAAACAAGCCTCGAAAGTGAGAACCTTTAAATGACAAAAAATTAAACATTTCATGTGACATGTTTCCCATACAAAGCAGAGTGTCCGGAATTTTAAGCTATCCGTTATATGAATCAAAAGATGCCACAATAGATCTAAAAACTGGTCGCAGTGGCGCATCCGAACAGAAAAAAAAAATCAAAAGGGTATATTCAACCATTTCAAGTGCAGAAAAATTAACTTACTAAAACTCTGTCATTAATTTTCGACGGAATAAGACAGGGTGTTTTCCGCATACTTAGCCATGGAGTCTTGCATCAAGCATCTGTGCAAAACATGCTCAATCTGTGCTAGATGGCAACCCTTTTAAACATTAATGCAATTAACTTATCGATCCACCAGCTACATTAATGCATTCCGTACCGAGTATCTCTCCATATAGCCTTTTTCGTCTGATTAAAAGTTAATGTTTTCATAACAAAAGGGGTGTTTATTCAGCAGTTATGCGGGATCACTAACACACCCAGATGGTATGACCCTGACTGCGATTTGCTTCCAGGAAAGTGCGTTGTGGTGAAAGGGTTGTATGGATGACATGATAAATAGCTGAAACACATTTCCTTCCAGTAAATTATATTTTTAGGGAACAATACTTGTGAATACTTGTCATGGAATGTTCACTAGCATTCGCAGTTTGGCCACCTCTCCAGCAAAATAAAGTTGTCAACAGTCGTTGTTTCGAAATTGCAGCCCTGCACGACATTCTCATAGTAAATTACATATATGTTTGGAAAGGTGCGAAACGAGACCACAGATAGTCGTGTGTGGGCTCTACTGCTTCGACTTCTTTTCGGTACCGTACAGGTTGAGCTTGATATGACACCATGAAATAAGCAAAAATCGCAGAAAAAGCATGCTGAACCTATCATAGAAGATATGGAAGAGGATGAGGATAACTTTTTTGTAATGGAAACTTGTATAATTAGAGTTTATAGCTGCAGTTGGTGCTAGAACATTGGACAGGTTGTGGCATGCGCTCTGAATTGAAAAAAAAAAACTTGGTTTGACGTGTTTCCTCCGAAAACTTTTAATGGTTTTTGCTACGTGTCATCATTTTACAGAGTGATTGATCAAAAATTTCAGGGAAAACGCTGCTCCTATTTTCATCTCAATGTCATTACAGTCAGGATTATTTGACTTATGTTTGGATGTGAATAGTTGGTCACAAATGGTGGATCTTGAATATAATGTGAAACTTGTTCGTAGAAAGAGGGAAAAAGAGCATTTTTAGAAAATCTCAATAAGAATTGTCAATCAGAACTTTTCTTTTCCTTCTTATTCTTAGCTACAAGTTTTCATTAAAACTGGATCCATTTCTTTAACTTGGTATTTTAATGAGCATTTCCATAGTTAGCAATTGAGATTTTTTTAACCTACTAGTGGATCCAAATTAAGAATCGTCCACAATTTATGAATCAGCTGACTTTAAATGACAAAATAACAACAAAAATCAACACAAAACATCACCTAAACAATTTCACTCAAAATAAATTAGAAGCAAAAACGTTTCCGTGATGATTTTGTGCTATTTTTTACTGTTATTTTGTCCTTTAAAGGCAGCTGATTAATAAATTGTGGGTGATTCTTAATTGTGGATTCACTGTACAACTTTTTATATTGTGTTTCACGTACTAGTCGAAAAAAAAGCTCACGATTTTTTTATCTAAAGTGTATATTGTAGGTTTTAACCTATCTTTGAGATCGAAACTTGATAAAGAGAACGTAAGTAATATTATAAATTATTTTTTTAAGGAGTTTGAAATAAATGTCACAGACTGTTTTTAAGATACCAAATTTGCAAGTAATCTGTGATCAATGTAGAAAGTACATTGAATCATATGGGCTCTAATTCTTGTGTTGCATTTGTTTTATCAAACCTTCAAAGTCCTCACATATAAATTAAGAGAAAGTTTCTTTGAGTAAGTAAAATTATGAATATTCAATTATTGAATTATTCAATTTAATATCCCTTTTGAATGGCTAACTAAATTGCAAATAAAAAAAATGTTTTAAAGAAAATCTGTGCTCCTTCAATTTTCTTTCCATTTCAATGCTGCTGAACATAAACAAGCAGGTAATGGAAATGAATCTTGCCTCTTCAATGAGTAAGCGTCTGGAAATATTAACAGACCATCACCTAGCACTCGGAAATTGATTGAACGTATACCTCGCTGTTGGAATTTGTTAAGTAGCAAGAAAAAAAAACGAAGATGGATGAAGGATCAGATGTTTCTCAGAGCTTCCAATGTCTTTAAAGTGGAGCCTTGGGTTTGAAAGTTTGGCCTTGCAACGCTGTAACTTTCAGAAGATTTTAATAAATGTTCACTTAATATACTAATACATACAATTCAATAAATTCAATGTCTCGTTTATGTATATTAATATAAAGTAGTTCGATTGAAGTCAATTCGATTAAATTATGTAAATTGGTGGCTCTAATAGTCGTTGCGATATCTATCAAAACTTTACTGGTCTATTGGATAACGGATTTGTACCCGACCAGATTTAGGATTTATTCGAGAAATTTTCTTGAATTTACATGGTGTTCTGCGTCTTCATGCTAACCAACGATAAACAAAGATGTCTACCTATATTATTGAAAAGTTTACCAGTAAGATGTTCGTGTGCAACTTCTGTCAACAACATCTATCTTATTTAGTTCAATGAATGATAATCCGACAAATGCTTATCATAAAATACGTGATTTCAATACAAATCGTTTTATTTCGTATTCAGTGTTCATTTTTATATTGATTGAATTCGAAGCGTAAAAAAGCTCTTTGTTTATTCTCAAGAAGTTTTGCGAAGAGGTGAGGGTTATCCGTGGTACTACTTAAGGGTGTTGATAGGAATGACGTAAACCATAGCCTGACGCCATTTTGGATTCCAGGATGGCGACTTCCGGGTTGTAAAAACCACTTGAAATCCATGCAACATGGGTATTTTTCGAACGTGAATGACGAGTAGATTTTAAAATTCAAGTTTGAGGCATCTTCTTATTGCTCCCGTCTCATAAATACTCATTTTGTATGAGTTTCAAGTGATTTTCACTAACCATCTTGGCAGTGTTGCATTTGAACGCGTGCAGTTTGCATTCAAGTTCAAATTTTTGAACGCGGGATCAAGTAGGCCATTGAGCAGTTAAAATTTAAACCCGGTGGAGCTGAAAATTGAGGTTTTAGGACATTTTGTCGAATGACATTTGGTCGAATGACGTTTGGTCGAATGACATTTGGTCGAAAGTACATTTGGTCGAAAGGACATTTGGTCGAATGGACATTTGGTCGAATTGCTTTGGAACATTTATTTTGGTCAAATGACGGTTAGTTGAACGGAAAAATGGTTGAAAGCTTATTTTGGACTGCTTCGTTGGAAGATAATTTGGTAAAATTGATTATTGTTTTCTAAGTTTTACGAAGTTGGCAAGATAACGTGTTCTTTGGAATAATCTGAATCGTTAACTATTTTCGAATAATATTTCATGTAGTCTTAATTTTAAATTGCATACATCTTTTGATTTGTAATTTGAAGTTATGCCAAAATCTAGGATTTCGATGATTATTCAAATGAAGTTTTTAGACGTAGTTTTTTTTACATTGACTGAAATATTTAGCTCTAGTGATTTAATTATTCTTTGAAAATATCATCATTCTTCGGCTGCTCATCAAGTTTTTATTTTATTACTCAATGATGTGAACATAATGTTTTCATTATTTATTATTCTTTTGAAATGTCGTCGTTCTTCGAAATTAACTGCTGATCTTCATTTGATGGACGAATTCAGAGAAATGAATTGCAGCTTACGGACGTGGGTAAGATTGTTGAATGCGGTAATCAGAAATAAAACGGCAGGAAAAAATTGCTTTAGAAAATTCTTCAGGACGAAGTGAATGTTAGGTGTCGGTAACTCTACTTATGGTCAATTGGCTTATTATGACTTCCAGCTGCATTCTATGCATTCCAAAAACAAACATATGGCTTTGCTGGCAGTGTTTATGACATCGGGTGAAAAAAGAGTTTGTTGTAGAAAATAGAAAATTATGCTAATTCTATGTATTAACGACAAAATGCTACTCTCGAAATATGCTATGCTTTCTGTTGCAACTAAACCTTTTCGACCAAATGTCCATTCGACGAAATGTCCGTTCGACGAAATGTCCGTTCGACCAAATGTACTTTCGACCAAATGTCATTCGACCAAATGTCTTTCGACCAAATGTCATAGATTCGAAAATTGAACGTGAAATGAAAACTGTCTTCATGACAGATACACAAGACATATTTCAATGCGGAAGTTTTTCAAAGATGTTAAGAAACACTCAAGGTTCCATATATTGATAAGGATATTCATTCAATGTGTACTGATGTACTTTTTTTAAGTTTTTTATTACATTGTGCATTTATGAAGCAGGTGCAGAATCTTGCACGCGCGTTCAATGCTTGTTAGGTTCCCGTGCAAAATTAAAACACGTTCAGTTCAATTTTGGCTCACGTTAAGTTTAAAATGCATCTTGGAATTCAAAATGGTATCAGGCATCGATTTACGGCATCTACTCATCGATCCCGTCTCGTAAGAACATACCGGAAATCGCCATCTTGGATTTTAAAAAGGCATCATCATCGGTTCGTATCGTAAATACCTATATTGCAGGGTCTCAAATGATTTCACAAACCAGAAATCATAATCTTGGAATCCTTAATAGCTTCAGACTTCGATCCGGCATCTACTTATTGATCCCGTTCGTAAAATACCCATGTGGTGTACAGAATGTGCGTTGAGGAAATTATGATGAGATTATTATTTCCGTGCATGCCCATCACCCAAACCTATTTGCAATAAGCTTTTTATTTGATATTTCGACTGGCGGAAGCCTCTCTTCGGTTTACTTTTTGCTTAGAATCGAAAGTGATGCAATCACTCACTACATTTCATTGTATTGGTTCATGCGGTACTACTTAAGGATAGGGTATCCGTACTATTATGGAGGACTTAAGCACGGTGTTCAAATTAAAATCGTATTGCAGTGTCCAAAATCTGAATATTATAGTATTTTGCAATGTTAAGTGTTAAAACTATCCTTTATCTGGAGAATAGTGAAGTAAAAAAGAAATTTTTGGAATCATACATAAATTTTTTTTGACATAAATCTGAAGCTCTTCCTCTGTCTTATTATTGCGGTATTTTGTCCTATTATTGCGGTAGTGCCGTCCTATTATTGCGGTATACCAAAAATCATAGATTTTATTACATTCAATTTACATTCAATACCACACAATGTTCGAGCATTGAAATTATGCTCCCTCCATGTTAATGACACTGCACGGTACTGTCAGTTTGTGTGACTTTGGACATATCTATGAGGGAAACTAATTCATTACTTTATGTCACGATCCAAAAATAAAACAACAGAATCGAATGATTTTCTGCCGGTTTCGTCTCCTCTTTCGTTGTAGGTGAACAATGTTAAAGTGAATAGAGAAGGTTCTTTCATCTCAGACCACTAGTCGCTTTATTAGAAATGAATATGTTGACCTAAGTATTACCTACAATTTTGAGACTTTTAAAAATATGTTCCACTAGCAACACAGTTTTAAAGGATTGCTTCCTTGCGATCATCTTATATCTTAGTTATCAACGTGTTTTTGGCATGTGTTCCGATTTTCAGTCAGTTTACGTGATTTTTTGGCAAAACATTGTGTTTATTTGCAAAATATTTGTTAATATGAGGAACTACAGGGTAAAAATAAACATAAATCTTTTGTTTGACTAAAAAGATGTATGAATAACTCGAAATTATGTCCCTAATTAGTATCCTAATAATATAAATAATGTGTCTAGCAATTACATATAAAATGACTATCGAAATATCGATTTTTGAATGAGATTTACAGATACCGCAATAATAGGCAAAAAGCTATTTTCATTGTCCTATTATTGCGGTATATGCTTTTTCTCAAAAATATAGAAGTTTTATACAAAATTCAATATCCATCATGTAACTACATCCATACTGTACTGATATATCCGCTACATATAATTGTTTTGGTTCTAAACTTAAATATAGGCTTTTCTTGATGCATCATTTAAAACTGTTCTTCCAACGATCAAAATCGTTTAAATTTTAAAGCATTCATCTGGTACAGCTTTGGGAATACTATAAGCTTTCATCATCATCAATAATATCCATAGAAAATATAGTTTTCGATTAATAATGAGGCTTTAATTCTTATACCGCAATAATGAGGAATACCGCAATAATAGGCAAATTACCCTAAATAAATACTTAAGGAGAGAACGAAAAAATGCTAGAATGGAATGTGAAAGATAGATAGCGCGGTTGGGTAGAGTAGGTATCCCTTTAGAATGCGTGTTCAGTTTGTATACGGATTTTGCGGCGAATAGAAGCTGTTCGTTTTCGAGTGGCTCTGTAAGTTTCAGTAACCACAACCCATAGTGCTTGTATTTTAAATTTTCACAAGCCGGAACTCACCATCATGATTTTCAAAACAGGCATCGAACATCAATTTCCGTCATGAACTCATCGAATCCGTTCGGGACTCGCCATATTGGATTCAAAAATGGCGTCAGACATCGATTTTCGTCATCATCTCATCGGTCCCGTTTCAGAAATACGCATACTACGTTGATTTCCGTGGATCGTTATCAGGCAGAAGCTTAAAAAGAAGGAGCGATATTTGGAATTTTGAGCGTACAAAAGAAAGCGTAACTTGGAATTTGAAGCGTAAAAAGAGGGGGCGTTTAAAAATGAGCGTAAAAAGAGGTTTGGCTGTACTTGAAAATAGGAGGCTTGGCATAAATTACCTTAAGACTCTATCGATCACTTGTCTTCTTCTGCTTTCATTTCCAAAGTTGCCATTTTCGCATTCATATGTCGTGCGGCAGGTACAATGATATTTTATGCCCAGGTAAGTCAAGGAAATCTCCATTACGAAAAGATCCTGGACCGACCGGGAATCGAACCCAGACACCTTCAGCATGGCTTTGCTTTGTAGCCGCGGACTCTAACCACTCGGCTAAAGAAGGCCCTAACGTCCGTAAGTCATAATTCACAAAAATTGAGGAACGGACGTTTTTATTTCTCTAAAATTGTTGTCCCTTGGCGAGAAAACTGCTGTTTCGGTTTTGGTAAATGACCAATTCTGAATAGAACATGATTTTGCGAAATTCATATCTTCCACATACGTTGATGCTTCGGGTGGTCAACTTGCTTCATAACCCCTCTCATATTAAAATGTATACAAATTCTTAAATTTTGTCTCAAAACAACGATTTAAACTTTAGATTGGATGTATCAGACTTCCTGGAGTCCATCAAACCATAACGATAAACACACAGCAATTCAGCAAGGCCCTGGTAAAGATTATGGGTTTCAATTCGCAAAGGTCTTTTCAGGTTTGATTTTCATATTCCCAGGCCATAAAATAAAGTATCTTCGTGCTTGCTGCAGGTGTTATTGGGAAATTGGCAAAAAACATAAGATCACTGAAATTAGAAGCAGGATTGTAACCGAAGAAATAAAAAAGATTTTTTTTGTCTGCAGTAGAATAATTAAATTTAACTTTCTGACATAACATTCGTGGTTTTAAAAATGTGGTAAAATGGCACAGATATCATCAGATGTAGCTTCCACTTCGTTTATACTTGTTCCATTTAGATCGGTAAACGCGTAAAATGTAAACAGAGATCCGTAACTCAAGGGATTGAGGTGATTGATTTCTTGTTGTACAATGCCCAGTGAACATTTTGGTCGGTATAAAGTTTGTTATACATCACTCCACATGAATCAATGCAATCATATAGAATGCATGAAAATTATATATACCTACCAAAGTGAACTCTATTTGCGTACTTGGCACGACTTTTTCAGACTTTCTGCGATCAAAAATACGATGCCACCAAATTTGGATGAAAATTTACAAAAAAATACTAGCTAGCCTAGAACGTGGGACCTCTGGATTAGGAACAGAACACTTTACCACTGTACCACCAAGGGTTACATAGCTAGCATTCCTGTTTAAGCCAGCAAAAATCAGTGTGCACATAGGATTCAATCGAAAGTTGGATCCGCCGTTAACGAGAATGAGGTTCATAACTTTACTATTAAAATTACTCTAAGACTGCTTCAGTAACGGATCTCAAAAGAGTCCTCGATAACAGACAATTAAAATTTCTCTAAGAGATCCTCTAAAGCACTACTAAGGAATCTTTATAGGAGGTACATTTAATATTCCTCATAATTGAAGCAAGTGTATGCCAAAGAAGATTTTTCAAAGTTTTCTCTCATACGTTTCTTTTAAGGTATTCTCCAGTGATTTCTTCCAAAATAAGGCTGATACAAATATTTATTTTCTTTTATGTCCGAGACTACTTGGAAGGTACGAGGGGGGGGGGTTAAAAATAAATAAGGAACAAAAAAATAAAAATGGAAAAAAAGTTTTTTTTTCGAATTTTTATTTTCAACGATAGTTGTTAAACTTTTTCCAATTGTCATCTGGATCATTATTTTACCTGTTTTTTACCCTTAATATTAAAAAATACTTACCGATTTAAAAAAAAAAAAAATATGAAGCATTTTTTTTCTCCCCTTCCAAATTTTTGGATTTTCGAAGGGGGGTGACATAAAAGAAAATTAATATTTGTATCAGCCTAATTTCTTGAATATTTCAAAGGTTTCTCTGGCATTTCTCAAGGAACTAATTTGAGATTTTGTATCCATTCCTTCTTGGATATTTTGAATTTTTTTTCGGGAATCTGTAGAAATTCTTCAAAATATTCTCTCATAAATTACTTTAGAGATTATCACTACTGCCATTTATGAAAACAATCGTGCTATAAAAAATAATCCAGGGATCCCTAAAAAATTCCAGCAAGAATACTTCTAAATAGAATACTGAAAAAAAAAACCGTCCGGGATTTTTTGTAATATGTTTCCTCCAATCATTTATTTAGGAAAAAAAAACTTCAAAAAATTCGTTAGTAGTTACTTCGAACGATGTGATATGGATTCATCGAGAAATTATTGCAACGATTCCTTTAAGAATTCTGCCAGTGGTCTAGAATTTCGCAAAAGATTACATGGATGTAGGATAGCTACATTTCTTGAACGAATTTATAGGTAGGTAATCTGTTATGGATTATTCTTCAAATTTACTCAGAACATTCCATATCCTACAGTTTCCCCAGAAATTTTTACATGGATCTTCTCCATCGACTTCGACGTTTCTTCTTACTGTACTTTCAAAAATTCCTTTGGTAATTTCGACAAGAATTCTTTCTAGAAATTACGTTAGCATTTTCGAAAAAAAAAACACTTAATTAATGTATGGTGGCTATATAAATTTTTATGAGCTTACCTGTATTTTAAATGTAAACTTTTACTGAATTAATAAGGTTAAAAAGCAACCATTGCTTAAAAAAGGTATTCGCCAAACACACCGCTTGTTTTTTTTTTATCAGAGAAGTGTAACAATTTTAAGTGGTTAGTAAAAATTAACGCATTTTCTACCCAAAAATTACTATGCGCACATTTTTATCCTTCTTTCCGAATAGATGAATGATAGACTTCTAAACTTGACTACTTTTATTGGATTAGGAATTGTATTAACAGAAAATTATGACAACATTCTGCTCATTGTTGGTTTACTTATTCATCATTGCTCGAGTTTCGGTTATTTCCATAGTATGTATACTTTTATTAATATGGTATTATCATCTCAATTTGAATCGGCGAAAATGTATTGTGTTTGTTGGAAAAATGGTGTGCTAATAGGAGTTCCGCGTACTTTAAATATTCCTTCTAGAGCTCCTTCAAAATTGTTTTCAGGATTCTTCACCTTACACGTGCGTAAGAAAAATGTTGTCTATGATATCGCATTTAAATCTGTTTCGAAATGATCGTAATACACTAGTTTATGTATTACTCCTCACTAACTCTTCATATAAAAGGGAAAGGGAGTCCTTTTCTGTGTCTTTCTCAAAAAGTTTTTCCAAGTATATTTGTGTATATTTGTATATTTGTATATTTGTATATTTGTATATTTGTATATTTGTATATTTGTATATTTGTATATTTGTATATTTGTATATTTGTATATTTGTATATTTGTATATTTGTATATTTGTATATTTGTATATTTGTATATTTGTATATTTGTATATTTGTATATTTGTATATTTGTATATTTGTATATTTGTATATTTGTATATTTGTATATTTGTATATTTGTATATTTGTATATTTGTATATTTGTATATTTGTATATTTGTATATTTGTATATTTGTATATTTGTATATTTGTATATTTGTATATTTGTATATTTGTATATTTGTATATTTGTATATTTGTATATTTGTATATTTGTATATTTGTATATTTGTATATTTGTATATTTGTATATTTGTATATTTGTATATTTGTATATTGTATATATATTTGTATATTTGTATATTTGTATATTTGTATATTTGTATATTGTATTTGTATATTTGTATATTGTATTGTATATTTGTATATTTGTATATTTGTATATTTGTATATTTGTATATTTGTATATTTGTATATTTGTATATTTGTATATTTGTATATTTGTATATTTGTATATTGTATATTTGTATATTTGTATATTTGTATATTTGTATATTTGTATATTTGTATATTTGTATATTTGTATATTTGTATATTTGTATATTTGTATATTTGTATATTTGTATATTTGTATATTTGTATATTTGTATATTTGTATATTTGTATATTTGTATATTTGTATATTTGTATATTTGTATATTTGTATATTTGTATATTTGTATATTTGTATATTTGTATATTTGTATATTTGTATATTTGTATATTTGTATATTTGTATTTTTGTATATTATCCATCTGACTTTTGTCTACATGAATTGAAATTAATCCTATATTAAATCCGAGCTCCTCACACGCGAAACGAATTGGTTGGACGAACCATCGAAGTCATAGAGATCTTCAAACATAGAAAATAAACGGATCATCGCCGTTAAAGGCTCTTTCCTTCCAAAAACAGTACGATGAAATCTTTGCTACAGAAGGGCGCCGCCACGTAGAACCCTTGGAGCGACACGAAAATTCAGCATCGAAAGCAATCGGGAGCAGTCAACTTCTCCGTTCATGAGTTTGGCTATAAAAGCAACTTGTTGGGTGCTGCGTCGGCGATCCAGCTTATCCAAATCAAGCAGCATACAGCGATTCGGATATGGTGGCAGATTCAGCAGATCACGCCAAGGAAGATTCCGCAGTGCTAGTCGGATAAACTTCCGTTGCACGCTTTCTAATCTCAAGCTCCACGATAGTTGATAAGGGGTCCACACTACAGCAGCACTCTCTAAAATAGGTCGTGTGAGTGAGCAATAAAGAGCTTTCAGACAATCCTTTATTTTATTTTTTTTTTCAACAGAAAATTTATTAAAGAATCTTGTTTGTATTTTTTTTTTCAAACTTATCCAGAGATTCGTTTAACTCCTTAAACCATTTTTTAGAGATACTTCAATTTACTTCTGAAGGTAATAGTCTTGGAGATCTTCCAGGAAATTCTCAATACGTTTCTTAAGAGATTCGTCCAATTTTTTTTTTGTTTGATTCTGTAACGATTTCCAAGATATGCACTTAGGATACATCCCAGAACTCCTTCAGTTATACTTACAATGATGCTCACAAGATTTTTTTCTTGTATTTCTGAAGGGGTTCCTCCAAAGTTTTCTGCAGAACATTTTCCAAGCAAGTTTTTTTTTTGGCATATAACATATATTCCCAGTAAACACAAACTCGTATACTATAGCGCATAAGAATATAAATGTGGAGGCGATATACGTACATGCGCCATAAGGCTGCATGCAATATGTACGTATTTCGCCTCCACATTTGTACTCTTATATACCATCATATACGATGGTGTGTTTACTGGGTTGCTACTAGAATATTTATAAAGTTCTTGATTATTTTCAGGATTACCTTGAGAATTATTCAAACATTTGTGCAAGATTTCTACGAAGAGTTCTCCCAAAAATCCAGCAAAAAAATTCCAAATATTTTTCTTGCATTTTTTTCCGATAAATCATACACATTTTTCAGTGTTAATTTCTCCAAATATTCTTTTGAGTTCCTTTTTGGTTCTTCGAGTATTTTTCCTGGATTGGATTTTGTCCAAATATGAATACATTTTTCAAACGTATCTGTGGGATGGGATACAAAGGATAGTTCAGGAATTTGCGTATCTGTGGGATGGGATACAAGGGATAGTTCAGAATATGCGAAATATTTTTGCGCTAAACGCAAAAATATTTCGCATATTCTTGGGTGTTGGGTTATGATTTTGAATCCCACCGCTCTAGGGTTTTTCTCGTAATTTTCTCGACATTTCAGAACATAGAGTATCTTGAAGGCCTTCCTTAGTCTAATGGCTGTGGCTGCAGTGAAAAGCTTTGCTGATGGTGTCTGGGTTTGATCCCCTACAAGTTCAGGATCTTTTCGTATGATAAAAAATACCCATGCATAAAGTATCATCGGGACAGCCACACGAAACACTAATACGAAAATGCCATTTTTGGCAAAGAAAGCTCTCAGTTAACAACTGTGGAAGTGCTTGTAGAAAGCTAAACTAAGAAGTAGGCTCTGTCCCAGTAAGAATGTAACGTCGAAAAAAAAGACAAACTCAAACATTTTGATGTTCAATTTTCTTCCCGCAGATGACGCCGCCACCGATACAAAATATTTCAACGCATAGGTCTATTTATGACATGTTTTACTATCAACACAGATTGTCGCTTATGAATCGCATTGGAGATTTATATACAACTTGTGTTTACATTGATAACGTTCAATTTGGCATCTTGTGCGATTTTGATTTTTGACGTACGAATATGCAATTTTGGACGCACATTCTCATACAAAACGTGGTTCTCTGGGTGTTAACTACCATGTATCCACATCGTTTTTATTTCACTAAACGATGAAAATAATACATTGCATTTCAAGACACTGTGCCAGAATAAACCAGACGAGATTTCGAGCACTCCATATACGAGGTTAACAAATTGAAAATTATATCGAACCAATCCTCGCAAATTTTAAATTCAAAGTTGGTAATTAACTTATTATAACAAGATTCAAATTGATCAAATAACACAGAAGAACAAATTTTAGTTATAAGCACCAAAATATTATCAAATGATGCCTTATGCAGAAGTTTTAGTCATATTTTGCATGCTCAGTGATTCAATCCACTACTCAAAAAAAAAATAGAATCATAGTTTGAATGTTATTTAAGGTGAAGATAAATCGAAGCCAAAGTTCAAATTTTCAAGAGCACGGATCTGGAGAACCATACATCCGATTGAGCTGAATACTTAATCGATTGGTCACTAGCTGGTGGTGACCAATCGATTAAGTTTTCAGCTCAATCGGATGTTTGGTTCTCCAGATCCGTGTTCTTGAAATTTTGAACTTTGGCTTCGATTCATCTTCACCTTAAACATGAAAATAACATGAAGAAACATTTTTAAGCGCAGAAACGGAATCAGCAGTCCCAAATAAAATTTTTTTGATCTTTGAGACACATGAGAAAAAAGATTATATCAGATTTTCGGCGATCTAAGACATTGATACCATCCAGTGTAATGTTTGCAAAAATGAGCCATTTGAATGATCCTTAGATTTGAAAAACTAATCGCCTAAATGTAAATGTTCAGTGAGCGTAAACATGGTTGATTCTCGCAGGGCATATCACGTCTTGAAGGCAGTGTGAAAAATTACTTTTTTGTCGTGAACAAAATTTTATTCGGCGTCCACCTGAACGATGAAACGTGACGTAAAAGAAAGTTGCGAAATGCCGTAATCCAGGTTATGAATCATTCAGGGATTTGAAATATAATTCTGCCTTCTCGAGTTTATTATGCTCCACACATTCAAATTATTTAATAATTTCAAGGTCAAGAAGAGCATAAGCACATTAAAAATAATTGATCGGAATTTGGGCAGGACTCTATTTCCTATGTTGTGTGATTTGAGGATGAAATAAAAACATTCGTTTTTCTGGACGTCCAACCATGGCGGAGACTTAAAAGCAACTGTTTATTGATTCATATAAATCAACAGAGTGGTATGGGTAAAATAGTGGAGTATTTGCATATATATATGCAAACAATAATTTTTAAATACCATAAATAAGCAAACCAAAAAAAACAACATATTATTTCTTATAATTATCCAAATATTGCTAAAAATTAATACAAAACATAACAATACTTATGTATCTAGTGTACAAAGTACCGTGCTGCATCTAATTGCCGGACGCTTCGTTAGCCGGCCTTATTCACGGTGTTTTTTGTTACCGGATTCCGATTTTTTTCGCCTAGATTCCATAATTAAGATGTCTTCTACATTTTTCATACATAAAAATCATTTGAAAAATATTTTTTGGGCCGGTGTCCGGGATTCGAAGTATTCGGACACTTTGAATCAACACGGTTCACGATGGATTGCTATGAATAAAGGAAGCACTCAAATACCGCATTTGAAAAACTGTGTACGACCAATCTATCAAAATATTAGATTATAAACTGTACGTTGATCCTCAGCCTTCATCGGCGAAAACAACGTCATGTCTCGCATGTAAGCAAGAAGATCGAGACAGTGACAGGTGGGTGTCCCAGAGATGATCACCCGGTGTTCGAAAGAGATGCTGCCTAGGCTGATTCAAGCGGCTTCTTGTATGTTTGCACTGGGGTGTACCGATTTGTTCTACAGTAGGAGGAGAGTTCAATGGTTTTTATTTTTAGCACTGCACTTGACTATTTTTACGTTGCGTCGCCTAGGTTTAATGTCTGTGTATACGACGAGGTTCTATTTTGGAACGACGCTTTATTTCTGATTAAATTCGTTTATCGGAAATTGGAAAACAACTTGACTGTTTGGTTGCTGTTTTCACATGAGGATGTATCTTGTTATCGAATGAAATCCAAAGCCTAATTTAACTTACTTCATGGCACCATTAAGGATGTAATAAAGTCTAAGTATTTTTTATTTCTTCAATATATAAATGTATATTATTTGGAACAGATCGAGCATTTCCTGTATAAGGGTGAAACACTACTTGGGCACCTCCATTACTCACTTTGCCATCAAAGTTTTTTTTTTTTGCCCAAAATGTCTGGAACTCGACACGAAAATTCACTTGAATACGGAGCATATTATAGCAAAATATGTATTGGGTAGTTTTCTAAAGAAGCTATGCCGAAGTGAATCAGTTCCAACAAGAATTTCCGAGAATATCACCCAAGTCCCTGAAAGTTTTAAGACTAAAAACATTATCGTTGAACAAGTAGTACACATTCATTATATTGGACCATTGTATGAATATGTGTTATTCTGTTTCTTTATGGGAGACTGTGTAGCCTTGATTTTCGGGGAATCTTGATCCAACTCTTTTTCTCAGAATCTAAAACAGTTTTACTCCAAGTATACTCGTGCAATATTTCGTCTTAACAAAGGACAATTTCAGAGTATTCAGTTTTTCAAATAGAATAAATAATTATATTGTAGGAGCAGTTTGTTTGTATGAAATTACTTTACGAGTATTCTTTCAAAACATCTCAAATCTTGAGAAAGTAAAATCTTAGGCACTACTTTGAACTTATTTCTGTTGGATATACTCGATTAAAATAAATATAGGCTAACGATATATCGAAACTAATTTACAGAAATTAGGAGTAAACGAAGAATCAAATTTAGACTAGACATACAAGTCGAGTCTAGTACACGACACTGAAGACGGCCTTACAGTTGAGGTCGAAATACGCGTATCTGTCAAAGATAACAAACTCTAATGGAATTAAATGGTATAATACTGTATTCGGTTTTTCATTTAGAGTAAAGTGGGGCAAAAGTTCGAGTGGGGCAAGAGTTTCTTTTTAAGATTTCTAGCTCAATTCAAATCAAAACTTAGAAATGTCATGATGGTTCGAATGCTATTCAAGTAAGAGACTTTCACTCCAAATATCATACAAATCTATTGAGATTTGGAAAAGTTATGGCTATTTGTTGTTTTTCGACGTAAATATTGTAATATTTGGTCAAACTTTCGATGCATGGAACCAAATGAAGATAAAATATTTTTCAATATTTTATGTAAGGGCGTTTCTAGGCCTATCATAAGGATGCTTTGACGTGGATTAGTTTTTCCATAAATAGTTGGAATCAATTTTTGGCCCATAGCGGGGCAAAAGTTCGAATCAGCGGGGCAAAAGTTCGACCCATGTATCAACCCACGGAAAATTTTTCAAACTTCCTGAAATCTACATATTATCTTCAACTTTAGCGAAATTTGCCTGATCGTGCGAAAAATGTCACAAAAATTTTACGTTTCCCTTAGTTTGGCGAAAAACTGCTATTTTTTGGGTGTATTACAATTAACCCTGTTTTGGGCATTTTTTGATAAAAATTTAGTGTGTATTTTTTGGCAAACATAAGTTTACGGCTGGCAGAAAATATGCCTGGCATAAAAGTATTGATATTTTGTGTTTTAGCCAACGAACTTTTGCCCCACCGGTGGGGCAAAAGTTCGAATAAGACAATCAATTTTGAAACTGTTATAACTAAAAATGGGTAAATATTTTGACACAAGTTTGTTCAGCAAAGTTATAGCCAATATGATGAAGGTTCGCTGTATGGTATTTGTTTTGTTTCATCTGCTATTATTTTCCTAGAAACTTTGATTATACCACTAAGGTCGAACTTTTGCCCCACCTTACTCTACTTATAGGTATTTCACTAAACAACTCGAAGATTTATGATACAGAAATTATAATTGAGGTGCAAGAACATTTTATATTGTAATTTTTGAAATTTTTTAAAATTATGTTATGTCTAACGATAAATGTGTTACAAAATATCAACTTCATTAAGCATTTCTGCTTAAAGCACAACTGAAGGATTAACGCCGTCCTCAAACCACGTGACGCTCGATATGGGGTAAGAGGGTCAACCATTTTCATTTCTAACATTAAGTATTACGTAGATGCTGGATGCTGCCTTGGAAAATGTTGACGAGTTTCATATGATAATACAGGCGCATTAATTTTATGAATTTGTCTTTTGAAGGAAGCACCACACTAGACAACGGACGAGCATGCAACGCCCAGTGCCTCAGTCGAAATACGTTCCTGACGAAAAGTTTTCCGAACTGTAGTGGGTTTTCGATTTTGACACCAAAGCATATTATGCGACGGCTCATGTCTTGTCGTAAATAGGGCAACTGTAGACTCAAAACGGATAGTTGACTACAGTGACTACTTCCGGGACCACCGGATGTTCCAGAGGGAACCTGTAATTAGGGACAATTGAAATTGAACTCCAATACATATCGTGCGATGGTTTATATTTCATGTCTTGTGCTAAATAGGGCTATTGTAGACCTTAAGTGGATATTTGACTACAGTGGCCACTTTTGTGACCACCGGATATCCCTGAGGAAGGCTGTGATGTCCCCAATGACAGATTCCTCCGGGAAATTCCGGTGGTCCTTAAAGTGGCCACTGTAGTCAAATATCCACTTAAGGTCTACAATAGCCCTATTTAGCACGAGACATAAAAAATGAACCGTCGCACGATATGTATTGGAGTTCAATTTCAAATTTCCCTAATTACAGGTTCCCTCTGGAACATCCGGTGGTCTCAAAAGTGGCCACAATATTTAAATATTCACATTGAGTCTACAGTTGACCTATTTACGACAAGACATGAAGAACGAACTGTCGCATGATATGTTTTGGTGTAAAAATCGAAATGTCCCCAATGATAGGTTCCTTAGGGAACTATAGGAGGTCCCCAAAGTGGCCATTCTAGTTAAATATCCATTTTCGGTCTAAAGTTGATCTATTCATGACTAGACATGAAGAATGAGCCGTTGCACGATGAGTATTGGAGCTCAATTCCAATTGTCCCTGATCATAGGTTCCCTAGGCGACACCCGGTGGTCCCAAAAGTGGCCAATTCAAATAAATTCCCATTTTGAGTCTACAGTTACTTTATTTACGACAAGGCATGAAGAAAGAGCCGTCGCATGTTATGTTTTGGTGTATGAACAGAAATGTCCCCAATGACAGGTTCCTCCGGGAAATTCCGGTGGTCCCAAAAGTGACCACTGTAGTCAATTATCCATTTTAGGTTTACATTAGCCCTATTTAGCACGAGACATAAAAAATGAACCGTCGCACGATATGTATTGGAGTTCAATTTCAATTGTCCCTAATTACAGGTTCCCTCTGGAACATCTGGTGGTCCCGGAAGTAGTCACTGTAGTCAACTATCCGTTTTGAGTCTACAGTTGCCCTATTTACGACAAGACATGAAGAATGAGCCGTCGCATGATATGCTTTGGTGTCGAAATCGAAATGTCCCCTATGCAAGGTTCCCCCGGGGCACTTGGCGGCGCCATGAGTGGCCAAATCTGTACAAGACTCTTTCTCAATTTATAATAAGGTATTTTATGATAAGCTAGGGAGAAAACAATATTGCGCGACATATTTTGATTGATTGATTGATTGTGTATTTACGACACTTTACACCTGAGTGCATTCGTGTCGGACTTGAATGGTTATAAGTTTACAATTCATATCTCATCATATTTGGCTATATAATTGAGTTTCGGTTAAAAATTTCAATAATTTTTTTGTGCAATTTTCATCGTTGCTCAGAGCTTCTTGGAGGCTGGTTGAACTGATTTCATTATTTTGTCTTTGTGCATCGTATTTTCTGCACTGCAGTATCAGGTGACGCACATCTAAAACCGTCCCACAGCATTCACAGCTGGGCGGTGGCTCCTTCTTCAGTAAAAAACTGTGGGTTAGCCGTGTGTGACCAATCCTTAGCCGGGTTAGCACACGTTGGTCAGCTACGCTACTACGGTCTGGCCATCGAAACGTGTCGTTCTTCACTTCCCTTAACTTCACGTCTCGAGTTTCATACCACCTGCTATCCCACTGACTACGTATCGCTTTCTTGACCGCTCTTAATGCATCCTCTCCTGGAAGGGGAGTGTCAATAACCGGTTGCCTACGCGCCTCGTTGGCAAGTCGGTCGGCTTCGATATTTCCATTGATCCCTGCATGTCCAGGGATCCAACAGAATTGGACCGGTTTGGTCCGCACCGCATTTTCAATTTCTTGGATCCACGGGTGTTTTGATTTCCCTGCTTCCAGGGCCTGCAGACAGCTCGCCGAGTCCGTGAAAATCACTATTTCTCAATGAACATTTGGAATGGAGACGGCCATTTTTATGGCGTATACCTCAGCGGAAAATACGCTGCATTCTTCCGGAAGGCTGTACGTGCCCGCCAATCCGGCGGTATGAAAAGCAGCTCCTACCGTATTGTCTAGTTTGGATCCATCGGTGTAAATGATAGTTGATTGGCAGAAACGGGTCGAGAGTAGCTGTTGAACAATAGGGCGGACTCTTTCTGGTGGATCACCGGCTCGAATATGGCGTTTGACGTCCCACACAATTGATGGCTTTTTTGCAAGCCACACTCGATCGCTCGACCTTACGAGACGGCCGATACTGGGGAGTGCTGCTCCCGTTAGTTCCACCATACGGTCCGATGTTCGTTGAATCAAGGGGATGTTGTTATTGTCGCGATTCTTTTCCATAATGCGAATTGCCGTCCGCGTTGACGACTGTACTGCCAGAAGATCAAATGGCAAGGTGCCCGCTTCGGCCATAACCGATATTATTGGACTGGTATTAAACGCTCCGGAAGTAAATCGGACCATTTTGTTGTACGCCGGGGCGAGGATCTGCAGAGATGCTGGTCCTCCTCGGCTCACCAGTCCAATCCCGTAGGTCAGCTTCGAAGTGACTAGCGCTGAACCAACCTTAAGCAAACTAGATCGATTGCCGCGTGGAAGTTTGGTTCCGATCATTTGAAGGATTCGAAGTCGAGAATCGCATGCTTTCTTCACCGCTTGGCAGCGAGGTTTAAACGTGAGAGTTCGATCCAGGGTTATTCCAAGGATCCTTAGACGGTTGGTTTTCGGAACAGCGATCCGATCGATGGTTATTTCTCGTGCTGGCTCTCGACGTGCATTTGGACTACAATAGAAATTGTGCGACTTTGTCGCAGATATGGTGAATCCTACACTCTTAGACCATTTGTCGACTGCTTTCACAGCAGCTTGTAATTTTCTATGTAACCCTTTGGTTTTTGGTCTTCGTACAACGAGAAGAATATCGTCGGCATACAGGAGGACGTCGACTCCGGCGGGTACAATTCGGAAGACGGGCTGCATCGCGACGAGGAACAGTGTTACGGATAGCACGGAACCCTGAGATACCCCATTCTCTAGTTGGTGTTCATGGGACAGATGTCCTCCTACAGCTACCTGAAATGTTCGCTCCGAGAGAAAACTTTGCAGGATGTTTATCATTCGACCACGTATTCGCCACGATTTCAATGTCCGCAATATGTCGTGCCGCCAGGTCGTGTCATACGCCTTCGACAGATCCAAGGAGGCTATAAGGCAGTGCTCGTCCATATTTGGCAACGATTTCTCCAATTCGGCAAAATAGGTGTCGGTGCCACGTCCTGCACGGAAGGCGTGCTGGCGCTTGTCAAGTCGCCCACTGGACTCTAGTTCCGTAATCAAACGACGATCGATGATGCGCTCAAACAACTTCGCCATGCAGCTGGTGAGTGAGATAGGCCGGAAGGCAGCCGGTCCGGAATCTTGGCAATTCGGTTTCGGGATGGGAACAATAATAGCATTCCGCCAGCTGGCAGGAAACTCGCCACTTCGCCAGATTTTATTAAGCAGCTCAAGAAGAGTCATCTTTACAGACAGAGGGAGATGTTGAAGAAGAGGGTACCCTATTGAATCGGCACCTGTTGAGGCACCTCGCCCTTTGTCGAGAGCCCACAGAAATTCGGCTAGGGTGATGTCGATGTTATACACATCGCCGGTGTTAGGCGAAAAATCCATGGACTCTCGTTCAGCTACCGTTTTTGCCATCTGGAAAGATGGAGGGTAGCTTGAAGTCGCTGATCTCTCGCTATAGTGCTATGCTAATTCTTCCGCTGCTTCTTCGGGGTTGTCTGTAAATCCGTTTACCTTCTTGAGTACTACCGGTCGCTGTTGCCGGTTGCCACGCAACCGCCACAGTTCGGTCGTTGTGCTGCTTGGTGATATTTTCGCTACGAAATCTTCCCACGATTGCTGCTTAGCTTGATTCACCGCTTTTTTTGCCTCTGCTTTAGCTTCCTGGAAACTCGCCAATGCATCAGGTTGACTCGGATTAGAGCGTTGAAGACGTCGAAGGGAGCGCAGACATTTTCGACGCCGACGAATTGCCGCCTTTACTTCAGGATACCACCACGGTACCGATTTCGGCCCAATTCGGCCGCTGGAACGCGGTATGGCCTTCTTTGCTGCTGCTATAATCTTCTCCGTGAAGCTGTCTACGTCCCACTCGACATCTGAGCGAATCGTTTCCGCTGTGACACGTTCGTACAACGACCAATCAGCTTGGTCGTATAGCCATTTCTGTCGCGACGTTCGATGATTGGACCATCCGGGTATGGTCACCGTTATCGGAAAGTGGTCGCTGTTATGTGTGTCCGATAGAGCAGATGGATACGTCGATTGCTGAAGTGTTTCCCGCTGCCGGGTCGATACGAGTAGGGGAACCGTCGTTTAGAATCACCAGTTGTTTGTCCAACGTCGTTTCAGCAATGAATCGGCCAAGTGCATTCGACTGGTGAGACCCCCACGCGAGATAGTGCGCGTTAAAGTCCCCCAGAAAAAGAAGCGGATCTTCTAGCTGCTCAAAAAGTTCTCCCAAAGCGGTCTGACATTGTGCTGCACTCGGCGGGATATACACCTAAACGACGGTCACCTGGATAGGTGCGAAGATGCGTACAGCGACGAGATGCAAAGTAGTGTCAATCAGTACACGCTCGAAGGGTATACCTTCCCGGATAACAAGGCCTACCCCGTGTTGCCAGTGGTGTACGGTGTTAGATGCTAGCAACAATGTGTATTGCTTGCCGACAAAGTCGGGAGGAATTACGTGCTGGCCGACTTTGGTTTCTTGTAGTGCTATCACGCAAGGTTCCAAGTCAGCGATGAGGAGCTTTAGTTCGCTGATATTGGCCCTCAGACCACGAAGGTTCCATTGCAGGGCGAAGCAGCCGCCGGAGCTACAATCAATGGTTGAACGACAGCTGGACGATGATGTTGATGTTCTTCGTGGGATCGGATCCGCTGGAGAAGAAAGTGGTGCCGCAGTAACTTCTGTTAAGGATTGAACGGGAATACAATTTGCCTGTGGGACGCTTTGCCCCACAGTACCAGCTGCTGTCGAAACCATTACACTAGATTCACCAATACCGACAACAGCCGGCACTGGGGAAGAGCGTTGTGTAATGTTAGTTCGATGGGTTCCGGAAGGACCTTCTCCTGGAGACAGAAGTGATGCGTGATGATCTGGAAGAATATCAGCCGCGGCGGTATTTGTTCGTGGTTGTGAAATATGAGAACTGACCTGTAGGACGTCTTGTCCCACAGTGCCAGCCATTGCCGAAACTACTACACGATTACTTCCAGAAACACCGGCAACAGCCGGCACTGGGGAAAGACTTTGTGTAGTATCGTCAGCGGGTTCGTTATTGGTAGCGAGACGGTTGATTGACGTTGAGGCTTGTTGATCGAGTTTAGCGAATGTACGTGCGGTTTGGTTTGCGTCTGAAAAAAATACAGGCGAGGCAGTACCTGTTTAAGGTTGGGAAATGAAAAGACTGACCTGTGGGACGTCTTGCCCCACAGTGCCAGCCGTTGCCGAAACTACTACACGACTGCTTCCAGAAACACCGGCAACAGCCGGCACTGGGGAAAGACTTTGTGTAGTATCGTCGGTGTTCTCGTTGTTGCTTGCGTTGCTGTCGGTTGATTTTGATGTAGAGAGGCTGATGTATTGGTGGATTTGCGATATCGTGGTGTGATCTAAGGTTCTATCGGCTACGGAGGAGAATTTGTCATCAACGGGTTGGGGTAAGACGTCCCGGATAACTCCTTCAGCCTGCCGTACTTGCGTCGGAAGAGGTACTGCACTTTCCCTGCTTCCGAGCCGATTAGTCTCGTTGTCCATGTTCATGCGGGGGTCGTTAACGCTGACCAAACGGTTTCGGAGTGAAGAACTATCGAAGACGCTGGTTAGGGGGTGTCTCCGATACCTCAGACTCTTCGCCAGAGTACTCCATTTGCGTGAGGTCGTGTGTACTGGTTGCGGTTTTCTTTGGTGGTGTGGTGTCGGGCGAAGTGGTCGGTTTGGCGAAATTGAACTTCACAGATCTTCCACGTTTCGTCTCCTTAACGGCCGGGGAACTATTCCTCGAACGAGTCACTGGGCCAGTCGTCTTGTGGGTCGTTCGTTGTTCATGGCTGTGGCGAGGTTTATCTGCGGCGATGGTTTCACTGGCATGGTGTACTCGTTCTGGGTTTGTCTGCTGCTTCACCTGTTTGATGAAAGCCATCATCTGCTCAATTTTTTCATCTTTTCGCTTGCCCTCTTCCTGCAGTTTGGCGATTTCCTTATCTTTCGCTACCATAGCCGCTTCCAACTCCTTCAGTTTCTTCTCAAACACACTTTGTTGGGCGGCTACCTGGGCGTAGCTACCGGCTTGTTGCTCCACACGTTTCCTCGCCTCTGGGAAACTCAAGTTTTCACGCACTTTGACCTTAATCACTTCCACTTCTTTTTTGTACACCGGACACTGGCGATTTGTTGGTCGAGGGTCACCCTTGCAGTTACGGCACATCGGAGCTTCACCGCATTCTTCCCCGTGGAAGTCCTGTGAGCAATTCACACAGCGTTGCGGTCCAGGGCAGCGAACACGGGTGTGTCCGTAGCTGAAGCAACCGTAACACAGCATTGAGTTGGGGAAATACGGACGGGTTGGGACGCGCAGTAGGCCAACTTTTAGATACTCCGGGTACGTGGTCTTACAAAAAGTAAGGATCAACGCCGGAGTGTTTACTCGTCTGCCTCCTTCGTTACGAGTTATCCGTTGTACACGGATAACCTTCTCGCTGCTCATTTCTTGTAAAATGTCCTTCTCCTCCATTCGAATCAGGTCGATACAAGAGATCACGAATCTACTGATATTCAAATTTGGATGAGGGACAACTTCTACCTCGGTTCCGTCGATAAGTTTTGTTAGCTTCAGCAGTTTTGTTACTTGAGCTGGGTCACGTACTCTTAAAGTGTACTTTGTACCTTGGGCTTCAGACTTCGCACTTTCTATTGCACCACCAGCACAAGCTTCAACTGATTTTCCGGTGATGAACGGATTAATCGGCAGAGCAACACCATTCTTCCCAGTTAGCTGCAGAAACGTCAATTCTCCGAATTGATTTGTCGGATCCATATACTCCGGCAATCTTCGTCTAACGGACCCACCTGGGTCGCCGCTACTAGCGGCCGCCATTTTGGCTCACGTTGGAATTTCTCCCACTGGCAACGGTCATCCGTTACCTACCCCAAATGAACAAACGAGAAGTGAAAAAGGAAAGCTCCTACCTTATTTGTTCCTTCAACGTAAAAAAGTAGAGGTGTCCAGACAATTTTGTGCCGCACTGTAGACACACTCACACGGCACGCACTGTAGTTTGTCCCAGCTAACAAACAATCACTTTTTAAAGTTTCGAAATTTTCGAAACTTTTAAAACTTTTCGACACTTTTTTCTTTTTCAAGAGGTTCCCCTTTGGGCGCACCGTGCTCCACACCACCAAAACGTTGAATGAAAATTGATCGGCAGCCGACCAACGGGGGTTTGTTTTGTTCTATCTCAGCACGTGGAGCAGACACAAAACCACTTTTTTTCAGCCATTTTCGTACCGATTTTCACCAAACCTTCACTATGTTTAGCTTCTTTATCACTTCACGCACCGATCCGTGCACGTTTCAGTCGCGAAAACCGCGAAAAACGTGGAATTATCACCTCGTTAAATTTGAAAGCGCGCACAGTAACAACCGGACAAGACGATGTGTCGGAACGTGATGACATATTTTGAGTGAATAAATTGTTTGATCCCAATTCGGATCCACTACCGGCACCGATTCCGGGGAAATGGCCATATCTTGGTTGTTTCTGGATCGATCTTAATACTTGGCGCACCAATCGCTTCAGAATTTGATCTTCTATCTTCATGTGTAATAAAATCTTGAATATTTAGCCGAGACCTTTGCTAAAAACATGTCATAATTTTACTGCATAAGACATGCTTCCGGAAATCCGGATTATCACCGGTATCCGGTGGTCATAGTTCATCTCCGTGGATTCACCTCAAAACTAGATTAGTTGACCCGTCCATTATTTCATAAAGAATTGAAATCGGTCAATTTTTGTCAAAGTTACAGCATTCCAAAGTTGGCCCAATTTTTGCCTGTCCCAGTTATTTTGACAACCCCCTGTACATCAAATATTCCATCATTTGCGATACTTTTAAAATGGGGAGGGTGCAAAAAAAGGGGGGGGGCTTCCTGCAAATCTTATTACAACTCTTCATATTGGACTTAACGTTTAAAACATTATATGGTACATGAATTCCGTTGTCCTGAATATAAAACACTGTGTCGGTTTATTGATTAGATTAGATTTTTAAATAAAAAATGCTAAAAGTTCAAGTATATTTTAAAAATGACCTGGGGCAGACACGAACATTCTGAAAACGCCATTATTTTTGTTTATTTTTATACTGTTAAGCCCGGTTTGTCCGGTCTCTGTGCATTCAGATCGACTTTTTTTGTCGAACAGTGTTATTGAACTGTTTTAATTCCAAACCCAAAAACATCATAGAAGCTGATAATAATATGTAATACACCAAATATTGACATTCAGCTAGGTATTCAACGCTCCCATAGTAAACATTTATAGGTATATCAAGAAGATTTTTCTCGACTGAAAACTGGCAAACATCTTAGATACATTTTCCTGCAAAACCCCATTTCGATATCTAGACGAATACTATGGCCGCAGAATATTCGATAATTCACTAGTTAAAACCGTTTTAAACAGTACGTTGCGATGTATCCAAGTTTTGAAAGTCATACGATTAACGTTAAAAAGCACAAGACATATGTTACACAAAGGGGAAAATCATGGTTATTAATTCAGCTATATATAAATAGTGAAAGATCTCACAAATCGCTAAACAAAATCAAACATTTCATTTTGTAGAACAACTACAAACATTTTTAAATTTGAAAATTTACTCCATTTACTTAAACAATGAGGAATGTGTAAAGATAGCCAACAATGAAATATCAAAAAAGAACACATAAGTTTTGCAACATTCTTAAGTTATTTTATTTTGCGTGATTGTGGTCACTTTTTTCGCTTGAGATGTGAATTCTAGTTTTGTATGTGCCGGATATTTTCGTTATTAAGCTTATGCAAATGATAAACTATTAAGTAACTGTTCATAGAAAACTCCACGGTTCGAGGGTTGGTTTCAATTCACTTATCACCGAATCTTCGACCAAGCGCATAACAGTCCATCTAACAGCAATTTGAGGCTGTTCTGTTTTACACCGCTTATCCACTCCGAATAAAAAACTCTTCAAAACTTCGTCAAAAACTATTCGCGGGCACTTCTTCCACCAAAACCACCAAAACTACCACTTGAACTAAGAACTTCAATAAAACAGAGTTTATTGGAACCGAAATAATTTATGTTTTAATAATCTCAGAGCAAAATTGAACTTTATTGCCTAGCAATCTGTTGGCTACTAAATGAGGCAAACTGCTTTCCTAGCCACACAAGCTTCTTTTCGGTTCGGCTTATTACCTACACATATAATTTTTATCATTCGTGTTCTATCTCTGTGTTGTGTGGTCATTTTATCAGTGTTATCAGTACCTGCATGTGTACTTATATAAATGTTTCATGTGTTGTGTTTCGCGGAGTGTATAATAGTTTGTTTTAACCTATTTATTCCTAGCTGTAAGTTTTAGTTCATTGATAATAGTATTAAGTTTTAAGAGTTTGAATTAAATTCAAAATAGTTCGCTTTCTTCGATTGGTGAACAGTAACATTTTCAGCACTTATTGGATTTATTTATGTCTTGTTGATGACATGATCCATGCCCTTGATGTTAAAACTATAACATTTCAGTCCCTTATGAGGGTTTCCAAACAAAGTGTAACGAAAACCATGTTATTATAAATGTTGCACAGGTCGATTTTCCTTGAATGTACCATATCGATGTTTGTTTGATGTCATTTGTGGTTTTATCAACGCCAATCGAACAACGAAGTGTCGGCTCATTAGCAATGTTTTGTCATTTCTCACAACAAACAATGGTAATTTTGTCAACATTGCACCACTATGCAGGCAATTGGATTTATGAAATTTGTATTGCGATCGTCATTTACACAAATGTCAACTGGTGATTATTCTAATTGTAGAATACAAATTGTAAATAGAACACTGAACTGAAAAGCCAATTCTGTCCCAGTAGATACAAAAAGCTATAAAGAAGAATATGTTTGAGAAGGTACGAATCATAATTAAAAGGAGAAGGGTTACTTTACATACGTAGTTGTGAAAGCAATAAAAATATTTACACTGGAAATCAAAGAAGAGGAGGGAAGCTGAGATTCATGCCTGCGAATTTTTAGGTCTAAAGCATAATGTACAAGGTTGATGCTTGGTTTTTGTTCAATTTTCATCTAAATCAGTATTAATAGTTCACCTTACTTGAATTAAGTGATTTACGGGACATTAAAAACAGACATTACGAACGACAACATTAAAAAAAAGTTGCACTGATGACTTGGCCATATCTCTGTCAATAGACGATCAATTAAGACAGAGACAATTAAATTGAAACATTCATGTTCTAGTTGTTCTCATTCATAATTAAAGATCAATCTTTTAACATGGTAGTTACAAATTCATAGGATAAGGCTCAAGAATCCATCATTTAATCATTAGCACTCATAAAAAAATAAAACCAGTTTTTTCGTCGAAATTTAAAGAAATCCCTATTAAAATCTATCATAGAATTACAGATATCAAGAACAATGCAATAAAAGATTTGTTTCAATTTTGAGAAAAAAAACTGGGTTTGAAATTTCGATAAACAATGTGGTTGTTTTTCTCATAAATGAAAAGGGTGGAGGGGAGGGGTTGTATCTTAAAAGTTTGCATTTTCGAACTTTGATGATTATTAGCCACCCATTTTGTATAAATAGTGTTGACTGTGGTGTGAGTTTATACATCCAAAAAAGTTCACGTGCGTAATGAAGCGTCATTTAGGTACATACTCTATTTGTTTTGTGCTCAGTTACTTTGTCTAGATGTGTGATGTTTGGCGTGCTCCTCGAACGAAAGTGTCAAATCGTTCAACCGCCTGACTACACTTCAAATATTCTGGATAATCCTTCTTCGAGTCAAGTGTCAACAGTGAGCCAAGTTCATCTTCCAGAAAGGAATTAATTTTGATGAAGGATTGACATGTCTCATAATAGCCGCTTCCTAGAGGGATAATTGAAACGTGATACAAATTGAATCGTTCAACTTACCCGTTTTAACGAGCTTAAAGGTAACGCTGTTGTGTGATTTGAGAGCCTCGTTTAGGCCAGGATGACCTAAATCCTTCAGAACTCCTCCGGAGGAAGACATGCTTCCCCCAAGAGGCTGATGTGACACCGGGACGATGCTCAGTGCCGTGCCTCCTCGTTTGCTACTAAATAAACTACGATGGGATTTTGATGACTCTGAAAGTATAAAGTGAAAAAGAGCAAAGGAAATGGTTCCGATAAAGTACATGTCGTTTATTTACTCATTGATTTTATTAACGTTTTTATTAACACGCAGCTGAAAAGATGTTAGATGCCGTAAAAGGGAAAAGTTAGAGCTCAAAAGCATCAATGTTATGAACCGTCGTCGCCACAAGCGGGAAAATTTCCACAAAAAAACCGAGAAGCGACCAAGAAACGACCGTAGAACGGGAATAAAGCGACGAGATGCTAATGCGCGGGACATTCTGTTATTTTTTTTTTTCTTCTGGACAAATTTGCGGATGGCTTATTAAGGCATACCTATTTCATGTCACGAAGTCAGTCAGCTGTGTGGCAGTCATAAGCTTCTAGAAAATTACCAAAAAATTTTCCACTGAATTATGTTATCTAATTTAGAACTCTTGAACGGCGTTGAGGTTGTTGACGGTGACCCATAAAAACGAGTAATTCATTTAGATATAATGCGATAGTCAATTGGAGCCTACTTTAGCTCAGTAAGCGTGATACTATAGCACGATATAATGTTGGTGGTGAATCCCAATTGGTTGTTTCCAGGAAAAACGAAGTGAGAATGCAAAGAGGATATTGGTAACAGAACTTTTCAGTTCTATGTTTGAAAAGGTAACCCAGATTGAATGGGAACGTTTTTGAATATTTCAAGCCTTTGATAGAATAAGGCCGTTGGTAACATGATCAATATCTCTTCATCGATCTTCTCTTTTCTGTGGATAAAGGTGACAAGATGCTAGTTTGATTGAACTTTTTCTCATCAGAACGCAAGATTGCATCACTGTCTAGCGTTCTAATATGGAAAAGTTAAATCAAAATTACATTTTGTCACCTTCATTCACAGAAGAGAAAAACGATAAAGAGACATCGATCATGTTACTTACGCCCGTATTCTAGCACAAGCTTGTATTGAGAAATTCCGTTGGCAAACCAATATGTAAAACTTTTATTACAGGGCGATTCTCCAATACCGGACACCAAAGCCGCTAAATTATAAACTCTTAAATTTTGGTTTTATGTCATCTTGTTACCCATTTATGATAAACACACAGCGGAATAAGTTTTCGTCTGAAGGATCAAATTATAACTATTTACTTAACCATTGGCGTAGGAACAGGGGGGGCCGGGGGGCCATGTACAAATAAGTGCCAATATCCAGGAAGTTTTATTCCCAAAATTCTTTTTTTTTTAATAATCCAATTAATGCTGTTTCAGCATAAAACAGTATATTCACAGCATTCTGATTTATTAAGTTTTTGAAGAAAACCCTGCTCGAAGTGTCCGGTGATGATGATTTCCCTTATGAGAATTCACTTATGAAATCCATACATTAACTGGTAATTTTTCAAAAAACGTTTCCATATTGTAGTATTTTAAAATTCTAGTATAATCAAATTCCTCAAGGAATATTGAAGGATAGCTTCAGAAGTTTTGCAAATCTCTTGGAAATTAGGAAATAAGGAAATAATATTGTGGGACTTGCTCATACTTTTGCAGCGAATTCCTCCTGGTGGACATAAATTTCTTCTATGTCTACTTTTTATTAGCAAATTGATTCCAGAAGATGTTCCCGGATTTACCTACATGCATCAAAAGTTCAGTTTTCACACGCAAATCCTCCAAAAAATAATTGATTCTGCCAAATCTAATACTAAGATCTGGGATATTTTGCTAAAGTTCTATTGGAAATTCTTAAAGTTTCAAAGTTTAACACAAGACCTTAATTAATATTTCAAAAACACTTCACAAATTGTATCAAAAACTCTTCTATGATTTGTTTTTTTTTCTAGAATTTTTTCTTCAAATCCCCGGATTATTCAAGAATTGGAAAGAATATTGTTTTTGAAATATCTTTTGCCTTCGAATCTTCAGAGGAAATTTGTTGAATCTCACGGGAAAAAAAAAATTGGCATAGCGGTAAAGGAATCTGTATAGAAACATGTAGCTAAATAACTGAGAAGGGGGAACAATTTATTGAGGTATTCATAAAGCAATTTAAATTGATCTTCCTGAAACACTTCTGTAGAAATAATTTTACCAGTAATTGGCAGAATCCAAACTCTTGGTTTGAACATTTGTGTGATATGAGGGCGAAATTTTTAGAGGTATTCTGGCTGAATGTTAGAAAACTAGAAGTCAAGGAAAGATAGATTTGAAGCATAATTTCTAAAGAAGATTCTGTAGGACCTTCTTGAGAGATGTTTTATTTGTAATTTCATTAGGGAGGTTTTAAGTATCTTGTAATTTATCGCTAGAGAAAAGATTATAAATTATCTTTTTTTTCTACCTGCTTCAACATTTTGTTGTTTCTCCTTCCTTCGCATGACGTTTTGAGGAACTTCGTACAAAAATCTTTACATACTCCAAAAAGCAACATTTCCATAATTCTAAATAAAGGTAAATTGAAAGAATTTTGAAATATTGCGGAATTCTTATACGTATGGTTCCACATTCTTAAAAGTCTATCAGAAATTCCTTAACAAATTTTTAGAGTAATGCAAAAGTTTCCCATATGATTCAAATTCATTAAAATCTTGATCACGAATTTTACCACAATAGATCTTCGGTAACGTTGTTAAAAATACCGGCAATATTTTTACGTTCAACTCCTACAATACTACAAAATAATCGATGATCTACAAATTTGGAATTTCAAATAGTAGGAAAAATGAGTTCTGTATCAATATGTTCAACATAGTATCATGAAACTTCGGAGTTCATATTATTTAAGATTTTAGTTACAAATACTTTCAGTGAAGATTCCATCCATCCAAATGATTGGTGTTAAAAATATGTTTCTATTATAAATGGCACAGAAAAAAGAACAAGAATTTTTGTAGTAAATCCTACAAGGACCACCTAAGACTTTCTGTGAGGTATATGGTCAACAAGCTTCAGAAATTCTACTATTTGTTTCTTGAATTTGACGACAGGAAAACAGTATTTTTTTTTTCAAATTACATTTACGCTGCAATTTGAAAAAAAAAAAACCGACAAGGTTCTTTCTTTTGTATGTGTTTAAATTATCAAAAGAGTCAATCAATTTTTCAAATCTGATATGGGGTGATTCGTAGAGGAATTGGTGAAGTAATCTCCTTAACAATATTGAGATATTCCAGGAGTAGCTTTGAACCTAAAACTGTGGAGTGGATAAATTTTTGAATTTTATTTATGGAAGAATCCTGAGATTACCATTCGCAAAAAATGGGATTATTTTTAAGACCTTAAACAATACTTGATGTAACTCCTAGAGAACGATCAGGAATGAATTGCAAAATCTTAGTAAATCTGGTGAAAATTTTCTTCAAATAAATCCCAAAAGGAACGTTAGTGCGGTTCAAAGAAAAAAAAATCTCTGTAAAATACTTAGATGAATCTCCAGTAAATTTTTCGGAAGAAAATGAGGGAAACAATCATATAATTCTCTAAGAAACCCCTCAAAGAATTTCGCGGAAGAGTTTTTAAAAGAACAGTTGAATGTATTATGCTAGGAACTTTATAGATATATTCTTTGAACATTAATCATGAATGACATTTTTTGAAATATTTTTAAATGCTCATGAAATTCTTGTGGAATATTACGAGGAATTCTTACAGTAACACAGGGAACAGCCAATCATTTTTTTTTTAATTTGGATAATTTTTGCTGCGACTTTATCAAACAATCCTGTAGATATATTTTGGGATGAACTTCACAAGCAAAGTTGGAAAAACTATTGGCGAACTCTCTGAAGAATTCGTGGAATGAATCTTTGCTTGGTGATCTTGAAGACATTTTTGGTGAGACTCCTTGATTTTTTTGTACTATAAAAAGAATATCCTCAGCAATTCCAGAAAATCCTAAACAAATTGTTAATGAACACAGGTGGATTCTTTAAACTAACAATTGGAATTATATAATAACTACGTAGAAGACCTTTCAGGATAAACGATTGTAAGAATTTCTAATGCATTATCTAGCGGAATCCTTCAAACGATTTTTTTTAACCAATTCGTTAGAGATTCTTCGAGAATTTTTTTGGTGAAATCAGAATGTCTGGGAATGATTTTGCGTGGCAAATCCAGGACGAACTCAGTGAAAACTGGTACAGAAGATCTTGGATAACGCACTGAAAGGTACGAAAATAATTCATGAAGAAATTCCCGTATGAATTCTCAGAGGAGAGGAGAGGAATCTCTTCATATCACATGGTTGAATACCTTAAAAATTTCGTGGAAGAATCACAAAGGATATTGTGAGTTTTTTCGATACAATTTTTGACAGAATTACAAAAAAAATGCATTCTTTTTCGTAGCGAAAATTAAAATTTACAAATATCACGGATGTGCCGCGAAATGAGACTAGATAAGATAAAATCAATGCAAATCTGATAAAACTACGAAATTTGTAAAACAAGTATTTCGTAGCCCCCCCCCTAGGCCCCCTCCAGCAAAAAATCCTAGCTACGCCAATGTACTTAACTCGAAATCGCTGAAACCATTGCTGTTTTCAAAAATATTGCAGCACATTTGAATGATGCGATATTAACTGTTAAAAATACAATAGTTATAGATTGCAGACAACTTGCATGCTATTTTGTCACGGTGTAGTTGATTTTGTTCTATACTCCTGTGGGAGTAGGCTCAATTAGAATCAATCGTTTTCAGCTGTTGTTCACGTTGTGCAGCGAAAAAGTGTCGCGAATCGCGAATCACGTTAGTGGTGTTTGGTCTTTTGACCGTGTCGCTTGCTTTTGTGTGTGGCAAGCGAGGAACGTTTGTTCGACGTACAACGCGGTTATCGAAAAATATTGCAATGTTTATGTTTGAATATATCATGGATCGCATCACCAAACATAAGTGACTTCAACGACAACTGTCGAGATGCAGAGGTATTCCTGGTCACTAGAAACAATGGTTGTCTAACTAACGTTATATCGTTGGTAGTTCGACTCTAGTTCCTTGTTGATGTTAGATTGGCTTTTCAGCCTGGACAAAATTAAAGAACTGTTATATTATTTTGTCCAAAATAATAAAATAACAGTTTTTTTTTTTAATTTTGCCAAGACTGAAAAGCCAATCTAACATCAATAACTAACGTTATTTCTCTTCCCCGACGACCGTAAGGAAGGGGCTGGCATCATTATTGACTTTTAGATTTCGAGCTCACGATTTGTGCACATTGAGAATAGTAAGCTAATACCAAGCACAATTCATTAACTCTCTGTGCAACTTGGATTGTTCTGAAAAATCACAATGAATTGTACGGTCATCTATGCTCATCTAATACTAAACTTTTATGTAAGTTTACCATGTTGCATGCTAATGTATGTGCTCAATTTGCAACAGAAATCATTTTTTTGTGCTAACTAATAGAAATCAATTAATACTCCTGATAAAAATGGGCTAGATGCACTGTGCAACCCTTAAATTTTAAGTTCCCACCAAATAATGAAGGGAATTATGACTTTATACCCAAATTAAGTATTTAATGTTGTAACCCGACAGCCTTACGAGTTTCCCGGGAACAAGTAAAAATGTCTTATATGCCACTCCCGAGGGAGACCACTTACCGAGATTGAAAGGTTGCCCGACCGAACTGAGACCCTCCAGGAGAGGGTTCTGTTTTTTCTCAAATGAATGGGCGGGAAACAAGCTGGCTGATCAGGGAAACGAAATGCTTCACGACCAAAGTCGTGCGAATCAAGAAATTAGATTACGTAAAGCTGATTTTCGCCGACGACAAAGTAGTGCTCGCGATGGTTATCATCACGGGAAAACAGGACTCAAACACCTCAAACGAATCTTCGTTCGATTAAAGAGCTGTCCCTTGGTTGAATTCGGAGTCAACCTCTCCAGTAAAATATCCAAAAAAATGACCAAAAACAAAACTACCCGAAACGTGAAAATCCCTCCACATTTACCTTTCTAGACTTCTCCCAAGAAAAAGCTATTCAAAACACTTTTGGACTGTAGTGTACTCATTTATTGTAACACCTTCTCTTCGAATTCAAACTTCCTCCCTTTCGTTTCAATTCGCGACTACGAAACAAAAAGAGATTTACGAAGCACTCGCACTTATGGAAAACCTCGTAAGGAACTGTCATCGTGTGCGTGAAAAAAAAGCAAAAAATATATCTCTCCTTGTTTTTCTCACAGAAAACCGAGGAAAACAGCAGCAGCTTCGTAGTCCCGAATTCATTTCTTAACTTCTACTTTATCGACAATATTTACAATCTTATTCTAGGCCTATTCTACTACTGCATTCACTCATTACTCTAGCTACTCTTTTACTCTCTTCTGTGCGGTAAATTCATGTGTGTGCGGAGCGACGGGTGGTGTTCATTCGGGGGTTAAATTTATGTTGCCGACTACCGACGCATAAACGGGACGAACGGTTGGGCCGAAATGAACGGTGTGGCCACGCTAGCGGTTTAACCCGGGCTAGGGGCGAAATTCACCATGCGCATGGGATAAATGAACGGGTAGGGGTTCCTGGGGTAATATGCACCACTTAAGGAAAATGTGCCGAAATGAACACTAAACATCATGTATGTAGTGTTTTAATACACGAATCTAGTTGGTTTGGGTTCACCTTACATGGTGTTGAGCGAATCTTCATCATAATTACATTAGATTGCTTTAAAATTTAACTTTTTCCAAACACTATTTTTGCGTGAATTATGATTGATGCGGGGCATGATGCACCGCTTTTTGGGGCATGACGCACCACAACATTGAGGCAAGACGCACCTAAACAAAGGGGCATGATGCACCACAACAATGAGGCAAAATGCACCTTCGTGTTTTAAACGAAATTTTATTTATCGAAAAACTAGGAGTTTTTGATGATTTTCGCCTAGAAGATGATACAATTGTACATAAATACGTTGGTAAAGGCTTAAAATAACCTAAAATTAATGATTTTAGTTTATTTTGGAGTGGATCGTTTTGCCCCGATCAATGAAGTGCATGCTGCCCCAGCTGTGAGGTTAACAGAAAATGTTATGAACATTAGAAATAGTTGTATTATTTCGCCAAATCATCTCATCAACAATCAACCTAGTCTCTAATCATCTGTTTAATGGTTGAAGGTTGTAAAAATCTAATTTCATCACTTTCAAAACAACAAGTGAAATGATCGGGAAAGTTACATCAGAATCGTACTTTTCGAATAAATTGTTCTATTTCCCTGTTAAGTTTTTCAAAATGAATCAAATTCTCAGGGTGTCAACAATTCGCAACGTTTCATCAATCTCCATAATTTTTTTCACTCAAAACTAATTTATTTCAGAGAAATTGACAAGGTGCGTTTTGCCCCGGCAGTGCATATTACCCCAGGAACCCCTACTCACGGTTTGACTTTAAGTAAATACTTGCGTGGAGGCATCGGCGGTTGCTACGGCACCTCACGTGGCCGACACGCGGATCTCCTCCGGACTTCGCTTCTGCTACTCGCTTGCCGTTCTCAACGGCGCCTCACACGGGATTCGTGGATTTGCTCGACGGGGTACAACCGTCACATCGGTGGTCGTCACCAACGATGGCTCAGTCGGTAGCGTGCGTGACTCTTACGCGGCGGTCACCGGTTCGAAACCGGTTCGAGACGCTCGACGGAACTTTGATTGTAGTTCACACGGGTTTGGTGTATATCGGTCCGAAACCGACTCGCTCGCTGTTGCTGCCCTGCCAAGGGCGCGGGTTAATGGTACGCTTGCCCTCTCCGGCCCACGTGTACCGCCGGGAAAACTCCGAAGCTGGAAAGCGGGGTCGAAAACGGTCGCTAACTTGGGGGTGTGGTGTGACGTACCTTGCAACTTGCCTCAAATCTGTATTAAGAATACGGTCACACGACGAGTGACTTTTAGAATTTGCACTCTAAGCACACTATTAAGCACCAATTACCAAGGTAATTACCTGTCGCATCAACTACTCGCACTAAAACCGCCAACTCGCACTAATCGCTACTAACGCACTTGACTTTGCCTTTCTAAGCTACTTGAGGGATATGGAAGAAATCTAAATTAGTTGGGGAACCTGGTCCAATTCGGACCCTGTTCTAATTTGGACCATTAATCATTCCTCAATACAGGCGCTACTGTAAAGATCGTGTATACTGTTTTTCTACCCACCGTCTGGCTTGGATATAACACAATAAATTTGACCACTTTCAGTTATTTCGTTTGCTTTTTATATTAGTTTGTTGTTTTGAAGAGTTCTTGTGTACTGTCGGTTAGCACATTTTCCAAGCTTCTGTAAGCGACGATAATTCTTCAATTTTTCTGTGTTATCTTATAATCGAACCTCTTCAGCCTAAGCTTTCATCTGGCCATATGGTTTTGAAATACCTATGCACTGTTTGTGCTCAACTAGTTTGTAAATCACAAAATGTGTGTTGGTCCAAACCGGACCTTTTGATATGGTTCAATACGGACTTCTTGATTTCCAACGGGAACACCGCCTATTCTAAGAGCTCTATCACGTGAAACCTCGACCACGACCCTCGACTTAGTAGAAAATCATAGAAGTTGCAATATTGATCGATGATGCCTTTGTTTCTTTTGCGGTCAAGAAAAAGTATTCGGAAAAACTAAGAAATACGATAGACTACCGAGAAATAGAGAAAATAATAAATCATCTACTTGGAAAGCATCTTTATGAATACCACAGCCAAGCTGTATCCAAAACAGTATGACAATACGTTACATACACGTTTACGATATTTTCATTCAAAGTTTCAATGTGTTGAAATTTTACTATATTCTACATTAAAATGATTTCCTCCAATATATTTTGTCAACATAACAAAAAGATCCTAAATTGAAAAATATGTGTTCTTCATCTCGATACCTCCCATAGATACATGATTCTATATTCAAAATCAAGTTAGTGAGAGTTGACTACCGTGATGAATCAAAACCCGGACGGGACCAATATCCGGACACTCTTGTGAAATTTCATTAATTTAATGCTAAATATTTTTCCGAACGTAAAAATATTGCTGCTAGGACAAATTTTAACTACCATTAACCATTTTAACGTAAAATAACATCAAGTTAGCCTTGTAAAAAAATGTTAAAGACAAAAACAAAAGTCAGTTTTACTCGGACGCGCTTATTTCGAAAATTATCGGAAACCGAAGGAATTCTACACAATGTGCCACCGCAGTTCGGCGATGAATAACGCGTTTGTTACGTTTGTTATGTTTCAATTTTGTGTAATACACATTTTATTGTGATTTATTTGAGCTTGCTGCTGGTTAATAGTTTCGCGAATTTAATGATAATGCATATGATTCTGTGTGAAAAGAAGACTGTCCGGATTCTGGTACGAGGGGTTATGAACCCGGACACCGTGCTTGAGCATCGAATTCAAAAGTTTTCAAAAACATATAAGGCATTACAATTGTTGAAAAACATGGAAAAAACTATTTGAAAGTGAGATAATTGTGATTTTGAACATTCTTATCTACAAAAAGTGTAATTTGTGTGTGATAATTATTGGGAATGAAGCGTACTTCATATTAATAAAGGCTTGTTAAAAAAGTGTATAAAAAAATGAATTTATGTAATTGTTAAATCAAGGTATGCTTGATGTTTTATGATTTAATGTGAAATACAGCTGTGGTTATTTAAATGTCAGGAATTTGATGCACCAATGTCCGGATTTTGATCCAAGTGTCCGGATTTGTGAACACGACATGACGCAGAATTATCATAATTTTTACTATATTATCATAAAATTCATTGTTTATTTTATGTTCAGCAGTAAGTTTTAGCCTAATAACAGTTATCATTTTATAGTAATAAGTTATCAAATACCCGCTAACTATTTGCATACAGGCATTTGAATATCTGTATCACGTTAGGCGTCCGGGTATTGATGCAGCACGGTATACCAATTATAAAAATACAATTTACACCGTCTTCAGCCAAAGGCTGCACAAGCCAAACGATCACTTACATTAGGCAACGGGCAATATGGAACACCCAGTAGCTCAGTGATGAGTTTTTCGTTTAACGAAAAGTTTCCACTGACAGGAGCGGGAATCGAACCCACACCCCGTGGCACAATACGCCTAAACGAGTTACGCCGCTAACCGCACGGCCACGAAGCCCCCCCCCCTTTTTTTACCAGTTTAACCGACACACTATGTTTTTTGATAAAATTTATGTGCTTTTCGCTTGTTAAACGAACCTAAAATTGTTGTAGAATCACATATTGGTTATAAATCTATCAATCCTTGCGATCGCTGGATGATATATTAAGGTTATATAGTGATTTAAATCAAATTGACATTACATCATTTTTAGGCGAGACAATTGAGAGTGCAGTTGTAGCGAATGGTTGGTTGTGAAAATAAATACTGTTTTATTTTTACAAGACAGAAAAGTGTTATTATTTTTAGATAATAAAAACTGTCGAACCTCATTGTTTGTAAATAAACAACAAGATTCATTTATGTGAAAATATTTCAAATTCTATTAATTCTGCAGTTTTAAATGAGAAAAAATACTTCAAGCTTCATCAAATAAGTTGAAAGTGATAACATAGAAATATTTTTTTAGTTTAACCAGTTAAGTTTATGTAGCTTAGCTTAGCTTAGCTTAGCTTAGCTTAGACTGACTACACATATCAATGGTTGCTATTCCGTGATTGACCGAGGTCAGTGAAAATGCACAAAGAATCAACTAGAAGTTCGGCTGGGATGGCCATAATCTTCTTCAGTGTGCATAATTCAGTGCCTCTATTTATACAGGGTCAATAACGGCGCCGGCCACGTCCTTGCAGTCAGGTGGGATTGGGGGAAGGAATGTTAGTGTGTAACCTTTGCTATTTGGAGACCGTGTTTGCCTCTGCATCTCCGCAAAGGTTACTGGGAGGGATGTTTGTTAATGGGAAGGATCGTTGGGTCACAGGATTCACTTTGATAAGCGATTAGACCATGATAAATAATTATTGTGAGCTATAAATATGGTTATATGTAAATATAATATTTTCATTTGGTGTGAACAATATCTATGTAGAGAAAAATTATGCCGACACTTGAGGTGACGAACCTATCAAAGTTTGTTGAATAAAGTGAACCTTTCGCAAGTCTACACTCGTAGTGTCGAACCATTCAAAGTTTTTTTTAATTACAAAAATAAAAGTAAAAGGAAAAAGGTGTTTTGAGAAACAAAAATTGAACGTAAATAATTTATGAATCAGAGTTTATGTGACGAACCTTTCATAGTTTGTTGAAATAAGCAGGTTAGTTGTGTTTGATCCTTTGCTCGCGTCGCTTGCTCCTGCGGAGGCGGGTGATGTGAGCAGGATCAATCGTGTCGCGCGTCGCTCGCGTGGCATGATCTATTAGTGGCGCGGTTCGCGAAGCAGGTTAGTTGTGTTTGATCCTTTGCTCGCGTCGCTTGCTCCTGCGGGGGCAGGTCATGTGAGCAGGATCAATCGTGTCGCGCGTCGCTCGCGTGGCATGATTTATTAGTGGCGCGGTTCGCGAAGCAGGTTAGTTGTGTTTGATCCTTTGCTCGCGTCGCTTGCTTTCGCGGGGGCGGGTGATGTGAGCAGGATCAATCGTGTCGCGCGTCGCTCGCGTGGCATGATTTATTAGTGTCGCGGATCGCGAAGCAGGTTAGTTGTGTTTGATCCTTTGCTCGCGTCGCTTGCTCCTGCGGGGGCGGGTGATGTGAGCAGGATCAATCGTGTCGCGCGTCGCTCGCGTGGCATGATCTATTAGTGGCGCGGTTCGCGAAGCAGGTTAGTTGTGTTTGATCCTTTGCTCGCGTCACTTGCTCCTGCGGGGGCGGGTGATGTGAGCAGGATCAATCGTGTCGCGCGTCGCTCGCGTGGCATGATTTATTAGTGGCGCGGTTCGAGAAGCAGGTTAGTTGTGTTTGATCCTTTGCTCGCGTCGCTTGCTTTCGCGGGGGCGGGTGATGTGAGCAGGATCAATCGTGTCGCGCGTCGCTCGCGTGGCATGATTTATTAGTGTCGCGGATCGCGAAGCAGGTTAGTTGTGTTTGATCCTTTGCTCGCGTCGCTTGCTCCTGCGGGGGCGGGTGATGTGAGCAGGATCAATCGTGTCGCGCGTCGCTCGCGTGGCATGATCTATTAGTGGCGCGGTTCGCGAAGCAGGTTAGTTGTGTTTGATCCTTTGCTCGCGTCACTTGCTCCTGCGGGGGCGGGTGATGTGAGCAGGATCAATCGTGTCGCGCGTCGCTCGCGTGGCATGATTTATTAGTGGCGCGGTTCGCGAAGCAGGTTAGTTGTGTTTGATCCTTTGCTCGCGTCGCTTGCTTTCGCGGGGGCGGGTGATGTGAGCAGGATCAATCGTGTCGCGCGTCGCTCGCGTGGCATGATTTATTAGTGGCGCGGTTCGCGAAGCAGGTTAGTTGTGTTTGATCCTTTGCTCGCGTCACTTGCTCCTGCGGGGGCGGGTGATGTGAGCAGGATCAATCGTGTCGCGCGTCGCTCGCGTGGCATGATTTATTAGTGGCGCGGTTCGCGAAGCAGGTTAGTTGTGTTTGATCCTTTGCTCGCGTTGCTTGCTCCTGCGGGGGCGGGTGATGTGAGCAGGATCAATCGTGTCGCGCGTCGCTCGCGTGGCATGATCTATTAGTGGCGCGGTTCGCGAAGCAGGTTAGTTGTGTTTGATCCTTTGCTCGCGTCACTTGCTCCTGCGGGGGCGGGTGATGTGAGCAGGATCAATCGTGTCGCGCGTCGCTCGCGTGGCATGATTTATTAGTGGCGCGGTTCGCGAAGCAGGTTAGTTGTGTTTGATCCTTTGCTCGCGTCGCTTGCTCCTGCGGGGGCGGGTGATGTGAGCAGGATCAATCGTGTCGCGCGTCGCTCGCGTGGCATGATCTATTAGTGGCGCGGTTCGCGAAGCAGGTTAGTTGTGTTTGATCCTTTGCTCGCGTCACTTGCTCCTGCGGGGGCGGGTGATGTGAGCAGGATCAATCGTGTCGCGCGTCGCTCGCGTGGCATGATTTATTAGTGGCGCGGTTCGCGAAGCAGGTTAGTTGTGTTTGATCCTTTGCTCGCGTCGCTTGCTTTCGCGGGGGCGGGTGATGTGAGCAGGATCAATCGTGTCGCGCGTCGCTCGCGTGGCATGATTTATTAGTGTCGCGGATCGCGAAGCAGGTTAGTTGTGTTTGATCCTTTGCTCGCGTCGCTTGCTCCTGCGGGGGCGGGTGATGTGAGCAGGATCAATCGTGTCGCGCGTCGCTCGCGTGGCATGATCTATTAGTGGCGCGGTTCGCGAAGCAGGTTAGTTGTGTTTGATCCTTTGCTCGCGTCGCTTGCTTTCGCGGGGGCGGGTGATGTGAGCAGGATCAATCGTGTCGCGCGTCGCTCGCGTGGCATGATTTATTAGTGTCGCGGATCGTGAAGCAGGTTAGTTGTGTTTGATCCTTTGCTCGCGTCGCTTGCTCCTGCGGGGGCGGGTGATGTGAGCAGGATCAATCGTGTCGCGCGTCGCTCGCGTGGCATGATTTATTAGTGGCGCGGTTCGCGAAGCAGGTTGGTAGTGTTCGATCCTTAGCTCGCGTCAAATAATTTATCATGGTCTAATCGCTTATCAAAGTGAATCCTGTGACCCAACGATCCTCCCTATTAACAAACATCCCTCCCAGTAACCTTTGTGGAGATGCAGAGGTAAACACGGTCTCCATATAGCAAAGGTTACACACTAACATTCCTTCCTCCAATCCCACCTGACTGCAAGGACGTGGCCGGCGCCGTTATTGACCCTGTATAAATAGAGGCACTGAATTATGCACACTGAAGAAGATTATGGCCAATCCCAGCCGAACTTCTAGTTGATTCTTTGTGCATTTTCACTGACTTCGGTCAATCACGGAATAGCAACCATTGATATGTGTAGTCAGTCTAAGCTAAGCTAAGCGAACCTTTCATAGTTTGTTGAAAAATCATATTTACGTCTCACCATTGTAACGATTAAAGGTGCAATCATACATATTTTATAGATTAGATATAGTAGCATGAAACGAGCTCACCAATTGATCCGTCATCCTTGAGCAGCAACAATCCACTTTCAGCTTCACTCGTTTGCTCAGCTATATAAAAACACACAGAGAAAATAGGCGCTCGACCCGAGAGGGAAAACAACTGACGACTGCTCGGGCTTTCTTGACGCACTGCCAAGGAGCAAGCGTCAACGTCGAAAGATCAAAAAGAACTTATCGAACGCGGCACTTTTTCACTTTACTCGACCGATGCGCGACATGTTTGATCCTGCCCTCATCGCCGGCCCCCGCAGGAGCAAGCGTCAAGGTCAAAGACAAATTAAAGACCCCCATGTCCCTTGCAGTTGCTCAAAATTTTATGGCTCATAAGGTAATCTAGAATGCCGTTCAAAGTGTACTGCGATCTGTCAAACTTGGGTACCTTTTGCACTACCGAGGGACGAAATGCAGTACTAGAAGTGGTACCCAATCTGAGCCCGAGTGTGACGGACCTGGTCAAGGTCGAAGGATCAAACACAACTCTAGTTTAACCAGTTAAGTTTATGTAGACTATAAAGTCCGATAAACAGAATACCTAATAAATAAATAAATAAATACATAAATTACGTAATGATAGCTTGTGGCAAGTCATCTAGGGTCATATTTTACATGTTAACAAGTTCGCCATCCGTGAACTTCACTGGAATTCGAAAATAAAGACCTAAATACACTAGAGAAATAGTCTTCCGATTACAAAGATTCCCTGAAGTTAGATTATGAAGTATAGAAAGGTGTCGATTTTCCTCCAATGAAAGTGTCGATCTTACCCCTAGTGGACATTTATTTTTCAATAGCGTTTTCAGCTGTCGAAAAACCAAAAGTTATTTTTCCTACATGTTGTATCAACGTAATTATAGTAAATGATGATGTAGATGCAGAACAAATAATGACATTTTAAACATTTCACAAACGAAATAGTTAAAGTATAATATCGAAATATTACAACAGCTGTTGCTTCTAAGTTATCCAATATGATTTTGTTGTTTATTTTGGCGGTTTATTGGTAGCGTCAGTTGTAATGTCATTCGAAATACAACATTTCACTAGTTATGATAGAGCGTGGTGGGAACTGCATGAAAATCTGCTCAAAACATGTAAAATCAAAGGGTGTCGAGCTTACCCACAGTATCGGTTTTACCCAGATTTCCCCTACTCAAATGAGAGCGAATTCTGCAATGCCTGATCTGGCCATATAAAAGAAACGACAAAGTTTGTATTGACTATGCCAGCATGTCCAAAAATTGTGAAATTTAAATTAAAACATGTCTCATGCAACAGTCACATTTTGGATGGATTTAACTACCAAAATGTTTAATAAGTCATACTTCAAAGTCTTGTGACTCTAATTTTCACAATTTTCATCCGATTTCAATGCAATTTTGACAAAACACCACAACAATATTCATGTTTCATGACCAGTGTTGATAGACTCACACTCAAAATCTCAATCAATTCGCTCTCCCGTGAGAGCAAACTCATTAGAGATCTGATCCGCAAATCTCACGCTTGAGATTTTGATGCAAAATCAACTCAATCAACTCAAACCGTAAAAAATGATTCGGTCGCAAAACCCGGCAAAAACTCGTGAAACCCGAATGTTATTATTTACGTTAGAAAGGATTAACATAATTTTACCAGACTAACAAGAAAATATTGCCGTGTGTGAGTAAACTGCGGAAATACGAGACAATGAGTTAAAAAGGTGAGCCAACTCATCCATGATTTTTTGACTGCTGAGTTGCATGATTAACAACTCACGCATGAAAAATCTCAAGCGTGAGTTGTGAGAAATTGAGTTTTTCACAACACTGTTCATGACCGTACTGAAAATCCCATTCGGACGCACAATGGTCCGAAGGCGGCCAAAACCTCAAAAATAAAAGTTGTTTTCTTCAAACGGTAGTATTTTTCCCGACTTCCTTAACACTTCGGGGGTTTAAATCCAAAGTTTGAAGTAGATTCATTGAATTTTGAATTTTATACAGCTCCTTGAATTGACAGTGGACGTGATTTTTCAAAAAAATTTGTATATGTGGTCCATAATTCACAAGCTATTTATGAATTTAAAGAAAGCTCAAACCCCAATGGTTTCTTTAGAGAAGTTGTTCATGTATACATAAAGTACACTTGAGTTGAATAAAAAATTTCATTTAATTCAAACAATGTGATATAAGTAAAAAAAAAAATCCCAAAAACTTATTTTTTAAAAAGATACCCTTAGACTGTAGTAGCCCGCGAATGCCCGCGATGGGAATAAGTTCATTCAAAAGCTTTCAAAAGCTTTCAAGAAAGTAACAATTTATTTTGCGAAAACTTGTGATAGACCACTTTCAACGCGTTTTAAAGCGTCCGGAACGCAATTCTTATCTAATAATCAGCCATTCCATGAAAAACCGATCTAGTGAGTCACCGAATTCCGTGAAAATTTGCTATTTTGTTCCTTATTTGAAATGCGGATACACGTGTTTTTGGATTTTTTTTTTATTAGGGTTACCATTTCCGTAATAGGATTACCAGAAAAACCACGATTTTGCAAAATTTTTATATAAAAAAAAAAAAATAATTTCGAACCGCTTGACCGATTTAAAATTTTCTTGGACAACATGAAAGCTAATGATTTTGACTTTTCAAGAAAAATATAAAATTTCACAAAAATTGTTTTTTTTTTACATGAAAAAATATATTAAAAACTGTTTTTTGGTGTTTTGAAGGCCTCGGGACCAAAAGGGCTATTGCTATACTCATTTTTTCTTGAAATTTAAAAAAAAAAATTACGTTTACTGTTAAGATTTCAACATTTCAAAATAATATAAAACCAATAAAAAAAAAATAACTTAAAAAATTCTAGTTTATGGGGCTTTTTTTACTTTATGGGCTTTTTTCGGTTCTGGGACCAAAGAGGGTATTATTGTTCTTACTCTTTCTAGAAACTTTTACGTATACTCTCAAATGTTTAGCGATGCATGTTCTTTTGCTTTTGAGACATATTTTTTTATTTAATAATCAGGTATCCCGCAATCAGACACCCAACAGTAAGGGTTTTTTCCTCAATTCCTGGTACGTCATGAAGAGTTTCATATTATTTCTTCAAAGTTGAAATCTAAAGCTTTCATTGCATAAACAAGATTAGAAATCGGTTGAGCTATTCAAAAGTTATGATTTTTTTTACATAAAATAACTAATGCGCTGAGGCCTACAGTGTGAGCCGATAAAAATGCCTGATTTAATATTTTCAAAAAAAAAAATGTCTCAAAAATAAAAATAAAAACATACACCGCTAAAAATTTGACAGTAAACGTAAAATTTTCTGAACTTTCAAGAAAAAATGAGAATAGCAATAGTTCCTCTGGTCCTAAGGCATTCAAAACACGAAAAAACGGATATATATGATTTTTTTGTTTTTGTGTAAAAAAAAACTTATATTTTTGTGAAATTTTATATTTTTCTTGAAAAGTCAAAATCTTTAGCTTTTGTCCAAGAAAATTGAAATTCGGTGAAGCGAATCAAAAGTTATGTTTAAAAAAATAGATTTTATCAAAGTCGCGATTTTTCGGGTTACCCTAATCAAAAAATCCAAAAACACGTGTATTTTTATTTCGTATAAAGCTATGCTTAGCTTAGACTGACTACACATATCAATGGTTGCTATTCCGTGATTGACCGAAGTCAGTGAAAATGCACAAAGAATCAACTAGAAGTTCGGCTGGGATTGGCCATAATCTTCTTCAGTGTGCATAATTCAGTGCCTCTATTTATACAGGGTCAATAACGGCGCCGGCCACGTCCTTGCAGTCAGGTGGGATTGGAGGAAGGAATGTTAGTGTGTAACCTTTGCTACTTGGAGACCGTGATTACCTCTGCATCTCCACTAAGGTTACAGGGAGAGATGTTTGTTAATGGGGAGGATCTTTGAGTCACAGGATTCACTTTGATAAGCGATTAGACCATGATAAATAATTTGACGCGAGCAAAGGATCAATTACAACTAACCTGCTTCGCGATCCGTGCCACTAATTAATCATGCCACGCGAGCGACGCGCGACACGATTGATCCTGCTCACATCACCCGCCCCCGCAGGAGCAAGTGACGTGAGCAAAGGATCAAACACTACTCGTATTCTTATTTCGTATAAAGAACAAAATAGCAAATTTTCACGGAATTCGGTTTCCCACTAGATCGGTTTTTATGGAATGGCTGTTGAAATCCAAGTAATTCCTGACGTGCAGTGAAGATTTTATTGGAATTGGTCAATAAATAACTGAGATCTAATCTGCATCAGTTGATAATTTTGTGTGGAAAATGTAATAAGTTGCAAATGTGTTGTTCAATACTGTATACCCTAATTATCAGTCCAAAACAAGGAATATTTTAAAACAAACGAGTTCTTAAATATTGCAAAGATTTTGAGGTTTTGACAGACATTTGTTCTAGATCGCACCACTGTGGGACGGTAAGTTACGGATTAATTCTAAGGTACCGTGGGCACGGTGCCCTGACTGATCGTTATTATGAGAAAAAAATGTTCATCAAATCCAAGCACAGGGCTCAATTGCTGAGGTCATTCTGCATCTCTGTGCTAAATTTTTAAAGAATCTCTAGGAGGAATCTCAAGAAATCTTGATTTGAAGTTTTTGACTTGAAAATTCAATATAATACTTAATAAAATTACGTAAACGCACTGGAAAAACCTACAACAATGCTCAAAAATTTGGCCAAACTGTTCTCAACTACAATATAATTTTTACCGTTGTTGTAATAAAAAAATATTTACAACTGGCTTAACTCACCAGAGTGGCTTAAGTATGTTTCTTCGTGGCATAAACCAGTAAGCTTAATAGAATAAAATCAAAGACATAAATTTCAATATGATATTGATGTTGTATTCGATGAACGTGAATAATTCAATATTATTTATTTACAGCTTATATTTCGGCTTTCACACCAAGTGACCAGCCCACTAAAGTCTGCCGTATTTATTTTGCTTAATAAATTATTTTTACATCTGGTACAGTAAATTCAGGTGAAATTGATCAGTAGGGTGAAATTACGCGTGGTAAAGATGGATAAAGTATGGATGAAATTATGAAAGCTTATAATGCCATTTACTTTACCCAAACGTGTATGGTTGCATGTAGAGAAAGAAGCACGTTCAGTTGTATTAGTGCTGAGGTAGTGCTTGATGGGGATGTAGTTGAAATTGTTGAAGAGCCATCGAACAATTGTGACGTGTGATAATGATGTTTCCCGTGTAGTAAAAACACATGTTCTGGCTCGGATAACGTAATCAGCTTCAGGGCTCGCTACTTGCAAAGGCAAACGACATTTCTACAATGTTGCTTGATGAAGGCTTAACTGACTTCATAGATCCAATCCTTCGTTAACCCCTCTACCGGCAGCTTCATATTTTACCGCAAAATTCAAATTTCAATCGTTATGACTTTTTGTTTTTCAATATTTTTGCACCATGTTTTCACAAGTTCTCAAAAAACTTCTCTTGTTTTAGGATCTGCGTCGATATTGATCATTGGTTATCTGGTTTTGAATATATTCCAAAATTGCTTGGGGGACCGACCCGTAACTAGAACCCCCCATTAATTTCTCAGGCTACAGAATTTAAATCGTATTCGGATATTCACTCTTTGGAACAATACATTAATGAGAATATGTTGTGAAAAAATGAAGCAATTTGGTGCAGCCGTCTTTAAGCAATGACCATTTAGGTTCCTGGAACCAAGCTGGAAAAATAAAGATCTTAAAAACTTCAAAAAACATCATATCGTAGTTTTCAGATGTCTCCAAGAATACTGAACCGATTTGAATGATTTTTTTCAGAGAAGCTTCTTGTTACTTGGTATTATATAGTCCACATTTTATTTTTTGATTAATTGATCAAAAACTAAATGGCCACCAAAGGCATTTTATATAAAAAATGTCGGTCCCCCAAGGAACATCGGAATATCTTTAAAACCAGATCACTAATAATTAATATCGACACAGATCCCAAAACTAGAAGAGCTGTTTGAGAACTTGAGAAAAAAATGGTGCAAAAATATTGAAAAACAATAAAGTTATAACGATTTGAATATTTATTTTGCGTTAAAAAAATGAAGCTGCCGGTATAGGGGTTAATAACGTTGCAAAAACAACTCGCAATCCTTTATCGTAAAACACTGAAATGTGTTTCGAAAAGTAAATCAGTTTTCAATATTAATGCAAAGAGAGCAACAACGACCATGCCCAAATGAAACATTATTGTCGATTTGCCCTGTATGAAACGCTGATTCTTGGCTCTCTAACCACATTTATTTAAGACTATATCACATGGCTCATTTTCTAACTATAATTATGCTAAATTTATTCTCAGATCTTTGTTTTTCCGTAATAACAACATTGTTTATTGTAAATTTATTTGTTTTACCTTTCAATCGATTTGTCATAGAAAGCAACAATCAATTAAACATAAACCAGTTAACTAAGAAATAAAACGTAAGCCACTCTAGTAAGCTAAGTCAGTCGTGAATATTTCTGATTATAACAATGGTGATAATTATATTGTAGTTGTTTGGCCATCCTTTTGAGTATTTTTGTAGGTTTTTTGGTTAGTCAAAAAGATCAAATCAACATTTCTCGAGATTCCTCCTAAGAATTTTTTAAAAATTGGCCCCTGAGGTGCAGAATAACCACAAAAATCGATCCCTGTGCTTAGATTTGATGGATAATTGTTTTCTCATAATAATGGTCAGTCGGAGCACCGTCCGTAGATCGTTTGAGATAGTATTATAGTTATTTTGAAAGGATCAAATAAATCTACAATGTTTGTAACTGGATCATAAACCATTGGTACAAGGGTGTTTCCCGATTTTTGTCGTTTGTTCAAGAAACTAAGCGAGTTTCTGTAGCAAAATATTTCTTTTTTAAGCCTTTATTCATGTTTCTAAATGGGAACCACAGGTTCAGCACTAGCAGAAATATTATTAATTTTGATTAAAATAATAAAATCTTGAAATCTTATTCAAAACGGCCTCATGTTATACAAGTGATCAAATTTAGTTTATCGATCCTACATGTTTTGCAGACAAAATTCTATGCGTTCGGCTCAAAACCAACTTGATTTTTCACTTTTGAAACGTTGATTTCAGGATTTATTAATTTGTCATCCAGTTTTTGTGGAAAATAACAGGAAATTATAAGTTTCTAAAAGCAAGCTAATTGCATGCAAAGTTTTTGCGATGTAACTACACGGCAGAAGAGAGATTAATTTTAAAACAATTTAAGAATATATGTTGTGATACTTTTTTATTTATTTTCTCAAAACCGTATGAGAGTTACTTAAGTCGATTTGAAAAAGTAATTGTGAAATGTTCCTCATTTTGTATCACGGTGTCAAAAATTCGATTATTATAGAAAAGGCACGTAGCTCAGATTTTTTCGACGAGAATATGTATTCCAACAACACATTACTTATTTCGATATTTGAAGAGACAATCAAGCGTATAAAATAATTCCAATAATCATTGAGCTAATCATGACAATTTGCTAGCGTTCGTCGAAAATCTGGGAAAGAGAGTGATTCAAGAAACCCCAGTTTCTCAGCTAAAACTGACCGATACAAAATGTACGGGAAAATGTTTATCGATAGAATATTTTTAGCCTTCAAATAACAAAATCTTAGTCCATATGCTGAACGTTTTCGTAAAAATATCAGAACTTCATGAAAGTTCACCATGTGTGTAAGACTCTGTGTTTCGTCATCCACCATAACAATGAAAACAACAAACTAATGAGTTACTAATTGATTAGCGCGATCGGTTTTGTTCTTCAAATTTTAAATCTCGAAAATTCTCGATATGGCTGGATTTGGTATAACTAAAAGCGTATTTTGACATATTTAAAGGCATCGATACGAATATTGAACTGTCACGGAGCACCTGCCAAGGTTTAGCGGAACTCCAAGTGCTCCGCGGAGCACGATATGAAAACCGCTGCATTAGTATATTCCGACTTTTTTACCTTATTCTGCCTGATCAATCACGCATCAATTGGTATCTTAATTTGACCAGCACAACCATGTGACAAGATTCTACGATGGGAATATATTGCTATGTATATTGAGTAATTGTATACAACATAGGGCCATCTACAAGTGCTTCCAGAGTATTCTAGAGACGATTCCAGTACCTTTCAAAAGAACGTCAATCTGATGATTGCTATCCATATCAGACAACACCTCAATCCTCAAGTTACTTTGCCGGCAATAATGCTATGATGTATATTGAGTAATTAATTGCAACATACGGTCATTAACAAACACTTTTGGGATGTTCTGGAGCCGACTCCGCTTGCAATAATCGGAGTGATATCCTTTTCTAGAGTCCCAAAATAGGATCCAAAATTTCCCGAAAATTCATTCCTCGTGATTGCATCGGTGATTGCTTACAATCCTACGCTAATCTCCACCTACACCAAATCATAACCCTGCTGATTTTTTGTATCTATTTTTTTATTCTGCTACAGTTCAAGCGCAAACCAACAAAAGGTAATTTTCTAAAATATTTGTGATATCAGTTATTATGCACAACTGCTGTTTACATTTCTATTTCAAATTTAGACGTGTCAAAGTTTTAAGGCATAATGAAAACCACCAAAAAGAATCCATGTTATATTTTGATCTCCGAGAAAATATCATAAGAGATACATTAATTTGCCGATTGTTTCTTTCATGTGATAAATACATAATAACTTCTCCATTATTATTTTGCAGTATAATGTATCACGAATTACACGTAATAGTTATTATAACGATCTTTGAAAAAATGGTTGAACAGAGTAATTTGTACAGCAAATAGTCACAGCATGATAATTTGTTTTAGAATAAAGCATTTGAAGCGTTAGATCTTGAAGCAGCCGGTGTTATTGATGTGTCCATCAAGTGGTAGTCACAGAACACGTTCCACTAAAAGAAAACTCACTCTAGGATTAGGTAAAAAGAATGACAACCAATAAAGTTGTTCAGGGGCACCTGTCACCTTTCTGGGACTCTTCAAGTTCTAGCTCGGCACTCCTTGCACGTTGAGAACCGATTGGTGATTTTCCTTTTCGAAAGAATCCAACGGAAATGGAACGTTGATGGACTCCAGGTGTTTCACAGGTATTCCATGGGCTCAATTCGATGGATTCCGCACTGGCAGGGAGAGGTTTCTCTTTCTTCTCGAGCGAATATACCGTTTCGCCAGATTCGAAGAAAGCGTCAAAATTACGCTGCCGAAGGTTTTCACGTGTGAACACTGGATTTGAGACGTGTATCTGCAGGTCTTCGCGGATTCGGGCAGATTCACTTGGTTCAGCGGAGGAATGTGGTCGCAATCGCCCTAGCTTAAGGTGGAGTCTGGATTTGGACTTTTCTTTCCCTTTCGCAGTTGAGGTAGTGTTTGGCCTAGGTACGACTGGAGGTGCCGCGGATAAGGGGTGGAAGTGGATGCTGGAGCTAAGCTCCCGGCTCACATAATTCACAGTCGTATCGGTATCGTATAGTGGAGTGGAATCGTCGTAATCGTAAATTCTGTCGTCCGGTGAAAAATTGACACTTGGTTCCGGGCTTCTGTCTCTAGGTGAAAGTGTCGGTGGGGTACGAGGTGCGGAAGAGGACGTGAGGGGTTGTCCTTGGATCCGACGGGGATCATTTATCTGCTTGGGGGACAGGATGGTGGCGGAAGAAGGCCTATTGCCGATGGGGACAAGTGGCTCTCGCAGGTTGTCCAGAGTTGGTCGTGGTTGTACTCTCGGTACTGCGATTCCGTATGTCAACAATATTAATTCATCAGCCGGAAATATTACGTACATTCCTGGCCCCCACGGAGCATGGCGAATTTATCCCGCTTGAACTGGGATACCGAACATTGATTTTGTTTCTTTCTCTCTAGCACTTTGAAAAACTAAATAGTCTTTGATCCACCCCACTGAAAGTCTTCCTTATAAATACTACTTAGCATAAGTATATATTATTCGAAATTTTTAAACATCTTAATAACCTTATATTCACATTTCACTTCCGGGCATTGATGCGTAACAGTTGAACAGAAGCACGAACAAATTTAATCTGCAATAAAAAAAAGGAATAAAACAAGAGAATAATTAATAATTGTATAACATAAATGAACAAAAAACATCTATCTATGTACATATTTTTAAAAACACAATTTTGCTTGTGATAAAAAATACTCAGAAAATCGGTGCTTGAAACGTGATTGAACCCGCGCATGTGGGTATCCTATTTCGTGACTGCGGATAACCGCATGAACCTGGCTACATGATTAGGACTATAATTATTACACCATTCTTGATATAGATTAATTTCAAGTTTTATTGACTAGCAAAATGATTATTCTTCTAAGAAGCTTAATAACTGTGTCTTAAACATCCTTCAGAACCATTATTACTTATGAAGTTTCAATAGCATTGAAGTTTATTTGTTACACCTTCTTGATTCTATCGATTATCATTTAGGAGAATATCACGGATAATGGCATTTCGATGAGTTAGTTCCAAGGCTGATCTGGTCTTTACAAATCAATCAGAGCTTTTGAAGATATAAGTGGACGAAGAAATGCTTACCAGTTGATTAGACGGCCACGTATGTACAATTTACAAGAATGAACACAGACTGGAGTGTGCCAATAACAAATGGGTTAGAGTAAAGTGGGGCAAAAGTTCGAGTGGGGTAAGAGTTTCTTTTTAAGATTTCTAGCTCAATTCAAAACAAATTTTTTAAATGTCATGGTGGTTCGAATGCTATTCAAGTAAGAGACTTCCAATCCAAATATCATAAAAATCGATTGAGATTTGGAAAAGCTATGGCTATTTGTTGTTTTTCGACGTGAATATTGTAATTTTTGGTCAAACTTTCGTTGCATGGAACCAATTGAAGATAAAATCTTTTTCAATAATTTATGTAAGGGCGTTTCTAGGCCTATCATAAGGTTGCTTTGATGTGTATTAGTTTTTGCATAAATGCTTGAAAACAGTTTTTGGCCCATAGTGGGGCAAAAGTTCGAATCTGCGGGGCAAAAATTCGACCCATGTATAAAACCACGGAAAAATTGCAAATTGTCTACATATTATCTTCAAATTTAGTTAAATTTGTCTGATCGTGTGAAAACTGTCACCAAAATTTAACATTGTTTTTTTTTGAGCTCTTATTCGCCAGCTTGGGCATCACCAGAGCAAATTCAAATTATACAGTGGTTCTTTTTTGTCTGCTTTATCGATTAAATCTATTTGTGGATTTTCCAGAGAGAAGTTCATTATTCCTTGCCGTTGGTCGATCGTCATGTTATCCAGGTACATTAGAGCATGTTCGCTCAGAAGAGGGTCAGTTTGTTGTCAGTCCGCTTTCAGACGGCCATAGTGTTGGACGCAGGCCCATGACAACCATATATCGATACACAGTGTTCTTCGTAGCCAGGATGTCCCGGGCGATAAGTGCATATCGCCCACTGTCAGTTGTAAGAACTGTGAAAATAAAGACCATTGTTTTGTTTAATTGTTTGCTATGGTTTGATTATCAATTTTTTAATATTGTTGAATCAGCCAATAATGTGCCAAAAAGTTGAAGCACATTCAACATTTCGATGGTTTTAAAAGGAGAGCAAACATTAAAAGGCATCCTGCAAGCATCCAAGCAAGCAATCAGTGATTTGATTGCGACTCTTGCTCGATTATGGATCATAAACATTAAACAAAACTTCGCATTCTGATTGCACTCTCGATTCAAATTACCCGAAAATGAGTAAACACATGGAGATGTTGACTACGCTAAAAGTCGTCCCGTGCCATGGGCCTGGTTGGACGGGTGGAGCTCGTGTAGTTTTTCAAGTGGACTGACGAAGAGTTTTTTGCTGGGGGCTGGGAATCAAACCCATGACGATCCGCTTATGAAGCGAACGTGTAGCCAACTACGCCACGTTGCCCCCAAAAAAAAAATTAACATGTCCACTTATTTTTGCGAAAAACTACTATTTTTGAGTATATTACAATCAACCCAGTTTTGGGCAATTTTATGATGAAAATTTAGTATGTATTTTTCGTTAAACTTGAGTTTACGGCTGGTGTAAAGTATGCCTGTCATAAAAGGATCGATATTTTGTGTTTTGGCCAGCGAACTTTTGCCCCACACTAGATTCGAACTCTTGCCCCACCGGTGTGGCAAAAGTTCGAATAAGACAATCAATTTTGAAACTGTTATAACTAAAAATGGGTAAATATTTTGACACAAGTTTGTTCAGCAAAACTGTAGCCAATATGTTGAAGGTTCACTGCATGGTATTTGTTTTGTTTTAACTGCTATTGTTTTCCTGGAAACTTTGATTATACCACTAAGGTCGAACTTTTGCCCACCTTACTCTACTCTACTGAATTCGACGTACATACACTATACTATAGTGTATTATGTTTAATAAACTGAGACCGCTAGAGCAGTCCTTCGTTGACAAACACCAGACTGATTTTCGTGAGGGTCGGTCGACAACGGATCAGATGTTCACATTGAAAATAATCTTAGGTGAACTCCAGGGACAAGTTGTAGATTTCTCATCCGTTCATTTTATTTCAAGGCAGCGTGCGGTTAATTGAAACAGAACGAATTGACAGATCATTTAAGTGTTTGGATTCTAGACGAGATATTACTACGTTTGTGAATAAATTAATGATATTGCTCTGAAATGTAATCATTTGACGCCAGCAGCGGGAAGTAAGATTTTGTGTTCCGTGCATCTTCCGTAGTTCTCTCTTCATGTAACAGGGGCTTTCCTGTTGAAGGTGTCTGGGTTCGATTCATGGTAAGGGAAAATTCCTCGACTTTCCTAGGAATAGTCGTGCCTGCTTCAGGACATACGAATACAAAATGGCAACTTTAGTCAAAAAATTAGAACACTATGCTGGGAAGCAGGCTTTTTCTAAATAGTGGGGACGTTATACCAAGAAGTTACCACTTCTAGTAGTACCATTGAAAATGATTGTACCCCATTTGGCATAAAGTCGTTTGGCATAATTGCCGTTTGGCATAATGGTCGTTTGGCATAATCATTGGCTAAGAATGAATACCAGCATTTTCGAAGCTTTTTCCGAGATCAACACCCCTGAGCTCATAGTAAAACATTTTCGTACATTTTTAATAAGCGAGGTGGTTGTTCAGAGATATAACAAGCTATGAATGTCAAAAATTGTAGTCACATTAGAGAGCATAACTAAATAAAACTCGTGACGGGTTTGGTGGAAGATCTTTTCGGAATAATAATTTTCTCCACATCCCAGAACACAGAGTATATTTGAGCTTTTTGCGATATACATATTTGAAAAAAGTAAATGGGCAAAAAAAGTTCGCAGTTATTAATAAAGGGAACGCTCATAGAATACTTCGCAACAGATCAAGTTCTGTCCCAGTTTGGACGTAACACTTAATGGAAATTACTTGGTAAAAGAAGGGAAAATTTAAATGCAAAATATAACAAGCTCTTATCCAAAGATCTATTATTGCAGCATTATGCAAAAATAGCCTTTATACGAGAGCAGATTATTTTTCGTTTGAAATGTTTTAGGCTCTAACACAAAAAAAAATCTTCTCACATAACTCAAATGAACAACACATTTTTAAAGAAAATATTTACGGTAAAACTTTTAATTTTGGAAATGTACATCACAACACTATCTACTATAGAAAGAAGGGAAAAATTTGTAATTGAAATAATATTTTTTTCAGCATATCTCGAAAGGAAAATATGTTGATTATTGGCAGGTTCTAATGTAATTATCATTTCAAGAACGTCTTGCAATAATTGATAAAACAGCCAAATATAAAAATGGTTTACATTTTGCTTAACAAAGTAATAAAATTTAAAACAGCATTAATATAAAGAACAGCCTATTTTTAAAAGGAGGCAACATTTATTTTTAAACCAATATAAGATCTGAAGCCAAAAAAATTGCGACATAATAAAATGAAGACGTTAAAAATTGCGTTCAGAATCATCGAAGTGATTGTGCTACTTTTCCCCGAATTACCCTGTTTCCCGAATGCAATTTCCCCGAATAACCCGTTTCCCCTAAAAGCGGTGCAGTTAAAATAAATGTTATAATAGTCTTCAGTGGCAGGATGGTAAACGAGAAAAAACGATAAGCAATCAAAAGAAGGAGGTATTCTGTCATTCTCGGCTATACACATGTTGGCAAAAACGCTGAGGACGGTAAAACTCGAAAGAACCGCCAATAAAGTAAAGAAGGGTGCTTATTAGATGGTCAGTTCGTTCACCACCCTGAAATGTATAAAGTTACGACAATTATGAGTGCTAAAAACTTTTCGAGGATGTGGGCTAGTCGGGGAAACGGAATATTCGGGGAACTGGCATTCGGGGAACTGGCATTCGGGGAACTGGCATTCGGGGAACTGGCGTTCGGATAACCGATATTTGGGGAACTGACATTCGGAAAAGTAGCATAATCCACCGAAGTAACTGCAGTAATCGATTTCTCTTTTCGCTGATAATTTGAGCAGATTAATGTTACCGATTACCGCCCTTTTGTCAGTTGGAAACCAAAAAATATAGCTCCAAAGAACATCCTATGCATTAAACAAGGAGAAAATTCTTCAATTAATGTTTGAATCCTCTGAGCAGAGAATCTTAAAAGTAAATGGAGTACCGTGTACCTTTTAATTCCGCTCCTAAATGCTTATCTTTGACAGATACGCGTATTTCGACTACCGCTTGCAGTCTTCTTCAGTGTCAGTTACTCGAATCCACAGTGGATACGAGTAACTGACTCTGAAGAAGACTGTAAGTGGTAGTCGAAATACGCGTATCTGTCACAGATAAGCATTTAAGAAGGCGAAAATTATTTAAATTTTGAATCAACAGTTTAATACCTATAATTATGGTAACATCACATTAAGAAAGAGAAAAAATTGAATGTTTGAAAGAAGGGTAAATTTGAGCTAAATATAGCAACATCTACAGTGGAAACAAATATTCCAATAGCGGAACTAAAAAGAAGAATTAATATTTGAAAGAAGGGTTATTCTGGATAAATAATAAAATACTGTTGGCAATAACTTACCTAATATGCTTTAGTTTATTCAAGAGCATAAGATTGTTGAATAAAGTGACATTTTGTATCAATTGATATAATTGAATTTAAATATGTTGTATAAGAGTATTATTTTAATTATCAGGTATTTTGGTGAAGAATCATTTGTCTACCAAATATCACCCCCACAAAAAAACTTATCTGTCCCCTCCCCCCACTCCTGGACATTTTTTTTCCACACAACTAAATCATGTGAACTAGTCGAAATGATTATTTTTTATATGTTTCCATTATTTTCACCGAGCACCTCCATTTATATGTCTCCATTTTTTACTGCATTGATGAATATATTACAATATAAAACATTATTTTAATTGATAAATTGTTCTAATAAACTTTACCTAGGGAAAGTGTACCAGTTATGGCCATAGTGGTTCCCTATTTGGCCATGTGGGACATTTTGGAAATTTTCACATTTCAAGTATTTTCGAATGCTTTAACATCAAGATATATCTCAAATCAAACTACTACAACACACAAGAAAATTCAAGATTTGAAGACATTAAAGTAATCACGTATGGCGAAATAGGGAACCACTTTGTCTATAACTGGTACACTTACCCTATTAACTTTCTCTTAAAACTAAATCAAATTCTCAAGCAATAATACTCATTTTATGAATTTTCATCAGTAAAATTATCATCAAGTTCTTCAACATCTTCCATTAATTCGTCTAGTGCATTGCCTTCAGTGTTCAAGTTTTCAGAGCTGTCGAGATCTTCGAATTGTTTCTGCTAGAGGCTTTCCTAAATATAGTGTCAACATTACCGACAAATATTTCATCGGTTTTCCTTCGCTTACTTCTATTACTAAGTTTTTGTGGACGTCAACGGCCAGGTGTTTCTGCGATGTACTTTGCAAGTTCCAAATGACCGTCGAGCCAATCTTTATTTTATTTCTCGCAGCACTCTTGCTTGTGTTGAGCCTTTTGCCACGCATTGTAAGAATTTTTTGCTATGTTCAAAAGTAATAATTAAGTGTGTAATACTTTTAAGATAAGATTTGACGTTTAACAGTTCCACCTTTCAAGCAGTGTTTAATTTTTACGATTTTTTGGGTTATGCTCGCATAATCAAAAATTGTAATTAACAAAAAAATCAATTTTTTCGACCTTTATTCCAAATTGATGCTCATCCGTAGCTATCCGCATATGGATTCTCGTTCCGCAGATAGTAAAAACCCCAAACTAAACTGTGGTGGTGGTCTTTACTTAGGCAAAATTTATTTTAATAAACCGTGTAACCTCAACAACATTTTAAAGTTTAGACAATAACCTTTCCAACAATGAATTAAATTCCAAAATTGGACCGTTATTCGCTGAGAAAATTGCATTTGTTTGAAATGCATTTTTTCTACAATTTTCACAATTTTCCTAAGTCTGATGTCTGTGGCGCAATGAGTTTTCACCACAGAGGGCTGAAGTTTAGGAAACGTCATTCAAAGTAAGGGGCCGTCCATAAATGACGTAGCATTTTTTCGCTGATTTTTTACACCACCCTCGTAGCGTTTCGTCACAAATACTGATACCCTCCCTTGGAAAATACGTAGCATATCAAGCACCCCCACCCCCCTAATTTTTTTTATTTGTTTTTCTTAGCAATTGGGTTGAAACAAAAAATTGGAATTCAGAAGTTCAACACAGATTTTGATATCAATTACTGACTGAAACGTAAGGATAATCTGACGAATAAATGTTTGATTTGCTGTAGCAGCTTTTCCTGTTTAAGTTGTTGGCTAAATTGTATTACTTTTGCTGTTGTTACTATGAAAAATTAATTTACAGCTGAAAATATAGAAAAAGGAAAAATCTTTGATTGGATTGATGAAGCTAACAGTAACGAGTTAGGGTACAATAGATTTTATAATATGTTGAAAAGACATTTAGTTACATTAGAGGATTGTTTTTTAATTATTCGTTGTTAGGAAACAGATTTCAATGAAAAAGATCAAGATAAAATATATTTAATTTGACATGGATATTCGTCATTATTATCCAAATTCAAATCCATTTAGCAATAAGGTGCCAGATGTAGAAAAGATTACACTTGTAATATTTGGAATGCTCAGAAAATCTTAGCGATTATTATACTGCCCATGAAGGCATAACTGTCCCATATGGAAAAAGTAGGCATTGAGAAAATAACGCTCCAAGTCTGAAGTTTGTTTTTTCATACAAATGTTTATAATTTTCTAATACAATTGTGCATGCCATATCACTCAGTACAACCGCACTGCTTACTACTTTAACAACTATTGATCAACAAAAATATAAGCTTGAGCATAAATCATGTTTTGCAGCTGGGGTTCATAGTACATATGGACCGATGCACAAGTTCACTAATTTGACGTTTGAGCGGTGCCGAGTCATGGTCACATAAATAACACTGCACCGCTCAAACGTCAAATAATGAACTCATGCATCGGCTCATAGAGACTTTTATGCCTTTATTTTTCAATATGGGACTACACCAACTTCTTGTTTTACCACGACATGTTCAGCAAAGTGTGTAAATTTGTATATGCATAATATAGTTTATATTCAAACATGAATATTGCAACGAAAAAAGTTGTTGGCTCGAAAATCAATATGGGACAGTTATGCTTTCATAGGCAGTATACAAGTTATTCAACTTTATAATATTTCAGCTTAATTTCATTATCGTTCCCCATACTGAAATAATCTTACACAAACTATGACGAAACAATTAAATACTAAAAAAAGTCTTTTTTCAAATTACCGGGTTATTAAGAAAATTGAATGAAAGAACAATTTTGATAACACTCGAATCTGTTGTCCAGGCTTTTCCATCGAGAGCATTGATATATCAAAGCAAATCGATGAGTTGATTGGGGATCTCCACCCAACATTGAGAGCATAATTCACAGAATGAATATCTTGTTTTAATGTAATATTTGCCAAAGCAAACATTTGTTTTTTTTTTAAGAATTATGCTCTAACAGAAAATATGAATCAAACTAAAACAATGTTTTCCAAGTCGTTAAAGCTTTGATTTTGAATTTGTTTATTTATCTTTTAATTTATATATTTAAAAATTAATTTATTAATACATGAATATAATGTTCACATAGTTATTTAAAGCATTCAAAAATCTGTTTGTTTGCACAATCTGTCATATGAATGTTTTGAAGCTGAATCATCATTTTAGAACCCAACTTTATAAGTCAAACAAAGAAAAAAGAAGTTTGATAAAAATCAATGTATGTCATTTTTTTCAGCGCCTCTCTTTTTACCGACGTGATTCAAAATGCTACGTCCAGTAGCTAGGACCCCTCCCTCCCCCTCGTCACACATCGTCACAAATTCATGAAGACCCCCCTCCCCCTTAAAAAGCTACATCATTTATGGACGACCCCTTAGTCAATTTTTCCATTTTTGACCACTACTTTCCCCATAGTTGAATGGTATGACGGTTCAAATTTCATGATTCCGAAGTACGAGCATTCCGATAGGGTTTGAAGTGGACATTTTCAGACTATTATAATATTATTATTATTAGACTATTATATATAATATTATAATTCCAACATGCGACTGCTCAAAAGTCAAGACTTTTCTTCAAAATCTTAATAGATACCCTGTGAAATACCAAAAATGAAATTCTTCCTCTAGTCTCTGGCGTTACGTCCCAACCAGGACAACCAGGCCTGCTTCCCAGCTTAGTGCTCTTATGAACACTACTGCAGTTATTTACTGAGAGTTTTCTTTGTGAATTGACCATTTTTGCATGTGAATATCGTATGTCAGGCACGAAGATACACAATGCTCTAGGAAGTCGAGAAAACTTCCAACACGAAAAGATCCTCGACCGGTGGTATTCGAACCCAAGTCCTTCAGTTTAGCCTTATTGAAAAGCTACGAGTTAACCGCTATGGGCCTTCTAAACATAAATTTGTTATACCCGAACCACTTCTGTTACGGCAAAATAACGGAAATTTGATAATATTTTGAATCGGAACCATAATTCAAATTTTTTCGCTGACGGTATAGAACTTTTGACCACAATCATAATTTGGGACGAGTTTATAAAAGGGCAATCTTTCAGAAATTCCTTCAGCAAACCCTCTACAGAATCCAACAAGAATTCCGTAAAATCTTTACTGGGGTTCCTTCAGCGATTTTTCCACAGATTCCTGCGGGAACTTTGCCAGGATTTTTTTTCCTCCAGAAATTCAGAGTTTTCTATAAGAATTCCTGAGGGATTCCTTACATCGACTCATGGAGGTTTGACTGTACATTCATTTTTGAACAATTCCCTGTCCCAACAACGGTTATTCATAATGTTTGCTTTCACTGTAGCTTTCCATGTTTACTAAAATTCCATCGACCCATTACTAACTATTTATAATAATGTGTACTAGCACAACTTAATTGGTTTCGCTTTGATCACTTTTGGATGAAAAAGAAGGGCCGACAAAATTACAGCACCAGAATAAGACTTATTAGTTATTTATTCAACACTAAATTTCACGATTGATCAATACTTGTGATTGCCCATTCCAGATGTGTTGTTAGCACGTACAAAAAGGCACGCGGTGTACCTTTCGTGTGCCATGCCATGACGGTGGTTTCTATTTCACAGAAGAGGACTTTCACCATGACCCATTCAGTATCCCAGCGATTCAACGCTCCATTTTTTTCTAGTGTATTGCTTAACTCTCCGGTCCCAATGAAGTCAGCTAATAAACACTAGTCAATTTAGCTTGACTGATGATTCAGTGAAGCTAGCAGTAATCAACAATTTCATCAATAGAGATAATGATAATAGGGCTTTAGGACATTTCGTCGAATGACATTTGGTCGAATGACGTTTGGTCGAATGACATTTGGTCGAGAGTACATTTGGTCGAAAGGACATTTGGTCGAATGAACATTTGGTCGAATTGCTTTGGTAAATTTATTTTGGTCGAATGACGTTGAGTTGAACGGAAATTTGGTTGAAAACTGGTAAAATTGATTAATTTTTTTCTAAGTTTTGCAAAATTTGTAAATTGACGTTGTTGAATAAAAAACGAGACATTCATGTGATCTTATTTTTGAATTTCATACATCATTCCATTTGCAAATTAAAATTATGCAAAAATCTAGGATTTCAATGAAATTTTTAGAAGAACTTTTTTGTACATTGACTGAAATATTTAGCTCTAGTGAATCTATTATTCTTTCAAATATCATCATTCTTTGAAAAACTGCTCAACAAGTTATTTTGCTACTCAACGACTTGAACATAATATTTTTATTATTTACTATTCTCTTGAAATGTCATCGTTCTTCGTAATGAACTGCTGATCTTCATCTGATGGAAACATGCGGAAAGAGTACTCGGGATCTTTCTTTGAATCCGGGCCTTACAGCTTACGGACGTGGTGGGTAAGATTTTGGAATGCGGAATCTGAATTAAAACGGCAGGAAAATGTGCTTTTAGGAGAACCTTTATGGCGAAGTGAATGTTAGGTTTCGGTAACTTTACTTATGGCCAATTGACTTATTGTGACTTCAATGTATGTAAGGGAAGACAAGTTTACTGAGGCAAGAAAAGTTGGCTTGCTTCCATTTATGATCAGCTTATCTCGAATCGCAGAACTGGCCTGAACAAAAAAGTAACATGGAACGTCAAAAATGCAATATGTTGGGAGAGCGTCTATCAAATTGAATAACAAAATTTTGCTAATCGCATAATAGGTTGTTGGTAAAAAGGTTGGTACTTTTTCAATTACTCTATCACTCTTGTATTGGAGACAATAGTCAGACTGAACGTAAAACTTTCTTTCCATACTATTTAGATTCAACCCCTTCTGCGAAATGTCGGTTCAAAAAAATTTAATATGTTTTTTGTTGAAACTAAACCTTTTCGACCAAATGTCCATTCGACTAAATGTCTGTTCGACCAAATGTACTTTCGACTAAACGTCATTCGACTAAATGGGCCGTATGAATAAAATGTAGTAAAGTTGAGTTTACTACATTCTCGGTAGTAAACGCTATATGTGGAACACGAGTGGAACATGTTTGTGTCATTTTCCTTTCTACACCTTTCGAACATACTACAAACAACGCATTGCTATGAATGAAGGTAGCATTTACTACAAAGCTACTGGTAGTTAGCTTCAGAGGTTGCTACACATGCTTTGAGTTTGCGGAATTGAATGGAATAATTTACTTTTGAGTAAAAATCATGGGAAAACGATATGAGTTTTGATATTTCGGAAGGTATTTTGAGTTTTGCTTAGGAATTCTGAGGTTACGAAAACATTCGCCCCGCCAATGCTGAGATTCCGGTAAGATTACCGGCAGTAGCAATTTGTAATATCCGTGTGAATTCTGGCATTACGATAATTATGTTATTTTCTAGGAATTTTAGGATGTCGGTAGGAATTCAGATATTTATAATGTAATTTGTAAACTCTGACATCTCAGATTTCCTTTTGAATTCCGGAATTCCTGTAGGAACTTTGGGATTCCGATAGGGATGTCGGATTTTTTGTGATAATTCTGGAAGTTTAAATACCATTCTAGGAATATTGCGGAAATATTAGGAATCTGTTAAAAACTCTAGAATTGGGGTGGGAATGGGATTCCGAATATTAATCTCTTGGAATTCTGTGGGTATCTTTGAGACGGTATTTTTGTAAGAATCTATGAGATTGCGGTGGGATTCCTGCGAATTATTGTGTGAATATTTGTAATTCTGAAAACCAATCTTGTAAAAACCTTTAAGATTCCGTTGATCTCCAGTTCCGTTGGAATTTCAAAGCAAAGCTTTAATATAAACGATTTGAATGTCGGTAAATATTTTATAGATTTCAATGGGATTTTTTGTGAAATCGACAAGAATTTTGATAATTTCAAAGGGAACCATGGTGTTTTAGGGGAGATCCTCATTGAATTCTAACGACTGCCAATGGAATCACTACAATTCCCATAAAAATCTCGACATTCTAAGTTCTAGACATTCCAAGGATACTATCAGAAACCCCACCAAAATAGCGAGAATATCGTAGAAACACTTAGAACTTCCGGAATTCAACATGCTGTTAAGAAAACACACGGGGAGCATCAAAATTCTACCGCAATTTCACCAGAATCTCAGTACTGGTGCTAGAAAATATGTGGTTCCAAATTTGATAGCTGTAATCTCAAGATCTCTTCATAGATGTTAAGCTAGTATTTAAAAAATCATCAATCACTGGCGTTGGCGAAGGCCGAAAACCACCCAGAAAATTCTTTGATGTACCATCATCATAAAATCATAGACATAGAGAGAATACCAGACTAATCGCAAAATTACACTACAAATTTTGTCAAATAACAGCACCTTCATGATTTGTGCAAATTGTCGCGTAATCGATTAGATTCCATGCATTTTCTTCATATGCATGATTGTATTAATTTTAGGCGTCACTCTGAATAGATTGTTCTTTACGTGCAGAATCACTCTGCACTCTGAATGGAAATTTCTTAACGTGCAGCTTCAGTCACTGCTCATGTTCGAAAGTAGTAAGTACTACATGTTCGAAAAGTTTTTTATTCATACCAAAAGTGTAGTAAACTTTGTGGATTTTGTTTTTGAGTAGATGCTACATGTAGTAAAGTTCAAAGTTTTTTATTCATACCACCCAATGTCATTCGACTAAATGTCTTTCGACCAAATGTCATAGATTCTGATAATAGAGATAGTAGCAACGAGTTGAATAATAAAAAGCCCCAAAATGACCATCTTATGTTCAAAATCAGAAAAGTTCAACAATACTGCATTCCTTCAATAAATCAATAACTCCAGGCCATTCTTATTCATAATCATAATTCAGTTAACCCACCGTCGGTCGCCCTAGTGTACTGAGTACACGCACTTTGCGAAAAGTCGAAAAACACGTTGAAAATCCCTTCAAATTGATCCGGGTGTTGGTCCTATTCCAAGATCTACTCTTCTTCTTGCTTGTAGAGAAGAAATTTTTCGAAAAAATCAACGAAAAGTTTTCGAAAACATCGAGTTTTTAACCTAAGTTTTTAGGCGTGTACTCAGTACACCAGTGCGACCGCTCGTGTAACTTTTTTTATAGGGCCCGTCACACGAGCGGGCCAAAAGCGTGTACTGAGTACACGCGGAGCAAATTTGATACTAAATCCAAAGCTAGGAAAGATAGAATATGGATGTCTTCGGCAAATTTCTTCAGTTCAACGTTACCAATTGGTCAGTTGACAAAAAACACTTTGGAAAAATCCTCAACTTCCTGTGGCCATCGGATTGTGCCCCGGGGGAACCGATGAAGTGGACATTTCGCAATGCAACATCTCGAACACAAATATCTCAGGATCTAGATTTTTAGCAAGATGGTATCTTCGGCAAAGTTGTTCAGTAGGTCAAGAGCTAACATGTGATAGGCTGCTTGTTTCGAAATTCTGCCACCAGATGGTGCTAGTGAGCATTTAATTTTCCAAACACCGATATCTCAAGATCCTGATTACCTAGAAAGATGATGTCTTCGACAAAGTTGTTTAGTAGGTCAAGGACTAACATATGATAAGCTACCTAACAAGAAAAACTGCCATGAGATGGCGCTAGTGAGCATGCAATATTTTAATCACGAATATCTCATGATCCCGATTTTTTAGAAAAAACGTGTTTTCGGCAAAGTTGTTCAGTAGATCAAGGGCTACCATGTGATGATCTTCTTGATTCAGAATTCTTTCAATAGATGGCGCTAGTGAGCCTGATATTTTTCGAACACAGATATGTCAGGATCCTGGTTACCTATAAAGTTGACGTCTTCGACAAAAGTGTTGAATAGGTCAAGGTCTAGCATGTAATATGCCACCCAACTTGAAATTCTACCAACAGATGTCGTATTTTGATCGCGAATATCTCAGGATAACGATATATTAGCAAGATGGTATTTTCGGCAAAGGTGTTTAGTAGATTAAGGACTTAACATGTGATGCGCCGTTTGATTCGGATTTCTTTCACAAAACGACACTTTTCGAACGCAGATATTTTTGGATTCTGATCGCTTAGAAAAATGATCCTGAGATATTTTCATTACTAAGAAATATTACCCCTTCGGCAAGGTTGTTCATAAGATGAAAGCCTAAATGCAAGGAACCTCAAATTTTAAAATTCTTTCAACTGGTGGCGCTAGTGAGCATGCATATTTTGATTGCTAATATCTGAGGATCCCGATTACATCCAAATATAAACTTCTTGGCTCAAAATTTCAGTAAGTCAAGTATAAACTTGTGATAGGCCACACTTGTTTGGGAATTCTTCCACTAGATGGTGCTACTGAGTATGCTATATTTTCAACCCAAATATCTAGGATCGTATTTGCTTAATCATGAAAATGACGTCTTCAACTAAGTTGTTTATTCTGTCCAAGACTGAAGCATGTTTAACATGTAATAAACCGTTTGATTCGAAAGCGGTGCTCTTCAGCATGAAAATCCCATCAGAATGTACTTCAGAATTTCAAGTACAGTCAATTTTTCGATATCGAACTATGAAACTTCGACTAATACAGGTTTGACTATATTTGAAAATATGACGATCAAAATCATTGCCGCGAAAACGTGTAAGCCCAATGCTAAAATGACTTTTTTTGGCCGATATTGGCCCATCGGGCGGTAGTGTGTAAACGTCAAACACGAATGAAAACGACGCGAGCGATGCAGCCTGCAGTTGGTCGCATATATACGAATCGGTCGTTAAAAAAATGATCGATGGACACTAGACTGGCCCTTAAACAAAAAAGTTGTAAAACTCAACGGGGCACCCCCTAGTTATGTGCCTCAGGGTAAGAAAAAATCTCTGTCAAAATTTCATCTCAATTGGTTGCTCCACCGACAGGCGCATTCAGTTCGAAGTTTGTATGGAATATTCGTTTCAACTATATTGAAAATTGACCCTATGGCACTGTTATGTTCCGTATGCTAGTTGCTCGCGTTCAATTGAGCCCAGAATGACAAATTCACTTGTTGATACCCTAATGAACATAGTTGCAGAAGGTTGTATCTGGATTTAAGCTCATTTTAATTAACCTTCCTTTTGTTGAAAGTTAGGCTTAGATCAGCACTCCCGTACAATCACATATATGCATGCGCCTTATGCCGCAGCTCGCGCAGCGTCATAGGTGGCTATGATGCGCTTAGTGGATACCACCAAGCTATGTTGAAGAAATGCTAAGCAGTATTGCAAATCTACTTCAGATAGTTAAAACACCACCTTTTCAATTTTAATCATGATACAACCTTCTACAATATTGTTCGCTATGGTATCAAGTAGTGTTTTTGACATTCTGGGTTCAATTAAACGTTATCAACAATTTTCCTGAACCAAACAGGGGATGATGTGCTGTTTCCCATATGTTTGAGCTGAAAATCTCATATTAACTTCAATTCAATTGCGTCAGCTCATGGAACGACCAAATGAGCTGAAACTTATAGGAAGTCTCCTTTTAACCGTAAAGAATAATCCTGGGGGGTGCCCCGTGGAATTATACAACTTTATTTTTCTCCCATACTGAGCTGGGCCAGTCTAATGGACACCGATGAGAGTGTGACGCCTTTTTGTCTGTGCTGAGATCAAAGAACTGTCAATAGTGGTTACTATAAAGCAATAGGCCTTTTCACGAGACAGCTGATTCGGAAGGTCTTTGACAGTTCTTCTATGCAAATGCCGAACGTGTCAGTGGTTCTAAAAGGTAAACAATAATATAAAATAACGATCAAATAATGATGAAGGCGTAATCGGTTTTCTAAATAACATCTATTCTGTGAATTCAACTGATTTTCTGATAAAATTGTCAATGGCAGACTGCAGTAGCACGTAGTATTTTTCTGCTTTCAAAGAGTATATTTCAAGCACAATGATTGGTTTAAATAATGCAAATAATAGCCTTAAAACAGGTGCTAGACTTAGTACACGCGGCATTGAAATTTTACTTCCATTTGACAGTCGCTCTTCACCATTGGTAATCACCGGTCCTTCACCGATAGAAACGAATGTAACATGGACCTGTCCCATGAAAAGGCCTTTCTAATATCTAATGAGCCTATGCATGCTATAAAACGTTTGACTTTTACTGTGCGTGCTGTTTTCAAGTTGCCCGTGAGAGAGAGCGAGACAGCACCAACACACGACCCACAGTAAAAGTCAAAAGAACAAAAGAATTTATGGAACGTACAGAGGCTCATGGGCGGCAGAAAGCTGTTGAACAAAAACGATGATGGATGTGAGTTAGTGCAAAGTGATATGAGAAACTCGGTCTCTCATGGCGACTCACGGGATGACACGCACACTACAACATTTTTCAAATCACCTCGAAAGTGATAGTCATTGCCTGTGTTGTTTACAAATCAATTCAAAGTGCTCTTTGTACTAGTATAACCATATTATGATTATACTAGCTCAAAGAGCACTTTGAATTTATTTGTAAACAACCAGGGAGTGAAATGATCGGTCACGGTGATAATCATAAGCCTATCGCTCAAGCTGATTTTCCTGAGGAAAAAGACGTGCCATAATATCAAACCCGACCAGTACTGCGAGAGTGTGCTCTCACGAGATGTGCAGCAACAAATTTAGATTATCATCAGCAACGAGAAATTTGCGTCCTACTTTTCAACTAAATATAAAAATAATATTGTTCAATTTGAACCTAGAATTTGAAGTAGAATGAACCCTATATGTTTAATTTTATTTTGTGCTTATCTATTAATTTACTGGTAACGAAATGTTTTAACATTTGACAAAACGTGTATTGATGAGCCCAAATGATCAGTATCATAAGATGTTCAGAAAATTAAATGCCCACTGGCACAGGGTTACATAATTCCAAATATAATTGCCAATAACATGTGAGCACTTTCCTTACCCAATAATTTTGATGAAGACGTCAAGTTTTAAAATAATCGGGAACTTGAGATTCTGTATTTGAAAAAAAAAAAAATAAACCAGGAGCTCTTTCTCTAGCCTGATGGAAGTATTTGAAATCTAGCAGCCCATTGCATTTTGAATTGAATGTGGAAGATTTTTGAGTAGGTATATTTTACACTTGACACGTTGGCCAGTGATATACAGAACAACTTCATCAAAGACACCATCTTTGTAATCTAATTTCATTTTCCTAACCAGGATCCTGGAATACTTGCATTCGAAAATTTCGTTTTGTGGAAGAATTCCGAATCAAACTGCATATACCATGTTTAGTCCGTAGTCCGGCCCAGATAGCCGTAGCGGTAAACGCACAGCTATTCAGCATGACCAAGCTGAGGGTCGTGGGTTCGAATCCCGCTGGTCGAGGAACTTTTCGGGTTGGAAATTTTCTCGACTTCCTAGGGCATAGAGTATCTTCGTACCTGCCACACGATATACGCATGCAAAATGGTCATTGTAAGCTCTCAGTGAATAACTGTGGAAGTGGTCATAAGAACACTAAGCTGAGAAGCAGGCTCTGTCCCAATGGGGACGTAACGCCAGAGAGAAGAAGATGTTTAGTCCTTGATCTACCAGAAAGTAGCTTATCATTTTTAGTTGATATATTTAACAAATGTTTTCAATTAGCATATTTTCCTGACAAATGGAAAAATGCTAAGGTTGTTCCAATTTTAAAACCAGACAAAAATCCTGCAGAAGCTTCTAGCTATCGTCCAATCAGTTTGCTTTCCTGCTCCTTTCAGTAAACTTTTTGAAAAGGTTATTTTGAACAGAATGATGGTCCACATCAACGAAAATTCAATTTTTGCCAATGAACAGTTCGGATTCCGCCATGGACATTCGACCACTCATCAACTTTTACGTGTAACAAATTTGATCCGTTCCAACAAATCTGAAGGCTATTCTACTGGTCTTGCTCTTCTAGACATAGAAAAAGCATTCGACAGTGTTTGGCATGAAGGTTTGATTGTAAAATTAAAAAACTTTAATTTTCCAACATACATTGTTAGAATAATTCAAAGTTATCTGTCAAATCGTACACTTCAGGTTAATTATCAGAACTCCAGATCTGAAAGACTTCCTGTAAGAGCTGGTGTTCCTCAAGGCAGCATTTTGGGACCAATATTATACAATATTTTCACATCTGACTTACCTGAGCTACCTCAGGGATGTCAAAAATCTTTGTTTGCGGATGACACAGGCCTCTCCGCCAAAGGACGAAGCCTGCGTGTCATCTGTAGTCGATTGCAAAAAAGTTTGGATATTTTTTCTTCATACTTGCAAAAATGGAAGATTTCTCCTAATGCTTCCAAAACTCAACTAATAATATTCCCACATAAACCAAAAGCTCTTTATTTGAAACCTTCAAGTAGACATGTTGTCACGATGAGAGGGGTTCCAATAAATTGGTCAGATGAAGTTAAGTATCTAGGGCTCATGCTAGATAAGAATTTAACTTTCAAAAATCACATTGAGGGCATTCAAGCCAAATGTAATAAATATGTAAAATGTCTCTATCCCCTTATTAATAGAAAATCAAAACTTTGTCTTAAGAACAAGCTGTTGATATTCAAACAAATTTTCAGGCCAGCCATGTTGTATGCTGTACCAATATGGACTAGCTGTTGTAATACCAGGAAGAAAGCTCTGCAGAGAATTCAAAATAAAATTTTGAAAATGATTCTGAGGCTTCCTCCCTGGTATAGTACCAATGAGTTACATAGAATATCCAATGTTGAAACATTGGAACAAATGTCAAATAAAATAATAAATAATTTCAGGCAAAAATCGTTACAATCTTCTATTGCCACGATTAATGCGTTATATGTTTAGGTTAAGTTAGGTTAAGTATATTAAAAACATTTTTTTTTTCTCTTATAAGCAGGTGAAATCAACTCACCTGTAAAAAAAAAAAAACTGAACTGCTACGGCAAATGAAATGTAATATGTTGTTAACAAAATGTTAATTAAATCTAAAATTTGTTTTACCAAATTAGGATGATAGTGTTGTCAAATAACACAGAACACCTAGATATAAGAAATGAATGTAATGTTTGGAATGATACTAATAAAGAAATTAAAAAAAAAAAAAAAAATGTCCTTGATCTACTAAACATCTTTGCCGAAAACACCATCTTGCCATATCATTATCTTAAGATATTCGCGATCAAACCTTGACCTATTCAACACTTTTGTCGAAGACGTCAACTTTATAGGTAACCAGGATCCTGAGATATCTGTGTTCGAAAAATATCAGGCTCACTAGAGCCATCTATTGAAAGAATTCCGAATCAAGAAGATTATCACATGGTAGCCCTTGAACTACTGAACAACTTTGCCGAAAACACGTTTTTTCTAAAAAATCGGGATCCTGAGATATTCGTGATTGAAATATTGCATGCTCACTAGCGCCATCTCGTGGCAGTTTTTCTTGTTAGGTAGCTTATCATATGTTAGTCCTTGAGCTACTAAATCAGGATCTTGAGATATCGGTGTTTGAAAAATTAAATGCTCACTAGCACCATCTGGTGGCAGAATTTCGAAACAAGCAGCCTATCACATGTTAGCTCTTGACCTACTGAACAACTTTGCCGAAGATACCATCTTGCTAAAAAATCTAGATCCTGAGATATTTGTGTTCGAGATGTTGCATTGCGAAATGTCCACTACATCGGTTCCCCCGGGGCACAATCCGATGGCCACAGGAAGTTGAGGATTTTTCCAAAGTGTTTTTTGTCCACTGACCAATTGGTACCGTTGGACTGAAGAAATTTACCGAAGACATCCATATTCTATCTTGCCTAGCTTTGGATGTACAATCAAAATTGCTTTTTTTTGAGCGACTGACGGAAGGTTAATCATAATTCAACATCAGATCCACTATCGTAATGTTGCAATTAGAGCAAAATAGATGAGATTTATTTTTGTATTCTTATATTTTTTACTACCTTCTTCATTCTAGTGTTACATCCGAATTGGAATAAACCCTGATTGATGTTCTAATAAAACATTTTCACAGTTATGAACTGAGAATATTCTATGTCAATCGGTCATTTTTGGATGTTTATAATTGTGGCAATCACGAATATAGATTACTGGCCGTATTTTGGACCCATTAAAAAAGCAGTTTGAGCGTAATTAAGTCAAGAAGTATGCCAAAATGTGAAGAACGGTTTCCTCAATGAGATAAAATTGCTAATATGATCATGTGTACGTCGAAATCAATTCAATGGCTTAGCACTGTTTTTCATTGTTTTGGACACCCCAATAGTAGTAGGGTCTAATACATTTTGGACCTTCAAAGTAAGTATTTGACACTCTGCCTTAACAGTCGATTAAAGAATAAATCCTAAAAACAAATCCAATCAATCGATTAATAATGAAAAACCGAACGTAATTTTTGCTTGAAGCTCAGAAATTTGAAAAAAGCTATTTGTTCAGGGACCGTCCATAAATGACGTAGCATTTTAGGGTGGGGGGGAGTCTACGGTTGGCTGAAATGGGGGTCAAAAATTGATCAAAAATTGCTAAGTCATTAATAGACGCTGCCTTAGATTCAAAAAAAAAAAATCTGATCGCTTTCATTTTTTTTATTATATTCCTTGCAATTGGAAGTCGATAAAATTCAAATTACAAAAAAAAAATCCTCGACAAGCGGGATTCGAATGTGCGACCTTCAGCATGGTATTACTGAATAGCTGCTCGTTTTTCGCTTTGGTCATGAAACCCCCCTTTTCTAATCATAATAGACTGATTATTTACAACTTGTTTACTAAACCAAGACTGCATTTTCAATTGACAGTGGCCCATTTTTAGGAGCCAAAACTTTTCAAGATCATCCAATACTGAAAGAATGCATTTGTATCTTATTTTATCGTCACTTTGTGTTCTTTTTTCTGGCGTTACGAAGGGTCGCAGCAAGCCGTGCGAGCGGGTGGCGCGTTTTGAAATTTCTGTCACGTTAATTTCGGTTTCGCTAATTTTTTGACTCGGCTGGTGCAAAATATAATCGGCAAATGGTGTCATTGCAAATGTTCTTGCAAAAGTTTCGTAAAGTGATAAAAAGTTTTTTTTTTGTGAAAATTGAATTCATGAATGACTTGTGGCGTTTAGTGTGTTAGATTTTACGTGGTTCCGCTGCTGCGTCGGCTGCCACCCGGAGAGGTTTTTCGATAGTTAAAAGTGTGATTCTGATAAATTGTAATGAGAAAGCATATTAGTTACGGTTATGAAATCTGATGGTGACGGTCAGTGCCTTCTTAACCTTCCAGTCGACGCGCGGTTTGTCACCGTCAGAATCACCGCGCTGCTGTTGTGAACGAAAAGCGAGATTTTTTCAGCGGTGTTATACAAAATACAACAGCGCGACGACTGAAGTGTTAAAAAAATTGAAAGAAGTGACAAAACCCCATTCTATTACGATCATTGTGTTACGCAAAATTAAAGAATATTCAAAACCAAAAGAAAATGCCCAGTTTTACTATTTTCATAAGGTGCGCTTTATCGACGACGCACAAATTTCGTTAAAAAATGCGGATCATTTTTCAGCAAAATGATTGAGACTTTTTGCAAAGACTGCAACTTTATTCGGCGTTAGGACAAGCGAATGGCTTTGGTGAGTTCATTCCGATCCAACTACTTATTTTCAATGCAATATGGGCTTCTTCTGTATCATAGGGTTGGATTAATTAATCTTCTCGTTTCAGAGAGCGAGTAAAGGCGCTCAAATCAAAGCTCATTAGCTAGGACATAAGGCGGAAATACCTGAGCCCCATCCCTGGAAAACAAGCATGCATGGAGTGACATTAACTTTCTCAGCTACGTCACTCCCAACGTTGATAAAAACATTTCATTCACAATTACCCAATTACAAAACATATACTCAACTACACATACACTTGATTTGAATCCGGTCGCATCACTCGCTTGTAGTGAATCCTGGACTATTACCCTACCCTATATCCAACTCCTTGACATCTATGAGGGCGTCGGTGAGTCGCTGGCCTCTCTTTAAGGGGGCAGGATCCGTCATCCATTTCGAAATTTTCAAAAGCAGTTTTTTCGTTCAAAATCAAGAAAATTTACAGGAAAATATGTTCACTGTATCCTGCTCTCCAACCGAAACACAGTGAACACATTTTCATCGAATAATGTTTAGTTTTGAACAGAAAAACTGCTTTTCAAATTTCGATGATGACGATGATTACGATGACGGAGCGTTGATCGTTAAGTAGGTGTCATATCATCATTATCCTTCCCTTTCCTCGTAACGGAGAAGATGGGCGTGGCCGGCAATGGAAATTGTCATGTGTTTTCATCTCTGACTTCCGATTGGAATGCTATTCTTTCCGATATAGTTTTCCATAAGCAATTGGAAAGGTAACCAACATGACAGCTTTCAGTATGCAATCTACGAGTTACTCCGTTACCACGCAACGCAACGCAACTTCTTCTTATTTCTGGCGTTACGTCCCAACTGGGACAAAGCTTGCTTCTCAGATTAGTGTTCTTATGAGCACTTCCACAGTTATCAACGATGTCGATTGAGCATTTTTGCATGTGTATATCGTGTGGCAAGTACGAAGATACTCTATGCCCTGGGAACTTTTACGAAAAGATCCTCGTCGTCACTGTAAACTAGTGATCCTTTATAGAGAGATAAGCGGAAGTAAAATGGAATGATTTGGCAACAGACCAGCAGTGCTGATTTTGATCGGCGTCGAGAACAATATTGTAACACGGACATGACTTCCTCATTGCTAAAAAGTGTATTTTGTTTCGTTATAGATCTTTGAGCTACATATTCAAACTAATAAACACCCGAAAAAATCAACAACTAAAAATCGCATTGACAAAAATTTGAAAAAGAGAAATATTTCATTTTATTGCTCTATGCAAAATTACTTTTACCGAAATAATTTCAAGCGGATTACATTACTCCTCAAGACAAGTTCAAAACAAACATAACGCATGTTCGTTTGGCTCACACTTTGACAGCTCTCGCTGTTCGATTGGCTCACACTTTGACAGAAATGTCAACTTCCGCGAATCTCTCTTATAAAGGATTACTACTGCAAACTAAGTAATGTGAAATTCGATTTCCGAGTTTGGAATTTTCACATAGGATTCCATACAAATGGTATAGGATGTGTGATTAGGAATAGGTCTCCCTATCTACAAGCTGGATTTCAATAAGAAAATTGAATTCAATTATCTATGAATCATAACACGAATTTGTGGGGCCCAGATAGCCGTAGTGGTAAACGCGCAGCTATTCAGCATGACCATTCTGAGGGTAGTGGGTTCGAATCCCGCTGGTCGAGGATCTTTTCGTAAAGGAAATTTTCTCGATTCCCAGGGCATAGAGTATCTTCGTACCTGCCACACGATATACATATGCAAAAATGGTCAATCGGCAAAGAAAGCTCTCAGTTAATAACTGTGGAAGTGCTCATAAGAACACTAATCTGAGAAGCAGGCTTTGTCCCAGTTGGAACGTAACGCCAGAAAGAAGAAGAACGAATTTGTCTAGTTTTTTATCTCCTCTGTTATAATATAGGCGTATACAACTTGACCCGTGCGATAGTTTCATTGTAAGCAAAGCCTTATAACACCCTGTCAATCTCATCCATGAAAACAAGGTATTTCCATTACCTGCTTTCCCACGCATTGCATATAAAACAATCAAGTGAGGATACAGTTAAAGCCATACCGGTACCGACCGGGCTTAACATGAATTTTATGGTGGGGACGAGCTACGAATGTATCAAACTTACGCATCGCTCTGATATGTTACTAACCCGGCAGAGATAACGATATATAAATTGAATACCTCATACATCTTCAGTGACAGCTCGTGGCATTTGAAGGTCGGTGCAAGGGTTGCCGCGAATTCAACAGAATCAGTTATACTGCCTCTAGGGTTATGTTTTCAACATGTAAGCCCATCCTTTCTAATTGTAAATGTTATCCAGGTTAAATGATCAAACAAACAGAATTATGTTAGTTAAGGTTGCTTATAATTAAGAATGTTTTCTCTATGATGAGGTTTTTGGGATAAATTATTTCTTTGTATTCTGTTAACATATTGGAATTACATACAGTAATGATCATCTAATGCTACGTTCAGACTAGAATTGATATAACATGATGTAGGCTCTCTTGATATCAGAAACTTTACATCTAGTGTTCACTGGAAATAAGAAGTATGATATGTTATAGCCTATATCCCTAGCATGAACGTAGCATAATCGTAGTTTACGCAACAATTTGTAGAATGATCTTACATTCTTCGTCTTCTTGGCATTAACGTCCCCACTGGGACAGAACCGGCGACTCAGTGTAGTGTTCTAAGAGTACTTCCGCAGTTATTAACTGAGAGCTGCTTTCTTTCCCTAAGTTGCAATTTCCCATTCGTATGTGGTGTGGCAGTTACGATGATACTCTATGCCCAGGGAAGTAAATGAAATTTATATTACGAAAAGATCCTGGACCGACCGGGAATCGAACCCAGACACCTTTAGCATGGCTTTGCTTTGTAGCCGCGGACTCTAACCACTCAGCTAAGGAAGGCCCTTACATTCATCCATGTTGGATAACTACAACGAGTGATTCAAAATTACGTTCTACCTTGAATTGTAAACAACATTTGCAATTTCGAAAAAAAAAAATACTTGAGGGTACCAGAAACCTTATCGAGAAGCATTCGTAATATAAGGCGTTGCGTAACAGTAGTTAACGCAACAAGTTGCAGAATGATGATATTTACAGCAGGAGTTGTTAATTTATCCAACGAGGCTTGCCGACTTGAATAATTACGACGTGTTCTGCAACGAGTTGTGTACAACATTGACCATTTGAGGGTATCATATCGGAATGCATTCAACATCATTTTACGATTTCTGAAAAATGATTGTGTTATAATTTATTACGCAACTCAAAACAGTTGCATAATGAGAAAACGTTGTGTAATGAATGATTACACCACTGGTTTCAGTTGCAGTTTCAGTTCAGTTAACCTTATCAACAAAACATTACCGCACTACATGATGACAAACAGCCTATTATGATGAGAAATTTCAAAAAGACATTACGCAACTTTTTTTTTAAGTTACACAATGACTTTAACGACATTGGATGTTGTTGTAAACTAGGCCTATTCATGACAGATAGGTGTGATAAAAAATAGTCTATTATGATGAGAAATTGCAAAAAAAAGCTTGCTTTATTTTTGAAGCATTCCGTTACATTACCTTTAAGTTAAAGACAGAAATACGCTAAATTTAGATCAGGCCTGCCAACCTTTTTGGCTCTTTTTCGACATAAATGGTTGGTGCAATCGCAAGAATCAACCGGTATGAACAGAATTAGTCTCAAATGAAAGCTTTGTAGTAAATCTGTCTAATCCATAGTAGAAATTATAAAATGTATATCAAACTCTTTGCTAGCGATGCAAGCAAAAGGAAAAATCAGTCCAATTGCAACGGTAGCAAAGAGTTTGAAATAAATTTAAATTTTTTAGCATGGGTTAGACAGATATATTACAAAGCTTTCATTTGGGACTAATAGGACTATGCCCTATTTTAAAGAGAGAGCAAATGTAGTTGAACTAAACTGAAGATATAGTGTAGCAATAATTCAAATCTGAAATTATCACAAGTATCAATTTCCACCTTCTAGAGTAAAGAACTACCGTTTTGTCTCAAGCACCAAGCATGACTCATATTTCGAACACACGACTTTTTATAGAAAATTTCAAATAAAACTACTCAAATTTATTCACAGGATAATCAGTTCTTCTATGATTCAATTCCTGCGCAATCAAAAGATGTATATATCAATTCTTACCTCAAACAATGCCACTGTACGGAATATGAACCATATTCAAAATTTGAGACAAAACGTAAACGTAACGTAAGTTCTATTTACAGCTTTTTTTACAAAGTTCCTAAATTGAGTTGACACGGTTAAATGGTGAAATGTAGTAGAATGACAAGTTTTGATTCTGTTGTTGTATTGTTATGTTGTATTTAAGAGATGTACTGAGTCATCCAAGAACTTCCTAGTATATAGATTTTTTGATCTTTAAAGGATCAAAAACATTAGTATAAATAAAAAAATACTGTGTTTTCTTATTTGAATGGCTAATGGTCTGTGCCATAATCAAAAGTTATCAATAGTTCCCTGGTTACGCTTTTATACCTTGAGGCCTATGTTCTCAAAATTCTTATAACTCAAGTTTTTGATCAGTTTATTGCAAAATTAAGTTTTGAAAATCTGCCTAATACGCATAAATGTAGGCAATTTCCCTTAAAATTAGCACATTATTCAAGATTAAACGGCTTTATGAGCAAAAAAACTTTATTTGCTATGCTGTATGATATCAAAAATAAATTCAGTATTCTATACCTAAGCTTACACATCATTTTAAACACTTAAAATTAATATGTAGGCATTGCACCAGTGGATTGTTTGGCACAGACATTTCCAACTGTATTGCTTACACCTTCAAAAACTGTGCATATTTCTATGCAAAACTGATTTTAATAAAAACTAAATAGCTCAAAATCATCATAAGACATATATAAACTAAAAAAATGGAATGTCTGTTGTACTAATGAAACCATCAGCATCTTTGGAAGGAAATGTTTTTTGGAACCGACCTGATCAAATCCACCCCAGTGATCAATTTTCCCTACTTATCCATAAATGGTTAAGAGTATGTTTGAAATTGAAAACAATTAAAAAAAAATTACACAAGTAGATTGAAGCTTTTTATTCCAGGAAGTTTATGGATGAACTAGAACACCTTTTGTGCTTACTTAGCTACCCACATATGATTCTTGACGAAACAAAGGGTTCTTCAGACAATCTTGTAGGGTTCAGAGTTGAGAGAAATTATTCTGCTTAGAAACTATGAATTGATCTTCATTTAATCATGTCCGATATTACACTGTAGGTTAAGCTTAAAGCAATATAGTTATATACTTACAAACAACATTATGGTTCTAATGATGAATTGATTTCAAATTTTGGTCGATCCAATGCTGAGAAAATAAACTTTGTTTTTTATTCAGCGTGTTTGTTGAAAAACGTCACAATTTTATATGAAAACTTTTTAAACAAAATTCAAAAATTGGTGTCAAAATACCTGTCACGTGAGAATAACTCATTGCCATTGATATACGCCATAGAGAGTTTCAATTGAACGTGTAATCATAGAGATATGGACAAGGCTCTTCTGTATGTTTTTTTGGAGTGTGTAGCCAAACTTTTGCTTGGAAGTGTGTAGTAATTCACGCTCTTTTTAAAATGAATATCGATAAAATGAACGAAAGATTCTATATTTTTCAGAAAACAACAGAAGAACCGGCTTTTACTATTTGTATTTCATGTAAGAGGTGATTGTTTTATACCTATCAGTAAAGGATATGATCGCAGAGAAACATGCTTGTATACATTTATTTAACAGTGTGTATCAAGGTTATTTATAACATTTGTCTTGACCAAGTTCAGAATCTTTCTCATTTTATCCTAGCATTCGCTTTGAGTTTCAACTGTATGCTTCGTGTTAAGAGCATCACGCACATTATCTTGGAATGTATTTTCTTCACAGAAAATTTTCACAATTATTTTTTGTAAAGAACTTTAGAAGGTAATTATAGAAGTTAATAGTACATATATTAAAATAAAGTGCTGAGCAACTGTAACAAACTTAAAACAACATACCGTTTTGATACGAGTCGCAAACAACACATTCCTGGCACTCTACTTTGTATGGGAAAGAATATACTCGAAATGTTTCAAAATTTACTCAATTTGAAAGTTTACTTTTATAAACATTTTTCTAGTAATCCATTAAAATTTACATTGCTCAAGTAGTCATTCTAACGGCTGAGTGAGTTTAACCAATGATTTGATCATTCTAATTATGTTTTTCAAGAGCTGTCCGGAATTCTAATAAAAGTGTCTGGAATATGAAGCAAAAGTGTAATTGTGTCCGGTAGGAGCATCATGAAGAGGCCACATATTTCTATTTATTTAAATAAATTCAAGATGTCTAATCCAAATCTTCACCCACCTCTCAAAATTTCAGTGTATGCAATTACGCTGTGGTTCCATACAGAATTCAATTTATATGTTTTTGATAAGTTGTACTTCGCTGAAGCCTTAAAAATCCATAACAAGAGTAAATACGGTATGTGATTGAAATTGAAAGTGAAGGAGGAAAAATTTTGCCTGGTACTTAATCAAGAAAGATGACATTGATGTAGAAAACTGATAAAACACTGAACTAAAATACATGTAAACATCTTTTATGCAATTTCTCATCGTAGTCAGTGTTGTGAAAAACTCAATTTCTCATAACTCGCGCATGAGATTTTTCAATCACGCAACTCAGCAGTCAAAAAATCATGCATGAATTGGCTTACCTTTTTGACTCATTTTCTCGAATTTACACAGTTTACTCACACGGGAGAGCATATTGATTGAGATTTGAGTGTGAGTCTATCAACACTGATCGTAGTAGGCTGTTTTTTGTCACGTCAACCCGTCATGGAATGGCCTACTTTTCCGCATTGCCGTATGAGTCTATTACCTAACTGAAAAGCGTTTAGTAATGGTTCATTATGTAACGCATTTTAGTGGCGTAGTCGCTCATTAGGCAACGCTTTTCAGTAACCTTATGAATCACATTTGATTTACATCACAATCGTTTTAAAAATAAAATGGAGACGTCTATGAATTTTCGCTCTTTGGATTTATGTAATTATTATTGTGAGAACAAGTTCAAAAGGAGTTCAAAAGAGTTCAATAAGTTGTTCTTTTTTTATTGAACTAACAAATCATTTCTTTTATCAGTCCAAATAAGTATTTTATTGAAAAATTGTCTACCTATTTATTTTGGTAACAAATAGCAATTTTGATTTGATTTAATTGGTCTTTGATTCAAATAAAAAAACATCGCACAGATTTCAATTCCGTAGAATACTTAATCCAAATGTTTCCTATGTTCTGTTAAAATCATACAAGTGATACAGTTAGTCATATCATTAATTTGAACTGGGTTTGGAACATTCGAGTTTTTGAATTATATAGGAATTGCCAGCATATCCCTTAGCACTAGTTGAACATTTTTATCCTTCATGCATCTTCGGGACATTAATATCTACCCCAGAATCTGCTGGTAGAGACTCGGACGATCGAAGAAACCAGTGTCCTTTGTAATCTTCTGGTAGGAGGCCATCCAGGGCCATTTCCGATACCAACTGTCGATCAATCGGAACTTAATAATCGGAATCGCTTACCCAGACAACCAGAAATCGCATGAAAGTGCACGTTACAACTCGTTTATTCATACTAATTACATCAAACCCGCACAACACCGTGGATAAACTCGTCAGATTGATGAGTTTCCTCGCATAAAACACTTCTTTTCTGAGTTCATTTGTACATTTTATTTCGTCTCGTACACTCGTACAAAGTAAGTCGAATCAATCCGTAGCAGCTGTCAAATCAACATTTGTTATCATAAGTTAAGTCGCATAAGATCACAGGTTAGCTCGGTAGAATATTTATACACTCGCATTGTATGTTATTATTCATCACATTGCACGCATATCGCCTCCACTTTTGTACGTAGAAGGCCTTTTCGCGACATCTTATAAGTGAAATTTTGCACATATAAAGCCACAGAGGTGAATGAACCGCGAGGTTTAAAACCTCTATAATTAACTCAAAAAAAGAAAATATATAAAGCCTTCAGGTGATTTTGTTATACGTACATAATGGTTGACTGGGCATTGCTTCGAATAAAGGCTCCCCCAGATCTAAGCGACTTTTCACGGCGACAGCGACAAACAATCGTAGCGATTTTGCAGATGTTTCGCTACATGCACTGTTTGATGAGCGCGTCTTAGCCACAGCTACGCGATTTTGCTGCGATTCGCGTCGTGTCAGTCAAGATGGTTCCATAGAAGAGCGCTTGCAGCTACACAACAACGAAATCGCAACGATTACGCTGTTCGACAAAAAAAGTCGATCTGAATGCACAGAGACCGGACAACCCGGGCTTGAAAGTATAAAAATAAACAAAAATAATGGCGTTTTCAGAATGTTCGTGTCTGCCCCAGGTCATTTTTAAAATATACTTGAACTTTTTGCATTTTTTATTTAAAAATCTAATCTGATCAATAAACCGACACAGTGTTTTATATTCAGGACAGCGGAATTCATGTACCATATAATGTTTTAAACGTTAAGTCCAATATGAAGAGTTGTAATAAGATTTGCAGGAAGCCCTCCCCCCCTTTTTTGCACCCTCCCCATTTTTAAAGCATCGCAAATGATGGAATATTTGATGTACAGGGGGTTGTCAAAATAACTGGGACAGGCAAAAATTGGGCCAACTTTGGAATGCTGTAACTTTGACAAAAATTGACCGATTTCAATTCTTTAAGAAGTATTGGACGGGTCAACTAATCTAGTTTTGAGGTGCATCCACGAAGATGAACTATGACCACCGGATTTCCGGAAGCATATCTTATGCAGTAAAATTATGACATGTTTTTAGCAAAGGTCTCGGCTAAAAATTCAAAATTTTATTACACATGAAGATAGAAGATCAAATTCTGAAGCGATTGGTGCGCCAAGTATTAAGATCGATCCAGAAACAACCAAGATATGGCCATTTCCCCGGAATCGGTGCCGGTAGTGGATCCGAATTGGGATCAAACAATTTATTCACTCAAAATATGTCGCGCAATATTGTTTTCTCCCTAGCTTATCATAAAATATCCTATTATAAATTAAAAAAGAGTCTTGTACAGATTTGGCCACTCATGGCGCCGCCAAGTGCCCCGAGGGAACCTTGCATAGGGGACATTTCGATTTCGACACCAAAGCATATCATGCGACGGCTCATTCTTCATGTCTTGTCGTAAATAGGGCAACTGTAGACTCAAAACGGATAGTTGACTACAGTGACTACTTTCGGGACCACCGGATGTTCCAGAGGGAACCTGTAATTAGGGACAATTGAAATTGAACTCCAATACATATCGTGCGATGGTTCATTTTTCATGTCTTGTGCTAAATAGGGCTATTGTAGACCTTAAGTGGATATTTGACTACAGTGGCCACTTTTGTGACCACCGGATATCCCTGAGGGAGGCTGTGATGTCCCCAATGACAGATTCCTCCGGGAAATTCCGGTGGTCTTAAAAGTGGCCACAATATTTAAATATACACATTGAGTCTACAGTTGCCCTTTTTATCGACAAGACATGAATAACGAACTGTCGCAAGATATGTTTTGGTGTAAAAATCGAAATGTCCCCAATGATAGGTTCCTTAGGGAACTATAGGAGGTCCCCAAAGTGGCCATTCTAGTTAAATATCCATTTTCTGTCTAAAGTTGATCTATTCATGACTAGACACGAAGAATGAGCCGTTGCACGATGAGTATTGGAGCTCAATTCCAATTGTCCCCGATCATAGGTTCCCTAGGAGACACCCGGTGGTCCCAAAAGTGGCCAATTCAAATAAATTCCCATTGTGAGTCTACAGTTACTTTATTTACGACAAGGCATGAAGAAAGAGCCGTCACATGATATGTTTTGGTGTAAGAACAGAAATGTCCTCAATGACAGGTTCCTCCGGGAAATTCCGGTGGTCTCAAAAATGGCCACTGTAGTCCATTATCCATTTTAGGTCTACATTAGCCCTATTTAGCACGAGACATGAAAAATGAACCGTCGCACGATATGTATTGGAGTTCAATTTCAATTGTCCCTAATTACAGGTTCCCTCTGGAACATCTGGTGGTCCCGGAAGTAGTCACTGTAGTCAACTATCCGTTTTGAGTCTACAGTTGCCCTATTTACGACAAGACATGAAGAATGAGCCGTCGCATGATATGCTTTGGTGTCGAAATCGAAATGTCCCCTATGCAAGGTTCCCCCGGGGCACTTGGTGGCGCCATGAGTGGCCAAATCTGTACAAGACTCTTTCTCAATTTATAATAGGGTATTTTATGATAAGCTAGGGAGAAAACAATATTGCGCGACATATTTTGAATGAATACCCAGTAAACACAAAATCGTATACCATAGCGCATAAGAGTACAAAAGTGGAGGCGATATACGTACATGTGCCATAAAGCTGCATGCAAAACGCACGTATATCGCCTCCACTTTTGTACTCTTATACGCTATTATAAACGATCGTGTGTTTACTGGGTAAATTGTTTGATCCCAATTCGGATCCACTACCGGCACCGATTCCGGGGAAATGGCCATATCTTGGTTGTTTCTGGATCGATCTTAATACTTGGCGCACCAATCGCTTCAGAATTTGATCTTCTATCTTCATGTGTAATAAAATTTTGAATTTTTAGCCGAGACCTTTGCTAAAAACATGTCATAATTTTACTGCATAAGACATGCTTCCGGAAATCCGGATTATCACCGGTATCCGGTGGTCATAGTTCATCTCCGTGGATGCACCTCAAAACTAGATTAGTTGACCCGTCCATTACTTCTTAAAAAATTCCAAAGTTGGCCCAATTTTTGCCTGTCCCAGTTATTTTGACAACCCCCTGTACATCAAATATTCCATCATTTGCGATACTTTAAAAATGAGGAGGGTGCAAAAAAGGGGGGGAGGGCTTCCTGCAAATCTTATTACAACTCTTCATATTGGACTTAACGTTTAAAACATTATATGGTACATGAATTCCGCTGTCCTGAATATAAAACACTGTGTCGGTTTATTGATCAGATTAGATTTTTAAATAAAAAATGCAAAAAGTTCAAGTATATTTTAAAAATGACCTGGGGCAGACACGAACATTCTGAAAACGCCATTATTTTTGTTTATTTTTATACTGTCAAGCCCGGGTTGTCCGGTCTCTGTGCATTCAGATCGACTTTTTTTGTCGAACAGTGTTAGTTGTCGCTGTCGCCGTAAAAAGTCGCGTAGATTTGGGGGAGCCATAATGATGCTATCCGGACGATGAAATGAAAAATTGCTCATTACAACCTACTATGATCAGAATTTTTCAAACATGGCTACGGACGGCCATGTGCAGATTGATTTAAAATAGTTTTAAAATTGTTCCTCGAGTAATCTTGCATGAAATTGCAAAAAATGTTGTACGCCACAAACGTAAACTACTATTTCAATTATCATATTGCTAAACTGATAAGAAGAAGTTATTACTAATTTAATGGTAGTTTTTACATAGAAAATGTGTATGAAACATAAATATAATTCATTACTTGTGTTGTTTAATCTATTAAGACTCAGTTTTTCGTTTTGGACATGATTTTTATCTGTAACTTTCACCTTACTAGAGAGGAATTGGAAGCATACCTTAAAATTTTATCATGCGGGCGTCTAGCTCAATATCTTTGTGATGAAAGCTTCTGAAACATCAACAATGAGCTGAGATTCTTCACAGGCCTTGCCTCCAGCATACGCCCATACCAAATGATAGAATTGGTTCATACATGGGTCATTGGAGACTTAAACATATTTTCGAAAAAAACGGCTCATTTTGGATAGCTTTGATTGAACCTTCATTTAAGTGTGATAAGCGGCTCCGTTTTGCTCAAAACCTATGAGCTAGTATTGATATAAGTTGTCTCTAACCGCAGGAACAAGTTTCATCCTCAAAAATCTGTTATAGGCCTCTGTATTTAATTTTTACTAAGCTTTAACCAACAACAAAGGCATATCAAACCTATAAGACGCAAATGCCCTCAAAACTATGACCCTGGCAAAATATTTTATTATAACCATGAAAAAAACATTCTCTAAGAACTCCTCCATCCTCTGATACCAAACAAACTAAAATTTACAACAATAAAGTGTGATTTTTGAAGGTGTAAAGTTTATCACTAGACTATACGACAATCAGACGCTATTTAAACCTTTGAACTTCTATGCTTTATTACATTATTTAGGACAGTAAGAAAACTATGACAAAAATTGTCCTAGATAGCGAAGTTATGTAAGAATATACTACAATAATCAGAAATTACATTCACTTGCAAAAACAATGAAAATAACGCTTGTGGATGCTAGATTCACTTTCAAACAATTTTCGCATTTTTTATGGGTCCTACTGTATATGTAACATAATTAATTTCAGTTTGAATTTATTTAAAATCAGAGCACAATAACTCGGATGAAGACCTAAAAACTTAACCAATGAGTTCATTGTACTATCCAATACTATGTGTAAAAAACTTATACTCTTAATGGAAAAAAAATATTAACACCATGGGGGCCAGTGAGCCGTTATTCCACTGAACAGCTTTTAACAATTGCGCCAACTGAAACATAAACTCACATAAATAATAAATGCAGATACCCATGTCCTCATCATCACGCATTACGACGGTTACCATAGCTACTTTCCTGTAAACAAAAACATCCAAATAGCAGCGAATGAAGTTTATAATCACACATCAAACTTTGTGAAATATAAACTTTTATACAAACAAACATTTTCTCAGACGACGACTGACTGACTGCAGAGAAACGTGGCTACCAAACTGTTGCTTTGCGTGTCTCTCGAAATGTGGAGAAAGATGTATTTGGTAGAAAGTGAAAAATACTACGGATTAATTAAAGCTATGGTCGACGGGTCTCGTTCTTTTCAGCATTGCGTGCTTACGGCACACGTTTCATTGATATTGTGTCCGTTACCCATTTCACATGACTTTTCCCTGGTGGAAACATATCTGCCATAGGGTGATTTCCAGCACGAAAATGGGGAGGAAAATGTATGATACAGACATAGCAACGAAATTTATCGTACGTTGAAACATAAACGATGGATTCTCGTCCGTAGAAGCGTGCTACCTCATGCTATACCGCAATTTGGAACATGTCAGCTGTATTTTCTTCTGCTGAAATTGTCCGTCACCTTTGGCAGCTTTCGAAGCATGTAATAGAATTCAACGAACTCGAGTGTGCTTCAAATAACAAAACGGTTGAGTTCCTTTCTTTTAACGTCGTATTGTTGAGTTTTCTTTGCAATCCGCCAGCTATGGGCACTTTTGGTGGAGGAAAATTTTAAAGTTGCTTTTGGTGTGAACGGACCGAGTCAGCACAAGCGAACAGGCCAAGCACAGAGGCACATTCAGGATAACGACCACGTGGATTCACTGGATCCCACATTTAAGCCATTTTAAACGGAATGTATATGCATTGCAACATTCTTTCAGTAGAGTTTTTTTTTTTAAACTCAGAGCAATCAAGCTTGTGCTGGAACAAGGGAACATCTTGAAGATAATCATATCCTTATAATGATGCTTACAAACAAACTTCTAAGAGAGGTCTTTTGATTTATAAAGGTATTCAGTTATTCTCGGAAGCTTTACAATTGTTATTCAAACAACAAACATAAACATATATTTGTTACCAATAAAAACATCTATTGTGACAGCACATATATCTTCAGTTTTTAGTTTAGAAATTAATGTTTTATTAACGAACACGCATGCACGAGGAATGGCACGCGAGCTCATTTCATGTTTACTGAAAATAGCAAAAACTGGATCCACAAGGTAACCTAGATAGAAGTTTCCCTTACGAAAGTAAGGTTCGTAAACTAGCGCCACTTGGGCTGGAAAGAATTATATTTAGTCACTATCTCCTTTCGAAAATTCATCCATAATTTGGATTAAGTCGATTATTCAGATTACCAACAGAGTGATCTTTTCAGCAGCTAAGAGTACGAATGAGAGGAACATATGATATCAAAGATATATTTATGACAAGAAATTAATTTAAAAAAACGACAACCACTCCCCATGGGGTACAAAATAAAACTACCGGAAATATGCTAGTTCTTCTAGTAATAATGTATACGATACCTGATTGTTTAGTAGTTAATTCATAATGTGGTTTTCGAACATACCATATATGACCTTTATGTAACAATTATATGAAATCTACGTACTACGAACATTTATTTTTACTAGGAAAACGAATCTATTGTTTGTATTCAAAATACGTATGTACTAGTTATAACACAAAGAACCAAAAGTTTTCGCAATTCCCATTAATGTAATTTTCTGGGGACAGCACATAACTTTTTCTTGGGACACGTGTTGTTCTGATAGACGAGCTCAATGCAGTTACATGTTTTCTTCTTACGCCCATGCAGTGGTAAAACATGCATACTGTATGAATCAGGACAGTGAATTACTTGGCTCTTTCTCTATTTTACCTTTCCATTCAATGGTTTCCATTATCCCTCGGGTACACTGGGCAAACGTGCTCAATTCTCTTATAATAACATTTGATGGAAAGTAACGTCAATCGTAGTCCCAACAGAAGCGTTAAAAATTTGTAGCTCTTGGTATGGTCACTCTTCCATTTCAAACACGTTAGTGCTTTTGCAGTCAAAAACTCTAAGGAAGCTGGCAAGGTAGGTTGAAGATGTTAAATATTGATGAGGGTTTTCTTAGCGTTTGAATCAAGCCTGTCAAATTTTTAAAAGAAGTTTAAAATATCACCAACATTTTTATGACTTGACTGATCTGCTTGATTTGACTGGGTTAATTGTATCAAGTTGATATAGAGTTCAATTCACAATCCATATCATTGCGTTACCAAGCAAAATAATAAGTTGGATAAGACTGTGTTTCCGTTCTTGATTCAATGTGTAACAAGGCGTAACACATTTTCAAGACACATATTTTTACAATTTTATCAAGAACTAGTGGTCCCGGCAAACTTCGTTTTGCCATCAAGTCATCAAGTAAGCTGTTATATACAAGTAGGCTGTTATATACAAAATGACATTTTAGTACTCCCCCGTTTTACCAAATTTTTCGATAACTTCCCTAAACTTTTTCGTCACACGAACACGTCGGAGCCCTTTAAGAAGACAACAGTGAAAGAATTGTGCAAATCGTATGTCCTGTTCTCAAGTTTTTTAGTGACATACAAACACACTCCATTTTTATTTATATAGAAGATTAACAGAAATTATTCTATTTCACAAAATGTTTTCCTAAAGTGCCATTCCATACCTTATGTACCATAAAATCACATGAGCATACTTTTGTGGGGACGTACTGGATTTCTACATCTCAGCTTATTGTTCTATAAGCTTTTTCATAGTTATTATACAGTTTTGGACAAAACATTTGCAACTTTTTCGATTTTCCATACAAAATTACAAAGTTTGGTAAGCTACATCTCAGTTATCTGTGGACCGATTTGAATGAAATTTTAACAAACCATCAGATATAACATGAATTTCAACATATATTTTGAGTGTTTTTTCTAGTCACAAGTTTAAAACTAAAAACGTCAATCATAATTAAAATTTAATGATTAAATTATGCTGAAAGCTCTTCAATTTGTTTTTTTTTAATTAGAACTTGTAAGGACATTGTGAACCTACTTTGAAGCGTTTGCTTTTCGTGTTTGTTTTTCCTGTATTGCTGTCAGCCGTTATGCTGTCAGTCTGGGTAAGTCCGGTACAATGATGTCACTTGTAGAAGTTGTCCATAGACAACAACCAACAAATCGACACCTAGTGGTTGATCATGTAAACCCAATGGAATATTCCTAAATTTAAATCTAGTGGACAGCAAATGCCTAATTGCGTCGTAGAGAATAAATCGGGGCATTATAGTCCAAATAATAGCGAGAATTGACGATTTAGATAATGCATCTCTCTTAAATCGAACAATAGATGGGATTTGCGCTGCAGCGATTAGGATCAGCCCAATCTTACTCGCGTCGGTTTCATCAATCTTGTGGAGTGTTTAATACCGATCAGTCGAAGTTTTTGAAAAGTGAAATTGAAAATTATTGGAAGTAATTATAGTGACTTATACTAAACTCGAAGTAAGTTCGCGTCAGTTTTAGTCTATTTATATAGTTTTAAATGTTTAATTTGAATTTATTTCTGTGTTTAGCAAATCAATTTGTCGAGTGTGAACGAAATTGGTAGAAAGTTACCATTATTGTTAAAGTGAGTGTTGAATTCAAGTCCTAAATACAGGTAAGCCTATTTGATTAACATGCAAGTGAGCTAATAAGTGAAATTATCCGCGTTGAGCAGGACAACCGAGCCCAGTCAACGTGGGCGGTTAGTGCGGAGTCACTGCAATCCAGCGACCACGTGATCGTTATACTACCCCAGTATACCAATCCGACGCCTACTAGACGCCGTCTAATCTAGTGTGAAGCGTAAGCCACATCTCGTCGCATTGCTGTCGCAATAGTCGTGCAACGAAACATTCTGTGTATCACGACTCGCAAGTCAATCAGTCGCGTGACGCAGGTCGTGCCATATCTAACGGTCATCACTCCACAGTGCTAGGGGATATCTGTACCCCGAGAAACGTCGCCAGCGCGCGAGTCTAATCAGTGGCGCGAGTTGTTGGATGCAACATTTTGGGTAAGTCACACTGGTTGGTCGACTTTCGTCTCGCAACAACCGTTGGTGGACTGCTTGTTCCTTGAATTTCGACGTGGATTGTCACCGTGGTGCGAAAGGACATCCGTCGCGGGATCACGAAAGAAGAAAGGTCAGATCTGTCCTTTTTAGTTGCTCACAAGTCAGAAGCTAGAAAGAGTTGTAAATTTAAAACGTGACGTCACACACGGTTAGGAAATTAGGCTTTCCTTAATTTAATAAAATCTTTTCTGGAATCTTCTCGATCATTTCTCGATAAATTGATCGCTTTGTACTTTCGCGTTCGCAACTTGAATTTTGAAATAAAACGATTACTCCTAGTTTAGAACACACTCCATTTTGCTTACGTCACGGATTCTTTTAAAATAGATTTAAGATTGGATTTTTCTTATTAGTTGCTAAGCTTATTCTTCTTTGTTTGATATTTGAGAGTTGTAAATATTTTCTTTAGTTTTTAATGAGAAATTGATGTTGGTAAGTTTGAATCGGTTTATTGCCTACGACGTTTTGGGTTTGTTAAAGTGCAACTTCGGTTCGTTTCAATAATTGACCTGCCCCACACTGTAGCCGTCGCTGAAAAAACGTGATCGAAATTGTTTTGACCTTGAAAACATGATTTTAGTACTATAGTGTCTTCGGGAAAGTTTTTCCATAAAATAATCGCTATTTTATGAAAGTGTCAATTTGGTGATTAATCCACCTAAAAGTGAGAACGAAATTTTATTTTTCGTATTTATGAATTTAAAAATAAACTTTATTCGGGAAAGTTGTAGGTAATATTAGAAGAAACAACTTCGCCGAAGACACCGTATGCATATTTTTTGATTTTCATGTACATTTGTGGAGTTTTTTGTGGAACGCCCCTAAAAATCACTTTTTTCATCATAACTTGGTTGGATGATTTTGTACAATTTTCAATTGTTCAAGTGTTATTTGTTACTTGCAATAACGCATACCTTTATCCAAAAGAGCATATTTTTATCTCTCATACTTTTCGAGTTATTGAAGGTTTTATATAAAATTTCGCACCTTTTTGACACTAAAAATCATTAGGTTGCGCACATTTCCGCAGTCTGAAACATGTTCATCCAACGGTTTGAAACTAATACTATGAAATGCAAAGAAAGCCGCTTTAGCCTGACGGTCAAAAGAAAGTCTGAACAAATGTTTACTTACATGCAGATATAATTTACACTTATTCACTACACCCTATATTGGCTTAACTTGAATATCTGGCATCACTGTATCGAATTTTGTGCAATAAAGTCAACAATATAATCAATCAACAAAAGGTCGGAATAATCTGTTCAGACAGGTTTATCACAGACAAACAGACAACATATCCAATACACTTTTCGTCGTTCACCTTTCCAACGTTAGTTTCATATATGAAGTAGGTGGTCAATTAGGGATTCCGGCTCCGACTACTTTTGCTGAATACCAATTCAACGGTACTACAAAATGCGTTATTGCAAGTAACAAATAACACTAGAACAATTGAAAATTGTACAAAATCATGCAACCAAGTTATGATGAAAAAAGTGATTTTTAGGGGCGTTCCACAAAAAACTCCACAAATGTACATGAAAATAAAAAAATATGCATACGGTGTCTTCAGCGAAGTTGTTTCTTCTAATATTACCTACAACTTTCCCGAATAAAGTTTATTTTTAAATTCATAAATACGAAAAATAAAATTTCGTTCTCACTTTTAGGTGGATTAATCACCAAATTGACACTTTCATAAAATAGCGATTATTTTATGGAAAAACTTTCCCGAAGACACTATAGTACTAAAATCATGTTTTCAAGGTCAAAACAATTTTGATCACGTTTTTTCAGCGACGGCTACAGTGTGTGCCCTGAGGAAGGCAGTCTCGTCCGGGTAATTTAGCAGAGCTGTCGGTCCTTCTTTAAGAAGGTGGCGCTTAAGCCGGCAGCTTAAGGAACGGAGAAGATCGTTACAAACTGAGTCAAGGCAATCATTTTCAAGTGTATGACACATTTGTCGCATACTTTAAATAATCTTCAAAATAATTGTTGATATGATTACGTATTGATTAAAGTGAAATCATTCATTGGCTAATGATTGAAAGCTCGAAAGTACAATAAACGGGTTATACACTAGATAATGATGAATATTCCCAAGTAACCTTGGTAGCTGAATAACAGCTTATTCAGCAAGAATGCGGTGTATAAAGCCTATTTTTAGCTAAATAAACTGTTTTTTAGCCATCAATACTACCTGGGTTACTCATGATTTACGATAAATACCATATGAAAACTTTTTGATGCTTGTTATAGCAAATAAATTAAAAAAATTAATCACAAATTGTGTTTTAATTTAAGTTTATTCATTACTGCTCTGATTCGCAAAGTGACTGTTGGGAAACTGTCAGCAAATTTTGTTAATATTACTAGTTTCTGACCCTAACTCGTTATTCGCAAGACAGTATGATCCATTGCATATCAACTCATGGATATTCAACTGTACCTGGTTCCCCTGGTAAAATGATAATTTTCTTATTTTTACTAAACTCTTGATTCAATTAAAAATCAATTGTTTAAACAGAAACAATTTGCAGAGGCAGATTCATAGTGATCGGGTCCAAGATGAACCGAATTACACCTTATGGTAAACCAATTAATGAACGAATCTGCGTATTGAGAATACGAGGCAAATTCTTCAACTACAGTTTGATCAACTTTGTTTTTAAGACACTGACACGTTAATGCTTCCAGTGGGCATTTATGCCCTTTGAAGGAAGCACCACACTAGACAACGGACAAGCATGCAACGCCCAGTCGGAAAACATTCCTCACGAAAAGTTTACCTGCCTGAGGCGGGAATCGAACCCACACTCCCTAGCACGATGCGGCTAAATGCATGGTAACACTAACCGCACGGCTACGAAGCCCACAACATATATGTGCCGGCAAACGATAAACCCGACGACACCACTGTGATTTATTCCGTCGATTTCATGCGCTTTTTGAATAGCGCCCAAACCGTTGATTAAAGCGATATAGTTTGTTCGGAGAAGTTTCTTGGTATATTAAAGCGCATCTTCTGATGAAAAAAGTTTTGTGATCAATCCACCTAGCAGTGAGATAGAAAAACTATTTTTTTCAAAACTTGGTGTCTTCGGCAAAGTTGTAGAATTGGCAATTTGGGACAACTTTGCCGAAGACATGATTTTTCTATCTGTTATACTTTTTGCGATATATGCAGTTGTATGTGAATGGCCCCTTAAAATCACATTTTTAATCATAATCTTTTCAAGAATTTTGACATTTATTGTGATTTTTACTAAGTTTTTTGTCATGAAAAAATCCGTGTTTTTGCTGAATATATCATTACGCTATCTTTTGAAGTAACAAATTTATTTATTAATTACTCTCAGAGAGCTCTAACAAATCAAGAAAAAACCATATCTTCCCTTTCGGAAGATGATAAAAATATTTGTCTATAAGCGTCTTTTTATGAGTTCTAACTATTGAACAAATAAGCCTCATTTATTTTATTTTATTTTTATTTAGTTGGTGTTACATCAATTAATTTGATAAAACTTCGTTAATGATGTTACGCCAATTTACTCGGTTCATGGATGTGTCTCTCCAACTTCGATTTTGGCCCACGTTCTCCAGATCTTGTTGCACCTGATCAAGCCACCTCGCTCGCTGTGCTCCCCGCCTTTCTGTGCCAACCGGATTCGACGCGAACACCATCTTTGCAGGATTATTCTCCGGTAGTCTTGCAACATGCCCTGCTCAGCGCACGCTTCCTGCTTGCGCAACCTTCTGGATACTGGGTTCGCCGTAGAGCCTAGCGAGCTCGTGGTTCTTTCTCCGCCGCCACACACCGTTTTCCTGAACTCCGCCAAAGATCGTCCTAAGCACCCTACGTTCAAACACTCTAAGTGCTTGCAGGTCCTCTTCCAGCATGGTCCATGCTTCATGTCCATAGAGGACCACCGGTCTTATAAGCGTTTTGTACATGGTGCATTTGGTGCGGGGTTGAATCTTTCTCGACCGTAGCTTCTTCTGGAGCCCATAGTAGGCGCGACCTTCACTGATGATGCGTCTCCGTATTTCACGACTAACGTTGTTATCAGTCGTTAACAAGGATCCGAGGTAGACGAACTCATCAACCACCTCAAAAGTATCCCTGTATATCGTAACACTGCTTCCCAGGCGGGCTCTGTCGCAACCGGTTCCGCCTTACAGCATGTACTTTGTTTTTGACGCATTCACCACCAGGGCGACTTTTGTTGCTTCACGTTTCAGGCGGGTGTACAGGTCTGCCACCGTTCCAAATTTTCTGCCGACAATATCCATATCATACGCGAAGCAAACAAATTGGCTGGAACTTGTGAAAATCATACCCCGGTTATTGAACCCGGCTCTCCGCATGACACCTTCAAGCGCGATGTTGAACAGCAGGCACGAAAGTCCATCACTCTGTCGAAGTCCCCGGCGAGATTCGAACGAACTGGAATGTTCACCCGAAATCTTCACGCTATTCTGCACACCGTCCATTGTTGCTCTTATTTGTCTTGTGAGCTTCCCGGGAAAGCTGTACTCGTCCATGATTTTCCATAGCTCTTTGCGGTCGATGCTATCATAAGCCGCTTTGAAATCGATGAACAGATGATGCGTTGGGATTTGGTATTCACGGCATTTCTGGAGGATTTGCCGTACAGTGAAGATTTGGTCCGTTGTCGAGCGGCCGTTGATGAAACCAGCTTGATAACTTCCCACAAACTCATATGTTATTGGTGATAGACGACGGAAGATAATCTGGGATAGCACTTTGTAGGCGGCATTTAGGATAGTGATCGCACGATAGTTTTCACATTCCAGTTTGTCGCCCTTCTTGTAGATGGGGCATATGACCCTTGCTTGACCCCGCTTTTTGTCCCGGAATAGGCGGGTTTGTTGCTTTCGTTTTCTTTTATATCGCTTTTGTCGCGTTCCTTGCTGCAGCATTGCAGCCCGCGCTGCATCCTTCTCCTCCAAAACCTGCCTGCATTCTTCGCCGAACCAATCGTTACATGTCCTCCTTTCCACGTACCCGACGATGCTCTCGGCTGCGTCGTTGATGGCTGCTTTTATGTTGCTCCAGCTGTCCTCAAGAGGGGCTTCGTCAAGCTCACCCTCTTCCGGCAACGCTACCTCGAGATGCTGCGCGTATGCGGCGGCGACGTTCGGTTGGGCCAGTCGCGCTAGGTTATACCGAGGTAGGCGTCGGTACCGTACATTGCTAATGACGGATAGTTTTTGGCGCAGTTTCACCATTACTAGATAGTGATCAGAGTCAATGTTAGCGATAACGATAGGTTCTGACGTCGGTAATATCGGAGAAGTGCCGTCCATCGACCAAAACGTGGTCGATTTGTGATTCCGTCTGCAGTGGTGATCTCCAGGTGTATTGATATGGGAGGCTGTGCCGGAATTAGGTGCTGCGAATTACCATGTTCTTGGAGGCGGCAAAATCTATCAGTCGCAGGCCGTTCTCGTTCGTCAGCCGGTGGGCGCTGAACTTTACAATCGTCGGTCTGAATTCCTCCTCCTGGCCAACCTGAGCGTTCAAATCTCCTACGATGATCTTGACATCGTGGCTTGGGCAGCGGTCGTACTCGCGTTCGAGCTGCGCGTAGAATGCGTCCTTGTCATCATCAGTGCTTCCGGAGTGAGGGCTATGCACGTTTATGATGCTGAAGTTGAAGAACCGGCCTTTGAGCATCAACTTGCACATTCTTTCGTTGATCGGCCACCACCCGATCACGCGCCTTTGCATATCACCCATCACTATAAAAGCTGTTCCTAGCTCACGTGTGTTGCCGCAGCTCTGGTAGATGGTATGATTACCTCTAAACGTTCGCACCATAGAACCTCTCCAGCACACCTCCTGCAGCGCTACAATGTCGAAACCGCGGGTCTTCAGTACATCGGAGAGTATGCGTGTGCTTCCGATGAATTTGAGAGATTTGCAGTTCCACGTACCGAGTTTCCAATCGCTAGTCCATTTTCGTCGCTGTGGTCTATGCCGATTGCTCCAGTCCGTATTCTCTCGTTGACGTTCCTATGCTAGTGTATTTTTACGGCTGGCTTGCAGGGCCTGACACCAACCCCCTAGATTTCCAGAGGACCCAAAATGTTCGAAGGACCATAGTGCGCAGTTTAGCTTAGAGTCCTTCTCTGACACGCGGACGATGATCAGCCGCCCCTGACATGGGGAACAGATGCTGTTGTGAGCCGCTCCTAACATGGAGTACAGACGCTCAAGGTTTACAGAAGCAAGAGCAAAAGCAAACCCCCCCTTCCCTGTCAGCATACGACCAAAGTTCCCACCGGGGGTTGGTTACCCGATCTTCCCCAAGGTTACTCTACCCCGGCCAGTACGCGAGGAGGTAGGGATAGGAGTTGCTGGGCAAGAGGTTAAGGACCACACAATGGGGTCTATTTCATTCCTGTAGGTACGCGAGGTACCAATGGTACGCCATGCCCAGCCATTTACCGTGCCAACAAATAAGCCTTATTAAAACAATTTCTACCGATAATTCCTTTACTTTAAGAGATAGAGAGGTGCGATTTTCAGCAAAAACACGCGTTTCAAAATATCTAACAACTTTGTAGAAAACATGAAAAATGTTAAAAATCTTAGTAAAAAGCTATGAACAATAATGATTTTGAACGATTTTTTTTCATATGACTTTGTGTGCATTCTGTTAAAAAATCATAGCACTTTTACAAGACTTTCAACATTTTTCATGTTTTCTTCAAAGTTGCTAGATATCTTAAAATTCGTGGTTTTGCTGAACATTGCACCTCTCTATCTCTTAAAGTAAAGGAATTATCGGTAGAAATCGGTTTAATAAGGCTTATTTGTTCAATAGTTAAAATCCATGAAAAGACACTTATAGAGAAATGTTTTTATCATCTGTCGAAAGGGAAGATATTGTTCTTTCTTGATTTGTAAGAGTTTTCTGTGCCATTTGGCGCCGAAGGCAGTTATAGGGGCCTAAACTACCCTTTGAAAAAAGAATAATTCATAAATAATTTTGTTACTTCCAAAGATAGTGTGATGATATGTTCAGGAAAAACATAAGTTTTTTCATAACAAAAAACTTTGTAGAAAACACAAAAAATGTTAAATTTCTAAGTGTTTTTGAAAATATTTTTTTTTATCTCACTGCTAGGTGGATTGATCACAAAACTTTTTTCATCAGAAGATGCGCTTTAATATACCAAGAAACTTCTCCGAACAAACTATATCGCTAAAATCTACGCTTTGGGCGCTGTTCAAAAAGCGCATGAAATCAACTAAATATAACACAGTGGACACGAAGAATGCGTTTTATGATTGTCTCGACAAGACCTACGGAGTGTGAAACATGACGTAAAAATTGTTATCGGGGATGCCAACGCTCAGGTCGGAAGAGAGGAATTTTCCGGTACTGCTCATAGACGACCCAGAAATGGTTGGTTTGATGACGAGTGAAGAACTGTAAGGCTGCTGGAAAAGACGAGCTCCCGGCCGAGCTTTTCAAGCACGGTAGTGAGCAGCTGTACGAAATACTGCACCGTACTTTTTTAAGGATATGGGAGGAAAAAGAATTGCCTGCTAGCTGGCTGGAGGGCCTCATCTGCCGTCTGTATAAGAAGGGACACAGATTGGAGTTCGCCAATTACCGAGGAATAAAGCTCCTCAATTCCTCAATAATGTCGGGTGTTCTGTTCAACAGATTGGAACCGCTGGAGGAGTCCTTCGTCGGCGAATATCAAGCTTGTTTTCGTGAGGGCCGATCGAATGTTAACCTTGCGACAAACCCTTGATAAGTTCCGGGAATACAACTTGCAGACTCACCATCTGTTAATTGATTTCAAGGCGGCGCACATTGCGTTGCTCCATAGCAAATATCAATTTTCAAGTTGTTTTATTTGGCGATAATAAGTATCCTCAAATGTTTATAGATAGCATTTGTTATTGAAACAAGTATTTAGATGCTATACAACGCACTAAAACTACTGCAACAAGCGTCGAATGTGACAATTGTCGGAGTAGCAGAAAAACTAAATTTTATCGCATGTTTTCAGCAATTCTTTCAACTAGCACGGAGAGTGTTGAAACCAATCCATTCAATCAAAATCTAAAAGAGAACATGGCTGAAGGTTGGTACAGTATATTTGATGTGATAAGAACACCAATTTTTTTTACTTTGAATATGAGAAATTGGCACGTTGAGTTGGCTATGAAATCAAACTTATGAAATACTAACATGTAACTTTGATTATCGATTCAAAAAAAGTTCCACCGAGTTCCACTCTAAATCACGCACAGACATGTTTCTTAGAGTGTCCTCTAAGAGGTCTGAAAGATACAGCTGCAACTCCCTGCAACTCTTCGAGATTTTTGACTATTTTTAAGTATACTCCTTAACCAGCACAATTATGAAAATAATTTGTTTGTGATAAAAAAAAATACGTAAATCTTGCAACGCTATGTGGTCTCGGCTCAGCCAGACATTACACCAAAGCAAGTTAATGCCTAAAATAATATATTTTAAATGTGCTTTCCAAAATTTTATTTAAATTTTTCATAAAAATATCCGATAAATTGGCAAAAAACAATTTTTTGCATGAAGGCGTATAAGTCACTTTTGCAGCTACGAGCGAGAACAGACATATTTGCAAATAACTTCTCACATCATTATGAGCAATAAAATAATAAATTGCAAGGTTTTACTTGGAAAATAATTAAATTGGTGCTTAGGACAGCCTTGTGATTATGCGTATATTATATGTTATTTATGCAAATTGTAGCACTTTTGACCAGAAACAACTTTCCCTTGCATACCAAGGTGCTCAAATGGCTTGATCTTTCAGTTTTGATTTTTGTCCCATATCTCCATACATTCAACGCACTGTGCGGCGTACGATTCAGTAAAGAGAAATGAATTATGGCAGGTAATGGTAGAACACGGTTTTCCGGCAAAACTGCTGGGTGGTGAAAAATTTGAAGTAGTGGAAGAATTTGTGTATCTTGGTACTTAGTGACGTGCGAAAATGATGTTACCTGCGAGGTGAAGAGGCATCTTGCAGCTTCGAATAGGGCTTTTTACGGGCTCCGTAACCAGCTTAAGTCCCGTTGCCTGCAGACGAAAACAAAATTCGCGCTATATAGGACACTGATCCTTCCGGTTGCTCTATACGGCCATGAATCCTGGACGTTAAAAGAGGTCGGCCGGAAAGCATTTGAAGTTCTTGAGCGTAAAATGCTGCGAACAATATTCGGCGGTAAACAAGAAAATGGCATCTGGCGGCGTCGCATGAGTCATGAGTGGTACCAAGTATATAAAAAAGTGGATATTGTGAAGCTCATAAAACACGGCAGGCTGCGTAGGGCTGGTCACGTGGTACGTATGCTGGAAAAACGGCAAGCTACAATAATATATCAGTAAAAAAAACCCGGACGAGGCACACTTTGGCTTTTTGCAGTTGAAGAGGACTTAATGGCACTTGACGTTCAGGGCGACAGGACCACGCCCAGTGGAGTAAAATTATTCATTCGGCGTAGATTTGCCGTATTGGATTGTAGTCCATCAAGTATCAAGTAAGTAAGTGTTTGAACAAAATTTTTCCAACATTCTCACTTAGATCTCATGAGGATTTTTTTACAAAATTGTTATGTTCTAAAACTAGAAGCCTGTTGTGGTTGGCACTTGAAAAATAACAGAATGTGGCTAAGGCGAAGTAGGCCATTATTGAAATTTGTACGCTAAGTTGCTAAATCATATCAATTGAATTTAATAAAAATCAGTTGATATTGCACTGATGCATCTGAAAAAGTATCGGCAAATTTTGTACATGTCAGCGCATTTTGGGAATCTCACCGCCCAACATTCTTGAAGCGTTGTAAAAGTGCTATCAACAAATGGACCGACAGAGAAAATCGACGTGAGCAGCAAATACTAACCAGATGTAGAATTGGCCACACTAGGTTAACTAAAGAGCACTTATATGATAAAAATATTTCCCAAAATTGTGATACTTGCCATATTGAACTCACTGTTGAACATATTCTGCTTAACTGTATCAAATATGATAATATTCGTGAAGAATTACGAATCAATAGTGATGTAAAAATAGCTCTAGGGAATGATAAACACGAAGAAGCTAAAGTTTTGAAGTACCTTAAAAAATGTAATCTATATGATAAAACTTGAATCCGTTAATTTCTAAGAGGCGAATGAACATGACTGTTTAAAGCCTCTATAATAAACAAAAAAAAAAAAAAATGTCAGCGCATATTTTGATATTGAAAATTTTGATCATTTTTAATATCAGGCACGTAAGGGGTAATCAAAACCACTAAAACTTGGAACCTGTTAATCATTAACGCTCTATGGTATGGCCCATAAAAAAAATGCGAAAATCGTCAAATCACGTTTTATGGTAGTTTTTATAAGAAAAATGTGAACGAAACATAAATGTTATTCATTATTTGTATTGTTTAATCTGTTAAGACTCAGTTTTTAGTTTTGGTCATGATTGTTATCTGTTACTTTTACCTTACAAGAAAAAAATTGGAATCAAACCTTCAAATTTTATGCAGTCATCGCGTTCAATAACTTTGTGATGAAAGCTTCTAAAACATCAACGGTGGGGGAGATTCTTCATAGGCCTTGTCTCCAGTATTCGCCCATAGCAAATGATAGAATGGGTTCATAACTAAATCATTGGAGATTTGAACATATTTTCGAAAAAAAACGGCTTTTTTGGAGAGCCGTTGTTGAACCTTCATATAAGAGTGAGAAGTGGCTCTGTGTTGCTCAAAACCTGTGAGCTAGTATTGATATAAGTCCTCTCTAACCGAAGGAACGAATTTCTTCCTCAAAAAACTGTTATTGACCTCTGTATTTATTTTTTTATTAAACTTTAACCAACAATAAAGGCATATCAAACCCATAAGACGCAAATTCCCTCGAAACAATGACCATGGAAAAAAAATATCGTGACCCTGAGACAAACATTCTCTAAGAACTCCTCCATCCTCTGATGCCAAATAAGCCAATATTTTCAACTATAAATAAAGTGTAATTTTCGGAGAAGGAAAGCTCATCACCAGAGCATACGACAATCAGTCGCTTTTTCTAACTTTGAGCTGACAGAACCTTCAAACTTCTTTGCTTTATTACATTATATGCAGTGCTGTAAAACGGTGAACAGAGTCTGTTCATGCACTACAAAAACATGCTACCGCATCGGTGGTTCTTTTGTGCGATTGCGTTCTTGCTTTCTTTGCTCACGATCGCCCGAACACATATACTGTAGTGGGCATCGCATCATTTTATTTTGACATGCACTCACGCATCCGATTCCCTGTGATATTTCTACAATAACACCATATATCGATCAATTTTCTCAATACTGTCGTACATTAGTTTGTAATCCATCTATTATAATCATAATCCACCCAATTATATACAAAAATAACTATGGACGGAAAAAAGAACGGCTATGAGCAGACTCTGCTCATCCAGCAATCACTCTCTTTTATACATTTGTTTTGATGTGGTTCTCCGATGCAACAATCTGTGACCAAATCGGTCGCTGATGGTTCGTGAGCGTGTAAGCGTGGATCCTGCTTAATATTGGTTCATTTTGCGCAAACTGCATGATTCTTTCCACCACTGATTATATGGGACAGTAAGAAAAATATGACAAAAATTGTCCTAGATAACGAAGTTATGTCAGAACAAACTACAATAATCAGAAATTACATTCACTCATAAAAACAACGAAAATAGTGGTTGTGGATATTGAATTCCCGTTCAAACAATTTTCGCATTTTTTATGGGCCATATTGTAGTTATTGGGAATTCTAAAATACACTTTTCCTGCGGACCACGATAAAAAGAAATAAGGTATTATATTCCGAAAAATGACATTTGGTAATGACGTCATTCCTATCGCAATGTCGAACGATTGAAAGAGAAAGCAAAGCCTGCTCTCTTTTTCTATCCGTGTAGACCCATGCTTGGCGATAGGAATGACGACACGTGTTTTTATTGAAAATCGTTGTTTACACGTGGGAAAAGCCTACCTTATTGTGTATACCGTGCTGCGGACGAGATTGTTTTAAAAACCTTTTTCTTTTTTTTTTTTTTTAATTTTAAAGTCATTTAAAGTTTTTCGGATGAAAATTCACCCATTAAATGCATTTTATTAGAAATTGAAAATAATCTCATCTCTTGAATGAATTTTTATGTTTGACTCAGTCAGATCAATATTATAATTATTAGCCCATTCAGGGATATTAATAATTAAAATGCATGTTTTTTTGTTGCTCCTCAACAAGAAAGTAAGAACGCGTTTTTAATGTTCATACAGTAGTTGAAAGGCTAATTTGATAAGATTTTTGAATTGGAAAGGCTAGAGTGTTTTTATGGTCCACCTCATGTTAAATTCAGAAGAATCGGTCAATTCAAGAGCTTGGAAAAAAAATCCAGAAAAGTTTGTAACCGTACGTGTACGGTAACATCTTTTCTTTATATTTAGATGAGGGATAGTAGGGAATCTTCCATATTAAGTTCGCTAAGGTCCAGTTCAAACCGAGAGATGGTGTGGGTACAATGAGGCACTCATTGGTAAGTGGGCATCGAGCTTCATTTGTGTGGAGAGCCGGATATCAGGAATTCTGAGTGACCAATGAGCTGAGGATGAGCGAGGAGTCGCTGAAGGAAATTAGGGAAGTTTGTGTAGGGCAAAAGACGGAACAACAGCCCAACAACGTTATCTGTCGTATTGCGGCCCACGTACTGTGGGCTGGCTCTAACGCCATTCGGAAGATTTTTTTTACGGAAGTTCGCCACCGCGGTTTACCTATCGGTTCTCCAGTTACTGCCGCCCATAAAGTGATCACCGGAACACCGTCAATTCCGTTTGCCAATCGGAGATTACCGATGACAAGTCATCCCACCAGGAAATACTGCTTCTGTGGCCACGACGGCCGTAGGCAACCGGACCAACCCGCATGTGACGGTGACCATCAATGAGACCGTGATTGGGTCACCAAAATGCTGGAGTTGAGTACCCAACCAGCTCATGAAGGGAAATCTAGTATTACGTCAACATTCCTCCCCCTCTTTAATCTGCATTCAGACGCAACCGGCGTCGTTATTGTTTTTTTTTTTTAAATAATGAGAGCACCAGTACTTACACATTGAAGATGCTACATTCCTGATTAGCGTCTGTTGATTCCCTGTGTAAGTACAGTTGACCTGGCAAAAATGGAGTACGGGGTCATGCAAATTATGTCACGCTCCAAGGGGGGGAGGGGGTCAAGCCAAGCGTGACAAACTCTACAAAATTTACGGAGGTGTCATACAAAAAGTGTGACAAAGGGGAGGAGGTAAAAAGTTGAAATTAGGCGTGACATAACTTGTGTACCATCCCTAGCAACTGCGAGCGATCAATCATGCTTATGCTCATGGGGTGTCGTGAAACAACGTCTTCAGCTTTCAGTGGTTTATTACAGAATGACCATCCCTAACTGTCAATCTTATCTTTTACCCTAAGTCTGCCTACTATGATCTTACTACATCTCGGGCATCCTGACACTATCGATGTCCTCATCGATATCACTGTTGTCAGATATGTAATCACTCATCCATTTCCTCATATTTTGAGGAGAGCAAACCGAACTGAATGGGATATTTGCAATTTGAAATCCATCTAAATCAGTTACAACGTACCTATCGTTCGGCAAAACTTTATGAATTTTATACGGACCTTTATATTTAGGAGCTAATTTATGTGTTTCGCCAGTTTTCAGAACTATGAAATCACCCTCTGCATATACTGTGCTCTTTTTTCGTTTCTTATCTGCATTTCTTTTGTTACAAAGTTGACTTCTAATATTATGTCTTTGAGCATTTTCTCGGATATCTGTCAAACTCGTTAAACTAGTTGACATCTGCCTATTTGCAATAAAATTCGAAATATTATGACTTTCACAGTCCAAATAATTTTGTTGCACACCAAATAATAACACGCTAGGATAATTACCTATTGACCTATTGAAAGTATTATTAAATATAAATTCCAGTTTTGATAACAATTCATTCCACGGTTTAGCTGTTTCATTGCACATTTTTGCAAGCATAGGAGTTAAAGTTTTATTTACACGCTCAACTTGACCGTTAGCTTCAGGAGTATACGCAGCAGTTTGAATGTGTTCGATTTGATTGATGGTAGTAAAATCTTTGAATTTTTGTGAAGTAAAACAAGTACCTCTATCTGTGATAATTCTGTTGGGTTTACTGTAAAAGTTCATGTAATTTGTCAAATGGCGAATAGTTTCATCTGAGCTTGTTGATTTTGATGGAAAAAATTTCGTAAACTTTGTGAACCCATCTATAATTACCAAAATATATTTTGCTCTATTTGAAGAAGATAATTGTATTGGTCCATAGTAGTCTAAATGAAGAGTTTCGAACGGTTTATTTCCTTTATCAATAATATTGACAAACCCTTCTTTTCTCCCAGCAGGGCTGTAAAAAATACATGTCAGACAATTGTTTATATAATTTTTCACCATTTTTTTCATTCTACTAAACCAAAATTGCTTTCTTATTTCATATAAAGTTTTCTCTATTCCAATGTGTCCACAATTGTCGTGACATAGTTTAATGACAGTATCAATCATTAATTTTGGAACAACTAATAAACGTTTCTGACCTTTTTTTCTAAAAAGAACTCCATTGATTAGCTCAAAATCCGGAAATGTAGATCGCTCAAGTAATTCTTTAATATTCAACAGTTTAACATCTTGTTCTTGCGCCACAATAATATTTTGTTCAATATCACAATCATTTAAAATATTAACAGTTTTATTTACATAGTTTTCTTTGCCTAATTTATCTTCTTTTTTATTGACTAATTCCTTCTCAGTAAATTGTTTTTTAACTATAGTATTTTGACGGCTTAAAGCATCAACATATTGCATTTTTGAGCCAGCTCTGTACTCTAAATCAAAATCATAACTCTCTAAAAACAATGCCCATCTGCAAATCTTCGGATTTACATTCTTTTTTGACAAAGTCTGAACTAATGCAATGCAATCTGTAAAAATTTTAAAATGTGTACCGGCTAAATAAATATGAAATCTTTTTATTGCATAAACCACGGCTAATGTTTCGAGTTCAAAGCTGCGCAATTTTGACTCAAATTCGTCTGTTTTTCTACTAAAATAACTAACAGGATGAAAGTTGTTGTCCTTTTGTTTTTGAAGCAAAATAGCTCCAAATCCAAAAGAGCTTGCATCACAATGAAGTTGTGTTTCAGCCTGTGGATCGAAAGTAGCAAGTATCGGTGACGAAATCAATTTATTTTTCAATGAGTTATAAGCATCTAATTGTTCTTTACCAAAATCGAATTTTGCATCTTTTTTCAAAAGAATATACAAAGATCTCGCGATGGTTGCAAAATTTTGAACAAACTTCCTGAAATAGCTTGTAAGACCTAAAAACCTTTGAACGTCTTTATTATTTTTTGGAACTGGGAAATAAGATATACTATCAACATGAGACTTATTCAATTTCTTACCAAATTTATTAATTGTGTATCCCAAATAATCAATTTCTTCGAAAATAAATTGACATTTACTCAAATTTATTTCTAATAAATTATCATTTAATATTTGATAAACTTTTCCTAAAGTATCTATGTGTTCACAGGACTATCGTAAAACTCCCTCAAGCTTCGTATGATTTCGTATCAGGTATCAAAAGGCCGGCTCCAAAGGCACGTTCCCCACCAGTTGGGAGATTTGTGCCATCGCCATATTTGAGCCTATTTCATCATCTACCCGATGGGAGAGGAAAGGGAAGGGAAAGATGGGAGGAAATAGCAGTGGGGTCCCTTGAAGAGGGAAGATCGCATAAGCGATATGAGAGCATGTAGCTCCATACCACAATGGGTTCGAACAGCGCCCTAAAAAGGGCACTGCAAAACGCATGAGCGTAAAGAGAGCCTATAGCTCATTACCACAGCGGGTTAAGAATAACAGGATGTCCTGAAGATTCAGGCTTCTGTATTCAGTTTCACTTAATAAGTGTTTACCAAGTAATTGGAATCGCATTTGCGCAAAAACTGGACAGTTACATATCAGGTGATACGAAGTTCCATAATCGGTGTCACAACTATCACACACAAATGAGTCAGCACGCTGAATATTTGCCATGTGATAGTTGAGTCGGCAGTGGTCTGTCAACGCTCTGACCAAGAGACTGCAATTCTGCTTTGACAGATTTGTTAAATACTTCGCCACCTTTGGAGATGGCTCAGTAATATACAATTTTGTTTGACGACACGACTCCAAACGATTCCAATATTGCTTGTGCTGAGTTGCCGCCCAAGAGTTTATCTGAAGCTTCACCCAGCACTTCGAAATTGGAATAGCCGGCTCAGGGCCAATGAAGTCATGCGATGCTCCATCGCGAGCTAGCTCATCAGCCAATTCATTTCCAACGATGGAAGAATGGCCAGGTACCCATACAAGGTTTACAGAGTTGACTGAATTCAGTTCCTCAATTTGAGTTCGACATGCGATAACAAGCTTCGACCTTGAGTTGGCCGAAGCGAGAGCTTTTATAGCAGCTTGACTATCTGAACAGAAGTATATGACTTTACCCATTACGCGCTGCCCGACCAGACGGAAGAAACAAGATTATAACAGAATGTGTTCCCCTGATATGATTTTTTTATATCACCGGTTGTTATAAAACATGTACCGTTAGTAGTTAAAATAACAAAAATTCTAACAAAATTTGCACCAAGTTATACTAAAATGTAACAAACCCTGTTACAATTATATCAAAATTATTACAGAATGTGTTGCAAGGATGTTACAAAATAACAAAATTATTGTAAACTTTGTAATTGTTTAAGACATCGGATGTCATTGGCAACAAACTTATAAATGCGATGTCAAAAATATAACAAATGTTGTTATAAATGTGTTACTAATTATATAACAAGTTGAGAACAAAGCCATTTTGACAACAAAATTTTATCAATTTCTGTTATTTTTAACTGCTGCTGATAGGAATGTGTTATAATCTTGTTATGTGGTTCTGGTCGGGTGTTGAAGTGCTGATTGCACTCCACACATAAGAGCAAATATTTCCGCCTGAAAAACGGTGCAGTTCTACCAAGTAAGTAAAACTGATTCAGCCTTAGCTCACGAGAATATACTCCTGCACCAGCTCTACCTTCAAGAAGGGAGCCATCAGTGTAACATACTATATTGTTTGATATACTTCTTTCCAAATAGCCAGACGTCCACTCTTCCCGTGAAGGGAATTGTGTGGTAAATGTCCTGTAAGGAAAGTGACAAGCAATTGTGAGATCACTTGGAGCAAGGACAATTTTGTCCCAATTCACCAAAAGTGGAAACAACGAAGTGTGTGTAGATCTACGATTCACTGGATTTTTCTCCAGTAGATCCAGTACCCATAAACGGTAAGAGCAAGAAAGTGCTTCTTGTTTAAGATATATGTGTAGTGGCGCAACTTCGAAAAGGGCCTCGAGCGCTGCTGTGGGAGTTGTAGAGAACGCACCAGACATCGACATCAAGCACATCCTTTGGAGATGGCCCAATTTTGATTGGATTGTTCTCACTTCGCCCTTTTGCCACCACACAAGACATCCATATGCCAATATTGGTCGAACAACTGTTGTGTAAATCCATTCGATACATTTGGGTTTGAGGCCCCAAGTTTTACCAAAGGTTCGTCGTCATTGACCGAAGGCCATACAAGCTTTTTTGACTCTGAAATCAATGTGAGCTGTCCATAAAAGTTTGGAATCTAGAATGACTCCGACATACTTTACTTGATCAGTCACATTAATCTCAGTGCCAAAAAGACGTAAAGGTCGAATTCCATCGCGGTTTCGTCTTTCCGTAAAAAGAACAATAGATGTTTTATTCGGGTTAACCGAAAGGCCATATTGGCGACACCAACTCTCGACTACCTGAAGAGCACTTTGCATCAGGTCGAATAGGGTGACCAACTATCAGAGCTAGATAGTCGTCGGCAAATCCATAAGTTGGAAAACCGCAATTATTGAGTTGCCTCAATAGCGTATCTGCTACGAGATTCCACAAAAGTGGTGACAAGACTCCCCCTTCGGGGCATCCGCAAACACTCAATTTTCGAATCGCTGCTTGACGCAATGTCGAGAAGAGATGTCGGTTTTTGAGCATTTGATGAATCCAATTGGTAATCATTGTAGGTAGCCCATGGTTTCGTGCGGCTTCCAATATGGCATCGAAAGACACGTTATCAAAGGCACCCTCAATATCCAAGAAAACACCCAAGCACGATTGCTTCTGAGCGAATGCTTTCTCGATATCGTATACAACTTTGTGTAAAAGAGTCACAGTGGACTTTCCAGATTGGTAAGCATGTTGATTCACATGAAGAGGCATGTTTGCCAAATAAACATCACGGATGTGATGATCGATAATGCGTTCCAGACATTTCAGAAGAAAAGAGGTCAGACTGATTGGTCTAAAACTCTTCGCTTCCTCATACGACGCACGTCCTCCTTTTGGGATAAACTTTACAGTAATATCACGCCAGGATTTGGGAATGTACCCGGTAGCAAAACTGCTTACAAGTAGCTTTTTCAAAACATGTTTGATAGACTCAAATCCCTTTTGGAGCAGAACAGGATAAATCCCATCCGCTCCTGGAGATTTGAAAGGAGCAAAACTATTAAGTGCCCATTGAATCGATTCAGTAGTTACGATACTGCGAGCCGAGGCCAGAGACTCGTAACTACATGAAAAGACATTTGGTTCATCCGTAGATGCTATGTCCACACATCCGGGGAAGTGTGTATTGAATAAACATTCTAAAACTTCTTCATCGGAAGAAGTAAAGTCACCATTAGGTAAGCGAATTCCGTTCACTTGGAAATCCTTAGATTTTGCAAGAATTTTGTTCAACCGACTGACTTCACTCAAACTGGAAACATTTGTACAAAGGTTTTTCCAGCCGGATCGTTCAGCAGAACGAAGAGCCTTCTTGTAAGCCTTGCGAGCTGACTTGAACGACTCTGATCCAGCTGAACGGCGTCTGTTCCAACTCCTTCTACATTGTTTCCTGAGTCTAGTCAGATCGGAATTACACCATGGGGTCCCTCTTGTAGTCTTTACAGACCGCAGAGGACATGCTTCTTCAAAAGCTTCCATAATGTAGGATGTTGTAGTATCAACGGCATCATCCAGATCACTTGGATTTTCAATGGACGGAGAATATCCATGAAATTTGGTCGCAACCAATTCAATGTAGAGTTCCCAGTTTGTTGACCGGGGATTCCTAAAACGCAAAGTCTGCGCAGTTACATTTGAATGTTCAAAGAAGATGTAGCGATGATCAGATAATGATTCCTCATCTGATACATGCCAATTCGTCAACTCGTGACTGATTCTATTCGAGCAGAGCGTTATGTCTAACACTTCTTCTCTATTAGAAACCATGAAGGTTGGGCGATTGCCTATGTTAAGTAATCCAAGGTCTGTACTACTTAAGTAGTTTCAGCCTGTGGATCGAAAGTAGCAAGTATCGGTGACGAAATCAATTTATTTTTCAATGAGTTATAAGCATCTAATTGTTCTTTACCAAAATCGAATTTTGCATCTTTTTTCAAAAGAATATACAAAGGTCTCAAATTTTGAACAAACTTCCTGAAATAGCTTGTAAGACCTAAAAACCTTTGAACGTCTTTATTATTTTTTGGAACTGGGAAATTAGATATATTATCAACATGAGACTTATTCAATTTCTTTCCAAATTTATTAATTGTGTATCCCAAATAATCAATTTCTTCGAAAATAAATTGACATTTACTCAAATTTATTTCTAATAAATTATCATTTAATATTTGATAAACTTTTCCTAAAGTATCTATGTGTTCACAGGACTATCGTAAAACTCCCTCAAGCTTCGTATGATTTCGTAGTAATTTTTCAGCATAATTTCCGCCTGCGAGTGCAACCAGAGTTTAGCCTTCCCTTTCAAATTTTGAATAACGACAAGCTTCATGATGAACTCGTTCACACCCAACGCACGTTTCGTATTTTCTACAACGGATATGAAATGGCTTACATCTTCTCCAGTGTCTCCAGAAAACGATGGCAACATTGAGGAGATTTCTTCTGGTTTGAAATGGCCAAAAACTTTCACTGGAACAACTCGATCAACTTCACAGACGTAGTTACACCCTCCGTTATCCGCGCAATTCGACGCTAATCCGGTTGATGGTTGAACAGTGGCAGCATTCATTGCGCTTGAAACGACGATACCTGCAGCAAGTGATCCGCCTACGTGAAGTGAATTTCCCGACATCTTATTTCTCTCGGCTACAGTTGAGACTCCAGTTTCTGCAGTGTTTTCTCCGATCGAAGCAAAACTTCCTGATTCCATGAAATTTTTTCGACTCCGTTCCTGCATGGCTTATCCCACTTCTGAATTGTAGTGAAACAACGTCTTCAGCTTTCAGTGATTTATTACAGAATGACCATCCCTAACTGTCAATCTTATCTTTTACCCTAAATCTGCCTACTATGGTCTTACTACATGGGGCTACTTTGGATACTCACGTTTTGTTTTTTATTTGTATCACTTTTATATACCAACATATGCCGTACAACCTGGCAAAGAAATTTACTGTAACTAGACTAATTTTGCCGTCGACTGTTTATAAATTTTACTTTAAATGAAAATTACTTTTTAGTTACATGAATATATAACATTGAGAACCAGAATGAATGCTTTGTGCTTAACTAATGCGCAGTACCTAGTTATTACATTGAATTAACATGAAGCTTCAATCAACAAATTAAATACTATGAATGATATGTTTCACTGAAAAATTTCATATAAGCGTGATATTTTAGAGCTTTAAACATCTTTGAATTATGTATAGCATTGAATCCAATTATGTTTAGCAATAAATTCAGATCACCATAATGGATTATAATCAGTTTATGATTTATGATAAAAAATAATTTTATCTTCAAATTAGGGAAAGTGTACCAGTTATGGCCATAGTGGTTCCCTATTTGGCCATATGTGAAATTTTGATAACTTTCACATTTTAAATCTTTTTGGATGTTTTAACATCAAGATGTGTCTTAAATTTAACTACTACAACACACATAAATTTTGAAATTTTTAAGACATTCAAGTAATCAAGTAATCAAGTGGCGAAATAGGTAACCACTATGTTCATAAGTGGTATACCAACCCTATATTGATTTCTTAATTCATAAATTGAATGTCCAAAATAGTCCCTTTCAATTATCTTTTTTTTTTGTTGGTAAATCTGCATTTTTTACCCATTTGTTACATACAAATAATAGTATATGCAAGAATGATCACAATTCATTTATTACTTTCAAAGCCACAAATCCTCAAAAATGTCCCATCTGACGGTATCATTTTCTAGTTTTTCATTACTTGTTTGAATGTTCAACCATTTTGCTCTTATTTCGAAACAAAATTAATATTAAACCACAACTTATATCCATAGGCGAATAGACTTTAGAAACAACGACAACTTAATTGTCATTCCGTTGACCATTAGTTTGCGGAACTGGAAAGGCAAAGTCAGCTAACAAGCCACTAGCGAAACTCTCCTATCATCTACAAGAGTAAATAACATGCTATCCAACAAGGATAACGACGTGATAGAAAATGTCCACGTCAAACACAATCCAGGGCTCTCCACTTCCCTTGTTAGTTGCTGCAAATTGAATATATTCCACGTCAACTCGGATGAAAATACCTCGAGGCGCAAAATGCAATTTTGACATGTTGTTCAAGCAAAGTCAAAGCCTGTAAAGTTTTGCTGACATCCAATCGACGAAAGCCTTTCCAGCGGCCCACGAAAACAACACCATGCTGACCTTTGCAACAATTATAGAGCCTGACGGATAGCAACGATGATGGCTCGGAGAGTGTAATTAAATATACTCCCATGGATTTGCAATGATTAATTTTCATCGGGAAACTATAGTCCCGCTAAGCAAAAATGAAAGTTTCAATTGAATTGAGGAAAAACTGTGCATCGCAGTTTTCTATCCTACCGACAGCATAGCATAGCTTCATCCAGGATTGAAACCAACAAACGCATTTGACATGCTTTTGCTACTGGTTCGTTAGTTCGGGTGCGATAACGAGCAAAAGCGATATATCTAGCTCTCAGCAAGATACTATGAAATTGACTTTAGTTATTTAGCTAACTCAGCAAAGTGAATGGAAGTGGTCGCATTTTTCGATACGACCCATATTTTGACACATGCTTTGAAACTATGGAAAGTACTCACTGAAAATTGCTAAAATCAAAATAATCTGTTAAACCACCGGTCAGGTCCAACATCATAAGGTATGTTGGATGAATCACTTTGTATTATTGTCATGTAGACTCGACTTAGAAGCAAAGAGTCGAGTTTAGTACACGACACTGAATATGACCTTACAGTTGAGGTCAAAATACACGTATCTACCGAAGCATACAAACTCTAGTTGGAATCATATGATATAGTACTAATTCGGTTTTCATTTACTTATAGGTATTCCAATAAAAACAGCGAAGATCAATCTTTGCAGACTCATGCAAAATGGTGCAGCCCAAGTGGCGCTAGTTCAAGAACCCTACTTTCGTAGAGGGAACTTCTATCTAGGTAAACTTGTGGACCCAGTTTTTGCTACTTTCAGCAAACTTGAAATGGCAAACTCGCGCTCCATGCCCCGCGCATACGTGCTCGTTAATAAAGCAATCGTTGCTACACTCATTTCTGAGTTAACTACCAGAGATGTATGTGCTGTCACAATCGATGTTTCTGTTGGTGACCTCAACAGGAAATACGTCTATTGTTCGGTATATTTACCACATGATGAACCATCCCCAACGGATGACTTCAAAGGAGTTGTCGTACACTGCGTAACAAAAGGTCTTCCGCTGATTGTGGGCAGTGATGCCAATGCTCATCACATCATCTGGGGCAGTTCAGATATCAATTTGAGAGGCTCCAGTCTGATGGAATACTTAAGTAGTACAAACCTTGGATTACTTAACATAGGCAATCGCCCAACCTTCAGGGTTTCTAAAAGAGAAGAAGTGTTAGACATAACGCTCTGCTCGAATAGAATCAGTCACGAGATGACGAATTGGCATGTACCAGATGAGGAATAATTATCTGATCACCGCTACATCTTCTTTGAACATTCAAATGTAACTGCGCAGATTTTGCGTTTTGGGAATCCCCGGTAAACAAACTGGGAATTCAATATTGAATTGGTTGCGACCAAATTTCATGGATATTCTTCGTCCATTGAAAATCCAAGTGATCTGGATGATGCCGTTGATTCTACAACATCCTACATTACGGAAGCTTTTGAAGAAGCATGTCCTCTGCGGTCTCTAAAGACTACAAGAGGGACCCCATGGTGGAATTCCGATCTGACTAGACTCAGGAAACAATGTAGAAGGAGTTGGAACAGACGCCGTTCAGCTGGATCAGAGTCGTTCAAGTCAGCTCGCAAGGCTTACAAGAAGGCTCTTCGTTCTGCTGAACGATCCGGCTGGAAAAACCTTTGTACAAATGTTTCCAGTTTGAGTGAAGTCAGTCGGTTGAACAAAACTCTTGCAAAATCTAAGGATTTCCAAGTGAACGAAATTCGCTTACCTAATGGTTGATGAAGAAGTTTTAGAATGTTTATTCAATACACACTTCCCCGGATGTGTGGACATAGCATCTACGGATGAACCAAATGTCTTTTCATGTAGTTACGAGTCTCTGGCCTCGGCTCGCAGTATCGTAACTACTGAATCCATTCAATGGGCACTTAATAGTTTTGCTCCTTTCAAATCTCCAAGAGCGGATATAAGCAGTTTTGCTACCGGGTACATTCCTAGATCCTGGCGTGATATTACTGTAAAGTTTATCCCGAAAGGATGACGTGCGTCGTATGAAAAAGCGAAGAGTTTTAGACCAATCAGTCTGACCTCTTTTCTTCTGAATTGTCTGGAACGCATTATCGATCATCACATCCGTGATGTTTATTTGGCAAACATGCCTCTTCATGTCAATCAACATGCTTACCAATCTGGAAAGTCCACTGTGACTCTTTTACACAAAGTTGTATACGATATCGAGAGAGTATTCGCTCAGAAGCAATCCTGCTTGGGTGTTTTCTTGGATATTGAGGGTGCCTTTGATAAAGTGTCTTTCGATGCCATATTGGAAGCAGTATTTGGTAATCATTGTAGGAACCATGGGCTTCCTACAATGATTACCAATTGGATTCATCAAATGCTCAAAAACCGCCATCTCTTCTCGACATTGCGTCAAGCAGCGATTCGAAAATTGAGTGTTTGCGGATGCCCCCAAGGGGGAGTCTTGTCACCACTTTTGTGGAATCTCGTAGCAGATACGCTATTGAGGCAACTCAATAATTGCGGTTTTCCAACTTATGGATTTGCCGACGACTATCTAGCTCTGATAGTTGGTATGTGCATAAGCACCCTATTCGACATGATGCAAAGTGCTCTTCAGGTAGTCGAGAGTTGGTGTCGCCAAACGCCAAAGTTGGTGCCAAAATAAAACATTTATTGTTCTTTTTACGGAAAAACGAAACCGCGATGGAATTCGACCTTTACGTCTTTTTGGCACTGAGATTAATGTGACTTATCAAGTAAAGTATGTCGGAGTCATTCTAGATTCCAAACTTTCATGGACACCTCACATTGATTTCAGAGTCAAAAAAGCTTGCATGGCCTTCGGTCACTGCCGGCGAACCTTTGGTAAAACTTGGGGCCTCAAACCCAAATATAGCAAATGGATTTACACAACAGTTGTTCGACCAATATTGGCATATGGATGTCTTGTGTGGTGGCAAAAGGGCGAAGTGAGAACAATCCAATCAAAATTGGGCCATCTCCAAAGGATGTGCTTGATGGCGATGTCTGGTGCGTTCTCTACAACTCCCACAGCAGCGCTCGAGGCCTTTTTCGACGTTGCGCCACTACACATATATCTTAATCAAGAAGCACTTTCTTGCTCTTACCGTTTATGGGTACTAGATTTTCTGGAGAAAAATCCAGTGAATCGTAGATCTACACACTCTTCTTTGTTTCCACTTTTGGTAAATTGGGACAAAATTGTCCTTGCTCCAAATGATCTCACAATTGCTTGTCACTTTCCTTACAGGATATTTACCACACAATTCCCTTCACGGGAAGAGTGGACGTCTGGCTATTTGGAAAGAAGTATATCTAACAATATAGTATGTTACACTGATGGCTCCCTTCTTGAAGGTAGAGCTGGTGCAGGAGTATATTTTCGTGAGATAAGGCTGAATCAGTTTTACTCATTTGGTAGAAACTGCACCGTTTTTCAGGCGGAAATATTTGCTGTTGTGTGTGGAGTGCAATCAACACTTCAACAGCACGTAATGGGTAACGTCATATACTTCTGTTCAGATAGTCAGGCTGCTATAAAAGCTCTCGCTTCGGCCAAGTCAAGATCGAAGCTTGTTATCGCATGTCGAACTCAAATTGAGGAACTGAATTCATTCAACTCTGTAAACCTTGTATGGGTACCTGGCCATTCTTCCATCGCTGAAAATGAATTGGCTGATGAGCTAGCTCGCGATGAAGCATCGCATGACTTCATTGGCTCTGAGCCTGCTATTCCAATTTCGAAGTGCTGGGTGAAGCTTCAGATAAACTCTTGGGCGGCAACTCAGCACAAGCAATATTGGAATAGTTTGGAGTCATGTCGTCAAACAAAATTGTACACTTCTGAGCCATCTCCAAGGGTGGGGAAGTATTTAACAAATCTGTCAAAGCAGAATTGCAGTCTCTTGGTCAAAGCGTTGACAGGCCACTGCCGACTCAACTATCACATGGCAAATATTCAGCGAGCTGACTTATTTGTGTGTGATAGTTGTGACACCGATTATGGAACTTCGTACCACCAAGTTTTTTCGCAAATGCGATTCCAATTACTTGGTAAACACTTATTAAGTGAAACTGAATTCAGAAGCCTGAATCTTCAGGACATTCTGTTATTCTTAACCCGCTGTGGTAATGAGCTATAGGCTCTCTTTACGCTCATGCGTTTTGCAGTGCCCTTTTTAGGGCGCTGCTCGAACCCATTATACTTCCGGTTTACTACTATTGAAGGATACCTCGGGGAAGCTTGGCTCATTCTGAACAACTTTCTCTAAGACAGGAATTTTCTATCTCATTTAGGTTCCGAGATATTCTTCAATAGTAGTAAACCGGAAGTGTTTATGTACACTAGCGCCACGTAGTGGATGAATTTGGAACTATGCTAGGTCTCCCGAGGAAGCTAGACTCACTTTGAACAACTTTCTTGAAGACAGGAATTTTCTATCTCGTTTAGGTTCCGAAATATCCGAAATATCCTAGGTAAATGAGATAGAAAATTCCTGTCTTCGAGAAAGTTGTTCAGAGTGAGCCTAGCTTCCCCGAGGGATCTAGCATAGTTCCAAATTCATCCACTACTTGGCGCTAGTGTACGTAAACGCTTCCGGTTTACTGCTATTGAAGGATATCTCGGAACCTAAACGAGATAGAAAATTCCTATCTTCGAGAAAGTTGTTCAAAGTGAGTCTAGCATTCTCGGGAGACTTAGCAAAGTTCCAAATTCATCCACTACGTGGCGCTAGTGTACATAGACACTTCCGGTTTACTACTATTGAAGGATATCTTGGAACCTAAATGAGATAGAAAATTCCTGTCTTCGAGAAAATTGTTCAAAGTGAGCCTAGCTTCCCCGAGGGACATAGCATAGTTCCAAATTCATCCACTACGTGGCGCAAGTGTACATAAACACTTCCGGTTTACTGCTATTGAAGGATATCTCGGGACCTAAAAGAGATAGAAAATTCCTGTCTTCGAGAAAGTTGTTCAAAGTGAGCCAAGCTTCCCCGAGGGACCTAGCATAGTTCCAAATTTGTCCACTACGTGGCGCTAGTGTACGTAAACGCTTTCGGTTTACTGCTATTGAAGGATATTTCGGAACCTAAACGAGATAGAAAATTCCTGTCTTCGAGAAAGTTGTTCAAAGTGAGTCTAGCTTCCTCGGGAGACTAAGCAAAGTTCCAAATTCATCCACTACGTGGCGCTAGTGTACATAAACACTTCCAGTTTACTGCTATTGAAGGATATTTCGGAACCTAAACGAGATAGAAAATTCCTATCTTCGAGAAAGTTGTTCAAAGTGAGCCGTTTGTCGATATTGAAGGATATCTCGGAACCTAAATGAGATATAAAATTCCTGTCTTTGTGAAAGTTGTTCAGAGTGAGCCTAGCTTCCCCGAGGGACCTAGCATAGTTCCAAATTTATCCACTACGTGGCGCAAGTGCACATCAACACTTCCGGTTTACTGCTATTGAAGGATATTTCGGAACCTAAACGAGATAGAAAATTCCTGTCTTCGAGAAGGTTGTTCAAAGTGAACCTAGCTTCCCCGAGAGGCCTAGCATAGTTCCAAATTCATCCACTACGTGGCGCTAGTGTACGTAAACACTTCCGGTTTGTCGATATTGAAGGATATCTCGGAATCTAAACGAGATAGAAAATTTCTGTCTTCGATAAGGTTGTTCAAAGTGAGCCTAGCTTCCGAAGGGGCCTAACATAGTTACAAATTCATCCACTACTTGGCGTTAGTGTACGTAAACACTTCCGGTTTGTCGAAATTGAAGGATTTCTCGGAACCTAAATGAGATAGAAAATTCCTATCTTCGAGAAAGTTGTTCAGACTGAGCCAAGCTTCCCAGAGGGACCTAGCATAGTTCCAAATTTATCAACTATGTGGCGCTAGTGTACGTTAACACTTCCGGTTTACTGCTATTTAGGATATCTCGGAACCTAAACGAGATAGAAAATTCCTGTCTTCGAGAAAGTTGTTCAAAGTGAGCCTTGCTTTCCCGGAAGACCTAGCATAGTTCCAAATTCATCCACTACGTGGCGCTAGTGTTCATAAACACTCCCTGTTTACTGCTATTGAAGGATATCTCGGAACCTAAACGAGATAAAAAAAATTCTGTCTTCGAGAAAGTTGTTCAGGGTGAACTGAGCTTCCCCGAGGGACCCAACGAAGTTCCAAACTCTTCCACTAGGTGGCGCTAGTGTGCATAAATATTTCTGGCTTACTGCGTTGCGCTAGTGTACGCAAACACTGCCGGTTTACTACTATTGAAGGATATCTCGGAACCTAAACGAGATAGAAAATTCCTGTCATCGATAAAGCTGTTCAAAGTGAGCCTAGCTTTCCCGGGAGACCTAGCATAGTTCCAAATTCATCCACTACGTGGCCTAGTGTACATAAACACTCCCTGTTCACTGCTATTGAAGGATATCTCGGAACCTAAACGAGATAGAAAATTCCTGTCTTCGAGAAAGTTGTTCAGAGTATGCAGAGCTTCCCGAGCAGAATCGGATAACTGGATGATATCAAAATAATAACAACTTGTATTATCGCTGTTATCATTTTGAGATAATGTTATCAATGGTAACTGAAGGATAACAAAATTTGTTATCATTGTATCCGTGACAGAAACTTTTGACAACAGTTTGATAACAAAATATGTTATCGCATATCTTTCCCATAACATTTTTAAATCAGATATTATTAAACAAAGTTGACTTTTCATCATATAAAATTTTGTAAAATTATTTGACATGTAAGTTCAACACTCACCTCTCAAAATTTTTCCTTGATATATGAACATAAAACTCAAAAATATATGATGATGCAAATTTAATTATCAACTTGAACTCAGTGATAACATAATTTTTTATTACTTTGTTATTCGACAAACAAGTATGAGTTCTCATTTTTGTTATGTTAGCTGTTTATTCATCCAAAGTGATAACAAAATCAGTTATCAAATGATGATAACCAGGAAACAAGATTTGTTATCATTTTGCTGTTCAACTTTGCTCGTGTTCCTTACACAATTTTAATTATTATTTTATTTTAATTTATTATTCATCCTTAATTAAGAATTATTTGAAGTTAATCCACTTTGTGGTTCCGGTATCATTTCATTTAGAGATATTTCGCAATCTATAGAGGAGATATAAGATATATAATATATTATCTTTGAATAAAGTTGTTCAGATTGAGCAGAGCTTATTCAAGGGAGCATGCAAGGCTCGTATAAACTGGTAAGTTATAGATGAGAAATTTCCTTAAATCTAAACGGGATATACATTTTCTATTTTCGGGTATTTCTTTCAGAAAAAGCAGAACTTCTCTACACTTTATATATTCATGGAGAAGTAATTTGATTTTGTTTAAGAAAACCTTGAATTGGACACTTCACTTAACTTTTGCAAAAGAAAAATAATACTAAAAATCACTCGTAAGGGGAGCAAATACCTTTAAACTCTCATATGTTGCTTATCTTGACAGATAGGTCTATTTCGTCTGTGACTTACAGACTTCTTCAGTGTCGAGTGCTCGACATGAAGCAGAACTTGCAAGACGGAATCTTCAAAGCAGTGGTTTCGTATAGTACATGAATGCTAATATTCTTTAACTTCACCCTGAGAAAGTAACCCCGATTTATGTTGAGGCAACCATTTGACCATTTGATCTCTAGGGATTCCTTCAAAAATTTTCCAGGGTTTCCTTTTGGAATTCACCCAAGTATCTTTTCCGGAAATTCTTCGGGGATTGCTTCCAAAATTTTTCCGAGAGATCCACACAGAATATTTTTAAGGTACCTGCAGGAATTCTAATTGTACCTTTTTGATGTCACACTAGAATTGTAAACGAATACCAGCGCCACGTAGTGGATGAATTTTGAGCTATGCTAGGTCTCTCGGGGAAGCTAGGCTCACTTTAAACAACTTTCTCGAAGACAGGAATTTTCTATCTCGTTTAGGTTCCAAGATATCCTTCAATAGCAGTAAACCGGAAGTGTTCATGTACACTTGCGCCACATAGTAGATGAATTTGGTACTATGCTCAGTTTCTCGGGAAAGCTCGGCTCACTTTGAACAACTTTCTCGAAGACAGGAATTTTCTATCTCGTTTAGATTCCGAGATATCCTTCAATAGCAGTAAACCGGAAATGTTTATGTACACTAGCGCCACGTAGTGGACGAATTTGGAACTATGCTAGGACCCTCGGGGAAGCTTGGCTCACTTTGAACAACTTTCTCGAAGACAGGAATTTTCTATCTGATTTAGGTTCCAAGATATCCTTCAATAGCAGTAAACCGGAAGTGTTTACGTACACTAGCGTTTTGGATCCAAGATATCCTTCAATAGCAGTAAACCGGATGCGTTTACGTACACTAGCGCCACGTAGTGGACGAATTTGGAACTATGCTAGGTCTCTCGGGGAAGCTTGGCTCACTTTGAACAACTTTCTCGAAGACAGGAATTTTCTATCTCGTTTAGGTCCCGAGATATCCTTCAATAGCAGTAAACCGGAAGTGTTTATGTACACTTGAGCCACGTAGTGGCATTACATATACCATAAGGAAGCGAGCACTGCCCTGTACAACTCTCCCGAAGACAGAACCCTTGTAGCTGGTCAAAATTTTGAAATATCCGGCCACAAACCTAGTTCCGGAATAACCAACTTGCATGCAATGCTTGTATACAAGCAGCGGGAGGTGGGCAAAAAATGTGGAACGGTCTTGATCCGACCAATTCTCAGCCATGGTGGCATAAAATTTCAACCGGTCTTCACTAAACGCATTCAGGAGAGTAAACGGTTGCAATGGTGAAAAAATTATGGAAATTGATTGATTATCAGCTGAGATATCGTCGTGCAAAGTTTACCGTTCCACATTTTTTGACCTGTCGGTACTTTACGTTACAAAAACCGTCGTCGGTATAAGCAGTGTTAATGGTGAGGATCGTTGGGTCACAGGAGTCACTTCGATAAGCGATTAGACCATGATAAATAATTATTTGTGAGATATAATCATGCTTATATGTAAATATAATATTTTCATTTGATATGAACAATTTCTATGTAGAGGAAAATTATGCCGACACTTGAGGTGACGAACCATTCAAAGTTTGTTGAACAACCTAAATGTAACATTCCTAACACTCTTATTCTTATGCCGACACTTACAGTGGCGAACTATCCAATGTTTGTTGAATAAAGTGAACCTTTTGCAAGTCTACACTTGTAGTGTCCAACCATTGAAAGTTTTTTTTTTATTACAAAAATAGAGGTTAAAAGAAAGGGATGTTTTGAAAAAAAAAAGTTCAACATAAATAATTCATGAATCAGATTTTATGTCGACTCTCACAGTGACGAACCATTCATAGTTTGTTGGAAAATCATATTTACGTCCCACCGTTGTAACGATTAAATGTGCAGTCATACATATTTTATAGATTAGAAATAGTAGTATGAAACGAGCTCACCAATTGATCCGTCATCCTTGACTGAACAGCAACAATCCACTTTCAGCTTCACTCGTGTGCTCGGCTATATAAAAGCACTCAGAGAAAATAGGCGCACGACTCGAGAGGAAAAACAACTGACGACTTCTCGGGCATTCTTGATGCACTGCCCAGGAGCAAGCGTCAAGGTTGAAGGATCAAGCACTACTAACGGACCACGCACTTTTCGACGAATGTAATCGCCACATAGAGAGCCTGAAGTATATATTTATTAATTTATTCACCGTCTTTGACTACACGTCACACACACTAAAAACTTAATATTACAGTGATCCCTCCATGAGTCGATGTTCCATGACTCGATATCGACTCATGGAACCATACAAAAAACAATACTAAAAACAAAATTTCATGGTTACTATGATGGTCCCTAGAATCAGCTTTCCAAAGGATTGCTGTTCCATGACTCGATATTTCCATGAGTCGATGGTCCCTTCATTATCGACTCATGGAGGTTTCACTGTATATGCTTTACTTAAATTCTATCTCTTATCCTATTAACAAAAACATTTTTGACACATTGAAATCAAACGAATCACTGAATCTGTTGAATTCTCGTAGGCAGAAGTCAAGTGTGTTAAAATGGCCATAATTCCGATCCTCGATGCTAGCGAGCAGTAACGAAACTGACGGGGTAGCACGTACAAAGGGATTTGTTCAGGGCTGTCGATGTTGCCCTGAATGATGTCGAAAATAAACACACACTGCATCAGTGCGCATCGTACCTTCGTGCTATGCGTACACGAATTCTCTCTGCTCTTGTAAGTTTTCTTAAAAACTACCTAAAGCAATAAAACAGTACTTTTCAGTGCTACAAAAACAGTACTTTTCAGTGCTAAAATTCAAATCAGTACTTTTCAGTGCTACTAAAACAGTACTTTTCAGTACTATTATTTCTACTATTGATCCCTTTACGATCCTTGTTTGGACCCGTGCCTTCGATTTTTCGTTGGACCCGTTGGCGAAAGCTAGCGGTGGTATTCCTTCTTGGACAACGTCTTGGGAAAAAACCTCTTGAAGGTCACGTCTTCTTATTCACTAAACATGGTTGCAACAACAAATAAAAGGAAGGGTGAATCTCTGAATTCACAACTTCCTTCCAAAAAAAGGGATTTCAAACTGTCACTAAACGTGGCAAGAATGGAAGAAAGGACGTTTCTCCGGAATGCGAACTTTCTTCCAAGGGTGAAATGAATAATTGTATTGAAATGAGCAATCAGTTCGATGCTCTAGACAAATTTTCCGAACACCAAATCGAAGCAGCCTCTAGCCCAGGCTCTTTGATTCAAGTGAGGAAGCAAAGAGTGCCGCCTATCGTGGTCAGTTGTTCCGAATTTGCGGGATTTAGGCAGGAGATCTTGAACTCCATTAGGGGAATCAAGGTTTCCTTCCAAATCGCAAAGAAAGGAGACTGTCGCGTTTTGCCGGAAACTCTTAAAGATCGCGAACTTCTTCTCAGACATCTTGAAGAGAAGAAGCACAAATTTTTTACTTATGACGACAAAACTGAACGTTTGTTCAAAGTTGTCTTGAAAGGTCTCTCAAGTGACTATAAGTCACCTGAAGAGATCAAAAATGGAATAAATGATTTACTTGGATTTTCCCCAGTTCAAGTAATCATTATGAAAAAGAGAACCCAATCTGGCATTGTTCGGAAAGGGCTTTCTCAAGAATTTTATTTAGTTCACTTTAACAAAAAAGAAGTAAATAATATCAAAGCTTTAGAAAAAGCAAAACTTTTGTTTGATGTCCGTGTGACATGGGAACATTTCCAGAAACCTGGAGGAAATTACCAGAACCCCACTCAGTGCCGTCGGTGCCAAAAGTGGGGTCATGGTACAAAAAATTGTCGCATGGATGCTAAATGCATGATTTGTGGAGGTTCTTCTCACGCTAGGGACGTCTGTCCTGTGAAAGAAGATACCAGAAAGTATGAATGCGCCAATTGCAAGGGCCCTCATAAAGCTAACTTTTGGGAATGCCCTTCACGCAAGAGAGTCGTTGAGGCTCGTGCCAGGCAGATGAAGGATAATATCCGTTACTATAACGGTCGTTTCCGAAATTTTCCTGGTAGAGTATCGAACAATGCTCATTTTTCAGTTAACGATCGCTTGATCATGAATCATATCCATCAGGAAGATCATAATCATGCTCATTCACAAACTAATTTTAATACGTCGGGTAGCCGTTCGAATCTTTCAATTTCGAATGTATCTACCCACGGAAAACCCTTTGTCGATATCGTAGCAGGAAATTTGAACTCCTCCCCTGTTCGTTCCATGAGTACCCATTCCACTTGTTTCAAATCAAATGGAAAAACCCTACCGCCACAGGTAACTCCGCATCTTCGTCTACCGAAAATTCCAATGGGAAATCACATGACATGTCTGCCTCTGCTTTTAATTTTCTAACTGAACAATTGAATCTAATGATTGATGCAATGTTCAAAGCCACCACTATGACTGAAGCAGTCCAAGTAGGTGTAAAATTTACAAATCAAATTGTTATTGGATTACGTTTTTCTAATGGATCCAAATAATAATTTAAATATTTTAAATTGGAATGCTCGTTCTCTGAATGGTAAGGAGGACGAGCTGTTTAATTTTCTTTCGGTTAATAACGTGCATGTAGCAGTTATTACCGAAATGTATTTAAAACCTGGATCTAAACTCAAAAGAGATCCTAACTTTTTTGTTTATCGTTATGATCGACTTGATGGGGCATGTGGGGGAGTTGCAATCATCATTCATAGGCGTATAAAACATCAACTGTTTTCATCATTTGAAACTAAAGTTTTTGAAACTTTAGGTGTTTCTGTTGAAACACAACTTGGTAAATATACTTTCATAGCTGCCTATTTGCCTTTTCAATGCTCTGGACAGCAAGTTAATTTGCTCCAAACTGACTTGCGTAAATTGACTCGCAATAAGTCGAAATTTTTTGTCATTGGTGACTTTAATGCCAAACATCGGTCATGGAATAATCTTCAAAGTAATTCCAACGGCAGAATTTTATTTGATGAGTGCTCTTCAGGATATTTCTCAATTAAATACCCTGATAGCCCCACATGTTTTTCCTCTTCTAGAAATCCATCTACGATTGATTTGGTCTCTAGTCATCTTTGTAGCCAACTGATTACTCATGCTGATTTTGATTCTGATCATGTCCCTGTTACATTTCAAATATCCCAAGAAGCGATTCTCAATCCTATCAGCTCCACTTTCAATTATTTACGAGCCGACTGGAATATATATAAAACGTATGTTTACTCAAATCTTGATGTTAACATTTCTTTAGAAACTAAACTTGATATTGACAATGCTCTTGAAACTTTAACAAATTCCATTGTTGAAGCCCGGAGCATTGCAATTCCAAAAAAATTTGAATCCGTGATTATAGACGATGATCTTAAACTCTTGATCCGTCTTAAAAACGTGAGGAGAAGGCAATTTCAACGCACTCGCGATCCTGCTATGAAAGTTATATGGCAGGATTTGCAGAAAGAAATCAAGAAAAGTTTTGCTCAATTAAGAAACGAAAATTTTGAAAATAAAATTTCTCAATTGGACCCTGGCTCAAAGCCCTTTTGGAAATTATCAAAAATCTTGAAAAAACCTCAGAAGCCAAAACCGGCATTGAAAGAGGAAAACAAATTATTACTAACTAATTGCGAAAAAGCTCAAAAACTTGCTATGCAGTTTGAAAGTGCGCACAATTTTAATTTAGGACTTACTAGTCCAATTGAAAATGAAGTTACTCAGGAGTTCGAAAATATTCTCAATCAAGAGAACGTTTTCGAAAATGCCTGGGAGACTGATTTGGAAGAAGTGAGAACTATTATTAAAAAAATCAAAAACATGAAAGCTCCTGGCGATGATGGAATTTTCTACATCCTCATCAAGAAACTTCCAGAAAGTAGCTTATCATTTTTAGTTGATATATTTAAAAATGTTTTCAATAAGCATATTTTCCTGACAAATGGAAAAATGCTAAGGTTGTTCCAATTTTAAAACCAGACAAAAATCCTGCAGAAGCTTCTAGCTATCGTCCAATCAGTTTGCTTTCCTCCATCAGTAAACTTTTTGAAAAGGTCATTTTGAACAGAATGATGGTCCACATCAATGAAAATTCAATTTTTGCCAATAACAGTTCGGATTCCGCCATGGACATTCGACTACTCATCAACTTTTACGTGTAACAAATTTGATCCGTTCCAACAAATCTGAAGGCTATTCTACTGGTCTTGCTCTTCTAGACATAGAAAAAGCATTCGACAGTGTTTGGCATGAAGGTTTGATCGTAAAATTAAAAAACTTTAATTTTCCAACATACATTGTTAGAATAATTCAAAGTTATCTGTCAAATCGTACACTTCAGGTTAATTATCAGAACTCCAGATCTGAAAGACTTCCTGTAAGAGCTGGTGTTCCTCAAGGCAGCATTTTGGGACCAATATTATACAATATTTTCACATCTGACTTACCTGAGTTACCTCAGGGATGTCAAAATTCTTTGTTTGCGGATGACACAGGCCTCTCCGCCAAAGGACGAAGCCTGCGTGTCATCTGTAGTCGATTGCAAAAAAGTTTGGATATTTTTTCTTCATACTTGCAAAAATGGAAGATTTCTCCTAATGTTTCCATAACTCAACTAATAATATTCCCACATAAACCAAAAGCTCTTTATTTGAAACCTTCAAGTAGACATGTTGTCACGATGAGAGGGGTTCCAATAAATTGGTCAGATGAAGTTAAGTATCTAGGGCTCATGCTAGATAAGAATTTAACTTTCAAAAATCACATTAGGGGCATTCAAGCCAAATGTAATAAATATGTAAAATGTCTCTATTCCCTTATTAATAGAAAACCAAAACTTTGTCTTAAGAACAAGCTTTTGATATTCAAACAAATTTTCAGGCCAGCCATGTTGTATGCTGTACCAATATGGACTAGCTGTTGTAATACCAGGAAGAAAGCTCTGCAGAGAATTCAAAATAAAATTTTGAAAATGATTCTGAGACTTCCTCCCTGGTATAGTACCAATGAGTTACATAGAATATCCAATGTTGAAACATTGGAACAAATGTCAAATAAAATAATAAATAATTTCAGGCAAAAATCGTTACAATCATTGTTCGCGCGCACTCACGGTCTTTCGGACTAGCACTAAATGTCGTCTTTTAACTTTAACACTTAAACAGTTTATTTAGACGAAGAACAGAACTACACTTTATTTCACGCGAACACAAACAGATTTATTGCCGTCTTATACGGCCGACTGGCGATGTGCAGATCGCGACGGATTGTTTTCAACTGCCAGCTGATTGCTGGCTGGCTGGCGATCGAGAAGCGATCGGAGAGAAATTTGCATAAAGACACAGAAACTGTACACGAACAAGAGGGACGGACTGACCAGATGCGTGCAGCAGATCACATCTGATCACTCACGATTCCCGTCGGTCGGGCAACAGTGGTTGATTGATTTTGGCTTCAACATTTGCCGGCCGCCTTGAAATGCCCTGATTTCAACTAGTACCTGCTGTAGCTATCTACTTTTCTGCTGAACTACTACTGACTTATATACTAGACATGAAAATAACACACTTTTAGCTAACATATTGTTCTGCTTTCGACAGACTGGATAACTGTGATCGGTCAGCTGGGCTGCTATTGAGTTGCCGCTGCTGTTGCGACGGGCTGACCATGACCTACATCGTTCAGCTGACTTGGATGCTGCTGCTGGTGGTAGTTGGCTCGTAGCGCATTTTGTCGGTAACGGGTTTCCTCGGGATGGTGAAAAACGGAGATATAGTATCGTGGAGAAGTGCAGTATAAAACCGGAACAACTTACCTGGCAAACCTTTTTGGCTGCCTGACGATATTTCCTCAATAGTCTGCCAGGGTTGTACAGTACTTCGACGACGACTTCAAACGATGTTGATGACACGTAGAAAGAACTTCGGCTCTGTAGCATGACGAACGGATATTCTTGCGGGTGACGATTTCAGCTGCCTCGGCGGCTGGGCTGACAGTGTTGTTGTATTAAGATTGACGTACGGAACGGAGATTTCAGTTGCCTTTGCGGCACGACTGGCGAAGTGGTTCGATCGGGTGCAAATTTTCAGTTGCCTCGGTGGCCGGACTGACAGACGGAATCGAAAGATCGGCGGTTTGAGCTGCCTCTGCGGCTAAGGCTGACGGAACGGTCGAACAGATGTTCGACTGGTGGTGGCTTCTCTGGAATCAGATGAGCGGATGCTAATTAAATTGAATTTGTGTTACAAAAAACAACTTGCCTGGAACGGAGGCCCTCGTGGCCTCCGCGGACGCCCTCTGGCATCGATGAACTCCCGCAAACGATCACATTCCAACGGGTGACCTTCTGCTACACTGCGCAGATTGGTTGCACGATGTTGTGATCGACGGACGAACTGGCCAAGCTCGTTGACGACTACTACGTTGGGCCAGGGGTTGAATTGTATACTCCTTCCCCGTATTGTAGTTATTGCGGAAAATACCTCGGAATGTTCAAACAGGACTTGAATGAGTACGACGTACTGACAGAGCACTGCCGCGCAGTGCACCACTGTGACTTCAGTAAAGCCAGACAGGAACAGAAATTGATTGCTCATGCAACAACCCAAGTAACCATGGAGCATTATATAACACAGCGTAACAAAAATGACATTTTTGCGTGTCTCAAGAATCAAATTATGTGCTCTAGTAGATTTGGGGTTGCTGAATCTAATGCCGTTCTCAGAAATGTTTCAGCACGTCACAATTTTTAGCTACAGGTCGCCAAAGTTGTATAAAACACTGGTTTTATTGATGTTTACATAAAATTTAAAAAACGATTTATCAAAAAATATTATGATCTAATCCACCAAGCAAGCAAAATAGGACTTGAACTTTCATTTCAGATATGATTTGATTGAAATTGCACGATTAAATTGAGCTTAAATCGATTTTTTCAACCTGCTTGCAGTCTCCATACGAAATTCTTCGTTTCTCTTATATGGCAAAATGCAACACTTCTATAAACCAACAAAAATTAACTTTTGAGCATCGGAAGGATTATGAACTTTGCTGATAGGTATTGTTATACACATGAAGTTTGAGCTCTGAGGCTAATTAAGCAAATAAATTACCATACAAGCTGGAAAACTTGCATGCAAGTTGACTGAAATAGTCAAATTTAGCATTTTCAACAGCCAATATCTCAAAAACTAGACGTGCTATGATATTTCTGTGAATGGCAATGGATTCAGCAACCCTTAATTAAGTAAATAGCTGTATTTTGGTGCTTGAGACAAAATCGTGTTCTGCAGTGTAATTGCATATATAATGCAGCTGCATTGCCGTAAGCCTACCATTAAAGTAGTTTAAAAGTGGAAAAGGGCCCTTTTACAGTTGCACTAATGCAAAAATAACGATAAAGTAATGAAGCAATTTATAAAGTAACATTAGTGCAGCAGTGCAATTTATAAAGTGATATTAGTGCATTGATACATTTGTAATGTAGAGTTGATGCTTTATTGCTTAACAACTCTTGAAATATGTCGAATAAAAGCAATGTTACATCAATGTTGTTGATATGCTGTAGAATACGTGCAATGTTATAATGCTAGTGGTTACTTGGGAAGGAACCACCACCGGACAAAACAGATTACCTCAGAAGCTCAGAGACAACTCGAGATTCAGCGTTTCGTGCGTGAATTTTCAGAGAGGGAAGAGGGGCGGGTCGTGACTGCGAAAAAGAACTTGGATTAACTTTTTGCAAGTTTATACAATACATAACTTAACTGGCATGCGGAGGCCGGTTGGCCTCCGCCGTTGGAGGAGTCCTCGTTCTCCCCGTCTGGCGCTGACATATTGTTTTTCCTTCAGGAGAAAAACATCGAACCGTCATCCCGAACCGTAGTCTTGTCGAAGATCTCTTCACAAGCTGTCTCCTCCGTTGAATTGTTGCTGTAGAGCACACGTGTGCTAGGGAAACTGGATTCTGGGCTGAATTTTCCGGAACACGGCCGGAAACTATCCACCCAAGCACTGTTTTCTGAAGAGTCGGACCACCTATTGTCGCTTTTTGTCGCTCGTCGAATCGCATTTTGAAAAATCGACGGCCGCAGTTGGCAGCGAAACAGTAAGCGTCGGCAGTACATGGAACTGCATCTCCTCTGCGTACTCCGAAGCAATACTGGATCGTGGACACATTAACGCTGTGACTGACTTCGAAGACACCGACTGCGAGGGTCCGATTCCCTGGACCGACAAATACGAGGGACTTTCTTGGAAGTTCATTTTGTTCGAGAAGCTCTTGGTCATCAAGCAATGCTGGGAACAAGAGTCCAGCAAAGCTCGTGCTAAAATAGACTTGCCATAGCGATCGTGGATCTTGACAAGTGCCGTAGACAGGATAATGTTTTGTGTGGGAGTAACAGGCAGCGAAACGAGATTTTGACTTGAGGTGTGGGTTTGTTCTGTGGCTGATCGTGTGTGCGTGTATTGCGAGTGGGCAGAGGTAGCTGTGTTGGTGTTTTGTGACTGTTGGTTTAGTCGCGCTGAACTGGATTGTGGCTGTTGCTGCTGTTGGGATTACACCGACGGTATTGACTGCGAGTGTGAAACGGAGGATCGCATTTCTCCACCATGCAACATGGAGTGGTGCTTTTGGTGACAATGTCGGCATTCTCCTCGCTCGCATGTCCTAGCTAGATGTTCGGGTCTGAGGCAATTCCGACACAACCGCGCTTTTGCAACTGCTTTGTTCCGTTCAGCAACCTTCATCCTCTGGAACTTCGCACACTGAAAAGCAGAATGCCAGAACTCGTTACAGAAAATGCATCTGCCGGAAGACCTGACGATTGTTTGGCAAACGGTCGGATTAGCTGAACTTCAGCGGAGCTACCGATTGAAGAACTGCACAGTGGTTCCGAAGAAAGGCGATGAGATTCTGGTAGGTCGGGACAGTTTTGGAGTTGTGGTGCGTCTCCCAGTTCCGCAAAGTGGCAGGATCTAATCGACTGCACACCATATGCACCAGAATAGTACTCCAGTTCGCTGTTTTCTCGCCAATCTTGTCAAGCATTTGGAGATTCTTCTCAAACTCACTTATCAAGTGGTTGAGTCCGTCATAGCTCTCCTTTTTTAGTCCTTCCACGGCGAAGAGAGCGTCAATGTGAGCCTTCACGATCAGCTTCTTGTTTTCGTAGCGCAATTGCAGTTCCTGCCACGCTACGGCGTAATTTGCAGCGGAGAGTTCCACCGAACTCATCTCCTGTAACGCTTCACCAGATAGGGACGACCGCAGATAACTGAATTTATCCATTTCCATCAGCTGGGTGTTGCTGTCGATCAGGCTCAGGAAACTGTCCCGGAAAGTGATCTAGTCACGAACCTTGCCACTGAAAGTTGGCAGTTTGATTTCCGGTAACTTCACCCTCGGAAATGTTGCAACCTGAACAGCTGCCCCGGCTTCCACTGGTACTTGAACCGCATTCTTCTCCAACAACTTCAGGATTTCCTCCTTGGCGATGAAGTAACGATCTTCAAAGTTGCTTAGCGTCTCCAAATTCTTCGCCTGTTGAGTTTCTTCTGCCATCACGTCTGGTTCTTCATCCACTGCGAGCTCATCCAGAAGAAGCTCGATTTTCTGACGGACTTCGAAGAACTCACTGTACGTCGCATCTAGAACCTGCATGCGAACTTGGGCCTGTTTCTCATCACTCTCAGGATTGTAGTTTGACAAAAAGCGCTCTGTGCCATCCAACGTGTTAAACAGCTGCCGTTCCCGTTTCTGTAGACCACGCAAATTGCTCGTCATCTTGGAGTACATCAGCACTTTCACAGCACGGCAAAAAATCTATCCACTTCACTCCACTGTGATCAGTATCGATCTGATTCGATCCTGTTCGAATTCAAACACTGCCACCAAATTCACTTATGCACTATCACTCCCGATCAACTCGACGTTCCACTGACTCGAAACCGCGAAGCAACAGCTGACTAACTTGCAACCCAATAAATGACAGCAGCGAAAGGAAACGACCAAAAATAATTAAAATGAGCCGACAAGTCTAGCGAAACCAATCAGACCACCAAATTTTTCGACAGACACAGGGCTACTTGCCAATAAATGAAAACCTCGCATGCAAATCACGCATTTATTTCCTATTTCGCCACATGTAATTTGTTGTAAAATCATGCACAGTACCTGTCGTTGGGTTCTACTGCTGGCTCGAGGGCGCTGGTGAAAACAACGATGGCGCTGCCCACGGCGGCGCGGGAATTTATGCTCAATGTCGCTGCTGGAACAATATCCCTAGGGGGAAGATGGCCACGAACAATTTCACCACTAGAATAAAGCGCCTAATCTCAAGTCACTTCTTCAGATTCAATCTTTGCCCGATTTCTTCACGCACTTTTGCACTTTCTGCGACCCACAATTGCTCTTCAGCGCAAGCCACCGTGGGGAGAAAAGTGCACACACTGTTTGCCGTTTCGGCAGATTTTCGCGGTTCACTTCACAGTCCAGAGTCAAAGTTCCGAGTCCGAAAGTTAACCGTCTGATCCGGTTCGAAGGACCAAATGTTCGCGCGCACTCACGGTCTTTTGGACTAGCACTAAATGTCGTCTCTTAACTTTAACACTTAAACAGTTTATTTAGACGAAGAACAGAACTACACTTTATTTCACGCGAACACAAACAGATTTATTGCCGTCTTATACGGCCGACTGGCGATGTGCAGATCGCGACGGATTGTTTTCAACTGCCAGCTGATTGCTGGCTGGCTGGCGATCGAGAAGCGATTGGAGAGAAATTTACATAAAGACACAGAAACAGTACACGAACAAGAGGGACGGACTGACCAGATGCGTGCAGCAGAAAAAGACCACTCTACCTACGGTAGATGTTGATCACATCTGATCACTCACGATTCCCGTCGGTCGGGCAACAGTGGTTGATTGATTTTGGCTTCAACAATCATCTATTGCCACGATTAATGCGTTATATGTTTAGGTTAGGTTAAGTATATTCAAAGCGTTTTTTTTTCTCTTATAAACAGGTGAAATCTACTCACCTGTAAAAAATGTGAACTGCTACGGCAAATGAAATGTAATATGTTGTTAACAAAATGTTAATTAAATCTTAAATTTGTTTTACCAAATTACAATGATAGTGTTGTCTAATAACACAGAACACCTAGATATAAGAAATGAATGGCATAAATCAGTTTCATATAAGAACAGGTAGCGTTTTAAAGAAGGCATATAATTATCTTTATGCCAAACGTCCAGTATTCAAAACTTCCACCCATAACATTATGCGAATCGTCCTTATGCTAAACGTCTTTATGCGAAACGTATCTCCCCCGAAATTTTACAGATTCCGGTGAATTTTCACCGAATAATGTGAAAATTCACCGTTATCCGTTAATTTACTTAACCGAACTGTTAAGCTGTTGAGATTTCACAGGAATCCGTAAAATAGTTTAAATGTGTAAAATGGCTTGGGATCAACCCAAAGGAAAGGCGAACTACCCCAGTATTCGCAAACCATCTCGTTCCTTGAAGCGAGACACCAAATGTTGGAGAACTGTGAAAATGTTTTCCAGTCTAGCTCACAGTGTTCTTCCGACCCGAGTCTGAAGCCTTCCCAATCGTGTACTAAGACATCCAACCTTTGCGCCTTCTAGTGTTATATACTAGCATCGCTGCCTTTTGACCAACGGATGGACAAGGTACGATCAACTGGATCATGCTTTAACTGTCTTCGAAAAGGGCACTCGTTCAGAGAGTGCTCATCTTCCAAAGCATGCCAGAAATGTAAAAAACGACATCACAACCAATTGCATAGGGAAAAGGTGAACCAACTTCCGAATCTCAACTTGTCCGATCCAGCTCGACCAGCTCACACCCAAGACTGAGTATCAAAGAATTCACTGACCTGCAATCACGGTGACTCCTGCAACGTTGTATTCATGCTCACCGCAGTTTTGAATGTGTTAGACAAGAAAATCCAACCACATCGATGTCGTGTTCTGTTAGAATTAGAACAATCTGGCAAATCGTTTTGGAGTTTCAAGGCATTCAGCAGAAAAAAAAACATACTGAGTGCATTGAAGAGGATTTGCTGTTGAGGACTCAATAGAAAATAACCAAACTAAAAGATAAAATGTTAGAGTGTTTGGTAAAATCAACTTAATAAATCTATAGCTTTGGAATTAATTTAAAAAAAATGGCATTTTAGAGAGGAAGTTGATGTCAAACTTTTGTTCTTTGTGATTTTAAAGCAAACCATGATTGCTCTAATGGAGTTTAAAATCTCCTTCCTAAATCCAACAAATTCGGAAAAGCTGGCCTCGATTAGCAGCATCCTTTACTTTCTCACATGAATCGAAAAGAAGCTAGATGATGTTTCAATTTGATGTTTGAAAAATGTCCCAGAAAACCAGAAGACACATAACAGTTTACGAATAAAGTCGTTTATTACGAATTGCATCACATCGCTTTTTTATGGGTTCATATGTACATTTCGTTTCGTCCCGCATACACATACAAAATAAGTCGGATCAATCCGTAGCAGCTGTTAAATCAACTTTATTGTTATAAATTAAGTCATTTAAGAGTACAGATTAGATCGCAATAAAATATACACACTTGTATTGCATTTTACTTTTCATCATATAAAATATGCGCGTATATCGCCTCCACTTTTGTATGTATAAGGCCTTTTCGCGACATCTTATACGTGAAATTTTGCGCATATAAGCATCACATAACGCAAAAGATGACCTACGCACTGCTCATTGCGATTCGATTTTCAACGTTAACATTTCCATTTCGACACGTTTAGCGACAGTTTTGAACCCCACTTGTTTGAAAGGAAGCACTGAATTCAGAGATCCTCTCTTTTTTTATTCGTAACAGCGACCATTTACAGTGAAGTTTTAGAAATGAGCATCTAAGAGGTTTATTTCTCATGGCGATGTCCAAGAAGGATTACAACTAGCGAAATTTTTATTTCGCAACGGGTCCAAGGGAAACTCAAAAACACGGGTCCGTACTTTGACTAGTTTTAGAAAGTATCAAAACCATCGTTATCAAAAAGAATTTGTGTTATTATGATGTCAATATTATATTTTATCCTCTGCCAACACTGTTATAATCTGCAATGTAATAAAAATGTAATGCATAAATTTAAGTTTGTTCAGATTCACATGTCGGTGTAATATGGCGTATATTTACACGTTTGTTTATGAGTGTGAAGTACAAATGAATGACTTCATGTGAAGCGACGTCTGGAATCATCTTAAATATACAACAACCAATGCCTCCAGCACATCAATAGTGGTTAATATGGGCAATCGCTCGTACGTTGTTGCATGATTGCCTATTGCATTAAAATACCTATTCTACTGGGAACTCCCGGGCTGGGATCCAAATTACCTCGTCATTATCGCCATGAAAAATTAAGGTAATTTCGTTGATGATTACATTTGCTTTTCCCTCTTGATTTGAGATGATTATCGACATACCTAGAAACAGGAAAATGTCAACCACCAGGGAGTTGGCATCGACATTGCGTCACACTAGCTTCTTCTTCTTCTTCTTTCTGGCGTTACGTCCCCACTGGGACAGAGCCTGCTTCTCAGCTTAGTGTTCTTGTGAGCACTTCCACAGTTATTAACTGAGAGCTTACTATGCCAATGACCATTTTTGCATGCGTATATCGTGTGGCAGGTACGATGATACTTTATGCCCTGGGAAGTCGAGAAAATTTCCAACCCGAAAAGATCCTCGACCGGTGGGATTCGAACCCACGACCCTCAGCTTGGTCTAGCTGAATAGCTGCGCGTTTACCGCTACGGCTATCTGGGCCCCATACTAGCATTCAGCTTAAATACTTCCATAGATTCACGTAATTTGCCGTAGTGGAACTGGTTTCCAGATCTAACCATAGATTAACTGGCCATAAAGTTTATTTGGAATATGCAACCAGCTGGCAGGTTATAGTTTCGAACATGAATCGCTTACATTCTACTGCACCCAACCAACGTAAAGGTAGGTCGATGGATGCAGTCCTGTAATGAAATGCTAGTTGAAATGTAGTCTGCAATGTGAACACGTTTCGAGCAATCAATAAATTCTTTTGCATATTTTATTGCTTATGCTCACCAGCGTCATTGGACGCAGCCAGCACATATTTGACCGAATTGTGTGATGCATTTAGATGTGAATAAGAGAGAGAGTGTGGAAAAACGTGCAAAATAATCCATGTTATAATCTGATTAGGTGTCTTAAGTTTGTGTTATTTGTAACAAGTAGCGAATTGACGTTGTTCTAAAATTTTGGCAAAAGAACAATATGAATCAGAATGCAATCAATACTGGTACGCAAATATTTTCGACGCGCAAAGCTTGTTTGTTGGCAACAAACATAGCAAATCAGAAATCCACTCTTACCATTTCTGTTCTCGCCAATACGAATAGTTAAAAGAACTACTGTGACAACTCTTAGTGCATATCGTATCTCATACAGTGAAACCTCGATGCTCCATGATTCGACATCGATTTATGGAACCATACTAAAAACAAAGTTTATGGTTACTATGACGGTCCCTTCAAACAGCTTTCCGAAGAATAACTGTACTAGAAAACTATGAATTCTCAATTTTCTAAAGCTATGATATGTTACTGGAAGAACGATATTTTGAGTACCGTAAAATGGGGTAACTTTGATAATGCGGGTAACTTTGATAGTGTGTAACCCACCACATACTAAACGAAATATCATAATTTCTGTTAATCAGTTAAGCAAAACGAATGCAAAACTAAAGTATATTAGTATGCCACATCATGTAAGAGCAGTTTTCATTTTAATCAAGAACATTTTAGGCTTTTTAGACTAATTTAAAAAAATACACAATTTTAGCATTTTCGAAACGCTTACAAACAATCTGTTCTACGATCACTATTTAATGTAGTTTTAAATAGTTGGCCACTTATCTTTGACAGCCTAGTTATCATAGAACTTGAATACCTTCTCAAATCTCTTAGCGAAAAGCATTTTCACAAACTGGGACCATTTTTATAATCTAAGTCAGAAATTTCCATATAACGTTAAACGCCTAGAGGTATGCAATGCCCTACAAATGTTCGTTATTCATTCAAATTTGTTCGAATCACACTCCATTATCAAAGTTACCCCAAAACAGAAAACTAACTTTCGATTATATGAAAAATTATAAATCCATTCAAAATAAATCTTTTGCCAATCTATCAACTGTAATCGATAGCTAGGATGTCAGTACTTGTTTTAAAAATATAAATTGTAAATCTTTGAAACAGCATGCATAAATATGCAAGTTTTCTTCGAAAAAACTATCAAAGTTACCACGTTTTACGGTACATTTAACTCAATTAAGAACTATTTCATAAAGTTTGAACTTGCTAAACCTGTTTACTCGAGAGCCTTTGCAGAAATTTAAAATTTTGTTTCCTTGCAAAGTTACTGCTGCTTTTGTCCAATATTCCAACTGATCATAAGCATACTGACAAAAGTTTAAATGTGTGATGTATCATTAGTATTTATACGCTATCGAAGAATCACATTGCAAACAAATTTAGTTCATTAGCTTACTTCCATTAGTTATTTTAATTTGATGTTTCTTGGTGTATAACACTGAAACTTGAATAACAATGAAAAAGTTCATTTTCAAATTATCGTTGACAAGCTCTTTTTAATTTTTATGCGAATGAAATGGAGAACGATAAATTTCTTTCCGTCATTTACGTTTTACATGCTGCTGCTGAAGGATATTCATACTTAAAGCCACAGACGCCTACGAAAGCAACATTCGTTGGGATGAAATTTCGATACAGGTGGAAATTTTGCGAACGTTTCGTAATGTGCCTGAAATTTCACTCATTAAATTTCGCTCTCTCTCTTAAGAGGAGTTTACCATGTATCACTGTACGTTAGTCTACAGGTGGCTTTTGCAAATGTCGTTAAGTGAAAAGATCAATCATTGTGAGCTGCTATCTTTCTGAAATAAGCTCATCTCCATCTGTGAACAACAAAATAAATTGAAGCGGTACAAATATAAACCTGCTGAGTGGCACGTAAGTAATAAAATAATATTTGATAGGACATCAGGGTAATCAATTTTCCTGTTCCTTTTCAACTTACCTTTTTTTGCAGTTCTTTTTCCTGATACACATTTTACACATCGTCTGCTCTATTTGCTTCCATATCCATTTGGTACTCGTATTTGCGGGTCATGTTTGTAGCACTTCATTAGGCTGAATTTTTACAGCAGAATTAATACTGTTTCACTGATAATAACTTATGTATTAGACATATTTAAGGATTTTTCAACGGTTCACTATTAATCACGACTACGGCTTTTCGTAGTTGACTTATTGATATCCAACTAGCAGGTGGTGTAACATCTGAAATAAAATAAAATAAAACTATTAGAGTTAATCATAGTGTTTATTTCTTAAAGTATGCTCTCGTTATGGACGTTGATGCGTTTTATTTCAAACTCAAACAAAATTATAAAGGAGGAGTTTTCGAAATGACTATCGGCCAAGTTCAGACAATTGCCAAAATGCCTGAATTTGCGTTACATTGAAGGTTTTACTAACTGTTATCACGGGACGGATGCTTTTCGGACCTCTACGAGCAAACTCGTTTTTTTCTGCTTGAGTTAGCTTTTAGCTACAAAGTTTTACTTACATTATCAGTCCTACATATAAGTACCCGCCGATCTGTGTATCGGTATCATATAGATTCTGTTGAATTCTGTCCCTGCATGATTACATGTTTAGTTCATAAGCGTATATATATATATATATATATACGTTGAGCACGGGTGATACAGAACGAGTCGACCTGTGTTGCCAACACGCCCCGGTCTGTATTGCTTCAAGAGTTCTTAAGCGGTACTCTCTTCCTTGGCAACATTCAATACCGCGAGCTTCGTCACAGGCCGTCGCATGATACCCATCGAGGTCTGCACATCCGCACTGCGAACTCGTCCATCGCTTCCAGTGTATACTCAAACCACCCTTCCTCTAATCCAACTGTTCCTTACTCCTTCCTCCACAACGGTTACCAAGTCACCGATCTTGACAGGATCTACTTCCCCAAACCATTTTGGCTGCCGAGCAATAACCGGAAGATACTCGCGAATCCAGCGTTGCCAAAATCGGTCTAACATAATTTTGATATGGCACCAGCTCGACCGGGAAGCCGTGCCTTCATTAATAGGCGCAACTGCTGGTTGAACCACTCCACTGGAACTAAGCAGCAGAAAGTGGTTCGGAGTCAAGGCCTCACTTTCTTCGCTGTCGATCGGTAAGTATGTGAGAGGGCGCGAGTTAACTATCGATTCTACTTCTGCTAGAGCGGTGACAAGTGTCTCCTCATCCGGATTCTTCGGCAATTGAATCTGCTCTAATCCTTGTTTAACAGAGCGTACTAATCTCTCCCACACTCCTCCCATATGGGGAGCTTACGGGGGGTTGAATCTCCATTGGGTTTCGGCGTTTGTGAACACCTCCGCCAATTCCTCATTGATAGCTTTGATCTGCTGTCGTAATTCTGCACTAGCCCCTTGAAAATTGGTCCCCCTGTCGGAGTAGATCTCTTTTGGTGCTCCGCGACGAGCTACGAACCGACGAATCGCTGTTTTGCATGATTCAGTGGACAAAGAATATGCGAGCTCTAGATGGACTGCACGCGTTCCTAAGCACGTGAACAGTGCCACCCATCGCTTGATACAGCCACGGCCGAAGCGTACATTCAGCGGCCCGAAGTAATCCAGACCCGTAAACGTGAAAGCTCTAACATACGGTTTAAGACGAGCGGCTGGAAGCGGTGCCATTGGGGGTGCTTTCGGCGAGCATTTTTTGATTTTGCACAAACAACATCTGTCTGCAACTTTCTTAACAGCAACTCGCAATTCGGAAACGTGAAATTTTTGTCGGAGCTCGTTGACTACTGTCTCGTTGTTGCCATGCTTGTTCATACGATGATACCAGCCAATAAGAAGTTGGGTAGCGTAATGCTCTTTTGGCAGGATAACCGGGAATTTGGCCTCGTAAGAAACGCAATCAGCTGCTTTCAGTCGACTACCCATTCTAATAACTCCGGTGTCATCCAAAAAGGGAGATAGTTTGTAGATGCGACTTTTCTTATCGAGTTTAGAAGACTGTTGATTTTTCTGGAGCACTGCATACTCTTGCGAATAAGCTTCCTTTTGAATCAGCTTGAATACCAGATTTGCAGTTTGTCTGCGCTCTTCACTACTCGGCATCGTTCCCACCTCGACTCGGTTTTGTTTCTTCCAATTGGTGTCTCCAAAGCGACGTACGAATGTTATCGCGCCGATCAACCGTTCCCACAAAGAGAAGCGCTTGTAGTCTATCACTTGCTCCTCTGTTTGACACAGATGCACGTGGATTACTTTCATTTCTTCTTCTGAATCTATCTCAATGGCCTCATTGGGCCAGTCTTGTTCTGCTCTGTAGAGGAATTCCGGCCCCTTAAACCACCTACTTTCTTCGCCGAATCTGGGGCCTCGGCCATATTTTGTGGCTTAATCAGCAACATTCATACCCGTTGGAACTTTTCTCCATTCACTGACGTCGGTTTCTTCCAAGATCTCCGTAACCCTAAAGGCCACATACTGGCGATACTTCCTCGTATCTGACCTAAGCCAGTGTAGCACCGTGAACGAATCACTCCACATGACAGTACGTTTGATCGAGAGCGTATGGTCTGAGATGATGGTCTTCTTAGACGTGTACCAATTACTGCTGCTTGTAATTCGAGCCGTGGAATAGAGAGTAGCTTTATCGGTGCCACTTTGGTTTTAGCGGAGACGAGACTACAGCGGATTGTTCCACCGTCATCTACACGAAAATAGGCTGCTGCTGCATATGCAGCACTGCTTGCATCAACGAACACGTGTAGTTCTAAAGATTCGTATGTGTTTGGACTGTAACCTGGGAAGTAGCACCTGGGCACTCTAATTGTTTCCAGCGTTCCAAATAAGTTCACCCATTTTTTCCACTGAGGAATAATGTTCGCCGGCAGCTGTTCATCCCAACCGACTCCAGACTTCCATACTTCTTGCACTAGCACCTTTCCGTGTACTACGAAAGGAGCAACTATACCCAGAGGGTCGAACACGCTCATGACGAGACTCAGCAGCTCGCGCTTCGATGGTACAGATGAACCATGGAGTAGGCGTTGCAGATCTTCACGGAGAGTAAGTAAAAACGAGAAGACATCGTCCTGAGGAAGCCACACCATTCCAAGAACTCGTTCTGAGTTACTTCCTTTATCCATGACGAAGCTCTTCACAGACTTTGTGTTCTGTTCGCCGATTTGTTGCAAAACCTCTGTGGAGTTCGACATCCAGTGCCGAATTAAGAATCCAGCTCTTTCATGGACTTCTTTGACTTCGATTGCCAGCTGAACGGCCTCTTCGACAGTGTCCACACTGTCCAGGTAATCATCCACGTAATGATTCTCCGGATTGCCCTGGCTGCTTTAGGGAACTCTTCGGCGTGCTCAGTTGCGTTCAAGTTTTTCACGTACTGGGTGGAGCTTGGAGAGCATGTTGAACCAAAGGTGGCGACATTCATTTCAAAGACTTGAATTGGTTCCGTTGGTTGGTTTCGCCACAGAAATCTTTGAGCTGGTCGATCTTGCGGTCTGATTTCCACTTGATGGAACATTTCCATAATATCACCGTTGATGGCGATTTTGAAAGTCGCCGTTCAAGGCATTTTAATCTTCGTTCAGCCATCGGCCTACTATCGGGGAACTTCACGTTGTCAAACCGCCATAAGAGCCCAGTCTCGAACCTCCCGGAGTCGACCCGTTTAGTAGTGGATTCCAGGTTCTGCCATGCTCGTTGTTCATCTGCTGACTCCGCCGCCGTCGTTACTGCCACTCCTACACTTTCTACGGAGAAAAAACTCTTCACGAGCTCATGTAGCTCCTCGTCCCTGGATTTCACACAGATATGGAGAACTCGCTGCGATGAATATTCACTCTCTTGGCCAGAACCCAACCCAACCTGGTTTTGGCTGCGACTGGTTCGTTTTCGCGGCCTTCGTGGATTTTAAGTGTCGTTTTCAGCCTCGTATTGTCCAACCCAATCAGAATACCAGGAACTGCGTTAGTGTAGCTTTGAATTGGAAGACCTCTCAGATACGGAAACTTGTCCTTAAATTCATCGAAGAAGACAGATTGTCGCGGTAGCTCTAAAGAGTCGACAGTTTGAACGTTGCGTAATTTGAACTGTTTTTCTGAAACCATGCCAGAAATACTGAGTTGAATCAGTTGTGACTCTTCCTCTGTGCGTTTCACTCCGTTGGTCCACTGCATACACAATGGCGATATTGGACCATTCACTCCTAGTTGATCCGCTAATGATTTTTCTATTAGTGTGGAATCAGATCCACTATCCAAGAAAGCGAAAGTGGAGATGTATCGGCCCTTAGAGTGGAGAAGAACCGGTATAATTCGAAAAAGTATTTGATGGTGTTGCTGGTGAACGGAGATTACACCGGACACTGGTGTTGGTAGATTGTCATCGGTCCGTGGGTTGCCTGGATGTAGCAAGCGATGATGTCTTTCCTCGCAGCCATCGACCCCACAGTTAGATGCTTTGCATGGCCATTTTCCGTGTGGGTAGAGGCAACGCTTACAAAGATTAAGCTCCTGCGCTGTATTCCACCTGTCGCCCAACGTCTTTGATTTAAACAATCCGCAATCTTTAGGTTTGTGTCCTGCTGCCTTGCAAACTACACATAGCCGCTCGATTCTGGATGATACAGACGCTTCTGGTTTCTCGCTGTCTTCGTGAACCTTCGATACGTAGTCCTCTGACACGTGCGAATTCACCACGGCCTTCCCTTTCACCTTCGACGATCGCTCACCGATCGATGTAACGCTACTTGCAGCGGTAATTATAACGTTCATATAGTCCGCAAAAGCTCTCAAATCCACACTGACCAATCGTTGTGAATACAAAGCCCAATCTAGCTTGATGCTTGCAGGGAGCTTTTCGACTAATTCCTGAATGAGAATTGGATTAGCCAAGTGCACCTGTTGATTGGTCGAAACCAAATGCGCACAGAAATTACGAACGGCCAACCCAAAGTTAATGACGCTCTCCAACTTTTCTGCTCGAGGAGCCGGTTTTGTTCTAACTTCAGCCAACAAGGCGTTGATTATCGCTTCTGGTCGTCCATACAGTACTCGCAGAGTATTGACAACATCAGGCACATTTGCCGGGTGAAGAAGAAAGCTGCTTACCGCTTTTCGTGCATCGCCCCTCAAACATTTTTGAAGTCGCATGAGATTCTCCGCATCATTGTATCCGCACATTTGGGTAGACGTCTCAAAACTGCTCCAAAAAAGTGGCCACTCCGCTGGATTTCCCGAAAATTGTGGAAGTTCCTTGGGAACGACGTGGCGTGCCGCTAGTTGTTGAGCGTTAGGACCGTACAGAGTTTGAGAGGATACGGTTTGTAGCTGTGGAATCGACACTGATGATATTGGCGTTTGGTAGCTAGAAACACTGACCACCGGAGGACATGATACCGGATTAAGATTTTCCCAAACTTTCGAGGTGGTTTGTAGAGGGGGATTTGTTGTGGAAAACTGACCAGCGTTTGATAAAGACGAGTGATTCGGAAAGCCAGGGGGTTTAACATTGCCTGAGTAGCTCTGGCCAAAGCTCGAAGAGGAAACGTACATCGATATATCCGCAAATCCTAACCGCGGACGTGCTAGTGGGATAGCATTCGACGATGGCATATAGCTGCTACCATGAATTGGCTCTACAGTTCTCCAGGCAGCCGAATTGGTTGTACTTACCAGAGACGAAGTGGTAACGTACGGATAGTAAGATCCCACCTGGTGAACTATACCACTATTCTCAATACCTAGGGGACCTGGGTTCTCCCGCTGGGACACGGAAATCGGCATCTGAGTTTGGACGGCAGCACCTGAAGCTGCAGCCGATGGCGCCGATCGATATTCGCTACTTACGGCCCAGTTTACCATCAGAGGCGGAGCCGGTACTGCTCGGGGTGTTGATGACATGTTACGCTGGCCTAGATGTCCTTCTTCTCGATTGGGAATGGGAGACATAACGATATCTGGCGATTTCGAGCAAGTCTTAGTTATCGCAACATTGTTGGAAATTATCTTGCCATGTGCGAGCCCTGCCGCTGCCGAAGTCGGTTGTGTTTCGACCAGAACACCCGTCTGTGTTGTGAGTCCAGTGGGAACGCTTTCACCAGTTTTGGTACCCAGAATCACCGGATGATTATTGATCCAACCTCGAACCTTATCGACGGCCTTGTCGGATCCATTGCTAACCACACTCGATCGATCATCTGCATCTAGCTGCGCATGCAGCAACTTATACTTGCGGTCGAGAAACTCCTGTTCCAGCTTCATAAGATCTGCGATGGCCTTTTCTCGTCGATCTTTCTCCAACAGCAGGGCCTTCTCCTGTATCTCCTGGTCCTGTTTTGCTCTTTCTGCCATCAGTTTTGCTTGCAGTGCTTTTTCCTCTGCCAAACGCTGCATTTCCAATTGCAGTCGAGCTTCTCTTTGACTGGCAGTAGTAGACGTGGTAGATTTTGACGATGACGCTGTATGCGAATCCCTTCTCTTGCACAGAGCACATCGATAGCTTTTGTCCGCATCCGCTATGCTGTCCCCGACGCCGGCACACGAGAAATGATACCAACGGCTGCAACCATCACATTGTACCATGTTCGCCTCCACGGAATTTGGTCGATGGCATATAATGCATTGGGCATCACTGGAGTCCATTGTGGTTGGTGGTTGTTGTTCTCGTGAGGTAAAGAATAAATCGTTGATAATCTAAAAGTTTGTTATCACGGGACGGATGCTTTTCGGACCTCTACGAGCAAACTCGTTTTTTTCTGCTTGAGTTAGCTTTTAGCTACAAAAAAAATCCTATTTATTACCATTTCAATTGGTTTAGGTTAAGTTTTACTTACATTATCAGTCCTACATATAAGTACCCGCCGATCTGTGATACCGATAGTATAGATTCTGTTGAATTCTGTCCCTGCATGATTACATGTTTAGTTCATAAGCTTATTTATTGTTAATTTAGGTAGGTACTCACGAAATTTCAATATTTTAGGAACAAATTTAGTTGATAATATATATGGAAGATGTAAACGTGGATTCTAGTTTGCTTTTGGCTATTCTTTTATCCTCGATCCAAAACATGCCCTATCGAACTTCGCACACATCTCTCGTTGAGCACGGGTGATACAGAACGAGTCGACCTGTGTTGCCAACACTAACAATGTTTGCCCATCGATCAGCACAGCAATTTGAAAAATTGAAAAATTCGTGCGCAGAAAAAGGTAGAGAGATCTTCCAGTTTCGGACACCTAAGTCGCTAAATTAATAATTCAAAAATAATACGTTTTATGCGATAGGGGAGGTGTACCAGTTTTGGCCACCCTAAGGAAAGATATTGTTTAGGTATACATAAATCAAACGACCTTTGGTTACTGTCAATACATTAAACGAAAGCTTTCAACCCATGCTCAGCAGGGAAAATATAAAAACTAATCAGAAACTTTGTTTTTGTATTAAAAATGGGGGTGGCGAATACTGGACCACTTGCACCAGTATTCGCCACGATTTTAATTTCAATTCCTGAATTCGCCACCTACGTTGATTTCTTATGGAGGGTGGTGAATCAAGAACACCATGGCGAAAAATAGGTGCAAAAGAGCAAACATTTTAAGGAGAATGATTTTTTTCTATTATTTTCTGAGAAAATTTTACGGTTTTCAAGAATGTTTCCGTATCATCTTAAAGCAATTTAGCGCACACTAAACAATTGGCAACCACATATGTCGTAAAACGGTATAAAATAGTTGATAGGAATGTGTTATAATCTTGTTATGTGCTTCTGGTCAGGTTTCTTTTTTTAATCAGGGATAGGGTGCGACTCAAATCTCTTTGAGTGCTGCTCGCCCTGCTGCAAGACAGCTCATTAAATTCGAAAGAGACGTGCAGGAGTTAAACTGCACTCTGACAGCGCTTACTCGCACTGTGCGATTGACTACGTGGTATCAAAGTGTATCATTCTAGCTCTTTGCGTTTCGTACACTCGTCAAAAAAATTACTGAAGTTCATATCACTAATATGTGACTGTCTACACTCTTGAACAAGATGAACGTAATTTATTACCTTTTGTTTCTGATTTTACCAAATATATCGCGTCTCCAGTTGTAAGCCGGAATCATTGACACGCGAAAACCGATTTTTTTTTTATATTATGCATTGAACCTAACGTCGGGCATAGTGCGCTGGACAGCGGATCTGGTGTGCTACACAGCGCACCTTATCCGACGTAGCACCGACGCATGGATTCGAAGAAAATCCGTTTTTCGCGTGTCAAAAATTTCGGTTTTCAACTGTGCGAATAATATATGGATTACAACAAGTTTTGCAAAGCGCTTAACGATCAACGCTCAGCCATCGTAATCATCGTCATCATCGAAACTACAAAATCAGTTTTTCTGTTCAAAACTAAAAAATATTCAGTGAAAATGTGTTCACTGTGTGTCGGTTGGAGAACAGAATACAGTAACAGAATGCTGACATTTTCCTGTAAATTTTCTTGATTTTGAACGAAAAAACTGCTTTTGAAAATTTCGAAATCAATGACGGGTCCTGCCCCCTTAAAAAAAGCAGTATGTTCACTATTTCCGCATTTTCGATAAATGAATAAAGAGTATTTTGACGATTACGCTGCAAGATTATGAATCTACATTCAGATCAGGAGTGATTGCTCTTCTTACTTCTGATACCCAGTAAATGTTATGAGTTCCAGAAACTGACAGACGATGCGATACAACGACGTCAGCAATGGTATTTGAGCACGCTACCCTCAGCATGGTCTTGATGAATAGCTGCGCCTTTGCCACTACGGCTGTGTGGGCTCCAAAACTGCATACATATGTTCAACGTACTGTTTTGAAGATAATGCGCTAACTATTTTAAGTTTATTGATCCAATTTGGTGAATGGCTGAGCATGGCGTACCATCGGTACCTCGCGTACTTGAAGGAATTAAATAGACCCCTTTGTGCGGTCCTTAGCCTCCTGCTCAGAAACTCCTTTCCCTACCTCCTCGTGGCACTGGCCGGAGTACGAGTAACCTTGGGGAAGATCAGGCAACCTACCCCGATGGGAATTTTGGTCGTATTCTGACAGGGAATGGGAGGGGTGTTTGCTTTTGCCTTTGCTTCTTCGAATCTTGAGCGTCTGGACTCCATGTTAAAAGCGGCTCACAACAGCATCTGTTCCCCTAGTCAAGAGCGGCTGATCATCGTCCGAGTGCCAGAGAAGGACTCTAAGCTGAACTGTGCACTATGGCCCTCCGAACATTTTGGGGGAATGGTCCTCCGGAAATGGCCAGCCGTAAAAATCAAGCAACGAATAATAAACGAGAGAATACGAACCGAGACAATCGGCGAAGACCACAATGACGTAAAAGGTCTAGCGATTGGAAGCTCGGTACGTGGAACTGTAAATCTCTCAACTTCACGCATACTCGCCGACATGTGAAGGGCCTGCGTACTTGGCATCGAAGTGTTGTAGGAAGTGTGTTGGAAGGGATCAATGGTACGAACATTTAGAGGTAACCAAACCATCTACCAGAGCTGCGGCAACACACACGAGCAGGGAACAGCTTTTATAGTGATGGGTGATATACAGATACGCGTGATCGGATGGTGGCCGATCAATGAGAGAATCTGCAAGTTGATGCTCAAAGGCCGGTTCTTCAACTTCAGCATAATAAACGTGCACAGCCCTCACACTAGAAGCACTGATGATGATAAAGACGCTTTTTACGCGCAGTTCGAACGCGAGTACGACAGCTACCCAAGTCACGACTTCATAAACACTCAGGTTGGCCAGGAGAAGGAATTCAGACCAACGATTGGAAAGTTCAGCGCCCACCGGCTGACGAACGAAAACGGCCTACGACTAATTGATTTCGCCACCTCTAAGAATATGGACAGTCGTAGCACCTACTTTCATACTTTCCAGCCTTCCATACCGATACACCTGGAGTTCACCACAGCAGACAGAATCAAAACGACCACGTTCTGATTGATGAACGGCACTTCTCCGACATTATTAACGTATCTAACATGGACTCTGACCACTATCTGGTGATGGTTAAACTGCGCTTAAAACTCTCCATCGTACGGTACCGAAGGCCGTCCCGGTATGACCAACAACCGGATGTCGCAACTGTATACGCGCAGCACCTCGAGGCTGCATTACAGGAAGAGCGTGAGCTGGATGAAGCCCTTCTTGAGGACTGCTGAAAAACAGTGAAAGCAGCCATCAACAATGCAGCTGACAGCAACGTCGGTTACGTGGGACGGAGTCGACGGAACGATTGGTTCGATGAGGAATGTAGGCAGATTCTGGAGGAAAAAAATGCAGCGCGGGCGGTCATGCTGCAGCAAGGGATACAGCAGAACGTTGAACGTTATAGACGGAAACGGCAACAGCCGACCCGCCTCATTCGAGAGAAAAAAAAAACGCCACCTGGAGGAGACGGAGTGTTAGGAGATGGTTGTGCCGGCCTCAAGCAACACGTAAGTTCTATCAGAAGCTCAACACAACCCGCAACGGTTCCGTGCCGCGAGCCGAGATGTGTAGAGATAAAGATGAGAGAATTTTGACGGTCGGGCGTTATGTGGAAGCAGCCCTTCGACGAACACCTGAATGACAATGAGAGCACAGACAATGGAAGACAGGACAACGGAGGAAATGCCTTCATCAGTATTACGGGCGATGGAAACCAACCAGCCATCAATTTGAGGAAGGTTAAGGATGCCATTCACCAGCTCTAGAACAATAAAGCTGCTGGTAATGATGGTATCGGAGCTGAACTCATCAAGATGGGTCCGGAGAGGCTGGCCATTTGACTGCACCGTCTGACAGGCACAATCTAGGAAACAGAACAGCTACCGGAGGAGCGGAACGACGGGGTAATAAGCCCCATCTACAAAAAAGGCGACAAGTTAGATTGTGAGAACTTTCGAGCGATCACCATTCGAAATGCGGTCTACAAAGTATTATCCAAGACAATCTTCCGTATTTTGTCACCTGCAGTAAACGAGCTCGTGAGAAGTTATCAAGCCGGCTTCATTGACGGCCGATCGATAACGTACCAGATCTTTACTGTACTGCAAATTCTCCAAAAATGTCGTGAATACCAGGTCCCAAATGCATCACCTTTTCATCGATTTCAAGGCAGTATACGTTAGTATCGAACACGTAAAGCTATGGAAAATTATGGACGAGAACAGTTTTCCCGGGAAACTCACGAGACAAACATGAGCGACGATGGAAGGTGTGCAAAATTGTGTGAAGGTTTCAGGTGCACATTCCAGTTCGTTTGGATCCCGCCGGGGACTACGACAAAGTGATGAACTTTCGTATCTGTCGTTCAATATTGCGCTAGAAGGTGTTATGCAGAGAGCCAGACTTAACAGCTGGGGTACTATTTTTACATGATCCAGTCAATTTGTTTGCTTCGCGGTGGCAAACCTGTACAATCACCTGAAACGCGAGGCAGCAAAAGTTGGACTGATGGTGAATGCGACCAAGACAAAGTCCATGCTAGCTGGTGGGGCAAAGCGCGATAGGGCTCGCCTAGGTAGGAGTGTTACGATAGACGACACGTTCGAGGTGGTTGACGAGTTCATGAAATACGGACGCGTCTCATCAGTGGAAGTAGTAGTAGGCCCTATGGCCTTCACAAGAAGCTGCGCTCAAAAAAGATTCACACCCGTTCCAAATGTACCATGCACAAAACGCTCATAAGGCTAGTAGTCCTCTACGGGCATGAAACGTAGACAATGCTCGAGGAGGACTTGCAAGCACTTGGAGTCTTCGAACGTTGGGTGCTTGGGACGATCTTTGGCGGTGTGCAGGAAGATTCTATCCCATTACCCCGAATCCCATTACCCCGAATGCCATTAACCCGAAAGCCATTACCCCGAATTTAGCAACCCCGAGCGACCCATCACCCCGAATGACATTACCCCGAATTCCAAAATCATGGGGAAATGTCATCAATATCATTATGTCAAGATAATTGTGAATTCGGGGAAACAGCATTCGGGGTGATGGAATTCGGGGTAATGGTACATTCGGGGTAATGGAATTCGGGGTGATGAGATTCGGGGAAATGGCATTCGGGGTAATGGGGTACAATCGTGCAGGAAAACGGTGTGTTGATTCTTCTCTGTTTAGATGTTAACTGTTTAGATGTAAACTAAATAAATGAAATTGAATGATCCAAGCATTAGTTTGGAGTTTGTAGAATAAACATGAGATAATATTTAAGGTGTTTTTTATTCAGGTTGTTTGTTTCGAAAAAAATCTCATATGGATTGCCTATTATATATATTTTACCTGGAATTCAGCAGCAATTTTCTTTACCTCGTGTAGGTTTATCTGACATAATATGTTTCTTGTTCAATGCATTTTTAACATTAGTAATGTGATGACGAGTGCCTTATCCGTGCATTCTCATGCATACATGTACCTGCGTGGTGGCGTGATCGTCAGTTTTACATCACGCAATGCTTAGTCTCCTGTGCGCACTCGAGCTTGCAACACGCGGCTACCACAAGTGGCGACGAGGATAAAAAAAAACAACAAAAGTAATTGTGGAAAAATGCCTGATGTAAATTGAATATTGTAGCTTATGCATTAGCAGTTTTTATATTACGTGGAAAATGTTCGGTAATATTCATTAGTGAAAATATAAAAAAATATACGCGGAAAAAAAGCAGTGTGAACCAAGCGTTTAAAAGCTACCGAAATAAAAAAAAACGAATAAATAAAGAAAAGGAAAAATCGGAATGAGAAAAGAAAGTTTAATATTAGTTTTTACTGAATTGTGATAAATAATTGTTTCCATTACTTTGAATCAGAAGTGAGCTCAATATTGATGACGCTGCAATGAGGCAATTCTTTGTTCGACGGTGACCTTGGTTTTTTTCTCGCGCGTGGCGAAACAAATTGTCATTGTGTTGTGCGGCTTCGCAGTTAAGAAAAAAAAAAGCTAAACGCGCATGCAATACAGGCGCGCATGCATTGTGATGTGTTATATAATATCGAAAGTGAAAAGTGTCGTTGATGAAAGTCCGATTCCTATTTTAATTGTGTGGCGTCAAGGTTCTATCGTGTAAAGGCCACGCATCGACTCGGACCCGGCACAGGATGTGCACGATAATTGATCATAGCGAGAATCAACACGAAAAGGTATTTAATTTTGTTATCAAAAGTATTGCGTACTGTGAATTATTTTGATTGATAGGTTGCACATTTAACATAGAGAGCGTGCTTTACAAATATTGATAGCGGGATGTTCGTGAGGAGCATAGCAAGCTGGGTTTGAGATTGTTTGAAGTTTTGGCGGGAGGTGCATAATTGCGCAGTTGCGCAAGTGAGCTGACGATGCTCGCACCAAGTTGGTCCTGAGCGCATCGGTATAGTAGAGTGCTGCGCTGGCAAGAGGGTCACAAGAATTCTAAACACGTGATAGGTTTCGTGCGCCAGGGGCGACTGGGCGACATGTGTTAATCGGAATCGGTACCTATCGATGTTTTAAGACAACTGCTTATTAACGAATAGCCTCTACGACTATTTTCACCTAATTATGCAAGTATCTTGTACCATTTTCAATTCCGGTTGAATTGGAGAAATGTTGCCTTTACCTTAACTTTTGTGCTGTAGCTGAATCTGAGCATGCGGTGAAGCGCATGAAACAATATGAGGAGCACCAGAAGAAGGCTCAAAATGTACAGTCACGAATGAGACTGCAAGCATTGTGGTTCTTGTACGTAAGCCTACAGCACGTACACAGTAACTCTTGTTTTGTCTCTAGAAGACAGAGGCTAAACATTGATTTGGTGTGATTTAATTCACTAGCAATGTAGTAAAAGCGGCGATGCGCTGAGATTTAATTCACTACTTGTATTTTACAATGGATAAATTCACTTTGATTTTGCTCACTTCGGAAACTAGTTGTATTCACTACAAGAGTAAAGAGAGATGAAGATTGAAAGTAGAAAACAAAATAAGCCTGGACAAATGTAAACTGATCATAAATTTAACTCAAGTTACAATACGCTAACTGCATTATTCTGTATTAAAACTTCATCTTACCTCTAAACATTAACGGTAAATCATATTTCATGTGAACAGGTTAACGTCATTCATTTGTAACGCTTTATTTTATATTGTTCATTCCATATAAATGTAAGCATATGTCGTGGAAGTTAATCCAAGTTTAGTTGCATTGTAGTGAGTACACGCATCAGGAAGAAACTTCGTTTGTTGTACTAAGCACGGTGTTAATTGAATGAGCTCTAAAGTTAATGAATTGAAAAGGCAACAATAAAGACGAATTTAAAGCAAAAAAAAAAGCTGTTTGAAAACAGAGCAGTTGAACATGCTGTGTGAAAAAAAAAACTGTGGTTAAATTCACTTCTGATTAAATCAACTACTTTGTGAGATCGATTCATATTGCGGAGTCATGCATTTATAGTATTGATCAATTTACAAATAATTATTTTTTTTAATGTTCTAGTCATGTTTCAGATGGGCTCACAGTTCTTCCAAAGTTTTAAGTAATCGTTCAACAAAATGTACATGTTCATATAATCAACGCAACGATTGAATAGTATGGATATTGGGAATTATTGACAGATACAGAACATGACACAGCCCTTCGCATAATTTCATAATAAACTCAACGATATTTAGCATAAGTATGAAATTCAATCACTTTGACTAAATTTCCGACACGCACTGGATTGGTTCTCCAGTAGCTATGAATAATTTTGATGGTACTCACAGACAAACAGAATGTACATAGAGATAGATCACCATTCGCGTTATGCGATGCTTATGTGAAAAGTTTCACGTATAAGATGTCGCCAAAAAAAAAAGACTCATACATACAAAATGTGATTCAATATACGTGTATATTTTGTACTATGAAAAAAAAGACGTACAATACGAGTGTATAGATTTTATTGTGAACAAATCAGTTATCCTCTACCATTTAAAAAAAAAAAATTGTTTGACAGCTGCAAATGGATTGATTCGATTTCATTTGTACGAGTATGTAGGACGAAATATGTATGTACTAATGAACTTAGAAAGTAGAGTCTTATGTCAGGACAGCCATCAATCAAAACAATTGTATCCATCGTGTGGGTGTGATGTTATTTATATAAATGGTGGTATAAATGTTGTGCAGATACAAAGGCAAAGGAAGTCAAGAAAATTTACTTTTACGAGAAGATCTTGGAACGAACAGGAATCGAATTCAAACATATCAACCATGGCTTTGCTGTGTAGCCACGGATGACCTACCACTAGTCTCAGGAAGAGCTGGCGTTCGTACATGATCTTGAAATTGACCAAAGTATGGTTTGGTTGAATTTTCGGAAAGATTCGCTGTTTGGATTGTTAAAGTTATCTTATGATACAATTGGTTAATAAAACTATGTGAATATCCTCAAGTCAAACTAGATATGGTTGAGCTGTAATTAAATTCACTTGAAGCGTGTACAAACAGCTTGTTTGAAATTATGATTAGAATCAACTGGAAAGTGCAAGACAAGTGGTGATTCAATTCACTGATTGAGTAAAGCGAGAGAGTGATGAGAACGAAATGTGATTAAATTCACTAAGAGTGCATGAAAGATAATGTGATTAGATTCACTTGGAAAACATGAGAAAAGCTGTGATTAAATTCACTCGTGACGTAATGGAATAAAGGAGATAAATATGGACAGAAGAAACAGTGATTGAATTCACTAAGATTGCATACAAGTAGTGTGATTGGATTACTTGAAGAACACAAGAGCAGCTGTGATTGAATTCACTGTTAGCGTAGAAGAAAGCAAATTATGAAAAAAAAACTGCACAGAGAGAACTACGGAGAGAATAAACTCATTGACACCTGGCGAATGAAACGTCCAGTCACTTGGTGCTTGATCATCTGCATATACTCAATATAAAAGTTTGTTCAATCAACTGGTCAACCCAGGGTTCACCTTTCATCATTTGTTCATTCAATAGAGATCCAAGAAGAATGACGAAATCGAACGATTTACCTCAATCACAACAGTCATCAATCGTTTGTCGCTTCTTTTGTGAACGCTTCAGAAAAAGGAATGCATATGGGGTGAAGCGAATATCTGGATCCGTAAACAAACCAACTATTCCATTAGGTTGTTTCAACTGTTTGTTAGTTTAGTTAGGTGCGTTATAATGATTGGATCTAATAATTGTAAAATTACTACATGTTGAGTCAAAAAAAAAAAAAAAGTAAACTAATGGTAGTGGAAAAAAATAATTGAATTTACTATTACAGAACATGATATGAGTTTGAAAAAAGGCATCCTTTATCATTAGATTACTTAAATAGATTTTCTTTTGATGGGAAACAATCAATTTAGGCAGAATATATAACATTTGTCATATGAAAATCACTTGAACCAAAGCAAAATTACAAAGTAATCAATGGAAGTGTTAGCTGTTCATGGTTGTACATAACCTCTATTTCACATAACTGCTTGTTTATATTATCTTTATACAGGAATTGAGAACATCATCAAGAAAATGGTCGAATAAACAACTGGTGTAGCAATAATGGTAAGGCCAACTTAGAAGAAAACTACATGAAGTTGAGCATGATTATTAAAATTATTTCGTAAGAGTTTCGTCCATGCAACATATTACAAATTGTGATTAAATTAACTGAACATGCAGTATGATCGCAAAGGAAGTATTGTAATAGAGTTTACAATTTGATGCCAAGGAATCGTTCTAAGTACTTTTGCTGATAATCAGAAAGATTTGTTAAGATCCATTTATTCTTATTATTTCCATGATGTAGGATTACAGGAGAATAAAATGTATCGATGAAAATCAGAAAACCAACTCGAAAAAAAAACTGGTTGACATGCATGAACATGTATGAGGAAGTCGTAAGTTAAAGTTCCGTATAATATTGATGTAATTATTATTTGATAAGGTATATTGACATAAGAATAATTGGTGATAAATGCATACATTTCATAAACGCAACAATAAGTTTTGTTAAACAGTATACATTTTGAGCAATAGGTAATAATCTAAAAAATAATAAGAAGAAAGCAAAATTTCAGAAAGAAAAATAATTGTGATAACAAAAACAGATTTCGCCATCAAACTTGTAGAAAGACAGTAGATTGAAATCTTGGTCCGAGAAATAACAAAAAAAAGTAAATTATTTATAGCAATATATGTTTCACGAGCAGATACAGCGTCATGTGTATAGAAATAAAGACGAATTCTTCAAGAAAAAAAAAAAGAAAACAATGAAAATAACGTATTACATTTTAGTTCATTGAGTATTATCGTCAATGGTCAAACGTGGCAAATAAACAAATCTAGAGGCAAACTAAGCAGAATCTAAGACACGGAAGTCTTGTGACAATTAAATAAATTACACACGGGTAGAAATATTCAAATCATGCGGAGCTTGGTTTGTTTTAATAACTTTAAGTCAGTGATATGTATTTTTTACTAAACGCGCAAGCTAAAAAAAAATGTATCATGGTGTATAGAGGAGGATAGATCGCAATGAACTGAAAACAGAATTCTACCTTGAAGACTCACAATTAGATTATTGTTAGTAACAAGGAATATGCCAAATTTCTTATCATGACATGAGTTAAAGGACATATTTAAAATCACTTGTCATTAAGGCAAACGTCAAACATTTCGATTAAAGAAAGGGGGATGTGATGACGAGTGCCTTATCCGTGCATTCTCATGCATACATGTACCTGCGTGGTGGCGTGATCGTCAGTTTTACATCACGCAATGCTTAGTCTCCTGTGCGCACTCGAGCTTGCAACACGCGGCTACCACAAGTAAAATCCTGTAAAATTTTTCGTAATATTTAACATTTTAATTTACCAGTTATAAAGAAAATCATATATTGGCACAGTTTTTCTCGTCAAAACAATGACAATGAATTAGGGTCGGTGTTCCCTTAGTGGACATCTTTTGGACAATCTTTTCAAAACATTTTTTAACATGAAGGTTAGGAAACACAGCTTGATTTTGTTCAACAAATGATCGAAATAATTAGTTTTACTAAAATTTTTAGCTCCCTTGCGCCTATAGTAAACCTATTGTTCCTATAGTAGCACTACTGAGAGAAACTATTTTTTATAATATGAAATAATTGATGAATTGAAAACTTTAATTACATCAAACGAAAGCTTTTTGTATAAAAAATATAAAAGTTTTGTAAAAATACGGTTTTGATAAGTGTTTTGCCAACGACGTGATGCTTGTGCTACTATAGGAACAGAAATTAGAAATAGTGCTACTATAGGCACATGTATTCCTATAGTGGCACACGCGGTAATAAATACAAACATTTGAGCTTACAGATGATTTAAAAAATGACGCTAGCGTTATTTTTGATTTTATTCGATTTTTTGTTCTTAGCTATGCGGCTAATAATATTACAAACGCCCACGCCAAATATTTCAGCATTAGCTTTCATTCTGAGTATTGCGCAAGTTCTGTGCTTCTTAACACATAATTAATTTATATTTTTGTAAGATTACAATTTCCCGTTGCTCTTGGCAGTGACGTGAACGAGAAATTATAACGACTTTCACATTTCCCCAAGGCATCATTGTTAACGTCTATCTGGCACGTTTCCGAATATTTTTTGTTCTGTGAAAAGGTTTCAGTTACAGAGCGACCGCAGATTAAAGGTGGATGCTTATTTTTGCGCACTTATCCCATCGCTTTGGCGGCTCATCTCTTAGGTAGACTGAAATCCCTGCATAATGTACAGTGTCAATGTCAGTTTCATTCTCACTTTAGGGTGACATCCTCCACGTTTCAATTGAGGAGCAACCTTTCCCGAGGAGATTGTTGAAATGATGCTCTTGAACACTCGACAAATCGGAAGGAAGGACTCTAGCAAGGATTCTATTTCACAGTTGTGATCCTGACTGTTCAGCACACTCATAATTCTTTTTTTTTGCTATGATTGCGATTAATGAGAAGTCAATTTTTATTGACTTCTTCTTTCTGACATTACGTCCCAACTGGGACAAACCCAGACAACCAAAATGTACGTATAACGAAATCACCTGGAGGCTTTGTATGTGCAACATTTCACTTATAAGATGTCGCGAAAAGGCCTAATACGTACAAAAGTGGAGGCGATATGCGTGCATATATTATGTGATGAATAATAACATACAATGCGAGTGTATAAATATTCTACCGAACTAACCCGTGATCTTATGCGACTTGACTTATGATAACAAATGTTGATTTGACAGCTGCTACGGATTGATTCGACTTATTTTGTACGAGTGTACGAGATGAAACAAAATATATAAATGAACTCATAAAAGAAGTGTTTTATGCGAGGAAACTCATCAGTCAGACGAGTTTATCCACGGTGTTTTGCGGGTTTGATGTAATTAGTATGAATAAACGAGTTGTAACGTGAACTTTCATGCAATTTCTGGTTGTCTGGGAAGCCTGCTTCTCAGATTAGTGTTCTTATGAGCACTTCCACAGTTATTAACTGAGAGCTTACTATGCCAATGACCATTTTTGCATGTGTATATCGTGTGGCAGGTACAACCCGGGAGCATCATGACAGCTGCAGTACAACGTCAATGTACCGAAACATTTTGGTCCGTGGTACTGTCAAACTCAATGAAATCATGGAGTGCGCTCGAAATAGGGCGTAGATTAGAATTACACTCGACGAAAACAAAAAAATCAATTTTTGTTTGGCATGTGTAATATCATTATAAACCAGTGGTCATCAAATTGCGACCATCGGGAAGATTTTTTAACCCTCCAAAATTTCAATTTAAATTAATGTTAATCTAAATGACGTTTTTAATAGTTTCTCCTGAGAAGAGTTTTAAAGAACTCATCCATCTGTTCATAGAAACAATCGATGCGAGTAGTTTTTATACGGTTTTGAGTAAATTAGTCACAAACTGTTTTAAATAAACCCCTTTTTCAACCATTTTTCGCTGTGTACAATGTACATCCCTTCAATTTTGCATGCAATCAAATTGCGTTCAAAAACTAGGTACAGGTCGGACTCGATTATCCGGAGTATCGATTTTTTTCTCACTCCGGATAATCAAATCCTCCGGATAATCGAATCACTAAGAAAAAAAATTGAAATCTTTGACAAAGTTCTTAAATATTATCTCTTTTCGTTATTTTGTTTATATGATGCGGCAGCGTAGCCAAAACATTTTTCTAGGTACAGAAGGGGTCTTCACGAGAAATTTTTTTTTGTCCAGCATTCACAAAAAACCACTTTTTCAAACCCCCGTTTTCTTAAATACGTTCTAAGCTGCAAAATCATTAATATTGTACATTGCAATACCAAATTATTTCAGATTTATGCATAAAAATTGAAAAACAAGAACATCAAAAAACAAATTCCGGATAATCGAGTCCAAAATTCCGGATAATCGAATCCCGGATAATCGAGTCTCGGATAATCGAGTCTCCGGATAATCGAGTACGACCTGTAGTTTTTATTATTTTCCACAAGAAATAAATAGCCAAAATGATACACCGTTTCATTCAATTAAGTACTCAAGACGTTTTTGTACTAGTGTAGAATCGACTCGTGGTTAAATCACTTTGTATTTCCATATAACGGAACGGTATCGTTGTGTTATGTTGTGAATCCTGGAATTCAACGATCTAAAAGTGAAAAATCGAGTTGCCCTAAAGCGAATTTCGACTGAGAAACACGTAGGATCGTTAGAAAAAGTTTGTTCACTTTTCTATCTTGTCTGTTTGAATGAGTTCTCGAGATTTTTATACAATACAAGTTAGGCACAAATTACGACACGCTCCAAAGGGGAGAGGGGTCAGACATAGCGTGACAAGCCTCACAAGGTGAGGTGCATAAATTGTGACAAGTGATCGTTAAAGTCCCAATTTAGCGTGACATAATTTGTGTACCACACCTTTTTTTAGCGCATCAAGAGTATCCACAAAATCAGTTAGGCTGTATTGTAAATATAACGCAGAACCTAGAAAAAAAACTAATCATCTAATTGCGCCCGATAATTTTACTCCGTCAAGCCATGAAACATGTTCATCATAAACAATTAACCTCTTATCATCACTTTATAGAACAATACTCCTCATGAAATTATTTCCCGAAAAACATAATACCAATAAGTCATTCAATCCTTACCGAACGAATTGATGCGCTGTTTGGTTCATTTGGTGCTAAAACTTGATGACTTTAATAAATTTATTTTCGTTGCAAGAAGAAAATATCGGACTCGCCCTTATTCAATATTATTCCATTCGTTGTTTTGCTTCCGTCAACAACGAAACAAAATCCCGATCTGCCATAGTGAAAAATCGTGCCGGCAGCGGTGGATGGCCCCATTGTTTACGTTGAAAGTAGGTACGTGAAAATTGCGTTATCTGTCACTTCGCGGGGGGGTTGGGCAGGTACGAAGATACTCTATGCCCAGGGAAGTCGAGAAAATTTCCAACCCGAAACGATCCTCGACCGGTGGGATTCGAACCCACGACCCTCAGCTTGGTCTTGCTGAATAGCTGCGCGTTTACCGCTACGGCTATCTGGGTCCCATAATTTTTATTGACATTAAGGTGATTATAGAACGCAGCCACACCTCAAATTTTCAGAGCACAAGAATGAACAACCAAACAGCGCTCCGCGTTGAAAATTTATCCCGTTGGTCACCACTAGCAAGCAAGCAATTTGATTGGTTTTTCAACGCGAACTGTTGCTAGCACCAGTCTTTTGCACTTGAAAATTCCAAGTTTGGCTTCGTTTTATAATCACCTTAATCTACTTCATTCACGGAATAGAGACACCTGACTCTCATTGACATGCTTGATACATATTCATTAAATCACTGAAAGCATTAGGTTAAAACTACGGAAATTTTCACACTAAAATAATTTTAACATTACTAAACTTTTCTGAATCAGCTCTTATTATTAGCACCAGAGCACTTGTAGTGCGTGGAATGATACTTAGTGTTGATATTTTCATAAACCAATCAATGTGAAAAAATATGCGGATCTCTGCACGGATAAAGCTTTTTAATAAGCTGTGAAAATCGCTGTTCTGTAAGGTAAATTCAAAGGGTTACTGTTTTAAAGTATGTTGTTCAATCACTTAGAATTGATTCCTAATAACCAGTCATCTGTGAAGTAAAAGTCTAATTTTCCAGTGCTTCGTAATTCAAACGGGTCACCACAATGCAAATTGTGGAAAGATTATTTACCATTTTCCTTACTGAACACATCTACTCAACCAGAAGCGATGAATACCAATTCAACTGTAAAGAATAGCCAAGCGTGAAAATTGTTCTAAGTTTCTAAGGGATAAGAGGTTTTCATTCGATTTTTTCTTCCTGTTACATTGTCAAGCATGAATGCAAATGATGCTGAACTCGTGAAAGTGATGCGAGACTCTCGAACCATTGAAAGTGAACAAAAGGAGGCGATATATAATGAATGTAAATTGGTAAGCAATCAGCAATTAATTACTGAACACAATAAAATTATACCGAGAGTGGATCTCTTAAGTGCTTTTCTCACAATGAACTCGAGAAAGATTGCTGACTGTTTGATACTCTAGAAAATGTGAATGACTTAAAATTAACCACGTGAAGATCAATCTAAAGCACCATTGAAGAACAAGTTCAAAAAACATTTGCACAATTCAGCTTATTAAAAATCTAGTATGCGTTGTTCTTCGTAAGTATCGTCATAGACGCGGTGCACTGCAGTGTGCTTGGTTACAAAAAATGTTTACAAAGCACGTGTAAGTAATCTTGATAGAATATGTGCCGGGTTGTGTCGGTTGCAGGGGAACACTTATGTTTGAAGAATTTCCACAAGAGAAGCTGAACGTTATGTTTAGCTATAGCTAAGCAGTATGCTAGCACTTATTGAATGTATTTTTTTCACATGCTACTGGAAGTATTGATTTCTGCTTCATTAGTATAAATGAACTTTAGTTAATTACCGCATCCCTATATCATCGGTGGTGACAGATTGCATTGTGTCCTACGAATGTCACGCTAAGTTTGCTCTTAGTAGTGGATATCTAGCGAGCTGAGGGGGCACGATGTGCTCTTACGCCGCCAATGCCATTGATTGTTGCTTTGATGTGAAACTTAATTATGGATAGAAAAAAGTTTTTGCAACAATCAGGGCCGCATTTAGGGGGGGGGGGGGGGGGCACAAATTCCAACAAACATGTTCGTAGTTAAACTTTTAAGAATAATAAGATTCAATGCAGCTGTACATACTTTTTGGAATCGTATCATATGATTTGAAAGATTCAACTTCTTTTAGAATAACGGGCGAAATGTATGCAAATAAACTCACATACAATTATTAAAACAAAATATGAGAACATGCCGAATGTGATTTTGTTGACTTCACAAAAACCAAGAAGATTAGGAAAGAATTAAAAACGATATGGATTAACAAGTAGAGTGTCATCCTTTTGCTTAAGTTCCTAACGATTGTCTGACGTGACGTTTCCAACTGTAACGAAAACTTTCTCATCGAAGTTTAAGATTAAGTTCAAATTATATATAGCTGCAGATCAAATAATAGGATGCAGATCAAGCAATAAGCCTTAATTATTTAAATATTTATTTTGAAAATTACTCTCGATCACACTGCAGGGCTGGTAATGTTTAAGTGCTGTGAAAATTTTGAAACCTCTAGCTAGAAAAAAGAGACCAGACAGGAACCAAAAAAACCCTAAGTTAACCAAACAGAAAAATAAAACGTAACCTAATAGGAATAAGAAGATAAGAGTTTAATTCTTCATCATAGAATCAGGCCAAGCCTTTCCTTTTTGTTTTTTAATTACTCGTTACATTATGAAAACTGCTCCGTATTACAGAATACATTTTTTTCATTATTTTCTCTATGATTCCTTCTAGTATTTTCCTAAGGAGTTCCTACAAGATTTTTGTTTCGTATATCTCAAGAATATAACTTGGATTTTTCTAAAGGCCGACCATATAAATTACCTAAGAGATTCGATCAGAAATATCTCCAAAGAGTTTTTTTGATGTATTTCAAGAAAAAAAACTTCAAAGGCCATTGTGATTAAAATAGAGACGTTTCTTTGAAAATAGAGATTTTTTAGAAGGTTGCTTTAAAATAAAGACCAAGTCTCTTGAAAAGGCCTGCTACTAGCCCTACACTAGTTTCTTCGACTCAAAACTGTTAAGTAATTTTGAATGTTCAAAATCCTGAATATTAAAACATGAATAGAATGAGCATGATTTGATCTTTTTTCTTGGTTTTTCAGGTGCGTTTTCTAGAAAGTTGTCGATTCCAAACAACTGAATGCAGGATAACAAGTACGACGGTGAAACTCATTGACTCATGTGATGAAATTTTCTAACAAATGTGATTTTAGTGCTAAAAATCATGTATGAAATAAAAAATCAGGAGGTTCCATTTCGGGGTGAAAATTGATTGTCAATGCAATTATTGTAAGTTTTGAAAACAACTCTACATAACTAGTTTGGGGTCTATGAATCCGATTATGCTGTCTAAATTCTTAACAATAGAATATGTATGGACATATTCAATAATTAAATTTGAAGAATACCTCGGAAAACGCTTAAATGTATGCAATTTCCGATGGAATTTTCGATCAACTTACAGAAATTCAATTATTTTAACAAAATGACCAGATTGGCACGAATTTTGATGATACATTCTGTTTTAGGAATATATTTGAGCCATCCTTACAAACTTTCAGTCTGACACCATGTCCGAATCCTTGGTTCGAACTTAAAGTTTATGGATGTTTGCCACACCAAACATGATTTTGGAAATTTCCATTATTTTCATTGATATGAACGTTCATTAATGCAAACAACATATAACTTGACAATAGTTACGACAAACAACGTTCTTTTACCACATGTTTACTTGAAATTGGTGCTCTATTAGAAAGAAATGAAATCGTGTGATACGGTGATCAAATTCATCCTACTGATCTATTACATCCGAATTTACGGTACCAATAAAAAGGGAATCAAATTTGTTGTTGAAAAATAATCCCCAAAAATTAATTTAATCTGTGAAAACATAAAATCTAAAAATAAATAACATATTAGACAAAAAAAATTATTTTAATTTAAAATTAGTTTACGTTCATGAGGCGATGGAGACGAACCAGCCACTGGCTGAAAGTCTCCTTAATAAAGATAAAAAAAAAAAAAAACGTTCATGAGGGATTTAAAGCATGTTTTGAACTTCATAAAATAGTTTAAATTTTATTAATTTAAACCTTGCAAAGAACATTAAAAGTATCTAGTCTATTCTAAAGTATCATTTTTTTTTTCTGAGAAAAGGGCCCCCACAAGACAATGGCCCCGGAATCCCCACATTTGTAAATCCGGCCCTGGCAACAATAGAAGCACTGATAGCTGTGCTGTTTGGTATCATGAACAAACAACAAACAACTATTCATGGTGATGGTGGCTTCAGGTTTATGAAAGTCACCTAAAATCCATGCAATATGATTTTTTTCAATGGACATAACGAGTACATGATAAGAATAGATATCCGATGTTGTTTTGGAAGCAAATATGGCGACTTCCGGTTTGTTAACTCTGTGTCTATGCAGTGTTGTGAAAAACTCAATTTCTCATAACTCACGCTCGTGATTTTTCATGCGTGAGTTGTCAATCACACAACTCAGCAGTCAAAAAGTCATGGATGAGTTGGCTCACCTTTTTGACTCATTGTCCCGTATTTCCACAGTTGACTCACACACGGCAATAATTTGTTGTTAGTTACCAGAATTGTAGAAATCCTATCTAACGTAAACAACAACATTCGGGTTTCACAAGTTTTTGACGGGTTTTGCGACTGAATTTATACGGTTTGAGTTGATTGAGTGATTTTGCATCAAAATCTCATGCGGGAGATTTGCGAAGCAGATCTCTAATGAGTTTGCTCTCACGAGAGAGCGTATTGATTGAGATTTGAGTGTGAGTCTATCAACACTGTGTCTGTGTTACGAGGTCCATATAATTTAGAGCATTTGGAACATCTGTTACTTATTGTCAGTGAACCGATTCCTGAATTTTTATCACGCATTAACGGGTTGCGGAATTAAAAACTGCAAAAAAAGGAAGTTGTTTTCTTATATCTGAGTATGTCATTCGAATGTGTCACTGATAAAATGAATGATAAAATTAGTGTATCATTGGAGAAAACGTTACCTCCATTATAGGCATATGTCCGAGAGTACATATCCCCATGAGTACCAAAATGGCCTCTAATATGGCACCATACTTCCCCCTTCGCTTTCTGCTCCCTCCTCCCACACTTCTCACAGTGTTTTGGAGAGCGATCACAAAAAATGATTATTTGAAGTTACTAACCTTATTGTAGAACGGTGGTTTCTTAACTGAAAGCATTCCATAATATGTTTTTCACAAATCACCAGTTTTTGAATGCAAATACGTAGTTATTGCTGTGATTTGTGTTGTAAAATACCACGCACTTCCGAATCACTTCTTCTTCACGCACCGAGATATTGTTTGCTGGCTTTTCGGTGCCCGTTAAAAAACTCACTTTTAATCGTATTTCTACTCACCGTAGCAATTCAAAAATCGAATGCGATACTTGAAACACTTTGATTATTCACGCACGATGCTCCTGGAAGCAATGAATCACTTATATTAGTCAATTCGTGCTCGAAAACAGCACCGGAACGCGAATTCACTGAGCCAACATTGTTTATGATTCGGATGCACCGCTCTCACTGATTGGAATGATGCCAGTTTTTATGTTTGCAATTAGAATGGTTTGGATATTCATACACTTGCAACAACCACGTATTTTACAATTTCATAACACTCAAAAGGTGTACAATGCCACAAGTGTTGCAAAACATTTTTATGCGTGAGAAAAACAATGTACGACGCAATTTAACGGCAAAAATGAATATAAGATACAGTGACCCCACGCAGTTGAATCACCCACAATTTATGAATCAGCAGACTCCAAAAGACAAAATTATTATCAAACTTGTCACAAAACATCACAGAATTATTTTTACTGATAAGAAACTAAGTGTAAAAGTAATTCTGTGATGTTTTGTGACAAGTTTGACAATAATTTTGTCTTTTGAAATCAGCTGATTCATAAATTGTGGGTGATTCAACTGCGTGGGGTCACTGTATTATACAGTACAATTGACTGTAGAATTCAAATGCATACTGATGGCAACTTTCTCCGTCCGTGAGAAGCGAGAGAAAACTGCCAAAAATAGTAAACAACACATGCATGGTGTGAAAAATGCTTATAATTTCACTACCAAATGAAATAAGTTGTGATTTTGAGTTTTAATGAAGTTGTTGATGAATTCATATCGACAATAATACCTTTGTATGAAACGTGTGCAAGTAACACTACCTACATAATGTTGTTGGTGGAGGTATACATGAAACATGATGATTTATTTTTGGCCGACGCACATAACATTGTGCTACGCCTTGTTGGGTGGCTCGAGAGGATGCTTTAGCTGGTGGCTCGAGTGGGTGGCAACATTATGTTTACGTGCTCAATGAACCTTCACCTTAATGACATTTGATGAACTTTGCGGAAGAATTTGTAATAAAAAATTTAGTGAAGTAATATTTTTAAGGTGAACCATAATCAAGATTATATTCCGGAATCAATTTGCTAATAAAAAATATATGTTAGGGTTAAATATTTTTTCCTAAACATTATGAATTTTAATTCCAATGTAGAATCCATCTCCATACTATCAAATTTGCGAACTGATTGAAACGCACCTTTGTTTAGAACGCATTTCTATTATGTATTTTTTGGTGGTTTCGCGCTTCCTCTTTTGCAGCTCTCGTTCAGGCCGACCGGTCACCAGTTTAGCTATAGTTTAATAAACCACCACAGTAAACTGACCACATGCAATAAGGTGTCTCTAATTTCCAATAATTCGGTTTTTCGCTAAGTATTCGCGTCGTTCCAAGTTCTGGTGATACTCCGAAAATTACGCCCGTGATTTAACCCCGTACAAAACATTTTGGTGCCGTGATCGCTATTTGGATCGGGTACAACGACGCTGATATCTAACCCCATCACCCGTCGTGAGAATTTCCCTAAGGATTGCAGCCTGCCGTTCTACGCATATTTGTCCCACGATCCATAAGGTTTACATAGAACATGGGACAAGTATGCGTAGAAGGGCAGTGCAGTACCGTACATAAATACAAGGCCTGTTTTTGGACAGGTACATGTGAGTATCTGTCCATTATATCCCATCCCCATTGTACGGTGCTTCCTGGGTCGTTTTTTGGATCGATTTTAGCCCATTTGTGAATCGATTGCTGCTGGGTGGCACGAGGTTGCTGTTGTTTCTGCTGTGTGTGGTTATCCCATCTTACCGCTCTGGACTTCTCTCGAGTCTCGAGGTTCCTGTCTAACTTGATAATACAAGGCCTGTCTTTGGCACAGGTGAGTGTCTGTTCAAGCATTTCATATCCCCCTTCCTGGGTTCTTTCGATCATTACAGCCACCTGTTGGATTTCGTCCGGCTCGCACGATGTCGGAGAAGAATATAAAGCAGAAGGAACTCAAGCGACGCAACATCATGGATTCGATTAGCCGCATCGATGAGTTCCTGAACAACTACAACCCGGAACGAGACTCCCAAGCGATACGTTTGAATCGGTTGGACAAACTGATGGAGAACTTCGAGGACATCCAAGGTGAATATGAGACATTCGATGATTCCATGGAATTTTTGAAAGGCAATATGAGCATTAGGCAAAGGGTAGAAGAGCAATATTTTCGGGTTAAAGGCGGTCTTACATCCCTGCTTTCTTCTCCCGCACCAGTTGCAACGACAACAATAACATCAGTGCAAGCAATCTCCCTTTCAATCGGTGTGAAACTTCCAACAATCACGCCACCTCAGTTCGATAGTGATCTGAACGAGTGGTTAACGTTTCACGATTCCTTCAGTTCGCTGATACATTCGTCGGCAGATATCCCGTGTATCCAGAAGTTCCAGTATCTTCGTTCCGCATTGAAGGGTGACGCACTGAAGTTAATTGAATCACTAACTATCTCCACCGCGAATTATAGCGTGCCATGCCAGTCTCTTCTGAATCGCTATTCCAACAAATATTTGTTGAAAAAGAAGCACCTGCAAGCAATTACGTGTCCACAAAAACCGCTTGCTAAATCCGCTTCCATACTTTGTGTCGTCGTGGAGGAGTTCCAACGGCATGTTAAAATTTTGGAACAATTGGGTGAGCCAACAGATCAGTGGAGTAGTTTGTTGGTTCATTTGCTTTGCTCGAGGCTTGATGAGCAAACTCTCAAGGATTGGGAGGAATTCATTTCGGCCGGTAACGATCCAACGTATACCAAATCGCTGCTGATCACTTCGCACCCTCCATTCAGGATAAGCATATTCCCCCCTCAAAGCAAACAAGGTCGTCGCAAGGTCCCCCTTCATCTAGAATCAACAGCTATGTTGCAACGGAAAACTACCTACCTGGATGTCATGCATGCAGCCAACAACATCTGTTGGTAAAATGTCCCGTCTTCGAGAAAATGCCCCTGAAGGATAGGCTGAATTTGGTGAACGCCAAGAAGATATGTAGTAACTGCTTTCGGGGAGATCATTTTGTCCGCAAATGTTCTTCCAAATTCTCGTGTCGTGTTAGCCAAAAACGACATCACAGTTTACTGCATCCCGGGTTCGATTCACCAACTAACAGCAACGGAAATTCAAACACTGGTCAAGCTCCACCAACTCAGTCAACCAACGTGGCACGATATGAAGTCGAAGCGATCTCTGCACCAACTGAACAGTCGATTTCTTCCAACTCGGTATCGGACCCTCGCAGCGTGAATGTATTTTTATCCACCGTCGTACTTATCATTGTAGATGGGTACAGGAGAGAGCACTTAGCGCGAGCATTATTAGATTCGGGTTCACAATGCTGCCTAATGAGTGACCGACTCTGCCAACAATTGCGATTGGTTAGACGCCGAATAAATCAACCCATTTTCGGTGTCGGTGAAGCACAGATTCGTGCTGTTGGCTCGGTTTCTACCGAAGTTCGATCACGATTCGATAAGCTCGCTATTCCGATTGATTGCTTAGTTCTTCGTAACATTACGACGAACCTACCCGTGGTAACAATCCCAAAGAACAATTGGTCCATTCCGGAGGGCATTAACCTTGCTGATCCCGACTACAATGTGTCACGGAAGATAGATCTGATTATTGGCGCCGAACACTTCTACAACAACCTGAAGGGTGGTCGGATCAATTTGGGCAAAACATCACCCACGCTTGTGGAAAGCGTATTTGGATGGCTTGTGTCAGGAAAATCGTCATATACTCCAATTACCCATCCCCCACTGTGTCATATTTCCACCCTTGAATCGCTAGATAGACACATAGAAAGGTTTTGGCAAATAGAGGAGGTTGACACGAAGGTTATTTCTCCAACGGAGCAGGTTTGCGAGGATTTCTACAAGCAGACGGTATCAAGGGATTCTGCTGGCCAATATGTAGTCAAACACCCAAAAAAGGAAGGATTCTCCCAGATGATTGGTGATTCGTATCCCAATGCTTTGCGACGGTTGGAAGGTCTCGAGCGCAAGCTAGACCGAAATGAACTTCTGAAAGAAAGGTATCACGCATTCATGGCAGAATTCATCAACCTTGGACACATGCGTGAAATTTCGTCTGACGAAAAACTACCCCCAACGACATGTTTTCTCCCCCACCACCCTGTGCTGAATGAATCGAGCTCGACCACAAAAGTTCCAGGCGTATTTGATGCGTCAGCGAAAACCAGTACAGGGTACTCCCTAAATGATGCGCTTTTGGTCGGTCCTGTCCTGCAAGACGAGCTCTATTTGGTTGTACTGCGTTTCAGGAGGTATAGAATAGTTTTACTGGCGGACAAAGAGAAAATGTACCGTATGGTCCGTATGCACCCTGACGATCAGCCTCTCTAATGCGTACTGTTCCGCTTCGGCAAGGATAATCCTATCACCAGGTACGCTCTCACCACTGTAACATATGGGTTATCCCCATCGTCGTTTTTAGCGACACGAACGCTGCACCAATTGGCCGACGATGAAGGTAGATCGTTCCCCCTTGCAGCCGATGCCCTCAAACAAGATTTTTATATGGACGATTTCATCCGAGGAGAAGATTCCATCCCAGCGGCTATTCAACTACGGCAGGAGATGACGAAACTACTCAATCGAGGAGGTTTTTGGCTGAGAAAATGGTGTTCCAATTTCCATGAGGTCCGTGATGGAGTTCCCGAAGAAGACCTTGCCACTCAATCGAACCGAACATTCGATCCTGACGAGGCAATCAAGACGTTGGGACTCAGTTGGGAACCATCGTCTGATCAGTTTCGCTTCGACATCAACGTAGACATGAGGGAGGGGCTCAGAACTAAGCGCAAGATTTTGTCGGAGATTTCAAGGTTGTATGATCCGCTTGGCTTGATTGCACCGATAGTAGTGAGAGCCAAGATTTTGATGCAGCAATTGTGGATGCTGTCGCTGGAATGGGACGAGGAGGTACCCATCGAAATTCAAGCTAAATGGAGGACATTCGTCAACGAATTACCAAGCCTATCTAACTTCCGAATCGATCGATATGCTTTTGAGGAAGGGGATGTGCAACTGCATTGCTTCGCAGATGCATCCGATGTTGTTTATGGGGCGTGCGTATATGTGCGGACGGTTGGATCCGGAGCTTCTTATTTCAAAATCCCGAATGGCTTAATTGAAGGAGCGTAGCAACCCCCGGTTGGAATTATGCGCTGGACAAATCGCTGCTCAGCTCACATCGAAGGTTCGGACTACTTTGGAAATTGGAGCGAATTCCGTTTGGTATTGGTCCGATTCTATGGTGGTATTGCATTGGCTCCGTTCACCATCCCAAGCATGGAAGACGTTTGTGTCGAACCGTGTAGCGGATATCCAAATTCTCACCCACGGATCCAAATGGCAGCACGTACCCGGAACTGAGAATCCTGCGGATCTTGTTTCGCGGGGAATGGAGCAGTTTACGGAGAGTAAACTTTGGAGACATGCACCTAACTGGTTGCGGGAGGGGGAGGAATGTTGGCAGGAACAAAATGCAGTTTGGAGAAACGACGACAACGATGAGCTTCTGGAGCGGAAAATAATCACCCTCGCAATTCAAACCCCGCCACCACCCAACCCAATAATTACCCGATTCTCTTCATACCATCGTTTGCTGCGAACCATTGCTTATTGCTTTCGTTTTATCAACAATGTTCGGATGAAACAAAAGGAGAACTCAGATTTTTTAACAACCGAGGAGCTCGAGCACTTAAAAATTGCGCTCGTTAAAATGGTTCAAACTGAGTGCTACCACAATGAACTTCGTGCTCTGAAAAGGGGACAGTCGGTCGCAAACCAGTCCTCTCTGAGACTACTGAATCCATTTGTTGATTAATCTGGCATAATCCGAGTCGGTGGCCGGCTCAGACTGTCTGCGCAGCCATATGAAACAAAACATCCTATTTTGTTACCTGGTAACGGCGGTATTTTGCATACCCTGGCTGTAGTTCGGAATGACTTCTGGCCAACGTGTTAATCCCAGACCAATTAAGCAACCTGTAGGGCAAATACCTTCTGCCCGTATCACATCTAGTCGTCCGTTTTCATCAACAGGTGTTGATTACTGCGGACCAGTATTGGTCAAATCTAAAATTCGACGTTCAGCTCCCACCAAGGCCTATATAGCACTGTTCGTATGCTTCAGCACTAAGGCTGTTCATATTGAACTCGTCGGCGATTTGTCTAAGCAATCCTTCCTCTCTGCTTTGCGTAGATTTATTGCTCGCCGTGGGTTACCCGAGCACATCTACTCGGATAATGCCACAAACTTCGCCGGGGCAAAAAACGAACTTCATGCTCTCTACCAAATGCTCAATAATAGAACCGAAAACGCTCGTATCGCTACCAGTCTCGCAACGAATGGAATCAACTGGCACATGATTCCCCCTCGTGTTCCCAACTTCAGCGGCCTATGGGAAGCCGCAGTTCAGGTGGCTAAAAAGCACCTCGTTCGCCAAATAGGAACCAAGTGGACCTGGAAACAGTGTTGGCGCAAATTGAGCGGTGCATGAACTCCCGTCCTTTGGTCGCATTATCGGATGACCCCAACGACCTTGAAGCCCACACACCGGGACACTTCTTAGTGGGCTCGAATCTACAAACTCTCCCTGAGCCAGACCTGCGAGAAGTGCCAGTCAACCGACTGGACAGATACCAGCTAGCTCAGCAGAAGGTGCAACAGTTTTGGTGCCGATGGACATCCGAGTACCTGAAAGAACTCCAACATCAAGCTACAATCAACCCACGAAAGGTCGACCTCAAGGTTGGTCAAGTAGTGATCGTCCAGGATCAACAGCTTCCGCCCATACGCTGGCCATTAGCCCGCATCATGCATCTTCACCCTGGCCAAGACGGCGTGGTGCGCGTAGTGACCATACGCACCGCTTCGGGACTTTTTAAGAAGCCAACATCAAAGCTCTGTCTTCTACCATCCACCATGCAGGACGATTTCGCAGGAAACATTGCAGATATCCAGCTAAGTGAATTATTTTATTCTTTCAATGAATTAATTAGAATAAGATTGATTTGAAATATTCATTTCGGTGGCCGGTCTATGTTAGGATTAGATATTTTTTCCTAAATATTATGAATTTAAATTCTAATGTAGAATCCATCTTCATACTATCACATTTGCGAACTGATTGAAACGCACCTTTGTATAGAACGCATTTCTATTATGTATTTTTTTGGCTGTTTCGCGCTTCCTCTTTTGCTGCTCTCGCTCAGGCCGACCGGTCACCAGTTTAGCTATAGTTAAATATACCACCACAGTGAACTGACCACATGCAATAATCTCTAATTTACAAATAAATCGGTTTTTCGCTAAGTATTCGCGTCGTTACAAGTTCTGGTAATACTCCGAAAATTACGCCCGTGATTAAGCCCCGTACAGAACAGTATACATAGAAGGAATGGATGTCCACTAGGAGGAATTCGCTTTGAAAGTATGAACAAATCCCACAATATAATTTGACTAATTTCAAAAAAAAAATGCAAAAGTTCTGCAGCCACCCTTCAATATCCCTTAAGGAATATGAATATACTAAAATTCTATAAAGAGTATCGAAAGGTTTTTTTTTACAATTTTGCCATCAATCCGTAGGAAATTTATCAAAAAAATATGAAATTATAAGTTTTCTTGAAAAATTATAGTTTCAACAATAAATTTATTCTTGTGACATTACTTAAAAATTTAATAAAATAAAAAAGAGAATTTATTGCTGGAATAAACCATTATGGTCGATTGTGTTCCATTTCTCACACCAGGTTTAAGTTCTGTCATTCATCTGAAGATAACTTGGCCTTGCCGAAATTCCTTGAAAGTAAAGCCTTATTTTTCGACAAAAATTCCTGGTATGGATTGTCTGAAAATTTCCTTTAGTACTTTTGTCTATTTCTACAATATTTTTTTTGGCATCAAACGAGTTGAAATTAATGGATTTCTTTAATGATTTCTTAAACGAGAAATCATCATTACCGAGGTGTCCGGTAAGGGTATCTTAAAAAAAATGAGAAATCAGAATGCAGTGAATATACTGCTTTATGTTAAAATAGCATTAATTGGATAATTCATTAAAAACGAATTTTTGGATTCAAAGTTTCAAGATATTGACGCTTTTCTGTTTATCTGTAGTGGTTAGAGTCCGCGGTTACAAAGCATAGCCATGCTGAAGGTGTCTGGGTTCGATTTCCGGTCGGTCCAGGATCTTTTCATAATGGAAATTTCCTTGACTTCCCTGGGCAAAGAGTATCATCTAGAGTTTTCAATCCCGGGAACATTTCCCGGGAAATGAGATTTCCCGGGATTCCCGTTTCCCGGGAAATGATTTCCTGTTTCCCGGCATTTCCGTATTTCACGGGATTTCTCTATTTCCCGGGTAGTTATATTAAAAAAGGATTGACCATCCATTTTCAAAACTAAACTATCGTATAATTTACTTTTCATATCATTCTAACCATTGACCTTACTAGATCACTAGTTATATTTCGATATTGATTTGTTGTTTTTTGTAATCAAATAGTTGTTGATAAAATGGATAGCTCTTTGACGATGTTTTTTTTTTCAAAATAGATTATATGCCCTACAAAATACAGGATTTTTTGAGGGATCATCCATAAATTGAGTACGCTCATAAAGTTTTCATGGATTTAACCATCACATTTTCCATCGTTAAACTCTAGTTTTTATTCTTGTGCTTGAAAGGTTTAATTTAATATTGGTACAGGTCGAACTCGATTATCCGTTGTACCGATTTTTTTTTTCACTGCGGATAATCGAATCTTCCCAATAATCGAATCACTAAAAGAAAAATTAAAATCTGCATTAAAAGAACTTAAATATTATCTTTCTTCGTTGTTTTATTTATATAATGCAGTGGCGTAGCCAGAAGTTATTTCTAGGAACATTAGGGGCCTTGGGAAGAAATTATTATGACCGGCATACAAAAAACCTCTTTTTTAAAAAAAAAACCTTATTTTTACCTGCATCGAAAGCTGCAAAACCATTCATATCGTATATTGCAATACCAAATTATCTCAAATTTATGCATAAAATCTCAAAAGAAAGAATATCGAAGAACAAACTCCGGATAATCGTGTCTAAAAACCCGGATAATCGAATCCCGGATAATCGAGTTCGTCCTGTACATATTATTTGAATTTCATACGATTTGTCAAGAATAATCTCCACATGGACTCAATATGAGTTCTGAAGCCCAGCGTACACAACGAATCAATAGATTTTTTTGAGAAACATAAATAAATTACTTACAAAAAAGAGAATGTAGGTACCATACAAAAATTAACAAAAATACGAATAATTAAAAAAAAATCATCAAATTTGCTTTATTTTCGGTTTTTGAAAATTTCCAGGGATCCCAGGATTTCCCGGGAAATGGCAAATTTATTTCCCGTTTCCCGGGAAATCAAATCCCGGGAAATTTGAAAACTCTAGTATCATCGTACCTGCCACGCGATTTACGAATGCGAAATTGGCAACTTTGACCATCAAGGCTATCAGTTAATAACTGTTGAAGTGCTCATTGAACACTAAGATGAGAAGCAGACTCTGCCCCAGTGAGGACGTTAATGCCAAAAAGAAGAAGAATGTCGAAAAATTGCGCTTCTCACATACAACAAGAAGCTACTTCTAACTGCTTTCGGTTGTCACGCAATTCACTGAAGTCAGATCTGCCACGGTGATACTGTGTAAGATAAACAAGGTTTTCTCACTATAGTTGTACAACATAAAATATTTTAACAAATGAAGAAATTTTTGGAAATAACAAGAGTCATGTACATTGATTCAGATGATTTTGCTTCATGTTTATTTATTTTTTATTACCGTCGTTAGGGGTGAGAATGGGTCAAAAATGGATATATACGATTTATTTATTGAATAACTTTCGCAATTTAACTCCAATAAACTTTAAATTTGGTGTGTATGTACTGTGATGGTACATTACCAACTGTCCAAAAAATTATAGAAAAATATTTATTCACTGCGGCGCTACAAGTGAATTGAAAATGACCCAATCTCACCCCATAGAGGGAGTGACATTGGGTCACTGTAACTGAAACAATTTGTTTTTGAGATTATGATTGCGAAAACATGTACAGCTGAAAAATATTGATGAAATACGATGCAAACCAGATGAAAAGACATTTAAGATGTTTCACAAGTATGATAAACCCACTTAAAAGAACGATTATAGCAAAAAAAATGAAGAGCTGTGAGAAAAAATATTTAATCCCAGCATTTATTGTCAAGTTTACACAAAATTTCTTGTTTTTCCCTCAAATTCTCTTCAAAGTCTCATCCCCATTCCCATAAAGCCTATTCAGTTTCCCCAAAGGTTTACAGGAACAGTGATTATTTTAAACCTTTGCAAATAGCTAAATTTCAGTGTGACATTCCACGAGCAATATATTTTAGGCTGATGTTGACATCATAATCCCGGTATTTCAGCGATCCAACTCATTTGTATTTCCATGAGATGTTTATATAATATGGAAACATTAATAAATAATTAAATTAAAAAAAAATCCATTTGATAAAATATTACGATGTTGTTGCACAAGAAAAACAGTTGCTGGTTTGAGAATTCAGCGATGATGTATTTAGAAAGAATAAACATATCTTAATGATGCAAGAGTACACATGGCACCTTAAAACGACAGAAAAGTAGACTTGTGATTTCATTCACCATCGTTCTTCCTTGACCCAATCTCACCCCCATTTTTAATGTTTTAGACACCGTACAGAAAAAAATGATTTTTTTTGTGGAAAAATCGAATAAATTCCGTAAAATACGTGTGAAGTGTATTGAATACACTTTCAACCTTCTACTAATATAACAATAGAGATAAAAGTACATGCGTTATATTTGGCACAGAAGAAATTTAATGTTGTAAGTTTTGTCTAGTTTCAACATACAAGTTTATTGATATATTAAACAATAACTATTATTTCTAAAAATGTATATTGTGAATAATTATGTGTAATAATATGTTCCCTACCATATGAACTATAAATTTAAGTATTATCAGCATAATTAGCTGAAATATTTCAGAAATCATATTTTTCCGTTTTGACCCAATCTCACCCCCAGACCCATTGTCACTCCCATCGACGGTATCATGAAACAGTCTGGCGGACCTGGCTGATTCTGACGGGAGCGAGGCCGTCTGGCCCTTCCTGTTCCTACGCCAATGCATATATCAGGGGAGCGATTCCAAAACGAATATTGCCATCAAGGGGCCATGATCAAAAAAGTTTGGGAAACACTGATCTACATGTACATTTGTGTTCAGACAGACAGGACTACATGATATTTTGGCATTGCTAAAATAAGTCAAAAGCTCAACAATTCTTATTTATTCTATACAATTTTGAAGCTTCATCAAAAATATGAGTTCTAATATCACGACAAGTACGAATTGAATTATTGCTATTAAAGTAATCTATAACATCAACTTTAATCCAATTGTAGATGTTATACCTATTATTTGTCAAAACTTACCATATTTTGATCATCCGTTCGATATAGGCGTTTGAGGGTTGGAGGACAAAATGTCGGAAGATCAATAGTACGAAACACAAAAGCTCTAAAAATATTTGCTAGGTGGAAATTTTTGTCTTCTACAAAAATAGATTTTCGACCCTTTTGTTCATTTTTTCCCTCTTCCATCTTTTGTCCTTTCGACGTTTTATCTTTCGGCCTTTTATCATATGTTCGATTTGTGTCAAAATCGGATTCTAATATTTTTTATTGGCTTAAGCACTAAAACCATACAAAGTAAGAACGTTTTGTAAGTTTGACAATTATTCCATGTTCACCTTTCATTATATTTCTTGTAAACCTCCTTTATCAGCTTCATCACGATAATGTCGTTAACAACATGTGCGATAATGCAATAATGCTGTGTACTCAGTATACTGTGCGACTGCTCTCGGATTGGTTGGAGCGTATATTTCATATGACGAGTGAATTCTAGACTGCCAAAAATAATGTGAACTTTAAAAGCATTAGAAGTGCTATTGGTCCTACTTCCCATTTCCCCATTCAACCGCATTCAAATCATAGAAACGTGAAGCAGCCCAAAATTTGTTTCCCGGCTGAGCTTCATTTGTAGGGCTTACTAAAACGTGAGTTGAACTGAAACGACCATACTTCGATGCTAGCCTCACCATTCTGTAGGGCCACTTGTTGAATGTACGTGCTTTTGCCTCACATTACATGTTAACAACTTCTGGTTCTCTTGAAATCTGGAAGCACTACCACTTCTATCGTCGTATTGGGCATCATTGTGGTGACCTACTGAAGACCTATGTGAAGCATAACGAAATATGTGTACTGGCTTCTATACGGTTCGCAAATATTTTTGCATGCCCCTGAACTACGGCATAGAAGTACTTTGCCTCAACGAGGGACCATTACGGCAAAGAATCATCATAAAAGACATTCTCGTTCCTGTGAATACGTGCTTAATTCCCCAAAACCATTACCGTGCACTTCAGCATGCACAAGGCCAACACCTACATCATTACAGCACGTGTCCTGATGCTAGTCGCATCTACTGTTTTCATGCTTTGTACATTCTCGCACTATTTCTAATAGTTGAGTGCTTTTGCTGAAATGTCAACGAGACACAATAATGCTCAAATCAACTTGACTTTATTGTTTGCTACGAGCTTGTAAATGAGTTTGATTTCCATCGTTCATTGATGGCATTTCACCAGGGCTCATATATTGCGTCCAGTTGTAATCATCATCAACAGGTGGCTGGACATACGTTTTGGTTGGTGTCGCAAAATTGGGCTTCATGTCTCAGCTATAAATTGAAGGTTTTTTCACCAACCTTAACATATTTTTTTTTATTGGCACGCTATACCAAATATGTCAAGACTAATTTTCTTACGAGTAAAGTCTGATCGGATCAGTCTTCTTCGAATACAAATAAGCATAATACTAAAAATCTGTTAAAGTTTATGCAATAACTTTAATTTTTTGAAGAGCAGGTTGAGGCGACCTTGGGCCACAATCAGCTGTATTACACTTTATAGAATAGTATTTTTTTTTAGTGTGGTCCTTTGATTCTGTTACATGCTCCGGTGGAGCGAGCATCAATCAAAGAATCAAGATCAATCGTGTCTGGGACGCGTTGTTCGAGTGCGAAAAGATATTTGTGTTAAATCAAGGATGGATTGTCAACTGGTGAGCTTGTGGTGCCTATGATTAAAAATATGGTGGCAACGTTAGGTTTATGTATTTTTCAAGCAAACTATGGATGGTTCGTCACTACAAGTCAATACAAATTCAATAAACAGATTCCTTTATATTTTTGTCATTACTCAAAATAACCCTTGAATGGCTCGACAATATGAGGTACTTTTTAAATGTTCTGGCAATATCTCTTTTTTTTTTCTTTACGTCTCTACTGGGACAAAGCTTGTGCCTCAGCTTAGTGTTCTCACAGGCACTTCCACAGTTATTAACCGAGACTTTTATAGCGAATTGGCCATTTTTGCATGTGTATATCATGTGGCAAGTACGAAGATAGATACCCTGGAAAGTCGAGAGTATTTCCGTTACGAGTAGATCCTCGGCCGACAGGATTCGAATCCACGACCCTCATCATGATCTGGTTGAAAGCTGCGCGTTCATCACTACTGCTATGAGGGCCCCTGTGTAGTCAATATGTGTACGCTTTGCTTATAAAATTTGACTATATTGTACAATTTAGAAATGTATGCAGTGAATCAAATTGTCATCAAAACAGATGAAAAACAAACAACAAAGCAGGATCACTCACAACCGTTTTTCCCGACTTTTGCGGGTAAGGATACAATCAGAAGCAATATTGTCATCACAATCACAGGGCGCAGCATTGTTGCAACCTTTTTAAACTCACGATTAATCAGTTATTTTAAACACAAAACCAGTTTGGTTTATGGGTGCTGTTCGATAATGTATCAGTGTTTACCAACACGGGGAAATTTCTAGAAAATTGAAATACGAAGAACAGAAAATCGCTGCGCACGTGATGATCGATCATTGTCATGTTGTTGTTTTTGTTGTTGTTGTTTGAGAGGGACTTTAACCCGAAGGTCATTCGTCCCTTAAAAATCATTTGTCATATTCTGCTCAAGTGGTGATAAACTAATGTTGCGGGAAAAAAATGTTGCAACAAGAATAGAAGATGACAATGTCTTTGGTGCAGCGTGTTGGGTGACAATTGATTCACTGAATATATGGTAACTTTAGCAGACATAACGGGTCTGGAGCTGAATGGAGAAGACGCATGGTGAACAACAGATTGATGTCATATTCGCTAGTGCCAGTGCGGGAAATGAGTTTTCAACATTTAAGTCTTCGCTTTTCGTACATCATTTTTGCATTTGTTTGGCTCGAGTATGCTTTGGAATATTACAAACATCTTTAACATCAAAAAAGCAAAACGGAAGAGCTTGAGGCATATTGCCCTATAACCGATACTGAAACGTTTAAACTTTCGTGCCACTCCAACGATAATGTAACTCTGTTCTTCTGCAGGAGCGATGAGTTTGGTGTGTTCGACAGATTCCATTTAACTTTCCGATTGATTGATGGGGTTGAGTGGGCTATGATGCGTTTCATTTTGATAACTCAGCAGATACAAATTTAACTACGAACCAAACGAAAGTTATTCAAATTGCGATTTATTAGTGTAAAAGCACCGGTTTTGGCCTGCCTAAGAGAAAATGTCAATAAAAATTAAATGGGAAGCTGTATTGATACTACAAATATGTTAAATGCAAGCTTTCAATCCATATTATGTGTGTGAAATTTCAGAACTGAGCTAAAACCATTTTTCCGCTTCGAAAATCCCGTTGGTCAATATAGGCCAACGGAACCAGTTTCGGCCAGAGATTTAACTTCGGTTCCTGAATTGGCCAATCGCATTGATTTCTCAAAAGAGTGGCCAAATTAGGAGCGCCCTGGCCGAATTAGGTGTATGGGAGTTAAAATTATAAGGAAAATGAACTGTTTTTCTTATGTTTTGAATCAATTTGGACGAGTTAATGAATGTAGCTCTGTCATGTGAATGTGATCTACTGAACACAAAAGGTTTCATGCTGATTGGCTATGTAAAACGGTGTATAATCCCCTATGGCTACTACTGGTGTATCGCCAAAACCGGAGCTTCTACTCTAAATGGAGAATAATCAGGTTTTCGTTCCCACGGGATAGTTGATGACAATGACTACCAGTTAAGGATTGAGTACTTAGCGAACAGTGCAGCTTCGGTATTGTTGTCATTTTGACATATTATTGATATTAATATTATCATTAATAAAAAAAATCATTAAAATATTAATAAACTGCATGTAATTTTCTTAATTATTGTACAATGAATCATGATTATTTGAACACACATTAAGACTTCACAAGTGATAAGCCATATTTGTTGCATTCAGGTCTGAATACTTGTAGCATCAATAAAGATGTTTGATGTCTGACCTTGGCAAGTGAATGCTTGGCCTTTGAAATTGTACCATTTGACAGCTAAAAATGCAATTTTGATATCTAATACCGTAATCCGGAGACAACTTGATCATTGGAGTGAATTTGATCATGTCGCATTTTCTTCCAAGGATGCTGAATGTTTCGTTGGTTTCACAGATACTCTATGTTTTCTAGTTTCTAGATTTCTAATGATGATTTTGAACTATTTTGCAGGTCAGTTTTGCATAGAAATATTCATCGTGTTTGAGGTGTAAGCAATAATGTCGGTGCTAAGGATTCATTCATTTATTTCATAATGCTGAAAATGTCCTATTTTTATACCCACCCACCCCTTCGTAAAGCTTTTTGTACGAATTATTTATAAATTTTGTATAAACCGTAACATCGGTAGGGCACCCACCCACCCCCTTCAGCGTTATGAAATTTGTGAATAAGCCCTAAACAGTCCGCTTGTGCTAATCTTACATGTTAACTTTGAGCGTTCAAAATGTTATGTAAGCTTAAGTGTGAACTACTGAACTCATTTTTGAAATTAAAGCATAGTTGTTTTTTTTAATAAAACTGTTTATTCTAGAAAAACGTGCTATTTTCAAGGGAAATTGCCTACATTTAGACGTATTTTACAGATTTACAAAGTATAATTTTGCAATAAAATGATCGGATACCGTTAATTCGGGTGAAATTAACCATTTTATCTTTCAACAATGTTGCACAAATATCAATATAAACTGCAGTGAATAAACGTTGTTTGTCGTAATTTTTATCGAATTGTGTGTTGTGAAAATTTTTGCGTTAAACAATGTTTATTTCCATGAACATAATCTTAAATTTCATAATCATGTACAGTGTAGTTTTGACAAATATCTTTAACCCCTCTACCGGCAGCTTCATTTTTTACCGCAAGAAAATAAATCAAATCGCGATAACTTTTTTGTTTCTCGGTATTTTTGCACCATTTTTTCACAAGTTCTCAAAAAACTCTTCTAGTTTGAGGATCCGTGTCGGTATTGATGATTGGTGATCTGGTTTTAAAGATATTCCAATGTTCCTTGGGGGACCGCCATTTTCCTTACAAAGTGTCTTAGGCGGCCATTTTGTTTTACGTCAACTTATCGAAAAAGTAAAATGTGGGGTATACAATGCTATGTAATAAGGAGCTACTCTGAAAAAATCATACAAATTGGTTGAGAATTCTTAGAGATATCTGAAAATTACCATATGAGGTTTTTTGAAGTTTTCAAGATCTTTATTTGGTCAGCTTGGTACCAGCAACATAAATGCTCATTACTCAAAGACGGCTGCTCCAAATTGCTTCATATTTTCACAACATACTCTCATTAATGTATTGTTCAAAAAAAAGAACATCTGAATACGTTAAAAAATCTGTAGCCTAAGATATATACGTGGGTTATGATTAAGCGTCGGTCCCCCAAGGAATTTCGGAATATCTCTGGATCCAGATGACCAATGATCAATATCGATACGGATCCTCAAACTAGAAGAGTTTTTTGAGAACTTGTGAAAAAATGGTGCAAAAATACCGAGAAACAAAAAAGTTATCGCGATTTGATTTATTTTCTTGCGGTAAAAAAATGGTGCAAAAATACCGAGAAACAAAAAAGTTATCGCGATTTTAATTTTTTTCCTGCGGTAAAAAATGAAGCTGCCGGTAGAGGGGTTAATCTTCTAGTTGCAAACAATGATTGTAACATGGAATCAACCTGAAAATTTATTAGGATGCTTAAAATTCATCCCAAACCAGATTTTATCATCAAAACTTGTACCAGTTTGCTCATTTGGTTGAAAAAAATAAATTCGGTCAGATATCAGGTAATTGCTTTGAAAATTGCCTACATTTAGGCGTTCTCCTTGTATTTTTTAAAGTTAATCATTCATTATATCTTTAAATATTGTATTGTCAAGAATTTTACACGTAAATTTTGGATTCAGGGAGCTTAAATTCAGTATGCAGAGTCGTTTCAAAAACTAATATTGACAAGTGATCAATTCCACCCCGAAATGAGAACCCAAGCTTTTTAATTTTTGACATGGTTTTTAGCTAAAATCACATTTAGTAAAAAAATTCAGTACATGAGCCACTTGTCGTACCGTAATCCGGGGTAACATTGATCAGTTTTCAGGATATTTCTTTAATATTCCATTTGAAAATTCAAAATGTAGCTAATTTTATATTTTTAAAACAAGTACTGCCACCTGTGACTATATACTGTATTTCATTTTAAACAAGATTTAAGCATATTTAAATGAAAGTTTTAAACCATTTTTTTCTATTTAGCTGATACGGGGTAACATTGATCACCTATGTAATCAACGCTCGGTAATGTTGAAAATGTTGTTACTTACGTAAATCATGGCCCCTGAAGCCGAATATTAGGACTTAACTCTAACAAATCATTTACGTTTTGAGTTATAACAGAATTAGAAACACCTTGAACAACGGAATACGCCTAAAGGTAGGTAATTTCCTAAGGAAATTTTACATTCTTTATGCTAATTCGTCAGTGTTGCTAAATTGAATAAACTTATGAAAGTTTTGACAACGGAACGGAATCATTTTCGGCGATGCCATTTTTAGTGACAACCGCATTTCTCTCGCTCATTTCGTTTTCAGAACTCATATCAAACATGAATTTTTGGTGGTGCCATCCATAATGATAGATATAATTGTTTTGAAAAGTTGACAAATTTACCCATGAATTAAACGTTATTTTCACAAATATCTTTTTTTTATTTTTTTTTTTATTAGTATCATTCTAAACATTACATTCATTTCTTATATCTAGGTGTTCTGTGTTATTAGACAACACTATCATCCTAATTTGGTAAAACAAATCTGAGATTTTTTTAACATTTTGTTAACAACATATTACATTTCATTTGCCGTAGCGGTTCAGATTTTTTACAGGTGAGTTGATTTCACCTGCTTATTAGAGAAAAAAAACGTTTTAAATATACATAACCTAAACATAAAACGCATTAATCATGGCAATAGAAGATTGTAACAATTTTTGCCTGAAATTATTGATATTCTATGTAACTCATTGGTACTTTACCAGGGAGGAAGCTTCAGAATCATTTTCAAAATTTTATTTTGAATTCTCTGCAGAGCTTTCTTCCTGGTATTACATAAAAGAAAATTAATATGTGTATCAACCTAGGTGAATAGAGACATTTTACATATTTGTTACATTTGGCTTGAATGCCCTCAATTTGATTTTTGAATGTTAATTTCTTATCTAGCATGAGCCCTAGATACTTAACTTCATCTGACCAATTTATTGGAACCCCTCTCATCGTGACAACATGTCTACTTAAAGGTTTCAAATAAAGAGCTCTTGGTTTATGTGGGAATATTATTAGTTGAGTTTTGAAAGCATTAGGAAAAATCTTCCATTCTTGCAAGTATGAAGAAAAAATATCCAAACTTTTTTGCAATCGACTACAGATGACACGCAGGCTTCGTCCTTCGGCGGATAGGCCAGTGTCATTCGCAAGCAAAGATTGTTGACATCCCTGAGACTCAGATAAGTCAGATGTGAAAACATTGTATAATATTGGTCCCAAAATGCTGCCTTGAGGAACACCAGCTCTTACAGGAAGTCTTTCAGACCTAGAGTTCTGATAATTAACCTGAAGTGTACGATTTGACAGATAACTTTGAATTATTCTAACAATGCATGTTGGGAAATTGAAGTTTTTTAGTTTTACAATCGAGCCTTCATGCCAAACACTGTCGAATGCTTTTTCTATGTCTAGAAGAGCAAGACAAGTAGAATAGCCTTAAGATTTGTTGGAACGGATAAAATTTGTTACACGTAAAAGTTGATTAGTGGTCGAACGTTCATTGACAACAAATGAATTTTTGTTGATGTAGACGATCATTCTGTTCAAAATAACTTTTCCAAAAAAGTTTACTGTTGGACGATAGATAGAAGCTTCTGCAGGATTTTCGTTCAGTTTTAAAATTGGTACGACCTTTTCAGAAAAGTATGCTAACTTATACAGAGAGTAGCTTCTCTGGAAGTTTCGTGATGAGAATGTTAAATTTTCTTTCATTGCCAGGTGAAAGTCCCCATTTCACATTTTTTTTTAATAATAGCTTTTTCCAAATCAATTCTCCAGGAATTGTCGAAAACGTTCTCTTGATTGAAAATGCTTACAAAATTCTGGATAACATGTTTTTCCATTAGACTAGTGAGTTCTAAATTAAAATCAGGCGCGCTCTCAAACTGCGTAGAAAGTTTTTGATCTTTTTCGCAATCAATGTATTTCTTAATTTGTAATAATTAGTTTTCCTTTCCAAAGCTGGAATAAGCTAATGAGATGAGATTTTTAAAAAGTAGATCATTTCCTAGCTAGAGCCTCACGAACAAACAATATTTTCAAAATTGTTGGTTCTCAACTGAGAAAAACGTTTTTTAATTTCTTTTTTCTGATCCTGTCATATAATTTTTATAGCACGATGAGTGTGTTGAAATTGCTGCACTCGTTTCCAATTTGTTTTAGGAGTTTAAGATTATCGTGTATAATCACGAATTTGAATTAAGGGGGCAGGATTTGTCATTGATTTCGGAATTTTCAAAAGCAGTTTTTTCATTCATCATCAAGAATATTTACAGGAAAATGTGTTCACTGTATTCTATTCTCCAGCCGCAACACAGTGAACACATTTTCATCGAATAATTTTCAGTTTTGTACAGAAAAACTGCTTTTGAAGTTTCGATGATGACGATGATTACGATGACGGAGCGTTGAACGTTAATATCAATATCCAGTTTTGTTGTTTTGTTTGCAATTCGGAGGAATGCTATTGACTGAGGGAACTGACAGAGAAGACAACGAAACAGAAAGAGATGAACGCCATTTACTTGCAGAAGAACGAGAACAACCAACACACAACCAAACTTGAAAGCCGGCTTGCATACAATATAGTATAGTTAATTAAGAACGAATCGACAGTTGGACAAGTAGATTTACGACAAAAAAAAACTAAATTGGAATCAGTGTTTTTCAACTAAGAGTTTTTTTGTGCCAGTAATTTTATTAATTTAGAACATTTTGGCCTAGTATAAATGATTAATGTTTTCTGTGATGTTTGTAGGAAGTTTTGTTTGAATGTGTAATGACCATTGCTCGACAGTTAGAGCCACCTGACGAAAAAGCTATTGTTTCTGTAAGACTTGTAAAATTCCATGACCAATTGATATTTATGTAGGGGAACATGGTCCAATTCGGACCTAGTAACGTTTTTTTTGGCCATATCTTTTCAGTCCGATGTACGGCATTGAAAGATTTATGTTATTTAAGCCTGATTTAGCGAGCGCACTTTTCTCTCAGAGAGTTTCGTGATATCTTCTACCAGGATATGAATAGACATGTTTGAACAAAATTCTTCAAAAGGTTCAAATTGGACCAACCCTGTTCCAACTCGGACCCCCCATGTTTTAACTCGGACTACCTCATATTCTATCGTTTCTTGCTACGGTAGTTATAAAATTTAACTCCGATTTGTTTGGAATCAAAGATTGTTGAACTTCGCAAGCATTAAAACTCAATGCGCGAAAAATTTCAATTGAGTTCGAGTCAGAACTAGCTCAAGTAAAATGTGAATTTATTTAAAAATAAATATGCATGAAATCCGACAATAGTTAAAAATTGAATACAGTGAACTTACCCTATCTAAATTTTAAACTGATAATCGTATATGGGAGATATCAAGATAAAGAAAATATAATTTTCAATTTTGACAAAATGCATCGTAAAAAAACGTTTTTGCTTGAGATATAGTAGAATTTCAACCTATATAGAATCATGACATGAAAATATCGGGTTAAAAAGGAGAACTTGTTCGGGAAACTGAAAGCGACAGCATTGAGTCTCGGGACATCAAGTTGAAAAAGTATCGGCATACATTTTAGGGTCAAAGTACGCTATATTAAAGTGATTATAAAATGAAGCCAAACTTCAAGTTTTCATAACTATCGGATAATAGAAAGTTGATTGTATTGTTCTCAGCACTCCTAACCGTTTTTTTGTATCGTGTTGTCAAAAAAAATTGGAAAGCGGTATCCAACATAAACTGTGGTATTGATGGAGATGCTTTTACAATAGCTGGTTTTTTGAGTCCTTTTTTTGTGGTCTACCGTATTTCTTAGATTTTTTTAAAGACTTTTACTTGACCGCAACAGAAACAAAGGCGCTATCCATCAATGTTACAACTTATGTGGTTTTCTGACAAGTCAAGAAGACCTTCAAGGGGTGAAGGGGCTTATGAAACAAACTGACTGCTCGTTGAAAGTCAAATTGGACCAGGTTCCCCTACCTAAATGTTTATATTTTTGAAAAAGGTGTTAAATAAATCGAAACGTCGGACATTTGAAACGAATCAACCTTTGATATACACTGACTGCAACGCCAATAACAGATCACTTTGTTTGCAATGATATGTTATAATTAATAGCTCGAATTTTCTCTAAAAAAATTTCCGGCTATGGTACTCGGATCCGCATACTGGTATGTTATCCATTGTGGTGCCTCCTTCAAAGGATAGTCTACTGAAAGAATTACCCGAGCAAAGTTGAATAGCAAAATGATAATAAATCTTGTTCCCTGGTAATCATCATTTGATAACTGATTTTGTTATCATCTTGGCTGAGTAAACAGCCAACATAACAAAAATGAGAACTTAAACTTGTTTGTCGAATAACAAAGTAATATCAAAATATATTATCACTGAATTCAAGTTGATAACTAAATTTGCATTATCATATTTTTTGAATTTTATGGTCATAAATCACGAAAAAATGTTAAGAGATGAATGTTTTGAATTAAACTAACGCTTCAAAAAATTTTGCCAAATTTTGTATGATGAAAAGTCAACTTTTTTATTAACACACGGTTTATAAATATGATATGGGAAAGATGTGTGATAACATATTTTGTTATCAATCTGTTATCAAAAATGTTTGTAACAGATACAATGATATCAAATTTTGTTATCATTTGGTTATCATTGATAACAGAATATCAAAATGATAACAGTGATAATGAAAATTGCTATCATTTTGATATCATCCAGTTATTCGACTTTGCTCGTCATAAAAAGATTCGTGTGGATGCTCATGAAACACTAAGTAAAGCTGTAAAAAATTGAAACCACACTTGTATTGATTGTTATTTGCATATTCTTGCAGTAGTCTTTTCGGCCACCGTCATTTTGTTATTTTTCATATTTAATTAATCATCAATCATATATATTTTGTGGACGTTTTCAACATTTACGTCATTCAATGTGAATCACGACTCTTATAATTGTTGTTTTTAAATGTGTAGGTATATTTATTGTCAAGTTTTATAATATGAAAGTATAACAAAGCACTTATTTCAATTTACTGACACTCATTCAATAGTCAAACGCAAGATCCCTTGTGCACCAGTATGAAAATATTCAAATGCATTGTAAAAGTCACATTTGCTGGCTGGTAATGATGAATGCGATAAGTATCGCTGACTGACATCATCTGCATTCATGTGCTGAGTGTATTTCATTCAAGAAGGATGCCAACCTCTCTGCTGCTTACTACACATTTACTCATCACACTTCCTACATATATTTCCGAAACATTCTGAATATTAGTCCACATGTCCACGGTGCGTAACGAATCACAAACACTTGCCCACTTGTCGTTGGTCATCACCTTCGTACGTAACGGTCAGCTATAAGGCGTTGAAGTATGAAAATCAAAAACCAAGACCAATACTCGACCCTGCTAATGAGGAAGAGTCGCTTTATGAACACCCGTGTGTTAGTGTGGCGCACGATTGAGCAATCAGCGCGGGGATATTAAAATTATATGGGAAATAAAAATAAAATAAAAAGGTTGTTTGTATTTTACCGCGGTATGTCCGAGGCATCTCTTTGCCACTTTTTCACTCATGAAGCTCATATTGAGAACATGGGCGTTTGCCGATTTTCCGCCAAGGGTGGTGCGCGTAATTGTTTTGAAAGAAAATTCAAGCCACATTAAAATCATTGAAAACATGTTTTTATTTGTTTTTTTTTATAACTGAAAACGCCGAACAAGTTCGATTCAGTTTTGATTTACGTCGCTATTAAGAAAAAGCCTGCTTCTCAGATAACTTTCCCAAGATACTTCCACAGTTTTCAAGAGTTCAGATAAATTTGCCTTATTTGTTTGTGTATCTCGTAAGACATGCCTTGATAAGTCTAGAAAATCTCCAATAGGCGAATATCAGCCAATTGGATCCAAATCCACCACCCTCAGTAGCGAAACATTTTAACTACGGTAACCCCGGATCTACGACGTACTTAATCTACACGGTTTTGATAGTTTCCATATAGGACAAGTACCACGTTGATGAAGTACTCGTAGGCTATGGGATTTGAGTTTTTGGTTTCTTTTGACATAACGTGAGGTACATTCACATCGTTCTCGTTTCAATGAATGCTAGAGTGAACGCATTGTTTTTTTTTTTTTTTTTTTTCATAATGCATGCAAAGTTGACTAAATTTATGGAAAACCAGTGTAAGCCTCACTCATACATCATGCAAAATATGAAAATCACAATCGGCATTTTGCACAAAAACTCTTCATAAACCGTATACATATTTTTAGAGTGCGTCAAAAGCGTTTTACTGGTCTCCAACTTGATTGGAATGGCGTTGAGAATAAATTTGGAATTCCAATCAATTCACTTCGTCTCTTTGCTTACAGGCTCCTTAAAATCTCCTTCTACGCGGTACAAATTACCGTCCTATCATTCCCGAACGGCTATCAGGAGATCACTGCCCATAACTGCATGTATGTCACATTCGATATTTCGGACAATTTCGAGTTAATACCATGGAGAGTCATTGAAAGATAAATACTTTTGATCAACTAATTAAAATCTATGAAATTGTTCTAGAAAATTTGAAAAAAAAAAATATCAAGTTGTTTTGTCACATTGGTAATTGTAACCGCATAACAGTCACGTTGAGATTATACATGAGCATGGTAATGTAGTAGCAATGAAATTTCTATCAAAATTATTGTCTGACTATTCACCCAGCATGTGACATGAATTGTACAAAGTTTCAGCCTCCGATAAATTCTTTTGAGTTCTTGGTATTTTTTAAGAAATTTTAGTTTTCTCCCATACTGCCATAAAAAAAACACTTGGTATTCCATTAACTCAATGCCTTTTTTTGTCGAATGTTACAAATATGCATTTATGGGGGGAATTAGGTGGATAATAATCTAAAAAATTACTAGTTCTGATAGGTTCTTCTTGTACGCCGTTCCATAGTAAACACTTCTATTAAAATAGTCCTGAAATATCAGAGCAAGCTCTTTTGTTGTTTCATTGATAGAGTTTGTCAATATTAAAGTTAAAAAATATTCAGTACAAACACATAGCATATATTGAATGAGATATACTGCATAATTGTAAAATTTTATGTGAATTTTAATACATTGTTGAAAAGCTTAATCAACAAGCAATAGAAAATGAATACGATTTTTATCGAAAAAGTGATGAGCAAGGAACCGATCCCATACTTTTTTGTCCCACTTTTTGCACTTTTTGTTTAGGGTTGTTTGACATTTTTCTATAAGTTTAACAATTTTCATTCAATGACAACTAAACATTATTTATTTATTTATTTATTTATTTATTTATTTATTGTCGTCAATCATGTTTGTAGACCGTTACAGAGAGTATCTTATGCGCTAGTTACACTTCTACATTCAATTACCTAATTTTTCTTCTTAAGATAATGTGCGGAAGTATTGTTTTAGCTTCGCTTTGGACCAAGTTAAGTCGATTGAATTGTAATGTTTATTATAAGTAGTCATCATTTGGTTCATTGGCCCAAATTTTGCATAATTAGTACGGTGATAGTTGATTGCAAATAGTTCTCGATGGCGTAATCGTCTGGATGGTACATAAAAGTTTAATTTAGATAATAATTCTGGTGAATCAACTTTATGGGATACAATATCGTTTATAAATGAAATCATTGCATATTCACGACGCTCTCTTAGTGTTTGAATATTAATCAACATACATCTAGCTTTGTAAGATGGTAATGGAAATTCTGTCCAACCTAATTTGCGAAGAGCATATAATAAAAATTGTTTTTGCACCGACTCTATTCTTTCATCATGTACTGTTGAAAAGGGTGACCAAATTATGCTGCAATATTCAAGTATTGATCTAACATAGGCAATGAACAATGTTTTTATTGTGTATGGATCATTGAAGTTATAAGCGAAGCGTTTAATGAAGCCTAACATATTATTAGCTTTATTTATCATAGTGTTATAGTGATCAATGAAAGTAAGTTTTGAGTCTAAAATTATGCCTAAGTCTCTGATTCTATTACATTTTTCAACATTTTGATTGCCTAAAGTTATTGTTACATTGGGAATGTCTCTTTTCCTGTTAAAAGATATCAGGTTAATTTTTTTACATTCAGTTGTAGTAGGCTTTTCTGACACCACGTGTGGAAGATTTGTACTTCGTGTTTAAAAGTATGTATGTCCTGTGCAGTTTTTATTTCAAAATAAAGTTTCATATCGTCAGCATAGATTAATACTTTCATTTTGTGAAGAATAAACGACAAATCGTTCACAAACAGTATAAACAAAAGCGGACCTAAATGAGAGCCTTGTGGAACCCCTGAAGTGGCATGTATTGGAGTTGAATTTTTTCCTTTGAATTTCACTATTAGCTCGCGAGTGGTTAAATATGATTCAATCCATTTCAGCAATTTGGCTTCAATACCAATTTTTTGCAGTTTAAATATAAGCATGGGTATATCAACACGGTCAAATGCTTTACTAAAATCTGTGTATAAAGCTTCTACATGATTTCCATTTTCCATAGCACTCAATGAATAGTTTACAAATTCGAGCAAATTAGTGGCTGTCGATCGCCCTTTAAAAAAGCCGTGCTGCGCTGTAGTTATTCTGTTTTTGATTTGGATGAATACTTTTTCATTTATGATGGCCTCAAAGAGCTTCGGGATGCACGAAATAAGGGCAATGCCACGATAGTTAATAATATCAGATTTTTTGCCAGATTTGAAAATGGGAACAAGGTATGAGCTTTTCCACATCTTTGGAAAGACTCCAGACTCCAGTGACATATTAAAGAGCCAAAATAAGGGAGTAGTTAATTCAATTGCTAAAGTCTTCATGAAGATTGGTGGAACTCCATCCGGTCCATTTCCTTTGGTTGCATCCAAGTTTTTCAAACCATTCAATATTTCATGCACATTTATATGACTGATACCAACATAGTTAGAAAATTCAGGATGGAAATCGAAATATTCATAATCACGATCAGCTTCAGAGTATGTTGTGTATACTTCTTGAAAAAAATTTGAAAATAAGTTGCATATATCTTGTGAGGTATGGCCAACCTTTTCATTAAAATACATTGTAGAAGGAAAGTTATTGGATTTTAGTTTAGATTTAACATAGTTGAAGAAATTCTTTGGACAGTTTTTGATTTCTTGCTCAGTTTTGGAGTTGTAGCTTTCATATGCCATTCGCATTGCTGAGTTGAGCTGTACGCTCATATTCAAATATACTTGTAAATTCTCTTGACTTTTATGCTTTTTGTAAATTTTATGTAGTTTCTGTTTACGATTCTTCAAATTTATTATTTCTTTATTGAACCAAACAGGATGTTTTGAAAAACCATTACACCTTCTTTTAATGATTGGTACTTCTTCTAATATTATTTTGAACAAACAGTTGTAGAAAACTTCTGTTGAATTATTTACATCATCTTTGCTTCTCAAAATCGATTGCCAGTTAATTTTATTTAATTTATTTCTAATGTTGTCATAGTTAGCTGAATTAAAGTCGAATACTTCCTCGAATTCATTGTCAATATAGAAATCTGTATTAGAAATAAACTGAGAAAATTCTATTGCCGTATGAAACACTTCATTTTTCCAAAGTGGAGTCAATGCCTCATTAACACAAAAGTCATCAGAGACGTTTGTCAGCAAGAGATCAAGATAACAGTTTTGTTGATTTTTTACATGATTGATTTGATTAAGACCTAAGTTTGCAATTTTGTCAATATAAACTGTAGCAATTCACTTTCTCCAATGACTGGGAGTAATATATAATCATTGTCCATATCTGGTATAAAATCAATGTTGCGTTGATTAAAACCACCGTAAATATGAATCTTAACTTCAGGGGGTAAACTAGACATAACATTTTCCGCTACACTAAAAAATTTATCGTATGTTTCTTTGCACGCATTGTTAGGAGGAAAGTATACGGAGACAAAAATATGTGTCTCGCCAGACAATTGCACTTTCGCCCACACGTGCTCAAATTCTTTAAATTAAGTGGTAACGATAATTTCAGAGTTCAATTTTGCTGAAACTGCGATTAAAACTCCGCCACCCGACTTTTTTTCAGACCATTGATAATCACGATCAGCTCTATAAACATTGTAATTATTTCCAAAAATTTCTTCACTCCGTATACTCTCATCCCAACTCGTTTCAGTTCCCAGAATTCAGGGGATAATTGAATATTACAAAATAATTCATATCATCTTCATATTCTAATGCATCATTAGTAACAGAGCGCATTATGTCACTATAGGCCCTATTCAAAAGTTCGTCTCAAAAACTTGTTTTTTAGAAATAAAAACATCAAATTTGTATCACAAAACTCATAAATGTGACATGAGTGTTACATTACTCGATGAAGTGATTCCATACTTTTAGAACAGGAATACTTCATCAAAAAGAGTTGCAATTACGCAGAACACATTTTACCTACGTGAACCATAAATAAGTACAGCATCGCAATCAATTATAAAATATTTAAGCATATATTTTCGTCCGTATGAAATAAAATATCTTTCGTATTCCCAGAAGCGTTGATTCATAACTGTGGAGCATTGAAAACTATACTACAGTTATGAATCAAAGATAAGGGGTCGTCCCTAATTGACATAACATTTTAGGGGGGAGGAGAGCTTCAAGAATTTGTGACGATGTGTGACGAGGGGGAGGGAGGAGTTTCGACTAGTGAAAGTAGCATTTTGAATCATATCGGTAATAAGAGGAGAGTTGAAAAAAAAATGACAAACAGTTTTTTATCAAACTTTTTTTGTTTGAATTATATAACTTAAATTTTGAAATTAATTTTGAATTAAGCTTTATATAAATCATATAACAAAGAACCGTTTTATTTCTATTCATATTTTCTGATGGAACTTTATTCCTTTTAAAGAATAAAATATGCTCATTTAGATAAATAGCAACATTAACATGGTAAAATAAAACATTTGTTCAGTCAATTTTGCGTTCAATGTTGTGGAAGATCTTCAATCAACTCATCATTTTTATTGATATATCAATGTTTTCGATGGAATAGCATGCATAATATTAAAGTCATCAAATTCGAGTGTAATCGAAATTGCCCAATCATCAAAATCAATTACTCGGTAATTCCAAGAAAGAACAGTTTCATTTGTTTCATTATGAGTTGTGTACGAATATTTCTCGCGTTCAGTATCGTAAGGGCGTAACTGCAATAATCAATTTTTTCATTGATGTTCTCTTTAGCTTTTTTTCTTTTGCTCTTTAGCTATTAATTGGCCGAACATTTGTTTTGTCTAATAATGTTGAGTCAGTAGGAAGTATTTATCATCCTTCGTCATGCTGCATCGTAAAAAGTTCTGAAGATCAATAGAATTTCGTGTACTTATTCGAAAAAAAAATCAACAAAGAGAAATCGATCACTGCAGATACACTTGTGTGATACTAAACGCGAGATTCCCATAATTTTTATCAATTCAACCATTGTTTTACTTTTTTCTACATTTTTAGCTGTAAACTTATTAACAACAACAAAATTAATTGAAGCTGTATGAAACTGGATACCAGAACCATGCAACTGAGCGTGAATTGAAATCCTGTCCTAGAAATTTATTTAATTACGTTAAAACAAAAACCAAATCTAACAACTTTTCATCTGAAATGCACCTTGATGATAAAATTGGTGTGAACCCTGAAGAAAGCTGCAATCTGTTTGCAACATTTTTTCAAGACGTTTACACTACTTATTCGGAAAATAATCGAGATCGTGAATATTTCTCATTTCTTCCGGAAATCCCAAATGACATTTGCGTCAATCAAATCAAAGTACATGATATTGTAGATGCACTAAAAAGTCTAGATGTCTCCAAAGGTGCTGGACCTGACGGGATTCCACCTGTATTTTTGAAAATGTTATCAATCGAACTTGCATCTCCACTATTTTGGCTCTACAATATGTCTCTGCAATCAGGTAGTTTCCCTGAAACATGGAAAAGCTCATTTTTAGTGCCGATCTTTAAAAGTGGCAAAAAATCCGACATACGTAATTATCGTGGGATAGCCATTATCTCTTGTATTCCAAAGATTTTCGAAGCAATAATAAATAAAATTTTATTCGATATGGTTAAAAACAGAATAACTCATACTCAGCATGGTTTTTTTAAGGGACGCTCAACATGCACAAACTTGCTGGAGTTCATTCATTATTCTTTGACAGCCATGGATAATGGTAATCACGTGGAAGCTCTCTATACAGATTTCAGTATAGCTTTCGATCGCATTGACATACCAATGTTGCTTTTTAAGTTAGAAAAATAGGATTTCAACCGGACCTTCTTAAATGGGTAGAGTCTTATCTTACTAATCGCCAACAAATAGTTAGATACAAAGGAGTAAAATCTATTCCAATTAAAGTTACATCGGGAGTTCCTCAAGGATCTCATTTAGGGCCATTATTCTTTATTTTATACGTTAACGACATTTCCTTCATTTTGAAAAAAGTGAAAGCTCTCATATATGCTGATGACATGAAACTGTTTCTTGAAATAGTAAACGATGAAGATATACATACTTTTCAAAATGAAATTGATATGTTTTACAGATGGTGCAATAAAAGCCTTCTCCAATTGAACGTGAAGAAATGTAATTCTATATCCTTTAGCAGAAAGCGTAGTATACCTAACACAACAGTCTACCTAGGGAATCAACTAGTAGAAAAATGCGTAAGAATAAGAGATTTAGGAGTGATTTTAGATTCCAAAGTTACTTTTATAGATCACTATAATACAATTATCAACAAGGCAAACAAGATGTTAGCATTTATAAAACGATTTAGCTATAATTTTCACGATCCATACACTATAAAAACATTATACATAACCTATGTGCGTTCAATTTTAGAATACTGTAGCATAGTTTGGTCACCATTTTCATCAACCCATGAAAATCGTATAGAATCAGTTCAAAAACAATTTCTGTTGTTCGCACTTCGAAAATTAGGTTGGACAAGGTTACCTCTACCATCTTATGAAGCACGATGCATGCTCATTAATATTCAAACATTGAAAAAACGTCGCGAATTTGCAATGGTCTCGTTCGTAAACGATATAGTTTCGCATCGTATTGACTCGATGACACTTTTATCAAAAATAAATTTTTATGCTCCTTCAAGACAACTGCGAAGTCGTAGTATTTTTTATACAAACCATCACCGCACAAATTATGCCAAATTTGAGCCTTTAAATCAAATAATGTCTGTTTACAATAAACATTGCGAAACCATTGACTTTACTATGACGAAATCGGAACTAAAATAAAAATTTATGTCATATCAAAATTCGAACTAGATTAAGAAAATAACGTTTTCAAACTATATAATATTAAGTGTAAAATTGTAACAAAATGGTCTACTTCTGATTGACGACATGAAATAAATAAATAAATAAACTTGATCAGCAAATTTGTTTGTTTAAAACTGTTTTCCAAATGGATTTTGACCGATACAGAATACCAAACTATTAATATAAATTAATATCAAACTTTGTTTTAAATTTCAAAAATTTAATGTTTCGATTAAGCTCAATCGCTGAGGATGGGCTTCTTGGCCGTGCGGTTAGCGGCGTCAGTCGTTTAGGCGTATTGTATCACGTGGTATGGGTTCGATTCCCGCTCCATTTGGTGGAAACTTTTCTTCAAACGAAAAATTCTTCATTGGGCTACTGGGTGTTCCGTGTTATTCGTTGCATAATGTTGGTGATTGTTCAGTCTCTGTGCAGCCTTCTGAAAACGGTGTAAATTGTCTTCCATTCAAAAAATGATGACGGTGGTGTATCTTGATATGCTACGTATTTATCTAGGGAGGGGTAATTGTATTTGTGACTAAATGATACGAGAGGGAAAGGGGGTGTAAAAAAATCATTGAAAAATGCTACGTCATTTATGGACGGTCCCTAAGACGATTCCGAAACAAGTGCCTAAACGTATGCTTTCACTAACACATCATTCGTTAACATTGCAGATAAATTGCTTTTATTGTGTTTTGATCCATAATATGAGTCGATTTGATCCATAATAAGGATCCTCCTCTCCCACTGATCCACATCTGTGGGGTGGACATCGTTTGTAATTTCTATCGAAATCGACATTTTTTCGTGAATAATCGGGTATTTTGAAGTGGATTCTCTAAACCAACTGTATTCTACAGTGTCAGGGCGGTAATTTTGTTTTGTATAGAGTCACCATATTTTTAATCATATTTTATTTTGAAAAATGACCCTTAGTTGATCCATAACTGTGGGGTGACTGTACATACTGTGTGGCAAGCATCAAGATACTCTATTTACTGGAAAGTCTATTAGAAGTACATTAGAAAAATGTCCTCGACCCCCAGCTTGAATATTTGCGTGTTTACCGCTACCGCTACGTGAACTCTTCTCTCCGAGAACTCATGTCTTCCCATTATAATAAAATTTGGTGGAAAGCTTAGCCGACTGAAATATTTTTACAGCTTCTGATGCTGGATCAGTTTGGTATTAAAAAGTTCCCAATATATCTGCATATTTCACAAACATCTTGTCTGAAGTCTGCAGTCCGTTTTTTACGAAAGCAAAAAGAAATAATTTTTATAAATCACTCATTGGGATTTTTACAGTTGGAAAACCAAAATTTAGAACAATGTTAGTGCGCAAAAAAAATTATGTTCATATGTACGGATCACATCAACAGTTTTTTTTTATATGGAGTAATGAATTTATGTTTATTTATTTTTTTAATACATTTTTTGTAAAGCTTTGTTGTACTTGTTTCGTTGTGGAGGAATAGATTTAATTTTAAGAGTAACTAATTGATAAAATAAAAATAATACAAGTTGCAAAAATTTAAAATGTTTTGGAGTTGTTTATGAGCCGCCGCGATTTTTACCGTTGACATTATCAATCACAGTGTAATTTACAAAAAAACATGAAAATTTAAAAAAAAAAACAACTAATAAACCAATATGTTATTTTTCTTTCTACTATCGTCACTTGGTCCCTCAAATTTTAAGTAAGGAAAAGTTTACTGTGTGAGGGTTATATGAACTTATTATCATATATGTTATGTCCAAGGGGCCTTCTTTAGTCGAGTGGTTAGAGTCCGCGGCTACAAAGCAAAGCCATACTGAATGTGTTCGATTCCCGGTCGGTCCAGGGAATTTTCGTAATGGAAATTACCTTGACTTCCCTGGGCATAGAATATCATCGTACCTGCCACACGATATACGATTGCAAAAATGGCATCTTAGGCAAAGAAGGCTCTCAGTTAATAACTATGGAAGTGCTCATAAGAACACTAAGCTGACAAGCAGCCTCTGTCCCAGTGAGAACGTAACTTCAAGAAGAATATGTCCAACAAGACATGACATAAAGCTAATTGCACTCAAATTCGTAATAATAAATGGGATAACTATTAAAGCATAATGAGAATATAAAAGCGTTTAAACAATTTGTTTTATTCAACTTACTTTGCTTTTCATCTTACCGTCGAAAAATTATATTATATACTCCTTACTGAACAATAATAAAATCTTGAATTCCTATGTTTCTATCTAAACAGTCAAGTAATACATACATTCCCAACTATTCACAGGAGCACATGTCCCCAGTAGTGTCCCCGTAAATACGCCAATGAACTCGAATTGAGCAAAATTTGAAGAAAGCGTAGCGCAAAATACTGTTGGTATCTTCACACGCTTCATTTAGTTGACCGTGGCAATAGAAAAATATATAATTAGAATTACCTTCTCGGCTTACGATAACAAGTGTTTTCTCGGGTATTCATAACATGATGTTTTTTTTCGGTCGTTTGTTGCAATTTGGCTATTTAATTTTGTCCTTAGCACCAGCATTATTAAAGTGTCACTGAAACAATTACTGCGAACTCATTTTTACTTATGAAATGATGACGTGAATATACAACCAATGACATTTATTTAGATGAGAGTTTAATCATTGAGATCGAATTTGCGCCAAATTTCACCTATTCACTCGTCGTTGACTAAATATAAATGTCCATTACGGATCGCAGCATCGTTCATTCGCCAACCACTCAGGACCTATCCAATCGAAAAGATCAGCTTTCAGTTCATTGCGTTTTTACTACGAAAGCGACCACGGTTTTCACTCTTTTATATCTTTTCTTTCTTACTACACAAATTTGAAATTGATTCAGAAATAATTATAGTCACATTCCATTTGTTTGTGTCTGCCTTTCAAAAACAGTGTGACTATTCTCACCACAATTTTTCCGCATACAGAGCCAAGTATAATCATTCCGTCTCTTTTCACGACCAGTTGCACATACCGAGCTATGATATTAAAAATAAACTGATTTTTAATAACTTATTGAAATCGAGCTATGCATCAACGCCCGGAGCATTAGATTTAGATTTTTATTCCAAACCAACATTCGCAACTTCACCTTCTTCGATTGGAAATCTAACCCCGCAATCGCTACGGCATGCTTTTCTCTCTAGGTAGTATCAAATCACAATTATTATTTTCAGCACAACTAAATCTGGAACAACACTACTTGAAGAGAATACCAAACAATAATTATTAAAAACCGATAGTTGATGAATCACTAAATTAAATTAACTGAAATTGTTATATTTTTTTTTTTCTTTGATTCCAATTCTCGACCAGACACTGCACAGCCTGGGAACGTTTGCACGGCGTCGCGTCTCAATTCCAACTGACTGAAAAAGAAATTCGGAAAACGTAACGTAACGGCTTGGCTCTGCCAAGCGATGCGACCGGTACTATGTAGTAGATGTACACTAAAGGAAAATCAACCCACCACCAGGCCCGCCAAGAGAGGCGCAGAGAGTCCGAGAGAGAGCTAAATAGCGCTTGTGGAAATCGCATTTTCACACACATGATTTTCCCCGCCTGCAGGACCAGATGAGCTGTCATCCGTCTAGAACGAGGAAGTTTGCTTTTACAACTGTCGTTTCTCGCCCCAACCTGTAACTATGTATTACAATGCATGGTGGGCTTACTGTACGGAAAACGTATTGTAAATAAGTTTGATATTATTTCATGAGCGTTCAATATATGTATGTTGATAAATGCGCATTAGCAGCTGACTAAACATACAATAGAGTATTGTGGATAAAAAGTTCGGCCTTTTTGGATTAGTCAAAATATCAAGAAGAATTATAGCAATAAAAACTAAATAAATATCATACAGCAAATCTTCAACATATTACCTACAATTTTGCTGAACAAATTTGTACTGGAACATACAGGGTGTTAGGTTCGTGAGTGCAGACATTTTAAGGGGTGATAGAGGACCATGTTAGATGAAAAAAATCGTTCTACGGATATGGTCAATTCTTAACTGTTACCGAGTTATTAAACATTCAATGTTTTAGGATATGTTTGCCTTTAAGTGGTTATAACTTTGGAATAGTTCAACGCATCTCAATTCTTTTACTTCCATTTGAAAGCTAATTAAATTTCCAATCTACTAACAACTTTACATCTAATGGGTTTTGCAAATAAATTCATTTTTAAGAGCAAATAAGTTCAAAGGTAGTGATTTTTCTCTTGTTTTTGTCAGTTTACTTGAAAAAATGCGTAATAAATTTCATGCTTGTCTTAAGCAAAGTTGTGTGCTTCAAGCTGCTCTACAATTCGTTCTTTGACACCAAACTGCTATCTCTACGCGTTCTCTTGTAATTTTGATTTGAACACGCCACTTTGGGTCATAAATTTTGGTCCGTAAACGCAACAGGGAACAGTTCATTTCACCCCACTGTGTTGCAAAACTTGACGCATTGTTTGCATCCGCGCACAGCACACTTGATCTCAGGTTTAGACAACAACAGCTTGGCGCGTATGATTAAGCACACGCTGCTGTGCGTTCTTTTGCATGCTGTTTGAAACTTAAAATAAATCGTTTTTGTCCGATGGAAATCAAATTTTCAAAATGTTGAAGGAGTGTAGTAAAACATTGATCGGTTTGTTATTTTTCTGTTGATGATTGATCTGAATTGTAAGCAATAATTGTCATTGCTCGTAGAGTTAATGTTTCAAAGTACTGCATAACAGTATTGATGAAACAACATTGAACATACAGATAATGTTTATCTGGTTGATTCATATCAGTTTATTTGAAGGCTCTGTGCAATGTTCCAAAGACTGCAAGGATGCTGCTAAACATTTGGAAGCAGTAACACGCTTACGATACTTAAAAGCTTTGAGTGTATCCCAGTCCCAATTTTACTGTGAATCTCATTCAACTGTTAACGCCAGGAGTTAAATTGTTTAATGATTCATTCAAAAATAACCTAGAAACTTTGCTAGAAGTTTCCCCAGCCCTATTAACTATTCAAGAATATCTCGAGAAATTAATTCAGGGATGCATCCAGACATTTAAAAAAAAAGTGTCTACACCGAGGAATTGTCAAATAAACTCTTCTATGAATTTTTCAGCTCTTCTTTAAGAAATTGTTCATGGTAACACTCACCAAATTTGTAGTGGAATTCGTTTAAAAGTGCTTACTAAATTCATCCTGATATTTACTAAGGTATTCGTGTTGAAATTTATCTAGGGATTACACCAGGAATCTCTCAGGTTCTGTTATAAAAGCAGGATAATCGTCAACAAATTCAAACTGGATTTTCTCCAGATGTTTTTTGAGGAATACATGTAATTTTCAATTCAATTCTTCTCAAATTATCCAACAAATTCTTCATAGAGGTGCTGAAAAATGTTTGAAACAAGAAATCTCATGAGGATATCGATGAATGAGTTGATGCAAAAATTCAATTCCAGGAATCCTTGAAAAAATCTTCAGTAGACTCGATGGAAAAATGTCTGATAATATTCCTTGAAGAACCACTCGAAGTTTGGTTAATTGTGTTTACTTTAAAGATCCATTTCTCCAGAATTGTTGAATTGAGTTTCTCCAGGAATTTTTCTATACATTCTTTCGGAGTTCTTCCAGTTATTCTTCCGAAGTACCTCTGGAGCTCCACCGGTAGATTCTCAACAGTTCTTCCGAAAAAGTCTCCAGAGCTCCACCGAGAATTTGTTCTTCGGCAATTCCTTGGGACTTCATCCGGGTACTCTTAGGGAGTTTCTTCTGGAATTCCTTCGAAGCACCACTGATTTTTTTTTCAAACGTTGCTTCCTAAATTCCTCTGGAATCCCTCCCACAATTTCTCCGGAGCTCCTCCAGGAACTGTACTGTAGTTCCTTTAGGAATTTACACGCGAATTGCTTCAAGAATCTGGCAGCTTCACCAGAAATTCTACCGCAGTTTCTCCAGGAATCCTGCCGGTTGTTCCTCCGAGAATTTTCCAAGAATATACCCGAGAGTTTTCTTGGAAGGCCTCCGGGAGTTCCTCCAAAAATTTCTTCAGGAGTTCTTCCACAAATTCCTTTGAGAGGTCCTCCAAGAATTTCTGAGGATTCCTTTCCCGGGAATTTCTTCAAAATGTTCATAGGGAGTTCCTTCAAGAATCCCTTGAGACCTCATCCTAAAATTCCTGAGTTCGTAGGAAGCCGCTATGAAGAAAATCCAATGGAATTCCCTGTAGAGCTCTGGAGGAACTCCGGAGGATATGCTGGATGGAATTCAGAAGAATTACTGCAACAATTTTGGAAGAATTTCTTGAGCAACTTCGGAGGAATTACCGTTGAAGCTACGAAGGAATTCTCGGAGGAACTCTGAAGGAACCCTGGACAAATTCGTACAGAACACTTAAGGAACTCCTTAGCCGAGTGGTTAGAGTCCGCGGCTACAAAGCAAAGCCATGCTGAAGGTGTCTGGGTTCGATTCCCGGTCGGTCCAGGATCTTTTCGTAATGGAAATTTCCTTGGCTTTCCTGGGCATGGAGTATCATCGTACCTTCCAAACGAGAGACGAATGCGAAAATGGCAACTTTGGCAAAGAAAGCTCTCAGTTAATAACTGTGGAAGTACTCATAAGAACACTAAGCTGAGATGCAGGCTCTGTCCTAGTGAGGACGATAATGCCAAAAAGAAGAAGAAGACTTAAGGAACTCCGGAGGAATACCAGGAGAAACTCTTGAGAAATTCGCGGAGGAACTCTGGGATATTTCACGGAGAAAATCTAGGGGAATTTCCGGAGTAACTCTTGAGGAATTCATAGCGGAACTCCGGAGGATTTCCGATGAATTACTGCTCGAACTCTGGAAAATTCCTGGAAAAACTCCGAACTTTGGCGGTAATCCGAAGAAATACCTGCTGGAAATCCAAAGGAATTTCCGGAGCAAATCTGAAGGAATTGCTTGAGGAACTCCGACAAAAATTGCATGAGGATACCTGAAAAAATTCGTAGTCTACCTCCAAAAAAATTTCTGGAGGAACACCGAAAGATTTGCCGGGGGAACTGCGGAACATTTTCTAGAGAAACTTCGAAAAAAAATTTCTGAAGGAACTATGGAGGAATCTGGCGGGGTTTGACTGTAACTCTTAATAGTTCTGATTTAACGGCTACGCAGTCTTTCAGAAAATGAAACGAGGTTTATAACTTGCCCTACGTTTTGACCCGGGGTTGGTGTCTTGAAACTTTGGAGAAATTTCTGGAGGATCTCCAAAGGAACTCCTTGAAGAACTCCGATGATTTTCTGGAGGAACTCCGAAAGAATTCCTAGATCCATAAAGGGATTCCCGGCAAAAATTTTGAAAGAATTTTTGGAGAAATTTTTAGAGAAACTACGATGGAATTCCTTGAGAAACTCTGAAAGAATTCCTGGAGAAAATCCGAAAGAATTCTTGGAGAAACTTGGAAGCCCGGAGAACTTTGAAAAATTCCCGGTGGAGCTCTGCAGGATTTCCAGAAGGAAGTCTGTAGGAATTCCTGGAGGAATGCCCAAAACAGCTTTGAAGGAATTCCTGGAGGAACTCTTTAAAAATCCTGGAGGAGTTCCGGATGAATTGCTGGAGGAACTCCGGACAAATTGCTGAAGGAACTCCAGAAGAACTGCTGGAGATCTGCTGAGGAATTTACGAGGGCAATCTGGAAAAAATCCTGGAAGAATTTCTGAAAATACTACGGAATAACTCCAAAAGGAGCTATGAAGGAAATCCAATGGAATTCCCTGTGGAGCTCTGGAGGATAAGCTGGATACAATCCAGAAGAAGTACTGGAAAAACTCCGGAGGAATTTCTATAGCAACTCAGAAGGAATTATCGTTAAAGCTACGAAGGAATTCTCGGAGGAACTCTGAAGGAACCCTGGAAAACTTCCTAGAGAATCTCCAAAGCAAATCCCGGAGGAACTACGGAGCAATTCCAGTAGGAATTCGAAGGCGTTCTTATAGAAACTCCGGATGTGTTTCTTGAGGAACTGCGGAGGCGTTTCTAGAGGAATTTCTGGAGAAACTAAGGAGGAAATTCGGAAAAGTTAGCGTTGGAGCTCCAGAGGAACTTTTCAGGAATAACTGGATGAGGAATAGCTTGAGTACCTCCAAAGGATTTTCTGAAATAACTTTGGAAGAATTTCCAGTGGAGAATTTTCCGAGAAGTTGCTGATTGAAATCCAGATGAATTGCCTGAGGAAATGCGGAATAATTTTTGGAAGGATTTGAAAAAAATCCTGGAGGAACTCCGGAAGAACTTCACGAGGAACTCTTGAGGAATTCCGGGAAGGAAGTCTAGAGGAGTTCCCGAAGAAACTCTTGAGACATTTCCTGAGAAATTCTGCAGAAATCCTCGAAGGGAATTTAGGGAATTTTTTGAAGTAGCTTCAGAAGAATTCCTTGTGGAACTCTGGAGCATTTCCAAGGAATTATTTGAGGAACTCTGGATAATTCCTGGAGAAATTCCGAAAAAAGGAGGAACCACGGAAGAAATGCGAAGGAATTCCTTGTAGAGCTTCAAAAGAATTCCCGGAGGAATATTTGGAATTTCTCCAGAGGCATTTCTGAAGGAAATTCCTTAAGGAAATCCTCGGCGAGGAATATCTAGAGAAAATTCCCACAGAAATTCCTAGGAGAAATCCCTAGATGAATTTCCTGGAGCAAATCCTTGGAGGAAATTCTGGATGAATTTCTGTAGCTAATCTCCAGAGCTATTAATGGAGGGATTTCGGAGGAATTGATGTAAGAAATCCCCGAAGAAAATTATGAACAAAATTCATTTATTTGGTTAACATCTACACAGATAACACTGAATCAACAATTTCACGCCACAATACTCGGTTCGTGGCCGCATCTCTCCATCCTCGGTTCTGCCCCACGCTCGCCAAATCGATACGCACTTGATCCGCCCACCTAGCTCGCTGCGCTCCACGCCTTCTTGTACCAACCGGATCCGAAGCGAACACCATCTTTGCAGGGTTGCTGTCCGGCATTCTTGCAACATGCCCTGCCCATCGTATCCTTCCAGCTTTGGCCACCTTCTGGATACTGGGTTCGCCGTAGAGTTGGGCGAGCTCGTGGTTCGTCCTTCGCCGCCACACACCGTTCTCCTGCACACCGCCGAAGATCGTCCTAAGCACCCGACGTTCGAAGACTCCAAGTGCTTGCAGGTCCTCCTCGAGCATCGTCCACGTTTCATGCCCGTAGAGGACTACCGGCCTTATGAGCGTTTTGTACATGGTACATTTGGTGCGGGCGTGAATCTTTTTTGACCGCAGCTTCTTCTGGAGGCCATAGTAGGCCCGACTTCCACTGATGATGCGCCTTCGTATTTCACGGCTAACGTTATTGTCAGCCGTCAGCAAGGATCCAAGGTAGACGAACTCGTCGACCACCTCAAACGTATCCCCGTCTATCGTAACACTGCTACCTAGGCGAGCCCTGTCGCGCTCGGCCCCACCAGCTAGCATGTACTTTGTCTTCGCCGCATTCACCACCAGTCCAACTTTTGCTGCCTCGCGTTTCAGGCGGGTGTACAGGTCTGCCACCTTTTCAAATGTTCGGCCGACGATGTCCATATCATCCGCGAAGCAAACAAATTGACTGGATCTCGTAAAAATCGTACCCCGGCTGTTAAGCTCGGCTCTCCGCATAACACCTTCTAGCGCAATATTGAACAACAGGCACGAAAGTCCATCACCTTGTCGTAGTCCCCGGTGGGATCCAAACGAACTGGAGTGTTCGCCTGAAACCTTCACACAATTTTGCACACCTTCCATCGTCGCTCTTATCAGTCTCGTGAGCTTCCCGGGAAAGCTGTTCTCGTCCATGATTTTCCATAGCTCTACGCGATCGATACTGTCGTATGCCGCCTTGAAATCGGTGAAAAGGTGATGCGTTGGGACCTGGTATTCACGACATTTTTGGAGGATTTGCCGTACAGTAAAGATCTGGTCCGTTGTCGATCGGCCGTCAACGAAGCCGGCTTGATAACTTCCCACGAACTCGTTTACTACGGGTGACAAACGACGGAAGATGATCTGGGATAATACTTTGTAGGCCGCATTTAGAATGGTGATCGCTCGAAAGTTCTCACAATCTAACTTGTCGCCTTTCTTGTAGATTGGGCAGATTACCCCTTCCTTCCACTCCTCCGGTAGCTGTTCTGTTTCCCAGATTGTGCCTATCAGCCGGTGCAGACAAATGGCCAGCCTTTCCGGACCCATCTTTATGAGTTCAGCTCCGATACCATCCTTACCAGCAGCTTTATTGTTCTTGAGCTGGTGAATGGCATCCTTAACCTCCCTCAAAGTGGGGGCTGGTTGGTTTCCATCTTCCGCAGTACTGACGAAGGCATTTCCTCCGTTGTCCCGTCCTTCATTGCCTGTGCTCTCAGCACCATTCAGGTGCTCGTCGAAGTGCTGCTTCCACCTTTCGATCACCTCACGCTCGTCCGTCAGAATGCTCCCATCCTTATCCCTGCACATCTCGGCTCGCGGCACGAAGCCGTTGCGGAATGCGTTGAGCTTCTGATAGAACCTACGCGTTTCCTGAGACCGGCACAGCTGTTCCATCTCCTCGCACTCCGTCTCCTCCAGGCAGCGTTTTTTCTCCCGAAAGAGGCGGGTCTGCTGTTGCCGTTTCTGTTTATAGCGTTCCACGTTCTGCCGGATCCCTTGCTGCAGCATGACCGCCCGCGCTGCATACTTCTCCTTCAAAACCTCCTGGCACTCCTCGTCGAACCAATCGTTCCGTCGACTCCGTCCCACGTACCCGACGTTGCTCTCAGCTGCATCGTTGATGGCTGCTTTAACTGTTCTCCAGCAGTCCTCAAGAGGGGCTTCGTCCAGCTCACCCTCATCCGGTAATGCAGCCTCGAGTTGCTGCGCGTATGCCGCTGCGACATCCGGTTGCTTGAGCCGCTCTAGGTCATACCGGGGCGGCCGTCGGTACCGTACGTTGTTAACGACGGAGAGTTTTGGGCGCAGTTTGACCATCACCAGATAGTGGTCAGAGTCGATGTTAGCGCCACGATAGGTCCTGACGTCGATTATGTCGGAGAAGTGCCGACCATCAATCAGAACGTGGTCGATTTGCGATTCTGTCTGCTGTGGTGATCTCTAGGTGTATCGGTACGGAAGGCTGTGCTGGAAGTAGGTGCTACGAATGGCCATATTCTTGGAGGCGGCAAAATCAATTAGTCGTAGGTCGTTCTCGTTCGTCAGCCGGTGGGCGCTGAACTTTCCAATCGTCGGTCTGAATTCCTCCTCCTGGCCAACCTGAGCGTTTAGATCTCCTATGATGATTTTGACGTCGTGGCTTGGGCAACTGTCGTACTCGCGTTCAAGCTGCGCGTAAAAAGCGTCTTTATCATCATCAGTGCTTCCGGAGTGAGGGCTGTGCACGTTTATTATGCTGAAGTTGAAGAACCGGCCTTTGATCCTCAACTTGCACATTCTCTCATTGATCGGCCACCACCCGATCACGCGCCTCTGCATATCACCCATCACTATAAAAGCTGTTCCCAGCTCATGTGTATTGCCGCAGCTCTGGTAGATGGTATGGTTACCTCTAAACGTTCGCACCATTGATCCCTTCCAACACACTTCCTGCAACGCTACGATGCCGAATCCACGGTCCTTCAGCACGTCGGCGAGTATGCGTGTGCTCCCGATGAAGTTGAGAGATTTACAGTTCCACGTACCGAGCTTCCAATCGCTAGTCCCTTTACGTCGCTGTGGTCTTCGCCGATTGTCCCGGTTCGTATTCTCTCGTTGATTATTCGTTGCTTGATTTTTTTACGGTTGGCTTGCAGGGCCTGACACCAACCCCCTAGATTTCCGGAGGACCATTCCCCCTAAATGTTCGGAGGACCATAGTGCGCAGTTTAGCTTAGAGTCCTTCTCTGGCACTCGGACGATGATCAGCCGCCCCTGACATGGGGAACAGACGCTGTTGTGAGCCGCTCCTAACATGGAGTACAGACGCTCAAGGTTTGCAGAAGCAAAAGCAAAAGCAAACCCCCCCTTCCCTGTCAGCATACGACCAAAGTTCCCACCGGGGGTTGGTTACCCGATCTTCCCTAAGGTTACTCGTACCCCGGCCAGTACCGCGAGGAGGTAGGGATAGGAGTTGCTGGGCAAGAGGCTAAGGACCGCACAAAGGGGTCTATTTTATTCCTTCAGGTACGCGAGGTACCAATGGTACGCCATGCTTAGCCATTTACCAACCAACAAAATCTCTGGATGAAATTCCCGGATCAATTCTTGGAGGAAATACTTAGGTCTTAGACGAGTTCTTGGAGGAAATCTCCGAAGGAATTCCTAGGGAAAACCCCGGCGGAATTTCTGAAGATATCCCTGGAAAGTTTTCTGAAACAAATTCTGAAAGAAATACCCGGAGAAATCGCTATTGGGAATTCCCTGAGGAATTCGTTGAGAAAATCCCGGAGTAATTCTTGGAGGATATCTGATGCAAATCCCAAACATTTCCTGGAGGAAATCTCCGGAAAAATTCTCAGAAAAATCGCCGATATAACTTCTGAAGAGTGAGAATTCATCCACAGAGGAATTCCTAAAGACAATCTCCGGAGGAATTCTTGGAAAACATTTCCGGAGGAATTTCTGGAGGAAATCCCAGGATGAATTTCGAGAGAAAATCCCAGGAGGAATTTCGGGAGGAAATCCCCGGAGGTGCTACTTGAGGTACCTCTCGTAGCAATTCCTAGAGGTAATCCCTGGAGGAATTCCAAAAACAAATTGCTGAAGAAATTCCTGGAGAAAATCCCCAGAGGAGTTCTTGGGGGAATCCCCGGAGGAATTTATAGAGCAAATTGCCAGACGAGTTTCTGGAGGAAATCCTCGGCGGAATTGCTATTACAGATCTCCTGGGGATTCCCTGGAGAAAATCTCTGAATGAGTTTTTGAGGGATATCCCCGTAGGAATCGTTGAAATTGCCGAAGAAATTCCTGGGTGAAATTTCCAAAGAAACTTCTGTGGGAAATCTCCGGATAACCTCTCTGAAAAAATGCCCGAAAGAATTTCTTGACAAAATCTTTTGAAGAAATTCCTGGATAAATTAACCGGAATTTTTGGTGGAAATCAACGGAGGAATTCTTGGAAAAAATCTATGGTGCAAATCCCCAGCGAAATTTCTGGAGCAGATCCCGGATAAATTGACTGAAAAACTCCCAAAAAGAATTCCTATTGGAAAGCCCCTAAGGAATTCCTGGAGAAAATCCTCGGAAAAATTCCTGGAGCACATTTAACACCGAGGAATTGTAAAATGAGGGATATACTACAAAATCAAATATTAGTCGCAGTGGTTTATGTTCCGAACAGAAAAATATTCTTAAACTGCTTGATTTGTTTTTGTGTTATAGTTCCTTAATTCCTTTTTTCAGAAAAATGGAAGGTATTTTGTGAGCACCATTATGAATGCCACTACATCCATTTACAATTCCTGGTTGTAGGCATGCAAGAATTGCTAGGAAAATATCTGGATTTATTTCTGAACTACTTTCTTAAGGCATTCTTGAAAAATTCATTGAGCTGAGGAAACTTTCAACATAATTTCCAGGTTATTTTCGAACGAATCATTAAAAAAAAATGATGAAAAATTCCTGGCAAAATGTTTTAAAACATTTCTGTAAATATTCTTGGAAGAATTTTTTTAAAAATATCCTGGAAGTATCTTTGAACATAAAATCCATGATGAATTTTGAGATATGTTAAGATGGATGCTAAAAACATTTATTATCATAAAATCCTTAGGGAAATTTTAAAATTTTTTTTTTTTTGCAAAGCATGTCAATTTCACATTTGACACGAATCATGTTAATTTGCAGTACGTCACCATTTTTAAAGTGTACATCTCATTCAATGGCTAACGCAGTGAATGTGTAACAGGTAGAATAAATCTAGAAATGGATTTATAATATCGCAAAGACACTGTCAGCTATTCGCAGGAATTTCTTAGGGGCTTCTTTTGGGGACTTTTTCAGTGAATTTATCCGGGATCTACTCCAGAAATTTCGCTGAGGATTTGCACCAGAGATTTTTTTCAAGAATTCCTCCGGTGATTTCCACCAAAAACTCCGGTTATTTTATCAAGGAATTTCTTCAAAAGATTTTGTCAAGAAATTCTTTCGGGCATTATTTTAGAGAATTTATCCGGAGATTTCCCACAAAAATTTCTTCGGAAATTTCACCCAGGAATTTCTTCGGCAATTTCAACGATTTTTACGTGGATATCCCTCAAGAACTCATTCGGAGATTTTCTCCAAGAAATCCCCAGGAGATCTGTAATAGCAATTCCGCCGAGGATTTCCTCCAGAAACTCGTTTGGCAATTTGCTCTATGAATTCCTCCGGGGATTCCCCCAAGAACTCCCCCGGAGATTTTCTCCAGCAATTTGTTTTGGGAATTCCTCCGGGGATTACCTCCAGGAATTGCTACGAGAGGTACCTCAAGTAGCAACTCCGGGGATTTCCTTCCGAAATTCCTCCTGGGATTTCCTCCAGAAATTCCTCCGGAAATGTTTTCCAAGAATTCCTCCGGAGATTTTCTTTAGGAATTCCTCTGTGGATGAATTCTCTCTCTCCAGAAATTATATCGGGGATTTTTCAGAGAATTTTTCCGGAGATTTCCTCCAGGAAATTTTTGGGATTTGCATCAGATATCCTCCAAGAATTACTCCGGGGTTTTCTCAACGAATTCCTCAGGGATTTCTCCGGGTATTTCTTTCAGAATTTGTTTCAGAAAACTTTCCAGGGATATCTTCAGAAATTCCGCTGGGGTTTTCCCCTAGGAATTCCTTTGGAGATTTCCTCCAAGAACTCGTCTAAGACCTAAGTATTTCCTCCAAGAATTGATCCGGGAATTTCATCCAGAGATTTTGTCCATAATTTTCTTCGGGGATTTCTTACATCAATTCCTCCGAAATCCCTCCATTAATAGCTCTGGAGATTAGCTACAGAAATTCATCCAGAATTTCCTCCAAGGATTTGCTCCAGGAAATTCATCTAGGGATTTCTCCTAGGAATTTCTGTGGGAATTTTCTCTAGATATTATTCGCCGAGGATTTCCTTCAGGAATTTCCTTCAGAAATGCCTCTGGAGAAATTCCAAATATTCCTCCGGGAATTCTTTTGAAGCTCTACAAGGAATTCCTTCGCATTTCTTCCGTGGTTCCTCCTTTTTTCGGAATTTCTCCAGGAATTATCCAGAGTTCCTCAAATAATTCCTTGGAAATGCTCCAGAGTTCCACAAGGAATTCTTCTGAAGCTACTTCAAAAAATTCTCTAAATTCCCTTCGAGGATTTCTGCAGAATTTCTCAGGAAATGTCTCAAGAGTTTCTTCGGGAACTCCTCTAGACTTCCTTCCCGGAATTCCTCAAGAGTTCCTCGTGAAGTTCTTCCGGAGTTCCTACAGGATTTTTTTCAAATCCTTCCAAAAATTATTCCGCATTTCCTCAGGCAATTCCTTTGGATTTCAATCAGCAACTCCTCGGAAATTTCTCCGGATTTCCACTGGAAATTCTTCCAAAGTTATATGCTTTGGAGGTACTCTAGCTATTCCTCATCCAGTTATTCCTGAAAAGTTCCTCTGGAGCTCCAACGCTAACTCCTCCGAATTTCCTCCTTAGCTTCTCCAAAAATTCCTCTAGAAACGCCTCCGGAGTTCCTCAAAGAACACATCCGGAGTTTCTATAAGAACGCCTTCGAATTCCTACAGGAATTGCTCCGTAGTTCCTCCGGGATTTGCTTTGGAGATTCTCAAGGAACTTGTCCAGGGTTCCTTCAGAGTTCCTCCGAGAATTCCTTCGTAGCTTTAACGATAGTTCCTTCTGAGTTGCTGTAGAAATTCCTCCGGAGTTTTCCAGTACTTCTTCTGGATTGTATCCAGCTTATCCTCCAGAACTCCACAGGGAATTCCATTGTATTTCCTTCATAGCTCCTTTCAGAGTTATTCCATAGTAGTTTCAGAAATTCTTCCAGGATTTTTTCCAGATTACTCTCGTAAATTCCTCAGCAGATCTTCAGCAGTTCTTCTGGAGTTCCTTCAGCAATTTGTCCGGAGTTCCTCCAACAATTCATCCGGAATTCCTCCAGGATTTTTTTAAGAGTTCCTCCAGGAATTCCTTCAGAGCTGTTTTGGGCATTCATCCAGGAATTCCTGCAGACTTCCTTCTGGAAATCCCCCAGAGCTCCACCGGGAATTTTTCAAAGTTCTCCGGGCTTCCAAGTTTCTCCAGGAATTCTTTCGGATTTTCTCCAGGAATTCTTTCAGAGTTTCTCAAGGAGTTCCATCGTAGTTTCTCTAGAAATTTCTCCAAGAATTCTTTCGAAATTTTCGCCGGGAATCCCTTTATGGATCTAGGAACTATTTCGGAGTTCCTCCAGAAAATCATCGGAGTTCTTCAAGGAGTTCCTTTGGAGATCCTCCAGAAATATCTCCAAAGTTCCAAGACACCAACCCCGGGTCGAAACGTAGGACAAGTTATAAACCTTGTTTCATTTTCTGAAAGACTGCGTAGCCGTTAAATCAGAACGATTAAGAGTTACAGTCAAACCCAGCCAGATTCCTCCAGGATTTCCTCAATAGTTCCTTCAGGATTTTGTTTCGAAGTTTCTCTAGAAAATATTCCACAATTCCTCCAGGAATTCTTTTGGAGGTCCGCTACGAATTTCTTCAGAGTTCCTCATGGAATTTTTGTCGGAGTTCCTCAAGCAATTCCTCCAGGAATTTTCCAGAGTTCGTGCAGTAATTTATCGGAAATCCTCCGGAGTTCCGCTAGGAATTCCTCAAGAGTTACTCCGGAAATTCCCCTAGATTTTCTCTGTGAAATATCCCAGAGTTCCTCCGCGAATTTCTCAAGAGTTCCTCATGGTATTCTTCCGGAGTTCCTGGACCGACCGGGAATCGAACCCACACACCTTCAGCATGGCTTTGCTTTGTAGCCGCGGACTCTAACCATTCGGCTAAGGAGTTCCTTAAGTGTTCTGTACGAATTTGTCCAGGGTTCCTTCAGAGTTCCTCCGAGAATTGCTTCGTAGCTTCAACGGTAATTCCTTCGTAGTTTCAACGGTAATTCCTCCGAAGTTGCTCAAGAAATTCTTCCAAAATTGTTGCAGTAATTCTTCTGAATTCCATCCAGCATATCCTCCGGAGTTCCTCCAGAGCTCTACAGGGAATTCCATTGGATTTTCTTCATAGCGGCTTCCTACGAACTCAGGAATTTTAGGATGAGGTCTCAAGGGATTCTTGAAGGAACTCCCTATGAAAATTTTGAAGAAATTCCCGGGAAAGGAATCCTCAGAAATTCTTGGAGGACCTCTCAAAGGAATTTGTGGAAGAACTCCTGAAGAAATTTTTGGAGGAACTCCCGGAGGCCTTCCAAGAAAACTCTCGGGTATATTCTTGGAAAATTCTCGGAGGAACAACCGGCAGGATTCCTGGAGAAACTGCGGTAGAATTTCTGGTGAAGCTGCCAGATTCTTGAAGCAATTCGCGTGTAAATTCCTAAAGGAACTACAGTACAGTTCCTGGAGGAGCTCCGGAGAAATTGTGGGAGGGATTCCAGAGGAATTTAGGAAGCAACGTTTGAAAAAAAAATCAGTGGAGCTTCGAAGGAATTCCAGAAGAAACTCCCTAAGAGTACCCGGATGAAGTCCCAAGGAATTGCCGAAGAACAAATTCTCGGTGGAGCTCTGGAGACTTTTTCGGAAGAACTGTTGAGAATCTACCGGTGGAGCTCCAGAGGTACTTCGGAAGAATAACTGGAAGAACTCCGAAAGAATGTATAGAAAAATTCCTGGAGAAACTCAATTCAACAATTCTGGAGAAATGGATCTTTAAAGTAAACACAATTAACCAAACTTCGAGTGGTTCTTCAAGGAATATTATCAGACATTTTTCCATCGAGTCTACTGAAGATTTTTTCAAGGATTCCTGGAATTGAATTTTTGCATCAACTCATTCATCGATATCCTCATGAGATTTCTTGTTTCAAACATTTTTCAGCACCTCTATGAAGAATTTGTTGGATAATTTGAGAAGAATTGAATTGAAAATTACATGTATTCCTCAAAAAACATCTGGAGAAAATCCAGTTTGAATTTGTTGACGATTATCCTGCTTTTATAACAGAACCTGAGAGATTCCTGGTGTAATCCCTAGATAAATTTCAACACGAATACCTTAGTAAATATCAGGATGAATTTAGTAAGCACTTTTAAACGAATTCCACTACAAATTTGGTGAGTGTTACCATGAACAATTTCTTAAAGAAGAGCTGAAAAATTCATAGAAGAGTTTATTTGACAATTCCTCGGTGTAGACACTTTTTTTTTAAATGTCTGGATGCATCCCTGAATTAATTTCTCGAGATATTCTTGAATAGTTAATAGGGCTGGGGAAACTTCTAGCAAAGTTTCTAGGTTATTTTTGAATGAATCATTAAACAATTTAACTCCTGGCGTTAACAGTTGAATGAGATTCACAGTAAAATTGGGACTGGGATACACTCAAAGCTTTTAAGTATCGTAAGCGTGTTACTGCTTCCAAATGTTTAGCAGCATCCTTGCAGTCTTTGGAACATTGCACAGAGCCTTCAAATAAACTGATATGAATCAACCAGATAAACATTATCTGTATGTTCAATGTTGTTTCATCAATACTGTTATGCAGTACTTTGAAACATTAACTCTACGAGCAATGACAATTATTGCTTACAATTCAGATCAATCATCAACAGAAAAATAACAAACCGATCAATGTTTTACTACACTCCTTCAACATTTTGAAAATTTGATTTCCATCGGACAAAAACGATTTATTTTAAGTTTCAAACAGCATGCAAAAGAACGCACAGCAGCGTGTGCTTAATCATACGCGCCAAGCTGTTGTTGTCTAAACCTGAGATCAAGTGTGCTGTGCGCGGATGCAAACAATGCGTCAAGTTTTGCAACACAGTGGGGTGAAATGAACTGTTCCCTGTTGCGTTTACGGACCAAAATTTATGACCCAAAGTGGCGTGTTCAAATCAAAATTACAAGAGAACGCGTAGAGATAGCAGTTTGGTGTCAAAGAACGAATTGTAGAGCAGCTTGAAGCACACAACTTTGCTTAAGACAAGCATGAAATTTATTACGCATTTTTTCAAGTAAACTGACAAAAACAAGAGAAAAATCACTACCTTTGAACTTATTTGCTCTTAAAAATGAATTTATTTGCAAAACCCATTAGATGTAAAGTTGTTAGTAGATTGGAAATTTAATTAGCTTTCAAATGGAAGTAAAAGAATTGAGATGCGTTGAACTATTCCAAAGTTATAACCACTTAAAGGCAAACATATCCTAAAACATTGAATGTTTAATAACTCGGTAACAGTTAAGAATTGACCATATCCGTAGAACGATTTTTTTCATCTAACATGGTCCTCTATCACCCCTTAAAATGTCTGCACTCACGAACCTAACACCCTGTATACCCATTTGAAGTTAATAACAGTGTTTAAATTGACTAACTAAAACGAACATTTGGGAGTTCAAATCTAGTGTGGAGCAAAAATTCGCAGGCCGATACACAAAATATTAATGATTTTAAAATATTTAATATTTTATATTTTATACCAACCGTAAACTCATGTTTGCAGATATATACAAACTGAATTTTCATAAAAAATGTCCAATACTGGATTTTTATTTGTAATCAGAAAAATGCAGTTTTTCGCAAAACGAAGTTAAAACGTGAAATATTGGTTACTTTTTCACTCAGGCATATGCCGCTAAAATAAAAGGTTATTTGTGGATTTTAAGAAATTTGCAATAATTTCCGCGAGATAATATATGGATCGAGTTTTTATCCCGCTACTTCAAACTATTGCCCCACTATGGGCTAATAATGGTTTCGAAGCAATTATGCAAAAGCTAATAAACCCAAAGCATCCTTACTGTAGATTAGGGTGTATATTATACACTGTATAACTCCCCCGAGACTCCCTTGGGAACTCCTGGAGAGCTCATGGCTTCCAACCACTCCCGGGTAACTAGCTCAGTAACATGAGACCCTTGAACTGTGTCACAGGGTCGGCATGTTACTGGGTAATCGTAGAGCTTCGCGAACAAAGTATGAAAACTAGGAAGATTCACATTCTTAATATAATAGCAAACAAACTCATGAATATCTCTTCTTCTATCCATCGAATTGAACTATGGTTTGAAGAATGAGTTTTTACTATGGGATAATTAATTTGTCTTTACATTCCAGTATTGACGTGTTTGGAACATTTTTCAAAATTTCTCCTCAGTAATTTCCATATAAATCTACAGCGTCTTGAGGCCACCTTCACAAATACAAATTACAAATTTTACAAAAAACTATTTTTATGAAAAAGATGATAAATAAGATATGGGAGATTAAATTTTCAAACTTTTTTGAATTTTGAATCACCCTACTGTAGACCTTACAACTGAAAAAAAACTTAACAAGTGTAAGTCACAAGCATCTCATAATTCAATGTAGCTCAATAAGTAAGTCAATTTTGTCCAAGCAGTTAACTTTAAACTATCGGGAATTTCATATGAAAAGGTCTCGGCGCGTTTCTGACCGCATTATATTCGGAGTTGGCAGTACTCTCTTAAAATACAAAAAAAAAATATATGGAACATAATCGAAAATATTTTTCCTTTATTGTTTTGTCTCGTATCAAGGAAACATGTGATTACATGTGAGAACAAACAAAACATGATATGTCATATTTCATTATATATATGAAATCCCAGAGTCGTCTGCCCGTCAGTAACGCTTTGAAATGTTTCTTCGAAATTTTTCATTGAGTACTGCAAATGCAATTAAAGAGCACTACAAAAGTCAATTTGAATATAACAACATTACAATTACAAATTGAGGAGCACTACAACAGCTATTTTATAAGATGTTCTAGAGTTTTCTGGAACATTGTTCTTCCTAATTCGTAGAACAGTCTCGAACTTTTCATTGTTCTTTGTTTTTTTCGGTTTTAGAAGCTTGGTCGGTGATGACAACGTAAACAAACCAACTTCAAAAAAAATGATCGATTGAACTTGAATCCCGATTCAAGTTGAAAATGTGATCTAGAACGGGTTTCGCCATTTCCAACTAAGGTTCAAAAACAAATTATACACATGCAAAAGAAAGATAAACATGAATGTGATTAATGTGTGCGAACACCGACTTTATTTAAATTTACAGTGAAACCTTCTTGAGTCGATTTTCCATGGGTCGATATCGAATCATGGATGTGAACTAAAAATAAAACTTTATGTTACACGATGATCCCCTAAAACAGCTTTCCAAAGCATTCCTATTGGATGATTCGATATTTCTATTAGTCGATGATCCCTTTATAACAACTGTGTTTTCGAAAGATGACAATAAATAATACGACACTGCATTGGCTGCGTTGGCGATCGCCATCGCTGAACAAAGATATATAAAGCAATTGTTGATCGGGATTCACCAGAATTTTCAGTAAGACTCTTCTCTCTCATTCATAGAAGTTTCTGAAACAATTGAAATATTTCACAACAGAAAAAAAATATTACAACACCATTTAAGGCTGTAATTATTTCAGATCAGAACACTACACCAGCATTTCAACGACGTGCTCTGAGTTTGCAGCCATTCCATGAAAAACCGATCTAGTGGGTCTCCGAATTCCGTGAAAATTTGCTATTTTGTTCCTTATCCCCTTATCCGAAATAAGGATACACGTATTTTTGGATTTTTTGATTAGGGTGACCATTTCCGAAATAGGGCGACCAGAAAAATCGCGATTTTGCAAAATTTTTATTTAAAAAAAAATTATAACTTTTGAACCGTTCGACCGATTTTCAATATTTTTGGACGAAATGGAGGCTAAAGATTTTGACTTTTCAGGAAAAGTATAAAATTTCATAAGAATTGTGTTTTTTACATGAAAAAAACCCAATAGTTTCCGTTTTTTCGTGTTTTGAAGGCCTCGGGACCAAAGAGGGCTATCGCTGTTCTCATTTTGAATATTGAAAGTTCAGAAAATTTTACGTATACTGTCAAATTTTCAGCGATGTATGTTTTTTAGTTTTTGAGATATATTTTTTTGAAAATAAAAAATCAGTCATTTTTTATCGGCACACACTGTAGGTCTCAGCGCATTAGATTTGTAATGTTTAAAAAAATTATAACTTTTGAACAGCTTAACCGATTTCCAATCTTTTTGTTTATAATGAAAAATTTTGCAAAATCGCGATTTTCTGGCCACCCTATTTCGGAAATGGTCACCCTAATCAAAAAATCCTAAAATACGTGTATTCTTATTTCGGATAAGGAACAAAATAGCAAATTTGCACGGAATTCGGAGACCCACTTGATCGGTTTTTCATGGAATGGCTGTTTGGCTAGAGCATACATTTAGGCTATTTTGCTTTCATGATTAATTAATCAATTTTTAATCATTATTATCTACTTCCAAAATTATATTTCCACTGGGACGGGGTCTGTTTCCCAGCTTATTATTCATATACCACTTGCATATTTATCAACAGACAAATTTCTTTGTCCATGTTATCATTTTGCAGTTGAACATAGACATTATCAATCTTTAAAAGATCATACATTGGTTTTCGCTGAAAAAATCCGTTGGAACGTGGCTAGCCACGCTGGATAAGCTAGTTTTTCACAGATAACAGATGTTTATGCCAGAACAAAAATTTTCTGAAAACCTGTGTAAATATTCAAATTGAAACTCCTTGCAATCACTAGCGCCGCCACATAGCGAAAAATGCAAAATTTGATTCTTCAGTCAACTTGCATGCAGGTTTGCCAGCTTGTTAGGCAATTTATTTGCATAACCTTAGTTAGATACTGGGGTCATAATGACCCAAAATCGAATTTCAACCTGCAATATCTCTGTTGTTATCAAACGGATCTTTCTGAAATTCCCTGACTTTTAATATTTTGTGGAAACGAAGCGCAAGACCAAAACAATTTTTTCTTAAGGTTCTAAGATGGCGCCACAAAAAAACAACTTATTAAGATACTGGGGTCATTATGACCCAGAAATGTATACCCCTATAAATCAGCGAAATATCAACCGAATAATGAAATTTATGCCGCATTGGAAAGATATACTCCTCAAGATTCTGATTACTACCTGGAATACCGGTTCCGGATCCAGTAGCCACCGGGAATCGGCTACGAAGGAGACCATGTTGGCCACGTGGAATTTCAGTACACTCAGTCCAGATATATGCAGTCATCACCAAATTGTATAAGATGCAGGCCATATAGGAATGTACTGTCTTCAGCAAACTTGCTTCGGGGATCAAGAACTTCCACATGGGATACAATTTAGTTCAGAACTCTACCGCTGCGTGGCGTTAGCGTCAATATGAACTTCCGGTAGAAGCTAATTATGCGATAACTCGAGATTGCGAGCACATAGAGAGATGCAGCCTTCGGCAAAGTTGTTCAGGAGGATAAGGACTTCCACATGAGATACAATTTAGTTCAAAACTCGACCGCTGCGTGGTGCTAGTGTCGATATGAACTTCCAGTAGGAGCAAATTATGCGATAACTCGAGATTGTGAGCACATGAAGGATGCGGTCTTCGGCAAAAATGCTTAGGAGGATGAGGACTTCCACATAAGACACAATTTAGTTCAGAACTCGACCACCGCGTGGCTAATTTTTAATGAAAACAAAGAAACAAATTGTTGAAAGAAATTCGTGAGAAACTCAAAAAAGACCTAAACAGTAATTTAAGGTGTAATTTTTAAAATCATTGGATAAATAAATTAATTGATAAACTTACGCCTCAAGGAGTACTAGGGGTGTCTCTCCTCGGAGATAATACATAAGGATGTCCCCGAAAAAAATTCTGGGGCGTATCCCTAGAAGAAATAAGAGATAGAATTCTGAAAGAAACTCTTGAGCACATTTCATACGAAACTTCCTAAATTTTCTTACCCCTACTTAAAAAAATGCACGTCATAAACTTTAATTTGAAAGTAATCCTCTGCTTGAGTTGTGATTATCTTATCACCTACACTATTCTTCGCAAGTTAGAGTAAGTAGATTTGCGAGCATGTAGTATAAAGATGTGAATGTGTTTGGATAGTGATAATGATCAATATTATTATTGAGATAAATAAAAGTTTATAGTACAGTGAAACCTGTTGATATTGAAGGAACCATCGACTCATGGAAATATCGAGACCTAGGACAGGACGTGACAGCTCAACTAAGACTGCCCCGTTGTTTTTCAGTCTATAACCTTGACGATGCAAAAGCCAGTGCTACCAATATCCTTTTAAGGTAAATCTTGTGTACAAATTCAAATATCAAGGCTCATAATTAGGTTGTTGCTTGCACGTTTCATTCAATTAGTGCAATATAGGATGCCAACTTTTTTCAAAACCAGCTTTATATTCAAAACCGGCGTTAATTTTAGAGAAAAGAGGAAAAATTTCCACTATATTTCTCTAAACCGAGTTTGTTCATTTATTTCAGCATTGTAGGAGCACTTGCGGTAAAGTTAACATCGAATATAAATTGATTTGTAACAAAAAAGTTTCATGAAAAATTTCCAAACTATTGATGAAAGCTCTAACATGTGAATTAGCAACACGGCCGTGCTAGCAACAAAGTGCCCTGTTGCAATCCAATTCAACGATGTAAAAGTAGGCCTTTGCCAAAACGACCAATGAGAAGTGGTCTTTTTTGACAAGCAATTCATTTCGTTTTTGTACTTTGACCTGACATGTCTTGTCGAGACATGGAACAGCATTCCTTTGGATAGCTGCTTCTAAGGACCATCATAGTAACCATGAAAGTTTGTTTTTACTATGGTTCCATGAGTTGATATCGAGTCATGGAGGTATCACTGTAAAATCAAGAGAGTGTGTGAATTTGATTTAACGTAAAATTTAGTGCTGAAGTAGTTGATTTGATGGTTGGTAAATGGCTGGGCATGGCGTACCATTGGTACCTCGCGTACCTGAAGGAATAAAATAGACCCCTCCGTGCGGTCCTTAGCCTCTTGCCCAGCAACTCCTATCCCTACCTCCTCGCGGTACTGGCCGGGGTACGAGTAACCTTAGGGAAGATCGGGTAACCAACCCCCAGTGGGAACTTTGGTCGTATGCTGACAGGGAAGGGGGGTTTGCTTTTGCTTTTGCTTCTGCAAACCTTGAGCGTCTGTACTCCATGTTAGGAGCGGCTCACAACAGCGTCTGTTCCCCATGTCAGGGGCGGCTGATCATCGTCCGAGTGCCAGAGAAGGACTCTAAGCTAAACTGTGCACTATGGTCCTCCGAACATTTAGGGGGAATGGTCCTCCGGAAATCAAGGGAGTTGGTGTCAGGCCCTGCAAGCCAGCCGTAAAAAAATCAAGCAACGAATAATCAACGAGAGAATACGAACCGGGACAATCGGCGAAGACCACAGCGACGTAAAAGGACTAGCGATTGGAAGCTCGGTACGTGGAACTGTAAATCTCTCAACTTCATCGGAAGCACACGCATACTCGCCGACGGGCTGAAGGACCGCGGATTCGGCATCGTGGCGTTGCAGTAAGTGTGTTGGAAGGGATCAATGGTGCGAACGTTAAGAGGTAACCATACCATCTACCAGAGCTGCGGCAATACACATGAGCTGGGAACAGCCTTTATAGTGATGGGTGATATGCAGAGGCGCGTGATCGGGTGGTGGCCGATCAATGAGAGAATGTGCAAGTTGAGGATCAAAGGCCGGTTCTTCAACTTCAGCATCATAAACGTGCATAGCCCTCACTCCGGAAGCACTGATGATGATAAAGACGCTTTTTACGCGCAGCTCGAACGCGAGTACGACAGCTGCCCAAGCCACGACGTCAAAATCATCATAGGAGATCTAAACGCTCAGGTTGGCCAGGAGGAGGAATTCAGACCGACAATTGGAAAGTTCAGCGCCCACCGGCTGACGAACGAAAACGGCCTACGACTAATTGATTTTGCCGCCTCCAAGAATATGACCATTCGTAGCACCTACTTCCAGCACAGCCTTCCATACCGTTACACCTGGAGATCACCACAGCAGACAGAAACGCAAATCGACCACGTTCTGATTGATGGTCGGCACTTCTCCGACATTATCGACGTCAGGACCTATCGTGGCGCTAACATCGACTCTGACCACTATCTGGTGATGGTCAAACTGCGCCCAAAACTCTCCGTCGTTAACAACGTACGGTACCGACGGCCGCCCCGGTATGACCTAGAGCGGCTCAAGCAACCGGATGTCGCAGCGACATACGCGCAGCACCTCGAGGCTGCATTACCGGAAGAGGGTGAGTTGGACGAAGCCCCTCTTGAGGACTGCTGGAGAACAGTAAAAGCAGCCATCAACGATGCAGCTGAGAGCAACGTCGGGTACGTGGTTCGACGAGGAGTGTCAGGAGGTTTTGGAGGAGAAGAATGCAGCGCGGGCGGTCATGCTGCAGCAAGGGACCCGGCAGAACGTGGAACGCTATAAACGGAAACGGCAACAGCAGACCCGCCTCTTTCGGGACAAGAAACGCCGCCTGGAGGAGATGGAGTGCGAGGAGATGGAACAGCTGTGCCGGTCTCAAGAAACGCGTAAGTTCTATCAGAAGCTCAACGCATCCCGCAACGGCTTCGTGCCGCGAGCCGAGATGTGCAGGGATAAGGATGGGAGCATTCTGACGGACGAGCGTGAGGTGATCGAAAGGTGGAAGCAGCACTTCGACGAGCACCTGAATGGCGCTGAGAGCACAGGCAATGAAGGTCGGGACAATGGAGGAAATGCCTTCGTCAGTACTGCGGAGGATGGAAACCAACCAGCCCCCACTTTGAGGGAGGTTAAGGATGCCATTCACCAGCTCAAGAACAATAAAGCTGCTGGTAAGGATGGTATCGGAGCTGAACTCATAAAGATGGGCCCGGAGAGGCTGGCCATTTGTCTGCACCGGCTGATAGGCACAATCTGGGAAACAGAACAGCTACCGGAGGAGTGGAAGGAAGGGGTGATATGCCCCATCTACAAGAAAGGCGACAAGTTAGATTGTGAGAACTTTCGGGCGATCACCATTCTAAATGCGGCCTACAAAGTATTATCCCAGATCATCTTCCGTCGTCTGTCACCCGTAGTAAACGAGTTCGTGGGAAGTTATCAAGCCGGCTTCGTTGACGGCCGATCGACAACGGACCAGATCTTTACTGCACGGCAAATCCTCCAAAAATGTCGTGAATACCAGGACCCAACGCATCACTTTTTCATCGATTTCAAGGCGGCATACGACAGTATCGACCGCGTAGAGCTATGGAAAATCATGGACGAGAACAGCTCTCCCGGGAAGCTCACAAGACTGATAAGAGCGACGATGGAAGGTGTGCAAAATTGTGTGAAGGTTTCAGGCGAACACTCCAGTTCGTTTGGATCCCACCAGAGACTTCGACAAGGTGATGGACTTTCGTGCCTGTTGTTCAATATTGCGCTAGAAGGTGTTATGCGGAGAGCCGGGCTTAACAGCCGGGGTACGATTTTTACGAGATCCAGTCAATTTGTTTGCTTCGCGGATGATATGGACATCGTCGGCCGAACATTTGAAAAGGTGGCAGACCTGTACACCCGCCTGAAACGCGAGGCAGCAAAAGTTGGACTGGTGATGAATGCGGCGAAGACAAAGTACATGCTAGCTGGTGGGGCCGAGCGCGACAGGGCTCGCCTAGGTAGCAGTGTTACGATAGACGGGGATACTTTCGAGGTGGTTGACGAGTTTGTCTACCTTGGATCCTTGCTGACGGCTGACAATAACGTTAGCCGTGAAATACGGAGGCGCATCATCAGTGGAAGTCGGGCCTACTATGGCCCCAGAAGAAGCTGCGGTCAAAAAAGATTCACGCCCGCACCAAATGTACCATGTACAAAACGCTCATAAGGCCGGTAGTCCTCTACGGGCATGAAACGTGGACGATGCTCGAGGAGGACCTGCAAGCACTTGGAGTCTTCGAACGTCGGGTGCTTAGGACGATCTTTGGCGGTGTGCAGGAGAACGGTGTGTGGCGGCGAAGGATGAACCACGAGCTCGCCCAACTCTACGTCGAACCCAGTATCCAGAAGGTGGCCAAAGCTGGAAGGATACGATGGGCAGGGCATGTTGCAAGAATGCCGGACAGCAACCCTGCAAAGATGGTATTCGCTTCGGATCCGGTTGGTACAAGAAGGCGTGGAGCGCAGCGAGCTAGGTGGGCGGATCAAGTGCGTATCGATTTGGCGAGCGTGGGGCAGAACCGAGGATGGAGAGATGCGGCCACGAACCGAGTATTGTGGCGTGAAATTGTTGATTCAGTGTTATCTGTGTAGATGTTAACTAAATAAATGAATAAATGAATAGTTGATTTGATTCAGAATCAATTATTTTTGCGTAAGTAAAAATAATTAACAGGATAGTAACGTCAAAATAAAACATTCTTCTTTGTTAACTTCTGGACATTTCTTTAGAATTAGCTTCTGCAGAAATTTTAACAAATCTTGCGTACAAGAATTTGCATAAAGGTTTTGTATTATAACAATATTGCCAGGAAAACTCAGAAATACTTCGTCAGATTATCTTGAAAGAAGATTTGTAAAAAAAAAAATTAAGCAATTTCGCAAACACCAATGAAAAAATCCCAATAATCCAAATTTCTCGTAGAATTCCATAATAAAATATTAGAAGAATCAAATTAGACTCATGTAGAACTTCGAGGAGACCTTCAGTAGATTTCTGTAACAATTGAATAAATGACCGTGGAGGAATTCATACATTAACTCGAACGAATGTTGGAAATATCTTATGGACTAATACTAGAAAGAATAGCTGGAGGAATTACAGAAATAGCTTCATTGGGACGCATTATTAAAAAGTACTCTGAAGTATTTAAAAAAAAATCCTCTTGAGAAAATTCAAAATCATCCTTTAGAAAAAAAAATCAGACTATTATTCCGTCACATCCAAACATAATAACTTGAGAAATACCGAAAACAATTTTTAAATCAGATTGTAGAAGAATTCAATCAAAAAGACCTGTGAAAGAATTGCAAAGACTCTGAAGAATTCACTCCAGATAGATTTCTTCGGGATTACTTCAAGCACTTCTCCAGCGATTCTTCTAAAGATTCTTCAAGCGATTTCTCCTGACATTCCTCTAATAAAAAATAAGAGATTCCCCTAAGGTTTCCTCCAAGAAGATCTACAGAGATTTCTGCAGAATGTCAGAGGTTTCTCTAAGTAACATTTCTTCAAGGATTACTTAAAATATTTCCACAGTGAATTCTCCAGACATTCCGCTGGTAGTCCTCTCAAGATTCCTCTAGGATTTATTCCTAAGATTTCCTCCAGGGATCGCTCCAGGAATTCTATAACGAATTATTCCAGAGATTCAACCATTCAATTGGGGATTTTACAAAGAATTATTTTATGAGTTCTTATAGGGATCGCTGGAGAAAATCTTGCAAGAGCCCAAGAAGGGATTCTCGAGGAAAGCTATGGAGGAATTTCTTACAAAAATCCCCTGAACATCATATATGCTTTTCAGTTACGCAGTCTTTATTTTTTTCAACGTTCTATTTATAATGAAGACTGCGTAGACGAAACTCATATTTCATTTATATATACAGTTAAATCTCTACCAGTTCATTATTGAAACGATATCTACAGGAAACCATGTAGAGATTTTTCTGAAGCGATCCTTGGAGAAATTCCTGAAGTAAAATCTGGAGAAATCTCTGCAGGAATTCCTGTAAAGATTTGCATAGAGAAATCTCTGTAGGAGTCTTTGGATAGACTCCTGTACTGCCCATAACTGCATATTTGTAACATTCGACCAAAGTAGGCATTGAGTAAATGGAATACCAAGTGTACATTTCATGCAGTATGGGAGGAAACTAAAATTTCTAAAAATTACCAGGAATTCAAGAGTGCTTATTTGAGGCTGATATTTTGTACAACTCATATCGCATACTAGGTGAATAGTCAGAAAATAATTCTGGTAGAAATTTCATTGCTGTTACATTACGAGGGTCATTTATAATCTCAATGTTACTGTTATACGGTTATAATTACCAATGTCACAAAACAACTTGGTATTTTTTTTTTTCGAATTTTCTAGAACAATCTCACCTGAAATCTGTTGATTTGATCGAAAGTATTTATCATTTGATGACTCTCCATGGTATTAACTCCGATTTGTCAAACATGTCGAATGTGACTGTTATGCAGTTATGGGCAGTGTGGGCATCCATGAAGGACTCTTGGAGACATCTTTGGAGGAATCACTGATGAATCCTTGGACGTATCCCAGGAAGAATCGATGTAGAAATTTTGCTGGTGGAATCGATAGAGGAATCCCTGAAAAAACCCCTATAGATTTTTGCTGAATAAATCCCGGGAAGAATACTTATAGGAATATATGAATGGAAAAATTTCTCGAAAAATCTAAGGAGAAATATCTAAAGAAATCCATGATTAGATTTTCAAAAAAAAAAAACTAAAGAGATTTTACTGGAGGATATGTAGAGATTTTTTCAATGAAATCCATGGAGAAATTTTTAGCATAAGTTCTGATAATATTCTAGCAGGAATTAATAGGAGAATCTCTAGAGAAATTTCAAGAAGAACTCTTGGGGGAATCCATGAAGTATTATTGGAGACCCAGTACGAATCCCTGGAAAAATTCTTGGGGAATCCCTGGAAGATTATCTTGAGAAATTCTTGAGGCGTTTCATGTAATTTCATTAAGCTTTAGAACACCTGCAGAAATTCCTTGTGGAATCCTTGTAGAATTTCCTCGTAGAATCATCCCTGGAGAAATCCCGGAATAATTTCTGAACGAATCTCGAGAGAACTGCTTGGGGATATCTTTGTATGTATCCGTGGAGGAATACTCGGAAGAAATTCTGAAGATATCACTAGAGAAACATCTCTAGTAATCCTTGAAGAAATTGTTTTAAGTGTTGCTCCTGGAGGAATTCCTGGAGAGAGCCTTGAAGATATCTGTTCAAGAATCCTTGTAGACACTTTCCTGGAGGAATCCTTGCAAAAGTCTGTGGAAAATTTTATAAAGGAATACCAGGAATACTTAAAAAAATCCCTGGAGAAATCTCCGGAGAAATTTCGAAGTATTCCTGAAACGAATCCTGGAGGAATCCTTGGAAAAATTCCTGAAAGAATCCCAATAAAGATTTTTCTGGAGGAATCTATGAAGGAATCACTAAAGACATTTCTGCTGGAAACCTTTGCGAAATCTCTAACGAAGTCCTTACACATATTTTTTCTTGTAGGCATCCTTGTAAAAATTCCATGTCAACGCCCTGGAGGAAGCTATTCCATGCATGGCGAGCAAAAGTTCTTCCTGAAAGAATCTCTGGCAAAAGTTCTAGGGAACCCCAGAAGAAATCATTGTAGAGATTAAGGTAAAGAATAGCTGGGATTATTTTCTGGTAAAATCTTTGGAGGAATCTTCGAAAGATTTCCTGGAGAAATCTCTGGGGGAGTCTCTGGAGATATTTCGAGAGGATGAGGACAGAAGGGCATGGGTTTGCATTCCATTGGATGAGCTCTAGGTAAATAACTGTAGAATCCATCATACAAATCATCTAAGGTTACTGGACTATATCCTTTGAATAACTCCGATGTGAACTACGTGTTGTGATCCAGATAACTTTTTGGAGGTAATCAAGGAGGAAATACTGGTATAAAGTCATAAGATTCCTCCGGATCCAATTAAAAACTAAAGTGCACAGTTACTACAACAACTTCTAAAGAAAACTGTTGGAATTATAGTAGTGACTACAATATAGTTCATATCACATCATAGAGCTCATTTTATATTATATACAATCGACTCTCCACAACTCGATATTCTATAACCCGATATACTCTATAACTAGATGGATTTTCCGGTTCCTTCAAATTGTCTTACATTGTGCTCTCCATAAGTCGATATTTCTGTAACTCGATATCTCCACAAGTTGATGTTACGTGAGATGTGAATTTCTCTCCATAACTCGATACCTATTTTATTTATTTTCCTTTTTAGGGATACGTGATCTAATTTTTGTTTGAAGGTGAATAAATACTTACAAATTGTAATGACATGAAAATGATAAAAACTATTGTCAGTAAAAATTACGTGATTTTTCTAGCACTTCGAAAAATGTTATCAAATAATAGTTTGTAAAATACTAGCAACAAAATAAAATTGTTTTCTTACAAAAATGATAATAAAAATATTGGAAATACAGAAATTTGTTCCTTCGATTTTGTGTCGGTATATTCTATTATTCGATAATTTTATAAGTCGATGGTCCCTTGAATAGCGAGTTATGGAGAGTCGACTGTAGTTCATATCGGTGTCCGTGTCTTTTAAAAAAAAAAAAAAAAAAAAAAAAAAAAAAAAAAAAAAAAAAAAGTGGGCTTCGTGGCCGTGCGGTTAATGTCGTCAGGCACTTAAGCGCATCGTGTCATGGGGTGTGGGTTCGATTCCCGCTCCAGCCATTGAAACTTTTCGTCAGGAATGTTTCTCGGCTGTGCCACTGGAGCATGCTTGTCCGTTGTCTAGTGTTAAGTTACAGTCTGTGCAGCTAAATGGCTGAAGACGGTGTCCGTGTCTTTTTTTTAAATATCGTAACATATATTTCATGTCTTATCGTGTAGTTCATATCATATAAAAGCAATATAATGACGAGCGTCACGCGGAATTTACTACGCAGAATTAAAAAAAAAACTGAACAACTTTGCCGAAGATAAAAAAAGAGTTCCTTCTGGAAATACATATAGACGTCAGCACCACATGCTGGTTAAATGACTAATTCCTTATTCTTTGAACAATTCTACCGCAGACAGCATCCTTTTATAAGCCGGGTCTCGGGTTTTCAAACCCGAACTCGAATGGTTCGGGTCGGATTTGAAGGCTAGAATTTTTTTTCGAGTACGTCGGAATCGGGCTTGTAAAAATTCGGATTTAGGTGGACTTTGGTAAGAGTTATGGTAAGAGTTATGGTAAGAGTAACAACCAGAAAGCTTCCTTATGCATCAGAAACGATGAATTTATCTATTTTTAAAACTCGGTCTAACCCGGTCAGATTCGGATTTGAACAGCGGATTTTTTTTTTCAGGTTTGGGTCAGGTCTGAGTACGGATCGAGTCCGGGTTTAAAAAAAAAAAGTAAGCCGGGTACGGGTCGTGTTTGGGCTCAAAAAATGTGAAACCCCCCTCTAATAATTAACCTCTATCGGAAATACAAATCGACGTCAAATCCACCGGGTGGTCGAATTCTAAACTGAACTGTAGCCCATGTGTAATACCTTATTCTTTTGTGAGATGGACCCTAATATTGTGGTTGGTTCACAAACCTCTCACGCTGAAGACCTGGGATCAAATCACATACCCTTGATGGTAACTTTTGATCTCAAAGCCGTTGGTCTCGAGATAAACTTGCTATGGGTTAAAAATCTCATTATAAGAGACAAAATATATCCTCTTGCGCAACTTTGCCAAAGACAGCATCCTTCTATACCCGAGCAGAAGAAAATAACTAATGAATACCAAATTGAGATATTCCATACCAGATAATTTCCAATACTTACAACCTGAATGAGGTATGAATGAGCCCTGCATGAGAGGTAAAATACCTCAAATAATACCTTCTGCATATTCTACAAATACCAAGCTGATAATTAGATCAGGTATTGTAATACCTAAATAATACTTGACGGATTTTCATATAAAAGTGCAATTTTTCAATAGTATTTCAATACCTCCAGCAGTCCTCAATAGCTATCGAATACCAAAATGATGTATTTTTAATTGTTTTAATCATTTTTTTCAAATACCATTATAATACCAAAATGAGGAATTGACAACTGAAAAATACCTAATTATGGTATGATACCAATATATGGTATGCATAAGCAATTGCGAGTTATTCTTTCCTCCTCGGGTATGTAAGCAATCTCGAATTATCGCATAACTAGCCCTTACCGGAAGTTCAAACTGACGCAGGCGCTACGCGGTAGTGAAGCTCTTAACTAAATTGTAACCAATGTGGAAGTCCTTATTCTCCTGAACAACTTTGCCGAAAACTGCATCCCTTCTATGTGTTCGCAATCTCGAGTTATCGCATAACTAGCCCTTACCGGAAGTCCATATCGACGCTAGCGCCACGCGGTGGTCGAGTTCTAAACTAAATTGTATCTTATGTAGAAGTCCTTATCCTCCTGAACAACTTTGCCGAAGACTGCATCTCTCTATGTGCTCGCAATCTCGAGTTATCGCATAATTAGCCCCTACCGGAAGTTCATATCGACGCTAGCGCCACGCGGTGGTCGAGTTCTGAACAAAATTGTATCTCATGTGGAAGTCCTTATCCTCCTGAGCAAACTTTGCCGAAAACTGCACCCTTCTATGTGTTCGCAATCTCGAGTTATCGCATAATTAGCCACTACCGGAAGTTCATATCGACGCTAGCACCACGCGGTGGTCAAGTTCTGAACTAAATTGTATCTCATGTGGAAGTCCTTATCCTACTGAACAACTTTGCCGAAAACTGCATCCTTCTATGTGTTTCGCAATCTCGAGTTATTCGCATAATTAGCCCCAACCGAAAGTTCATATCGACGCTAGCGCCACGCAACGGTCGAGTTCTGAACTAAATTGTATCTCATGTGGAATTGCTTATCCTCCTGAGCAACTTTGCTGAAGACTGCATCCTTCTATGTGCTCTCGCAATCTCGAGTTATCGCATAATTTAGCCTCTACCGGAAGTCCAATATCGACGCTAGCGCCACACGGCGGTGGTCGAGTTCTGAACTAAATTGTATCTCATGTGGATGTCCTTATCCTCCTGAGCAACTTTGCCGAAGACTGCATCTCTCAATGTGCTCGCAATTTTCGAGTTATCGCATAATTAGCCACTACCGGAAGATCGTATCGACGCTAGCGTCACGCGGTGGTCGAGTTCTGAACTAAATTGTATCTCATGTGGAAGTCCTTATCCCTCCTGAACAACTTTGCCGAAGACTGCATCTCTCTATATGCTCGCAATTTCGAGTTATCGCATAATTAGCCACTACCGGAAGTTCATATCGACGCTAGCGCCACGCGGTGGTCGAGTTCTAAACTAAATTGTATCTTATGTGGAAGTCCTTATCCTCCTGAACAACTTTGCCGAAGACTGCATCTCTCTATGTGCTCGCAATTCGAGTTATCGCATAATTAGCCACTACCGGAAGATCGTATCGACGCTAGCGTCACGCGGTGGTCGAGTTCTGAACTAAATTGTATCTCATGTGGAAGTCCTTATCCTCCTGAACAACTTTGCCGAAGACTGCATCTCTCTATGTGCTCGCAATTTCGAGTTATCGCATAATTAGCCCACTACCGGAAGATCGTATCGACGCTAGCGTCACGCGGTGGTCGAGTTCTGAACTAAATTGTATCTCATGTGGAAGTCCTTATCCTCCTGAACAACTTTGCCGAAGACTGGCATCTCTCTATGTGCTAGCAAAACTCGAGGTTATCGCATAATTAGCCACTACCGGAAAGTTCATATCGACGCTAGCGCCACTCGGTGGTCGAGTCTGAACTAAATTGTATCTTATGTGGAAGTCCTTATCCTCCTGAACAACTTTGGCGAAGACTGCATCTCTCTATGTGCTCGCAATTCGAGTTATCGCATAATTAGCCACTACCGGAAGATCGTATCGACGCTAGCGTCACGCGGTGGTCGAGTTCTGAACTTAAATTGTATCTATGTGGAAGTCCTTATCCTCCTGAACAACTTTGCCGAAGACTGCATCTCTCATATGTTGCTCGGCAATTTCAGCATGTTATCAGCATAATTTAAGCCACTACCCGGGAAGATCGTAATCGACGCTAGCGTCACGCGGTGAGTCGAGTTCTGAACTAAATTGTATCTCATGTGGAAGTTCTTGGTCCCGAAGCAAGTTATGTGAAGACAGTACATTCCTATAAAGCCTGTATCTTATACAAATTTGGTGCATGACTGCAGATTTCTGGACTGAGTCTACTGAAATTCCACGTGGCCAACATGGTCCTCTTCGTAGCCGATTCCCGGTGGCCACTAGATCCGGAACGGTATTCCAGGTAGTGATCAGAATCTTGAGGAGTATATATCTTTCGAATGCAGGCATAAATTTCATTATTCGGTTGATATTTCGCTGATTTATAGGGGTATACAATTCTGGGTCATAATGGACCCCAGTATCTTATTAAGTTTGTTTTTCTTAACATCCGCGGAAGGTTAATTTGTCCACAGAATTCAAACTTTATGTGTATTACTATGGCCTTCCTGAGCCGAGTGGTTAGAGTCCGCGGCTACAAAGCAAAGCCATTCTGAAAGTGTCTGGGTTTCGATTCCCCGGTCGATCCAGGAATCATTTCGTAATGGAAATTTCCTTGACTTCCCTGGGCATAGAGGAGCGTGTGGGCGTACATGCCACACGATATACGAAAGCGAAGATAGCAACATTGGCAGAGGAAAGCTCTCAGTTAATAACTATGGAAGTGCTCATAACATAACAGCTGAGAAGCAAGCTGTGTACCAGTATTGACATAATGCCAAGAAGAAGAAGAAAAGAAGAAGAAGAAGAAGAAGAAGAAGAAGAAATGTATTACAATACTTATCAGCAAAGTTTCATAATACTTCGATGCTCAAAAGTTCTGTATTCTGCCATATAAGAAAAAACTAAGAGTTTTGCATGAGACTGCACTGGCCCACAACTTCGTATTTGTTACATACGACATTTTTGACAATTTCGAGTTAATATTACTGTGTGCGTTGAAATGGCAAATATCAAATGCGGGAACAACAAATGCGATAAGATTTTTCACAAGAAATGCGATGTCAAAAATAGATTTTTCTTGCTAGGGCGGCGGTGATTTCTATAATCGTTGCTAGGTGTCCTTCGATTTGTTTGGGTTACCGCACTTGGGGACGTTTAGTCAAGATTTGCATCTCAAAATGCAAACAGCAATACCGTGCAGGATCATAAAATGATAAACACTTTTCGATTCACTTACTGAAAATCTGTGAGATTGTTCTAGAAAACACAAAAAAAACAAGTTGTTTTGCCACAGGCAATTGTAACCGCGTAATAGTCACATTGAGATTATACATGAGCATTGTAATGTATTGGCAATGAAATTTTTTATCAGATTTTTTTTCTGACTATTCACTCAATATGTGATTTTTTTAATTCTTTTATTAGGTATCATTTCAAAACATTACATTCATTTCTTATATCTAGGTGTTCGTGTTATTAGACAACACTATCATCATAATTTGGTAAAACAAATTCAAGAGATTTTATTAACATTTCGTTAACAACATATTACATTCCCAGTTTGCCGTAGCAGGTTTTCAGATTTTGTACAGGTGAGTTGGTTTCACCTGCTTAATGAGAGAAAAAAAATCGTTTTGCAAATTATACTTAAACCTAAACTTAACTTAACATATAACGCAATTAAATTCGTGGGGGCAATAGAAGATGTCGTTACGATTTTTTTTTTGGGGGCCCCTTGAAAAATTAATTTTTTTTTTTTTTTTACCAATTTGTTGCCCCAATTGTTTTTTCCCATATTTTGGGATGTTTGTCTATGTGAACTCATTTGGTACTTATACGGGGAGGAAGCTTCTGAATCATTTTCAAAGTTTTATTTTTGAATTCTCTGGCCAGCAGCTTTCTCTCCTGCTATTACAACAGCTAGTCCACATTGGTACAGTAATATAACATAGCTGGCCTGAAAAATTTGTTTGAATATCAAAAGCTTGTTCTTAAGACAAAGTTTTGATCTTCTATTAATAAGGGGATAGAAACAATTTACACTTTGTTTGACTTCTTATTTTTCAAATCTTGGGTAGTGCACAACGGTCAAATGAACTTATTTTGGTCAAAATCATATTACTTCATGTTGTTCTCTATGCAAATGAATATGAATACAAAAAAAGGACTAGCAGTTCGCCAACACTCAACTATATTTAGGTATTCTACTTTTTAACTGTTCAGTCGTCGCGCTGTTGAATTTTGTACAACATGGTGAAAAAAAACATCGCTTATCGTACACAGTGCTGGTTCTGACAGTGGCAAACCGCGCAACGACTTAAGGGTTCAAATGTGAAATCACCGAAAAAGACCTAGAAATTTTAATTACGTTTACTTGAATTTTGACGCTTTTTCACGTTCCGCCCTCTGAAAAGTCTTCCAGTGACAGAAAGTTTTCAGTGGGAGCTCGCAATCTAAACCAGCTGTCTCCTCTATTTCACAAATCAATCAACTTTCCATTAAGAAGTTGATCAAAATAATTGCCTACTTTTTCTACCGAAAGAAACAGTGCTAATTTACAGCACTCTTTTCGGAGCAGAAAAGTAGTACTTTTCAGTACTGCTTTGGTAGGCGTCAAATGAATAACCCAGTCTCTTCATGCCGTTTGTGCTTTTTCTGCGCAACGTAGTGAGTCGAGACGAGTCGTTCTCATCTAGGGTGACGTGGAGGCGACTAATGTTAATCAAATGGGAGTGAGTCGACAAATGCCACCTCATTCGACTCGTCTAGCCTCACACGCCACGCAGAATAAAGCAAACTACATCGGATTCTATATCCGTTGTGCGATCTGGTTGCGACGCAGGCTTCTTCTTTCTGGCGTTACGTCCCAACTGGGACAAAGCCTGCTTCTCAGATTAGTGTTCTTAGGAGCACTTCCACAGTTATTAACTGAGAGCTTTCTTTGCCCGATTGACCATTTTTGCATGTGTATATCGTGTGGCAGGTACGAAGACACTCTATGCCCTGGGAATCGAGAAAATTTCCTTTACGAAAAGATCCTCGACCAGCGGATTCGAACCCACGATCCTCAGCATGGTCATGGCTACACAGTGTAACCAGTTTTGTTGCAATAACCTGTGTGCCAAGGAAAACACAGGTCATAAACGCTTCTTAATCGCTCGGCTGTGAACACTACCTCATCGGTAGTGCGCTCACTAGCGCAAACTTTTAGCAAGGACACCAACCAAAACCGTTTCAGTATAACAGTTCAGCCATAATCATTTCGCAATAATAATTAAAAATAAATGAATATCAACTGATGTACACAACTGATGAGCCTCATCAGTTTGCGATAACACCACCCCGCTTTAAAATTGAAGTCGTTAAGGAAGAAAAAGCGCAGAATCAATTCTCTTTGCTTTTTTGGTGATTGAACAAGGCAGTCGATTTTTGGAGAAGTAGTGAACTTATAATACAAATCAATAGAACCGCTTAAAGTGCACAGTAATTGCGGAGTGAAGTGTGAACACGTAAGGAGAGAAGAACTGATTCAATTGTTAAGTTTTATTAGTATTATTTACCGTTAATAGGCACGGTAGCTGAAACAGAGAATAGTTTCTGAATTCTGCAAGAAAGATTGCAATTTTATCATTAAAATATCAGGTAAATGCAAATTAAATGTGATTGTGTGATGTGGTAGCTTATGTGGATGTATCGCTTGAAGGCTTTTATCTTTGGCCTACGCAGATCCTGGTTTCGACCCTTCGAAAAATAGTGCTGTAATCGCCCCATCGGCGAGAGTGGTTAACGCACCGTGGCGATCACGTGCCACCTAAGACATGGCCACAGATTCGGTCAGTTTTAGGCGAGTGGTAGACGATCCTGAGCGGTTGGCAAGCAAGTGTGGACAAGGGCACCGTCCGTGGCGTCGCTCCCAACCGGGCCTGCCGGCGCAAGAAGCCGTAGTCACGATTCCGCTCCGCGCCGAATCATCAAGCAGTCTCTACCTCACCCGCCATTCGAATAACCCGCCTACTACGTCGCCACCCACCAAAACGACAAGAAGCCGGTACACGTCGACACCCGGTACGGCACGACATCATCAACGGCGCCAGTCCGTGACGGCACGAGATTACGTTGTAGCGATCATCCGTGAGCCAGGATCCCGTCCGGTAGCTAAGCTACGCTCAGGTTCGATCTAATCCAACATTGTTTTATATAGCTGTAAGATTACTGGGGAATACTTGCGCAAGTCTTGCGTATCACGAAGTTTATCCTAAATAGGGTAATTCGCTAATTGTTGAACGCTACCCAAATGTTGAACGATCTGTACAAACCATGTTAAAACAGGAAATTGAACCATTTTCAAACAGTTTCAATGAATTATACAGATTATTTTGTAAGTTAGCTGTACTATTGGACACAATAAATTAAATTAGCACATCAAATTTCTGAAACGAAATATTTATTGAAAATTTTTATTGGTAGGTGGAACGAAAATTTCAATTCTCTTAAAAAATAACTTAAGCTGGGGCTGCTATGAAATAAGCTGTGTGGTAAAACATACTACGTATATTGGGTAAAGCTCCTATTCACGATATCAGTAAAAGTCTACTTTAGTTTTTTCTAAACATCCGTACAATTTACTCGTATCTATTAATTACATAAAATCATTTTCAATTGCACTTTCGTTCACGTTACATTTTCCATTTGTTGAACACTAGCATAACATGAAAGGCTTGGTTTCATCAACAGTATTGCCAGATTTTTTATTTTCGTACCAATCACCTATATTGAAATGAATATTGCATTACACAATATAGTATTGTTTTTTGCTTTAAATATCTGTTGAATAATTATTATAAAAAATCCTATAAGGCTGATACAAATATTAAATTTCTTTTATGTCCGAGACCACTTGGTAGGTACGAGGGGGGGGGGGATAAAAATAAATAAGGAACAAAAAAATATAAATGAAAAAAAAGTTATTTTTTCGAATTTTTATTTTTTACGATCATTATTTTACTTGTTTTTCACTTCAAAAAATTGAAAAAAACCTTAACTGATGTCAAAAAATGATGAATCTTTTTTTTTCTCCCCCTTCAAAATTTTCGGATTTTTGAAGGGGGGGGGGGGGGTGACATAAAAGAAAATTAATATTTGTATCAGCCTAATGGTGTATGTTGCAATGATGAAAAACGCGATTCAGAAAGTATAGTTAATTGCATCCCATTCCCCATAGCCATTTCTGATTATTTTTTTTTTCGAATTTCACTATCTCTACTATGGCATCAAATGCCATCACCGTTTGTTTGTTTACACCCATGATTGAAATTACGCATCGGCAGCCGATTTTATCCGAGTATAACCTCAATCTCGCGATTGATGCTGTAATGTCGAAAATAATGTACATTAGGAGAAGCCGCTAAAGTCTATGGAGTGTCGTAGGAGACGATTCACTTCCGTTTCAGCCCAGAGTGGTCAGGGAAAGTGCTTCGCGGACCTAACCCCTGGTCTCACAACCGACGAGGAGCGCGAACTTGCAAGTTGAATGAATGCGGGAGTAAAACGGTCAACATTTAGCGACAATCGTTCAACATTAGGATAAGATGGGTTATGTATGTGTTCAACAATTGGGTATAGAACTATCTTTTTAAATATATATTTTTTCAATTAAAAATGGACATTACCGTGCTAAAAATGTTACAGAAATAATGTTAAACAATCGTCTACGGTGTTGAATGCTTTTTAGCGACCTTTCTATCAAAATTTCCATGAAAATCAAATAACAAAAAAACGTCTATCTTAACCGTTCAACATTTGGCGATTTACCCTATAATAAGATTTTCAATCAGTATCGATGTTTTTCGCAATCACACGTTTAGTTTATTTCATTTTTCATTTTCATTTTTCATTTTGCAGCGTTTGGTGGGGCAATGAGAGCGCAAGTCAGTCCAAAGCCGGGGGAAGGGATAGGTAATGGCCGTAATAGTCTATGCGGACCACTTGAACACCATCGGAAATGATAGGAAGGGTTGGGGTAGGGTATATGGAAATTGGAGAAGACTTGACACAGTAAATGCGATTAATGCTGCAAAATGTAAAATGTGCTGAGAGCAATTAAATTTGAGTTTTGGGAGTTTTGGTTTGATTTATTAAAATTCCAAACAATTGTACAAGTAAGAAAGAATTAAGCTGATCGCTTTATAGAAATTTATGACAATATGAGAGTGATGCTAAGAACTGCTCGATGGCACGATGCGACGCTTTAGAAGCTTTTGCTAATGATTGAACATTACTAAAAAGAACGCAATTCAACCGATGGTGACAACTTTACAAACTTTATCTGTTTTTATCATGTACAGATATAAAATTATAATTCAGTTCACTGATTGGCGGTGCTGATTTATATAAAAATATTTGATATTATTAAAATGAAATGTGTTACTTACTCATGATGTTTATACTTCCCTGACCAGAATTATTCTGTTTTGAGCATCCTTTTCGAAGCTATTCTATCCAGTTATCCATTGACTGCTTACAATTCTGAAATTATTCTTATTGTGCATGCTCATGCATTATATTAGTAATGATCATAATCATGCAACAGATAAGAAGGTGAGAAAGAGAGAATATAGGAATAGTGATTAGTAATCAGTAATTATGTAGTTTTGTTAGAATAATAAACTATTAAACAGCAGTAAAGAATAGCTTAAAAAATGACATTAACAGCATAGCTGAGCCTTTCGGATCATAAGACCGATGTATAAAAATAATTTGTTTCGAAATTGTCCGCGTGGTCTTCTAGTGCCCCTATTAGATAAGAATCAATCATAGACATACATACCGAATGCTCGTCATGACCCTATGACCAACATTTGTATTTGTATAGCCTTAGCTGATGTGGCTTTTCTAATAGATAGTTCTTTCACTCATTGATTGTCTTCAAAACCTTGTCAAGTATAGAAGATTGATTTTATTTCGTTTATTACTACAGTATTAGGTATTATTTTAATGTTTTTATCACTATGGATATTATCAAGGCCAGAATTCCCAGTGAGTGAAGAATTTTATAGTACTAGAACACCATAGAAGATCGCTAAACACTACCTAATTATGGAACGGCTTTTTGCTCTATTATTTTAAGTAGATGCTATTGATCTCCCTTTGCTCCTATCCGCAACCCGGTGCACGCGCCCTGTTGGTTTTCGAAAAACCTCGTAGGAGATTACAAACCGTCAATGGCATTCCCAATTACTACCCCCACATTGCACATTCAAGGGTCTGACTGTGCTCCTAACCCACCCTCAGTTTGTAATCTTCTCGCCAGTTTGAAATTATATTTTCCCGAAGTGAAAGTAATTTTGATGAGTGATAGCCCGTACTATGCAGTAGTTAAACCAGAATCTCTGGGTCAGAAGACAAAATCTAAAATTTTGTAATAAAAAGGTTGCCATTGCTTTGAAATTCACCAACATCTAATCAAAGCTACTAACAACAGCGATCAATTATCAAAACTCATCGCTCCCTTGGAAAATATAATCCCAAGCCCAGGGGCAATCACACGTTAGTTTATTTGTAATCAAAATCCAAAAATCAAAAGTCTGATCCTTTCGCTTGGTTTGATATATTTTGCGCTTTTATCGTTGGTGAGTATCCCGTAAAGTTCGTTTAAACCCGCCTTGAGAGAGTTTTGCCGGGTAAGCAATTCAAAGTGCGATCTTGCATCACACCACTTGGGTGTGTTGGCGCTTAAGCGAGATTTGTTTCAGGGTTTTGTAAGAATTTGACCGCTGCTGAAAGTTTACGCTCCTGGATTCCGATTGGATTCCGTTCGTGTCTGTGTGGAACGGAAGCATACTCTTAAAGTTGCACAGTACTGGTGAACAGGACACCTAAGAAGTTCTTAGAACATTTGGTTCCGTATCGTATCGTCTGGCTTAAGACATCGCTTAGGGTACGCCTGTTACAAATTGGGCGCCCAAAGTTTAAAAGTGGCAAAACAATTTCATAAAGCCAATTGAATTTAGTTTTAATTTTGTACAATATAATTAGAGTTAAATTTTGTAGGATTAGTTTTTCGTTACTTGAATTTTCTTTATTATTTTGTAAGTTTGATTTGAATTCACACATTTATTATTTTTTCTTTTTATACGTTTTCAATATCCAATTAGGCCGAAATTAGAAAAATGGCGCTTAACATGTACGACTATCGCGCGGATGAGTTAGATGAGGACGAAATCGACTATGAATTACAAATTCCCGCGGTTATCCATATAATAACGCACTCGAAAATAAACGACGCGATCTACGAATACTGTTGTACGAAGATCGTAAAGAATCCAAACTATATACAGTCTCGATTACGCTAGAACAAGATCTGATGCTATTCCACCGGGATAATAACAAGCATGCACGAAGAACTTCAGCAGCGCCCTTCTGCACGCTTGAGATCAAGACTAATCGCTTCTAAGAAACCGATTCCTGAGAGCGCCATCAGCTGATGCAAATTTGAAACAAAAACTGATCGGGACATTGACATATACAGAACGGACTACTTTAATATTGGAACCAATCAGACTACATTTCAAAGTCACCAACAACTTATAGTAGTGTTGGTATGCAAAAGCAAAACACACGCACCCTTGCCGGTAACTTCAGGTGCGCCCAAACACTCCCTGGAGCAAACGCGTCAACAAATAACTCGTTTTAGATTCCAATTGTGACATCCTCACCAAGTGTTGTCGGCCTTAGGCCGCTAGGTGAAGTGGTGCTTCAAGATCAGGCAGCCGCTTTGCCAATCCCACCGTACAACACATTCCATAATCATTTGCCTGCGCAACCTCCACTAATACAGCAACCACAACAAACACAAGAACAACATCAACTAATGCAACCGCATGACCAGGCACAATTAAGAAACTCTATTACGGGAGAATCGATGAATTTCATAAAAGAGTCCATTAAAGAGGCAGTCAAGGTCTATGTTGACGAGTGGGCTCAGTTATCAACACCACTACTTCATAACAATGTTGATAACCCTATTGGTCACAGTAGTGGAATCAATTCCGCTAGACCAAATGTGCCAACTCCAAACAGACAGGAACAGCCACATGCGATGCACAGTAATTGGGGATTAATACCTCTAGACAAAATGTGCCAACGCCATCTAGACAGGAACACGCCAGATATGATGAACAGAAATAATACACCACGTGCTGAAAATCAAAATTTTTGCCAGAATGTCAATCCTGGGTACTACAATCATTTGAGAACAAAACTTGAAAAGTGGCAAATTTATTTCAGCGGTGAACCAGGACCAAAGTCGCTTTCGGTCTCTGAGTTTATTCCGTCAGGTGACAATCTTGGCAAAGGCAAATCGTGTCACTGACGACGAAACTGCTTCAGCAAGCATACGTATTTTTACTGGAGAGGCCAGAAAGTGGTACTTTACCTACTGGGAAAGTTCATAACATGACAGCATCTAGTGCCACTATTTGAACATGGCTTTCGAGAACCCTAATAAAAATAGGGCTATCGAAGACGAAATGCGAGAGAGAAAACAAAGGGCCGAATGAACGGTTCAGTGCCTACCTCGCTGATATGGAAAGATTTATCACAAGTCTTTCATTTAAAATGAACCCCGATCAGAAACTCAAAATCATTTTCGAACAATACAAAGATTTCGTACCGAAGGCGTTTGCTTTATTCCCCATTACATCGATCAATGCGTTGGCAGAATATTGCTAACCAATTCTATGCATTGGAATACCGAATTTATTTACCGCATGACATACGAAACAGTAACCCAAGCAGCCATCAAATCGACCTCGATGAGTTTGACGAACTTAGTTTGAATGATGTAAGTACTGAAGAAATTAATGCGAATTAGTAAGCGTCAACCCAATCGCACAAATGTATTTAAGAGAGTACCAAAACCTGAGAACCCTGACAATAGGCGGGCAATCAAAACGTTGCAAACAAAGCTGAGAATGCCTATGTTTGCTGGAAACTGCCACAAATCTGGTCATCTTGCCCGATTTGCCAACAGCCTAAAGGAATTTATTGTTATGCGTGTGGTGAACCCAATGTAGACAAGAAAAATTGTCCTAAACGACACGAACTGTTGCAAATCGGATCAAAAAAAAAAAACGAACAGTAGAAGGCGTTGAAAGGGATTCAACACCTTCCACGGATTCCAATGACAATAATCCCTAACTTTGAATACTTCAAGGCAAATATTAACATTAAACCTTGAATCTTGTTACCTGTCCTCCATATTAAGGTAGAATTCTGGAACCGAGATAGAAGGTCTTTTGGATTCGGGAGCCAGTATCTCAGTAATAAGTTCTCTCGACCTAGTAAAGCGTTGGAATTTGAAAATTCAAGAAATTTCATTGAAAGTTCAGTCTGCAAACGGTGAGAATTGCACTGCTAGGCTTTGTTTATTTACCCAGTAACATTCAACGGCAATACCAAAGTTATTCCGACGCGTTGTTATCCCGAGATTTCCAAAAATCTCATATGTGGATACGATTTTTGGCAAGCGTTCAATATACGTCCAACTATCAATGGAAACGATATCACTCTCACGTGTGCTGACAAACGAAATTGAGATTAATCGATCGTGAAGAGGAAGTCAACATGATTTCTCCATATTCTCAAGTTTTCTTGTGTTACCTTGAAGGAAAATTCACCAAAAATGAACACAACGCCAACAGTCGATGAAAATTTAGACATCCCCTCTCTTGAGGACCCCACAGAAGGTATCATAATAGCCCTCAGACATCAATACCGACATGAACTAAACGCACGAAGAAAAAGAAAGTTTGGTGCATGTCATAAACACATTCCCCAAGGTCCTATGAAGGTAAAATCGGAAGAACGGGTCTACTTCAGCATACAATTGAGCTGCTACCAGAACGCAAACCGAGAAAAATACATCATATAAATATTCCCCTACGGTGGAAAAGGAAGTTGACAAAGAAGTCAGCAAGACTCCTCAAACTTGACGCAATTGAAGAATGCGCAAGCGACTTCATCAATCCATTATTACAGTGAAAAAGCCGAACGGAAGCTGGAGGCTATGCTTGGATGCTAGAAGGTTGAATCAGATGACTAGGAGGGATGAGTACCCTTTCCCTAACATGAATAAACATCCTAGAAAGGATAGAGCAGTCAGAATATTTCTCAATAATTGATCTCAAGGATGCTTATCATCAAGTCATCTTAGACCTTAAATGTCGTGATATTATTATAACATCAGAAACCCTAGAAGAGCATTTGGAACTTACTTTCGATAGTTGCAAACAGACTAAGGGAGGCTAATCTTACCATTAGCATTGAGAAGTCCAAGTTCTGCCAAAAATCCGTCCGCTAATCTTGGCTACATTTTAAGCAAAAGACGGTATCTCAGTGATAGCGCTAAAATAGAACCGATATTAAATTACCCTGCCTCAAAAACGGTCAAAGAGGTCAGACAGAATCTTCGGTTTGGCCGGATTCTATCAAAGATATATAGAAACTACAGCAGAATTGTTTCACCAATATCTGATTTGTTAAAGAAAAATAAAGCTAAATTTCAATGGGCGAAGGCAGCTGATAAAGCTTTGCTAGAACTTAAGGCAGCATTTGACATCACCCCCCATTTTGTGTAACCCTGATTTCACATTACCCTTTTGCCATTGAAACTGATAGCACAGATTTAGCCGTGGGAGCAGTCCTTACACAGCAAATCAACGGCGAGCGAAGATGCATAGCCTATTTTTCAAAAAAGGCTGTTCATCCACTCAAAGAAAATACAGTGCCACAGAGCGCGAATGTTCTCGCGATGCTAATGGCGATAGACAACTTTAGGCATTTTGTTGAGGGTACAAAGTTTACAATTGTAACCGACGCAATGAGTCTAACATTTTTAAATCAATGTCGATTGATAGCAGGAGTCCGCGTCTAGCGCGCTGGGCAATGAAAATTCAGGGATACGACAGAGATTGAGCAGCATGAGCATGAGCATAATATGACCGTACAATTCGTAGTTGCTACTCCGTGATTGACTAGAGCAATCGAAGTTGCACAGGGAATCAATGAATGGGGCTTGGGATTAGCTAACCATTCTTCAATGTGCACAAATCGAGAGCTCAAATTTTAAAAGTCAATAACGGCGCCGGCCACGTCGTTACGGTCATCGGGGAAGGGAAGGAATGTTAGCTAGACAACCGTTGTTACTAGAGAACCGAAGAATCTTCTGCATCTCCACAGTTGTCATGGAAAGGATATTGGGTTAGTGGGATAAGGTAAAGATCTGGGAGTCACCAGCGATTGGTGATGCGATCCATGATACATTCACGCCTAACCCGTTTAACGCCACTGTTTATTCATGCCGCGCGAGCGACGCGCAACACGATTGATCCTGCTCACATTCACCCGCCCCCGCAGGAGCAAGCGACACGAGCAAAGGATCAAACACTACTGACCCTATCCGCGAATCACTCACTATTTATTCATGCCGCGCGAGCGACGCGCAACACGATTGATCCTGCTCACATCAGCCACCCCCGCAGGAGCAAGCGACGCGAGCAAAGGATCAAACACTACTGACCTTATCCGCGAATCACGCCACTATTTATTCGTGCCGCGCGAGCGACGCGCAACACGATTGATCCTGCTCACATCACCCGCCCCCGCAGGAGCAAGCAACGCGAGCAAAGGATCAAACACTACTGACCCTATCCGCGAATCACGCCACTATTTATTCGTGGCAGCGCGAGCGACGCGCAACACGATGATCCTGTTCACATCACCCGGCCCCGCAGGAGCAAGCGACGCGAGCAAAGGATCAAACACTACTGACCCTATCCGCGAATCACGCCACTATTTATTCGTGCCGCGCGAGCGACGCGCAACACGATTGATCCTGCTCACATCACCCGCCCCCGCAGGTGCAGCAACGCGAGCAAAGGATCAAAACACTACTCTTCAGGGATACGACATAGATTTTGAGTACAAAAAGGGTAAAGAAAATGTGAGTGCTGATGCCCTGTCTAGATCGATAAACACAATAACAATCCCCATTACCAGATGTCCCATATGAAGAATTGATGGATCTAGTTCAAAAATACCCGGAAAAATACAGGATTTCAAAGTATCCGACAAAAAGATATACAATTTATTACAAACGCCGCAAAACCCGACGATCCCACGTTTCGGTGGAAGTATATCCCACCAAGTTCAGAAAGAACCGATATAATACAGAAAATACATAATACTGCACACCTAGGGTTTGAAAAAAACGTATCACGCAATCGCGGAACGATTTTTCTGGCCGAGAATGAGTGGAGACATTCTCCGCTTCTGTAAGAGCTGTATGACATGCAAGAAATCCAAAACAGATAATGTCAATCCCAATCCACCAGGCGGCAAACCAAAAATTTGCATTCGCCCTTGGGAAATGGTGTCAGTAGATTTTCTTGGTCCTTATACACGATCTAAGTCAGGAAATTCCTGGGCATTAGTAATTACTGACATATTTTCTAAATTTACGTTAATACAAGTGATGCGCCAAGCCAAAACTAGCGCAGTTATAACGTTTTAGAAAATAATGTATTCCTACTGTTTGGGGTACCAGCCGTCCTTATTTCGGACAATGGACCGCAATTCAAGTCAAAAAGACTTCGAAAAGTTTCTGGCAAAATATAATGTGCAACACTGGGAGTTTAGCTGCCTACCACCCATGCCCCAAGCCCCCGTATGAAACCGCATCATTACAACGGCAATTCGCGCTTCGCTGGAAAATAAAAGTCAAAAAGACTGGGATAAGGGCATCCAACATATTGCTTGCGCCATAACGTAATAGTGTCCACAGCTCACTGGTTACACACCTTACTTTGTCAATTTTGGCAAAAATATGATCATTCAGGAGATGAGTATGCCAGGTTAAGTGCCGCCAATGACTCCCTTGATCATTTTGATCCACCTAAACTTTCAGATGACGTCACGCACTTATATGAAGCTGTCAGAATAAATCTTCGTAAGGCATACGAAAAGATATACCACGAATTATAATCTTCGATCAAAACGCGAAGTTTCATTCGAAGAAGGCGAAAAAGTCTTGAAGAAAAATTTGTTTTTGTCGGACAAGTCCAAAGACTTCACAGCCAAGTTAGCTCCACGGTATAGTGAAGCACTAGTAAACAAACGAGTCGGCACTAACTGTTATGAATTAAGGGACCCTACTACAGACAAACTGCTAGGGGTTTTCCACACATCAAAATTGAAGAAAATTGGAGAAGGCAAAATCAATAAAAAAGTAAACAAACGCCTTCTCATTACCTAGCAGTTTCCTTTTTTTTATCGAGCTATGTACGCATGCACAGTGCAGGTCGACCACAATATATACAAAAAAAACACCTCCACAGTCATTCCATTGCAGTGTTGTAGGGAAATGAAAACTAATACATGGACATACCTGACCTCCATTCTGTCATAAATCCGAGTCCAGTTATGTGTTCGTGCTGCCGTTCAAGCAAGCCAACCACTAACGAAACATAAGCACCACCAGGACCAGGCAGTGTTGCCACATTTTTTTCTGTACCGAGGACCAAAAAATCTTTTTCATCTGTACCTTCTTGCTAAAAAATCTGTACCAAAAATCTGTACCGCTATTAAAAGTCGTGTTCATTACTTTATAAATATTTTTTTTTATTGAATTGATTTTAATAACAAAGTTTCAAGTAGTACCAACGTGCCTTGTTAATCATCGCTCGATCGGTGATGTTTATACATTGTTTTGCAAAACTTTGACTGCATAGTGGCAGTTTAAAACGATATTCGAGCTCCACCCCGTTGTTTGATGAGGTCCTTAGATTTGAGGATGGAATTCATTGTGTCGTCGCCAAGTCGATTCCGCAATTTGGTTTTATTGTTGTTATATTGAGAAAAGATCCTCTCAACGGCTGCCGAAGAAATGTGGCATTATCAGTATGTTGAAAACAAGTCGTCGAAGTGCAGGAAATGCATAAGAGTCATCCATTCGTTTCGCGCTCGCTATTCTTGTCCACCAATCCTGAACATGCTCATTCTTTGCCACAGTTAGTTCGTCTCGTAATATTTTCAACTTTAGCGTTCGAAATTCATTTTCCAGTGCCTGTGCATCTCCGTCGTAACAACCTGGAAAAGCTTCCAAAAGCACGCTTATGCTTGGAAGACTGGCAATATTCTTTGGATTCAGCAAAGCCGCAGCTTTGAGAAACAGGATCATCCAAATCGAACCGTTTCTGCAGCTGTTTCACCAATTCCACATAGAAGTTTCGGCAAATATCCCGGAAGATACGCTGCTTTTCACCATCCATTGATTTCAACGCCTCCTCAGCCGCAATTCCGACATAGATCTGCTTTCCATTTTTCAAGTGTTTTTCGAATTCTCTTGCATTGTCAATAGACAATGACGTCACGTAAGAATCCTCACAGATGTTCGTGAGGATCGTCAAGAAAAAATCCTTGAGTTCCTCATGTAACATGGTAAACTCAGGCTTTTCTGATTGAAACAAACGATTAAGTCTGTTAATCTGCGGCAAAATGTAATCCAAGAATAGTAGCAATGGGTTTGTCATTGCGTCTTGCAAATATGTTAATATCCTGCAAGCAGTCTGTTTTTTGTCGACATTATATTGGAATGTGAAAAACAGAATTAACTCGGAAAACCTTCCAAGGCATCTCTTGACAACCGCCTCCAATGAGAGCCATCTCGTAGCGGAAGGATGCAGCATTTTTAATGGTTCAAGGTCGAGAATTTCTTGAATCATGTCGAATTCACTTGTTCGCTTTGGACTATTAGAAATATAACTGTATATGTCCTTTAAAAGATGTTCCAGGTAGTCAGGAATTTTCTCACAAGCATAGCTTGCGCATAGTGCTAGTGAATGGCATGTGCACTTGATGATTATCATATCTGGACAGTCTGATTTTAACAAACGCATTACCGAATTCGAAACACCCATCATTACTGCAGCTCCATCAGATGCAAATCCCTTCAATCGTTCTTTATACGGTACGTCATCTTTTCGGAATTGATCAATTATGGCATTGTAAATGCTTTTATGATCAGCTGCTCCAAGCGGAACGGCGGAGTAAAATGATCACGTACCTGCATATCACCATTTTCATCTTCTGCACAAAGTCTGACAACCATTGCCAAGGTTTTTGTTGCCTTTATGTCAGTTGATTCGTCGATGATTAGCGAAAAATTGCTATTCTGCATCTTAGTTACAAGCTCATGGTGCTGTTCTTCCGCTAAAACCCCTTCAACAACTGCGGTAGCTTTGGTCCTTCCGAGCGTAATCTTGGCCATCACTTTGGATTCTGGATCAATGGTGCGTAAAACATCCGCAAGCTTTCCAACTGAGTTGAAGGAGACATTGTTTTCAACCGCCCAAGCAGAAATTTTCAACTCCGCCTGCGTTGACATGGCATCTTCAGAAGACATAATATTCGCAAAACAGCTCAATTTAGCTTCATTCTCAGCATAAACTTTTGAAGCGGTTTCCTGTGACGTTTCGTTGCCAGATGAGTCGTCAAGTTCGATTTTCCTCCTCGTCTGATGCTAAGCTTTTCTAGGCACACCTTGCACCAAGCAAACGATTCGTCCTTTTCATATTTTTCAAAACAACTGTACTGCGACTCACTGATCCATTCTTTCCTGAATTTTTTGATTTTTCTTTTGCGGTTCTTGATTTTTTCATTTCCGGTTCACAAGAATCCGTCGCATCGTTGCTCGATTTAATTTCTAAATAATTAAAAATAATTTTAGTTAAGCACAATTAGAAATATTAAAATCACAGCTGTACCGCTCTGAGCTCCGGTGCCCATGACTACATCAGCAATGTTTTTTCCGGCTTGAGAAATGCCTGCCGATTCAACAGACAGCTTTGGCTTCTCGACATTTTTCGCCGTATTGTTGTCTGCAAAAATCTCATTTCAATTATATTTTCTATTTATAAAAAAAATGTAGCCTACCTTTCTCCAGTTTATCCGCTTTGGAGAAGTAATCAGTCAAAGTGAATTTCCGAGACATTACGGTAAATCGCGGCCAAAATAACTTCCAAATCAGTTGAATTAAATCCTCGTTAAACGCACCACAAATTGCTTCACCACTCAATTATGCAGGAAGAAAAAACTGTCAATCACTTTTCTTCTCTTTTCATTCTTCCGCAGCTACTCGCTACACATTCCTTCATACCTCATTCACAGTAATCCATTCATAGAGGGTGGGCCAGATTGAATTAACTACAGACGTCAATTATCTTTTTACACCTTGATAAAATTCTACTCAAGATTATTAGAAAGCAATATTAAATTATGCTAATAAAAAAAACATAATGTGAGTATGAATAATGAATATTACAGTCAAAGCTAAAAATCTGTACTAATCTGTACCTTTTCTCAAATATCTGTAATCTGTACCGTACAGAATCTGTACCAAAAAAAATCGAAAAAATCTGTACCTTTCCAGATAAATCTGTACCTGTGGCAACACTGGGACCAGGACTGGATCGCAGAAGAATGAATATATACATCACCAACACTACTGAGGTCGCCGACCTCGTACAGCCGGTAGCGAGCAGCCATGACGTATTTCTTTTGCGGTTCCGCGCATAGGATTTCCACAACTGAAAGATGCAAGCACTTATTCATTCAATCACATTTCTTTTTATAACACCAAATCACTACGCGCGAGAGAACACAAAATAAGTATATATTTTTTCGTTTTTATAATAAAACCCGCGAATTACACGAACAGAAAAGTCCGTCCGAACATACACCCGCCGCCTGAGAATGAACTGAACTGCTGCTTATTGTGCAGTTCGTTGACCCGACAGACGAGCTGAGTTCGTTCTTGCAGTTCGTTCTCATGCCTCTGCAGCATAATAAGCGATCGAGTACAGTATTGTCGTCAAAAACCGTAAAAGATAGTTGATAGCGAAATTCAAAATTAACCTTTTATATCATTAATACAGCTTTCCAAGTATTATAATTGTACATTATCAATACACAATTAAGATTAGTTTGCTAGATTTAAACTCAAATAACCAAACAATCAGCGATATAGTAGAAAAATTTGAAAAGTTTCCGAAACAAGAATTGTGAATATTCAGTTTCGAGAACCCTATACTTTTGACTTCGTCAGTTCGGTAGAGTGCACGTAGGTATAGGTACCTACGAAGGTTTAGAGCGAGCTTGCGAAGATGAAATAGTTTCCCGCAGAACAAGTCGCGATCGGTCCGAATCGTTGTTTCGTCCGGAAAATGTCGCCGTCGAGGAAAAGTTTTCAATTTCGAAAGTTCTGGTTTTTTAGTGCAGTTTAAATTCCGTCGTCGTTTTCCCAAACATCTTTGGGGTAAGTTTCTTGTACCGTATAAAATCGCATCGAAAGGAATGCAAATCGAAGTGATAGAAATTTTTCGAGCTATGATCGAAGTGAATTTGTGTATACATATCGTACCGCCATGTTTTTTTTCCAAATATTTTTGGAGTGTTATACCGTCCGATTCCGCCATATTGGATATTGTGAAGAATAATAGCGACGACAAATTGAAACTGAAATAATGTCCATTCTATGTAAATTAGTTGTGTACCTAGAGGAAGAGATTTATACATAAAGTTTACATGCAAGATTACAGTATTAGTGTATACGGATACATAGTTAAGCTGAAAATAATTTCAAAGTGATACAGTAGTAGTTATGTAGTATGAGTGCGAATTTGTTTATCTAAATGAAGTTATTGCCAAATAACGATAAAATCGATACTAGCATCTAATTGTTTAAAATTTTAATAAAATTCATGAAATTTGAATTTTATTTCTAAGAAATGGGGTAGAATGTAACAGTTTTGTTGCAATAACCTGTGTGCCAAGGAAAACACAGGTCATAAACGCTTCTTAATCCGTCGGCTGTGAACACTACCTCATCGGTAGTGCCTCATTAGCGTAAACTTTTAGCAAGGACACCAACCAAAATCGTTTCAGTATAACAGTTCAGCCATAATCATTTCGCAATAATAATTAAAAATAAATGAATATCAACTGATGTACACAAACTGATGAGCCTCATCAGTTTGCGATAACACCACCCGCTTTAACAGTGCGCATCGTACCTTCGTGCTGTGCGTACACGAATTCTCTCTGCTCTTGGAAGTTTTCTTAAAAACTACCTAAAGCAATAAAACAGTACTTTTCAGTGCTACAAAAACAGTACTTTTCAGTGCTAAAATTAAAAACGGTACTTTTCAGTGCTACTAAAACAGTACTTTTCAGTACTATTTTTCTACTATTGATCCCTTTACGATCCTTGTTTGGACCCGTGCCTTCGATTTTTCGTTGGACCCGTTGGCGAAAGCTAGCGGTGGTAATCCTTCTTGGACACCGTCTTGGGAAAAAACCTTTCGAAGGTCACGTCTTCTTTCGTTTATTAATTAAACATGGTATCAACAACAAACAAAAGGAAGGGTGAATCTCTGAATTCACTACTTCCTTCCAAAAAAGTGGGTTTTAAAACTGTCACTACACGTGGCAAGAATGGAAGAAAGGACGTTTCTCCGGAATGCGAACTTTCTTCCAAGGGTGAAATGAATAATTGTATCGAAATGAGCAATCAGTTCGATGCTCTAGACAAATTTTCCGAACACCAAATCGAAGCAGCCTCTAGCCCAGGCTCTTTGATTCAAGTGAGGAAGCAAAGAGTGCCGCCTATCGTGGTCAGTTGTTCCGAATTTGGGGGATTTAGGCAGGAGATCTTGAACTCCATTAGGGGAATCAAGGTTTCCTTCCAAATCGCAAAGAAAGGAGACTGTCGCGTTTTGCCGGAAACTCTTAAAGATCGTGAGCTTCTTCTCAAACATCTTGAGGAGAAGAAGCACAAATTTTTTACTTATGACGACAAAACTGAACGTTTGTTCAAAGTTGTCTTGAAAGGTCTCTCAAGTGACTATAAATCACCTGAAGAGATCAAAAATGGAATAAATGATATAGGATATTGGATTTTCCCCAGTCCAAGTAATCATTATGAAAAAGAGAACCCAATCTGGCATTGTTCGGAAAGGGCTTTCTCAAGAATTTTATTTAGTTCACTTTAACAAAAAAGAACTAAATAATATTAAAGCTTTAGAAAAAGCAAAACTTTTGTTTGATGTCCGTGTGACATGGGAACATTTCCAGAAACCTGGAGGAAATTACTCAGTGCCGTCGGTGCCAAAAGTGGGGTCATGGTACAAAAAATTGTCGCATGGATGCTAAATGCATGATTTGCGGAGGTTCTTCTCACGCCAAAGACGTCTGTCCAGTGAAGGAAGATACCACCAAATTCATATGTTGTAATTGCGGGGCTAACCATAAGTCCAATTTTGGAATTGTCCTTCACGCAAAAAGGTCATTGAGGCTCGTGCCAGGCAGATGAAAGATAATATCCGTTACGATAACGGTCGTTTCCGGAATTTGCGTGGTAGAGTATCAAACAATGCTCATTTTTCAGCTAACGATCGCTTGATCATGAATCATACCCATCAGGAAGATCATAATCATGCTTTTTCACAAACTAATTTTAATCCGTCGGGTAGCCGTTCGAATCTTTCTATTTCGAATGTATCTACCCACGGTAAATCCTTTGCCGATATCGTAGCAGGAAATTCGAACTCCTCCCCTGTTCGATCCATGGGTACCCATTCCACTTGTTTCAAATCAAATGGAAAAAACCCTACGCCACAGGTAACTCCGCTTCTTCGTCTACCGGAAATTCCAATGGGAAATCACATGACATGTCTGCCTCTGATTTTAATTTTCTAACTGAACAATTGAATCTAATGATTGATGCAATGTTCAAAGCCACCACTATGACTGAAGCAGTCCAAGTAGGTGTAAAATTTACAAATAAAATTGTTATTGGATTACGTTTTTCTAATGGATCCAAATAATAATTTAAATATTTTAAATTGGAATGCTCGTTCTCTGAATGGTAAAGAGGACGAGCTGTTTAATTTTCTTACGGTTAATAACGTGCATATAGCAGTTATTACCGAAACGTATTTAAAACCTGGATCTAAACTCAAAAGAGATCCTAACTTTTTTGTTTATCGTAACGATCGACATGTGGGGGAGTTGCAATCATCATTCATAGGCGTATAAAACATCAACTGTTTTCATCATTTGAAACTAAAGTTTTTGAAACTTTAGGTGTTTCTGTTGAAACACAGTTTGGTAAATATACTTTCATAGCTGCCTATTTGCCTTTTCAATGCTCTGGGCAGCAAGTTAATTTGCTCCAAACTGACTTGCGTAAATTGACTCGCAATAAGTCAAAATTTTTTGTCATTGGTGACTTTAATGCCAAACATCGGTCATGGAATAATTCTCACAGTAATTCCAACGGCAGAATTTTATTTGATGAGTGCTCTTCAGGATATTTCTCAATTCAATACCCTGATAGCCCCACATGTTTTTCCTCTTATAGAAATCCATCTACGATTGATTTGGTCTTAACCGACTCTAGTCATCTATGTAGCCAACTGATTACTCATGCTGATTTTGATTCTGATCATGTCCCTGTTACATTTCAAATATCCCAAGAAGCGATTCTCAATCCTATCAGCTCCACTTTCAATTATTTACGAGCCGACTGGAATATATATAAAACGTATGTTGACTCCAATCTTGATGTTAACATTTCTTTAGAAACTAAACTTGATATTGACAATGCTCTTGAAACTTTAACAAATTCCATTGTAGAAGCCCGGAGCATTGCAATTCCAAAATGTGAAGTAAAATTTGAATCCGTGATTATAGACGATGATCTTAAACTCTTGATCCGTCTTAAAAACGTGAGGAGAAGGCAATTTCAACGCACTCGCGATCCTGCTCTGAAAATTATATGGCAGGATTTGCAGAAAGACATCAAAAAGCGTTTTGCTCAATTAAGAAACAAAAATTTTGAAAATAAAATTTCTCAATTGGACCCTGGCTCTAAGCCCTTTTGGAAATTATCTAAAATCTTGAAAAAACCTCAAAAGCCTATACCGGCATTGAAAGAGGAAAACAAATTATTACTAACTTATTGCGAAAAAGCTCAAAAACTTGCTATGCAGTTTGAAAGTGCGCACAATTTTAATTTAGGACTTACTAGTCCAATTGAAAATGAAGTTACTCAGGAGTTCGAAAATATTCTCAATCAAGAGAACGTTTTCGAAAATGCCTAGGAGACTGATTTGGAAGAAGTGAGAACTATTATTAAAAAATTCAAAAACATGAAAGCTCCTGGCGATGATGGAATTTTCTACATCCTCATCAAGAAACTTCCAGAAAGTAGCTTATCATTTTTAGTTGATATATTTAACAAATGTTTTCAATTAGCATATTTTCCTGACAAATGGAAAAATGCTAAGGTTGTTCCAATTTTAAAACCAGACAAAAATCCTGCAGAAGCTTCTAGCTATCGTCCAATCAGTTTGCTTTCCTCCATCAGTAAACTTTTTGAAAAGGTTATTTTGAACAGAATGATGGCCCACATCAACGAAAATTCAATTTTTGCCAATGAACAGTTCGGATTCCGCCATGGACATTCGACCACTCATCAACTTTTACGTATAACAAATTTGATCCGTTCCAACAAATCTGAAGGCTATTCTACTGGTCTTGCTCTTCTAGACATAGAAAAAGCATTCGACAGTGTTTGGCATGAAGGTTTGATTGTAAAATTAAAAAACTTTAATTTTCCAACATACATTGTTAGAATAATTCAAAGTTATCTGTCAAATCGTACACTTCAGGTTAATTATCAGAACTCCAGATCTGAAAGACTTCCTGTAAGAGCTGGTGTTCATCAAGGCAGCATTTTGGGACCAATATTATACAATATTTTCACATCTGACTTACCTGAGCTACCTCAGGGATGTCAAAAATCTTTGTTTGCGGATGACACAGGCCTCTCCGCCAAAGGACGAAGCCTGCGTGTCATCTGTAGTCGATTGCAAAAAAGTTTGGATATTTTTTCTTCATACTTGCAAAAATGGAAGATTTCTCCTAATGCTTCCAAAACTCAACTAATAATATTCCCACATAAACCAAAAGCTCTTTATTTGAAACCTTCAAGTAGACATGTTGTCACGATGAGAGGGGTTCCAATAAATTGGTCAGATGAAGTTAAGTATCTAGGGCTCATGCTAGATAAGAATTTAACTTTCAAAAATCATATTGAGGGCATTCAAGCCAAATGTAATAAATATGTAAAATGTCTCTATCCCCTTATTAATAGAAAATCAAAACTTTGTCTTAAGAACAAGCTTTTGATATTCAAACAAATTTTCAGGCCAGCCATGTTGTATGCTGTACCAATATGGACTAGCTGTTGTAATACCAGGAAGAAAGCTCTGCAGAGAATTCAAAATAAAATTTTGAAAATGATTCTGAGGCTTCCTCCCTGGTATAGTACCAATGAGTTACATAGAATATCCAATGTTGAAACATTGGAACAAATGTCAAATACAATCATTAATAATTTCAGGCAAAAATCGTTACAATCTTCTATTGCCACGATTAATGCGTTATATGTTTAGGTTAAGTTAGGTTAAGTATATTAAAAACATTTTTTTTTCTCTTATAAGCAGGTGAAATCAACTCACCTGTAAAAAAACTGAACTGCTACGGCAAATGAAATGTAATATGTTGTTAACAAAATGTTAATTAAATCTTAAATTTGTTTTACCAAATTAGGATGATAGTGTTGTCAAATAACACAGAACACCTAGATATAAGAAATGAATGTAATGTTTGGAATGATACTAATAAAGAAATTAAAAAAAAAAAAAAAAAAAAACACCCGCTTTAAAATTGAAGTCGTTAAGGAAAGAAAAGCGCAGAATCAATTCTCTTTGCTTTTTGGTGATTGAACAAGGCAGTCGATTTTTTGAAGAAGTAGTGAACTTACACTATTCGACAAAAAAAGTCGATCTGAATGCACAGAGACCGGAGACCCCGGGCTTGAAAGTATAAAAATAAACAAAAATAATGGCGTTTTCAGAATGTTCGCGTCTGCCCCAGGTCATTTTTAAAATATACTTGAACTTTTTGCATTTTTTATTTAAAAATCTAATCTAATTAATAAACCGACACAGTGTTTTATATTCAGGACCGCGGAATTCATGTGCCATATAATGTTTTCAACTTTAAATACAATATGAAGAGTTGTAATAAGATTTGCAGGGAGCCCTCCCCCCTTTTTTGTACCCTCCCCATTTTTAAAGTATCGCAAATGATGGAATATTTGATATACAGGGGGTTGTCAAAATAACTGGGACAGGCAAAAATTGGGCCAACTTTGGAATGCTGTAACTTTGACAAAAATTGACCGATTTCAATTCTTTAAGAAGTAATGGACGGGTCAACTAATCTAGTTTTGAGGTGCATCCACGGAGATAAACTATGACCACCGGATATCGGTGATAATCCGGATTTCCGGAAGCAAGTCTTATGCAGTAAAATTATGACGTGTTTTTAGCAAAGGTCTCGGCTAAAATATCAAAATTTTATTACACATGAAGATAGAAGATCAAATTCTGAAGCGATTGGTGCGCCAAGTATTAAGATCGGTCCAGAAACAACCAAGATATGGCCATTTCCTCGGAATCGGTGCCGGTTGTAGATCCGAATTGGGATCAAACAATTTATTCACTCAAAATGTGTCGCGAAATATTGTTTTCTCCCTAGCTTATCATAAAATACCCTATTATAAATTGAAAAAGAGTCTTGTACAGATTTGGCCACTCATGGCGCCGCCAAGTGCCCCGGGGGAACCTTGTATAGGGGACATTTCGATTTTGACACCAAAGCATATCATGCGACGGCTCATTCTTCATGTCTTGTCGTAAATAGGGCAGGTATCAGGTATCAGAATATTGGCTCAGGCGGCACGTTCCCCTACAAATGGGAGATTTGTGCCTCGCACGTCATTGCCATTCATCACTTACCCGATTGGGGGAAAACGGAAAATAGAGGAAAAGGGAGGGAGGGAAGGATTAACATATCAAAAGAATGGGATAAAGAGATGATTAAATTCGCACAAGCACCTCCGAAAACATGTTTGTTTGAATAAATTAGAATCTGAAAGATCAAACCAGAACATTCACAGAATAATTTCAAGTTCAATCTTCAGTTAAGGAAGACGATTCATTTCTGCACCCCCGAAGGGATACTGCAAATGATACATTGTTAATTCTCATACTTATGACACCGAATTCTCTACCATAGCAGATGATGAAGTACCATTTTGAGCACGAGAATCAATTTTATTTGATAAAATACGAACAGATACCTTCTGAAAACCGTAATTCATCAAATAATTTTGTTTTTTGAGAAGGTTCAAAGAGTCGTCACATATGCTGAAAAAGAAAAGACGATGATCATTCACAGCCTGTAAGACTTTATTAACCCTCCAGAAGTTCGCCAGAACATTGGGATTCTGGAAAACCAACCGATTCAAAACATCGTTTTGATTCAAACCTTCAATTGCATTCCACGGAATGCGCAAACAAATGCTGTTTTGATGAAGGTTGTATTGTTCAAAAATGAACTTGAAATCAACTGACGCCTTTTCATTTATCATCAACAATCTTTGTCTCAGCCAATCATGGCTCTCTTGGTTTTCTGGAGAAAACCAAATTTTGCCATATCTCAGCCCAGAACCAAAGAAAGTTGGGATAAATGAATTAGGCGGCGTTTGATATAAAAGGACATTTAAATCCTTTAGCAATTCATTCTTCAATACGTCCGTAAAAAATCCTTTTTCAAGCTTAATTTGCAAACGTAATGAAGCCTTTGAATCGCTTGTTTCTCCAGAGAGAGAAGTTTTACCAGTCAAAGCAACTTTGCGGTTTAGCTTCTTTCTCTGGTTTTTCGCATAATTTTTGCCTCTGGTGGCAAAACTTGGATTACCACCATTCGTGGCTTGTGGCTTCGCACCATGTTCTTGCCCAACACGCGGAATTTCGCCTTCAGCACGTCCAGTAAATGCTTCCAACGAACTCCTCGCGTGCTGTATAGAACTATCACAGGATTTACCTGAATACTCAGCCATGTTGCAATAACGAAATATCGCTCAATCTAAAATCGAACCTTATCCGATGACGATCAAAGTCAAAAGAAAGAGCAAATGCAAAACAATCACTTCTAATGGTTCGAGATAGATTGTTGTTCCACCAACACACTAGCTTTTAGAGAGAACCAAAAGCGAAATAAAGAGTCAATACATTCTTGTGAGTTATTTGCAAAAAAATACAGGGATATTTGTCTGGTATACATAGGAACTACACCTGAAAGATACCCCATGTAATGCAAAAACACACATAAATTATTACACCCTTCTACTCTAAAATCAAGGCAATTTATAATTGACAATACTTCAAATCGATCTAATGCTTGTATTGCAATCATATGGTTGACCCCTACTGCCATACGTTCTCATGACATACACAGTAAAAGGTTTAATTAGGGTAAATTGCCAATTTTTGCACATGCTAAAAACGCGCGAATTAGTTGCGCAGCCAGTGTTTTCTTATGGGTGTGCAATAATTGGGTCGATTTTAAGCCCGTGCAACAATTGACAGGTTTACCCTTACACAGAAGAAATACCAAGTAGAGAGCAACTTGCTAAACAGGGATATTTTCTGACGCACACAATGCCATACATCCGAAAGATACCCCGTGGTAAGCAAATATGCCGAAAAAGTATTTCCCCCCTTCTCTCTAGTACAGAAGCAATTTGATCTACAATACATTTATTGCAATACTATGATCAGCTGCTGCATGTACCTACATCTCTGAATACGAGCCAAGGTGGGTGTACGGCTGTCAACTACAAACAAAGCTCGCCTAACAATCATCTCTCGGGCGGGCCGTCCCAAACAGCATCATCTCTCACACGGGGCGACCCAAACAGCACAGGTCGAACGCGGGCCATGCCAGACAGCAAATGCTGATGCATTTCAACACTCAAACAGCGGGATGCCTAGCAGCGTTGTGAGCCAAACGAATACACCCACAAAACATGTACGGTAGGCGAACCTCGTTGCGTATACCCCCCTTGATACGAGCAGAGAACAGATAGGTTGAAAAACGTACAGAGAACCGGGATAACCACAGTTCAGTACGTCATAACCCTCTAAGGGTGCTGCCATAGTGAATGCGTGATGAAACGCGTGCGCGTATGGGAACCCGCAAAGCAGAATATCCTTTGATCGCAACGCGTTCGCGCACGCACGCGCGTTACTATGTCTTCAGCCTAAGTATAGAACACTGATTGCACTGTTATGCTTTAGATGTTCATCTACTGGCTATAAGTACATACAGATACCCGTAGGTAAACAATGAGTTAAATGCTCACATGGAACTCAGTAGGTACTCACCAACCCTGAGATCACTGTTAGAGATGTGAGTAAACCACATACACATGCAAGGTTTTGCAATATGCTACAACAATTACATGTATGCCGCGTAAATAATTTGCGGCACCACATATTCAAGCACTTGCGAACAAAAAAAATAATATTTTCACATTATTTCTTCTTTAAACGGGTCAGAACCACACTGAATTTTTTCCCGTTCAACAAAGTGGTAGTACACAACTGTTCACTAATTGCCTTAAGTGCAAGTTTTAATGATATCACCCAAATAAAATTAATTAATATGGGCCATCACACAAACGCGTCCACTACCCAACAGTGGTACACCCAACAGTAATTAATAAACCGACACAGTGTTTTATATTCAGGACCGCGGAATTCATGTGCCATATAATGTTTTCAACTTTAAATACAATATGAAGAGTTGTAATAAGATTTGCAGGGAGCCCTCCCCCCTTTTTTGTACCCTCCCCATTTTTAAAGTATCGCAAATGATGGAATATTTGATATACAGGGGGTTGTCAAAATAACTGGGACAGGCAAAAATTGGGCCAACTTTGGAATGCTGTAACTTTGACAAAAATTGACCGATTTCAACTCTTTAAGAAGTAATGGACGGGTCAACTAATCTAGTTTTGAGGTGCATCCACGGAGATAAACTATGACCACCGGATATCGGTGATAATCCGGATTTCCGGAAGCAAGTCTTATGCAGTAAAATTATGACGTGTTTTTAGCAAAGGTCTCGGCTAAAATATCAAAATTTTATTACACATGAAGATAGAAGATCAAATTCTGAAGCGATTGGTGCGCCAAGTATTAAGATCGGTCCAGAAACAACCAAGATATGGCCATTTCCTCGGAATCGGTGCCGGTTGTAGATCCGAATTGGGATCAAACAATTTATTCACTCAAAATGTGTCGCGAAATATTGTTTTCTCCCTAGCTTATCATAAAATACCCTATTATAAATTGAAAAAGAGTCTTGTACAGATTTGGCCACTCATGGCGCCGCCAAGTGCCCCGGGGGAACCTTGTATAGGGGACATTTCGATTTTGACACCAAAGCATATCATGCGACGGCTCATTCTTCATGTCTTGTCGTAAATAGGGCAACTGTAGACTCAAAACGGATAGTTGACTACAGTGACTACTTCCGGGACCACCGGATGTCCCCGAGGGAACCTGTAATTAGGGACAATTGAAATTGAACTCCAATACATATCGTGCGACGGTTAATTTTTTATGTCTTTTTTTATAGGGCTATTGTAGACCTAAAATGGATAATTGACTACAGTGGCCACTTTTGGGACCCCTAGGGGCTAAAAATCTCGTTAATAAAGTCAAACCAACCAACCATAAATGAATGAATCACTATAGTTACATAATGTCAGAGAATGGTGAAATATAATTGTTTTTTTTAAAAGCTATACCTTTAGTAGAACATTAAAGGATATAAACATACAATTTGTTCAATAAAATGAGGATTTTTGTGTTGTGTAATATAATGTTAAACCTTAACGAACAGCTTTTTTAGGAGTTTTAAGAAAAAACTATTTAGCTCATCAACCAAAAGCGTTTTCTGAGATTTTATATTTTCATTGCATTGTAGAATAATAGTTGAACGATGCACAGAAAAATTATTACGATTTTATCAATAAATAAAAAAGAAATAGCAACAACAGTCCTTATGCCCATGTGGGTTCTCTTCAAAATGTTCATCTGTGCTTTTACAGTTCATCCAGATGAAACGGTATTTTTCCGAAATAGCAAAAATGGTGTATGCAACTCGTTGCAAAACTATATTTTTCCAGCACTCGTTGTATTTATCCAGCTCAATGAGCCTCGTTGGATAAATGTACAACTGTGATGTTATGGCTTTCGCAGTCTAGGGAAATCAAAACGGAAAATGGCTAAATGGCTGAAGACGGTGTCCGTGTTTATTTTTTTTAATTCCATTGAAATCTGTGAGGGTGCTGCCAACACGGAACACTATTTGGTGTGAAATAGGTATATCACTTCCCAGGTAGAGGAGAATTGCAAAAGAATAACAAAACTTACCATTAAAAAAGAATGTTTGAATAGCAAAATTTGTTTATCATTTGTTTGAAATAAGAGATAAAATAACAAAAATAATAACTAAGTTTATATGGCATTACAACTAAATAATATCATGTTTTGCTGTTGTAATAACAAAAATATAGGCAACCGTATATAACAAAATATGTTATTATTTAGATATTGATAACAAAATAGTAAGTAAATAAGCTATTCACGAGTAGATCAAAATAATGGTAATTTTAGTTCTTTGACTTTAGTATCGAAATTTGGCATGATTGAAAAATAAACTTCTTGCTTTCCTGCCAAAACATTTGCTTTTTAAATCTTCAATGAATATCATACGAATAGTAAGACGAGCTATTATGGTAAAATTTGATGTTGGTTTGTTCTTATGAATTATTAAATAAAGTTTTCAAATGTCAAAATAATGACATATTTTACTATGATGGCAATGTTTGTTATTCTTTAGATATTTAATATTTTTTAAGTATAGCACAAATAATAAATTTTACTATGACAGTATATTTTGTTATTGATTAGTTATAACATGACTTTCAAGTATGACATACCAATAACAAATTTGGCTATTATTGTATGTTTTGCTATGGATGAGATATTTAATGTCATACACTAATACCATAATAATGTTTAAATTAGATATGATTGCAAAATTTGTTCTTATTTTAACATTATTTTGTTATTCCCTCTACCCGGGGTTGCACACTATAAGATGAAGCAATGGAACAAAAAAATAAAATCAACTAGTTTACTATCGTTTAAATGTTTCAAAAAACATTTTCAGCGTTCATACACTTCCGTGCCAAAGTTTGGGTTCACCCCCTAAAAACATACAAAAGTGTTCTGTCCATTTCTCTGTGATTACATGCCCAATTGAAACTCTTTAAGCCGCACAGAGATATGGACTGAACACTTTTGTATGTTATTTAGAAGGTGAACCCAAACTTATGCACGGGAGTGTATGTATAATAAAATGTATCATGCTAAACTTATTCTATCAATTGTAGAAGTCTAACTTAAATTCAAACTACAGGCAAAGATCTCTTCCGAGATCATTCACGGAATTATTCGTTGTTTCACCCCTTCCTGGCTGATGGAAAAATTTTGATACGAAAATTAATTAATCGATTTTCTCATTTTCTACAGTATTTCAGCCAAACCTCGTTTTGCGCTCACTTTTTTTACGCTCCCTCTTTTTGCGCCCCCTTTATTAACGATCCAAATTCCAATATACGCTCCCTCTTTTTACGCTCGAAATTCCAAATAACGCTCCCTCTTTTTACGCTCCAAAAATTCCATTTACGCTCCTGCCTGATAACGACCCACGAGAACCAATTTAGTAGCGTATTTTTGGAACGGGACCGGTAGATAGATGCCGGAAATCTATGTTTGACGCCATTTTGAATCCACTTCCGGACTTCCGGTTTGTGAAAATCACTTGAAATCCACTAAATTTGGGTATTTTAGGAACGGGACCGATGGGTAGATGACGGAAATCGATATCTGACGACATTTTCAATCCAAGATGGCGACTTCCGGTTTGGGAAAATCATTTGAAACCCACTAAATATGGGTAATTTTGGAACGGGACCGACGGGTAGATGACGGAAACCGATGTTTGACAACATTTTTAATCCAAGATGGCGTGGGTTTCAAGTGGGTTAGACATCGATTTCCGTCATCTATGCATCGATCACGTACCAAAAATACTCATATTGCATGGGTTTCAAGTGATTTTCACAAACCGGTAGTCGCCATCTTGGATTTAAAATGGCGTCAAACATCGATTTCCGTCATCTACCCATCGGTCCTGTTCCAAAAATACTCATATTTAGTGGGTTTCAAGTGATTTTCTCAAACCGGAAGTCGCCATCTTGGATTCCAAAATGGCGTCAGACTATGGTTTACGTCATCCCTATTCATACCCTTGAGAAGTACAACGGATACACCCCACCTCTTCGCAAAACTTCTCGAGAAAAAACGAAAAGCTTTATTACGCATCTAAATCTTTTTACGCTCAAAATTCGAACTTACGCTCCCTCTTTTTACGCTCCCTCCTTTTGCGCTCCGATTCTTTTTGCGCTCTCCCAGTTAGGGGCGTAAAAAGAGGCTTGGCTGTACTAACTGTTAATACTTATAAAACAATTCTGTCCTGATAGATTCCTGAGCGCGAAGAAACAGTGCGTGATCAAGTTCGTAGTGTTTGGTCTATCAGTTGTGTCGCTTTCTCCTACGGGACCGACCGATTGGACCAGAAGCACAATTAGATGCCATGCAATGCGCATTCGAGTAATATCGCGAATCCGGATAGGCGTCATTTTATCATGAATCCCACCTAATCCCACTAACCCAATATCCTTTCCTTGACAACTGTGGAAATGCAGAGGTATATTCGGTAAAAATGGTTGTCTAACTAACATTCCTTCCCTTCCCCGATGACCACATTGGGCGTATCCGGCGCCGTTATTGGCTTTGAGCTCTCGATTTTGTATTTGTATTTGTATTGAAGATTCATCCAACATCATGGTCTTAATGAATAAAATTAAAACTAAACTAAACTAATCATCAACTCTTGGACAACACTTAACAGGATACATTAGACCTGGCGATTGCGTAACCGATTTTTGAAGGTATTAGTTGAGATGTTAAAATCGAACAAATTGTAATTATCTTGGAATCTCCGGCTTATCGTGTCAATGGGATTATTGGATCCATACATAGTTCGCCTCGGTGGTTGATACAGTAGTTGTCTAGAACGCAGCACACGTTGAGGAGCGTATATATTAAGCTGGCGAAGCAATGCTGGGCTGTCTATTTCGGAGCGAAGAACTTTAGCACCAAAGACGGCTTGGTTAATCTTTCGCCTCTCCTCTAGCGTTTCGATACCCAGCAGTGGGCATCGATGCTCGTAGGGCGGTAACCGTAATGGGTCAGACCAGGGTAAGCTACGTAATGCGCATCTCATGAATCTACGCTGAATCGATTCGATTCTAGCAATCCACACTGCATCGTATGGCGACCAGATTACAGAAGCAAACTCTAGAATTGATCTGACTAACGAGCAGTACAATGATTTTAGACACAGAGGGTCATCGAATTCACTTGCTTTTTTGAAGATGAATCCAAGTTGACGATTGGCTTTGTCGACTGTTTCTGAATAGTGCATTTTGAATGTCAATTGATGTTCTAATAAAACACCCAAATCTTTGACATTATCCACACGATTCAGTATAGTACCATTAATGGCATAATTGTACAAAACAGGACTTTTCGTTCTACGAAAGGATATGATGCAGCACTTAGGCACACTAATACTCAAATGATTCAACGTACACCAACTCACAAAGAGGTCCAACTGTTCTTGCAACATCTTTGTGCACATTACAATTGTTAACTAATCCCATGCCCACCAGATTCACTAAATCTCTATTCAACTTTGATTATTCTGGTCAATCATGGAGTGCAACTACGAAGCTGTCATCCATGCTCATGCTCATGCTCATAAAATAATTCTCTCCTGCTAGATTTCAAGTAGAATTTTCGAAGTGCAGTATAGTCTCCTTTTTTCAAAATATCTTACCAAAAATCATTTGTAGGTTTTTGCGGCAATCCGAAATATATCTTTGAATCAGAGTTGACAGCCGCTCACATGGTGGGCTTTCCAAGAGCGCCTTTCCAAGTTTTCCGTGATCACTGCAACAAAAGCAAAATATGTCTTCGCAAAAATCACTCTTGTTTTAGATTTAGGCATTTGAATGCAAAATATAACATTGATCTTGCCAAAAATGAACGACTTTCTTAAATGTTGAAGTATATAGGAATACATTTTTGCAATGCGTAGAAAATGGCAAACAAGAGTGCTTCGAGAAATACAATAAAGATTGGCTCGACGGTCATTTGGAACTTGCAGAGGACATCACAGAAACACCTTTATCGTTAACTGGTCGTGGACGTTCACAAAAACAATTTGATGAACTTAGTGATAAGTAAGCGAAGGAAAACCAATAAATGTTTGTCGGTAATACTGACACTATAGAAAAGGCTCTAGTAGAAAGTCTTTGAAGATAGGATTAGTACAATACAAGCAGTAATAGAGAAAAAAGCAAAAGAAACACATACTGCCGAGAAAGAGAATTCAAAAAAAGGAGTGATGAAATTTGATAGCAAGATTACAAAGCTTTTGGCTAAGAAATTTCAAAATTTCGTGTTCGGATTTCGAAACAAAAGCGTTTGGAATACGACTGATTCAGCGTTTGGATTTCAAGGCAAGACATGCCACACATGCATTTTTGCTCTCAAAAAGCACTCATTTACATTCTTAAAAAATACATTCCCTTACACGGAATTCAATAAAAACAAAATGTTAGTTTGAAACCGTGTAGGTGCTTAGGTGTCCAGGTTTTGAATCAAAACGAATCAAATATTTGGAAATTTTTGATATTTTAGGTGGTTTTTCCTTTCGTCACTATATTACGTAAATATTTGAAAACTCATTCTTCTTCTTCTTCTTTCTGGCGTTACGCCTCAGGGGACAAAGCCTGCTTCTCAGGTTAGTGTTCTTATGAGCACTTCCACAGTTATTATCTGAGAGCTTTCTTTGCCGATTGACCATTTTTACATGTGTATATCGTGTGGCAGGTACGAAGATACTCTATGCCCTGGGAATCGAGAAAATTTCCTTTATGAAAAGATCCTCGACCAGTGGGATTCGAACCCACGACCCTCAGCATGGTCATGCTGAATAGCTGTGCGTTCACCGCTACGGCTATCTGATGAAAACTCATCAGAACTTTAGATAAAAAAAACGATCTAAGGTCGTTGAAGGTATGTATTGTAGAATATCATGCTGAAAGCAATCAACTGAAGATTATCGACTGAAGTCAAGGTGTTCTTTGAGATTTACTTTCCCAGCCTAGGCTTATAAAACGGCAAATGTTGAAGAAAACGGCATAAAAACGCTGTAACTAGGCAAATAAGAGTATGTCTTTCTTACTTGGTAAATTGTTCTTTTGATGAAATTTATTACTCATCTGTTTTTTTATGCTTCTATATTTCACCGAATAAGATTTGACACATAAGGAAAATGACATTTTTTTTCTATTGAATCTTGGTGGATTCCATCAAATTCTACGTACATTTCGGGAATCCCAGGATACCTGGAATGTCAGAAGTAATATCCCGGGGAACGTGAAATCCCGAATTTTGTCTAATCCCGGGATTCTTTGTCCCGGGATGGGCACTCTACGTGACATGCTTAATTCTCAAAGCGTTTACCTTTGTTTTCAATCGAATGATTCGAAAAATGGTCAAAAACAAATTGGTTTAATGGAATCCTACGACCGATGGGATGAGTAAGACTTCCTGCGAGTGAAGTTTTCAAACCGGAAGTTTGGGTCTGGACATATTTTTAACTGGAAATAAGTGTTTTCTAGTCACATGTTTTAAATCTTCAACAACGAAATCAGTATTCAACAATAAATTTTAGTCATTTTTAGACTTTAAGTAATGGATCAGTTATAAAATGCAACATTTAGTTTATTTTCTTGCATGGGGTGAAAGCCAGAACCTGGTTCCGGAGGTGCTTTCCGGTGTAGAAGCTGAGGCCAAGGAACACATGTACATCAAATTCTAGTGAAATTGAATGGATTAGAACCAAATTAGGTTTTCTTTCACTTACAGGTATTCCCCTAAATATCTCAAAGATTTATTATAAACATTATTTAATTTCCATATTTCTTGAAAGTAACTCAATCAGTTTTTTTTTTTTTAAAAGAAGACCAATAATATATGACTAGGGAAAGTGTACCAGTTATGGCTATAGTGATACCCTATTTGGCCATATGTGAATTCTCAAAAACTTTCACATTTTAAAAACTTTTGAATGTTTCAACATCAAGATATATTTAAAATAAAACTACCTAGACACACAGAATGATTAAACATTTGAAAATAATTAAATTATCACGTATGCCGAAATAGGGAACTATTATTTCCATGACTGGTATAGCTACCCTATTTGAGTTGCATACTTTTTCTCTTAATAATTTGACAGAAGCAATATGATGAATAAATGAATGTTATATGGGAAATGTTCGTCCCCAACGAAAATATTGAGAAGCAAAAAAGGTATCGCGATTGTGATAATTTACAGTGAAAAGAAAATTAAGCCAATAATAGAGGGGTAAATGCAATTATGAAAATATGTAGTGGTGGAAACTAAATCTATGGAAATAACAATCAAATGACAGACTAATGTAGCATACAACTCACGTAGAAATTTTTTAATATTTTATGAATTGCAACATGTATTTAACGTCAATTTCAAACCATTCAATTCAAATATTGCATTTACCTTGAGTGAAACAGTCCATGGCAAATACTGTGGAGCCTTATCTGTCGTAATGCATTACCCCGATACGAACGTTGGTATTGCGCATGAGTGAAAATTTTCGAAAATGATCAATAAATGAATTTCGCGTTAAACACTTAATGTCATACGAAAGATACGAGAAGGTGCTTTGAACTAGGTCGTGATAAATTCTCTTATGACGGTTAGTATATTCGAAATTATCCATCCATTCTAATATGTGAAGCTTATTGAGTGTCATGGTACGATCAAGTTTCAATTGCTCATGATTTTCTGCTCATACTCAATTATCATATGCTTATGGTATGAAATGAAATCTGACAGTTCTCCACCTTCATTCGTACTGTATTACACAACTTCTTTTTCTTCTTCAGTGTTTCGAACATTGTAACTCTCTCCTTGCTCAATGCCACATGCTGCTTCACTCTCCCCCGCACAAATGGAAACATGAATGAAAAAAGCTTTTGCACTTTCTTGTAGGTTCTTCGATAGGAGCTCAAGTCATCCATCGCAGCTCGTGTCCATTTCAGCGAAGGAATTTTCCAAAAAATTGATTGTTTGTGATTCAAGTGTTGTGCAAATTTGATAAGAAGTGTGCAATCATATTGTGTTGTTCAAGATTCCAGTGTGTTGAGTTCGTATTATCTGTGACAAGTGGAAATAAACCAGTTTTTTGAAAGTTGACTTACTTTCCTCGAAGAACCAAGCAAAAAGTGCATTGAAAAAATCAATTTAGAACAATTTGACTACCATTGTTTGGAAACTAAAACCTCGGGAAATAGATAAATCAACCTAGTGTAAGTATCCATTACATCTGCTATAACGGGCTCCAACCACTCGCCAATCTAGCAATAAGCTTTTGGGCTGTAGATTCCACAATACGAGCCATTTTATTGCACACATACAGAAGGTCGCGCAAATTAGAGCACTTATCACAGCTTGGTGAGCATTCTATTGATTTGTTCTGGGATTTTTTTTCCCCGATGCATCTCAATAGCTCGAGCATTATGTTGTCAAGACAGATATTTATGTAAAAACTTTTGATTTCTTTATACGAAGTGAAGGAACAATTTGATCCTAAAATCGATATCACTACGAGCATTGCATACACAAGTATATCAATAACATGACGCAGAATAAACAAGGCTCATCATGCAGTGCGAAGAGAAAGTTGGGATGGTTTGATTGGAGTACGTCGCAAACAAGGTTTCTTCCTATCGTAGTTTGTACTGAGGCTGTAGAAGATGCTGTACAACTTGACGCATCATCGAAAGCTACTAACTAGAACAGTACATGCAAATTATATCGTCGGGTTTTTATAGCATAAAATTGTTCAAAATTATCAGGATTTCTAAATTTGGCTAGACCAATCAGTTGCATAAGAGTTTCTTTAATGAAAGGTAAACTTCACAGAGAAAGTATAGTACCAATAGATTCTACCCCATTACCCCGAATGCCATTTCCCAGTATGCCACCACCCCGAATTCCATTACCCCCAATGTACCATTATCCCGAATTCCATCACCCCGAATGCTTTTTCCCCGAATTTACAATTATCTTCACATGATGATATTGATGATATTTCCCCATGATATTGGAATTCTGGGTAATGTCATTCGGGGTGATGGATCATTCGGGGTTTTGGAATTCGGGGTAATGGCGTTCGGGTTAATGACATTCGAGGTAATGGGATTCGGGGGGGTTAGAATCGTACCAATACATACAACATCACATCTATATGCATGCAAATTAACATATATGTAAATTTTGACGCTTGAGTCTTAGCTAATTTATGGTCATTGATGTTGATGTTGAAAAATATATGCCATGAGAAAGTCAATCGTTTGGCTTGGAAATGTTCGATTTCAGTGATAAGAATAATAAAAAAAAGTTTATATTTGAATCCATTAGGCCAACAACTTCTGTAAATTTCAGTTGCTAGTTTGAGTCTGAAATAGCGTTCGAGGAAAACGCATAACATATTCTTTTTTTTTTTGTTCGATACAACATTGTATCCTAATGTTCATTCTATGAAAAGGCGCATTGATATTTTGACTCGTAGTAATCAAGCTCAATAATAGGGTAACCAATATATTTTGGACATCCTGGGCCATTTTCCTGCAAATTTACCAGTTTAAATCGAAAGACCAACTCAATTTGCATGCCATTTGGAAAGATAGGACTATTCCGCACTTGCATCAACCGTTTGTACATAGAAAATGTGTTTATTTTATCAGAAATAAATCTAATTTAATCGGTTCATCCATGCAACCGCTACAACACGTTACACATAGAAATTGAAGCCAACCGAAATTTTTCAAATGTAAACTAAAACTTTTTTCAAACTTCCAAGCTAATAGCACAAAATTTCATCGGTTTTTCATTGTCAATCGATTGGTTAGACTATGGGCAAACATATACAACCAGTGTCATGGACTTTGTCGCTGAACGATAAAAAATGCCGAGTGTCCAAAACATATACTTTGAGGGTCCAAAATGCATTGCTGTGTCCAAAATAATGGAAAACAGTGCTTCATAATTCAAATATTTTCGACGTTTTCTGGATCCTACATGTCCGTTTGGGCATTTTTATCTCGTAGAGGAAGTTTTTCTCTACACTTTGGCATGTTCTTTGACTTGGTTACGCTGTGCAATCAATTAATTGGAGTAAAAAACTAAAATCCCTTCCTAAGGGGGTCTAAAATACGACCGTTACCCTAATATCCAATAAATTGTATATGATGGATATGAACGTATATGATTTTAATACACAGTACATGTCCTAGCTCTAAAGATCAATGATTATGTAAGGTTGAAAAATATCTAAACTATATAAAGAATTATTGGTACTATTTTTGGTATTAATTTGTGCATATCAGACAAAGGTAAACAGTTGCCAATTTTGAACACATTATCGAAAGAGCATAAAACAAAAACCAATAAAATAGTATTAACTAAACATGCCATATTCTTGAATGGGCTACAGTTCGTCCATTAAGTACGTCACGCTTGTATTAAAGTTTTGCTTGTAAGGATATGTTACAATCAAAATCACTATCGATGTATATTTCATATGTACTCGTAAATAATTGAATGTGCAGCTGTTAGGATTGAGAATTGCTTCTGGAATATTTGGAATGTATCAGGGACACGATCAGAACAAAAATCAGCGTGAGAAACCAGTTTGTTACAAAGGTGACTAGAGTTGGTTAAGAACAAATCAACCGAAGAAGGGATTCTAGTAGAGGAAAAACGAGTAGGGATATCAGGGTATTAAATTGAGAAATATCTTCATCAAATAAAATTTTGCCGTTGGAATTGCTTTGTGAATTATTCCATGAGCGATATTAGTCATTAGAGACACCAATAATAAAAAATACCTTTATTTTCAAAATGATATGACAACCTGCGTAATAAAATCACAATTCCATTATTCAATTTATTTTAAAAATTTACTTAAAAAAATTAGGGTTTTGGTACCGGGAGTAACGGTACCGAAAGTACCGGTAATGCCGATCAATTTTTGGTACCGAAATGCCGGTACTGGACACTGGTATTTTCGGTACTAATGAAAAATCTTATAATCGTTTGAATCAATAACTTTTTTTATACTAAATAATACGTAAGTTTGGTAAAGTTCATTGATAGCGAACTTCCCAGGAATGCATCACATTAAGGATTATTCTAATTATCATCCTTTCAAGCACTAAGGATTGTTAAGCTTCTGCCAAGAGCAGTTGAACTTTGACCTATGAATATGCTTTGCATTTCCTAATCCTACGTTATGAATGAAAAGCAAATTAATAACATGAAAACAGTCCATTTTGAACTATTTTTTGCACCGCATAATAGTAGTTTACGGAACAAATTGCAGAATGATGATTTTTACAGCACGAGTCGTAAATTTATCCAACGAGGCTTGCCGAGTAGGATAATTACGAGGAGTGCTGTAAAAATCGAGTTCTGCAACGTGTTACGTACAACATTTTTTGTAATTTCGTGGAAGACCGCTTGAGGGTATCAGAAATTATATAGGCATGCATTCACCATTCCTTTACAATTCCTGATAAATTGTTGTGTTATAATTCATAACGCAACTCAATACAGTTGCGTAATGAATCATAACTGCACTGGTTTCAGTTGCGTAATGACTATTCCCGCACTGCATACTTCAGTGCAGGAAAGTAGGCCGTTTCATGACAGATTGGCGTGATGAAAGACAGCCTATTACGATAAGAAATTGCAAACAATATTATACAGTTAACTCTCCCTTACTCGATATTCCATATCTCGATATCGAGTTAGAGAACCATAGTAAAAGTTGGTTTTCATGGCTAACTCGATGGTCCCTTAGAACGCAGTTGCACTGCTTTTGTGTTCTGTATCTCGATACCTCCCTAACTCGATGGTCCCTTCAATATCGAGTAAGGGAGAGATGACTGTACAATGCTTCCGAATTTCTTATAAAACGGTCAGCTCTGGATAGTTGGTGGACAGATTTAAATAAATTTTGTCCACAGAAACTTGGCAAAACATGAATTTTAACACATATATTTAAGTATTTCATGAGTTATGAAGTTAGAATGGTGTATAATTTTCATTTAAGACCATTCTTTGTTAGGGTTATAATTCAGATTAAGCTTCAGCAAACTTGCGAATTTGAAAAAGTTTCAAAAGTTTCAAACTTTAATAATGTGAGACCCACTATATACTTAACGATATAACATAGTTTTATTTAAGAATTTAAGCCGACCAGAGTCGTTAGCGATTTGGCAATGTATTTTTATTTTATTTTTTCAGATTGGTGTTTTCGGTTATGCATGTGCACGTTATGTGTTATGCTTGGCACGTTTTTTTATATATATATGGCTGACATTTTTCCAAAAGTCCTTAAACTGTTGGATTCCTATAGAGATCAGTGATGGATATATATCCCTTTCGGGACGGATGATCTTTCAAATTGCTGTTGTTAAATGATATCGTTCCAGAATCAACTGTACTCTTCATGAGGTGTTGACATAATTCATTGGCTATGAAGATTAAAATATTATAATAAAATATATTTGATTCCAGCTTTGAATAGCTCTTTGAAAAAGTATGTCCAGCACATTTGTTCTGCTTCGTCCCGAAAGGGATATAATAATTCTTAACGAATTCATCCGTACACTATTTCGCATAATAATAGTATACAATAATATTTTTTTTCCTAAATGCGGCTTTAATCCTGCAAAGAAATCATAATTTTGAAGTATCGTAAAACAGGGTAGCTTTTATAATGTGAGACCCACTATATACTTAACTATATAAAATAGTTTATGTTAATCAGCTATGCAAAAGGAATGCAAATGCACTCATTGCATAATAATATAGTACAGTGGGATTCCGTTTTTGGCAACAAAGTCGAAATTTCCAGTTGCCAGAAACGGAACCGTAACAAAATCGGAACCCATTTTTTTAAATTTCAAGAATATCATTTGATTATCATTATGGAACCAAATGATGGCCAGACTTCCGAACGGTCCACTTCGAAGTTGATTTCGGTAGGGGCTTCGTAGCCGTGCGGTTAGTGTTACCAAACATTTAGCCGCATCGAGTCAAGGAGTGTGGGTTCGATTCCCGCTTCAGTCCGGAAAACTTTTCGTCAGAAATGTATTTCGACTGTGCCACTGGGCGTTGCATGCTAGTCCCTTGTCTAGTGTGGTGCTTCCTTCAAAGGACAAATCGTCCACTGGAAGCATTAACGTATCGGTGTGTGTGTATGTTACAAATCTATAGAGTCGTCATTTTAATTGTGACAGGCGTTATACACACTTGTCATTGCTGAAATATCATAAATTACGTTTTATAAGCTTCATGTATACTATTTATATACATACACTCTCGTGCATAAGTTTGGGTTCACCCCCTAAAAAACATACAAAAGTGTTCTGTCCATATCTCTGTGATTAAACGTCCAATTAAAACTCTCTAAGTCGCATTCGAAAGGCAAAGAGTTATTCTTACTTCGTATGTATCTTTCCAAAAACATTCTATGAACTTTGTATACTATATTTTTACTTATAGTTGTGACATTTTCCAAAAAAAAGCACTGAAAAATCATAGCTAATTTCCTCAGCATTGGGTAGACCAAAATTTTAAATCAAAGTGTCATTAGAATCGTAATCTTATATTCTTTGAAAAGCCCCCACGAAATTTTGGCGGAAAAATCTGAAAAGTATCCAAAATCAATGAAACAGTCATTGGAGTCATCGTGCAAAAGTATGGGTTCACCCCTCAGTATGGTGTATCGTGCAAAAGTTTGGGTTCACCTGAACTTACTTAAATCTTTGAAATCTCAAACCAATCATGTACGCACCATTATTTGCGCTTAACAAAGATTTAAACTATTAAAATCGGTTGAAAAATATTAAAAATTAGATATTGACAAAAATGATGTGCGTGCGGCTCAGGTGAACTCAAACTTTTGCACGATTTGCATCTTACTGAGGGGTGAACCCAAACTTTTGCACGATGACATGACTGACTGTTTCATTGATTTTGAATACTTTCCAGATTTTTCCACCAAAATTTCGTGGGGTCTCTTTAAAGAATATAAGATAACGATTCTAATGACACTTTGATTTAAAATTTTGGTCGCCCCAATGCTGAGGAAATTCAATATGATTTTTCAGTGTGTTTTTTGAAAAATGTCACAACTTTAAGTAAAAATTTAGTATACAAAGTTCAAAGAATGTTTTTGGAAAAATACATACGAAGTAAGAATAACTCCTTGCCTTTCGAATTCGGCTTAAAGAGTTTCAATTGGACGTGTAATCACAGAGATATGGACAAAACACTTTTGTATGTTTTTGAGGGGGTGAACCCAAACTTTTGCACGAGAGTGTATGTATATAAATAGTATACATGAAGCTTATAAAACGTAATTTATGATATTTCAGCAATGACAAGTGTGTATAACGCCTGTCACAATTAAAATGAAGACTCTATAGATTTGTAACATAATCCTATCCTACCGAAATCAACTTCGAAATTTAACAAGAACTGCAGAATCCGGCTATTAATTCCCAAGAGCCCAATAAAAATAAAATCGGTAAACGTGCAGCTATTCAGTATGACCATGCTGAGGGTCGTGGGTTCGAATCCCGCTGGTCGAGGATCTTTTCGTAAAGGAAATTTTCTCGATTCCCAGGGCATAGAGTATCATCGTACCTGCCACACGATATACACATGCAAAAATGGTCAATTGGCATAGAAAGCTCTCAGTTAATAACTGTGGAAGTGCTCATAAGAACACTAACCTGAGAAGCAGGCTTTGTCCCAGTGGGGACGTAACGCCAGAAAGAAGAAGAAGAAGCCCAATAAAAATCCCAATTGTCCCTTGAGAACCTACAGAAACCCGTTGAACTCTGAAGTAGCTCGCCAGGAATCCACAAAAGAATGTAAGAATGTAATAAAGAACAATTCTCAGGATCTTGCTTCGGGGTCAGATAAGAATTCACATCTACCAAAGAACTTGCTATGAATGTTAAGGATACCGCTTATAATTTTAAGATTCCGCAGTGATATTGCTATAAATTCAAAGGTCACCTTAAAAACTCTTTGTAAACTCAAGGAACCGGCAGATTTTGTACAGCATTCCTATAACTAATTATAAACTAGAATTAGAAAGCCCTAGTTTCCGATAGGAACATCTAGATTTCACTCAGTATTTTCAAGAATGTGCTGGAAACGACAGACGCTTATTTTAAAACCATAGGATCCCGTAAGAGTTACCAGAATCTCGTAAGGAACATTGTTATACTTGATTCTTGATATGGCACACAGTATACTTTAGCCTGAGCAACACTTGTGTAGAATGTTGGATAGTTTCTTAAATTCCGAACGTCATACAGAGTATGTGTTGTATTCATCGCACGCTTCAATGACGTTATTGAGAATAAAGTGTAATTTAGACTGCGAACAATCATTTGTCATGATGGCGCTTTAAACGGCATATAGAAGAAGCTTGTGGATTATTTATTTCTCTAGGTCAGAGGTTCCCAAACTTTCAAAGATCGTGGGGCCCACAGATAACAGACATTTAAGTCCGATTTTAAAACTGTGTAAGACTATTGATGGTTTTTTTAAATGACAACACAAGTAGCAACATCGTGGTAATGCTTTTATCGCTAAGCTCCCATGGTGATGTCAGTGGTGAATATGAAACATTTAAAAAATCTTATATTCAACAATGATTGCAGCAGTTTGAATATTTACCCAAGTTTCCAGAAGATTTTTGTTCTAGCATAAACATCTGTTATCTGTGCCTTAACAATTTTCAGGGAATGGCGTGGCGCACCTTCATACTGGTTACGCCGAAGTATAAAAAATATCATATAAATTAATTTACGACATTTTGTGTTTATAAATTTTAGATCAGTGTTGAAGCTTAGAATGTCAAGAAGATTAGAATCATGTCTTACAAATAAAGGAGGAAATGCAAATAAAATATATAACCATGAAGATTTAGTGTTAATAAGGCAATATTCCACTCTAACAGTAAAATAAGTTTTAGTTTTCGCATTACAATCAGTGAACAAAACGACAAATTCCCGCAACTTTTACGTCTACATTTTATATTTGCTTTTGAGAGAAAATCATTTTGAAAAATTATAAATTTTCATAGAATTGTTTGATATTTAGTTTTTTTTTTCAAAATGGTTATAATTACAAACGTAAAATAACACATATTTAAAAACTATGAGTGGATATGATTAATGGGTGAAATTGTTCAATAGCCTCACTGTAGACTTTCGTTGAAAAGTATAAAATCTGGTACTTCGTTCTGACGGAAATGTATCGTTCTAGATACTTACTTGAAAAAAAAAATGATATGTGGTCGATGGTCATTTCTTCAAAGTTCAAACAATTTAATCAATCATCCTTCTTATTTTTGTAAAGCCTATCCATATAAAAAGGGATCAAACAAATCTGTTACGTAGCTAATATGAGCAGAAAAATCTTGCACGCTGAGGCATACTGGCGCTTTTCCAGCTTGAAACGAACGTTAAAACTCCTTATTTCTTAAAAACAAATGTTAAATATAAGTAAATGAGCTATGAAGAACTATAAAAGGGTCAGCATCGATGTCATCACATAATTTGAATATTGTTGGGTAAGCCTAATTGCAGAGATTTCGACTATAATGGAGCAATAGAGCTACTAATTTCGGCGCTGCAGACTTGGGTTATCAAAACGAGTGTTTTAAATTTTGCGCCTTTTGACCCTTTGCGCCAGAATTACGTAAACATTCACTTGGTTTATTACTTTTACAATTGATTCAACAGTTTATTGAAAGTTTTTTTGAACCGTGTCCTGGAAAACTTGTACGGCGCACCGGGGCACCGCGGCGCACAGTTTGGGAAGTACTGCTTTAGGTATTGTGAAAGTTATGGATTACATGTTGACACTTCTGAAATTTACTTTAATACAAAATTACATGAAATACGCAGTTTATTGTATGAAATTTCGGCGTCCATTTAATACGTAACGCTAAAATTGCGGCTTTAATCCTGCAAAGAAATCATAATTTTGAAGTATCGTAAAACAGGGTAGCTTTTATAATGTGAGACCCACTATATACTTAACTATATAAAATAGTTTATGTTAATCAGCTATGCAAAAGGAATGCAAATGCACTCATTGCATAATAATATAGTACAGTGGGATTCCGTTTTTGGCAACAAAGTCGAAATTTCCAGTTGCCAGAAACGGAACCGTAACAAAATCGGAACCCATTTTTTTAAATTTCAAGAATATCATTTGATTATCATTATGGAACCAAATGATGGCCAGACTTCCGAACGGTCCACTTCGAAGTTGATTTCGGTAGGGGCTTCGTAGCCGTGCGGTTAGTGTTACCAAACATTTAGCCGCATCGAGTCAAGGAGTGTGGGTTCGATTCCCGCTTCAGTCCGGAAAACTTTTCGTCAGAAATGTATTTCGACTGTGCCACTGGGCGTTGCATGCTAGTCCCTTGTCTAGTGTGGTGCTTCCTTCAAAGGACAAATCGTCCACTGGAAGCATTAACGTATCGGTGTGTGTGTATGTTACAAATCTATAGAGTCGTCATTTTAATTGTGACAGGCGTTATACACACTTGTCATTGCTGAAATATCATAAATTACGTTTTATAAGCTTCATGTATACTATTTATATACATACACTCTCGTGCATAAGTTTGGGTTCACCCCCTAAAAAACATACAAAAGTGTTCTGTCCATATCTCTGTGATTAAACGTCCAATTAAAACTCTCTAAGTCGCATTCGAAAGGCAAAGAGTTATTCTTACTTCGTATGTATCTTTCCAAAAACATTCTATGAACTTTGTATACTATATTTTTACTTATAGTTGTGACATTTTCCAAAAAAAAGCACTGAAAAATCATAGCTAATTTCCTCAGCATTGGGTAGACCAAAATTTTAAATCAAAGTGTCATTAGAATCGTAATCTTATATTCTTTGAAAAGCCCCCACGAAATTTTGGCGGAAAAATCTGAAAAGTATCCAAAATCAATGAAACAGTCATTGGAGTCATCGTGCAAAAGTATGGGTTCACCCCTCAGTATGGTGTATCGTGCAAAAGTTTGGGTTCACCTGAACTTACTTAAATCTTTGAAATCTCAAACCAATCATGTACGCACCATTATTTGCGCTTAACAAAGATTTAAACTATTAAAATCGGTTGAAAAATATTAAAAATTAGATATTGACAAAAATGATGTGCGTGCGGCTCAGGTGAACTCAAACTTTTGCACGATTTGCATCTTACTGAGGGGTGAACCCAAACTTTTGCACGATGACATGACTGACTGTTTCATTGATTTTGAATACTTTCCAGATTTTTCCACCAAAATTTCGTGGGGTCTCTTTAAAGAATATAAGATAACGATTCTAATGACACTTTGATTTAAAATTTTGGTCGCCCCAATGCTGAGGAAATTCAATATGATTTTTCAGTGTGTTTTTTGAAAAATGTCACAACTTTAAGTAAAAATTTAGTATACAAAGTTCAAAGAATGTTTTTGGAAAAATACATACGAAGTAAGAATAACTCCTTGCCTTTCGAATTCGGCTTAAAGAGTTTCAATTGGACGTGTAATCACAGAGATATGGACAAAACACTTTTGTATGTTTTTGAGGGGGTGAACCCAAACTTTTGCACGAGAGTGTATGTATATAAATAGTATACATGAAGCTTATAAAACGTAATTTATGATATTTCAGCAATGACAAGTGTGTATAACGCCTGTCACAATTAAAATGAAGACTCTATAGATTTGTAACATAATCCTATCCTACCGAAATCAACTTCGAAATTTAACAAGAACTGCAGAATCCGGCTATTAATTCCCAAGAGCCCAATAAAAATAAAATCGGTAAACGTGCAGCTATTCAGTATGACCATGCTGAGGGTCGTGGGTTCGAATCCCGCTGGTCGAGGATCTTTTCGTAAAGGAAATTTTCTCGATTCCCAGGGCATAGAGTATCATCGTACCTGCCACACGATATACACATGCAAAAATGGTCAATTGGCATAGAAAGCTCTCAGTTAATAACTGTGGAAGTGCTCATAAGAACACTAACCTGAGAAGCAGGCTTTGTCCCAGTGGGGACGTAACGCCAGAAAGAAGAAGAAGAAGCCCAATAAAAATCCCAATTGTCCCTTGAGAACCTACAGAAACCCGTTGAACTCTGAAGTAGCTCGCCAGGAATCCACAAAAGAATGTAAGAATGTAATAAAGAACAATTCTCAGGATCTTGCTTCGGGGTCAGATAAGAATTCACATCTACCAAAGAACTTGCTATGAATGTTAAGGATACCGCTTATAATTTTAAGATTCCGCAGTGATATTGCTATAAATTCAAAGGTCACCTTAAAAACTCTTTGTAAACTCAAGGAACCGGCAGATTTTGTACAGCATTCCTATAACTAATTATAAACTAGAATTAGAAAGCCCTAGTTTCCGATAGGAACATCTAGATTTCACTCAGTATTTTCAAGAATGTGCTGGAAACGACAGACGCTTATTTTAAAACCATAGGATCCCGTAAGAGTTACCAGAATCTCGTAAGGAACATTGTTATACTTGATTCTTGATATGGCACACAGTATACTTTAGCCTGAGCAACACTTGTGTAGAATGTTGGATAGTTTCTTAAATTCCGAACGTCATACAGAGTATGTGTTGTATTCATCGCACGCTTCAATGACGTTATTGAGAATAAAGTGTAATTTAGACTGCGAACAATCATTTGTCATGATGGCGCTTTAAACGGCATATAGAAGAAGCTTGTGGATTATTTATTTCTCTAGGTCAGAGGTTCCCAAACTTTCAAAGATCGTGGGGCCCACAGATAACAGACATTTAAGTCCGATTTTAAAACTGTGTAAGACTATTGATGGTTTTTTTAAATGACAACACAAGTAGCAACATCGTGGTAATGCTTTTATCGCTAAGCTCCCATGGTGATGTCAGTGGTGAATATGAAACATTTAAAAAATCTTATATTCAACAATGATTGCAGCAGTTTGAATATTTACCCAAGTTTCCAGAAGATTTTTGTTCTAGCATAAACATCTGTTATCTGTGCCTTAACAATTTTCAGGGAATGGCGTGGCGCACCTTCATACTGGTTACGCCGAAGTATAAAAAATATCATATAAATTAATTTACGACATTTTGTGTTTATAAATTTTAGATCAGTGTTGAAGCTTAGAATGTCAAGAAGATTAGAATCATGTCTTACAAATAAAGGAGGAAATGCAAATAAAATATATAACCATGAAGATTTAGTGTTAATAAGGCAATATTCCACTCTAACAGTAAAATAAGTTTTAGTTTTCGCATTACAATCAGTGAACAAAACGACAAATTCCCGCAACTTTTACGTCTACATTTTATATTTGCTTTTGAGAGAAAATCATTTTGAAAAATTATAAATTTTCATAGAATTGTTTGATATTTAGTTTTTTTTTTCAAAATGGTTATAATTACAAACGTAAAATAACACATATTTAAAAACTATGAGTGGATATGATTAATGGGTGAAATTGTTCAATAGCCTCACTGTAGACTTTCGTTGAAAAGTATAAAATCTGGTACTTCGTTCTGACGGAAATGTATCGTTCTAGATACTTACTTGAAAAAAAAAATGATATGTGGTCGATGGTCATTTCTTCAAAGTTCAAACAATTTAATCAATCATCCTTCTTATTTTTGTAAAGCCTATCCATATAAAAAGGGATCAAACAAATCTGTTACGTAGCTAATATGAGCAGAAAAATCTTGCACGCTGAGGCATACTGGCGCTTTTCCAGCTTGAAACGAACGTTAAAACTCCTTATTTCTTAAAAACAAATGTTAAATATAAGTAAATGAGCTATGAAGAACTATAAAAGGGTCAGCATCGATGTCATCACATAATTTGAATATTGTTGGGTAAGCCTAATTGCAGAGATTTCGACTATAATGGAGCAATAGAGCTACTAATTTCGGCGCTGCAGACTTGGGTTATCAAAACGAGTGTTTTAAATTTTGCGCCTTTTGACCCTTTGCGCCAGAATTACGTAAACATTCACTTGGTTTATTACTTTTACAATTGATTCAACAGTTTATTGAAAGTTTTTTTGAACCGTGTCCTGGAAAACTTGTACGGCGCACCGGGGCACCGCGGCGCACAGTTTGGGAAGTACTGCTTTAGGTATTGTGAAAGTTATGGATTACATGTTGACACTTCTGAAATTTACTTTAATACAAAATTACATGAAATACGCAGTTTATTGTATGAAATTTCGGCGTCCATTTAATACGTAACGCTAAAATTGGAAATTTTTGACCCCCTCCCTCCCCCTCCGTAACGCTTTTTGTATGAAAATTTTTAAATTTTTGTATGAGCCGTAACGCTTGAGCCTACTTCCCCCCTCCCCCTAGAGCGTTACGTAATTTGTGGATGCCGCCTAAATAGTTGAGATACACGACTTGTCTGATTTGCTACTATTGTAATGGTATGTTTCTACATAATATGTATATATCTATCTTCTATATAAATAAAAATGGAAGTGTGTTTGTATGTCACGAAATGGCTTGAGAACGGGCTATTGGATTTTGAAAGTTGTTCCATATTTATGTTCTTGAAGTGTTCCGACGTGTTCGTGTGCATAAAAAGCAAAGGATATTTAACGGTAAAATAGAAAAAACAGGAGTGAACGGAACTTCCATTTTGCACGGAGCGTTTCATGGCGTTTTTCAACAGCCTACTTGATGGCAAGACGAAGTTTGCCGGGACCACTAGTATATAATACATACGCAATGCATGACATTCTACAATAATAAGAGCAATGAGCTGTGAGGCGTGACGAATTTTTTGATTGAAACTCTGTGTGTATTATAGACTTTTTGTTCCTCTTATGTCAATGCTGCGTTGTTCAACCGATACCTTGATACCTTGATGGCTACAGCGTAGCATCACGCCATTGCCGGGCGTATTGTAGAGCTCCATCTTCGTCGGTCTTGGGCGAAACTTCTCCAGTTGCCCCGAACGTTTAGGGTCGCCAGGTCCTCTTCCACTGCGTACAGCCAGCGTATTCGTGGTCTTCCCCGAAGCCGCCGGCCTCTACCTGGTTCCCTGCTGAATATTATTTTCGCAATTCTTTCTTCCGACATTCGCACTAAGTGACCAGCCCACTGAAGTCTGCCGTATTTTACACGATTGATAATATTCGCATCTTTGTACACTTGATACAACTCGTGATTCATGCGTCTGCGCCACACACCATTTTCGAGTTTCCCACCGAGTATTGTCCGCAGCACTTTACGCTCGAAAACACCGAGAGCTTTCCGGTCTGACTCTTTCAACGTCCACGCTTCGTGCCCGTAGAGAGCCACCGGGAGAATCAATGTTTTATACAGGGCGAATTTAGTTTCGGTTTGCAAGCTGCGGGACCTAAGCTGGTTACGTAGTCCGTAAAAGGCCCTATTCGCAGCCGCAACACGTCTTTTCACTTCGCGGGAAACGTCGTTGTCACATGTCACAAGTGTTCCAAGGTAAACAAATTCTTCAACAACTTCAAACACATCCCCATCAAACACTACCTCAGCACTTACACCACCATGCCTGACTCTATCTCTACCTGCAGCCATGTATTTCGTCTTGGTAGAATTGATGGTCAGGCCTATCCTCGCTGTCTCCCTCTTCAGAGGCACGAAGGCCTCTTTCACTGACCTGCGATCGATTCCAATCAGGTCTATATCGTCCGCAAAGCCAAGGAGCATGTGCGACCTTGTGATAATAGTGCCATTTCTTTGCACGCCAGATCTCCTAATAGCACCCTCAAGTGCAATGTTGAACAGTAAATTCGAAAGTGCGTCTCCCTGCTTCAATCCGTCTAACGTCACGAACGAGGTTGATACCTCGTCTGCGATCCGAACACTTGATTTCGAACCATCCAGCGTAGCACGTATCAGCCTAATTAGTTTCGCCGGAAAACCATTTTCAGACATTATCTGCCAAAGCTCATTTCTTTTCACTGAGTCGTACGCCGCCTTGAAATCAATAAACAGATGGTGAGTCTGCAAGTTATACTCCCGGAATTTGTCTAGGATCATTCGCAAGCTAAACATCTGGTCCGTTGTCGAACGGCCCTCACGAAAACCAGCTTGGTATTCGCCGACGAAGGACTCCTCGAGCGGTCTCAGTCTGTTAAACAGGATGCGCGACAGAATTTTGTACGCCGAATTCAGCAGGGTAATTCCTCTGTAATTGGCACACTCCAGTCTGTGCCCTTTCTTGTAGATAGGGCGGATGAGGCCATCCAACCAGCCGGTGGGCAATTCTTCGTCCTCCCATACCTTCAGAAGTACTCGGTGGATCGACTGGTAAAGCTGCTCGCTTCCGTGCTTGAGAAGCTCGACCGGGATCTCGTCCTTCCCAGCAGCCTTACAGTTCTTCAGCTCGCTGATAGCCTTTTTAACCTCTCCTATGGTCGGTGGGTCCACAGCTTGATCGTCATCATCTATGTTCATCCTGTTCCTCGCTACATTTCCATTCTCACCGTTCAACAATTGCTGGAAGTGCTCCTTCCACCTGGCAGCCACCGCCGTTTTATCGGTCAGCAAATTCCCTTCTCGGTCATTGCACATTGCGGGCACTGGTACGGTATTGTGCCGCGCACCATTGACCGTTGCATAAAATCTCCGCATATCATTTCGGTTCATGCTTTCTTGTGCGTCAGCTACCACACTTTCTTCGTGCTGCCTTTTCTTTCTGCGGTGGATTCGCTTTTCTTCGGCTCTCGCTGCCCTGTACCGCTCTCTGTTCTGTCGGGTACCGGCCACAAGCATACGGCTTCTGGCGACATTCTTCATGTCTGTCACTCTCTGGCACTCTTCATCGAACCAGTCGTTTCGTCTTCGTCGTTGACCAGTGCCGATCACTTCCCGCGCCGTTGTTGTCACAGCTTCGTGGATAGGGTCCCACAGGCTGTCGACGTCTCCAGCAACGTTGACTCTTCCCAACTTCTCGTCTAGTTGCTGACGGTACTGCGCAGCTACCCCATCAGTCGACAAGCGTTGTATATTGAAGCGTAGCGTTCTGTGCGTTGCGGAACTCGTGACGCTGGACAACCGCGCCCGAATTTTAGCTACAACGAGATAATGATCCGAGTCGATATTAGGGCCTCGGAAGGTCCTGACATCCATGACATCTGAGGAATGTCGCCCATCAACCAGCACGTGGTCTATTTGGGAGAAGGCATCGCCACTCGGGTGTCGCCAGGTGTGTTTGCGGATATTCTTTCGTGCGAAGTAGGTACTGCTGATTGCCATCCCTCTAGCAGCAGCGAAGGTTACTAGCCGCAGGCCATTATCATTGGTAACGGAATGAAGGCTTTCCGTTCCAATAACGGGTCGGAAGAAATCTTCTTTCCCGATCTGCGCATTTGCGTCGCCAATGACTATCTTGACGTCTTGTTTTGGGCACTCTCCGTAGGCCTTATCCAGGCTCTCATAGAACTCATCCTTCATGTCATCGGGCTTATCGTTCGTTGGCGCATATATGCTGATCAGGCTGTAGTTGAAGAACTTGCCCCTCATTCTCAACACACAGATTCGTTGTTCAACCGAGCTGTTCCAAATCTGAAGAAAACTGGTTATCATTAACTGAATAATCTACCGGAATAGTCAAGTGGACTGGTCATACAGCGTAAGCTCATGAGAAAAGATTTTGGAACTCTAGATGAGATACTTATGGAGAAAAATGACTTCATGAAGGGTTAAAACCACACAACCATCGAAATAAATAAGCGCATACGGTACTCCTAGAAGTAAGTGAGATTTGAGAGAATATCAGCAAAAATTGAACTGTGGAATGCGATAAGCGTGAAGCTGGTTTGCTTCTCAAATAACTTAAACAAAAGCACAAGGAAATTTACGAAAAACTACAAATTTTAATGGTATTCATAAATGTTGCCACAAACGGATCAATTTTGTTGCCAAAACCGGGGAGTGCCAAAAATGGGGCATGCCAAAAATGGAGCATGCTAAAAACAGAATCCCACTGTACTTCAATATCTGAAGCTTTATATTCAATTTTCAAAAATTGATGAGATTTAAGTATTTTTGAAACGTTTACGAACAATTTGTTCTTCGATCTCTATGGGATGAAATTTTAAAGAGTTCGTCACTTATTCATGACAGCTTATTAACAATAAAAGTGGAATTCGGTTTGAAATCTCTTAGTAAAGTGCTTTTCCACAGTTTGGGATTTTTTTTTTTGTAATTTAAGTCTAAAATTCTCATGTAACGTAATTTATTAAGTGTGTCCGTTATCACCATATCGTTCCCTTGATGCTACAACTAGATAACTCGTTATTTGAAATTTTTGACTAAAACATCATTCTCAATTAGATCTGAAAAATATCCACAGCTCATAAGCGTGTGATTCAAACCATTACTCTGTAAAACGGTCACATTTTCAAAGTTGCATATCTCAAAATTTTGACTTTCGAGTTATCTAATAATATATATATATATATATATATATATATATATATATATATATATATATATATATATATATATATATATATATATATATATATATATATATATATATATATAATACTGTGTTGCATCGAATTGCCGGACGCTTCGAAAGATGGACAGTGGTTTTTTTAACGGTGTTTTTGGACCGAATTTCGATTTTTTTTTTGACATATGAGCACTTCTCGCTGAAACCAGGCCGCCATTTGCACCCATCGTTAGAATTCCAATTTTATGTCCCTGATCGCTAGTTTTCGATAAAACTTAGGGTGGTCCTTTCTGTTTTCTCAAATTGGTGGACCCCTCGTACGCCAGCTAGCTGAACAGTAGAGATGGTCGGGTCTCGGGTTTGAAAATTTGAAATTTGTCGGGTTCGGGTTCGGGTCGGGTTTGAAGGCTACAAAATTATCGGGTACGGGTCGAGTTCGGGCTTACAAAAAGTCGGGTTTGAGTCGGGTTTAGGTCAGGTTTGGTGAGAATTGTGAACAGAGTAACAACCTAAAAGCTTCCCTTTGCATCAGAAACGATGAATTTACCATCTTTTCAAACTCGGGTTTTCCTTACAATTTTTTTTCGGGTTTCGGGTCGGGTTCGGGTTTATACAGCAAAAATTTTTCGAGTTCGGGTCGGGTCCGGGTTTGAAGAAATAAAATAAGTCGGGTTCGGGTTAGAAAAACGTGAAACCCGACCATCTCTGTGTGTGGGCTTCGTAGCCGTGCGGTTAGTGTCACCAGGCATTTAGCCGCATCGTGCTAAGGAGTGTGGGTTCGATTCCCGCTGCAGACCGGACAAACTTTTCGTGAGGAATGTTTTCTGACTGTGCCACTGGGCGTTGCATGCTAGTCCGTTGTCTAGTGTGGTGCTTCCTTCAAAGGGCAAAATGCCCACTGGAAGCATTAACGTGTCAGTGTCAGTGTCTCTACTGAACAGTTTGCAAAAAAGCCCATTTTTTGATAAATCTTGGGTATTTCTTCACGGGATATGTCTCATATTTCGCTAGGAACACATAGCAAACTTAGTGGCATCGTATAGAGAAAGGATATAGCTTTCATTCGAACTCGAAAAAAATTTGGCCATTTCGCCATCTTGAATTTTGTTAGAAAAATCGTTTTTTTACCATTAGCGCACCGCTAGTTTTGAATTCTGAGATCACCATCAGAAAGCTGAGGAAAAATTGCGTAAGATAGGCTACAAAAACTAGGTGAGCAATGGTATTTACCCTATCAAAAGAACGATTTTCTAAATCATGTTATACAATTTTGACGTATATGGCGAATGCAATCAATACAAAAATCTTTTTTTGTACTACAAAGAAACAAGTTATCGAAAACTAGCTATCAGTGACATAAAATTGGAATTCTAACGATGGATGCCGATGGCGGCCTGGCTTCAGAGAGAATTGCTCATATAATCCATAAATAAGATGTCTTCTACAATCTGCATGCAAAAAAGATATCAAAAAATGATTTTTTAGGTGATTTAAGGCCGGTGTCCGGGATTCGCAGTATCCGGACACTTCGAATCAACACGGTATACTAGAAGTTCCTAAACTTAATTTCATTACACCACAATTTTCCCATACTATACGTTAATGATCAAACCACACTGAATGGAAAAAACTCAATAATAAGATTATTTGAAATCGTTTAGTAATATTAATGTAAATCTCCAAGTTGTGTAAAACTTGGATGATTCAATGAAATGCTACCTATCTTGATTTCGATAAAATTTATACGAGTTATTGTGGGTTTTTGAAGTCGTTCGAAAGATCTGTGTTGAATATTGTTTGAGTCTACTCTTAAAAAAATGTTTCGTTTTAACATCTGATGAACTACCTAGCTGAAATGTTGGAATATGTACCCAAGCAGCACATATTGTTACAAGTAGCTTACAGCAACGGCTACTTCACATATTCAATAGTTACAATATGATACATTTGCAACATGAAAACATACTGCTATGTAACCGAAAAAGCGCAAAAAGTCGAGCCTTATGTAACTTGTTTGTTCGTTACATAAGAAGTTTACAAGCGACTGCTATGTAATTTGTTGATTACGCATGGGTTTTCCTGCGACAAAATAAATGAGACGGCGTTGAAGTTGTTGTTACTTTCTGATAGTTTTGAAACCGAACAACCATTTTAGAATTGAATGTCAATAAAAGTAATATGTATGATTTTCGAACGCGTAATTATTCACAAATACATAATAGATTTAACATGCCGATTTGAATTTGTGGTGAAATCAATCATTTTACTTGCTCAAAATTGACGCGCTCATAAAATAGATAATAATTTTATAATGAATAACACATGATACCTGGATTGTTGAGATATTATTCCATTATAACTGACACAAAAAATGGAAATTGACACTGTTACTCAAATCAGCAGTGTTTTTGATTTTCATTTAATTGTTTGTGAAGATTGTGATTCCAAAATCACGTTGTTACGTGTCCCACAGTTGGATTTTCTCGGTTGCCTATCATAAATCGCCATTTAATTTCATCTTGCTGCAGATACACTTCCGAATAACAGTTTGAGGACAGCCAATCTAAAATGATGACAACTATTAAAAAGCTGTTAGAGAGGCTGCAAATTGTTAATTCAACAATTTTAATTAATCACTGGAAAAATATCTATGAAAACAATAACTAGTCAAAAAATAATAAAGTTCTTATATCAAAATTAACAATACATATGAAAACTTTTGACATGTAGTGTTAACCACTGTCAGCAAGTTACTCGTTTGTTACACATTAGTTACCCAGAAATCTTAGGTTATTTTGAAACTGATGTGTAACTATACTGAAACTGCCAATAAATTACACTGCTGTCAATAGGGGAAGGGGTATTAAAATGAATACCTAAACGATATTGTCTTGCTTTTAATGGGAAAAATGATGAATTTGCGATAAATCATCAAATAATGTGCAAAAATCCCCTAAGTCAATTGACTGGAACCTTACAAAAGTATGAAAATAAAATGCTCCGTCCAAATAAGCACATGGTTTGTGACGTGCTCAAATGGCTCAAATAGCTCGAAAGAAGGCAAATTCCAACGTGTGCTATAATAAGGGCGCAAGTCGCATGATCGATTTCTCTTCATCGATCCTCTCTTCTGTGAATAAAGGTGACAAAATGCGAGTTTGTTAACATTTTTTCACTAAAATACGCTAGGAAGTAATGCAATCTTGCGTCCTGAGGTGAAACAACGAATTGAATTTAGAAATTGATCAATTTGTGCCAATATTAGGGACTTAGGGTAATATGGAATAGCGATTTAGATATGAAAAACATACTTTTTTATTATAATCGGATATAAAAATATGTTCTCTATTAAATATTAGAAACAACATCCACCCATTTGAGTATTTCTAGGGTTAATAAATCAATTAAAAAAATGCGTGCTTATCGGTCATCCATAAACCACGTAGTCATTTATTGGGGGAAGGGAGAAATTCTTCCCAATGACCAATTGGGAAAAAATAACCGCGTTGTTAATGGTAGCCCCTTGTGCATTTTTGTGCTGTCACTTCAATAGGGCCTAACTAACATGAGTGATTTCTTTTCATCGATTCTGCATATATAATGCATACCTACAGACGTTTGTTCTGATGTTATTGTTCAATAATAGATACATGCTGATGCGAAAGATTTACATTTGTAAGGTTCTAATTTGCGCGTTACTTCAGCGTGGCATGACGTTTGGTAGAATTTGAATTCAACAACTGTTTTGGTGTTATGAAATAGGGGGGTGGGGGTTTTGCCCCCACAAGTTGATTAAAGTTTAGGTCCTTCGATAAGTTTTTCAAGGACAAATTTAACATATTTATTGCACGTAATACAAACTATGACAGTGCATAAGTGGACCCTGTGGGAGTTGGAATCCCAGAACAAATTTCAACAAAGAAGACAGCCACTGACTGCTTTCGTAGTTAAGCTTAACAAAACACAATCATTTACGGGTTTCGCTGTTTAACGAGAAACTTGCAACGATCGGCGCGCCACAATAATTCGTGGACGGAGGGTATTAGAACTAAGTTGGAGATGTTGATTTCGATATTTTGTAGTAAACATCACCTCCAAACACTAGCTATTTTCCGGTGAAATGTTGACGTTTGATTACGAATTGTCTAGAAAATCCAAACACTTTAACGTTCAAGGATTCGTCATCGTAATCATCGAAACTTCAACAGCAATTTTTCTGTTCAAAACTGACTTTCGAAAATTTGTTCACTGTGTTCCGGTTGGAGAATAAAATACAGTGAGCACATGAATATATTCATGATTTTGAATGAAAAAACTGCTTTTGAAAATTATCGAGTTGATGACGGATTCTGACCCCTTAAACGAATTCTCGTCATTCCGTGTCATCAGCTCAAAGATTGGCGTTCCCCACAAAAGTAGTGAAGAGAACATTACAAATGTAACTAAATGTTCTGCGATATGTCTACTCGCAAAAATTGTCCTTCATTTATTAATTTGTTTATTAATTATAACTAGTTCTATCGCACAACATCAAAAATAGAGATGTTAATTAACGCAGCGATACGAATTAAGACTAAGACAGCTAAATTTTCACATACTTTCATCGTCGTTAAAATATTATGGAAATGTTTATTGTATGTTGTTGGTAAAACACACGAGCAAAACAAACATTTTTTATTTTTTTTATCACAGTCCTAAAAAAACATCTATGAATGATTATAATCCCTTCGAAAACAGTTCTCAAGGTTTCTGCTTCGACATCATATCATTACGATATTCACCTCATTGAAAACATCTCTGTGCCTAAAATTACATTAGTTTTAATTTCTGAACGTGGTTCTGACTTCAATTTATCTCAACAAAAACACTCTTGCATATGCTCTAAATCATCCGTGCGTAATAAAAATTATTGAAATTTGTTGTTCATGTGTAACAAGTTCGGTGTTCATTTTACCATCCTGTTCATTTTTTCACCTCTTCCCCTATGACAAATGGTAAACAAACTTCATGCTGTTACACACATGTGACTTAGCAATATGTATGTAACCTAGCGTGTTATTTGTTTCTTTGCAACCACAGATTCAATTCCAATGTAACTTATTCATTTTGACAGCTCTAGGTTAAGTTACATGCAAGTAAAAATGCATCACCTATGTAATGTAAACAAAGCGTAAGTTACAATGTAATAGTTTAGTAACCAAAATTGAAAAAAATCAATAAGATATGCTACAAATTATCTGAAATGTAACGGCAATGTAATTTGTTTTATTTTTCTAAAATATTGCATTTGTTACCAGTGCTACTTGGGTAGTAATGTTTAGAAATGGTTAAATTTGCTGATTTCACAACTCGAATGCATAAAATAAAACTTAAGATCTTTCTTTAGACGCTTGCCTCAGCGTTCAAGGTTTTTATTTATTGACATCAGAGATAAAACAATTTTGTTTTGACCACTAATTGGAAATATATTAATGGATTTTTCAGTATTAGTTACAATGATGAACTTTTGAAATGATGACATGTGTTAGTTATATAGAATCGAAAAGTTTGAAATACCCCAAAAAAGTATGATAAAAATAATAGACATTAATATTGCACAGCATCTGATATACTTTGCAATCCATTATTCCGATGTCAAACCCACTACTTCACTGCATAAACCACCACCAACTTGTACGGAGTAATAAATTTGTAATCATTTTCGTTCCCGCAACAGTTTTCGCTTAGAGACATCCTGCGCACAACAGCAATGTAATCGTTGAGGAAATCCTCCTGCAAATCCAATGGCATCCGTTCGCTGAATGGATTGACAGCTTGGACAGCTTCTGCAAAGATAGAAATGCCATTATAGTAGCGTTTCGAGCTGCTGCCATTCAATCAACTAACAGTTCGCATTAATCACGACTTACTTTTTAAGCTATCGATTCCTTCGTACACGTAGATTTTGTCCGCAATGTGGATTTTGTACTTGGTAAAGCCAACGGAGGAAAGAATTTCTTCGATTTCTCCGACCGGATTCTCACAGTACTGGTAAGGAGAAATGTACTTGTCCACGTCTGTCATATACATACTCCACTTGGCAGAATTGGATAGCTGATCATAAATGTCGAAAATAGGATTTCGGGCCAGAAATCCCAACAAACAATCGCCGTTCGGTGCCATAAGATTATAAATGTTGGAAAACGCCGATCTGAAAGAATGAGATTGTAATGCAGTAATAAAATGATCTTTTTAGTTATAATGATGAGCTTCATTCAATATATATTGTTAACAATGAACATTCAAGTGAGATCAAATGACATCATGTCACTGACATGAAAAGCAAAAAAACTAAGCAAGTGCATATAACATCAATGAAATAAGTCAAGTAAATGTTACTCCCAGAAATCATTTATAAACATTTTTAAAATAACAAAAATACTGGAGCAAAACTGGGAAATTGCAAAATGGTATTTGAAAAGATAATATAAATTTGTTTAATTATTTATTTGTTTTAAAATGAGCATGTTATTAGAAATGCTTTGACAGCATTCGCTATCAAGGATGAAAAAAAATCAGCTCTAACGACAAACAACACGGTATTTGAATGGTCCAAGAGGGCCATCACTCTTGCACCAACATGATTTCAGCACCTCACCACGCGCGTTAATCATAGATATATCGAGCATCCGATAAACTGTTTGTCGTATGACAAAGGGTTTGTTGGATATTACAACAAGTTACAATTAATGCGAATCAATTTAAAATTCACTGATAAACTTTTTCACATACCATGCACGATAGACTTTCAGATTAAAAACGACAAGCTAGGAGACAAATCGTGGAGTGCAATCAGAAAATCCTCTAATATTAGGACTTTGATTCGCGAACAATTGATCGTCAACTCACAGGCCGGGCGATTCTTTTCTCGTGGTGCGGAGTTTGTTATGATGGTCGTCAAGACTAAGGGTTTATCGTTGTTGCTATGATCTAGAGTGTCCATTTCCCGGCCATTTGGCTCGTCCCGGGATTCGGGACAAAAATCTATGCTTGTCCCGGGAAATCCCGGGATCCCGGGATTTATCAATTTTTCAATAAAGCTAGCATTTCGGTTGAAATGGAAGTTCAAATTTAACAATACAATGTTTTTTCAATGAAATAAACAGATAATGTAACTTTTCAAAATAATATGTTAATTATAGCAAATCACATTTCAGATATTCTGATGAAGAAACCTAACAAAAATCAAAACTTAGCTTAACTAATCACGGGTTTGCTACGGATTTTTTCAAATTCTCTATAACACTTATGAATGGAAGTTTGATAGAAACTTAAGTCATAATATTAAAGCGATTTGTTTGAATTTGAAAAGCCATAAAAACTTTAGAACAAAAGAAACGATCACAGATCATTGAAGGTATTGTAGATCATGCTAAAAGTTAATTACTCAAAATTATTAACTGAAGTTTGATGCCGTGAATCGCAAGTCAGTGCCATCTACATTGTGGTCAAAATTGAGTTGAGATCAGTTTTCATTATATCTTCTAATGATCTTTCAGCTGCCCTAACGAGAAATCACTTTTTGTTCAGTAAAATTAGGACAGAACACCAAGTCGAATTGTCCCATAATGAACAAAAAAACGCACTGCAGATTTTCGCATCGTGTTCATTACATTTATTAATTCATTCAAAAATGAATCGTTATTTGGTCATCTTTATATTTTTCCTAGAAAGGTTACGGAATGGAAAGCAAATTATGAATATTTCATCAGAATTGAAACATGTTCCATTCTCCTGGAATTTTTTGAATATTAGTATGGAAAACGAGATTGAAAACAGCTCAGTCAATTTTCTCAAAGCCTACTTTTTACAGATGGTACCGACTTGCGATTTGCGGCAGTTTAGGTGTACTCAGCATAGGTTTATAAAAAAGGCTAATGTTTAAAAGAAAAGCTTTAAAACTTTGCAACTAGACAAATAAGAATATGTACTTCTAACTTGGTAAATGGATCTTTTTAATTACTTTTTAATTACTTTAATTTTTAATAATTACTCGTTTATTCTCTTTTTCATTATGCTTTCCTACTTCATCAAATAAGATTGATAGTGCGGAAAAATGTCATTGTTTTTCATTGAAATTTAGTGGTTTTCATCAAGTTCTACATACATTTCGGGAATCCCGGGATTCCCGGGATATCAGAAATAAAATCCCGGGAAACGGGAAATCCCGAAATTTGTCAAATCCCGGGATTTTTTGTCCCGGGATGTCCCGGGATGGACACTCTACTATGATCGCATGATAAAGAACAACCACGATGCATCATTTGTTTTATCATGATCACTAGATTTCCATCCTTGTTCGCTATATTTGACCCAGAATATTCTCGTAAAGTACACCGTGCACAATATATTATCATACAGTCAAACTGGGTTACTTACGACAACAGGGAAACTTGCAACACATCGACATGATACAAAATAAATGTTTCTTGCAATGTTATTGGCTTAAGGTACATGAAGGTAGTGTTGACAGACTCTCACTCAAATCTCAATCAATGAGCTCTTTTGTGAGTCATGCTTGAGTTTTTTTTTTTGTGAAAAATCACTCAATCATAGCTGTCAATTTATGCTTTATGCTTTATGTAAGAAATTATGGAAATACGAGAAAATGAGTCTAACAGATAAGACAATCCACCCATTTTTTTTTTTGACGGCTGAGTTGCGTGATTGACACTCTAATAAGCGGTTTCTTCACCACCGCTTAGGCCTTAAACCTGGTTTAATCGTATGGGTAAACGTGGTTTACGGCTTAAGCGAAGGTGATGAAATCGGCCCTAACATGAAAAATTTCAATCGTGAGTTGTGAGATTTTGAGTTTCTCAAAACATTGTATGAATGCATGTGTATGTATGTAGCTTACTGATAGATTGACTGTAAGGCTATTTTTGGATAGAAAATTCTGGCTTTTCAGTCTATTTTAAAATTTAAACAACTGTATGGTTTCTTTTTCCAACGTTTCAGTCCTTATTGGACCTTTATCAAAGACTCGAAATTGTATGTTGTTTTTTGTCTATATGTTTGTTTGAACAATTAATCGTCATTGATGTTGTTGGATGTTCACAGTTATTTTACTACCCGGAAACAATTTGATGTTTAAGGAATCGAAATTCAGTCTACCGTTCGACTGGCGCAATTGTGTTAAATTGTTTACATAAACTGAAAAGCCAGAATTTTTTTTCCAAAAATGTATGTAGTTTAGCTAAAAACCGCGGTCCTTACAAATTCGAAAACTTTTGAGTGCACAAAAGGCCACGCAAAAATGTCCATTGAAGTCAAATTAAAATCTTAAAGTAATTTTCGAAGTTGTGGTTTTTAAACTAAAACTCAGAGCTACAAAATAATCAGTAACTTTATATGATGAAATCTAAAAAGTAGATTTTCGATAGCTGAATATTGGGTTTGACTTCCCGAGGAGGAAGAAATAACTCGCAATAATAGATGAATACCATATTTTGGTATCATACCATTATTAGGTATTGTTCAGTAGTCAATGCCTCAATTTGGTGTTATAATTGTATTGGAAAAACGGTTTAAAAAAATCAAAAATACTTTATTGAGGTATTCGACAGCTATTGAGGACTGCTTGAGGTATTGAACTACTATTGTAAAATTTCACTTTTATATGAAAATCCAGGTTCCGGGTCATTTGGCCGAATGCCATTTGGCCGAATGCCATTTGACCAAAATTAAGAAAAAAAAAGTGAACTACAATTAGCATGAATTTGCAATGAATTCAACGAACACTTCATTTTTAAAGAAGGATTAATCATCATTGAAATACAACTTTTTAGTATTAGTTCAAGAAACAGTCAATGCTGGAAGAAGAACATCCTAAATATCAGCAATTATTCAATTCTTGAGGGATTCCACGGAGGCATGCAAGTCGATTCTGATCGACCATTTCAAAAATATCTGAAACTTTGCACAGTTTTTCAGTTCCATCTTAATCGTCATTTTCCGATATCAAATCTTCAAGTTGAGTCACGACTAACTTTTCAAAAGGGTGTATGTGAAAATGGTTCAAAAATATTCAAAAAGCTGCACAGCAAAAACGGTTCGTTCGATTGTTAGACAACTAAAGAAACAAAGTTAGACAACTAAATAAAGATTCCAAAAAAAAATACACACAGTAAAAAAAAAAAATTTTTTTTGCATTAAAAAACATCATTTTTGTCACAAAAACTCAAATATCTCAAAACCCTATCGGAATACCAACGTAATTTTCTGAGGGAAAACGGTCCATTATATTAGCTATCTACCATAAAAATTTGGTGATGGTAAGCCAATAAACAAAAAAGTTATGACATTTCAAATATTTCACAAATTTGACTCTTTGTGAAACAATTTTTTTTTTCATTGTTAATTTTTTTTAGGACCGCAGTTTGTTGCTGAATTTTTTGTTAAGGGTACCACATGAGGTTAACAAGTTGTTTTCATGATATTTTATTTAATTATTCATAACTATTATAGCATCTATTAGAAAGTTAGACGCGATCCAGTGTTGTGATCTAAAGTCTTGATAGTGTCATATTTTTTATTGTACGTAACTGAAGAAAAATTCTCTCAATAGTGTTGAAACCTTTTGATAAAAGAAACCTATAAGAAATCTAATATTGAAGACAAAAGCTACAAAAAAAGTTTTCTATACAGGTATACGACTAGTTTACCTGCAAAAAGTTTACCTCGTAGAGAACAAGGCGGGTCTATACCCAGGTGATCTAGTATACGTAAAGCAGGTCGGTTTTCTCGGCGCTGGTTTTCTCCACAAAGTTAAAATCTGATTACACCTGGGTATAGACCCGCCTTGGTAGAGAATAGACTTTGTTAATCATATTTGGGAGAAAGCGAGTAACTTCAACAACATCAAAAACATGATAGGTACATACCATGAACATACTCACGAAAAAGCTAAAAATATACTACCACTACGGTTATAAAAGATTTAATTGTAAAATTTTTCTTCAGTCAAGCAAACGACACCAAACTAGTCAGTAAAAACTTAAAAGTGATTTTGTTTATTAAAATCTAACGAGCAACATGAGTAGTCGCTTTCCCAACTGTTGCAGGCCGTTTGCAGAAAAAAAGTGTTCGAAAGAGCTACGAAATCTCACCGAAAGCACCATACATAAACTGAAAGCGGCTGGTTATGCTCCAATGTCTACATTGAATACAAATTTACGCATTTGTACGTCCTGCCATTTAAACGTTGACAAACGGGCAATCTGTACATCATCGGTGGATCAGGTTGCAGGAAGTTCGAAAACAACAACAACTGAGGAATTACTAGATGCACCGACAACAACTGAGGAGTTACCAGAAGTACCAAGTGGAGATAGTCTTGCCACGGTACCATCAGCGACATCTGTTTCAACAAATCAATCAGAAGATGAGTGCATCCAGAAGGTCAACATCGAACGCTTCAACGAAGGGATAGCTGGAATAAAAGTGACTCCGATTAAATTGACGAAGATGGGTTACGTCAATTATCCCGAGAAAAAATACCGTGAAATCAACGAAGCTGTACGAAGAAACCTCTTCAAATTAGGACCTGAGGATGTGGAAAATACAGACTACGATGAGGTAATTATGAATATGAAGGAAAGGTTCTCGAATCTAGCCACGACAAGGAAAGAAAAATTATTGATTTTGTCGATGCTGCCAAGCTCGTGGTCTATTCAAGACGCCATTGATGAGTTCAAAACCAAAAGAGGCAAAACAATTCATAAATAACTGTCTTGCAACCAAAAATGCTAGGTCGAGTACTTCATTAACAGATGAGACAAAAGAAAAAATAATTCAATATTTTGAAGACGATGAAGTAAGTAGAGCTATTCCTGGCCAAAAAGACTATGTATCTGTAAAAAAGATGGAAAGCGTCAAGCAATCCAAAAACGATTAATGATGACTACTTTGAAAGAAGCGTATACACGCTTCAAGGAAATTAACGAAAATATTAAGGTAGGTTTTTCCTCATTTGCAAGCCTTCGTCCAAGGCAATGCAAGCTTCTATCCAATTCAGGAACACATAATGTTTGTGTGTGCACAACACACGAAAATATTAACCTAATCTTACATAGTTTGAAAAGAATCAATTTATCAAAGGATATTAAAATGTTAACTGGTAGTCTTTTGTGTGAAAATACAACATCAAATTGCTATCTACGATCTTGTTCGGATTGTCCAGATTCTTCATCATTGGAAAATACTTTATTCGCTGAGTTTGAAGAAAATTATATTGATCAGTTATCATTTGAGCAATGGGTGACCACGGATAGGTGTGATCTAGAAACTATTGTGAAACCTGTAGATGAGTTTGTGTCATTTTTTTGCTTGAAATTAGAAAGTTTAATTCCTCACGACTTTATTAAAACAGAGCAATCCCGCTTTTTAAAAAATACGAAAAATACATTACAAGATGGTGAATTTTTAGTCATTTGTGATTTTTCTGAAAACTATAGCTTTGTATTGCAAGATGAAGTGCAGTCCTATCACTGGAACGTACAACAAGCTACAATTCATCCATTCGTTATTTATTTCAATGGAAGTACGCAAATTGAACATTTTAGTTTTATTGTAATTTCCGAAGATTTAAGACACGACTCAGTATCTGTAAATTTGTTCATTGCCAAAATGATTAACTTTTTACGCGTTGATAAGGATAAAAAAATCAGAAAGATATATTTCATGTCTGATGGAGCAGCATCGCAGTACAAAAACCGTAAGAATTTTTCGAGCCTATGTCAATTTAAATCAAAGTACGGAATTGATGCAGAATGGCATTTCTTTGCTACGTCACATGGCAAAGGTCCTTGTGATGCTATTGGAGGAACCATAAAGCGCATGGCCACAAGAGCAAGTTTAGCCAAAGAACGTGAGCATCCAATTAAAACTGCAAAAGAACTATTTGATTGGGCGAATCGCAGAACAGAAGAAGATTTAACAAAATTATCATTTTGTTTTACTACTACTGAAGAGTACGAATTAACGGCATCAGAGCTCAGCGAGCAATATAATAACGCGAAAACGATCCAAGGAACCCAAAAATTTCACTGTTTCATTCCATTTTCAGAAAATAAAATTAAAGCAAAACTATACTCGAACTGTACTGATAATGATGCAAAAGAGTTCGATATTGTAAAAAATTGAATAACAATAAATAAATAAATAAGTATTAATAAAATGTTTTCATGATCTCATAACGCATACCCAAATCCAAAACTTTTAAAGTTTATATATAACATTTAGAAACTCATCGATCATACTCTAAAAAAAAATATCCTGGTAAAAAAAAAATTATTTTCGTGTAATCTGTTGATTTATTTTAATTTATACATATATACATATACATATAATATTTATACATATACATAATCTTTATACATATAATATACATAATACTAATGAATACATGAAAACGACTTGTTTAATTCACGCAAGGCCCTTAACAATAAAATCAGCTACAAACTGCGGTTCCCGTAATAATATACACCGAAAAAAAATTTTTTTTTTCTACTAAATGTGAAAATTGTGACATGTTTGAAATGTCATAACTTTTTTGTTTATTGGTTTACCATCACCAAATTTTTATGGTAGATAGCTAATATAATGGACCGTTTTCCCTCAAAAAATTACGTAGGTATTCCGATAGGGTTTTGAGATATTTGAGTTTTTGTGACAAAAATGATGTTTTTTAATGCAAAAAAAAAAAATTTTACTGTGTGTATTTTTTTGGAATCTTTATTTAGTTGTCTAACTTTGTTGCTTTAGTTGTCTAACAATCGAAAGAACCGTTTTTGCTGTGCAGCTTTTTGAATATTTTTGAACCATTTTCACATACACCCTTTTGAAAAGTTAGTCGTGACTCAACTTGAAGATTTGATATCGGAAAATGACGATTTAGATGGAACTGGAAAACTGTGCAAAGTTTCAGCTCAATAGAAAAAATGAATTAAAAAATTTACCAAATTTTGGTGCTGTTGCTTGGAATCACTCTCTTTGCTTAGCTGTCAGCATAGGTATTCACATTGCGTTTGTAGTCAGCTTTTGACAGTTACTAAAACGGTTTAGAACTAATACGTCCTTCTGTAGCATCAATTTGCTTCAATCATTCTGATCGTACCTAGTAAATTAATTATTTTCTAGCAATCACATATTTTACGGAGAAATAGTGAGCTTCTTTGGCGTAGGTTCTCATCGAGACGTTCAGTGCAGAGTTCAGTTCACTCATTGCAATTATAATCTTGAAGGAGAATGACATCTCACCTAAGTTATAAGGGTTAACTTAAATATAAGTCTTAATTCCAATAACTATGAAAAAAAATCAAAGAACAGCCTTAATCAAAAGAAGAAGATTTTTTTATAAAAATTTAAGCAAGTGTAATGCAAATAATTGTTATATCAGTTTAACTACAAAGAACTGCCGATGAGTTAAAGAATATAAGCTAAATCATTGCCAATAATAAAGGATGTACGGGTCCCTTTGAATTGAAAGAATATTGAAATATATTTTCAAAAGTAGGAAAAATGTTTGATGAAATAATTTAAAAACTACTTCAAACCCTAGCACCCCGTTGGTAACACAGAGGTACACCTTATCAGCTTAGAGTTTTGACGCAAGCTCACATTTTTTTTTCCGTATCGTTTTTTGTTTTGTCTCTTGGAGCACTTATATAACGACAAACATGACGTTCCGCCGTTCCCGCTATGTCCCGCATTATAAAGATCAAAAACATAAATAAGCCGATCAGTTGTTAGGCCACACATATAAATCCTATACATCAGCGTTGGGAAAAATTTATTATTTTTTACTGATTCGGCCAAACGGCATTAGGCCAAATGGCTGGATACCTAAAATCCATAATGTATTATATTGGTATAACAATACCTGGTCTAATTATCAGTTTGGTGTTAGTAGAACAGGCATGAGATATTATTTGAGGTATTTTACCTCTTATGCATGGCTCATTCATACCTCATACAGGTTATAAGAATTGGAAATTATGTGGTATGGAATATCTTAGTTTGGCATTCAGTAGCACTTTTCTTCTGCTCAGGTTTACTTATATGCGTGCAGCTTGAAACAAACTACGGAAAGTGCTTAGGACAATAACATAAATTATTGCAAATTATATTTGTATTATAACGCCCTTTTATATTCATGTTCATTATAAAATATCAAGATTTCAGATATACACACCGAAGACTGTTCATTTTATAAAGTAGACACCTTGTTTATGCTATATCTTTTATATTTTTTGATAAAATAGTAATCGGTTTTCTGTGCATCGTTTAACTATTATTCTACAATGTTATGACATTAAAAAAAAACTTACAAAATGCTTTTGGTTGAAGAACTGAATAGCTTTTCCAAACACTCCTAAGAAGAACTCTTCGTCAAAGTTAAGCATTATTTTTCGCATAACGCTGATCCTCATTATTATGAACAAATTGTATGTTGGTATCCTTTACTATTCAACTGAAGGTAGAGCTTCAAAAAAAATCAATAATATTCTACTCTAGTAGCTTTTTTCATATTAAAACTGTATTAGTACTTGCGTCGAGACATACAATAAATCCTAAAATTATACTAATATCAGTTCCATTTCAATTTAAAATATTTTTTTCTAAATAAATTAGTGAAAAATGATTTTATGATATTTGAAAAACAGTTTCTCCAAAAATAATTTTATATTTTGCAGTAGCTCTCTGATTGATGATGTTCTGGAAAAACAAGCGTATTTTGAAAATAAATAATATAGATTGTCGAATTTTCCAATCATTTTCTAATAATCCTTGATTTTGACAACCTCCAAAAATGGACCGTTCTATACATTGTGCCTTATTGGTTTGAAATATAATTATTTTGCTTACTTTTTATTTATAACAACACTATACGATGTTAGTTGAACGATGTACAGAAATCCGATTGCGATTTCATTAATAAATTAAAAAGGTATAGGGTAGGTGTACCAGTTATGGCCATAGTGGTTCCCTATTTCGCCATACGTGATAATTTGAATCTCTCAACATTTTGAAAAGTTTTTTTGTGTTTTATCAGTAAGATATAGGATATATCTTGATGTTCAAGCATCCAAAAAGATTTAAAATGTGAAAGCTATCCGAATTTCGCATATGGCCAAATAGGGAACCACTATGTCCATAACTGGTACACTTTCCCTAGCATGTACAAGGTGTCAACTTTTTAAAATGAACAGTCCTTAGAGTTAAATAATTGTGCTTTCAAATGGGTTAATATGCAATACTTTTCAACTGCAAAGCTATTCAGACGACAGTTCAAAAATTTTGAATTAATTATAAATAATGAAGTGTCCTATTCGTCACGTACAAAAGTACGATGTGATAGCTTACTGAAATTTAGTTTTGTTAAGTTGGAAAGAAGGAAAAATGTGCGTATTCCAAGCCACCCAGAATGTGTGGTATCTTGCTATAAACAGTTCTACTCAAAGTTTACTAAAAAAATATTACCTAATACATTAATTATTTTCATCATACGATAAGTTACTAGACCAATGTATGAAACACTCGAAACTCAGAAACAGTTGTCAACTTGAACATTTGTTTCACTTAAGTTTTGATCATTTTTGTTATTAAATAAAACAACACAAGAATAATAATACATGGTGATTCGATAAAATTCTTAATAACTTGAAGGCTAGGGGGCTCTGGAAACAAAGTGATTTTTCTATAGGTTCATGCTTCACAACATGTCACGGAAATCGGAATCGAAAACCATATCCCATATATCTACGTTGCATCGTCAGTCAAATTCGCCACTTTTGATCTATTCAAATAGCCATTTTTTTATGTAAGCAATGGAAAATAAAAAAAAAAACTTTGTTGAAGTTTTCTTAATCTAAGAAAATTTTCCATTAGAATACAATAAAAAAATATTCTAAAAATAATGAGATTTATATTTTTCAATGCTCTACACGAAAATGTGATCAATAGATTGAGATAAAAAGGTTTGCGTAGCGTAGTACAGTCAACTCTCCATAACTAGATATTTAAGGGACCATCAAGTTAGGGAGGTATCAAGTTATAGAACACAAAATCAGTGCAACTTGAATTCAAGGGACCATCCAGGTTACCATGTAAACCAAAATTCTCTAGCTCGATATCGAGATACGATATATAACACACATGTTTGATTTTCAGTTTGATGGAACTGCAGAAAACTTGGGACTTTAGGATTGGGGCTGTTGCCTATCACCCCATATTGGTGGTAAAAATGTTTTGGATTTTTTCTGACATTTTGTTATCAAGTCATTGAAACTTTTATCAGATAACTTGTACAAAAATTGACTCCGGCACTTTAGGTAAAGACTTTGAACTTCATATATTTACCGTGTAGTTAGAAATGAGATGCCTCTTTTTATAGATAAAACTCGTAGCAGGCATTAATGCCTAATGCATCTGAAACCAATCCCCGAAACATTAGATAATGAAAAATGTAATTTACATAACAAGAAACATAAATTTGGCATTTGCCGATGTGTTGGAAGTTTCCCTACTATTGAAATTTACCCCGTTTGACGGAATCAGTAAATCCATTGTCACCCAGCCCGCAGAATCAAAGACATTGTCATCTCCTATTCTTGTTGCAACAATTTTGTACCGCAATAACAGTTTATCACCACTTGACACCACAGAATATGATAATGATCGATAATTTTAGAGAACTTTTTGCGTGTTGGTAAACATTGGCACATAATAGAACATCATACACAAACATAACTTGGTTTTGTGTTTAAAATAACTGATTGATCACGAGTTCAAAAAAATTGCAACTATGTTGAGCCTTGTGATTAGCCTGACAATTTTGCTTTTGATTGTATGTAGCTTGCTTTGTTGCTCGTTTTTCATTTGTTTTGATGACAATTCGATTCACTGGACGGAACCTCATATTCCTATGAGGGTATACTGGACACTATGTATCTTTTCTGCGCACCGTTCACGTTTTAGTGGAAATAGTTCCTAATGCAACTGAAACACTTTGATGTTATCGTGATAAATTTTTCAATGCCTATATTCTTGATGCACTTCAAAGCTTTTTTTGAATAACAAGTTAAACCTTCAGATATATACAAACTGTCCTGAAATGTATTCGAAGACACACATTTTTGCAGCCAAACAAAAGTGATTTTTTTTATCATGAACGCGATATGAGCGTGAGACCTCATCAAAAGTACATGGTAAAAATTAACCAACCTCTGACTTCGCACCCAGTGCAGACAATAAAAAGAAGTAATGTGGTCAAAACAGCCCCACTTGTTCAGAAACGATGAAATGTCGCCTTCGATATCCAAAGTTTCAAAAAATAAGTTTTCAACATCGGAATGCACTTTTCTAGCAAATCGCACCATCTGTTCCGACACATCTGTCCCAAGAACGCGTGCCCGTTTTGGAGGCACCATTGGGATCACAAAATCAATCAACACATCTCCACTGCCGCAGCCAATATCCAGTAATGAGTCTTCGTTTTCTTCTTTCCACCGCAGAAGATGCCCATGCTCGTCAAGAATTTCTTTTGCATCTCGCCGTTGGACACCGTTAGCTCGGTGATAAAGATTAGGTTTGTTCATTTCACTTTCACTCTGATTCGTTTTGGAAGCACTTTCGCTGCCTGAAGCTTGGCGATGCGCCAAACCAGAACAACTTGAGGTTTCTGACCTAAGTCATCTGGTTTGAGCTTACCTTTATAAGATTTGGTCACATTCTAGAGATCTATCAACTCCACAGCATTGCTGAGATGCTGAAAAGTGACGTTGCTCTCATGGTTGTGGTCATTCATTCAAACTTATTCAAATGTGTATGGGAGGGGGCTCGATGAGATGATCCAGAGATACGTTTCAAGGTATGATACATCTCCAGTTCCCTGTCCAAAATTTGCATTAATGTTCTCGTCATTCATATCCGGTTACTTGAGGTCAAAGGGCGCAACTGTTGTAGAATGCTACCTAGAAAGTACGTCAAAAGATAAGAATATAAACTCACATCCAAAAACAAATTCCGCAACTAATGTCAGTTACTTCCGTTGGATTGTTATTAGCATGGCATTGTAATCTGGGAGAATGTTGTTATTATCTCATTTTGGTCGACTGCATTTCTAGTAAGAACTGTGGATTTAATTGTTGCTCTATTATTGGCAACCCGAAATCAGCCAAGCTTCGAGCCGCACTTATTTCGGTTTGATCACGTGCAAACAATTTTTACGAGAATAAGACAAAACCGTGATATTGGCGAAACAAAAAATAAATGTAATACGTCGTAAGTATTCGATTGATGAAATACGTCTCATTTGATGCAAAATGTATGATTTAGGAGGTAAGAAGGTATCTTTCGAGGATCGTTATATCATTCGTCTGACTGGATAGCAAAACTCCCAGCTTAGAGCCAAACTCTTCTCAAGTAGAGAAGTTAGGCAAAATACAGGATGCTTCGATGCTTACTGGTTCACCGATGGCTTGCGCAATTTTCACCCACCTAATTAATTTCAACCTCGTCGCTCCCTTGCGACGCCCATCAACCATATTCATTTTAACATTTGCAAAAATCTTCTACTACACGACACTGAAGAGAGTCTTATAATTGAGTTTGTAATACGCGTATATTTCAAAGGATCCAAACTCTAGTGGAATTAAATGGTATAGTACCGTAAATTCAGATTACATTGATCAGTAGGGTGAAATTGATCACCATGCCATATGATTCTATTTCTACCTAATGGAGCACAAATATTAATGCTACCTGCAGGGAATCAACGGTATTTGTCGTAACTATTATCGAATTGTGTGTTATGAAGTTTTTTTGTGTTAAAGAATGATTATTTCTATGAAAATAACGTTAAATTTTAAAATCATGTACGGTGAAGTATTGACAAACATCCATAAACTTCTAGTTCTAAACAAGGATTTGATCATGGTATCAACCTGAAAGTTTGTAAGGATGCTTAAAATATATCCCCGAGCCCGATTTCATCTTCCAAACTCGTACCAATTAGCTCATACGGTTGAAATAATAAAATTTCTGTTGGATATCAGGGATTTTCTTAGGAAATTGCCTACATTCAGGCGTTTTCATTGCAATTCTTGAAATTAATTATTCATTATTTCTATAAATATTGCATTATTAAGATTTTAGCAAGCATATTCGGATTCAGGGAGCTCATATTTATTATGTAGAGTCGTTTCAAAAAATAACAATAATCGCATTGATAAGTGATCAATTTCACCCCGAAATGGGATTCCCAGATTTTTTATTTAAGGGATGATATTTAGCACTAATTACACATTTGTTAGAAAATTTTGGCACATGAGCCAAAGATGCTGACCATCGTACTCGTTTTCCTGCATTCAGTTTTTTGGCATTTTCAACATTATTGCAAACAGACAAGAAAAACCATGAAAAATGATCAATTTCACCCAAAATTCGGCTTTTTATTTACTTATACTGAATTATGAACTATAAACACTATTTTTTTAATATAATTTCTATTGAAATATAAATTATCGTAGCGTATTGGTACATATTCTTGATTCAGTATATCGGCAATATAGATATTTTCAATCGATATATCGAAAACTGGCTTTTGATGCGAATTGTAGAGCGTTACTAAAATTGTTAATTTTATGAAAACTAAGAGCTAAATATTTTTTAGACGAAGTGTAATGCAATTCAGAAGTTAAAATAAAAATGCCGGTAAAGTTGAACAGTTTTTGTGGAATTATGAAAAATTCATTCTTTCATTGCTGCAAATACCAAACAGCCATGAAATACAGTCGATTTTTGTTCATTGGATTGCACTTAGTTTTAATTGTTAGGTGGACTATAACCCACCTAAAAAGACAAACGTCATTTTCTGATGAAAAACTAAATTTGTCAATGTTGGTAGCTCTTATTTTAATTTGTTCTACAATATTTGACAGCTCAAAACTGATTACCCAACTAGCTGAAGCTATCGAAATTATAACTTGATGAGTTATTATATTTTTTGTACCACCGGTTGTTATAAATTAGATGCACGATGTTGTTAGAATAACTAAAATTTTGCACTGCAGCATATCAATGTTCTAACATATTTTGTACAAATACCGCTTTGGGTAAAAATTAATTAGGGTAAACTATATAATTTTACTATTTTTGGGTAAATATGTTTAAGTGTGTAAGTCTATTTTTAGAAAATGACAGAAACGGAATAAAAAGGTTTTAGTGTAGTGTGCTATTTCCATACCTAAAAAATAATGCGCTCTCGGGCTAGGCATTGGATATATATAGAAAGCTTTGTGTTTGGATGGGTACCTAATTCTTCCGAAAGAGGTGCACTCTGCGAAAAAGGACCACGTGATTATTGAGCTTAAATCGAATTCAGGTTAACTTCTGCGTTCATGAGTCCTCTCATGGCGTAGGGGTAACGCGCCCTACCTAGAGATCAAGGAGTCGTGAGTTCGATTCTCACTGAGAAGACGTGTAACTTTTTCGCAAAACTTCACATCAATTTGTCCATTTAATCCAATTGCAAAATATATGTAATATTTAGCTTTCGGTTGTTGTTAGGTTTTATATTGTTTTTGAAAAACCCGAGACATGTACCAAACCGTCGGAATAGACCTGACACCCCTACCGTTGAGGCTATTGGTACACTTAAAGTGAAGGGTGATGGACGCTCAACTGGCTCTACGTCTTCTCAGCTCATATGAATGGACTTTTGTGTTTCTCAAATTTCTCTTGCGTCTGAGCTGAAAAACATGGCGTCACAGTTAATAAAGTTCTTGGTGAATGTTTTCATTCAACACAACATAATAATAATTATATCATGTCCTCCTATGAACCTATGATATAACTTTGTTATAATGATGAATGTAGCTAAAATTATGTTCCAGTTATAACAAGATTGTAATAAGCTTTGTTGTAACTTTTTGTAACATGATGTGTTATAAAATGAATGTAACACCTGCTGATATAATCTTGTTATGAAACATTGTAAAAACATCACATCATATCTAAATTAAATCAACGGGAGATATTTATAACTCAATATGATATCCCAAGTAACACAGCTAGTTATTTATTTGTTAATAATTCAAGTTTTGAAACATATTCTGATGTATTATTCAAGTAGTATTTACTTTATATCCAACACTTGTATAGCTTAAACAGCGCAAAAAATGGCGGCTTATATAACATCTTATAGATCTGACAACTAATTAAAATAACATCTTCTTCTTTCTGGTGTTACGTCCCCACTGGGACAGAGCCTGCTTCTCAGCTTAGTGTTCTTATGAGCACTTCCACAGTTATTAACTGAGAGATTACTATGCCAATGACCATTTTTGCATGTGTATATCGTGTGGCAGGTACGAAGATACTCTATGCCCTGGGAAGTCGAGAAAATTTCCATTACGAAAAGATCCTCGACCGGTGGGATTCGAACCCACAACCCTCAGCTTGATCTTACTGAATAGCTGCGCGTTTACCGCTACGGCTATGGGGGCCGTTACATACAATCGACGATTTTAGACAAACCTTCAACATATTAAAGATGAAAATTTAGGGTGCAATGATCATTTGTTCTAATTAGGTTATTCGTCAGTACTAAATACTCCAAATCAAGAATATATAGGGACATACTTCATTTGTTGTAATTAACGTATTTGGAAGTGCAAATAACGTTTATATGATACAACATTATTATTTATAAAACTGGCAAATATTTTGGTTGTTGTGGCGTTATTTGTAAGCTATATAACTTAAAAAACACATTTATATGACACACTATCTCATTAGAATGTCCAATGTCAAGATACATGCAAAACGAATGAACTTACAGCAAAATCAAAACAATTTTTTCTTCTTATGTACATGGCTACTCCTACCTAAAAAGTATTTTCTAAGTTATCATATGTATGATTCTTTATTATCTCTGAAATAAAGATATATGAATTGAAACGATACTTGAAAAGTTTAATATGCGATTCAAAATGTATGGTGAAGTTTTCAATTTCACTCTTCAATAATCCATGGGCCTTTATAATAATCCTTAAATGTAATACAAATTCACCTAAATTGAGTTGATTTGAGGAATTTGCTTCAATTCTCACGAAAATATAATATGGCAGATTTTTTATTAAGCTTAATGACTATTGAATTATTTTGTTCAACTTTAATATTGCTCTGATCGCATTGGTCACACTCCAACCTGTTACTATTTTTTTTCACATATCATGTCATGATTGCTTAATTCACTAAATTGAATCCAGATTTTTAACAACATTATTCTGATCAATGGATTTAATGGATTCGAATTAAGGTGATTCAAATTCTCAACCGGCACTGTAATGTTGATTATTCATTTGACAAAATGTGAAATGATTGTGTTTTGATTCTGAAATAAGTTGAAATTACGTTGTAATAACATCCTCAGAGCATCTTAACGAAGGGTTTTTTATAAACTTATAATAATGTTTATAATACATCTTGAGAACATCTTTTCGACATTCTCCTTGAAAATTAATTTAATTGTTTTTTTCGATAATAATTATAACACCCGAACAACTTATATATAGCTTCTTGTTTAGTGAACAGATTTTAATCCGTCAAACGTCAAACATTGGTGTGCAGATGTCAACATTGTAAAATTTGCAGTAAGGCGGCATTGTTGAATGGAAAAACTCGTGCAGTAGCTGTTTCTTATTCATCGATTTGGGAGCGTATTCGACTACAATGAATTAAGCCAACGAAGGGAAAAGAGCTGCTTTAGAAGAGGCAAACAAAATTCGAAGAATTTGTGTTTAGCTTCTGTTAGTTTTTCATGGCAGTTTCTGCGATTTTTTCACGTTTTATTATCAAACCAGTTATTTGTTTTTGCAAAAAGCAACCGAATTGCAAGAACCATCGCTTAACGATTTCTTTGCATTTCGATGTCAGTTGAGTTTTCTCCAGCGGGCATGATTATGGCGTTTTCGATCCTTCTTACATATTACAACCTTCGATATATCAAGTTTAATAAACCGTTTTAGATTATTTGTTTTCTGAGAGCTATTTTATAACTGTTTTATAACACAAGATGTCATGGTATTCACTATTATAACTCTAATATGACAAGATCTGCTATCTGCTCTCAGAGAAGATGTTTTCAGTGTTACTTGGGATATTTGTGATATAATTTTGATATGGTCTGCTATTCGGGTAGTGAATGTCTTTTAGTTGGTGGGCTTTAGTGTGTCGAACGAACAATGACTGTATGTGTATTTTTCCTGATCAAAAATTATCATATGATATACGTTTTCAATTTATTGGTATTTTTCGGTGACGGTTAATGATTTCCGATATAGAAATTTTACCTTTCAACCTACTTTTCAATTTCGGTCATCTTCAGAAAACATTCCGCTGGCCGTCCGTCCGTCCGAGCGAAAGGACGCGGATTTTTTTTCTGAAGATGACCGAAATAAAAAAGTAGGTTGAAGCGTAAAATTCCTATATCGGAAATCATTAACGGTCACCAAAAAATACGAATAAATTGAAAAAGCTTAACTGATAGAGTTCAATGGAATTCCGATTTTGCCGAAATAAATTTGACGATATCTGAATTCCAAAGGAGAACATGACACAAATTTGGAAAATAGTGATCAAATTGCTCCAGAACTACGGTACCGTGAATCTTGGTTTATGGAATGTCGTTTGTGTATGTTTTCTATTTTACAGATTTTTCATACAAATATTAGAAAGATGAAACGAGTGATCAAAAACTTCGAAACAATATTGAAAAAAACATCACATGGTATTCTTTTTATCGGCTATTGACTCTAATGCTGCATTTTCCAAATGGTAATTTGTTTTGTGCGATGAAAGAAAACATGTTGATAACACATATTCACAATTCATATGAATATATACTTTGAAACTGTATATATGTAGACCATACAGTATCGGGTTGCATGTCATAGTGCATATTTCACCTGTTACTTTGGCTTTCATTGTATATCACTAACCTTTTATCAGTACGGGAAAGCAACCGAGGGTATTCGATTCCACGCCATCAGCAGTTGGGTTATGTTTTAACCATTTCGGATACGTTTACAGTTGCTCATCAAGTGGTTGGATGCCAGTGAATTTACTACTGTACTGTCTCAACGATAATGTGCGGCTGGAAGTGATTAAGATGCAAAAGTAATATTTATTTATTCACATATCTACCCCACAGATGGCCGCCGGAGATCCAAAATGGCAAAAGGATGCGTCCGATCAGAACTTCGACTACATGTTCAAACTGCTCATCATCGGTAATTCCAGTGTGGGTAAAACGAGTTTTCTGTTCCGATACGCAGATGATTCGTTCACATCTGCCTTCGTTTCTACGGTTGGAATTGATTTCAAGGTGAAAACGGTGTTTCGACACGATAAAAGGGTTAAGCTTCAAATTTGGGTGAGTCATACAGAAACATAACTAGAGTTACATTTTTAACTTTAATCTGCAAGAGCTGAGAATTGTATAAAAAACTACTAAGATGTCTTAGAGTGATGAAAAGCTGTTTAACTGTATTTTTTTTTTCATTTAGGACACTGCTGGTCAAGAGCGATATCGAACAATCACCACTGCATATTATCGAGGTGCCATGGGATTTATTCTAATGTATGATATTACAAACGAAGAGAGCTTCAATTCTGTACAGGATTGGTAAGATAATAATTCTTATTTTTAAAGCTAATGGAAACAATCGAAATTTATACACCTGAGAAATGAATCTGAATTCACCCACTCCATACAAAACGTCTACTATTTGTATGAATTGAACATGATTTGAGCATGTACGGTTTTCGGTGCACTAGTGCACTATGGTTCAGAAAGAAGATTTACGCAGAAGTTCAATAAAACAAATTAAGAGCCAGTTCGCGAGAGCCGCAACCCCTTCTTGTATTGATGTTCTTCGATCAGGCTGAAATTTTCAGGGATTGTTCTACTATATAAAAGATGATGTTTTGCAAAATATTAGATTTTTATATTATGGGGAAGTGGGACAAAATGACCCCTAATGATTTCATGTCACTAAACATACAAAATCACAAAAACTGATATAACTATAGTAAAACTGCACGGATTACGTTGAAACTTGGATTGATTACTCTTCGTTATATAAACTTTGAGATTGGCATGGTATATGAATTTTAAAAGTACTTCAAATCGAGAAAAATGAGTTTTTCATAAAAAAAATAGTGATTTTCAACTCGATTTTTTTCTTACCAACCGAACTAGGTCAAAAAACTAAATATGACGTTTTGTAGGGTAACTCATGGGCTTTCATTTGAGGTGTAATCCAAATATGCCGTTCCAAAAATTTTCGAAAAAAAAATTTTTTCCGGGGTAGTGTTTGAACTTGAGCCATTTTGCGAGTACCGCAACTGCCTTGTCTAGAGAGGTTGTATTGATGTTCTCCGATCGAGCTGAAATTTACAGGAGTTGTTTTCCTATATAAAAGAATATATTCCGCAAAATTTCAGATTTTTATATCAGGGAGAAGTGGTACAAAATAACCACTAATGATTTAATATATAAAAACATACAAAATCAATTAAAGTGATATATTAGCGATAGTAAAAATGCACGAATTTGCATGAAATTTGGCATGTTTAATAAACGTTATATGAACTTCAAAATGAACATGGAATTTGGATTAGAAAAAAAATCCAAATTGATAAAAAAATCTGTTTTATTTTTTTTTTTAATAAAATTAGTTTTTTTTTTCAAATCGACTTATATTTTTGTCAACCAAACTCGGTCAAACAACTAAATATGAAGTTTTGTAGGGAAACTCAGGAGCTTTCATTTACGGTGTACCGTAGTGAATCAAAATTCGGACGGTACCAATATCCGGACACTCTGATAATATCTGTATAAATAAAAATGGAGTGGTGTTTGTATGTCACGAAATAACTTGAGAACGGATCAACCGATTGAGGTAAGTTTTTCACTGTTGCACTTGACAAGGGATGCGACGTGTTCGTGCAAGGAAAAAGTTTGGGAAAGTCTCCGGAATAATCGGGAAAACGGGAGAAGACTCAGGTGTCATTTTGTATGGGGGATTACATGACATTTTGCAACAGCCTACTTGTTGACAAGACGAAGTTTGCCGGGACCACTAGTTTACCAATAAAATGCTAAATTGACAACATTTATACAACTATATTGAATGAAAAAATAGCTGTTTTTGTAGTTATTACGACGTATTGGCCTTTCGGAGCTCTGTTCAACAAACTCATCAATGTCCCCGGTGAGATCAGCTCAAAGGTATAAATTTATTGGTTAGAGATAATCGTATAGTATTTTATTACTTACATTTGGTCTCGTACTAGGCAAACAAATTCAAATTTTTAAGTTTAATATAGGGTAATTCAGGTCGCTATCTGTAATTATTCAGTTTTATTAAGCATATAGTAATAATATATAAATTATAATTCACTCAATAAACGATTTTGCATTCACATCGATCAATCAACAATGAGAAGGTATTTTTTTCAATTCTCATTCCCCCACTTGACATTTCCTTCACTCATTCGCATGGATGGTATATATGCGTTCGAGGGGCGCTTAGATGGAGGCAATCGTCGCAGCAGTATTGATTGTAACATAATAATACACAAAGTTATAGTTTAAAAGTTTAGTGACACCACATTGAAAAAATATGCTGTAAATATAGTTTAAAATAGTAAAAAAGGCTGTCCGGAATTGGAGCCCAATGTTTTTGAATCCGGACATTGTATTGGAATTGTATGTTTCGATGCCGTAAGTATATAATCTATCTATATAAATAAAAATAGAATGGTGTTTGTATGTCACGAAATGACTTACGAACGGGTGAACGGATATGAATGATTCTTTCTCCGCTTTGTTTGTTAAGGGTTCCGACGTGTTTGTGTGTTTAAAAATACAGGATATTCACTGGGAAAGTTGGAAAAACGAGCGTGAACGGAACTCTCATTTTTATGGGACGATCAGTAGTGTTTTTCAACAGCCTACTTGATGGCAAGACGAAGTTTGCCGGGAACACTAGTTTTCAAATAAAACTGGAATAATAATTTGAACATCATCAAAACATGAGTAATATGTAATAAGAACAATACTGTGCGTCGTTCATTGAACCAATCAGTGATGATTGCAGTTTAAACCACCAACATGTCTGTCCAAACAACTAAATCACAAACATTGCTTACACAATATGTGCTCATTACTATTCAAAAAGAAACCCATTTGGCAGAACTACACTTTTTATAAGGGAAAAGTGGGTCAAAATGAACCCCAATATTTTTGTGTCGGAAAACACACAAAATCACAAGAACTACTGTACCATTTAAACGGATTGTACTAAAAAATATGTTTTTTTTTGTAAAAAAAACACACAATTTGCCGTTGAAATATGTAATTTTTAACAATCTTCGTCACTCTTTTACTCTTTCTAGAAATTTGCAAACATCAAGGTTAATAAAAGACCAAATTCCATTCAAGATATAAACAGTACAGTGTCTCATAGCAGCCATATATGCAGTCAGTCTAAACTAAGCTAAACTCAATTATTAACAAATTGATCTCTAGCAAACATACCATCATACACACATACATGTGACCCTCCTAATCAAACCCATCAAACATTACCCAAATTAAAAAAAATGCGGTAGTTGATTCCCATCCAAACAGCGTGAGAAGAAACAACGCTTACTACTGAACCGCCGAAGCTGCTAACGAAAACATCGGTGCAATGACTTATTGTTATCCACATCATCACTTTTGCAAGAAAGTGACATTTCTTTCAGATATGGCAGCGGCAACACGGTATGATATAATCGGTATTACAACTACCGACAAGAGGCCTCCATACGCTGCTCATACCGCCTGGATTTTGATTTACTACGGTACACCACGAATGAAAGCCCTTGAGTTGTCCTACAAAACTTCAACCTAGTTCGGTTGACCAAAAATAAGTCGATTTGAAAAAAAAACTTATTTTACAAAATAACAGGTTTTTCTCGATTTTTTTTTTCAAATTTCATACAAATTCGTGCATTTTTACTATCGCTATTCTTCTTCTTCTTTCTGGCGTTACGTCCCAACTGGGACAAAACCTGCTTCTCAGCTTATGAGCACTTCCACAGTTATTAACTGAGAGCTTACTATGCCGATTGACTATTTTTGCATATGTATATCGTGTGGCAAGTACGAAGATACTCTATGCCCTGGGATGTCGAGAGAAATTCCAACCCGAAAAGATCCTCGACCGGTGGGATTCGAACCCACGACCCTCAGCTTGGTCTTGCTGAATAGCTGCGCGTTTACCGCTACGGCTATCTGGGCCCCTACTATCGCTATTATAGCAGTTTTATTAATTTTGTATTTTTTATATATTAAATCATTAGTGGTTATTTTGTACCACTTCTCCCTAATATAAAAATCTGAAATTTTGCGAAATATCTTCTTTTATATAGGAAAACAACTCCTGTAAATTTCAGCTCGATCGGAGAACATCAATACACCCTCTCTAGACAAGGCGGTTGCGGTACTCGCAAAATGGCACTACCCCGAAAAAAAATTTTTTTCGAAAATTTTTGAAACGGCATATCTGGATTACACCTCAAATGAAAGCCCATGAGTTACCCTACAAAACGTCATATTTAGTTTTTTGACCTAGTTCGGTTGGTAAGAAAAAAATCGATTTGAAAATCACTATTTTTTTATGAAAAACTCATTTTTCTCGATTTGAAGTACTATCAAAATCCATATACCATGCCAATCTCAAAGTTTATATAACGTAGAGTATTCATGCCAAATTTCAACATAATCCGTGCACTTTTACTATAGTTATATCAGTTTTTGTGATTTTGCATGTTTAGTGACATGAAATCATTGGGGGTCATTTTGTCCCACTTCCCCCTAATATAAAAATCTAATATTTTGCAAAACATCATCTTTTATATAGAAGAACAATCCCTGAAAATTTCAGCCTGATCGGAGAACATCAATACAACTTCCCTTGGAAAGGGGGTTGCGGTTCTCGCGAACTGGCTCTTAAGTTCAAAAAGACAATTGGTGAAGTGGCAAACTACTGCTTTTCAATTTTTACTTTTGAGCGGATTAGTTTTATATAGAAAGAAATATGTCGCGCTCATTTGAATAGTAGTTTGCTTGACTATTATCTATTTTATTTCCAGGAAGAATGTTTTTTTCGCCAGCATCAAACATCAAGCAAACCCTGGATCCCAAAAATCTGTAGCGGTAATAATATCTACGAAAAATAAATAACTTTTCGAATGAGTCATAGAGAGTTTAAATTGGACGTGTAATACCAGTGATATGACAAAACACTTTTGAATGTTTTTTTTACTGGGAAGTGGTGGCAAAATGAACAAGGATGGTTAAATGAACAAAGAGAATTAACAAATTTCAATGTATTTTTATCACGCACCTATGATATAGAGCATAAATCGGAGTGTTTGAGTCGATACAGATGTCAATTGAAGTCAAAATATCAACGGAAACTAAGGTTCTAGGAAACTACGTTTGCAAAATAGAACTGACATAACTTTGGACTCGGAGGTCTTAAGGTTTTTCAGTGAGGTAAATTTCGTTATGATATGATGTCAAATCTAATACCTTTAAATTCGTTCAGGGTTTCAATCATTATTGGATACATTTTCGTAAATGCAATGAAAATTTTCTAAAACATTTGTTTTGCTCACGTTTTTTGCACGATGTTTATTTTACCACCAACAATTATTTCAAGCATAGTGCAGGTAAAATGAACTTTTTCATTGTTTTTTGCTAGCAATAAAAATATGTGAAAATTCAGACGAAAATATCTGCATTCGTGTGGTTGTTATAGATAACATCACTATTGTTGGTGTTATGCGACAGAACTATACAAATTCCTCGTTTTTCGATCAGAAACAAGAGGATGCCCTTAAGGTATTCATTTTACCACCCCTTCCCTACTTTAGCACATGAGTGTATCTTTGAAAACCTTAAAACTCATACTGAGATTTTGCATTGTAGTTACAAATGATTGGTATTTCCTTCAACTTCTTGTGTAAATCTCTTTCTTATCTCAATTTATTGATTAAAAATACAAATAATTTACTTCAAGATACAGCAATGTAGACTACAGAAAACACAGATTTCAATGTGGCAACCCTGGATTGAATCATACCAGTCCATAGACCTCCCACTAAAATATATCTCAAAAACTTAAAAACATACATCGCTGAAAATTTGACAGCAAACGTAAAGTTTTCTGAACTTTCAAGAAAAAATGAGAACAGCAATAGCCCCTTTGGTCCCGAGGCCCTCAAAACACGAAAAAACGGAAATCATTGATTTATTTTTTTTCATGTAAAAAACAATTTTTGTGAAATTTTATATTTTGCCTGAAAAGTCAAAATCTTTAGCTTTCATTTCGTCCCAAAAGATTGAAAATCGGTCGAACGGTTTAAAAGTTATAATATTTTTTTAAATACAAATTTTGCAAAATCGCGATATTTCTGGTCACCCTATTTCGGAAATGGTCACCCTAATCAAAAAATCCAAAAACACGTGTATCCTTATTTCAGATTAGGAACAAAATAGCAAATTTTCACGGAATTCGGTTACCCACTTGATCGCTTTTTCATGGAATGGCATTATTATAAACTTACAACTGTTTACAATGGCTGAGTGGCTAAGCCACTCCTTAGGTGTGAGTTTTATTCTATGTTGAACCGATTGAAAGGTTAAACAAATCAATTAATCAATGTTGTTATTTAAAAAAAAAAGGATCTTAGAATAAATATAGAACAACAATAGTTACAAGATAAGCCATGTGGTTACTGTTGTAGTCGATTCAAACAACCGTTTGTTTCAGATCTGATATAGTTGCTCTGGTACGCTCACGTCAATATTAGAATGAACCTACGCGGATGTCTTCCACGAAGCCACTGAGCTCCATCTGATTTATTTATTTATTTATTTATTGGGATACATTCATCGGAACACGCCCTAGTGAATTTTTATATTCTTATACAAGACATTAACTTATTATTACGGTAGTCGCTGAGTGACAATCTTCCTCTTAAAACATATTAAAATCAAAAAATTGTTGTACTAAATTAAAGTGGTTTAACATTGCAGGAAGTGGAGCATTAGCACCATAGTTAGTCCTATGTTGACCGGGCCGGAGTAGCGTATGATTGCGTAGCATTCTCGATAGAACATGCAGAGGCAGCAAAGAAAGAAGATTTGGGCAATCAATCTCCCCTTTTAAAAGTTTTGCGATAAAAACTGCTTGGTTGACATGTCTTTGTTGTTCAAGGGTGTCCATGCTCAGAAACTGACAACGCTCTCGATAAGGTGGCAGATTATCGGGTTCTCTCCATGGTAAATTTTTAAGCGCATGCCGTAAAAATTTCTTCTGGATTCTTTCTATTCGCTCAACCCATGTGGAGTGGTAAGGTGTCCATACAACATCTGCAGTTTCAAGCAACGGTCGTACCAGTGAACAAAACAAGGCTTTCAGGCATTAAGGATCAGTGAAGTCGCGTGAAATCTTTGAGATAAAGCCAAGCTGGCGGTTGGCCTTATCAATGATAGAGCTCCTGTGATGGTTAAACGAAAGGTTGTCGTCCAACATAACACCTAAGTCTCTTACAACAGACAATATCTCCAGTAACCGTCCATTGATCCGATAATTGTAACAGATAGGCTTTACTTTCCTATGGAATGATATAGCTGAACACTTGTCGATACTCAGAGTCATCTGATTCCGTGAACACCATCCGGAGAACTGGTTAAGCACGGTTTGCAACATTACGCAGTCACCTTCGTTCTTTATAATGAAGTAGATTTTAAGGTCATCTGTGTATAATAATCTGCATCCTTTCGGTAAAAAATGGTGACATCATTGAAGAAGATAGAGAACAGCAGCGGTCCCAAATTGCTGCCCTGGGGAACTCCAGATCTGCATTCAAATGTTCCCGAATAGCAGCCACCAATTTTGACACGTAAATTCCGACCCACTAAGTAGCTCTTGAGCCATCTAACGAGACCATCAGATGCACCTATTTTCTTATTTTTTTTCCAGAAGAATGTTGTAATTGATACTGTCAAAGGCGGCAGTCAAGTCAGTATACACGGCATCCACTTGTAATCCATTTTCTATATTCATAAGGCAATTGGTGGTGAAGTCCACTAGGTTCGTAGTAACTGATCTTCCAGGGAAGAAGCCATGTTGATCGGTCGACAAATAGTTCTTTATTTTGAAAAACAAGAAATCGTTTACGATGATCTCGAAGAGCTTAGATCTGGCGCTAAGAGACGTTATCCCACGATAGTTTGCTATATCGCGCTTCGATCCCTTTTTAAAGACGGGAAACATGGTAGAAGTTTTCCAGACATCCGGAAACTTATAACGCTTCAGAGAGATGTTGAATATTATTCGTAATGGTTGAAGCATTGAATTAATGCACTTTTTGTAAACTGCTGCAGGAATACAGTCTGGACCTGGGTTAAACGAGTTTTTAAGCTTATTTGCCGCACGTAGGATCATTGAATCAGTTACATCAAAAATATCGATGTCAACTACATCAGGAATGATATCTTGAACAGCTCTGCTTACATCAGCATCCGAACAGGGTTCATTGTTGAAAACGCTGGAGAAACGGTGGGCAAATAAAGAACACTTGTTCGTGGAAGAAGTTGATGCAATTGATTCCGACATTCACACTAAATGACCAGCTTACTGAGCTTTGCCATATTTTGATCGCTTAATAATCTTCACTCCTGTTCTTAAATAAATGTAGAATCAGCCCTTTATACATGGCAAATCGACAATGTTGTTTCATTTAAGCATTGTTGCATTCACGTTGCTCTCGTTATTAGTACAAACTGATGTACTTTTCAAAACACTTCAGTGTTGTACACTCTTAAAAATAATGAAAATCACTCCGGACGTAATTCACATTATGACTGAATAACACATGATATAAGTGATGAAATGAAGTAAAAATTGGTCCTTAAAGATGTATTGAAAGAAAATAGTTATTTATGCAACAAGTTGCAAAATGATGATTTTTTCAGCACGAGTTGTACATTTATCCAACGAGGCTTGCCGTTCCCAGACAAGTATTGTCAGATCGGTCTGAAAATGCAATTCGCCTAAAATAGATTTTTCTCGGTATCCATGCAAGATACCCTGTTTCGAAAATAGGGCGTATTAGAGCGCATCCGGATGCGAATCGAATACACCACTTCCGAGGTTAGGTATCTTGCATAGTTTCTGTGAAAAATCTGACTTCGGCGAGAGACTTATTCTAACTTTTTATCGCGCCGACAATATCACCGGTCTTTTATCTGGATCGCACATCACATATAAAATCAGATGCTATGGCAGAATAGACTGGGATATTTGGCTGATGACGCCTCCCAAACAGTACAGAAAAGAGCTACTTTTCAGCACCGAAAACAGTGCTGAAATGTAGCACTTATTAGCATTGTTTTTTTTTTTTGTAGGAAAAGCAGGCCATTATGTAGATGCACTATGAAAATATTAAAAATATTAAAAAATTGATTGATTTGCAACGGAATCGCAAAAATGTAATTTTACATGATGAAGGATATGAAAACGATGCCGCTATGATTGACATTTTCAGAATCACACATCGTATTTAAAATGTGACACAAATTCACGTCATTTGGCTCGCTTCTTTTTAAAGACGTAAAATCGCATAATTTTTTCGGAGTGCGTACGATAAAGGATCGCGAGGTGTTTTGGCGAAGCTATTAACCCGTATAGGCTTGAGTGAAAGCAAAAATACTGAAACCCTCACCACTCAGTGAATTATTAACGGATTCAAATGATTTTTTGATAGTTCACTGGCCCACAAATCTAGTTTCTAGAAGTGGCCAGAGGAGCACGGAAATATTCCTGTGGCCGGAGTTATTCCGTTGGTCACTGCGTCAAGTCGGGTAAACAGGGCTATTTTTTGGAACATGCCAAGTAACCTTTTTTTATATGCAATAACAATCATTTCAATTTGCATAAACCATTAAGATCTGATATTCAACATTATAAATTAAGAGGTTTTCACCGTTTAAAATATACCGGATGTGGCCATTCGGACGAAATGTCCGGAAGACAAGGTTATAGATTTGTTGGATACTAATCCGTTTCAATTCTTGAAAAATAGAAACCAAACATAATTGTGCTCTAATATGCGTTTCCATAAGCTTGATGTTCAGATGAAAATTGGCCACTTTATCGTAAGTTTAAGGCGTCCCAGGACCCGAAAATTGTCATTTGTAGCATCAATCAAATGCAAAACTCACAGTTATCCGAATCAATAGTTTCTCGAAAAATTAACACTGATGCAGCCTGCCGTTATACGCATAATTGTCCCATGTTCCAAAATATGCAATCGAGAAAAACGCGTTTTAAGATTTTAACACATTTAGGTCTCGTATTGACCAGATATGTGGTAAATTAAATTAAAATCTTTACAATAGTATAAAAAATAGCGTGTTTATTAGAGTCAAGAGTTTGTATTATGGGAATAAAGTAAATTTAGCTACGAAATTCAAAGTGGGACTGTTATGCCTAGAAATACGGGGTTTTTGGTGAATATCTTTGCATAACAGTCCCACTGATAGTAGTGACCATTTATGTGCTGAGCGTACTGCTGTAGATGACCGTTCTTACGTATAGATTGTACCGAATGTAGAGGACGCAAATCCTCAAGACTGTGTTAAGGCACCTAATGAAGGCTCAAGTGACTTGTGCCAAACGGAGTCACGTATGGGGAAGTGAAGAAATGTGATTTTATAGTTTGGGATGGAAAGCAAACTTTTCTGTATGTGTGATAATGAGAAAATGTATGAGTTAGTGAAAGAAAGAGTGGATGAGTAAGTTAGAGAGTTTATAAGATGTAATAAATTCCTATATCGACTCTTCCAGCTGCAGGGTTGACAGCTCATCTGCGAATTCAAGGTTATTCTGCGGAGTAAATATTTAACTCAAAATTCACGACACAAATCTTCACACGATTTGGCATTTCTTTGGACTTAGTTTGTAAAATCATGATATTTGATATATTGCAAATTAAGTTTTAGAACCATCAACATATTTGCCACTTGCACCGAAGAGCCAATTATGCGAAATAACCCAGTATGTGGCCAGGTCTTCCAAAACCTTTTGAACTATTCTTCTTTTGACTTGACTTTGACTTCTTCTTGACTTCATCAAGTTTGATATGTCGCAACCTATCTCAGGACCGCTAATATAATGGCCACTTCCTCTGGGGAACAAGGTATCTTAAACAACCTGGCATGTTATCAAGTCATCCAAGAACCTTTGTCGAAAGCCTTTGTCGAAAACCAGGTTAGTAGAAACACACAAAACAGGTTGTGTTCCACATGGGATGTGAAGCCAACGTAAGAAGATGTTTAACCCACCGTCGGTCGCCCTAGTGTACTGAGTACACGCACTTTGCGAAAAGCCGAAAAACACGTTGAAAATCTCTTCAAATCGATCCGGGTGTTGATCCTATTCCAAGATCTACTCTTCTTCTTGCTTGTACAGAAGAAATTTTTCGAAAAAATCAACGAAAAGTTTTCGAAAACATCGTGTTTTTAACCTAAGTTTTTACGCGTGTACTCAGTACACCAGTGCGACCGCTCGTGTAATTTTTTTTTGCTGGGCTCGTCACACGAGCGGTCGCATCGTGTACTGAGTACACGCGGAGCATTTTGATTATAAATCTAAAACTAGGCAAGATAGAATATTGATGCCTTCGACAAATTTCTTCAGTTCAACGATACCAATTGGTCAGTGGACATATGAAACTTTGAAAACATCCTCAGCTTCCAGTGGCCATCGGATTGTTCCCCGGGGGAACCGATGAAGTGGACATTTCGCAATGCAACATCTCGAACACAAATATCTCAGGATCTAAATTTTTTAGCAAGATGGTGTCTTCGGCAAAGTTGTTCAGTAGATCAAGGACTTATATGTTATGATCTATTCAATTCGGAATTCTTTCACCAGATGGCGCAAGTGAGCATGACATTCTTCGACTATCTAGAAAGTTGACGTCTTCAACAAAAGTGTTTTTTTTTTGTTTATTCAAGACACTTTACACTCAAAGAGTGCATTCGTGTCGTAAATTGTATTTGTTCATTTCACATATCAACAACGTCTTACAAATTAAGTACATCTTTTTCTCGATCGTGTATAGTGCACTTTCCAGTTAGAATCGGGTTTCTGGTCGCCCTGATTACACGATCTCGTGGCAGTGTTGGGTGATAGGTCATGTGATAGGCAACCCAATATGAAATTCTACTACCAGATGGCACTAGTGAGCATGCTGTATTTTGATCGCGGCAATCTTAGGATAGCGATATTATAGCATGAGCTTCAGCAAAGCTGTTTAGTAGATCAAGGACTAAACATGTGCTGTGCCATTTGATTAGAAATTCTTCCACAACACGGTTTATTCAGATTTTCGAAAGCATATATTTCAGGATCCTGATAAGGAAAATAAAATTTGATTAGAGAGATGATGTCTTTGATGAAGTTGTTCTGTATATCACGGGCCAACGTGTGAGGGGTAAAATATACTTGAAATTCTTCCACATTCAATTTAAAATACAGTGGGCTGCTTGTTTCAAATACTTACATCAGGCTACACTAGAGGTCCTGATTATTTTTTTTCTAAAACAAAATCTCGAGTTTCCGATTATTTTTAAACTTTATGGGCAATTATATTTGGAATTATGTTACCCGACGCCAGTGTTTGCGTGAAAAGATTTCGTAAAACGCACAGAAGTTCTTACATAAAACGCACTATATCTACACACCCTCATTATGTCTCCGACCTCAGTGAAACATTTCGCCAAGAACCCAAGAGCTTAGAATTCGGTAATTTTCAAAATCGAATCTCGGAATCAATTATCAGAGCAATCATGGAGCGTTGACTTTAATGATAAACCCAGAAAATATGATTACACTACGGAGAAATATTTTTACCTTATTTTTGAGTTTACTTTACCCAATATTAAGTATATCGATTATATTTTCAACTCAAAATCTCTCGGTTTTCTCTTTCTCCCACACGAATGTTGTCAAAAATAGAGAGAGCTGCATCTACCCAATGGGGGTACTTTGACCCAATAAGCCAATTTGGGTAAATGCAACTTTTCTGATGTTTGGGTCGAAAGAACTCAATTTTGCGTTAAATCAACCCAAAATTGAGTATATTTTTCTAATGGAATTAAAGCCAAACTACCTAGTGGGGACCTTGGAAATTTAGCCAAAATTGAGTTATTGGGCAGACGTCACTTTCATATCGCTTTGCATTAACACACACCCATCTTCATTTTTGTGTAACAGCTTTCTGCCGCCCATTGGATAGGCCTTTTCATGAGACAGGTCCGTGTTTCCATTCGTTTCTTTCGGTGGAGGACCGGTGCATTCAAGGGACTGTCATTTCCATTCAAGACTGTCAAAGACCTTCCGAATTAGTTGATTTCTGAGAGAGAGGAGACAGCTGGCTTAGATTGCGAGCTCCCAAAAGTCATGGGAACCTGTCATCAACTGTCACTGGAAAACCGCACATTCGAAGGGCAGAACGTGAAAAATCGTCAAAATTTAACCAAACTAAAACTGGATGTAATTGAAAATTTAGGTTGTTTTCCTGTGCTATCGCATATAAAATAGTTGAATATTTAAATATTGTCGATTGGACTCCAATTGCTATTGAAAATTTTCTAATTTTATGATCTTTTTGATATCAAATGGGATGCGAAAATGGTTTTGACCCAGTTTGTGCTCTCCGAACCATTGTGCACAACCAAAACATGAGAAGAAGAGATCAAAGAAGCCAAGAAAACAAGCCAGTTGTCAGTGAGCTGTCTCCTCTCTCTCAGGTTGATTTGAAACATCTCGTGAAAAGGCCTATTGCTCGATTGGAACAACGTTTGACAGTTCTTTGATTCCAGTATTAACGCATCTCTATATAAACAAATTCTGTGGATAAACCCTACCATCTGGATTATCTTGAACTTCAAGTAGTGTAGTAAAATATCTTAAGATAAATGAAAGACGAATTAAGTACTATACCATTTAATTCCACTAGAGCTTGTATCCTTTGACAGATACGCGTATTTCGATCTCAATTGTAAAACCGTCCTCAGTGCCGTGTACTCGGAAAGTAATTATATTAAAAAAACGATGTCAAAAATTAATATAAGAACGAATTTCTTTAAAATTGCTTATACTGGTTCAGCTGATATAGAAGGAAAATATATATTATTCCTAACCAAACACAGTTCAGCCAAGATTTCTTAGGGTTTTTTGTTAGCCAGGAAGCTGTTTGTTTCGAGAAAAATCCAACACAGTTTGTAAAGAGAACAGAAGACGCCATATTCCTAAATACAGTTAAACTTCCATGAGTCGATATTCCATAGCTCGATATCGACTCATGAAACCTTACTTGAATCAAAAACAAAAATCATGGTTACTATGATTCTCCCTTCTATCAGCTTTTCCATAGAATATTTGTTCCATGACTCGATATAATTTAATGAGTTGATGATCCATTATATATCGACTGGAAGTTTGACTGTAGTTAAGATTCTGAAGTATTTACTTATGAAATATCCGTTTGAATAGCGCCGTTTGGTAGGATAATTTCGAAACAAACGGATTATTACAACATACTTTAGTCTTGAATAGAATAAACAACTTTGTTGAAGACGTCGTTTCCATGATTATGAAATCGTGATCCTAGACATTTGGGTTATAAATATTTCATACTCAGTAGCACCATCTAGTGGAAGAATTCCGAATCAAATGTGGCCCATCACAAGTTTGTACTTGATTTACTGAACCATTTAGCTGAAAACTTCATCTTTCGATGTAATCAGGATCCTCAGATATTAACAATCATAAATCATGCCCACTAGCGCCACCTGTTGGATGAATTTTAAAACTTGAGGTCCTTCGCATTTAGGCTTTCATCTAATGAACAACTTTGCCGAAGATGTTATATTTCTTAGTAATGAGGATATCTCAGGACATTTGTTTCGGAATCAGAACCCAAAGTAGCTGCGTTTGAAAAATTCCATGATCACTAGCACCGTTTTGTGGAGGAATTCCTAATCAAACGGCACATCATATGTTTAGTCCTTGATCTGCTAAACAGCTTTGCCGAAGACACCATCTTGCCTACACGGAGACGGAATTCAACTCAATTTTGGGTTGTTTCAACGCAATTCCGTAGTTGACCCCAATAACTTAATTTTGGCTAAATTTCCAAGGTCCCCACTAGGTAGTTTGGCTTTAATTCCATTAGAAAAATATACTCAATTTTGGGTTGATTCAACGCAAAATTGAGTTCTTTCAACCCAATTATAAGAAAAGTTGCATTTACCTAAATTTGGCTTATTGGGCCAAAGTACCCTCATTGGGTAGATGCAGCTCTCTCTATTTTTGACAACATTCGTGTGGGAGAAAGAGAAAACCGAGAGATTTTGGGTTGAAACTATAATCGATAACATATCGATATTGGGTAAAGTAAACTCAGAAATTAGGTAAAAATACTTTTCCGTGTAGGGCTGTGCAAATATCGATATTATCGATAATGTCGATATTATCGGATCAATTTTATCGATATGATATCCGATATCTATCAGGCCGATATATTCCGATATCGATAAAGTATTGTCGGTGCGATAACAAATCCGATAACCAGAACAACATTTATTGATTATATTATATAAATGTTACCGTACACGCTGTGAAGTAGGCTATCGAAATGCATACATTTTGCCTTATGAAAGGTGGATCGGTTATTGCAATACAAGCGCTTTATGTTTCGTTCTAGCATCCACTCACATCAAGGCGTCGATAGGCGCATGGTGTACGCACGGGCCTATCGATCGCAAGGTCCCTGGTTCGATTCTAGGTTGCCGCGAAAACATTTTTTTGTTTTCAAATTTTTGTTTCATAAGGCAAAGCTGTGAATTTCAACCCGATTTATTGTGGCGAATTTTCATAAGTGGTACCTATGTATTTCAATAGTCCATTTGCCTGATACACTCAATGGAATTTTAGAAATCCCTATATTCAACGGAAATATCACTACAAAATTCATGTTATGAACTCCATAATGCATTAGTTGATGTTGAATATCGCCGACATTTGCGGTTTCGATTTTAGTCATCTCTTGTAAGAATTATCGAATATCGGTTCGATATCGATTATGTCAAATCCGATATATCGCCGATACCGATATTGAATCAACTTGATATCGCCGATACCGATAAATCCTCAAAGTACACAGCCCTAATCTTGCCGCGATCAGTATACAGCGTGGTCAATAGCGCCATCTGGTGGTAGAATTTCTAGTTGGGTGGCCTATCACATGCTAGACCTTGACCTACTCAACACTTTTGTCGAAGACATCAACTTTCTTGGTTATCGGGATCCTGTGGTATCTGTGTTCGAAAACGTCATGCTCACTAGGCGGCATCCATTTATTACGTAACGCTAAAATTGGAATTTTTTGAATATTGGTTCCCCCGGGAGGCATTCCGATGGCCACTGAAGGGCGAGGATGTTTCCAAAGTTTCATTTGACCACTGACCGATTGGTACCGATGAACTGAAGAAAGGAGATTGGGCAAAAATGTATGGGGTTTGGTCCCGGAATGTACACAAATGACTCATATATCATTTGAAAGATCTAAATGAGACAAGAAAAAGTTGATATGGGGCCAAAAATATTCGTCGTGGGAGAAAAATGTTATGTTTGCTCGAAAGATGTGAAAAGGGGTATGTTTTGAACAGTTTTCTATAAAATAATATTTTCTTGCGCAAATGTTTTTAACTCGTGCGTATGTATGTACTTATGCATGTTTTTATTTAAACTGTTTAGATTTTTCAAATATTGTGATTTGACACAGATTGATCAGATGTATTGCTGCAATGTGAATAATTAAGACATACGGAGATAAAAGAAATAATAAGGATATAGGTATGTACGATTGACAAACACGTCGCTTTAGGTAACAGGACACAAATATCAAATTGTATTATTCTAATTCAGTGTTCTAGTAATATGTTTGTATAAACCAGCGGTTTATGTACTCAGGAAGGAATTTCCAGACTATATCCGTTTTAACATTACTGTGGTTGCGTTGTTGGATTCTGTTCTACACTGGTAGAAATACCTCGCTTGTCGTACACAGCTTAAGCGTGCTCGAAATCTGCGCGACAGTTACCACACTTTTATCTTTAATATCAATAACATAATACTGTTATGCTACTGCCTCTCAGAGAAGGGAAACAATTGAACTGGAAGTAACTGTAGTATTTGACTGTTTGCTGTGTATAAACTGCCAATAATCCGAACAGAACCATTTCAGTTTGCTATCAATGTCAGTTCCATTGGAGACGCCTGAGCACATGCATTTGTGGAGGCACCTCCACAAATGCTTCGCTAAAATCGCTAAATACTCATGAGGATATCAATAATGTGAATGTTCTGAAGTAATCACACTTGAGCTGGGAACAACTTTCATCGTGATGAACGACATGCAAAAACATGAAATCAGATGGTGGTCGATCAACAAAAGAATGTGCAGGTTGAGGATCAACGGACTGATGATGAAAAAGGCGCAACGACGACGACGAAAGCAAGTAGGCCTAGTTGGAGCTCCAACCCAAGCTTCCACTTCAAGATCATCATGGGAGATTAGAACGCCAAGATGAGGAATTGAGATTTACTATTGGGAAGATCAGTGCTCACCGACTAGCGAACATGAAAGTCCTAAGCTTAATTGATTTACCGTCTCCAAGAATATGGTCATTCGCAGCACCTACTTTCAAGATAACCTCCCGTACTAATATAACTGGCGATCACTACTGCAAACGGACCCAAATCGATTAGGTATGGATTGATGGATTGCACATCTCCGACTTAATCAACGTCAGAATCTATCGTGGTGCTAACATTTACTCTACCCTCTCCCTGATAATAAGAAAACTTCGCTTAAAGCTCCCTGTCATTAACGACGAACGGTACCGACGCCTGCCTCAGCAAGACCTTCAGCGACCGAAGTAGAAGGATATCGCCACAGCATCGCTCCGCATCTCGAGCAGTCGTTACCGGAATTGGTTTTGCTGGCTGAAACCCTTCTTGGTTGTTCAACTACAGTAAGAGTAGCTATCAACTCACAGGTGGAATCATTGTGCGTTAATCATTTGGCTCCACGGCTTTCGTATACCACTCGTAAAACGATAATGATTGACATTTCAACTTAAGACTGATTAGATAATGTAGGAGTACATGTGACACTAAAGGTCCACGTATGCAGTATACAGCGTGAGATGTTTTATACTAGCGAGCTAGATTGTCATTGTTTTAAACACATGAAATCCTAAAACTTCATATTAATGAGCATTTCAATTCACATTTAACGTTTTTAAGGCTGATTATGGTGTTCATTGAGGTTGAGCTGATAGTTTATTGATCTCTTCGCAAAATCCGTTCTAGAGAAATATGTACTTTAGCAAAAACAATTAAGTCAGTTCTCTTATAAGACATCACACACTTTTCTATCACCGCTGTTACCCAATTGTTTTTCATCGAATGAGGCTGACATTTTTTTTATTTGAAAACAAGTCGTAATGTTACCTTATTGCGAAAAAAAAGGATTGGTCGGTCAAAAAACTGCGATTAGTATAATGTGAGTAACAGGGTCTGGTAGAAAACTTAACTGAATATACATACATATTTTATAACGATTTTAGTGTTATTATGGTCTTATTATATTACATGGTGATGATATTTTCATCTCTGAACCAAAGTTCTAATTCACTTCTTTAAGACATAGAGCTTTTCAACATCATATGGGTGCAGAAAACATGTATGTTTTTATTTTTATATAGCAATTATTATATAGCAAAAATATAATAAAATACATAGAAAATCCATCTCAAACCATGCGGAATAACTTTTTTCTCCCACGACGAATATTTTTGACCCCATACAAACTTTTCCTTGTCTCACTTAGATCTTTCAAATGACATATGGGTCATCTGTGTACATTCCGGGCCCAGATTTGCCCAATCTCCTTTGCCGAAGACATCAATACTCTATCTTGCCTAGCTTTAGATAGACAATCAAAATTGCTCCGCGTGTACTCAGTACACGATGCGACCCATGGTGTAACTTTTTTTGAGCGACTGACGGAAGGTAAAAACGATTTTCACAAACACAAGCTTATTCATAACTGACAACTGAATATTTTGTTCGAGATAAGCGCAGCGAATTGTGTAGTGTGACAGTTATGCGTAGAAATACAGTAGAGGGACAGTTATGCGTGGAAATTCAACAATGGGACAAATTGACTTGGCTTGCTTTTTATTGAGTTTCCGAACAAAGTAAATTTTTGGTAAGTGTTTTCTAAAACTATACGTAAAAATAGACTTTTTGATGACGAAAAGTCAAAATGCAAAAAAAGTAACATGGGACAATTATGCGTATAACGGCAGTGCAATTTTCTTAAAATTCCGTCATGTGTTGACCACATTATAACCGATTCCGGAAATTATCTGCGACTTGAAATTTGCCTACCTCCAGGGGCACAAACGCACAGTACTCTTCTCACCCGACCTGACCCAGTGATCCACCGAAATAACTCCGACCACAGGAATATTTTCGCGTTCCTCTGTCCACTTCTAGAAACTAGATATGTGTGCAAGTATACTGACAAAAAATCATTTGAATCCATTAAGAATTTTTGCTTTCACTCAGGCCTATACGTGTTAAAGAAAGAATGAATCTATGAAGTCCGATAAGCCTTCTTCGAACAACAGTGTGGAAATGGTGTTTCCCTTTGAAATATTCGCAGCCAGAACACGTGTTACTTTACTGGCAACATCATAAGTCTTCTATGGCTCTTTAACAACTTGAACTACATCCCCATTAAGCACTGCCTCAGCACCAACACAACTGAACACGCTTCTTTCTCTACTTGCAACCATATACTTTTTTATACAGTAAATGGCATTACAATATTATCCTTGTTGCCCGTCTTCAAGATAGCGATTGATTCCAATAAAGTTATCAAAATGAAATCAAAGGATGTACATACTCCTACATATATTAACTAGTTAATTTGGAAACGCTTCTTTTTCTGATCCATGTAATTCCACAAACAAAGTTTACACCTTGTATGAAATGTTTACATTTGATTGTATATACCAGCTTAATCAGCTTTCCAATTTCATGTCAATATATTTTACCTGCATCAGCTAGATTTTTAGCACTAAATAACTGAATCGCAGTATTTTCGTCACTTAGAAGTCAATAAACGGATGACGATGCATTCTATAAACACGAAAAACAGGTGAATGCAAGTAAATGAAAAACCGAACTTAGTACTATACCTTTTAATTCCACTAGAATTTGACTTGAAGAAAACCATCGTATATATCACATTATGTATTGAAACTAGGTATAGTCATAATTCCCTACATTTTTTAGAAACTTAAAATTTAAGAGCTATTAGGTACATCCTTTCCCTCTTTTGTAGACTTAACAAATTAACATTAAATTAAAGAGCTGTAAGGTACGGGAACGATTAGTAGGTATCAACTTGAAAAGCCAAGTATTGCCGTTGTCTTGGTCTCTGCTGAGTAGCATCGTAGGTTTTCAAATTTCCAGATGCTACGCAACGTCCAATTTCCAAGGTGAAAAAACATTTCGTGAAATGTTGATATCCGCCTTCGTAATTGTATGACCCTCTGAAAAGACATGTTCTTCTACCTTAGATTTGAAATCGTGAGTCATCCCCTTGTCCAACGTCTTCTGAGATTCGCGAGACCGCTTTGTTTGACCAACCTAGACCTTGCTGCAGTGAGGACTATTGATTTTGTGAACACCAGGCTTGTTCAGTGTGTTTACCGGATCCTTGGTATAGCCTAACGAAGTCTTAAGTTGGTTGCTGCTAACACCAAATCGATTCCTAAATTCCTTAGCTTTGGGCGGAGCTGTTTGCTGATGTTTCTGTCGCATGGGATAAAGACTCTCTTCATGGATTCGGTGATGGGGGTGAGTGTCGTCTAAGCACTCCGAATATGCTGTCTTTCATTTTTGTCGATGATGGCTTTTATCGTCCTTTCCTTGTATTCGTTATCCTTGCCGTAGATATATTCCAGTTCCTTGGCATTTCCATCTCCACTAAGGAGTAGAGTCTGCATCCTGTGAATGTAGCGGATGATTTAAAAAAAAAAACATAATAAAGGGAATCCACGATTAAATTGCCACACTATGAAATTGCTCTAACTTTTTAACCATAGGGTAGAATTTAATGAAAATTTGGGTGGATTTAGTTCATAGTGCATTATTTACATCCTGCAAGTTTTAAAGTCCTGTGATCAAAACTCGCGGAAATGGAGTCGAAAGAACAGCTCGTGCGTGATAAAATCTTGCGCATTCATCACGGAAACAAGGATCGCTCGCATCGTTCCATCGCTAAAACGTTGTGAATCGCGAATTCCACGGTGTCGCGAGTGATTAAGCGGTTCGAGGAACGATTGATCACCGATCGGAAGCCCAGAAGTGAAGGAAAAAGCATTTCGTACAACACCAAAAATCACAACCGCGTAGTTGGGGCCTTCAACCGAAACCCGAACGTCTTCGTTCGGGATGTGGCTAAGAACATGCACCTAAGCCGAAGTTTTGTCCAAAAGGCCAAAACTAAGGCTGGGTTTCGAACGTTCAAGGTACAAAAGGCCCCTAATCGCGACGAGAAGCAGAGCAAGTCCGTCAAAACCCGTGCCAAGAAGTTGTATCTCAACATGCTTTTCAACACGAAAGTTGAATGATGCATCATGGACGACGAAACATATGTGAAGGCCGACTTCAAACAGATCCCCGGCAACCTGTTTTTCACGGCCAAGAATAAGTTCAGCGTTCCGGAGCATGTCCGCACTCAGATGATGTCCAAATTTGCGAAGAAATTGCTGGTAAGCCATCTGCACGTGCGGGAAGCGGAGTGCTCCTTTTGTGACTCAAGACACGATGAACGGACAGATGTACATGAAAGAGCATCCAGATGCGGCTGCTTCCTCTCCTGAAGGCCCACAACGTCCCAACAATCTTCTGGCTGGATTTGGCCTCGTGCCGCTACTTCAAGGACGTGCTGAAGTGGTATGCGGACAATAAGGTCAATTTCGTGCCGAAAATGTTCAACCCTCCCAACACTCCGGAGCTCCGCCCCATCGAGAAGTACTGGGCGATTATGAAGCAGCACCAACTTAAACGACCTAAGGTAGTGAAGACAGTCGAGGAACTGAAGAAGGTATGGGTATACATGCAAAAAATGGTTGATTCACAGGTTGTGCAGAATCTTATGGCCGGGATTAAGGCCAAGGTGCGGGCATATGCGTATAAACTGTAAATAAAATACGAGTAAAATGGTAAAATTAAGTTCAATAGTTATTTTTCAATCCCTGAAAATTTGATGGCAATCGGATGAAAACTCGAATTTTGCGGATCAATTTTGTGTGTGGCAATTCCATCGTGGACACCCTTTACCGCTGTTCAGGTATCAGAAGGCCGGCTCCAAAGACACGTTCCCCGGTGTTACTTAACAAAACTCAAAGTACGGTCCTATACGTTCAGAATGCTCAAACTTTATGAATTCCAATTTGCTGAAACAGTTTTATTTGATGTTCCACATAATGGGTGTTTTGTAATAATAAAAACCGGTCCTCTGGAACAAAAACGTGGTTTTGAATTGGACTTAGAGTGGTCACCTGTATTTAAAATGACCGGAAATGCTTCCATCGGCCAAGTTTCGTCGAATAAATACGATTTTATTTAGAAATTAACATTTGATTTGGGTTGATTCTTCGGGATCCTATACTAAGACTTTCGGTTTCTTGTTTGGGAACATCCCAAGTAACAATTCCACAGCACTTTGGCATTCATGTGGATTTATTAATTTTTTATAACAGTTACTTGAATGCTATGATAGCGACATATAACTTTGCTAGAAGATGATATTTTTTAAGTTAGCTCCTAATTGTTTTCAAGACCTTTTAGAGACAAACTATAAAGTTAAAATTTTGTGGCTTGAAAACCAGCTCTATTGCGCCATATAATACTTCATTTAAACTGCTAGTGGTAGCTGAATGACACTTATTTGTGACGGCTATGATAAAAGATTAATATAATACACCTTGTTGTCATAAAAGCTGCTTTTAAACCGATTGAATTGCACTTGATTTTTGATAACTTACCTTATATATACTTCTTAAATCAGTATTTGGGCTTTTCAGATGCTTTGCAAAAGCATTGCGATGCATTGTGCACACTTATTTCTGACGGAAAAACGACAAACTAATGTCCGTTTTCATTGTTTTTGCGTGTATTATTCATAATAGCATACCCAAACTGCAAACTTTGTTGAATGCTGCCTGGTTACAATGAAAAGCGAAAAAAAGCTGAATCATCTTCAATCAGCATTTTTTGAGGAAATTTTACATCCAGAAATGCCGAATCACAACAGTGTGCCCTTATATGTGTATTTATGATGCAAACCAGCATTTGTCGATGACACTCTATCAATTATGGTTCCGCCATATTAATTTCACTCCGGTTGCCACAATTTCACTTTTCCAAATCATATTATCTCCATGAATTGGCTCATAATATGCTTTGGTGTGATTATTAAACTGACTGAATATAAATTGAAGCACGATTACTTCCAATCACCTATCGGTTTATTTTAGCAAATGCAAAATAAATAGAAATATGCCACTTTCAGAGGGGCACAGGCAAATTTACTTCTTTCTCATCGTATATCACAGTAAATCTCACTCGGCACATAAGATTTGAGCACTATATCTAAATAAATCACTTAAAAAAAGCACTACGAAATATATTATCTAAGACGGGTTTTCAATCTCAATTTGCTTTGTTTGCGTTGGAATAAATCCGGCAAGATCGACGTTATGATAAAATCATTTTCAAGATGGAGCGACATTCATCTAGAACAGGTGGCCTCAAAATAGCTACCATTAATGCTATTTTGCTTTATTTGTGTGACACAAATATACACTTCATAGCCTTTTTTAGAGTCGGCCAGCTAGTCATGTTCTAAACTACAAGAGGTTTTGAGGGATGCGATGAAGGCAACAGTGCCTTGACCGTGGTTTAATGGGCGTTTATTTATAGCATCCTAGAAGGAATTCGTAAAACTAAAATTGTTACTTGGGATGTCAAGTAGCTAAGCGATTATTGTGGTTCATAAATGTTCCACATGAATTTGCAAGACTTGAAACATATTATTATCAAATATTTTACATAAACTCACTCGAAATATATTAAAATTTTATCAAGAATCACTGATGGAATCGGAGGTATACATTACATTTCCGATCGTGTATCCAGATTGGCCACCGATATCAAATTTTAGTAGATGCATTTGGAGGTGCAACTACACAATACTGTTAAAATTTTGAGAATTGATCAATTGAGTCAAAATATAATAGCAAAGGAGGGCAAATAAGTCGTCCACGCCTTTTAAGGTTTACATGTAAATGTTGTGCAAAAATATGAAGTTGGAGCTGTCTCAATTTTAAAAATAAAGACTCAACAGTCTCTATATGTTTCAACCTAAATAACAACGACAAAATGTGATTTTTTTTTGCCGATTAATACAGGCAAAATAAGTACCTTTACACGCTAGTGCTAAATGAATACGGCATGTAGAAATGTACTAAAAAACATACATTTGCAAACAAATCTCAAACTTTGAGCACTATTTTTTCAAAGCCTACTTTAGAACGGGGTTGGTGGTCCAAAGGCTACCGCTTCTGTTTCATAAGCAGAAGGTTATGGGTTCAATCCTTGGCCTCGTACTTTGTTGTTGTATCTTTCATTTGCTTCTATTTACCACCCTTAATATACAGGGGATAGGCAAAATGATTGAGATAGGCAAAATTTTGCCCAAATTCAAATGCTTATAACTTTATGAAAAATGGATGAAATTGGATGCATCTGGAAGCAGTCGACGGCAAATTTGGTCCAGTTTTAGGAACTTCCTTGGCCATGCATATTGGCCACTGGACACCGGAGATGTTCCGGATTTTCTGAGGGCATGTCCAAATGTCATTTTTTCTGTCGCTTGTATATTTGTGTGGTGTAAAGTTAGATAGATGTTTGCAATTTTTCTAGAAACTAGAACTAATAGGAAGTTGAATGCCACCGGACGCATTAAGATTGGTTGGAAATCTTCAGAAATATGACCATTTCCGTAAAACTGGTTCCGAAAAGCATGGTCAGTCATGTTTGTATTTCCAATCATGTAAATATTATCCGGAGCTATATCCAAGCGGACACCAACCTTAAAAATGATGTTTCCTGCAGCGTATTCAGAACCATTAGATGCACGGACCACTCTATAGAACGTTCCAGGTGCCCTGGGGGAAGTGGTCAATTAGGAACATATCCGGAACCATATCAATATGGGCATCAAACTTCATTATTTTCAAAGGTTATGCATTCCGAAGCATTTCCAGCATCACCGGCTGCCATAACCACTTTATAGTAGGTTCTAGGTGCCCCGGGGGATGTGGCCAATTCGGAACATGTCCGTTCATCTGTTTAGAATCACATTCTACCATAAACAGTAAGATCCATGTGACTTGGAAAATGGCGAGCATTTTCAGAACCACAAGATATAATAAACACTCTATAGTATATTCCAGGGGCTCCTAGAGATGTGGTCAACTCGAAACATGACCTCATCCCCCAGGGCCCATGGAACCTACTATACAGTGGTCATATAAATAAGTTGAGCTGTAAATACTTCTATTAGCATTACCTTCAAAAATCTTGATGTTTTTACCCATATTGATGTGTTTTCGGGCATGTTTTGAATTTGCCACATCCCCGGGGCACCTGGAATCTACTATAAAGTGGTCATGGCAGCCGGTGATGCTGGAAATGCTTCGGAAAGCATAACCTTTGAAAATCATGAAGTTTGATGCCCATATTGATATGGTTCCATATATGTTCCTAATTGACCACTACCCCCAGGGCACCTGGAACGTTCTATAGAGTGGTCTGTGCATCTAATGGTTCTGAATACGTTGCAGGAAACATCATTTTTAAGGTTGATGTCCACTTGGATATAGCTCCGGATAATATTTACATGATTGGAAATACAAACATGACTGACCATGCTTTCCGGAACCAGTTTTACGGAAATGGTCATATTTCTGAAGATTTCCAACCAATCTTAATGCGTCCGGTGGCATTCAACTTCCTATTAGTTCTAGTTTCTAGGAAAATTGCAAACATCTATCTAACTTTACACCGCACAAAAATACAAGCGACAGAAAAAATGACATTTGGACATGACCTCAGAAAATCCGGAACATCTCCGGTGTCCAGTGGCCAATATGCATGGCCAAGGAAGTTCCTAAAACTGGACCAAATTTGCCGTCGACTGCTTCCAGATGCATCCAATTTCATTCATTTTTCATAAAGTTATAAGCATTTGAATTTGGGCAAAATTTTGCCTATCTCAATCATTTTGCCTATCCCCTGTATCATAGTTGATGTATCACAGTTCATAGCATTTGCTAGAACCCAGAGACAAACAGAAATAAACCGTTTCCCTACGCTTCCATTCTTTCATCATTATAGCACGCCTTCCCTAACGCCAGATACTAAGGGTATGCGAAATACCGAATGATTCCGTCAAATACGTTTCGAAACGAAATTCCGCGGAATTCCACGGAACTCGCACAGGCGAAATTTGTATTTTGCTATTTCGTTTCGTTTCGCCAAATTGTTAAAATATTTCCACGGAAAATTGAAAACAAACGGAATAAAACGGAATTTCGCGAAATTCGAGTTTAATTTCGAACAAAAAAAAGAAAAACGTTCGCTTCTACTCCTAGCAGCTACAGTCAAAAATGGGTCCGTATCATGGATCAAATCGACTCATATCATGGATCAGAACAATATAACAGCAAATTATCTGCGAGGCAAACGAATGGTGTGCTAGTGAAAGCATACGTTTTGGCGTCTCTTTAGGAATTGTCTTATCTTAGATTCATAACTGTGGTATGGGTTCTCGATAGGTTACTCGATGGCCAATCGATCAAGTGTTCAGCTTGAACCGCTGTCGGGTTCGTTAGATTTGTGCTCTTGAAATTCTGAGTTATGCCTTCGATTTATATCCACCTTAAACAAGGAAGATGCATACATTATTTTATATCAAAAAATGAATCTAGTACCACACCACCAACTCCTCTCTCCTCTTATAACGTGACATAATTTCCTCACGATCCCCAATTGAAAAAAATGCGAATATTGATAATATATTATTACAAGAATTGGAATTTGGCCGCAAGGCAAAGGTCTTAACCTTTTCAATACCGACATCAAGTTTCAAAATTCTCTAGTTTCGCCATCGTTCGATCGATTTTGATGATTTGTTTAAGTAAAAATCACAAATCAGTTATAAATTTGATTCATACATTGCATGCACCATCAAAATTGGTTCCGGATTTAGATTCAAGTTTGGTGGGGTACCTAGGGTATTTCACAATAGAAAAGCGCAAAAAAATTTTTTTTTCGACTTTCGCACATCTAAATCTTGAGAGAAAAAAAAATAAGCCAAACATGAAATTTAGCTCATTGAAATACGGATTATCTGAACGAACATGGGCGAACTTGTCAATTTATTTGCGGTTCCTCTATGCTATGTAGTCCAGGTTCAAAATTTTTTGTTTTCGAAATTTTCAAATATTTTTTAAAATACTCTCGAGGCTCAAAATTTAGAGAAAATGTGATTTTGTAGTCAGTTTTAAACAACGAATCTGAAAATGAGATAATATCAACAATCCTTAATTCTTCCTGAAATCGTCCAGAAATTCCTTCACAGATTTTGGAATAGGATCATTTCTCCATTATTTGCTCTACAAAATAATAGAAATACCGTAATCCGGGGTATCATTGATCAGCGGGGTAAGATTGATCGGAATGACCCATCTCATAAAAAGTTCGCATTATCATTTATTGATGAAAGATTTCCAAATCATGAGGGTGCTTCTCTTTCTTATATTCATGAGCTGATATAAGTGAAGATTTTTGCGAAAATTGCTTTTACATTATGCGTAAATTTGGCAACTTTTCGAAACAATGATTTCAATGGTTAAGGATGACACTACCAAACATTCATGTCTCACATAAGTTCTGCAAATGATATGAGCAGGGAAAATGCGGTTCTTACTAAAAACAGCATCGCTGAAAACGATTCCGTTGTCAAAACTTTCATTAGTATGTTCAATTAGGCAACATCACCGAATTACTGTTAAGAATGTAACTTTCCCTTAGGAAATTGCCTACCTTTAGGCGTATTCCGTGGTTCGAGATGTTTTTGTTTTTAAAATAACTCAAAAAGTAAATGACTTGTAAGCATTTGACCTTCAAATTCGACTTCAGAGGCCATGATTTTGTAGGTAACGACATTTTCAATATTACCGAACGTTGTATACATAGGTGATCAATGTTACCCCATATCAGCCAAATAAAAAAATCACTTTAAACATTTTTTTTAACATGCTCAAACTTTTCAAAAAGCAAAATAAAGTATATAGTCACGAGCTATGGGTGGCAGTACTTGTTTTAAAAATATAAAATTTGCAACTATTGCATTTTCGAACCAAATATTTAAGAAATATTCAAAAAAAATGATCAATGTTACCCCAGATTACGGTACCTTCAGTATTTTCTACAAGGTTTACTTTAAAAGTTTGCATTCATCCAGATTTGATCCCTCCAAGAATTAATTCACAGTTTATGCAAGGCTTTTCCAGAAAATTTATTAGGAACTAATAAATTAACCCCAACGGACAATCCTGGTTAAGTTGCTGTCGCAATATCTTATTTAGAGTTTATTACTTTTGCAGTTCTTTTAAATTTATCTTGATTGATTTTTTAGGTATGTGTTGATGGATTTTTTTAAATTTAATTTAATTCAACACTCCAGCAAATACTAAAGCAAATATTCAAGTGATTCCTGTGTTCTACTTATTTTTCTTCTTCTTTATGGCGTTATGTTCCACCTGGGACAGAGTCTGCTTCTCAGTTTAGTGTTTTCTTATCGACTTGTGTCCCCAATCACATTCATTCAAGCCACAAAGCATAAAGTACAGCAAAAAAATGAACATCATTATTCCATGTTTTATGGTATATATTAGCATAACATCACAACCACATGATTTAAAAAATTGTAAGGCATTTCTAAAAATCAAATTAATTTTGGGCTCCTCTCAATATTTTTGAGATTGTTTTAAATGTTTGTAACTTCTTTTCGACCCACTTCTCAACATTTAAATTAAACCCACTCATTGCCTTGTGTCAGTGTCAGATATGTTGAAATGAAACCTTATGAAGTTATTGAGAAAATTTCAAACAAACCGAAAAGGGTCTTACCAAAACATGTAAGGATTCCGCTAAGCAACGCTAAGGTTTCCATATGGTAAAGGATTTAAAAAGACGTTTGTTATGCCTATTGTCAAATTTCCAGCTTTTGACAAGAAAAAAAAAACAAATTAAAACCGTATTCCGCGAAACAAATTCAAAAATTTCGTTTCGTTTCGAAAAATTCCGTGAGATATTTGATTTCGTATCGAGTTACACGAAACATTTTTAAATTTCGTTTCGTTTCGTCATTTTGAGCGCAAGATATTCCGCGTATCGTTTCGTTTCGTATCGACATGGAAAAAATCCATATCGCATACCCTTACCAGATACATAGGCAGTCTGCTAACCATGCCAGCAAGCTTCTCTGCCATAAAAATTACCACCCCTTCACCCTTCCCGCATGACCTGGCATAGACGCAGTGGTATATACGGTCTACCGTGGGAACCAGTTGAATGCATCATTAACTCCTTCCCCATCCCCTCATAGGTCTGCATTCTGACGTGGTAGGCACCATTGTTGGCTACAAATAGAAGATCACCAGCACTCATATACTGAGGGTGTCTGTTAATCCCAAGCAGTCATCTGGTTGGGCTCAAGTTTAAGCTACTTTTTCCATATGGGACAGTTATGCTTTAATGGACATTTAGACCCTACGCAGGAGCCATATCAATGCAGGCTACGGAAGTATTGCATAAGTAGACATGGAGATACTATGCCCTTAACTACATATAATTTTTTACTAGTTGAATATTTGTTTTAATCCCATTTGTTTCCATGAATGGGTGGTTTAAAATAACAAATTCACATTTGTACCGTATTTCAGCTCTTCTTAGGGCTACAATTATAATCAAATCTTTATTTTATTAAAACAGGGTGACGCAAATCAAAACATACTCCTGGGACAACGCACAAGTCATTCTTGTTGGTAACAAGTGCGATATGGAAGATGAGCGTGTAATATCGTTTGAACGTGGCAAACAATTGGCTGACCAACTTGGAGTTGAATTTTTTGAGACGTCCGCTAAGGAAAATGTGAACGTTAAGGTAAGCATACTCTAAGGATTACAAACCGACATAATTTTAAAACAATTTTGCTTACAGAATGTATTTGAAAGACTAGTGGATATTATCTGCGATAAAATGTCGGAGAGCTTAGATTCCGATCCAACACTTGTAGCAGGGGGTCCCAAAGGACAACGGCTAACAGATCAGCCACAAGGCCCACCAAATGCCAACTGCAACTGCTAAAAATCACTTTGTAGCGTTCAACCAGCACCGAGTCGAATAAAGAAGCATACGATAATATTGCTACTTAGGATATCCACCCTCTCTACCGCTGACAGTCAACCAGAAAACAGAAACATTTAACTATGTACGTAGTACATTGCAGAAATTGGAAGCATTTTGGATTGGAAGAATTGTTCATATCGTAAAGCATAATAGCTTTGTCTTTTTGTTGCTCTGAAATTTGTTGGAAGATATTCAAAACCGTTTCATTATGGGATAGGCAAATAAGGTTCGACAATTTGATATTCAACATCGTACCAGGTGATCTGGAGTTCTATAAGAATGGTTGACTATTTTGTCCGGAGAAGAATGTCTAGAAACATTATTGTAAAAACTGATGCTGTCAGTAAAATGAATTAATCAATTCAATGTAGCAAAACGGAAAATTTTGTTAGTAGAAGAGCACTCATTTACAAACACCGTTCGAATATCTAGGTATGTTGTTCTAGTGTAGACAATAAACATAAGCGAAAGTTGTGGACGTTTTGTGGACAGAAGTGCAATAATTTGGATCACATAAGATTTTTGTTGCAGCTACTGACACAAGAAACCAGTATTAAATATAACGAAAATAAACCGAAATGCGATACAATCATCTTTTTTCTTCAACATGATTTAAGCTAACGAAATATGAAAGCGTTGAAAGCTAAACTTATCAGCAAGGTGGTTTCCTTTTATTTTTTAATGATACGCAGTCAATTGGTTAGTAGAAAAACGATATAAAAAGCAGCATTCCTTGAATACAATAAACCTCACCAACCATGAGTTGAGTTGATCGAATTCGAAGGACACGAACTACAAAAATAAAGATCCTCCCAAAACTAAAGAATGATGTAAATAATTTCCTTCATCGCAGCATTCATCATGATGAGCGTACAGTTACTTTTGATTACGTTTTAGAACCTCTCGAAGGTGGATGTTTTGAGTAATCTGCATAAAATGAAATAAAACTAAGTACATCGACGGATTCGCCAAAGATAAAAATACACATGCACGATCATATTTCAGTAAAACATTTATTTTTAGTTGAATTTTGAAAACTACTGTTCAACAAGGATACATAAATGGTATTAGCTAAAACGAATTACAACAAATGAACGATGTTATCAATGTTTCCATCATTCCCATGCATGTGTTTTATTGTGTAATGGAGTTGAAATTGAAAAGATTAATCTACAAAAAACTAAATCGAAATTATCTGCATGTGCCTACGATAGCTGAGAGATGTTCTCCGATAAACTGATTTCACTTTGACCATCCTTTGTCCGAGCAGGAATAAATCGGTTTTGAGACTTTCTCTGTTGTTGTTAGTGCTTCTTCATCCAAAGCATGTCGAGTAAGCCACGCTCCATTGGTTTCGAACCGAAAATGAAAGACAGCAAGCCTAGTAGAAAGGTTCCAATTACATTAATCTTGGAATGAATCGAATGAGTTTTTACTGCTATAAGTCGCACAGAATAACCGCTTCATCATAATTTAAATGCTTTCTCATTTATGTTTTGTTTTCATCGCTACCTGCGTTTTAAAACAGGATCCATTCAGGATACATTTCATTTGTTGCTCATCATAATTGCACTGTAAAAGATTTAGAACGTATATTATAAATTAGTTCTGGGAAATACACAAAAGAGCGGGAAATATTTTGTACAGGATTAATTCTAACACAAATTTATTCAATAAATACATTATTTTTCGAAAAAATCCCTTGAAGTAAATTTGAATCTAATATGTACACTAACAACTAATTTGCCCATAACTTAATCAATGAAAGAAAACAATTAACGTATAAACGTACTACAAAACAAAACAAAACTAAAGTAATTATCATTATTGTTGTAATAAACAAAATATATATACAGATTAATAAGCAGAGAAATATAACGAAAACCCATAACAAAGAATGAGTTGGATATGTTTATTGATTTCACATTCCTTCCAAAATAGCTGTTAAAAATAAATTGAGCTGCCTGTTTAGACGGAATTTAACTGTATTCGGGTTTGGAACTTGGACTGAACGTGACAATGGTTTTAACTAACTGAACGACACTTTATTGCGAGTCCAGAACTGACTTGATAGAACCGAATTCAATTTATTGCCTTCTTCAAAACGCGGTCGCAGCACACGACTATCTACGCGCACTGTCGATTGGGAGATAACTTACTCAAATGGTTCACAATTTATCGTGTGTGTCTTATTGCAATCTGATTTGTTCGGGTTGATGAAAGAACGACTGTTACACTAGTTTACAAAACAAATTTAATAAACTTTACCATTAGATTCAATTGATGTAAAATTGTACGCTGATTCCAAAAAAAATGGAGTTGAAACGTTTTCAGGATACATTCGTATCTTGAAAATTTCAGTTTTACTCAAAACTTTTATTACTAAAATGCTAATATTTTTAACTGTATACCCAAGTAGCACGCACCTTTCAAAGAAATGCTTCCCAAAAATGAAGAAGTATCAATAAAAGCATCTGTGACTTACCACGTTCTAGTTCCGTTGCATATAAATCAAAAACTTATAAGGTTTCATTGTCATTCCAATGAACTTACATTTCACCCCGTGTTTGACGTTCTTCTTCTTGGCATAACGTCTCTACTGGGACAAAACCTGCTTCTCAGCTTACAGGGTGTCCGCAAATTATCCGAATAGCAAAATATTGGAAAGATGATCTTGCATTGAAAACAATGAAAAATCAATACAAATGTACTTTTTATAATACATCTATATGTTAACACAAAATACAACTTCAAATAATTTCGAAATGATTGCTTGTTACTGAGATAGGCAAATTTAAATTTTTCGGAGACGTTTTTCCTGAGGGCCGCTAGTCATACTGGAGATGTGTTATCCCTAAAACCTAAAAGAGATGAATCCAAATGTCCTATTATTATTTGAAGTAATCTACAGGATAGTGGCTTCAAGTTAGACTGGAAATAGAAATTTGTTCGGTTCAAATCCAGTGAGTTATATGAACATTTCTCTTCCGTCATAAAGCTCGGAAAACAGCTCCCTTTAAGACACCTCAATACATTTGGGTTGGTTTTGCAATTATTTGAAATCGGAAATGTGTCAAACTTACTTCTTAAAAATATAATAAGCCAATGGTTAAAACCATGCAAGAATATTGTTTTTATTATGCTTGATTGTATAGAGCCATGTCTTCAAAGTTTGTACGGATAATTTGCGGACACCTTGTATTGTTCTTCTGCGCATTTCCACAGTTATGAACATAGAGCTTTTTTGCCAAAGTTGCCATTTTCGCATTCGTATATCGTGTGGCATTAACGTGATGTAGGTAGCGCGACCCTGGTAAGGTAGCATACCGAATTCATTATCCACCACGAAAAATTGAGAAAGTAGAAGAAACGAACTTTTTTTTTATTTCTTTATTAGTATCATTCCAAAGATAACATTCATTTCTTATATCTAGGTGTTCTTTGTTATTAAACAACACTATCATCCTAATTTGGTAAAACAAATTTATGATATTTGTTTTTAATTATGAAACGTGGTTTTACGGCTAACCAGCCGAGTGGAAGTTTAACAACTACCGAAAAGCTAAACATTACATATAATTTGCAATTGGATTAGATGGACAAAATCCAATTGCAAATTATATGTAATGTTTAGCTTTTCGGTAGTTGTCAAATTTATGATTTTATTAACATTTTGTTAACAACATATTGCCGTAGCAGTTTAGATTTTTTACAGGTGAGTTGACAGGTGAGTTGATTTCAAGAGAAAAAAAAACGCTTTGAATATACATAACCTAACTTAACCTAAACATATAACGCATTAATTGCGGCAATAGAAGATTTTTGCCTGAAGTTATTGATTATTTTATTTGACATTTGTTCCAATGTTTCAACATTGGATATTCTATGTAATTCATTGGTACTATACCAGAGAGGAAGCTTCAGAATCATTTTCAAAATTTTATTTTGAATTCTCTGCAGAGCTTTCTTCCTGGTATTACAACAGCTAGTCCATATTGGTACAGCATACAACATGGCTGGCCTAAAAATTTGTTTGAATATCAAAAGCTTGTTCTTAAGATAGAGTTTTGATTTTCTTTTAATAAGGGGATAAAGGCATTATACATATTTATTACATTTGGCTTGAATGCCCTCAATGTGATTTTTGAAAGTTAAATTCTTATCTAGCATGAGCCCTAGATACTTAACTTCATCTGACCAATTTATTGGAACCCCTCTCATCGTGACAACATGTCTACTTGAAGGTTTCAAATAAAGAGCTTTTGGTTTATGTGGGAATATTATTAGTTGAGTTTTGGAAGCATTAGGAGAAATCTTCCATTTTTGCAAGTATGAAGAAAAAATATCCAAACTTTTTTGCAATCGACTACAGATGACACGCAGGCTTCGTCCTTTGGCGGAGAGGCCTGTGTCATCCGCAAAAAAGGATTTTTGACATCCCTGAGGTAACTCAGGTAAGTCAGATGTAAAAATATTGTATAATATTGTGTGTGTGTGTGTGCGTGTGTGTGTGTATCCAATTCACCTCCCACTGACCGGCAGTGCTTTTATGTTAGAAAATTGTATGCATGTATTTTTTGATACCCTTCGATATCTTTATATCTGCAGTCAATTTTAGCCCGGGAGATGAAAGGTGATAGCTCTACTGAAATTCCAACGACCCATTTCAAGAATGGCAGTAAATACACACACATTCTGAGGTCATTTTCATATACAGTAAGCCCCGCATAAAAACACCCAGATATCAAATGGATATATGATATGTTTTTACACTTCCCAAATCGAAAATTAAATTTTCGACGCTGGCACGTATTTAGTTTCAAATGGTAATAGGTGCGTAAATAATAATAAAGAACGATTTTACCAGGATGTAATGCTCTTTTTCTCCGTCGCCACACTGAGCATACCGCCAAATACTATACGCTTTTTCACTGCACTACGCGCATAATATGACCGCTTCACCCGCCCCCGCAGGAGCAAGCATCACGGTCAAAGGATCACACACTACTAACTTATCCCGCGGATCACGCCACTTTTCTCCCCCCCACTGCACTGCGCGCGTAACAAGATTAATCCTGTCTGACCGCTTCACCCGCCCCCGCAGGAGCAAGCGTCACGGTCAAAGGATCACACACTACTCCGTGAAAATATTGTATAATATTGGTCCCAAAATGCTGCCTTGAGGAACACCAGCTCTTACAGGAAGTCTTTCAGATTTGGAGTTCTGATAATTAACCTGAAGTGTACGATTTGACAGATAACTTTGAATTATTCTAACAATGTATGTTGGAAAATATTTTTTTTTAATTTTACGATCAAACCTTCATGCCAAACACTGTCGAATGCTTTTTCTATGTCTAGAAGTGCAAGACCAGTTGAATAGCCTTCAGATTTGTTGGAATGCATCAAATTTGTTACACGTAAAAGTTTATGAGTGGTCGAATGCCCATGGCAGAATCCGAACTGTTCATTGGCAAAAATTAAATTTTCGTTGATGTGGGCCATCATTCTGTTCAAAATGACCTTTTCAAAAAGTTTACTGATGGAGGAAAGCAAACTGATTGGACGATAGCTAGAAGCTTCTGCAGGATTTCTATCTGGTTTTAAAATTGGAACAACCTTAGCATTTTTCCATTTGTCAGGAAAATATGCTAATTGAAAACATTTGTTAAATATATCAACAAAAATGATAAGCTACTTTCTGAAAGTTTCTTGATGAGGATGTAGAAAATTCCATCATCACCGGAGCTTTCATATTCTTGAATTTTTTGACAATTGTTCTCACTTCTTCCAAATGAGTAACCCAAGAATTTTCGAAAACGTTCTCTTAGTTGAGAAAATTTTCGAAGTCCTGAGTAACTTGATTTTCAATTAAACTAGTAAGTCCTAATTAAAATTGTGCGCGCTTTCAAACTGCATAGAAAGTGTTTGAGCTTTTTCGCAATTAGTTAGTAATAATTTGTTTTCCTCTTTCAATGCCGGTATTGGCTTCTGAGGTTTTTTCCAAAATTTTAGATAATTTCCAAAAGGGCTTAGAGCTAGGGTCCAATTGAGAAATCTTATTTTCAAAATTTTTGTCTCATAATTGTGCGAAAAGTTCCATGATTTCTTTCTGCAAATCCTGCCATATAATTTTCATAGCAGGATCGCGAGTGCGTTGAAATTGCCTTCTCCTCACGTTTTTAAGACGGATCAAGAGTTTGAGATCATCGTCTATAATCACGGATTCAAATTTTACTTCACATTTTGGAATTGCAATGCTCCTGGCTTCAACAATGGAATTTGTTAAAGTTTCAAGAGCATTGTCAATATCAAGTTTAGTTTGTAATGAAATGTTAACATCAAGATTAGAATCAATAAACGTTTCATATACAGTATGGCCCAGAAAAATACGAAAATTGTTTGAACGTGAAATACAGGGGTTTGTCAAAATAACTGGGACAGGCAAAAATTGGGCCAAATTTAGAATGCTGTAACTTTGACAAAAATTGACCGATTTCAATTCTTTAAGAAGTAATGGACGGGTGAACTAATCTAGTTTTGAGGTGCATCAAGGGAGATGAACTGTGACCACCGGATACCGGTGATAATCCGGATTTCCGGAAGCATGTCTTATGCAGTGAATTTATGACGTGTTGTTGGCAAAGATCTCAGTTAAAAAAATCAAAATTTCACTGCACATGAAGATAGAAGATCAAATTCTGAAGCGATTGTATTGAGATCGGTCCAGAAACAACCAAGATATGGCCATTTCCCCGGAACCGATGCCGGTAGTGGATCCGAATTGGGATCAAACAATTTAATCACATAAAATATGTCGCACAATATTGTTTTCTCCCTATAATAAAATACCATATTATAAGTTGAAAATGAGTCTTGTACAGATTTGGCCACTCATGGCGCCGCCAAGTGCCCCGGAGGAACCTTGTATAGGGGACATTTCGATTTTGACACCAAAACATGCGACGGCTCATTCTCCATGTCTTGTTGTAAATAGGGCAACTGTAGACTCAAAATGGATAGTTGACTACAGTGACTACTTTTTGGACCACCGGATGTTCCCGAGGGAACCTGTAATTAGGGACAACTGAAATTGTACTCCAATACATAATGTGCGACAGTTCATTTTTCATGTCTCGTGCTTAATACGGCTATTGTAGACCTAAAACGGATATTTGACTACAGTGGCCACTTTTGGGATCATCGGAATTTCCCGGATGAACCTGTCATTGGGGAAATTTCTGTCATTGTTCTGTTTTGGTGTACATATCATGCGACGGCTCTTTCTTCACGCCTTGTCGTAAATAAAGTAACTGTAGACTCAAACTGGGAATTTAAAATAAGTGGCCACTTTTGCGACCACCGGGTGTCCCCTAGGGAACCTATGATTGGGGACAATTGGAATTGAGCTCCAATACTTATCGTGCGCCGGCTCACTCTTCATGTCTTGTCATCAATAGATCAACTTTCGACCGATAATTGATATTCAACTAGAATGGCCCCTTTAGGGACCACCTGTAGTTCTTTAAGGAACCTATCATTGGGGACATTTCGATTTTTACACCAAAACATATTATGCGACGGCTCATTTTTCATGTCTTGTAGTGCACAGAGTAACGGTAGACTCAATGTGTTTATTTTTCTATTGTGGCCACTTTTGAGACCACCGGATGTTTCCGAGGGAATCTGAGATTTTGTTCAATTGGAATTGAATTCCAATACATGTCATGCGACGTCTGATTCTTCATTTATTGTCATGAATAGGATATAGATAGAGAATGCATGTTTTATTCAAGTGGCCACCTTTGGGACCACCGGAAGTTCAAGAGGAAACCTGTCATTAGGAAAAATTGTGTTTTAACGCTAAAACTGATCGTGTGACGTCTCTTTCTTTATGCCTTATTATGAATAGAATAACTGTAAGCTCAAAGTGTTTATTTAACTATAGTGGCCACTTTTAACTAGTAACCATCGGGTGCTTCGAGGGAACCTCTAATATAGATAATTGTGCTCGAATGCAACACAAAATCAAATGACGGCATTCTTTCAATTCTTATTTACTTAATAAACTATGATAGAGGAAATTTGTGTTTCCACACCAGCAAATGCTTTATGACGGTTCGTTCTTCACGATTTTAATGGATTTGCATTTTCTTAAATTCAAGTAAACATTCGATTCCTCGGACATTTTTTCAGGTCGACTATTCATTAGGAAACCTATTAATAATAATATTTGCTTTTATAACTCCAGGACAACCACTGCAAATAAAAATTATAAGAATCAATTACATCGATTTCAATTGTAAACAATGTTGCCTTCAATTGATTTACAGTTCTCAAAACCATTGTGTTTGTTTCAAATTAAAAAGAGATTTGTCAAATGTAGTTTTGGGCCATTCTTTTTTATTCAGATTCGGGATTCGCTACTGCGACCAGTCAATATTTTGATATTACCTGAATTTTTGGTGTAGTGCATGGCATAAGCATCAAGTATCGACTTCAACATTGTTCTTGGTTTGGTTTCACGGAAACATTAAAAAAAGATGATTAATACAGTACTGACCCGATTTTGTCTACCCCCGATTTTGTCAGCTTTTTGATCCAATTTTGACAGCTTTTTTATCCAATTTTGTCAGCCTATTTTAAATTTGATTAAATAAAATTATCGTCATGTTTTACCACGTTTACTTTAAAATTGATGATGATGTTTGATGTCATGCACGTATGGGCGTATCCAGAGGGGGCAATGGCAACGCCTTTTATTAAGTGTTAAAAATCGATATTACCAATATAAAGGAGGGGGAAGCCCCTGATAAAACGCTACGCCCATGTCCATCGCCCTCTTAAAAGTCCATATAACCATGTAACACGTCAAAATTTGGAAAACAGGAAAAAAATAAAATGACTCGATTTTGTTAGGTTCCCCATTTTGTCAGCATAAAATTTATCGAGGGGCTGACATAATCGGGTCCTTACTGTATATTTTTTTCTAATACTTCAACACTTAACAGGAAATTTACTCAACGTAGACGAAGTGGTACAACAAAGATAATTGACTCAAACTAGTGACCACTATTGTCAACATCCACCAAGCTACAGTTATCTTATTCATGGCAATACATTAAGAATAAGTTGCACGATATGCTTTGGCGTGGAAACATTTTTTTCCAATCCCAGGTTACCTTGAGGACATCCGGTGGTCCCAAAGTGACCACTATAGTCAAATGTACACTTTTAGTCTACAGTTATTTTTTTTTTCATCACAAGACATGAAAAAAGGGACACATTTATATGTTTTGCCGTGAAAACATAAGTGTCCCCAATAACAGAATTAATTGGGGAAATCCGGTGGTCCCTATAATGGCCACTGCAATCAAATATCCACTTCGAGTCTATAATTACCCTTTTTTTGTTGGGGGTTGAAACTACTGCGTCCAATATTTAGAACTATTGTAGAACTATTATAGAATTATAATTACCCTTACCATGACAAGACATGGAAAATGAGTTGTCGCACGATATTTTTTAACGTTCACACATAATTGACCACAATCACAGCCTCCCTCGGGGATATCCGGTGGTCACAAAAGTGACCACTTTAATTCATTGCTCACTTTGAGTCTACAGTTACATTATTCACGACAAGACATGGAGAAAGAGCCGTCGAATAATGTGTTTTGGTGTAAAAACAGAAATGTCCCCAATGACAGCTTCTTCCGGGAAATTCCGGTGATCCCAAAAGTGGCCACTGTAGTCACATATCAACTCTAGGTCTACAATAGCCCTGTTAAGCACGAGACATGAAGAATTAACCGTCGCACGATATGTATTGGAGTTCAATTTCAATTCTCCCTAATTACAGGTTCCCTCGGAAACATACGGTGGTCCCAAAAGCAGTCACTGTAGACAACTATCCATTTTGAGTCTACAGTTGCCCTATTTACGACAATACATGAAGAATGAGCCGTCGCATAATATGCTTTGGTGTAAAAATCTAAATGTCCCCAATTATAGGTGCCTTAGGGAACTTCAGGTGGTCCCAAAAGTGGCCACTTCATTTAAATTCCCCCTTTCTAGTCTACAGTTACTTTATTTACGACAAGTCATGAAGAAAGAGCCGTCGCATGATATGTTTTGGTGTTAAAACTGAAATGTCCCCAATGACTGGTTCCTCCTAAAAATTCCGGTGGTCGCAAAAGTGGCCACTGTAGTCAAATATCCGTTTTAGGTCTACAATAGCCCCGTTTAGCATGAGACATGAAGAATTAACCGTCGCACGATATGTATTGGAGTTTTACTTCAATTCTCCCTAATTACAGGTTCCCTCGGGAACATCCGGTGGTCCCAGAAGTAGTCACTGTAGTCAACTATCCATTTTGAGTCTACAGTTGCCCTATTTAGGACAAACATGAAGAATAAGCCGTCGCATGCTATGTTTTAGTATCAAAATCAAAATGTCCCCTATACAAGGTTCCTCCGGGGCACTTGGCGGCGCCATGAGTGGCCAAATCTGTACAAGACTCATTTTCAACTTATAATAGGGTATTTGATGATAAGCTAGGGAGAAAACAATATTGCGCGACATATTTTATGTGATTAAATTGTTTGGTCCCAATTCGGATCCACTACCGGCACCGGTTTCGGGGAAATGGCCATATCTTGGTTGTTTCTGGACCGATCTTAATACTTGGCGCACCTATCGCTTCAGAATTTGATCTTCTATCTTCATGTGCAGTAAAATTTTGATTTTTTTTAACCGAGATCTTTGCCAAAAACACGTCATAAATTTACTGCATAAGACATGCTTCCGGAAATCCGGATTATCACCGGTATCCGGTGGTCATAGTTCATCTCCCTCGATGCACCTTAAAACTAGATTAGTTGACCCGCCCATTACTTCTTAAAGAATTGAAATCGGTCAATTTTTGTCAAAGTTACAGCAATCCAAAGTTGGCCCAATTTTTGCCTGTCCCAGTTATTTTGACAACCCCCTGTAGCATCCACAAGCGATATTTATTTTTTTGGTACCAGAGTATAGAGGAGTTATTAGAGAACATGTTTTTCATGATCACAATAAAATATTTTGCCAAGGTCGTAGTTTTGAGGGCATTTTCGTCTTATAGGTTTGATATGCCTTTATTTTTTGAGGTTTTGAGCAAAACGGAGCCGCTTATTACACTTATAAGAAGGTTCAATCAAAGCTCTCCGAAATGAGCCGTTTTTTCGAAAATATGTTTGAGTCTCCAATTACCCAGGTATGAACCAATTCTATCATTTGATATGGGCGTATGCTGGAGACAAGGCCTGTGAAGAATCTCACGCCATCGTTGATCGTTTAGAAGCTGTCACCACACAGATATTAAACTCGACGTCCGCATGATAAAATTTGAAGGTATGCTTCCAGTTTTTCTTTGATAAGGTGAAAGTAACAGATTAAAATCATGTCCAAAGCGAAAGACTGAATCGAAATAGATTAAACAATACAAATAACGAATAATATTCATGTTTAATTAACATTTTCTAAGTAAAAACTACCATGAAACATGATATGACGATTTTCGAATTTTTTTTATGGGCCATACTGTATTTTCCAGTCGGCTCAAAAATAATTGAATGTGTAGCTGATAGGATTGAGAATCGCTTCATGGGATATTTGAAATGTAACAGGGACATGATCAGAATCAAAATCAGCATGAGTAACTAATTGGCTACAAAGATGACTAGAGTCGGTTAAGACCAAATCAATGGTAGATGGATTTCTAGAAGAGGAAAAACATGTAGGGCTATCAGGGTATTGAATTGAGAAATATCCTGAAGATCACTCATCAAATAAAATTCTGCCATTGGAATTACTTTGAGAATTATTCCATGACCGATGTTTGGCATTAAAGTCATCAATGAAAAATTTTTTTGACTTATTGTGAGTCAATTTTCGCAAGTCAGTTTGGAGCAAATTAACTTGCTGTCCAGAGCATTGAAAAGGCAAATAGGCAGCTATGAAAGTATATTTACCAAACTGTGTTTCAACAAAAACACCTAAAGTTTCAAAAACTTTAGTTTCAAATGACGAAAACAGTTGATGTTTTATACGCCTATGAATGATGATTGCAACTCCCCCACATGCCCCATCAAGTCGATCATTACGAAAAACAAAAAAGTTAGGATCTCTTTTGAGTTTAGATCCAGGTTTCAAATACGTTTCATTAATAACTGCTATATGCACGTTATTAACTATAAGAAAATTAAACAGCTCGTCCTCTTTACCATTCAAAGAACGAGCATTAAAATTTAAAATATTATTTGGATCCATTAGAAAAACGTAATCTAATAACAATTTTATTCGTAAATTTTACACCAACTTGGACTGCTTCAGTCATAGTGGTGGCTTTGAACATTGATTCAATCAATAGATTCAATTGTTCAGTAAGAAAATTAGAATCTGAGGCAGACATATCACTTGAATTGGGTACATTATCTGATGATTTCCCATTAGATTTTTCGGTAGACGAAGAAGTGGAGTAGATGTTACCTGTGGCGGTAGGGTTTTTTCCATTTCCAAGTAGAATGGGCACTCTTAGTACGAATAGGGGAGGAGTTCAAATTACCTGCTACGATATCGGCAAAGGATTTTCCGTGGGTAGATACATTCGAAATTGAAAGATTCGAACGGCTACCCGACTGATTGAAATTAGTTTGTGAATGAGCATGATTATGACCTTCCTGATGGGTATGATTCCTAATCAAGCGATCGTTAAATGAAAAAAGAGTATTGTTAGAAACTCTACCAGGCAAATTCCGGAAACGACCATTATCGTAACGGATATTATCTTTCATCTGCCTGGCACGAGCCTCAATGACTCTCCTTCGCGAAGGACAATCCCAAAAATTGGACTTACGATTGTTCCCGCAATTTGAGCATATAAACTTGGTGGTATATTCCTTCACTGGACAGGCGTCCTTAGCTTGAGAAGAACCTCCGCAAATCATGCATTTAGCATGCATGCGACAATTTTTTGTACCATGACCCCACTTTTGGCACCGACGGCACTGAGTGGGGTTCTGGTAATTTCCTCCAGGTTTCTGGAAATGTTTCCATGTCACACGGACATCGAACAAAAGTTTTGCTTTTTCTAAAGCTTTAACATTATTTAGTTCTTTTTTTTTAAAGTGAACTAAATAATATTCTTGAGAAAACCCTTTCCGAACAATGCCAGATTGAGTTCTCTTTTTCTAATCATTACTTGGACTGGGGAGAATCCAAGTAAATCATTTATTCCATTTTTGATCTCTTCATGTGACTTTTGGGGCCCAGATAGCCGCAGCGGTAAACGCGCAGCTATTCAGTAAGACCAAGCTGAGGGTTGTGGGTTCGAATCCCACTGGTTGAGGTTCTTTTCGGGTTGGAAATTTTCTCGACTTCCCAGGGCATAATCTTCGTACCTGCTACACGATATATACATGCAAAAATGGTAATTGGCATAGTAAGCTCTCAGTTAATAACTGTGGAAGTGCTCATAAAAAATCACTAAGCTGAGAAGCAGGCTCTGTCCCAGTGAGGACGTAACGCCAGAAAGAAGAAGAAGAAGGTGACTTATAGTCACTTGAGAGACCTTTCAAGACGACTTTGAACAAACGTTCAGTTTTGTCATCATAAGTAAACAATTTGTGCTTCTTATCTTCAAGAGGTTTGAGAAGAAGTTCGCGATCTTTAAGGTGAAACAGCTTGGAATCAACATTCAATAATGTTCCAAAATTTTGAAGGCACAAATCTCGCGAAAGAAGCATCAAACTACAGTGAAATTTCTATTTTAGCTTTGTGCACTAGCAGAAAGCTTAAAATAAGAAAATTGGCTTTGTATGTTCATTATTTCAGAAGATTTGTGCCATCGAAATCGTGAGTAGGGGCACAAGCCGGCCATTGTGCCTGCCATGTTTGGATTCCGTGATGTGTCACCTTAAGAGTTTCCAGGAAAACGCGACAGTCTCCTTTCTTTGCGATTTGGAAGGAAACCTTCCAAATCCCCTAATGGAGTTCAAGATCTCCTGCCTAAATCCCCCAAATTCGGAACAACTGACCACGATAGGCGACACTCTTTGCTTCCTCACTTGAATCAAAGAGCCTGGGCTAGAGGCTGCTTCGATTTGGTGTTCGGAAAATTTGTTCAGAGCATCGAACTGATTTCGATACAAGTATTCATTTTACCCTTGGAAGAAAGTTCGCATTCCGGAGAAACGTCCTATCTTCCATTCTTGCCACGTTCAGTGACAGTTTTAAATCCCACTTTTTTGGAAGGAAGCTGTGAATTCAGATATTCACCCTTCCTTTTATTTGTAGTTGCAACCATGTTTAGTGAAAAATAAAACGAATGAAGACGTGCCCTCCTAAGAGGTTTTTTCCCAAGACGTTGTCCAAGAAGGATTACCACCGCTAGCTTTCGCCAACGGGTCCAACGAAAAATCGAAGGCATGGGTCCAAACAAGGATCGTAAAGGGTTCAATAGTAGAAAAAATAGTATTGTTTTAGTAGCACTGAAGAGTACCGTTTTTAATTGTAGCACTGAAAAGTACTGTTTTTGTAGCACTGAAAAGTACTGTTTTATTGCTTTTGGTAGTTTAAAAAAAAACTTCCAAGAACAGAGAGAATTCGTTTACGCACAGCACGAAGGTACGATACGCACTGATTAAGATGTGTTTATTCTTTCTAAATACAGCATCGCTGAAACATCAAACAAATCTAGTTGAGGATTCCGTGCATTGAATAACAATGCAACGCATTTTGACGACTTCTCAAACGATCCAAATATGACGTCCATCATCGTTTTTTGAGATTTCTAGACCCTCTCTCCCCCCTCTGTCGCGCTTTTTCCCATACCTAATACATGCAGTGTCATACTTTCACAGACGTCATGGAAGTCATATTTGAATGATCCCCAACTGTTTTTCGTGCACAACAGCATCGCAATATTTTATCAAAGGATTTTTTTAATTGAATTATTTATTAGTGTTTTAATATTATACAAACAACTCACGGAAGTTTTAATGAAATGGATCGCTGAAGTACCGGGATTATGACGTCAACATGTGGCTAAAATGTATTGATCGTGGAATGTCGCATCGAAGTTTAACTACTTGCGAAGGTTTAAAATAATCACTGTTTCTGTAAACTTTTGGGAAACTCAATAGGCTTTATGGCAATGAGAATTTTGAAGACAATTTGAGGGGAAAAACAAGAAAATTTGTGTAAACTTAACGATGAATGGAGTGTTTATATGTTTTTTTCTCAGCACTCTTCATTTTTTGCTACAATCTTTCTTAAAAGTGGGTTTATCATACTTGCGAATCATTTAAGAGGTCTTTTCGTCATTTTTGCATCGTATTTCATCAATATCTTTTAGCTGTGAATGGGTTTGCAATCATATTCTCATGTGTTTATTACATACTTGCTATAATCTCTTAATTCATCTCATAGCATCATACAATAATTGATTTATTACGAATAATTGACAATACGGCAATTTCAGGATATTTCCGAGGACGCTGCTGCAGTGCCGTCGGGATGCAATAACAGCACAATGTTCATCTTGTACATCCCTTACCCAGACATCAGTTTCATATAGCCTATTTCACAGATAAGAAAACGAAGAATTTGAAAGGAGGAACATCATCTGCTATTCTAAGGGTATAAAGCATCCCTCCTTCGTTTCGGTTTCATTCTGTTTTCGCTTTCAAACTGGTAAGAGCTCCTCCAAACCTGCTCAGCTCCTCGCTACCAGAGGCAAGCTGTTGATCACCAAGCGGCGGCAAGTTTGTACGAGATGGCTGAAGAAAATCGACCAAAGCCGCTTGTTGAAGCGCACATCGTCATCCGCACCGCAAATCTCATCGGGCGAGGAGGATTGCAACCAGTGCGCCGCCAAAATGTGTCCGTGTTACGAAAATTCAACAATTCAATCGGTTCTTTCCAGAGCCAACAAATGTGTTTAAAGAGTTATTTGTGTAATATTCCCTAATGTGTTTACCACATACTTGCTATAATCTCTTAATTCATCTCATAGCATCATACAATAATTGATTTATTACGAATAATTGACAATACGGCAATTTGAGGGTGTTTCCGAGAACGCTGCTACAGTTCCGTCGGGATGCAATAACAGCATAATGCTAATCTTGTACATCCCTTACCCAGACATCAGTTTCATATAGCCTATTACCCAGATAAGAAAACGAAGAATTTGAAAGGAGGAGCATCACCTGCTATTCTAAGGGTATAAAGCATCCCTCCTTCGTTGAATTCGGTTTCATTCTGTTTTCGCTTTCGAGCTGGTAAGAGCTCCTCCAAACCTGCTCAGCTCCTCGCTACCAGAGGCAAGCTGTTTGTACGAGATGGCTGAAGAAAATCGACCAAAGCCGCTTGTTGAAGCGCACATCGTCGTGCGCCGTCAAAGTGTGTCCGTGTTACGCAAATTCAACAATCCAATCGGCCCTTTCCAGAGCCAACAATTGTGTTTTAAAGAGTTGATTGTGTAATATTCCCAAATTTGTTCGAGATGGCTGAAGAAAATCGACCAAAGCCGCTTGTTGAAGCGCACCGCTTGTCAGCACCGCAAATCTCATCGGGCGAGGAGGATTGCAACCAGTGCGCCGTCAAAGTGTGTCCGATCACCAAGCGGCGGCAAGTTTGTACGAGATGGCTGAAGAAAATCGACCAAAGCCGCTTGTCATCGTCATCCGCACCGCAAATCTCATCGGGCGAGGTGGATTGCAACCAGTGCGCCGTCAAAGTGTATCCGTGTTACGCAAATTCAACAATTCAATCGGCCTGTCGAAGTTTGCTTCGACCGAGATTTACGATTCGTGACTTTGACTGATAGGGTAATTCTTCCGTTTCGGTAACCTCCAGAGCAGGGATTGTTTAATTGGCTCTTTATTTGGGAGATTACTAATTTCCTGTGCAAGTGTGACAAAATTGTATAAATATTTCAGAGATTAGTTTCATAATTTCAGTTATGTAGGCCATAGTTAACAAATTTTGTTCTGAGAACATTATATAATAGATACTGTTGATCAACACTTACGTTTAGTTCCCCTAGTTCAGATTCAGCGGGTAGTAGGGGTCTTTTACTGTTATAACGGAGCTGCAATAACATGTACTTAAATTTTGGAAGAAATTTCATAGTTTTTCATCGCCTTACCGGTTTAAGTTCAACGTTTGATTTGAAAGGTACACTTTTGGATTAGACACTCGTCTAGGATGCTTTGCCTGGTTGTTTTAGGTTATAATAAGTAGTTCTAATTAGTTTTAAGATTTGGTATAATAGATTCTAGTTTACCTCGCAGCGCAATTAATAATTCAATTAGTTTAGCAGTAGATTTTAAGTTATCACCATAAATAGATTAAGTATTAAGCTAATAAACTCAACGTGTACCGTAATCCGGGGTAACATTGATCAGCGGGGTAACATTGATCGGTATGACCCTTCTCGTAAAAAGTGCGATTCATCCTTTATTGATGGAATATTTTCAAAGTATGGATGGTGCCTCTCCTTCTTACATTCATAAGCTAATAAAAACTAAGGTTTCTGCGAAAATCGCATTTCGTTCATGCGTAAATTTATCAACTTTTTGAATCGATGATTTTTATCATTATGTGGTTTTACTAAAAATGACATCGCCAAAAACGATTCCGTTGTCAAATCTCTTTTAAGTTTATTCAATTAAGCAACATTAACGAACTTCTATTAAGAATGCAGAATTTCCTTAGGAAATTGCCTACCTTCAGGCGCATTCCGCGGTTCAAAGTAATTTTATTTTTGAAATAACTCAAAAAGTAAATGACTTGTAAGAGTTTGGTCTTCATATTCGGCTTCAGGGGCCATGATTTAAGTAAGCAATGACATTTTCAACATTACCGAATGTTGTTTACATGGGTAATCAATGTTACCCCATATCAGCTAAATCAAAAAATCACTTAAAACATTTATTTAAACTTACTTAAATCTTTTGAAAACCGAAATACAGTTTACAGTCACGAGCGGTGGGTGCCAGTACTTGTTTTAAAAATATGAAACTTGCCACATTTGCATTTTCAAACGAACAGTTTAAGATAAATCCCAAAAACTGATCAATGTTACCCCGGATTACGGTATATACTTCGCTAATAGCTTTCCTTTTCTCCTTCTGTACTCACGGACAGTGACAGACGGTCGTTCTGTCACTCTTTACCAGTGTTGCTAGAACCGCAGGGGCAGGGATGCTGTTGAGGCACTATCAGAAAGGGCGCGTGCTGTCCAATAGGGCAGTCCACACTCTCCCAGGTACGCCAGCGATCAGACTGGCTTACTTCCTTCGCGCCCGACGTCTAAGACTGCCAGTTTGGTAACCGCACGAACGTAGACTCCAGTAGACGTTCTTATGGTTGCTGAACGAACTTCGCCGTCTTTACCTGGATGGGTTGCGATAACTTTCCCCTTTGGCCAGCAGTTACGAGGAAGTTTTGGGTCGGTTATCACTACCACGTCGCCTTCTTTAACAGGATCCGTTCGCTCGAACCACTTGGATCGTTTGGTGATTTCTTCGCTTAGCCAACGCTTCCAGAACGTGTTGGCTAGTACCTGCGAGACTAGGATGTTCTGACGGAGAGCGGTTTTGCTATCGTCGAGGGTGGAGAATGGTTTGATCCCGTTAGAGGAACCAAGAAGAAAGTGGTTCGGGGTCAAAGCGGGTGCGCAGTCGTCGTCTACTGGAACGTGAGTTAGTGGCCTGGAGTTGATTATATTTTCAACCTCGATAAAAAGATTACGCAAAACTTCATCGGTCGGTTTTCGAGAAGGATTGATCGTTTGAAGATTCCGCTTAACGCTACCTATCAGCCTCTCCCAGCTCCCGCCCATATGTGGCGCTAGGGGTGGGTTAAAGGACCATGCTGTATCAACGGTAACGAACTCCTTCATCACCTCATCTACGTTAACCTTCGCAACGGCCTCTTTCATTTGACGAGACGCACCGATGAAATTTGTTCCTCTATCACTGTAGATTACACTAGGCGTACCACGACGTGCAATAAAGTTTCTGATTGCCATTATGCAGGAATCGGTACTCAATGAGTGTACGACCTCTATATGAATTGCTCGAACTGTTAGACATGTTGCGAGCATTCCCCACCGTTTTTCCGTACGCCTACCAACAGCTACTTCGTATGGTCCGAAATAATCGATTCCTGTGTGCGTGAAAGGGGGTGAGTACGCTGCGAGTCGAGCTTGTGGAAGATCATCCATGATTGGCGGACGTGGATTAGCGTGATCGATTTTACATTTTTGGCAGTTCTTCTTCACCTTGGCATATGCAGCACGGATGTGTGGAATGGTGAATTTCTGTCGGAGCTCGTTGATCACTGCCTCATGATTCTGATGGTGGAATTGTCGATGATAATGCACTATTATCAGATTGGTGATGGGATGGTCACGTGGTAGAATTATCGGCTGCTTGGCGTCTTCTGTTGCGTAGTGACAGGCCGCAATTCTTGTTCGCATTCACATTAGTCCTTTGCTATCTAACCATGGAGTTAATTGGTACAGACTGCTCTGCTTCGGTATCGTTCTGAAGCTGGAGTTCTGGCGTGATTTCTCTAAATGGGCAATTTCCTCTGGATATCCATCACGTTGAGCGACTCGAAGAAGATGAGCTTCAGCAGAGATCAGTTCCGATTCCGTTAGCAATCCAATGGTTGTCGGCTCCTTTCGCATTTTCCGACGACAGTTAGCTATGAATCGTATAACGTAGGCGGTGACGTTGAGGATACGCTTCCAGCTTGAATAGTCATGGGGGTTTATCATAGGTTCGCTGGGAACATGGTTCGCAAGTAGACTGGGGCGAAGCTCTTCTTCTGTAGATATGTTCCTCTTGAGCTGTTGTGGCCAGTCCGTTTCACGTTTCCACAGGAATTCTGAGCCAACAAACCATCTGCTGTGTGGTGTGAGATCGGGCGTAGAGCTCCATTTGGTGCCGTCGTCTGCCACGTTCATCTTGGATGGCACCCAATGCCATTGGTTTGCTTCAGTTGTCTCCAGAATTTCACTGACCCGGAAAGCAACAAATTGTGAATATCGTCGGTGGTCAGAGTTCAGCCAACATAGTACATCACGAGAGTCGGTCCAATAGTACTTTCTGGATATTTTCACAGACAGGGCATCTGTAATTGTATTGGCTAATCTTGCTCCAACTACTGCGGCTTGTAATTCTAGTCGGGGAATTGAAACAAACTTTAGTGGCGCAACTCTTGTCTTTGAAGCAACGATGTTACATCCGATGGTTTCATCCTTGTTAAACCGCAGAAATGCAACGGCGGACATTCCACTTTCACTAGCATCGGCAAATATGTGAAGTTCTGCTTCCTGATCGGGATCCTGGGATAGCGACCTATAACATCTGGGGACTTGAACTTGTTCTACTTGAGGCAGCATCTTCAGCCAGTGTTTTCACTTTATGTATGCATCGTCGGTTATATCTTCATCCCACTGCACACCGGACCGCCACACCTCTTGCAAAAGCACCTTCAGGAACATCAGAAAATGTCCGATCAGCCCAAGTGGGTCAAATATAGACATCAATACCCGCAACACTTCTCGTTTTGTTGGTCGTCTTTGGCCCTCGAGGAGGTCACAGTCGTATCGTTTCCATCCAACCTTGTACGTGAATGTGTCTGACTTGGTACACCACCACATTCCCAAGACTTTCTCGGTGCTTATCTCTGGTGACAAGTCCAGGTCTTTCTCGTCCATCAAGTCTATTCCCTTTCCATTTATGGCTCTTAGCACTGCTGATGAGTTGCTTATCCAATTACGGATTTCAAATCCACCTTGATCGTGGACGTATTTCACTTCGTTTGCCATTCGAACTGCTTCTTCTTCGGTTTCTAGACTAACCAGCATATCGTCCACGTAGTGCTTCTTCTGAATTACTTCGGCTGCTTTTGGATGTTGTGTTGCATGACGCTCGGCATTGATGTTTTTCACATATTGTGCGCAGCTGGGTGAGCAGCACGCTTCAAAAGTCATGACTTGCATCACATAGACCACAATTTCTCCTTCTTCATTCCACCATAGAAAGCGTTGACACTGTTGATCTTCACTCAGAATGCGTACCTGGTGGAACATTTCCCGGATGTCCCCGGTAAGGCCCACTCTATTCTCTCGAAATTGGAGCAAGATAGACAGCAGCGAACACAACTGATCGGGTCCTTTAAGCAGGTTGGAATTCAACGAAACGCCGAATGAGCATGCTGCACAATCCCAAACAAGCCTAACTTTTCCTGGTTTATTAGGGTTTACAACCGGAAATACCGGAAGGTACCAAATTCTAGGAAACCGCTGACTGAGTTCAGCTTCAGAAAGCTGTCGAACATAGCCCTTGGAGACGTAATCCATCATCATTGTTTGCAAAGTCGTCGCTAATTCTGGTTCTTTGGTAAGGCGCTTTTGTAAGCACTGGTGTCTTCTTAATGCCATGGTGTAGCTTTCCGGTAAGCGGACGTTATCGTGACGCCACAGCAGTCCGGTCGTGTATCGCTCTCCATCGTAGGTAGTCAGTTGCTTCAAGAGGTCCTGAGATCGCTGATCATCAATGGAGAGGAGAAGATTTTCTGGTTTGGTGATGCCGACGCTATCCAGCGCAAAATGATTTTTCACGGCCTGATGCAGCTCATCATCTCGCGTCCGCTCACATGAGCATACGTGGAAAGTATAGTCTACAAGGTTGTCGATGGTATCTGCATTTGCATTACCTCCATCACATACTGTCCAACCTAATCGTGTTTTAACAGCTACTGGCTCACCAATGTTTCCCTCTCTGCTTTTTAAGACAAGGCTGACTTGTACGTGCTTCATGCCGATGAATATTCTTGGGCGAGCATCGTAGTAGGAATCGATAGGGAGTCCCTTCAGATGCGGATATTGCTGTTCCAAATCCTCTACCTTGAGGGTTTGATGTGGCAGCAGTAGCTCTTCAACGGTTCTCACTCCAGCTAGTTGATAGTTTTTGGCCGCTCTACTTGTTCCGGATATATCAATAGTAACAGACTGCGAATCTCGTTCGCATCTCTGCGTTCCCCCCGTCCAACGGAGACATAGAGGTATCGTGGCACCTTTGAGCTTAAGTTGGTCCGCCAATTCTTGATCTATCAGGCTAAGATGGGAACCTTCATCCAAGAACGCATAAGTATGGATGGAACCTTGAGGTCCACTGAGCACCACGGGCAGATAGCGGAATAGCACGGCATTAGACTTCGCTTGGTGAGTGTTGCAGTCGTGCGTTGGTACTTCCGCAACGGATGCCGGAGGTCTGCCAACCTTTTCTGGAGAGGTAGATGGTAATTGCGTTGTTTGGTTGAGGAATTGATGGTTTGTCTTATCGTTATGAAGTAGCTCATGATGTTTGTAAGTGCATCCATTCCGACCGCATAGTTTAGCGTCGCATCCCTCTTTGTGCCGGCGTAAACAATTTCGGCAGAGTTTGAATTCTTTAACTACGGCCCATCTGGATTCACGAGATAACTCCAGAAAATGTTTGCATTTGGAAGCAATTTCGCATTCTCCTCCACAGACAACACAGACATCGGATTGCTGCTTCGAGACTGACGCTTGGCTACTTCCACAGGGTGCTGAACTGTACGTCATGGATTTTTGACGGCTTGTTGCTTCCGAGAGTGTCTCAGAATGCGCATTAAGGAATGCATTCGATTTCTTACTCCCCCGTCCTTCATTGTGTGATGGCTTTGATTCGTTTGAATCGACAGGGATTACGACGGTACTTGCCGCCTCGGCCAGGGAATATACCCAATTCCCAAAGGTCGCCAGGTTGACCCGCTGAAGCGTTTGTCGATGTCTAGCCCAGTCTAGCTTTAAAGTCGCCGGAAGCTTGCTAACCAACTGGTGGAGAAGAGAAACGTTGTACATATAATCCTCTAGCTCGTACGCGTCCACCGTGGCGCAGAAATTTTGCACGTTCACTGCGAACTCCACTAACGTCTCCAGCCGGTCCTCTCTTATCGCTGGAAGAGCGTTATCCTTTTGAATCAGAGAGTGGACAACGGCTTCGGGTTGCCCGAACCTCATTTTCAGAGTGCGCATGATTGCTGGAACATTCGACGGATGCATTAATAGACTCCGTGCTGTTTCATACGCCTTTCCTTCTAAGGATTTTTGGAGACGAATGAGATTTTCTTCGTTCGTAAAGCCGCACATATTTGTCGTGCTATTAAACATTGACATAAAGACCGGCCATTCCTCGAATTTGCCTGAAAACTTGGGCAAATCTTTGGAGATACCTTGGCGGGCTGCCAACTGCTGTCGGGAAAACGAACAAGGTTCAAAATCTTCTTCTAGTCGGTCCGTTGAAAAACCTGCTCCTTCAAAGGTTCTTCTTGGCTGACGAGTGGGTTGTCTATATGACTGTGTAAAACCTCTTATCGATGACGGTTGAACAGGTTGTTCGCCTTGAGAAGCACAGGGCATTCCTAAGTCTTCATCATTGATCCGGATCTGGCGGAACTGATTTGCCAGCGGAGTAGAGCCTATCCGAGCTTGTGCAGAGTAGTTTTTCGTAGAATGTCTCTGTGGATCGAAGACTTCTACGATCCGGGGATCAACTGCATCTTCCATACGAATGTTCGTATCTTGAACCCACTGTCTAACTCGATCTTGTGATCCGCTGTAGTCAGATCCGGTTTGGCTGTTCATCTGTTCCAGCAATTCGTACTTCCGGTCCAAGTAAGCCCGATGCTTCTCCGCTTGTTGTTTTTCATATTCGCGTTCCTCCTCAAGCCGTTGCAGCTGCAATTGTAATAGAGATCTACGAGATGACGAAGAGGCCAGCGAAGCGGCCGTTTTATCACGACTCATGGCTCCATAAGTAGGGACCGTCTTTGCCATTGGGTCAGACAGCGGATTGCGACGTGCATTCATTCCAGGCTCAATTGTACCCTTAGAGACGAACTGTTCCTTCGTAGAGGCTGACTTTCCCTGTCCTGCGCGATGCGATGTCCCGGCTGATAGACGATTTATGGCAGAAGGGGAGGACTGCTGAATCCCGGTTGTGTTAACACATTTGGGACAACTCCAGCTCTTATCCGCAATTTCTTCTGTAACGCCTACACACCCAAAGTGGATCCATCTATCACATTTGTCGCACTGAACCATCTTGTCATTATCCGTCTCCTGGCAGAATGTGCAGTTTTGTTCTGGAACATGCCCGCGACCCTTATGATGTCCAATCGTATCAACTCCTTCATCCGTGACCACCACCACAATATTGGCTTCACCACTATTCTCGACAGCGTCTGAGTGTTTTTCCTTCGGCCGCGCACCTTTAGGACCGCTTTTACCGTCTTTACCACTTTTACGACCCGACATCGCTCGCGTAAACGAAATTAGTAAATTGTCGACCGAGATTTACGATTCGTGACTTTGACTGATAGGGTAATTCTTCCGTTTCGGTAACCTCCAGAGCAGGGATTGTTTAATTGGCTCTTTATTTAGGAGATTACTAATTTCCTGTGCAAGTGTGACAAAATTGTATAAATATTTCAGAGATTAGTTTCATAATTTCAGTTATGTAGGCCATAGTTAACAAATTTTGTTCTGAGAACATTATATAATAGATACTGTTGATCAACACTTACGTTTAGTTCCCCTAGTTCAGATTCAGCGGGTAGTAGGGGTCTTTTACTGTTATAACGGAGCTGCAATAACATGTACTTAAATTTTGGAAGAAATTTCATAGTTTTTCATCGCCTTACCGGTTTAAGTTCAACGTTTGATTTGAAAGGTACACTTTTGGATTAGACACTCGTCTAGGATGCTTTGCCTGGTTGTTTTAGGTTATAATAAGTAGTTCTAATTAGTTTTAAGATTTGGTATAATAGATTCTAGTTTACCTCGCAGCGCAATTAATAATTCAATTAGTTTAGCAGTAGATTTTAAGTTATCACCATAAATAGATTAAGTATTAAGCTAATAAACTCAACGTGTATATACTTCGCTAATAGCTTTTTTTTTCTCCTTCTGTACTCACGGACAGTGACAGACGGTCGTTCTGTCACTCTTTACCAGTGTTGCTAGAACCGCAGGGGCAGGGATGCTGTTGAGGCACTATCAGAAAGGGCGCGTGCTGTCCAATAGGGCAGTCCACACGGCCCTTTTCAGAGCCAACAATTGTGTTTTAAAGAGCTGATTGTGTAATATTCCCTAATTTGTTCGAGATGGCTGAAGAAAATCGACCAAAGCCGCTTGTTGCAGCGCACATCGTCGTGCGCCGTCAAAGTGTGTCCGTGTTACGCAAATTCAACAATCCAATCGGCCCTTTCCAGAGCCAACAAATGTGTTTTAAAGAGTTGATTTTGTAATATTCCCAAATTTGTTCGAGATGGCTGAAGAAAATCGACCAAAGCCGCTTGTTGAAGCGCACCGCTTGTCAGCACCGCACTTCAACATCGTCATCCGCACCGCAAATCTCATCAGACGCGGAGGATTGCAACCAGTGAGCCGCCAAAATGTGTCCGTGTTACGCAAATTCAACAATTCAATCGGCCCTTTCCAGAGCCAACAAATGTGTTTTAAAGAGTTAATTGTGTAATATTCCCTAATGTGTTTACCACATACTTGTTATAATTTCTTAATTCATCTCATAGCAGCATACAATAATTTATTTATTACGAATAATTAACAATACGGCAATTTGAGAATGTTTCCGAGGACGCTTCTGCAGTGCCGTCGGGATGCAATAACAGCATAATGCTAACTTGTACATCCCTTACCCAGACATCAGTTTCATATAGCCTATTTCCCAGATAAGAAAACGATGAATTTGAAAGGAGGAGCATCACCTGCTATTCTAAGGGTATAAAGCATCCCTCCTTCGTTGAATTCGGTTTCATTCTGTTTTCGCTTTCGAGCTGGTAAGAGCTCCTCCAAACCTGCTCAGCTCCTCGCTACCAGAGGCAAGCTGTTTGTACGAGATGGCTGAAGAAAATCAACCAAAGCCGCTTGTTGAAGCGCACATCGTCGTGCGCCGTCAAAGTGTGTCCGTGTTACGCAAATTCAACAATCCAATCGGCCCTTTCCAGAGCCAACAAATGTGTTTTAAAGAGTTGATTTTGTAATATTCCCCAATTTGTTCGAGATGGCTGAAGAAAATCGACCAAAGCCGCTTGTTGAAGCGCACCGCTTGTCAGCACCGCAAATCTCATCGGGCGAGGAGGACGCAACCAGTGCGCCGTCAAAATGTGTCCGTGTTACGCAAATTCAACAATTCAATCGGCCCTTTCCAGAGCCAACAAATGTGTCAAAGAGTTAATTGTGTAATATTCCCTAATGTGTTTACCACATACTTGCTATAATTTCTTAGTTCATCTCATAGCAGCATACAATAATTGATTTATTACGAATTATTGACAATACTGTAATTTGAGGATGTTTCCGAGGACGCTGCTGCTGTGCCGCTGGGATGCAATTTATTTTCTATTGTTACGTGGTCCTACGTCACCAGTTCGTACAACCCCATAGGGATGTACCCTAATAGTTTTTTATTTTTTTGGACAATTGTTAGAGTACCATCAAAGTACATACACACCAAATTTAAAGTTTATTGGAGTTAAATTGTGAAAGTTATTAAATAAATAAATCGTACATATCCTTTTTTGACCCATTCTCACCCCCAACGACGGTATGGAAAATTATTTAAAATTCGATTTCAGTCGTGGTTGATTTTAAAATGGTCAAAAAACCAATCCTTATATTTACGTTAAAACATGAATAAATGAAAAATTAAGGTTGCCTATCCAAAATAATAGGGATAGCCTTTCGTAAGTCTGAAATGTATTAGGTATATTTATCACTATTTAAAATGCCTGAAGAGTTATAACTAAGTGATGTTGTCTTATGTGGAGAGAAAAATACGAGATTTTTCAAATTTTAGCATTTTTGCAAGTGTTCTCTATCAAAGCCAAAAAAATTCAAACAAAATTATATACAAAACATCCTTGATACAATGTCCATGAACTCACAACGGCGAAAGATTTTGATAAAATCATATTTTACTAGTTATTTTTCAACAAAAACAAAATGTAGGGTCTGTGCTGACCAGATAAGAATTGATTTTCTGAAATCAAAATTTGCAATGTAAATGACTATTGAATCAAACAAATTTATCACAGATGTTTGCTGAAATAGCCTATAGAAAAATACAAAAATATAAAAATATTTTATTGTTTGGAAAAGTACCTTGATTTTCATTATCAAAGTCGTGCCCATACTTTCTGGGATCGACGTCAAAGCTGTATTGAATGCAGAATCATTCATCAGATTCTTAATTTGAGGACTCGCGAAAACACCTTCTTATATCTTCGCATCCGACAGGTTTGGAATGGCGGACCTTTATTCTTCTTTCACAAAATTTTTGAAGAGTCCCAGTTTAATGTGTTGCGGAGGAAGTTAATTTTCGTTCATATCCACAAGAGGACTACTCATTACGATTCTTCGGCCAACCGTAAAGCTATCTCGTTTTGGACAATCTTTCCAAACGAAGTGCTCTTTGCGTGCTCGACTATCCCATTTGCTCAAAAAACACAGGAATTTTATTTATGTACGACATTCAAATCGGAGCAGATTTTCAATTATGTTGGTTGTAATTGATCAGTTTGAGCAACAACGCCTTTGATTAATACGTCTCCTTCATATTTACGGCGTAAACCAGTGGAATACATGGTTTGTTGTTTTCCTTATGAAACAAAATATTCATAGCTTTGAACAAATAGCGGTACACATATAACCTCCCTGAGGAAGGCTCCAACAGCGAGCCGAAACGTTGGAAGTTAAATAACAAATTTCAAGTTCATTAAAATTTTGTGCAACAATGTTTATGTTTTGGAACTCAAAAACGATGTATTTGTATAAATTTATGGCAAAAATAGACTCACAGACAGCATATTGAATCCACATAAGATTATTTTTAAATCTGCATAACATTTTTGAAGTCTCTTATATTTTGCGTAAAGTAATTTTTGGATGGCTCATAACGTTGAATATCATCATATGGGATCAGTTTCAATGCAAACTCGGTAATACATTACGAAAATATTATATTCTAAATAGCCTGACACAATCGGGTCAAAAAGCTGACAAAATCTGGGGTAGACAAAATCGGGGGAGACAAAATCGGGTCAATACTGTACTAAGACCTAACTATAAAATCTATAGGCAAGAAATGTCAAATCCAAATCCCCCGGTGTTTTATAGTCAACTTAAAAAGCTGGATAAACCAAAACAAATACAATATGAAAATATATTTTTGTGCCCACCTGGGAGGGAGGCGCAGATATATAAATATATAAATATGACGCAATACTTCTCCCAATTGCAAGATAATTCCCGCTCATCAACGACAATCAAGGCAGGCTTGGGAAAAATCGCTAGTTTTCTTGTGTTGTGCACCTTCAATCTTTCTGGACAAACATGGAAAAAGGGCCATAGTTTCGTGCATTTAATTTTCGTTTTAATTGGAAAATAATTAAAAGATGCGATCAAATTAAAAGGTGCTATCGTGACATTGCTTTTGGGTGTGCAGAAATTGATTTTCAACCGATTGTTGTAAACTTTTCAAACATGCAAAAATTTGTTTTTTGCTATCCGGTTGTACAGTTAACTCTCCCTTACTCGATATTGAAGCGACCATCGAGTTAGGGAGGTATCGAGTTACAGAACACAAAATCAGTGCAATTGCTATCCGAGGGACCATCGAGTTAGCCATGAAAACCAAGTTTTACTATGGTTCTCTAACTCTCGATATCGAGTTTGAGATCGAGTAAAAGAGAGTTAAGTGTATATCGGCCTACTCTTTATCAAGGGAATGACCAACATAACGGCCTACTTTTCCTATCGATACAAACAGTGCTGAAAAGTGTTAATAACAGTATCGAAAAATAACACTTTTCAGTACTGTTCTGGGAGGTCTCAAATCGACGTCGCATCACCTCCATACGTCATTTATTGAATTGTTCTGAATTCATCAGTTGACTATGTTCTGATTCTACATCCATTTGACGAACCCAATTTAGTCAGATTAGGATTTTAGCATCAGAAGCTAGTTGACCGTGAGGGATTCTGAGTCTTGCGAAAGTAGAGCAGGCAGTAGAATTTGTGAGTTAACTGTTAAAAAAAAGACGGGAGCGTTCTGTGGCGGTTCGTGTATACTCGTATGTAGGTAATTCAGCACATTAATAGCTTACAATATGGCGAGCCTCGTTGGTTAAATGTGCTGAAAAAATCATCATTTTGCACCTTGTTGCAAAAATAACTATGGATCAGTTATGCGCTTTTATCATATTTGTCCATTCTTTAAGATCCAGGCTCACAGTGACAGTTCGTGTCAGTCGAATCTCGGCTCACCTTGACGTACAGTCAGTGACATAAGTTAGTAACCAAATGCTGTTTTTCCATACAAAATGCCCAAGTTTGGGGTGCTGTGTCTCAGCTTCTGGTAGTCCGAATTGGCTGAAATTTAGATGACGAACTACAAATAACTACATGTTTTGTCTGTAAGGGAATTATTACATTGCAGTCATTTTACATAGAGTTTCAGAGGGTTGTTCAAAGACAAAAGTAAGTAACCGAGAGACTTTGTAATTTAATTCGAAAACGGTAAGTTGTGGGTTTTTGGTCTGTTCCACAAAGTTGTTCAGTTTCAAAAGTCACACAATTTTGCAGAACTTACCAACTTTCCACGACTTGCCGTTTTCGAATTAAATTAAAAAGTCTCTCGATTACTTACTTTTGTCTTTGGACAACCCTCTGAAACTCTATGTAAAATGACTGTAGTGAAACAATTTCCTTACAGGCTAAATTTCAAGATATTTGTTGTTCGTCATCCAAATTTCTGCCAATTCGGACTACCATAAACTGAGATACAGCACCCCAAACTTGGGCATTTTGTATGGAAAAACAGCATTCGGTTACTAACTTATGTCACTGACTGTATATAAATTAAGTATTGGTTTCTCTTTCCATACTTGGTACTAAAGCTATAACTGGTACTTCTACCCTATTCAATGACATTTTTACGTATTCGAACTATTATTGGCTGTGCGTTAGTTTAGAATAACACGCATTGGACAGCCACATTTTTTTCTTAATTTTGCCGCGAATTTCCATCGTTTCTACTAATAAAAATAAACTAGCATCCAGTCTATAAACGTTATAAGTTCGGTGATACATTCGAGCTTACCTCTCACAAAATACTTATAGTTTGAAACAGCAACCCGTAAAGAGACAAACGTCGATTAGAATACGAGCATTTCAAGTAAAACATCTACCATTCAAAATTATGTGCTCGAAACTTAAAGCTATCCTAAATTCTAATCATAACGGTACATGTAGTCGACTCGAGAAAAAAAATTATTGAGAAATGTATTGAAACTGTTTTTTTTGTCAATTTTATAAAATGACACATAAATTCATGGCGAATAATTTCAGATTTTGAGAACTATCTAGGATAGGACGCAAAAAAGTAGTCAATATTTCATAATGTGGAAGTATCCGTTTTGCTAGTATTCTATTTTATTGTTGATTTTCTTGTTTAAATTCATGTCATGAGGATTTACACAATTATATTGTGTTCCCGTCAAAATATTTGAGATTCAGTTTTGATGCCCCTCATTCATTTGATTTTTATCCAGATGCTTCATAGGTTCTGCGTACATTTTCGAAAATCCTGACTGCTCACGATGGAACTTCAGATAAAATTTTCTCATGTTCGAAACCATTTGCCCTACCTTTGCTCCTGTTTATCAAAGACCTGTGATCGATCAGTGGAGAGCAATTTGCTTCATTCTGGTGGCTGATTTATAGTGCCAAAGGTCTGGAAAAGTGTTGGAACTGTGAGCGCTCGCGACATGGATTAGTTTGCGCTAGTTGGTAATTCGGTGTTTTCCTGATCGAATAAGAAAAATCGTTTTACTTCCTTACGACAGGGGCAGGTTACTTAAGAATTTTCAAAGGGAAATCCTTACAAGCAAAAAGTTGAAATCGGTAGTCACTGCGATTGCGCCGGAAAGCGAAAAGTATCCGTGAGGGAGAATTGGGCTGAAAGTTGGGAGCCAGTAGCAGAAGCAGTGGGCTGAGGAAATCGGATATTCGAAACGGATTTAATCGATCGTCTTTTGAAAAAAGAGAGAGAACACATAGGAGATGGCAGCTACGTCGAATGGAGTGATACGTAGGAGTTCGTGAAGAAAAGAAAAAAGCCATCCTGAGTGAACGACGACATGGAGGGTGTTTTCAGTGTTACAAAGTTGTGATTATCAGTTGAACAAGAAGAACCAGCAGTAGTAACAGCAAGGAAATCAACTGTGCCTCGATTAATGGTATGGTAGATGTCGTATTTACTGAACTTTATTAATGCAGCAAGGGGGCTCAGGAAAGCGCCCCCGAAATTGTTCATTTGAGGCATGTCGTAATGGCAAGAGAGGTAGGTGTTTGCATTTTCCTCCAAGGTACAACCAAATATTTTAGAAACATACCGATTAGCAATTCCTAATCCGAAAGTAGAACTAATCAACGTTTCTACAGAGTGTTCCCGATAGAAAATAATTTATCACATACTTTCGAAAAGCATGTTCTCATAGTTCCACCCATAGGGAAACTAAGAAGAAGAGAAAAATCATGACCCTTTGCGGGAATTGTGTTCACTACAGCTTTTAGCGATGTGTCAAATTTGCAGATTAATAAACCGAAAATAGAAGAATCGACTGATTCAAGTGTACAACACTTGATTGAGCAATTCAGATCTACTGCTTCCTACGAAGTAAAGATTATAATGGTAGTAATTGATTCAAGTGATTCTCGTGAAGAATAAATCAACAGATACGTGCCGTTTATTGAGCATTAATGTAATGTTTAGTGATTTTTATATACTTTCAATTTGTAAGTCCATTTGTTAATGTGGAATATGTAATGAATAATATCTATCATTTGAATGATTAAGGATTTATTTTCGAAATAAATCGTGAAGTATTCTGAAAGGAATCATTATGAGATGAAGAAAAAGTGATATAAACTTAATCAACACTGGATATCGAGAAGGAGGAAAATTAGATTGACAAGAAGTACGTTAGGACCGTATGTAGGTGTGTTGTAGATATGGAACGAGTAAGACGTCATGTGTAGGTATGAACACCGACTGGAGTAGGTGTGCGGTTATTCTCCCACTTGAAACTCTGTGGAGCGGGAGAAAAACAAAATCTCGCGCATGCGATTTCAGGTGTACGATTAATTGTCCCTTCAATTAACAGAATACGCTGTCAACTGGTGTATTTCGTGAATGTTTGGACATTTTGGACTACATATGTGTGTACCATTGACACTTAATCAAACATGCATATAATTGAATGAGCAATGAATCCAATGATTTAAAAAATGATGAGATAAAAGGCTTTTGACTGATTATTATTTGAAAATACATACCTTTTTCACCATACAGAATGCATATTTACAATTTCACACAAGTAGAGCCCCAATGCTTATATATAGCTGATTTATGGACTGAAACAACTCAGGAGACTGTACACTTTGTATTTTGTTTTTCCCTTGACAATTGGTTAGATAAACGACTTTTAGCTTAGATTAGCTAAGGAGTCTAGTTTTACTACGGACTCTAATAGCCCGAGTGGTAAACGCACAGATATTCAGCATAACCATGATTCTAGGTCGAGGACCTTTTCAGGTTGGAAATTTTATCGACATCCCAGGGCACAATCTTCTCGCTTGCCACACGATATATGTGTATGAATAATGATCATTTGGCAAGAATGCTTCCAGTAAATAACTGCACTGAAATATATGATGAAGTAATTAGAACCAGATATAATATTTGTTATTTCGACTACCGTTAACTAATTATAAAAGCTTTTTATGTGAGTTTTGTTCCCTCTCAATTCGACCGCATCGAAAGCCGTGCGGTATACGTTCGCGCCTGACAATCTTGTGATCTTTGGTTAGATTCTAGCCAGCTGCAAATACCCAAATAACAATTTTGAATCTCTTAATATACATTTAAACCTCCATTTACACAATTTCTATGTGTGTAAATTCCACGAACGTTAAATTTCATTCCTAATTCATTCCTACACAGGGTACCTTATGACATCAGATTGCTTTGCGAACACCCAAGCTACACTGCTTATATTCGCATAGTCGACGTAAGCGCCATTATGAGACAAAATGCATTTTTTCATTGATAAGCATTCTTTACCTAATATTACACTGGTTGGACATGCGAACAGCGCTTTTTTGTTCTGAAGTATTTAAACTATATGAGGAAAACGATTGACATGAGCACATACACCAACTTATCCAAAGAAACACCCGGTTTGCAAAGTGTTTATTCAGATATGTTTGCGTATAAACCAGGTTGCTGTGACAGTGACCTGAAGTTTACGTTAATTCATCCATATAATCGTCCATCAAACTCCCTGATTAGACGGATAGAATGGCGTATGCGTTTGCAGATGACGAAAGTAAGAAATTATTCAAAAGTCTCGCCTAGTCAATTTTTGCATTTCAATGATCATCAAATGCACAGATTATTCGACCGAAATCGTTGAAATATTCAAGAATGCAGCTGGGAGCACAAAAACGCATTTTCCCAGCAAAGATAGTAGGGTGCAGAGTTACTTGGGCACTTCCATGATTCACTTTGGCATGAGGATTTTTTCTCGGTCGAATTGTCTGAAACTTTGCACTAAAAAGCGCTTTAGTATGATGCATAATATGGCCAAATATGAGCCAAATATAAAAAAAGACTCACTGCTGAAGTGAATCGAAAGTTTCAAGAATAGGATCCACCTCCCTACTACTGGTTACGTCGACCATGCAAATATGGGCTGTACAGAGAACGTTTTTAGTGTGCAATAGGAGTACAGTCACCCCCCGGAGCGTTGATCCATAACTGTGGGGCGATTCTGAAACAAACGCCAAAACGTAGGGGCTCTTGGGGTAATATGCACTGCCGGGGCAAAACACACCTTGTCAATTTCTCGGTAATAAACTGGTTTTAAGTGAAAAACGCTATGCAGATTGATAAAACGCTTCAAATTGTTGACACCCTGAAAATTTGATACATTTCAAAAAACTCAACTTTCCCGATCATTTCACTTGTTGTGTTGAAAGTGATGAATTGAGAATTTTAGTATTCTTTAACTATAAAACAGATCCTTATAGGCTTGGTTAATTGTTGATGAGATTATTTGACGAAATAACACAACGATTTCTATTTTCCATAACATTTTCTGTTAAACGCCCGGTTGGAGCAACACGCACTCCATTAGTCGGGGTAGAACGATCCATTCCAAAATAAAGTACAATCATAAAAGTTAAGTCATTTGATGTCTTTACTAACGTACTTATGCACAATTGTATCATCTTGTAGACGAAAATCATTCAAAACTCGTATTTTTACGATAAATAAAAATACGTTGAAAACACGATGGTGCATCTTACCTCATTGTTGTGGTGCATCATCAATGAGCTACAGTACAGGTGAAGAAGACCATGATTTGCATATGTATTGGTAACCAAAAAAGTGGTGACGTCACTATTTGGTTGCAAGCACGAGTAGATATGGGATATTTGAAATAAATTGAATGTAACATAAAAAAATGTGGTGCATACCATGAAATTTAATTCGAACTAGATGATTTTTGATTATTGTATTTATCGTTGGACTATTTCAACACAATAGACATAAAAATATTCAAAATAATCATATATTTAATTGAGGTTTGCCTAGCACGAAATAGGGTATTCTATCTGTATAAATAACTAATGTATACTTTTTGATGACGCCGTAAAAACTATTAGTAACCAAGTGTGTAGCTTGTTGTTTCTGAGCAGATGAATAGATTAACACGTTATTAAACAACACTGTGGTGAAAAAATGCTCAGAAAGAATAAGGTACATACTTGGTTATCAATGGCTGGATTATATATCTTGCTTGCGTTTAATCAGCGTTCGTAGTGTTTTCGGCATTACCAATCTTACCGCTTCCTCTAACATGACATGAGTAGAATTGAGCTCATCATGACTGACAAACTCTGACCAACCGGAGTCGTTCAGGCTATCAACATCTGAACTTCGTAGCGATAGAGGGATTGGCCAGCTCAATCGCTTCTAACAAAACATCCATGTTTGAGTCGGAATCACGTATGTTCTGTTCCTTTTGGAACGGTGAAACATCGCAACTATTGACGTTTTTCGATTTCTCCGCCTCCAGTAAACAGTGATTTTGCAAAAGATTAGCCTCAAGTTCCTTCCGCTCGTTCCGTTGATAACGTTGGGAACGACCTCTACTCTCAACACATGATGATTCCGGAGTACGAATGGTGGGAAAAGCTGTAATTGGCATTACGTTTCTTGGTACTGGACAAAGAAATCTTACCGCCTCGGACCAGACTATTTCGATCTGCACCTGTCAACGATTTTCGGATCAAAGCATTGAACACCAAATCGTCAGATGTGAAATGCTGGGAGGATACATAAAGCGATGTACCCGGATCTTTGATGAGCCCACAAAATTTCACCCATTTCGATCGCTTGCTAGGTTCTTTGGGGAAAGTGTGGAAACTTATGCAAATATCACTGTTCTTCGCTTCCTGTGTCGTTATCTTGTATACATTGACTGCACACTGCGGCATTCTATCAAAATTTACCAGAAATTGTTAAAACTGTACGAAATAAAGTGGAAAAACTTCTGAACTCGCGCGCTTTTTGCTTTCGCGTCAATGGATTTTAAATTGTAAACACAAATAGTGACGTAGGCAAGATCAGCGATGTATTGGTGTTAGGTGTCATTTTCAACTTTATACAGTTGTCACACACACTATTATACGGAACTGCGCCACCTGTTCTGTAACTCTTTGGTGCATCATGCCCTTTTGTTTAAGTGCGTCTTGTCTCAATGGACCAATGCACGAGTTCACTAATTTGACGTTTGAGCGGTGCCGAATTCGTTCGTTGCCATGGTCACGTAAATAACACGGCACAGCTCAAACGTCAAATAGTGAATCCGTGCATGGGTCCATGTTGTGGTGCGTTCTGCCGCATGAAGCGGTGCATCGTGCCCCCCATCAATAACACGGTGTGCCAGAAACCGTTATAAACGCAAACAAATGTCCAAGCATTTGGCACCTACCATTCGAAAGATGTAGTATTCAAGCTTCTTCTCCGTGAATTTGAAAATATTTTAACGAGGGTATCGAAAGTTATCGTGACTTGAAGGTTTGAGCTGCTTTGGAAGGAATTTTCACATACTTAACAATTTTCTCCACCAGTGCATCATTATTAATATGTAGACTAGCCAAGTACTCATCAGATATGCATTAAGCATTCAAAAAATATTATATCTACGCATCTTCTCCGAAAATTGGGGTAATTACTTCGACAAATTCAAAAGTTACAATGATTTGTATATTTACCATTATTTTTATGATGTTTAAATAAGAGCTTATTTATATGGCTTTGCTATATTAAAGTACATGATTAACAAATGAAAAAGTGTACAGCACTGACACTCTGGATTCAAAAGATATAGTTGACTACACTGCCCATACTCGCATAACAGTCCCATATTCTATGGGATTCCCTATATAAATGGGACTGTTATGCGAGTATGGGCAGTACACACACTAGTTGACTTACATAATCGAAATTAGTTTGAGAAAACTTTTTCAAAAGACAACATATCTAGAGTACTTTGAAGTTTTGGGAAAGCGAATTCTAAATATTTTTAATTAGCACATTCAATGTATCAACCATTACTAAACCCAACATATTTTTTTTTGTTTATTTTAAAGGCACTCTGTGCTTGTGGGCAGTACTGAGCCGGAATCAGATCATCTGTAGATTCTTTACCGATACAGATCTATTTTCAACTAATCTATATTTACATCTACTTTCACTCTCTTCTACTCTTTTACTCTCACACCGAGCTGGTAGGAGAGTGCTCTGCTGTGAGTTCAATCAAAATCCATAAGCCGTAGTCAATTGTTCTTGCGGTGGTGAATTTTTGCCGTGTTCGTGAGTCGTTTGATACTGGATGGATGTGGTCCTTAAAGCACGGTCCTCCGTACGGCGTCTTCTGAGGCTGCACGGGTTGTTTTTGGAGGGGCTGGGAATCGAACCCATGACCTACCGCTTATGAAACGAAAGCGTAACCTCAAGCCTACGGACCCCCCTTAACATATTCTTGTCAATATGTTAATCAATGTGATTAAAGAGCGTAATTGACCACCCATTGCTGCTTCTTTGTTATTACTTATTATTAGAGCAACTATACCCGGGTAGAGGTGAATAACAAAATAATGGTAAAATAAGAACAAATTTTGCAATCATATCTAGTTTAACCATTATTATGTTATTAATATTTGACATAAATATCTTAACAATAGCAAAACATATGATCATAGCAACATTTGTCATAGGTATGTTATACTTGAAAGTCATGTAATAACTAATTAATAACAAAATATAATATCATGGTAAAATTTGTTATTTAGTCAAAAATACTGAAAAAACATTAAATATCTAAAGAATAACAAACATCGCAATCACAGTAAAATACGTTATTATTTTGTTATTTGAAAACTTTGTTTAAATAATTCATGAGAATAAACCAATATCAAATTTTGCCATAAAAGCTCATTTTACAATTCGCATGATATTTATTGAAGATTTAAACAGAAAATGTTTTTTGCAGGAAAGCGAAAAGTTTATTTTTCAATCATGTTAAATCTAGATATTAAAGTCAAAGAACTAAATTTACCATTTTTTTTTGATCTACTCGTGAATAGCTCATTTAGTTATTATTTTCCTACCAATATCAAAATAATAATATATTTTGAGCTTAATGGTTGCCTATATTTTTGCTATCATTTTGTTATTACAACCCGGGTACATGACTTTCAAGTATAACATACCAATGACAAATTTTGCTATGATTGTATGTTTTGCTATTGATTAAATATTGTCATATACCCGGGTAGAGGAAAATAACAAAAGAATAACAAAATTTACCATTAAAATAGAATGTTTGAATAGCGAAATTTGTTCTTTGTTTGTTTGAAGTAAGAGATAAAATAACAAAAATAATAACGGAGTTTATAAGGCATAAAAAACTAAATCATAACATGTTTTGCCATTATAATAACAAAATAATAGCAGGAATAAAGACAACCGTAAATAACAGAATATGTTATTATTTTGATATTGATAACAAACTAATAACTAAATGAGCTATTCACGAGTAGATCAAAATAACGGTAATTTGAGTTCTTTGATTAGATATTAAAATGTAAGCATGGCTGAAAAACAACCTTTTCGCTTTCCTGCAAAAAACTTTTGCTTTTTGAGTCTTTAATGAATATCATACGAATAGTAAAATAAGCTATTATGGCAAAATTTGATATTTATTTGTTCTTATGAATTATTTCAAAATAATGACATATTTTACTATAATGGCATTGTTTGTTATTCTTTAAATATTTAATGTTTTTAGTTTTTTTACACAAATAACAAATTTTAAATATATTACTTGTTGCTATCTCTGAGGAATCCGTTGGGGACCTCTGCACTTTCATAACAATCATTGGGAGTTTGGAAAATGAAATAACCCCTTTTCATTCGTCTTGGTAAACAAAACGCATAATTACAAAAGTCCTAGAGATCATCGCAACATATTCACTGGCTACACCTCTCGCCAAGCATAATAAAGTCAACAAAATAATAAATGAAGTAAAATAAAAAGTAATTTTTTCATATGTACAAAACTTGACTGACTCAATATGGCGACACCTTTGATGACGAATGATTCAAAGATTTGATGATGTGAAGCATGCAACATCAATCTTAAACGTAATCTATCAGTATCTAACGGAAAAGTCGCTATTTATAGTATCTAACAATTCAAGGATCTTGAACTAAACCGAATATGAGACTTGTTGCATTTAAATGTTTGAAAAACATGACATAAGGTTTATTTCGACTGTAACCGAGTACGAACTATTATAAGAACAAAGATATTAACGTATTCCCTTCGTTAAACAAATAAATTCTGAACCATCATATTTAGCCCGTTTAGAACAGTAGCATAAAGCGATCTCACCAGTTGATAATCCATCCTCGACTGAGCAACAAGGAACCACTTTCAAATTGTTCAGGTTCACCAATATGCTTATTTGGGCTATAATGCATCACTGCCCAGCAACATGATGAACATGAAACAACATTTTCAAAAAATGAACACATTTACTTATGCTGTAACGAAGCACTTTTCTTGAATGAAAGATACAAGTTCAATACAAATTTGTTGAGTTAAACATTATTTTAGACGATTGAAAAATAAATCTTAAAAACGGGTCCAAAACTTCAAAGCACTTCAGTTATGTTATCTTTTGATAAAGTTTTATCAAACTAGCTGCAAAGATGCTTGACTACTATATCTTTTGAATACAGAGTGTCAGTCCTATAAACATTTTTATTTGTAAATTATGTACTTTAATATATAAAACCCTTGTAAATAAGCAAATAAATACAAATCATTGTAACTTTTGATTTTCTCCAAGAAATTATCTCAAATTTTCAGAGAAAATGCTTAGATATTATATGTTTTGAATGCAAAGCTTATGGTTAATTGGCTAGTTTACAAATCAATAACGATGCACTGCTGGAGAAAACTGTGAAGTATGTAAAAATCCCTTCCAAACAGCTCAAAACCTTCAAATCACGATAACCTTCTATTCCCTCGTTAAAATATTTTCAAATTCACGGAGAAGATGCTTGAATACTATATCTTTTGAATGATAGGTGCCAAATTCTTGAACATTTGTTTGCGTTTATAATGGTTTCTGGCACACCGTGATAATAATTCACTCAAAAAAAAGTGTTTGAAAAGAGTAAAGTTTTCCAAAGATCTAGTGTAATTACGATGAAAACTCGCTCAACATCATGTAGAGTGAACCCAAACCAACTAGATTCGTATATTA